>NC_134853.1:124740773-125945148 GCF_049852395.1 Peromyscus maniculatus bairdii
ACTCCGTTGCCCTTAACCCTGACCACATCTACATGATCTGCCTCTACCTTAAATTCCCTTCCACTTAAATGGACTTCCTGTTTTACACTGCTCTCTGGACTAACACACACACACACACACACACACACACACACACACACACACACACACTGGTAGCACTGCGGTTTATACAAGGTAAGCACTTAATACAAATGTGTTGGAGAAAAAGGAGATGGGGGAGGAAACGGGAGGGGAAGAAGGAGAGGCCAGTGTCTACTAACTCTGCTTAAAACATTGAATCACCTCATCTCACCTCTCCTGGGTCAGGCGCATTCCTACAAATAACAATAAGATGGAATATAGTGAACTACCAAGTTATTTCTTTTTCTTTCTTTTATTTGTTTTCCGTTTTACTGATGGAGGTCCAGGGATCAGGGATCAACCTAGAGCTTTTAACATACTGAGCAAGTTCCCTACCACTGCCTGACAATTGAATCCCCAACCCTTAGTTAATCATGACAAGGCTATCACTATGTCGCCTAGGCTAGCTCAAAGTCATAAACACTCTGCCTCAGCTTCCCAAATACTGGAATTGCAGCTATATATCCTTGTACCCAGCCTGTTGTTTCATTTTAATGTACATGGCGTTGCTCCCACTTTACAGTTCACAAAATTAATCATGGAGGATAGGAAATAATTTGTCTGTGTTCAGCTGAAGTTTGATGAAGTACCTGATCCTAGACTCTGTCAAGACATTTTTTTTTCATCTTGTCTATTTCCCTCTTATAAGCTGAAGTCTCTGACCACCAGGTACCCCCTGGTTGACCCTATAATCCAGGTACTGACTGAGTGCAAACAACCTGGGAGAAATGTCATTCTTTCCTCCATGCTTCCAGTCCCAGTGGGAGTTGAATTAATTTCCCTGGCATCACCACTGTGTTCTGCCTCTTCATATGTCCCCACTTGTTCTCTGGCTCCCCAAAACCAATCTTCATTTTATCCATGGAGGAGAAAAAGAAAAATGACTCCAGTGTTGAGAAATGTTTTGGTGTGTGTGACTCCTTTCCTCTCCGTCTTCCTGGTAGCCCAGGAACCATTTTTATAAGCCAGTATAAAGCAGTCGATGTGTGAGAGTGCTAATGTACTTTTCTGATGGCCTCCTTTGAAAAATGTAGGTCTTTAAAAAAAAACTTAGATATTGATATTTGTACAGATGGGTGGCATTTGAATGTATCACCATGAAATCCCTGGAGGACTTGGAAGGTCCCTCTGAGAAATGTTTATTTGAGAATCAAAAAGGCCATCACTTCTCTACATGCTGTTGATTTCATTCTCCTAGAAGTACATTAATCCTGAGCACAGACAGTGCCTTTAAGGTAGACTGGAAATACCAGTTAAGAAACCACATTTTTTTTTCTGACAGGAGGAAAAATTATGATTGTGTCTCTGAATATTTAACTTTCTAAACAACTGACCAGAAAATGAACCTTACCTGCAAGTGTGGGTGTGAATCAAGGTTCCAGAGACAAGGTGGAATAGATTTTTGTAGATTGAACAATACAGGAGTTTTCTGGCTAAAAGTGAGACAGGTGGACAGAAAATAAATGAGAAAGCACACGGGCTCTGAAGGCCCATGCTTGTTCCTTCATCTTCTTTCTTTCCTTAAACAATGAGCTTCTTACCCAGGGGCATTTTATCTTACTTGGTTTCCTATCCTAGCTGCTAGAATATTAATTAGCATATAGTCAGCGCCTGTTGGATAATTACCAACTGGCTCACTGTCTAAAAGAATGCTTTATAAAATCATTTGTCACTTTGCATTTGACCTTCCAAAATTCCAGTAAAAGAGATTAAACTTATTCTCCATCCCATTTCATAGATAAATAAACTGAGGCCAACATAGGTGCTGTGTTTTGTCCAAAGTCAGACAGTAAATAAGTGGAAGGGCCAGGAATAAGACCTTGAGCATTTTAGTCACAGGGGCAGCGACTTTGTCAATGCTCTCTCTTAGTCCTTCAGTCTAGTGTTCACATGCTCGCCTAAAATGCACTTCAGAATAAAAACGCCATTTTGGAAGCAAAAGAGTGAAAACAAAAGTCTTTGTAAGTCAAAAACCATGAAATCCCCAAGTGAAATGGGAGCCAGTGAATTCCCTGATACAGAGATCAATGCAGTAGAAGAAAAGTGAATGACAGATATGAAATTAATGGCATTTAAATTTATGCAGTTACAATAGGAAACACTTCTTCTGGAATGCCTTCCTGAGGCTTTGATATGTAGCAGTAATTAAAAGAGCTCCTTTAAATCATTTATTATAATTATGTTTTAAATGATCCAGTCTGGAATGTAGCTGGCTTTGTGTTGTTTACTGGTAGCTGGTGACATTTGGAATTGACTAGGCATTTGCAATAATTTGACTACTCTTCATATACAGAGAACAGAATGCCTCTTGGAAATGAGTTGAGACAGTGTACCCTTATGTCCGGAGACCCCATGATTTTCCCTTGTCTTGGGATCTGATGACACTCCGAGGACAGAAAAAGGACCACCGAGAGTTCTGAGAGACGGGCACTTAACCGCAGGCACATTCTGAACCGTCCAAAGGTAGAAACCTTCGTGGAAAGTAGAACATAGCATGCCTGCTCTGGTTATGAGATTTCACCCTCTGTAGGACCAGGCCGATTGTGAGTGGCATTTGCAGAGCTGACTCAAGCCTGATGCTAACAGAGTTGCACAGGACTTGACATTCAACCCACAACCTAGTCTTTCCCCCTCTTCTTATCTTTTATCTTTGATTTTCCTTTATGGGCGATTGGGAATGAAGTAAGAGCACCTAAGTCATGAGTTTGGAGAAAGTAAGGAGGCTTTGGAGAAGGGTCTGATGCTTTTTCCAGCACTCCAGAGCTGTGTGGTGTGCAGTGTTTGACATGCAGCATAGCAATGTGATGCTTGTTGCAGTCTGTAAGTTAAGGAAAAATGGATTTTTTTTTTTAAGGAGGTTAAGCAGAAGTACTCCATATTAGTGAACAATGCTGCTCCCAGAGGACATAGATTAGTAAATGAAAATCTCAGTGCCAGGCATGGGTTTCCTCCCTATAAGTTATTGATCAGAGAGGCCTCTAAGCTATCTAGAGCAACAGAGACTATTGTCATTGCTATTGATTGCCCATCAGAACTAGATTGTAAGACCCTATTCACGGTAACACCACATTCTTTGTTACAGGTCATGGAGGAATCAATCTGACAAGGAAACACGCCCCCTGATGGCTACATTTTATAGTGCAGGAAAGTTCTATGCAGGCTGCAGGGGAGAAAAGACATCAGTGGTCTTAACTAGTGATGGTCGTTGCATCCTATCATACAAATCTGTCAGGTAATGAATGTCTCCTAATGGCGACACTTTTTATAGGAGTAACCAACTACTCTCTTGATTGGACTGGAGACCTCTTCCACAGGAGGGAATTCATGCTCAGTACCATAAACATGATCAAAATCTGTAGATAGGAAAGGCATGGGCCTGCAGGAGATCCAACTGCTGTTGTTTTCCCAAATAGTCATATTGTCAAACTGCCTTACAGATATGTATGTATATATTCATGTGTATAAACCTATACAGCCAGACTTTTTCATGAAAGCTTCCTATTATAGTGCATAGTGGTTAAGACAGAGAACCATTAGTGTTCAGCATGATGAGAATAAGTGACTCTTAAATGCTCAGCTGTAGATGAGACATCTATATCAACTCCCTTCCTAAGGCTCAGGGAACATCACAGAAGAAGCAGAAAGAATGTGAAAGCCAGAGGATGGGGTAGGCCTGTGAAATATTGTCCTCTTGACATAACTTAGTTGCTATACATATGAACTCACAGTAACTGTAGTTACCTATACAAGATAAAACCAATTAAAAGTTCCAGCATGGAAGACATAGGGGCTCCCAAGACCCTAGCCCTAACTGGGGCACTATTGCTGAGTGTGGGAAAGTAGCTTTTTTTCTCTGGTTGTGGCCACTGGTAGGTCCCCATACTCCAGTGGATCACCGTTTACCTAGGTGCATATGGGATGCGCTAACTGGACTCAGTGGGTAAAAATAAATATGTAAATTAATGGAAGATAAGAAATTTGAAGGTAAATGAGATGAGGAGATCTTGGAGGAAGTTCAAGGTAGAGTGTGAGGGATTGATATGATCAAGATATCTTGTATATGTGTGTAACATTTTCAACGCACTAAAATGAATACATAATTTTTAACAATGTGTCCCCTTTGTATACCCTGGTGTGGAGTATCAAGGTATCTAACTCAGCCAAGGTCATATTGTGAGCATCAAGTGCATGGCTTTAACAGGTGGTAAACAACACTGAAGGAAACCTTTGAACTAGACAGAAAAATGGCTATCAGGAGAGTGATAAGGGTCATTACTCAGGACCGGGTGACGTGAGAAGGGGTGACCGAGGGCAGGCTATAATTTTACAAATAGGACAGTTGTGAAAAGTCTTGTGGATGAAGCACCATTGGCTTGAGTCTGTTTCCTCGAGTCCATTCTTTTTTTGTCTCTCTTCGCCACTGTTTATTCCTCAACCATGTCATTTCTTCATATCTCCTTTCTCCTGGCAAGGCTAGACCGTACTGGCAGACATACCCACTTAGATGTATTGTTCTCTCTATAGGATGGATGTGTACTTCGAAGAACTGAAGGCAAAGGGAAACCAGGGCTCCTTGTGCAAACTCGTTACAGGTCTCAAGGCAGCAACTGCAGATCTCAAAACCACGATCCTGGCTTTCTGCAAAGGGCACGCCTGTGCAGTAGCTCACAGCAGCCTGGGGACAGAGTCATAATGAAACCAAAGTGACTTAAGTTCTGCTTTCCTCTCTCAGCGTCCACAAACCCACACTGTGAGGGAGCCTTTGCCTCTGCTTTCTACCTTTTACCCCTTGCTGGGCCTGGAGGCCACCATCTCTCAACAGCCATCTAAAAGTCAACCCACCTTCTTCCACTGCCCTGAAGGCTAACCCAACCCACTGTGGATTTTTTAAGCCAGTGTGTGTCCTCAGTAATCAATAACTCTTCTTACACAGTGAGTTCATTTTGTTTGTTCCCTCCTGACCATCAAGAGTTCCATTTTCACTGGCCTGATGCACTGTGAATGAACTGTGAAGGAATCTTGAAGAGTTGGCACCAGGTTTTGAAGTTACTGACTGTTTTACCTGCTCAGGCTGCAGCCCTGTCCTGCACGAAGCTGCATCCTCTTGCTGTGTCTGCTCCAGCACTAGGCTACATGGTGGGCATCTGTGGAGTTGCCTTGCAGCAGCGTGTTCCTTCTGTGTTCTCCTTCTCCACTACACTGGCACAAATCCTAATGGTAACCAGGGCAAAGGGTCTCATAAGTGAGAAAACAGGAGGCTGAGAACTGACAATACCCACCCCTACCCCCAGTTACTGCACTGGAATTGTCAGTCAGCTCACCAGACTCCAGTCAGCTCATTAGGCTTCCCACTATTGGTTTAGGATGTGTGTACTTATCTGCCTACCCTTGCTGTGGATATCGCTCTATATAAATAAAACACTGATGGCCAGTGACCAGGCAGGAAGTATAGGCGGGACAAGGAGAAAGGAGAATTGGGGAAACAGGAAGAAGGAGGGGGAGACACTGCCAGCCACCACCAGGACAAGCAACATGTAAAGATGCCGGTAAGCCATGAGCCACGTGGCAAGGTATAGATTTATAGAAATGGGTTAATTTAAGATATAAGAACAGTTAGCCAGAAGCCTGCCACGGCCATACAGTTTATAAGTATTATAAGCGTCTGAGTGATTATTTTATACGTGGATTGTGGGACTGCGGGGCTTGGTGAAACCTGGAGAGAAGCCCTCCAGCAACATACCCTACCTTCTTCTGTAAGGAATTGGCTAGAGCAGTGATTCTCAACCTGCCTAATGCTTCAACCCTTTAATACATGTTAACCCTTTCATACATGTTCCTTATGCTGCAGGGACACCCTAACTACAAAATTATTTTTGCTAATACTTCATAACTGTAATTTTGCTAGTGTTATGAATCGGAATATAAATATCTGATATGCAGGGTACCTGATATGTGACCCCTGTGGGCGTCACAACCTACAGGTTGAGAACTACTGAACTATAGGGTGTTTATTCCCTAATGTACTTCTTGACTAATATCTTTACCTTAAAATGGCACAATATATTGAAGACTAGGGGCATTGCAGTCGATTGATTTCTTGCCCAGACAGTATTGCTATGAAGACACAAAGGTAATTCTTAAACGCATGCATATCCCAGCACGAGTAAGCAGGAGAGACAGAACATAAAGAAACTATAAGAAATGTGCTTGTAATGCTCTTTCATTAAATATTAATTCTATTTCTTTCATTTTTATTGTGGTAAGATATATAGGACCCAGCATCATTTGGAGGATTTATAAGTACATTGTTCTCTGGCATTCGTACATTCACCATGCTGTGTAGCTACTGTACTTTTCACCGAAACAATGAGCCTGTTAAGGTAGCTCCCCATTCTTCTCCCCAAGACCTGGCAGCTAATATCCTCCTTCCTGCTCCCAGGAATTTGACGACCTTGCTTTCATTTTATAATGAAATCATACAGTATTTGTTGTTTTTGTGATGATTCCAGTTATCATCATGCCTTTAAGTTTCATCCTCATTGTAGATTATCTAAGAGTTTCCTTTAAGGCTGAGTCATGTGCCAATGTATGTTTATGCTGCATTATGTTTATGACTTCATCCATTCCTGGACGGTTGAGTATCTATCTATTTTACCTTGTATCTATCGTGAGAAATGCTTTTTTTTTTTTAACTATGTGTGTACAAACACTGGCTCCAGACCCTGGTTTCAATTACTTTCTGTATGTACTAGAATTGCTAGTTCATATGTTAAGTCTAGATTAAACTTTTTGAGGAACACCCCTACTATTTCCTGTAGTATTATTTTCCATTCCTACCAACAGTGCATAAAGATTCCAGTTTCTCCATATTCATGGCAACACTTAATATTTTCTATTTTTAATAGTAATCATCATAACAAGCCATTTATTGATTCTTTTATTCATCTACTCATCCATTCATCACATTGGATCTACCAGATCATATCGAAACAATACTTCATGAAAAATCAGAATAAAGAAAGACAATTCTTGTCTGCTAGAAGTTTGGTGCTTTATCTATGAAGCAAAGACAATAATACTTAAAATCCTCCATGCCTGTGTCCACCTCTACCCAAACCTATAAGCCTGACCTTGCTTTACCATGACTTCACATCTCTCTTCATGCCTCCTTCTCCTCCTCACCCCTTCCATTTGAAGGCATCTGAGCTGGATTTAACTTAGAGAGGAAGAAAGAGCTCTGTGGGACCATATCCCTATGGACTTCTATGCTAGCCCTCCTTGAAGGGAGATTTGAGATCAGGAACTGAAGAGCCCAGAAGTTTGGAGCCAGCAGCAGGGGGTTATATGCTTTTGGTCCGCTGGTTCATGACTCTGTTACAAACATCACAGAAACAAACCACCTAACCCCTCTTCACCTCTTATTTCTCTCTCAGTTGCATGAAAGATTAAGCAAATTAATTTAGGCCCTCACTTCCATGACATCTGCCCAGCAATATCAGTTCAGTGATAAGTGCTCTCTGAACCTCAGAGTACCGGCTGGCTTCAACAAGTGCTTCGCTTGAGATGGGGTCAGGGTTGGATGAATAGTGCCTACTCCCTAACAGCACGACACAGTGGGTAACACTGGGACTGTGCCATTCCTCAGACATCCCACTCCCTACTGTCAGCTGGGTTGCTTAGCCTTGCTCTACTTCTGCTCTAAAAAGCAGGAACAGGGGGCCTTTTCCTAGGCGTCTTGTGTAAAGCACGTAGAAGGTAACAGAGGTTGCTACTTTCGTTGCAATAGCTGTGGACATCAGAAACAATGAAGACAGAAGAGTAACTCAGCTACTGTCCCCTGTCTGATGGTATGTCATTCTCTCTCTTCCCGGAGACCACTAAACAAAAGATTTTTAGAGACTTCCTGTGACAGAGATGTGTGGACAAAGTCCCAGTCTTCTCATCCTCTCAACCACGGTTTTCTGATTCTCCCTTCCTAGCAGACCCCTAACTCCTCGTACTTCCCTGGTCAGCTACGGACAAGCTTCTGCTGTCTGTTCTCCATCTCAGTGCAGAAAGGATGATATAGGCAGCAGACTCCAGGAATGACACCCTATGAGCCCTGGAATCTAAGGGACTGGCTTCTCTCAAAACAACAGCTTCTGCTCATGGGTGGGAAAGGAGCCCACCGCCATTTCTGCTGGATGTTGAGTCTGGATGGTCATGCTTTGTCCAAATAGCATTTGCTTCCAGAACCAATGTCACACACCAGGACAGAGCTATACCTCTGAATGGCCACTTGCTCCCTTGGTTTTCCCAATTGAATTTGCTGAAACATAATTCCCTTAGCCCAACTTCTATCTCTAACAAAAAAATTATGACGTCTTATATTAGCTACTTTAATATTTCTTTTTTTAAATAATGAAAACTTCTCTGAAATGAGTAGATGATTCATCCAAAACGTTTGCATAAATACAGTCACATCAAAGGATGTGACATTTTAACTGTATTAGCTCATTTGACTCTCCCTCCACAGGAAGGAAATGCTATGAAGATTTAATTTTGTCAACAGGGGAGAGGAGGTATGAAAGTGGGAAAGTATCTAGACTTTTCTTTCATGTTGGAGGTACAGCTACTGGACTTTAGTGCAGCTTCAAAGCATATCTCCCAATCAGGAAGATATATAGATTTGAGAGCAGCATTTTGTATAGCAAGAACAAAGCCCGCACAGCCTCCTTACCTACTGATCACATATCTCAGGAACCATGCCTTTGAAATTTCTCCATGTCTAATATTGCATCTGCTAAGCTAGGTTGGGCAGCAAGCCAGATTAAGGTGTGAGGCTTTAGTATGACTGCATAAATCAATCTCTCTCTCTCTCTCTCTCTCTCTCTCTCTCTCTCTCTCTCTCTCTCTCTCTCTCTCTCTCTCTCTCATGTTCTAATGCATTCTCCCTAAACCAACTTCATGTCCAGATCTCATCTTGCAGGCTAGGGTTCTTCAAAGTGTCCAGCCAACTGTTTTGTGAGAGAATCAATATCATCAACTGTTTGGGAGAGAAGAAGCTCTTATTGAGTCATTTCCAGACATACCTACACAAGTGTTGGAGAGATGGCTCAGTTTAAGAGCCCTTGCTGCACAATTGTAAGGACAAGACTTAAAGCCCCAGCACCTGCACATATGTGTACAATCTCAATCTCTCTCTCTCTCTCTCTCTCTCTCTCTCTCTCTCTCTCTCTCTCTCTCTCTCTCTCTCTCTCTCACACACACACACACACACACACAAATATGTATGTGTATATTATTTTTTAAAAGAAGTATTTCTACCAAAGGCAAAGACTGAGCAGGAGATTTCAAAGACCATAGCGCATGAACCTCACCCTCTTTCTATTACATTCACCTGGCAGTCTCACCCTCATTCACCAAGTCCAACTTAAGAATGAGACCACCCAGTCCTTGGTAACCTGCATCCCTGGACTTAGTTTAGCCTAGAAACTGTGCAGGGCTGACACTTAAGAGTTAAATATACAACGTAAGCCGAATGTTTTCTAACTACACTTCATTAGAGGAGAGAAAGACAGAGAGGTGAGACAGGGAGAGGAAGGAGGGTGAAAAGGAGGGGAGAGGTGGAGAGGAATAAGAAAGTGGAAGCTGAGAAGAGAGGCTCTGTGGAGATGCAGAAGATTTATCTCTCTATAAATTATGAAAGTGGCCCGAGGATCCAGCGGCCATTGAGGGAACATGCCAACGGTGCAGACAAAATCCATTCATCACCATCCTCAAGTCATCCTCAGCTGGCCTACCTGTGATTTCAGGGATTACAGATGTGCTACCTAAGAGCCGGGTAATACAGTGTGAAGGAACAGGTGACACTCAGCCTGGCTTAGTCATCTTGCCATCACTTAGCAGCCCACACCTCCACTGCTATTCCTGGGGGCGTCCGCCGAGTTGTGCAAACAGCTGCTGAGGTTTAAGGCATCAATTATGGTTAGAAATTTTCTCTGTGGAGCAGTTACACCTGATGTTTCATGAAAATAGTGGCATCCATGTGCTGGCTTGAATTTTTACCCATCATTTAATTGGGGGCCCAGGTACAAACATTTGGGAATAATGAGTCCCTGGGTACCTCCCCTGCAGGGTTATGAAGTTGAACTTTGAGTCATCTTCTCTAACTGGAGCTATTCTCATGGTCCCTAACTTGCTGATTTCCCTGGCCCAGGATTGTTGCTTGCCATCATTCAAATCTGTGGCTGCCATAACAGTATTCTCAGAAATTCACACTCAGTTGGCCCTATCATTCTTAAAGTCTGTGAAGCAACCCTTCAGATAAGACTCAATGCCTATTCTTTCATTGTGCATCCAGGTTTATAGCCCCTACTTGTTCTCATTCTTTGGCTATCAGAGCAATTCTTCTCAAACAGAAGTCCAATGCCATCAGAGGAAGTTTTGAGTTGTGACCAAGAGGCTGGACTCGACAGATGAACAGCCTGGGTTCAAATCCTACCTCTGCCACTTCTGAGTTGGCGGCAGCCTTTAGCAATATGCCTAACCTTGCTGTGGCTCGAGTTTTCTCACTGGTCAACTAGGGATGATACGAAAAGCAGGTAGGATGGCTGTTAAGACTGAAGGCAGTCAATGCACACAGTCTTGGTATGTTAGGCATTTAGAGCAGACACAGCTTATGGTGAATACTCGAAGATCCATAACTGCAGCAGTAATGACTTTCATAAGGAGCAAGGCTCCCTTGCTTTGCGCAGAATCTTCCCTCTGTGCAGAGACAGTGGTTGTCTCTGCAGCTCCATTTCCATACCCATCATGCAGGATGAGTTTAAGGGTCTGCACTGGTACCTCACCTGGATCCCACTCAAGGGACTTCCTTTGTCTCTTCCTTTTCTCCCTCCTTTCTGCCTCCCTTCCCTCCTCTCTTCCTTGCCGCCACGCCCCCCCCCCCCACACACACACACACACACTACCACCACCTGTCATGTTTCTCTGAGGTGGCTCTTGCTCGGAGTGTGAGGAAATATAAGGGAAAACAGGGTAGGTATCAAAATAGTTCTACATTTTAAACCGAGATTGAAGCCCAGCGGTAGCCCCACCTCTCCCCGCCCCCAGCTTGTCCACCTCTCAACAGTAAACTCTCTCACCCCCGGTCTGATCTACAGCTACAGATGTTTGCTGGGGCTTCTTTGCCCTAGCTGATCTTCAGCTTTCATTTCAACAAACAGGCAGAAAGGGAGAGAAAATCAAAATCAGACTTGAAATGCTATTGGCTGAAGTAGATTGAAGCCCAGGAAGGTGCCTGCTTCGCTCACCTGTCATTCTAATGAACTCTTAGAGGCCGGCAATCAGAACAGCCAATCGCAGTCTTCCCAGCAGAACTCTGGGGCAGCGGCGGGGCAGAAGAGCCAACGGGCCTGCCCCCTGTGCACCTAGCCTCAGCCAGTTTAATTGGGGGCAGTGCATATCTGCAAGCAGGAACAGAGCTGAAGATGAGGACGCGGGGCAAGGGCTCAGGGGAAAACAACCGCTTGTGTGAAAAGAGCCTCTCCACTCCTATCCTTCTGCCTGTCCAAGTGTGTGAGAGGGAGGCTTTGTACTGACTGAGCCAGGAGGAGAGGCCTCTACTGGCAGCCCAGCCCAGGGCGTCTCTCTTATAAAGGAAAATTCTTTCTCTGGATTTAAGTCAGTCAGAAGCTGCTAAGCATTGGGAAGTGTCATACAGCTGAGAAACAATCATACATTTATCAATATACCCATACATGTCAGGAAACTGCAGATGATCACACACTCCCAAAAATATCGGGTAAAAGACACAAAATGTTCTAAGCAGTGGTTCTCAACCTGTGGATTACGACCCCTTCGAGGGGGTCAAACAAGTCTTTCACAGGGATCACATATCAGATATCCAGCATATCAGATATTTATATTACAATTCACAACAGTAGAAAAACTACAGTTATGAAGTAGCAAGGAAAATAATTTGATGCTTAGAGGTCAACACAACTTGAGGAACTGTATTAAAGGGTCACAGCATTAGGAAGGTGGAGAACGACTGTTCTAAGACAAGGGAACAGAGTTTATTTAGGGAAGTTGGCTATGATTACATGGCGCACTAGTGAAACAGGAGTGCCTTAGTTAATCAATAACAGTGAATGTACTGGACTAAATTTATAGAGCATGTCAGCTAGCCTAAGATAGTGATATGTATGATCAATGCTAAGATTTCATTCCGAATGCCATGGAGAACCATTGAAGGCTTTTGTTGGTGACAGCCACATGAGCAGAGTGTATTGAAAACCCTTCTGACACCGCTGTCCTTGATCCTTTGGTATAGGAAGTCATTAGAGTTCCTCTCTGTTGAGGAGTACTGAATTGATACATGGCTAAGTACCATAGCCCTGAGGCTGTTTCTGCCCAGAGTAGCCTTATAAATACAATCTAGCAGATGGAGCCAGCTCACCACCTGTGTCCCATCACCTTCTAGAGGACTCTCTCTTGGCCAGTAGTCACAGGAGCTCTCAAGCTTCTGACTAGAAAGGTGGGTAGCAAATGTCACCGTGATTTTTTACAAAGATGCTACACACCGTATCCCAGTGGAATGCCAGGGTACTCATGGGACCCTCTTAGCTTGTGTCAGGACAGAAAATTAGTTCTGTGTTCTTACTCCTTCCTGATGAACAGGTCTCAGTACCGAAAACACCACCTGGAGAATTTTAAAAGGCCGAGCTCAATCATGAGAATATCTGTTTGCTGGTTATCTAAGTCTTTAAGGACATCAAGAGGGTAGTGAACACATATGTGTCACATATTTGCTAGTCCTAGGTCACTGGAATGAGCTTGGAAGCCCCTGACTCTTTGGAGTTAATTTTCATCCTTAGAAAGAAGCTGCAGTGTGTAAGCAGCTTGCTTCACCAGAAGTCAGCATGTTTGGCCCAGTACCTTTCTGTGTACGATTGTGCAATTACACCTTGCTTTGATGTTGTGCTGGCTTTTTTTTTTTACTTTAATTAACTTCCCTGTGTATATGCATATTATCCCCTGTCTTTCTCCCTCCCTCCCTCCTCTCTCTCTCTCTCTCTCTCCCTCCCCCTGTCTATGTGTGTGTATACAGTACTCATGTGGAAGTCAGAGAACCTCAGATGTTAGCCCTTGCCTGCTAGCTTGTTGGAAAGAGACAGTCTCGTTTATATCCCAGGCTAGCCTTCCTGAGAGCTTCCAGGAATTACCTTGCCTTGACTTCCCATCTCACCACAGGAGTGGAGGGATTAAAGACACCTACTACTGTACCTAGTTTTACATAAATTCTGGGGATTTAAACTCAGTTGCTCACACTTTCAGGGAAATCACTTTGCCCACTGAAACATCTCCCCAGCCTTGAACCTACAATTTTTGAGAGAATACTAATGGAAAAGTTTATGCCGCCATGTCTCTGAAAGGCAGTGTTGTTTTTAGAATTTCATCCAGAAAGATTGATCAAGGTTTTGGAGATTTTGTGCATGGAGAACTTTCAGAGGAAGTCAAGCTAACATGTCAGAGACTCCTGGTTCAAAAGCCTGCCTTGCAGGGGTTATAGCTCCCCCTCCCCCTCCCTGCCTGTATATGTGTTCCATCTTTGTAATGGCAGTAATACAACATGAGAGATCGTATTCACAGGTGCTCCTGATCTGTTTTCCTTCCGTAGACCCCACTAAACTGCCCAGAGTATGCTGATGCTTGGGACTAGATACCCAACAATTCTTCTGCTCGTGGCCAGGTGCCGGGCCTAAGCACATTTCCTGAGAGAATACCATTGTCTCTCCCCTGAGAGGCAATATAATGGGATGTCTGAGTGCCTGGACTCAGAAACCAGACTGCCCAGGTTCTACCTCTGTCACTCACCAGCTGGGTGGCATGGAGCAGACTCTACAAGCACTCTGCTCAGTTTCCTCATTTGCTAAGTGATGAAGAAATTAACCCTATCTCATAGGGCTCTGTGAGAACTAATGGATTAGTGTTGCTGATACACTAGGAAGCTATGTGCTGCATGCTAAGTGTTAATAATACTACAGTGTTTAGTTCTTGTTATTATTTTTAATCTATTTGGCCCACCTTTTCTTCTGAAACTGTGTTCAGGGTTAGATGCAGTTTGCTTCTCTGTCCATTAGAAGGTGTTACATCCAAAGCTATGGCCTTGTTTGCTAGCTCCAGGCAGTGGCATCTGTGGTGGGTGTGCTTTCATGTGATAAGACTTGGGTCAATTATTAGACTATTTTCTTGCCTTCCTGAAAATCCTTTCTGCTTGAAACACCATAAGACACAACTGTCCTCCTATGACTTGATGGAACTCCATAGGAAGCTGAGTGGAAAGGGGGGTGGCTCCAGGTCAGAAATACAGAGCCGCAGGGTTTGGGGCAGGTGAAAAGTTGACTAGAAAATTGTGCCATCAATATGAGCAGACAGGCTAATGAAGGCCTGCAATCCGAAGGTGCCTGTCTATCTTACTCCTCTGCCTTCACAGGAGACAGCATATGCTAATCAAAATGCTCCAGCCTAGACCAGGGAAAGCTGTGGATGATGCTCTATTTAAAAATGGAGGGAGTTATTTCAACTTTGATCAAATGATGATGGGCCAGCATCCACTGTTACCTGTATTCCTCAGTACAGCCATGTTTAGCAATATCAACATCAATACTTATAGACAAGGAAGCAGGCCTGCATAAGTACTATGCAGCGGTGCAAAGAAAAACCATGAGTCCATCTGCCTCCAAGCCTCACAAACTGCCTCTTGCACCATGCTGGTTTCATGTTGAGATAGCAACAAAATCCCAGACACCTCCTGTTCCTTCGATGAACAACAGGCTTGTGGATGCTGAGGCTGATGCTTGAGAAAGTACTGGTGGGAAATGGTAACAGTGCAGTGCCTGCATCTTAGGAAGACAGCATAGGTCTAGAAATTTGAATGATAAGGACTGACCTTTGTACTACGGAGAACGTTCAGAGATGGATACCTATGCCTACCTGTCTACGTTGGGACAGTACAGTCAGCAAGACCTAATTCAGTTCCCCTGACTACTCTCCACTTCTGGGACCCTTTCCATCCAACTCTCAGAGCACAGAGATGCTGATCTGCACATCTGTGTGGTGGAACACACACATGGGATTGCTCTGAGAATGGGATGGCTCTGTGGATAGTGGAGAGGACAGTGGATGCAGAGCCTGTGTGCTCCATCAGTGTCATTCCTCAAGTACGTTTAACTGTGGCACTTTGGTTGCTAGTTGAGTCAGTCAACTGACACTTGCCATTCTTTTTCATTGAGGTCCCTGAGGACTGTGACCCTAACTTGAAGAATCATCAAGGTTTTTTGAACCAAAGGAAACCTCAGAGAGGTGTTTTGGTCCAAATCCTGCATTTTACAGTGAACAACAACTAAATTCAAGAGAATGAGGCAATTGTCCTAGGTCATGTGGAATGCTAACACTTCTGATGGCTTAATGCCCGGCTTAACATTTAGACTTGTGGAAAGCTGCCTTTCAGTCACCATTCACTTGCGAAGAAGTCACATGAGAATATGGGGGAAGGCTTCTTGTGGCTTTGGCTCACCTGCCCCTTGCTTATGGTTGTCCTCTCTCCTTCACTCTCCCTCCCTCCCTCCCTCCCTCCCTCCCTCCCTCCCTCCCTCCCTCCCTCCCTCCCTCCCTCCCTTCTTCCCTCCCTCCCTCCTCTCTTTGTCTGAAGAGACAAAGAAAAGTTTTATGTTGATGTGGATGGGTGTTTTACCTGTATCCTGGCTAGTTTTCTGTCAACTTGACCTAAGCTAGAGTCATTTGGAAAGAGGGACTTTTTTTTTTACAGTTCTTTTTAAGTTTTATTTATGTATTTATTTTACATCCCAGTCATGGTTTCCCCTCCCTCCTCTCCTCCCAGATCCTCTCCCCACCACCCATCTCTGTTCCTATGCCCCAATCCACTCCTTCTCTGTTTCTGTTTAGGGAAGGGCAGGTCTCCCAAGAATATCAACAAAACATGGCATTATCAAGTTGCATTAAGACTAAGCACCTCCCCATGTGTTAAGATGGGGCAAGGTGACCTTGGCATGAGGAGTAGGGTCTCAAAAGCCAGTAAAAGAGTCAGAGAAAGTCCTGTTCCCACTGTTAGGAGTCCCACAAGAGGACCAAGCTACACAACTGTAACATATATGCAGAGTGCCTAGATCAGTTCAATGCAGGCCCTAGTTGTTGGTTCGTACTCTGTGAGTTCCTGTGAACCCAGGTTAGTTGATTGTGTGTGTTTTCTTGTGATGTTCTTGACCCCTCTGACTCCTACAATCCTTTCATCCCTTCTTCTGCAGGAGTCCCTGAGGTCTGCCTAATGTTGACTGTGGGTCTCCATCTGTTTCTATAACTGGAGTTATAGACCGATGTGAGCTGCCATGTGGGTGCTGGGAATTGAACCTGGGTCCTCTGGAAAGGCAGCCAGTGCTTTTAACCATTGAGCCATCTCTCCAGCCCCTGGAAAGAGGCACTTCCAGTTAAGAAAATGTCTCAGTGATTTACATGGGAGGGCCCAGGCCACTGTGGGCAGAGACACCCCTGAGCTGGTGGTTCTGGGAGGCGTAAGAAAGCAGGCTGAGCAAGACATGAGGAGCAAGTCAGTAAGAAGCATCCCTCCATGGTTTCTATTCAGTTCCTACCTCTCAGTTCCTATCTTGACTGACTTCCCTTCATGTTAGACTGTGATCTGATCAGGACTTGTGACATGAAATAAACCCTTTTCTCCCCAAGTTGCTTTTAGCCACGGTGTTTTATTCATAGCAATAGAAATCCTGACTAAGATATCCTACATGTATGTCTGGGCACCACATGGGTGCCTATGCCACAAGAAGAGAGTATTGCATGGTTGTAAACCTAGATTGGGTACTGGGAATTAAACCCAGGTCCTCTGGAAGAGCAGTCAGTGTTCCCAATAGCTGAGCAATCTCTCTAGTCCTATGGCTTCTCTTTCAACCACAAAATCCCTACTCCAGTTTTCCTGAGAGGAAGCCAAGAAATTAACAGCTATGCTGGGCCATGTGAACAACAGCCATTTTTACAGAGAACATGGAAGAGCACTCAATGTTGTAGCTATTTGTGGCATGCCATCAGCCAACAATGTAAATTAAATTAATTAAAAAGTATTGTATATTTCTAGTTCCAGCGTGGGATTCACTCATGGCCATGGAAATTTTGAATAATGGGTAATTGTCATCTCTAATTTCTCAACATATGTTTTTTTTGCTTACACAGCTGTGAAAAAAATTATATTTATATTTTTGTTGATGCATAATTTCCATCCTGAAAACAGAATTCATATTAACATTAAACTTCCAACAGGTGTCCTTTATTTAATTTCTTCTTCTTCTGGTGAGCTGGAATAATCCCCTCTTTGGCAGGAAGTCAGTATTTTTTTTCTCAATCACTTTTACATCCTTAAGAGTGCCTTTAGCATTATTTTCTACTTGATAAAACACATCCTCTCCAGGCTTCATTATTTCCACCCTGGTGTTATCTGATTGAATATTTCAATCATGAAAAACTTGGCATATTTATTTCCTATCGGAGACTACATAGAACTATGGCAAGAGGCTGTTGATAGTGTTTTGAAGGTTTTCTTTGAGGGATACCCATGACTTTAAATGACCCAAATGAATTCTAAGCCTGGATTCTTTTTTCTTTTTAACTATTAATTAAAATGTTCTCTTAGATGCAAGGTAATCAAACCAAGTACAACTGCTTCCTACATTTCATTCAAGAAGGCCTTTAGAGAAAGGAAACATTCCCAGAAGACCCCGCTGGTTTCTTTAAAACTGTTTTTTTCTACACCCACAAATAAATAAATAAAAATCAAAAAAAGTATCTTGGGGCTGGTGAGCTGCCTCTTCTGCCTGACTGCCCCCAAAGCTCAGTTCTCCAGACTGACTTCTTCTGGATTTAGTTCAGGGAGGGGCTTCTCCCCAGAAAAGCTTTCCTGTTTTATCACAAGTGACACCTTCCCACCTGGGTTGTAGATAGTGTGGCTTTTCTCTCTAAACTTTCTCATTATCTTTTAGACAGAAAACACTGCAAAATAGTTAAGAGTCAGGGCTCTAAAGCTAGATTTCTTGGGCTCACATCCCAGCTTTGTCACATACTGCATAATATTGAATAAAATATATAGCCTCTCTCTGTCTTAATTTGTCTATTATGAAATAGAAGAAAAAAGTATACTTCCTTGATAGGTTATTTATGAGACTTCGATGAGACAATATATAGAAATTACTTTGGATAGTAGCTACTGAGCAAGCAACAAGCAAATAGCTAATGATTGACTTATCTTAGTTATTATCAACTATATTTGCTTATCTTGAGTTTCTTCCTTCTCCGGACTATGAGTCTCTTAAGAGCTGGAATGCGGCTCTACACTCATGTACCCCAGGTGTCTGGTAACATTCCTGGCATATAACCAATGCTTAGGAACAGATGTAGGTTGGATGAATGAATAAATCAATATAGACAGACAATCTGGAAGTCAATAAGCAGAGGCATTTCCTGTTTCTGTTATGCAATGTACTTGCCATCCTTTGACACGTCTTACCTTATTTCACTCTAACAATCTGCTTTCTTCCCCCGCCCCAATGATGATCTACAACATGGGGTGAGTATTTGTTACACATTTGCAGGAAGGGTTGAGTCCAACACCCACACTCTGGTGGCCTGACTTGTTCTATTTTACATTCCTTTACCATTGCCAAAATGCATATCCATTGATCAGATTTCTAGTATTCATCACATGCAGGCACCAGATGGATCTGAATAGTTTCCGTAACAACCAATTTGCATTTGGACTCTGCTCCAAAATGCCTTCCCATTATAGCTTCCATTTGCCTTCCATGCACTCCATCATTTTTTCAATCTTTTCTGAAGGCCATACCTCTGATTTTGGAAACCATGGATCAATTTGATACAACTGAGCCGCCTGGAATTAGAACAAGGAATATTTTATTGCCAAATCATGACTTGCTCGTGTATTTCAACCTACAGCATGTAACAAAATTTGTCACTGTAATCTTCCTTTGCAGACAGCCCCCCCAGGGATAGTTCCAAGACTGAATTTCCCCTTGCACTGTTCCTAAGGACTCATCTTTGGGTGACGTTGCCCAGTAGGCACAGTTTTTAAGCCAAGATCTTCCTGTTAGGGTTGTTAGGCTTATTTGAGACGCATGTTAGGTTTCACGAACTTAAATGAAGAGTAAGTAATAAATTCATAGGAGAAATTGGGTTAGTATGTGATTAACATCATGGCTGATGCAGATGGGTGTACCGATGATGGAAACATGTGCTTGTATCATGATGAAATGCAGATTAGAGGCCCTGGAGCCAACCCAAGGAAATCTGCCCAAAATGGTTCCATCTCTGTCAGCTTTAATCTGATTAAAAGAGAGTGTGCTTTAATGTACCAAGAAAAATGAGACTGCCTGATAAAAAAATAACCAAGTGACACTCTCACTCTCATTGGGATATTATGAAATACTCACTTTTTATTGTAGTGTTTTGGGAAGTCTTCTAGACTCTAGGGTAGAAGCTATGGGTTCAAGTCCCAGGCACCAGCTTACTCAGTGCCCTCACAACAGGGTATTAGATTCCACATCTATAAAATCACTGAACTGGGCAACACTAATGATTTTCAATAGTTTTTTCCCTTACAATACAACTGAAAAATTATATTCAGACACTCCCATGAGCAGCCCCAAGGCTAGGCACAATTACCCACATGCTGGTGCAGTTCAGTTCCTACTTTCTGCTCAAATAAGCTTGTCAGGAAGCATATGAGAGAGACTGACATTTCAAAATAATCTTGAATTCTGCTCTGCCTAATTTATTTAAAATGGTCCAAGGCAAATAATTTGGAATTTTGAGTGCCTACTTAGCTTTAGAAGGTGATTTGCTCTGTAATTTTCAAAAAGTATATCGTCACACCCTTGTTCTTCTGCAGACTAAATGGAGTGTACAGTCTTTCTGATGATGCTATGCTGTTTTTCTGAGAGCAAATCAAAGAATCAGAAGAGAAAGCTTGGCTTTCTTGGAGGCTTTAGCTATTTGAAGTGAAATAGGGAGGAATGTATGTTTGTAAGGAGGCCTCACTTTGGTAGAGTTTTTCCTTTCCCCTTGGAAAGTGACTGTTCACAACAATTCCCTGCTTTTTTTATGCTAAAGCATGTGGAAGAGATTCACTTCAACAATGATGTAATGGCACCATCACTTAAGGACTTTTTAAAAATTGAGCATAATTAGTACTTGACTCAAAACAATAGTGAGATATGCTTTCATTTATAATGTTTACCTGTAGAAAAATAAAACAAATGATTGTGGTATGATGGTTATTAAAATTCTGGGTTATAGAAGGAAGGGTTTAAGAAAGAAGGTGCTGAAAGTCCATTGGATATTAGTGTAAAATTTGGATGTAAAATTGACTGCAATAGTTTTTTCATTTGTAACACTGTGCTAGTATAGATAACCTGAAACACATCCAGATGAAATAAAAGTGTAATTACAAGATGGAGTTCATGAGAAATGAAGGGGAAATAAAAGAGGACTCATTGAAAGAGAAAGCCCAAACTCCAAAGCAGCAAGTTGGAATAGTGACAGAGAAACATGTAGAACTGAAGAACTCCCCATTCCAAAGCCTTGATCACCTATGTTTAAGCTTACATCAAGTAAAGAGACTAGTCCTTAGGCTATCTCATTTTGGAGCAGAAACTTTTGATAAAACACAATTTAATTGGAAAAAAAATCTACTAAGTAAAATTTGTCTATCAGGGTAGACAACAGTGAGTCATAGATAATAAAATTGTTTTCCTTAAGAATTAAAAAATCATGAAAATGGATTATAGAATTAAATGTATACTATTGCATAGTATGGCATTGTTGGCCAAGGCAAAATTAACACTAGGATGCTTTAGGTAATTAGAAACCCCTGGAGATATACACCTGCAACCCAGGACATACATACAGAGAAATTTCATGATGAAATCAAATCCAGCATTGTGAAAACACACAAGGAAACAAATTCATATGTAAGATTCAGTAGACATTAATGAAGATTAAATATCCAAGACCTCTAAGTTATATAGTAGTTGGACAGAGATAATAAAGGAGGAATGTTTGAGTTAATAAAATCTCTACAGGGAAATGGGATTTAAAAATGGAAAGTTGTGCTCATTAAAATAAAGGTAATAAGTGTGTTGAGCAATATATAAACATAGTTGAAAATATAACAAGAGGCCGGATGTATGGAAATTTAGACTGTACAAGGAGAAATAAAGAAATAAAAATATTTAAAAGACAAAAGAGCCACGTGTAGTGGCACATGTCTTTAATCTCAGCACTCTGCCTCAGAGGCAGGCAAATGTCCATGAGTTTGAGGCCAGCCTGGTCTACATAGTGAGTTCCAGGATGCCAAAGGTACATGTTGTCTGTCTCAAACAACAACTATAACAACAAAAAAACCTAGGTATGGAAAATAAAATTTTAAAATTCCATGGGGGGAAAGAAACAGGGAAAGGTGAGTAATAAAACCATGGTCAAGAGTTGGTGACAAATAAAAAATAGCCAGATCCTTCGAGACTTTATGGAACTATGTGAATCCTTAGACTAGAAATCATATAAACCTATGCCTATACACATGGTTATGAGGATGTAAAATGTCATTACCAATTTGGAAACTAGGCAGCTTCATGTAAGATAGCACACACATGCATACACAGGCATTGTCCAGGCCGACTGGCCTGTTGTCATCAGATGTCCAAGCTACTGGAAACAAGGAGCCTGCCTAAGACCTCCCAGGTAGTCTAAGACAGAGTGGGTGTACACACACACTCAAGTGTGCATGCATGCGTACACACACACACACACACACACACACACACACACTGAATCCAAGCAAACACATCCATGAGCATCCATCCCCACAGAAATAAAAGCATTGTTTCACAAAAACATTTACATAAATATATTCTTGTAAGGTCTTTATTGTGGTCAAATGATTCAATCTTTTATATTAGAACAATTACTACAGGAATCCATACACATAATAAAAGAGCATAAAACTCAAATAGAAATATATATAAACATTACATTAATGTCAATTTTATTTTTGATATTTTGTATAGTTAGGTAAGATGTAATCACTGGAGGAAATTAGGTGAAGGTATTAGGTACTCTTCTGTATTTCCTAATGAAAAGGTTAAAATAAAGGTAGAAAAACAAAAGGCCTATAAACTTAGCAAATGTTTAAAATGAGGCCAATAATAAAATGCAAATGACCTATGAAGAAATGGCAGATTAACAGCAACCATGATAAGTAATGATAGAAATCAAAAGACAGCAAAATAATATTTACAGAGCTCTGAAAAAAATCATTACCAAGTTACAATTTATACCCAGCTAAATGATCATCTAAATATAACTAAAACAGTTATTTGCAAAGAAAAATATGAAAAAGCTTCCTAACATATTTAAACTGTACCCTTCAAGATAGAGCTTTGGAAATAACTTCAACCCTGAAATAGATATATGAAACAAAAAATAAATATCTTTAAGAATTAGGTGGAAAATAATAACATTGCATATATTCATTTAATTCAAAAATCTATCCTAAGTATTGTATGCTAAGGGCTATTGTGAGAGGATGGGGTGGTGTACTGTGGCTGGTAGGAGAGATCTATATTAAGAAAATAATTTTTGCATTCAAAAACAAGATAGAAAGCTGGTTGTAGTGGCTCTTGACTATAATCCTAGCACTTGGAAGACTGAGCCAGGAGAAGTGCTACAAATTAAACACCAGTCTGGGCTAGATAGCATCTTCCAGGCCACCCTGAGCTGTGACATAGAAGCTTATCTAAAAGTTAGAAAGGAATGAAGGAAGAAGTAAAATAAGGAAGGGTAGAAAGAAGGAAGAAGGGAGTGGAGAAGGGCAAGATGGAGGGAGGAAAGAGATAGGAAAAGAAAAGAAAAAGGTAGGCTATGATGTAAGTTAATCAGACTAAAAACCATCTGAGCTTTTTGCTTCATTTTTTTCTGCTTAGGAATAAAAATAGTTTTTATTAGTGTTACATTTTAAGCCCAGTAGTCTTACTAAACACAAAAAAAAATTGTAGAAAGATAAACAAGACTGGAGAACACTTAATCTACTGGAGAATGAGGGTAAGATGTCTGCCATCCAGCCCAGCATGACAAGCATGAGCTGTGGAAGTTAGTCCACAGTCATGCGCAGTCATACACACAAGCCTGTTGAACCCAAGCATATTGATCACGTGGGATGAAAAATCCTAAATATATGGTACTCAGGCATTTCCCTCAACCACGAACACATGGAAAAACTGACAGTTTGAGCAAACTGGCTGAATATGCATCCTCTGAATCCTATAAGGATCCAGGACATGAGCTGAAAGTGAAGCACCTGCTTACTTTCCCCATCTAGACTGCTTGGATCTTGATGACTTCCACTAGCAGACCACTTAGTAAAGGGCAATGGCTAACATAAAGACAACAGTGTGACCAGCTGCTTGTAAAATTTAGCACTGTATCCACAGAGATGGACTGAAGGCCCAGACCCTCCTCTTCCAAATAAACTACCCATGTAGAGAAGGGTTATCGTGTTGTGTTAAATATATATTACTCTTTGAAAGAGGTGTGTGTGTGTGTGTGTGTGTGTGTGTGTGTGTGTGTGTGTGTGTGTGTGTGTGTGTGTGTTTCTAAAAAGAGGGAGGTGAGGAAGGAAGAAAGAAGGAAGGAAGTGACCCTGAAATCAGTTCAGTCATTTCTGCTCTACTCTAGAAGTCAGCAGGAAGACAAGTATCAGGTTATGTACATTAGGTTCATCACCAGGCCCAGCCCTCATTGGTCAAATCGGATCTTGTTCCCAGCCACTTCGTCTAATCTGTAGAAACTCTACATAACTCTACATCTGCTGGCAAGATGTCCTGTGTGATATTGGGACCTACATGGTAGAAGGAGAGAGCTGATTCAAGCAAGTTGTCCTCTGATTTTCACAGGTGCTCTATAGCACAAGTGTACACACACACACATACACATACAGAGAGAGAGAGAGAGAGAGAGAGAGAGAGAGTAGATACAAAAATATATAAATTCAATTAAAACTTTTAATAAAACAATAAAGAAATCACATTTTTATATTTATATATAACGTATATAACATTTTTAGATTTATATGGAGAAAAGAAAGAAAATGAAATTTCCTAAAGAATCAACATGTCAGAGTCCTGACTGGTAATCAGTTCAATAGAAGACAGAACTATTGGAAGCATTTGCACAATGCAATTGGAGACGATGAGAATTAGCCCACTCTCCGGGGTCAGCTGCCTTTGTCAGATAGGTAGAAAATTACACATTGATCAGCACAGAACTAGAGTTTGCCTTATTTCTTGAGTTTTTTTTTTTTAACCACTATACATCTTCAGAAAATTGTATTTTAACTAATTTTTCTGTAAGACCAAATAGGTAATGATATGTCAAATTCAACTAGTTTGGAAACCCCTGCGCTGGTCAGGATTGCTTCGTGTTTGAGCTTGGTGTCCCTAGCCAAACATTTCAAGGTTAGAATAACCATTATTAAAACAGAGTTCTGGCCGGGTGTTGGTGGCACACGCCTTTAATCCCAGCACTCAGGAGGCAGAGCCAGGCGGATCTCTGAGTTTGAGGCCAACCTGGGCTACTGAGTGAGTTCCAGGAAAGGCACAAAGCTACACAGAGAAACCCTGTCTCAGAAAAAAAGAAAAAAGAAAAAAAAAGCTGAGTTCTTCCTTCATTTCCAGCTGATGCTGTCATTTGGTCACAAAACAAAAGGCCATCAGTGGCCAGCAGCAGGGCTAGCCAGGAGTGACCCAAAGCTGTCCAAACTGCAGCAAAATGCAGAGGGCTCTGGCCTGAGGGGAGGGCTCTGGCCTGAGAGGAGGGCTTCTGTTGATTGTTGGATCACAGGAATTCACATCTAGTCTTATACAATTTCCCATTTCTTGAAGAAGCCAGAAGTCTGGTTTTATGAGGAAGTATCAGACTTGTCAAAACTAAATCAAAACTGTTTTACTAAATGTCTTCCGTATGTGAAACTTTACCATAGTTCTAATGATACAGACATGACTAAAGCGTGTTCAGACTGTGGTAATGAACAATATGCAATGGAGAAAGGGTAGTCTTTCTCTAAGTGTCATCAGAGAGGTATATATACACACAAGGCAAGTTAGAATGATTTTTCCTAGTTTGGGAGGGGGCGGAAATGGCTTAGCTGCAGTCCTAGAACTTGGCCTGTAAAGATTAAAGGGCAAAAGCAAAGACTGAAGATATAAATATTCACACTGCAAAGACAGGAAAGGAGAGGATGGACTTAATTGAAGGTGAGGCAGCTGCAGACATGCTAGAGTTTCAGACAAGTGAAGGAATTTGTTCTGAACTAGAAGAAGAAAATATTAGCAATAATAATGGAAAATGTGACAAAAATTAGTTTCAGCAAAAGTATTACTTAGAAACCCCACAGAAACCAGTAGCCTGGCTCATGGGAACTCACAGAGTCTGAACCAGCAACCAGGGAGCCTGCATGGAACTGACCTAAGCCCTGTACATATATGTAAGAGTTGTGTAGGTTGGTCTACATGTGGGACTCCGGGCAATGGGAGCAGGGGCTGTCTCCAGCACTTGGACTGACTCTTGGGAACTGATTCCTTAGGCTGGAATCCTTGCCCAGCCTGAATACAGGGGGAGGTGCTTGGTCTTATGTAGCTTGATCTGCCATGCTTTGCTGAAGCTAGTGGGAGGTCTGCCTGTTTCTGAGCAATTATGGAGGAGGGATGGACTGAGGGGAGGAGGGGGAAGGGAGTGAGAGGAGAGGAGGGAAGGGGAGGCTGTGGTTGGAATGTAAAATAAATTAATTAAGAAAAAAAGGTTGATGCACACAGATAGGGAGAGCAACCTGCAGGCCAGAAACCAACTGAGAGATAAGGTTGATGGAAATTCACAAGGAAGAAAGAATGAATTATAACACAGTGGTATAAGAAGAGTGGGGAAGAGAAAAAGAGTCAAATTAAGAGAGGAATCAGTGGCTGTTCCTGTAGTCAACAAGGGAACAGAAATTCAAGGTGGAGGAGGGGCCTGAGGAGATGGCCCCCTTGTTCAAGTGCCCACTATACAGGCATGAGGATCTGAGTTCAGATACCAGCACACACATCCAAAGCCCGGAGCAAAAGCTGGGCATGGCAACATATGTCTGTAGCCCCAGCCCCGGCCATTAGCTAGTAAATAGGCTTCAAGTTTAGTGAGAGACCCTGCCTCAAAAAACAAAGGTGAAGAGAAACACACCCAATGTCCATTCCTGACCTCCACACACATTCATTTATTCATGCACACACCCACACTTTACAAGAACATATACCACACCACCCATGCACATACACACACACATACATACATACACGCTTGCATATACACACATACATGTGCACAGACATACAGACACACACATATATGCACACACATATGCACATATATGCATGTGCACACACACACATGTACACACATACACATGCGAAAGAAAATAAGGAGAATATATAGATGGTGAAAAGGATAATAATGCTATTATATCCTTGTCATTAACCTTTATGTGAAAATGGCCTATTATCACTTCAACTCTGAACTGGTCCTCTTTGGTGTTTATTTAAAATCACTTCTACGAAATAACAGTTTTTGATTTTTGTTTTTGCCTCAATCTCATCCCACCAATCCTGCCTTGAGACTCCTGAGTCACTGAAGACTTTGGGGACATCCAGGTGACTTGTAGGATGAGTGACCTTCAGCCCAATGTGATATGCTTGGAGACAGAGCCACTTCATGAAATATCCTAACACAACTTCTGAACTTCTCAATAGCTTCATTGTAAAGTACGAATAAGAAAAATAATCAGAATTTTCTTTAAAATGTTTTCAAATGTTGATGTATTACTTGTCTTATGACTTACGGTCAAGAAATAGAGAGCAGGGCTAGACAGATGGCACAGTAGTTCAGAGTGCTTCCCACTCTTCCAGAAGACCAGAGTCCAGTTCCCAGCACCCAAGTCAGGTGGCTTCCAACCACCAGTAACTATGGCACCAGAGGATCCAATGTCCTCTCTGGCCTCCATGGGCATGCATACATATGACATATACTCACCCTGAGATGCAAGCATATTATAAATGAATTTTTTAGATAAAAGAAAATAAAAAGTAGTTAATGACTTCCAATCGATGTTGTTGCCAAGGAAATAGATTTATGGTCAGGCTATCCAGACACCTGTGTCTGAAAGTCCTATGCTGATGCATAAGCTTACTCATCCATAAGCTAATTATCTCACTTGTTCACTCACTTATCTCTCTATCCACCCACTGATTTACCCATTCAACATTTGCCATGGTTGATCTCCAGGTACTAAGTTAGACATAAAGAACCCTCAGAAGACAAGAAAAAAATATGAAAATAGGAAAAAATAGCAATTATTATAGTTGAATGCGAGTGGCTCACAGAGCACCCAGCCGGGGGGTGGGGAGAATAGGGAGCAGAAGGGAGTACTTCGTCTTTCCTGAGAAGTCATTTGAAATGGGCCATTAAAATGTGGAAACATTTGTCTTTTTTTTTTTAAAATAGAGGTATTGTATTCAACATACCAAAACCTGGACTGGACCTGGTGGTGCAAGTCTTTTTCAATCCCAGTGCTAAGGAGGAAGTAAGTAGATCTCTGTGAGTTCAATGTCAGCCTGTCTACATAGTGAGTTCCAGGATAGCCAAGGCTATGTAGAGAGACCCTGTCTCAAAAAAAAAAAAAAAAAAAAAAACCTAAAATAAATAAATAAAATAGTGAGACCTCTGAATGTAGTCAGAAGGCACTAACAAAGAAAGCAATGGCCTATGCATATACAGGTTGAGAAGGAACATGTATCTGAAGTGTGTAAAGGTGGAGCTAGGGATTCATGGGCTGTGACTCTATTGCCAAGGAGACTAGGGTCTTTCTTGTGACCATGAAGGAAGTCTGGAGGCATTTATACAATGTGCTGGAGTTTACATTTTTTTTTGAGTTTCCCTGATAGCACTGTGGACAATGAAGAGGTAAGAAAGACACAGGCTAATGGCAGCCCCTAGGTAGTTCCTCTCAGCTTACCACCCTCAGGATAGATCGGTTGAGTCTGTACAAACTGAGGCATTTTCCAACAACTCTGCCCTAGCTCCCTTCCAAACCTTTAGCTTCTGTAAGTCTGTATTATCTTAGGTCTTGAGTGTTAATGACTTTGACTAATTGTCAGCTCTAGCAATTACAATGACTGATACCTTATCATCTCTCATGGTGAGCAATGCTAATTAAAATTGACTGTACAAGAGCTTTTGTAGCAATTGTCTTGCTCCCCCACCCCCCACCATTTTTGTTTAAGACATGAGCTATTATGCTGATTTTGTGAACTACACAGTCAGGTTTCTTATTTCCTAGTTCCACTTCTAAACTGGGGTAATTAGGAAGTGCTGGCAAAGAGGTAAGAATAACTGAACTTGTGGTATTGGAAATACCCCAAATTTGATTTATCCATTGCTTGCCTGCTTGCTTGATTGATTGATGGAGGGCACACATTCATTCATTCAGTCATTCACTCATTCACCTCACAGACCTTTTTTAAAATTTTATTTATTTATTTATTCATTTATTCACCTATTTTTTATTTATTTTACATCCCAACGGAAGTTCAACTTCCCTCCTTCCTCTCCTCCCACTCCCTCCCTGCACCTCCTTCCCACCACCCCTCAATCCACTCCTCCTCTGTTTCTATTCAGAAAGGGGCAGGCCTCCCATGGGCACCAACAAAGCATGGCATATCAAGTTGCAGTAAGAGTAAGCATCACCCCTTGTATTTAGACTGGGCAAGGTAATCCATTGTGAGGAATAGGATCCCAAGAGCCAGCCAAAACACTGGGGAGAGTGCCTGTTCCCATTGTTAGGAATCCTACAGTAGACCAAGCTATACAACTGTCACATATCTCTAGAGGGCGTAGGTTGGTCCCATGCAGGCCCCTGGTTGTTGGTTCATAGTCTGTGAGTTTCTATGAGGCAGGTTAGTTGTTTCTATGGGTTTTCTTATAATGTCCTCCACTCCTCTGGCTCCTACAATTCTTCCTCTTTCTCTTCAGGAGGATTCTCTGGGCTCTGTCTAATGTTTGGCTGTGGGTCCCTGTATTGGTTTCCATCTGTTACTAGACAAAGGCTTTCTGATGACAATTGAGGTAGTCACCAATCTAATCACAGGAGATGGCCAGTTCAGGCTATGTATCTACTATTGCCAGGAGTCTTAGCTGCAGTCACCCTTGTAGATTCATGGGAGTTTCTCTTGCATTGGGTTTCTACCTGTCCCTGAAGCACACCCCCAAACCCCCCACCTCCCACCCCACCCTTCCCTTTCCAGTCATCTCTCCCAGACCTTTAACAGACGTCAGTTATATGCTAGGAACTGTGTTAGGTGTGAGGGAGACAAATGAGCAAGATGTGCTGGAAGAGCCTCGTGAGAACAGCACACTCACAGGATAAATGTGTGCCTTGTGTGAATGCTGAAGTGGACAGAAAGAGAGCTCTGCCTAGAGAGCACAGAGGTTACAGAGACGACAGTGTTCAGAGGTGGACTTCAAACCATGGGTAGCAACGACTTCCCTGACTTTCACTACTGCTGCCTGTCCTTCTCTGTTGAATGTGTGCAAATTATATGGGCACAGGTTTGAGAATCTAGACTAGGAATGAGATCCTGAACACCCCAGGCTAAACAGAGGGGGAAGCTACATCACTTTGTGGCATGAAGTATGTAAGTCCTTACGTTGAAAGGAATGACTCTCAGGCTCCAGGTAGATGTCTGGGACATGCTCCAGTGTGAAGTGCCAAGGGAGGGTGACAGGCAACAAAGCTGGCTGGCAGTGCAATCCCATCCCAACTGAGCATCATCAGCTATTGTATATCAGAGCACTCTGTAGGGCTGAGGGACGCACACTGCCCTGGGCACTAGGAGTTGGTCAGCTGACTATTCAACTGTGTGCTTTTTGTGACTCAGTCATTGACATGGAGAGTTGTTTTGCCCAAGGTTAAGCGTTTTCCTAGAGAGGTAGCTTGTCTTCAACAGCTAGTCCCAATGTCTTATCTCTCTTTGAAAAGGGTAATCCCAACCCCAAAGCTTCCCTCTGACCAACCAGTGAATCTTTCCAACCACATATCACACCCCAGTTTCTCCCTCTCCTGAGAACTGCTTCCCATATCCTTTCCAGAGCAGTCTTTGGCCAACATCATGCCTAATCTCAAGGCTGTTCCCCAGGGGGCTGAGTCTCAGAGAAGTACCTGCTGTTTGCTAGTGTGGGGGACCCATATGGCTACCACCCTCATGTCCATTACAGTTTTGTGGATGTCAGGGCTTCTGGATGCAATTCAGAGCTTTATGAAACTGATAAACCCACCAGATACAGGAATAGAGGAGGAGGAGGATTCTAAGTACATGCTACTAAGTTATACACATAAAACAAATAGGCCTTAAACATGAGGATTCTCTGACTTCATAATGCCTTTATAGATAAAGAATGAAGGATATTAAAAAACTATACAAAAATCTCTCCTCCTAAGACAGCTGGACATTCAAGTACCATTTACCTTTTTAGAACAAGATGGATTTACAACCTTCCACCGTGCTACATTCTAAGATAGTTTTTCTTACAGGGAAATTCTTTCTTGTACTTTGCAAAGATATTTTCTTAGGTTCTGCCCTCAACAGTAATACAGATTGAATTGTCTCCCTTTGAAGAATGTTAGGCTTTTCATTTATTTGAACATAAAAATAATTTACATGTCAAATCACTTTTTAATTTAGAAGATAATGTAAATTTGTGCATTAACTGGATAGTTGTTGATATCAAGTAATCTTTTAGTTGTGATAATAGTTTCTGTTCCTATTACCCTTAAAAAGAATCACTGTTTTTTCAACACACAAATTGAGCTATTTAGGGATGAAGAGATAAGATGTGTCAGATTAACTCGTGATAATGTGAAGGGGAGAAATAAGTAGGAACATAGATAAAACAAGATAGCCTATAAGTTATTGTTGAGGCTGGTTAATGGAAGCCACTTTTTTGATACATCTGAAAATGCTCGAGGCTGGCAGGTGTTATGGGACAAGTGTGCAGTAGACAGTCAGAATGTGCTGGATATTTGTTTAGGTTTGTGTGTGTGTGTGGCAGGGATGGGGTGGGGTATGTTTGTTTGTTTTTATCAGCTTGATACAGCTAGGGTTACCATAGAAAACAAACCTCAGTGGAAAACATGCCTTCATCAGATTGTCTATAGGTAAGCCTGTGGGGCATTTTTGATTGATGATTGGTGAGGAAGAGCCCAGGACATTGTTGGGGGTACCCCGCTCCCAGGTCAGGTGGTCCAGAGTTTTACAAGAAAGCAGGATGAGCAAGGCAACAGGAGCCAGTCAGTAGGCCTGCTCCTGCATGGGCTTTTGCTTTAGTTCGGGCCTCTGGGTCCCTACCTTGAGTTCCTGGCTGGCTTCCCTCCATGGACTGTAATCCAGGATGTATAAGTCAAGCAAACCTGTCCCTTCCTAGGTTGTTTGTGGTCAGTGTTTTGTCAAAGCAATGGGAAGCAGAGTAAGACATGGGGTGGGTGCCTGGCTGCTATTTACTCCTTTAGGATAGCTTTAGGATAGTTCTAAACTGGCCTCCTTTAGGACTTCTAACTGGCCTCCCACGTCTCACTCACATCAGACTTACCTTCCCAGCTGTAGAAACTGTGGGGAACTCTTGTATAATACTAGAGGGACCAGCCTTAATATTATACATCCCAGGGGCTCAGGAGAGAAAACTACTAATGGCGAGGACTGTTTTCAGGAAACAGAATCTCAGCACACAGAGCTCTATAGTCCACTTGCTTTAATTCCTCTGGCATAACATCCTGTATACACAGCTTCAGTTCTGTTCTCATGCCTGGCTCCTTTCTTGCCCGATTTCTCTCTATATTTATCTACTGCTTCCTCTAAGTTCTATCTTACTTCTCTTGTCTTAACTCTGCCTCATCTAGATCCTTTTCACCTTGTTCTTACCCAGCTAGTACTTCCCCATCTGACTCTTCCTCATCTTCCATCTCATTCCTCTAGTACTCTCTTCTAGCCCTTCAATCTAGTTCTTCCCCATCTCAGTTTGTTCCTTTCAAGTTCTTACCCGTCTAGTTCTTCCACTCTCTTTTCTCTTCTCTGTCCTGTGTGCCCTGGAAGTCCTGGTATATAAAGCCAGGCTTCCAGGATCAAACAGAGGGGTGATTAGAATCACATTGAGAGGCAATAACCGTTAATTATCATTTGCAACCCCAAAGTGAAGTGACCAATGGGGAAATGAATTAACTAAAGGCTAAATTCAGGTAATATCTAAGAAGAGGGATCTTATGTGCTCAACTATTAAACTCTGAAACGTGATTAGTAGAAAATGTTAAGAATCTATAAGCTGCTGGGTCAATGGGAGAAAATAGAACTGTCTTTTTTCCTGTGGCTCCTATCTGTCCAAGCTCTCTGTCGTTTTTTCTGCAGGGTGGGGGACAGTGTGCTCAGTCGCCAGCCAACCTGTGTACAGCTAGATGCCCCTGGTGATAGTTAAAGGGAGATCTGGAACTAACTAGAGGTAAGGTTTGGGAAAATAGGAAGTAAAGCTTAATTGGCACATCTGCCAGGCCTTCTCAAATGGGTAGCCTGGATGCTTAAGTCTGTTCTTAGAAAGTACGGAGGTATCTCTGATAAGGTACTTTCCTCCATCTGGGAATGGACCTGGCCGGACGCTGCCAATGATGATAATTACAGGGAGGCTTGAACTGGGGTTCTGGCTGAGCATAGCTGTCAGCGCAGAAGCTTATCTAAATATTCCTAGAAGTGGTTAGGTAAGGAGTTAGTGGTCTATAAAGTTAGTAAGGCTATAAGAAAGGAGGGTCTGAGCTGAATTGTGTAAAGCTATTACTTAACGTCCACCTGACCTAGGTGGTGTCTCCTTGTGGAATTTACCTTAAATCAGGAGACTTTCATGTGGACTGTTATTACTGCTAGTTCTTGAAAGTAGCCAAGGGAGATATCTGATTCCAGAGAAAGCCTTTCCTAAGGCAGTTCTCCAAATACCTGGAATGTGTATGTCCAGAGAGTGATCAGTCCATATTATTAGCCCTTCTTAGGGAAAAGTCAATTGGGAAAACTATGAAGGCACACATGATTTTCATAACAGAATACAGCTGATATATAAGAAGCCAAGTAACACCAAAAACTCCTTGGGATTTGGTTTCCTCTGGAGGAATTCCCTGATTCCTCCAGGTAGTGACTTTGCCATTACCAGCTGAGTTCTTATGATATATTCCTGTGGCCTGCAGCAGGGAACTGAGCAGTGCAGGCACACTCTCTTCATTCATCAGCAACCGGTCCTCCATCCAATTTGTGTCTTGGGGACTTTTTGAAATGTCTCATCTACTGAAGAGTACCTTCTCATTTGGATAAGTTCTGGGTTTCTGCCTTTTGGTTTTTCCATTGTGTTTTAGCCAGTACCAGAGTTCAGAATAAATATACTCTTCCTGCCTTGTTTGACCAGATGACTCTGATAATTTATTTGCATGCTAGTTCTAATGAAGACTTTTGCTTACTGCATTTTCTTGCTGAGGATCCTTAACCAACACTGCTGAAATCCATGAACATGCATTGCAATGTATTCACCCTCCAAATGAGATGTTGAAATAACTTAAAATGTGCCTGTTTGGGGTCTAGGGTGTTCTGGATATAATTAAGATCAAGCAATACTGGTATAAGATATTTCCCCAATCCCAAATGACTAGGGGAGTGCATCCATCTGATGGCATGGGAAGAACATTGCATGATGATAAAGGGAGACAGTGGCCCAAGAGTTGCAAGCCAAGGACTGCCAAGGCATCAAGTAGCCAGGAGGAGTTAAGGGAGGACTCTTTCTCTCGAGTTTCCAAGGGAACATGTTTCTGGTGACATCTTGATTTCCAATTTCCAGAGTATAGAATATGAGGTAACACATGTGTCTTGTTTTAAGCCATCTGGTTTGTAGGACTTGTGTGGTAGCTCTAGACTCGATACAAACAGAAAGGCAATAATTGGTGCTTGGTAAACATTCACTGTGGAGACATAGAGGAATCCTGTACAAGTACCCATCTTTCAATGAAAGCCACAATGTCAGCGAGTTAAAAAACAACCTCTGAAAGGAGAACACAAGCCAAGGAATGCTAGCAACTGAAGGACCCCAGGAAAGTAAAAAATACGGGTTCTCCCTAGATCCTCCAGAAATTAATTAGTCCTCTGACTAACTTGATTTTTAGCTCCATCATAGAAGACTTACAGAGCTGTAATATCATAAGGTTTGTATTGTTTTAAGCCACTAAGCTTGTGAAATTGTATTATGGCATCCACAGAAAACTAATGTATTATCCCTCCCTCCAAAAGTGGAGGCTCACCACTAACACACCAGGACTGGGCATATGGCTCCATGGTAAAGTTCTTGCCTAGTCATGCACATGACCCTAGATTTGATCCCCAACATGGCAATATAGGAGGTTGAAAGCATACTACCTGATCGGGGAAAGAGAAACTGCCGAGTTCCCCAGAATTCTCTTTGCTGTTACAAATACTAATCTAAATCTGTAGCCAACAACTATTGTTATAATTGCCTTCCATGCCATTTTCTCATGCTGAATTTTCAGAAGAACCAAAGCCTGTAAATCTGGATGAAATAGTGGGACTTATCCTGTTACCAACTTCTCCATAGCACAGTTGTGCCTTCAAAACGGCCAGAATGGACTTCCAATCCCCACTTCATCACTACAAGTTAGTCACCTGGAGTGAGCTGTTTTAAACCATAAGCTGACTAGTAAACCAAAGCTAATAGCACCAGCAACCTCCCGGAGTGACCATGTCATCTGAGTGAGATGATAGTTAGCGTCATCCTGACCATCTTAAACTTGGAATGCAAAGAAACGGGCTGGTGCTGATGTTGACTTTACCCTAGAAATGTGATAGTCCTTAATATCAATTCTTACTAGCTTATGGTATCCACAGGAAACTAATGTATTATCCCTTCCTCCATAAATGGAGGCTCACTTTTATATGTATAGTAATAGATATGTACCCTGGGAAATTCTAAATAGTTAATCATATGTACATGAATGTGAGTATTGAATCCATGTGTGGCCCGTAAATCACAAACACTACTGGCATCGCACAAGAAGCAGTTTAAATAATCAAAATGTGAACTTGAACACGAAGTCAGTAGTTGATGTTTGATGCTCCTCTATCATCTCATCTCTGGAGCCTGTCTGCAAACTGGAACAATGCTCTTAGATACTTAAGGATGGCAAAGGACCTCCTCTGTGCTTCTGTCCTCAGCCTGCTCTCCAGGCTGAAGTCAATCCCACAGTCATAGATGCTCTTAGCTCTCATCTGACTACTCTTTATTCACCCACTGGCAATTTGTCTGATTCCAACACAGGAAGTGGAGGCTTAGTTTCCTTGCTTCTTTGCCAGTGACTTGTCTGTCTCTGCATCTCCTGCTTACTTAAGAGAATATCTACCTGAGATTATGTGACTAGGCTGTGGAGTCTCCTTCAGATTGAACCTAGGTCCCAGACCTAACTTCACTATTTCAGAGCTATTAGACTTGGAGCAATGGGCTTAGCATCTCTGTGCCCAATGTTCTGCAAACACAGTAGGGAGGAGCCAGGTAAATACTGGAGAGGATGTTTGGAACACATTGACAAAATGCCCAGCATCAGAGCCTAGTAACAGTATTGGTCATACTAACATCATTACTGCTTTATTGCTTCTGTTTTCTCTCCAAATGGTATCCTCCTGCCTCCCTCTGGTATGTTTCCCAGTCCTACCCCTGAGGATCCATCTCTAGGGGCCATTCCTCTGTTTTATTGAGCTACAACCTCTATAGTATTAAACAGATACTGGTTCCTGGTTTCATATCATATTAGTTACTGAATCAAGCACAGAATGTCCTTTAATGTGGCTTCAATTAATAAAGGCTAACCTGACCCCTACCTGGCAGAGATAATGAGAGCTTATTAAGACAATGTCTTCATGGTACTCATGAGCCCCTTGAAAGACATTCACTGTGTAAGCAGTAGGATTTGATTTCCATGTTGTTTGTTTGTATTCTTAATGCACAGTCCCTGGATTGTATTAAATAGGTCCTCTGCAATACCTCCCACTGCATGGGTGCTTGTTAGAGCTGCCAAATGCCCAGTGCTGGTAAATGCTCCTGTTCTGTGTCTCTGCTTCACTGTTTCCCCTTCCCCCCACTCTCTCTCCTTCCCTCTTCCTCTATCCTTTGAAGCTTTGGGCCCTCCCCTTTCAAGCTTCCCAATCCATTCATCTTCACCTTGGGTACATATAAAACTCACAGAGCCACTTTCTGAAGATCTAGATGGCCAGACCACACTCTAAACCAGCAAAGTCCAGCCCATGGTTTGAGGCCCCAAGCTCGGTGATTCCTAAACTTTTCCAGATCATTTCCAGTACTCAGCCAAGGCTAAGAACAACTGAACTCATCTGACTTCTGTATACCCTACAGATTTCAATCATAGGACCCTGCTAAACAAACAAGTTAGTGCTTAGTGTTTTATCTCTGCTCAATCAAGAGCTCCTCTATGGCCCGTTTATCTCTTGTTCTCTGCTGCCGAAGAGTAACAGGACCTGGAAAAGAAAGAATGGGCGTTATATTAAACAGTATGGTTCTATTTATTTTTTTATTTCTAGAACGACCTCCATACTGTTTTCTACAATGGTTATATGTCAATTTGCACAATTTGATAGAGAAAATGCAACACACATATGCAGTAAAATACCATTTCACCTTTATGTAAAGATATTTGCATAAATGTGGATGGAACTAGAGATTATTTTGCTAAGTAAAGGAAGGCAGCCATTGAAAGACAAGTGTCATGTAATCTTCTATGTGAATTTGAAAAGACTGGTATCAGAGATGAGGAGTGTGGACAGAGCAGCAGGCATAGGTGAGATGGTGGGGGACTGGCCCATGGGAACTAAGTTACAGTTAGAGGGTCTGGTGGGCTGCTGCAAAGTCAGATGACTGAAGAAAAAAATCATAGTGAATATTGAAAGCGGCTAAGGGAAGGAATATCAGATGTTTTCACCATAAAGAAATGATAAATGTTTGAGGGGATTAAACTGATTTAAACATAACAATGTAATGTATCAAGATTCCATATGGTGCCTCATAAATGTGTATAGTTTTTATGCTTTTGTGTATCAGTTAAAATTTGTAATTGAAACAAATGGATAAATACAAAATTTAGAAAGGAATTTTATAGACGAGCAAAGATAAATGCAATCAAAGAAAAGGAGACATCAAAGCCTGTTCAAAAGCACGAGTAAGAGCATCACCAGATATAATCAAAAGTTAGACGTAGGTCATGGCAAGATTGCAAGCCATAGATCTGGGGTGTGTTAATTAACAAAGGAAGGTGCAAAGCTAAGACCTTCGCATTTTCCCTTGGAAGAGTAATTATCTTTTTTTGAACTTCCCAGCTATATGGTTAGTTTCTTAAGGCACAGGCCCTGCTAACTGTCCCTTTGTAACCCACCTCTTAGCCAAGAACACTGCCCAGAAAATGCAACAGGAATTGCCACATAGCTTGGCATATCAAAACCACTCCCTTTTGCATGTGCTCAGTTTACCTAAAGCCATCTAGAGTCTGCTTTGAACAGAGTAGCAGGAGGGATCCAGCGCTGCTCCCTTGAGACTCCATCCCTACTTCCTGCTTCTGGATTATCCATGGCCATGGGTTTTAAACACTCTAGACAGATGCCTTATCCCCAGTGGGAGAGGTCTGGTGCCTATGCAATGCTGCAAATCCTCCTGCTGCTGGTGATCATTAGCATAAAACTCTGCCTCATCAGCAGCAGCCTACTCTACTTTGACATACCATGGAAATGTCTCCCTTGCACTGGACTCCTTTCCTATGCCTTGTCTCCCAATATAGCAAGGTCCTCTTAAGTCCTTCGCCCTTCCCCAGAATGCCTTCACCGTGACCTTAACTACAGGCCTAAGACATTGGTCTCATAGCCTCGCTGAAATGGAAATTTCCAAACCCACATTTGCAGCCTTGCTATGGTTTGTCCCCCAAGCACTCATATGCTGGAACCTTGGTTGTCATCATGACAATATTGGGAGATGGGAGGATCTGCCAGAGGTAGAGCCTGGTCAGAGGTGACTGGGTCTGGACTTCCCTTATGAAGGAACCCATCTTTATCTTGTGGAGTGGTTAAGACTCAGGTAATGGAATCATTCCCTAGAGAGCAGATTGTCGTTAATGAGCCTAGTTCCTCTCTTAATCCTGCACAGTCTATTCACTGCTCTGAATGCCCTCCCTCTCTGTGAAACCATTCACCATCTTGTGATGTAGACAGAAGGTCTTCACTAGAAGCTGAATACTGATGCTCAGTTTGGGACTCATAGCCTCCATAACAGTGGACCAACTAAGCCTTTTTTCTTTATAGAAGTAATCAGTCTCAGCTATTTTGTTATAGCAATACTAAGCAGATTAAAATGCATGCATCCCTGGTCGCCATTTCTTTCTGGCTTAAGTGTCTCTTCTAGTAGCCAATTTCTCTCTGTTTCCTCTTGAACTATGAGATATTTTTATTAATATTCTCCAAAGCACCCAGCTTTATGCCTCTCCCTCACTTAGGCGATCTGAATTAATTGCATCAATGGTCTTGACCCCTGAAACACAAATGCCTGTTTAAAATAAAGAGCTGATTATTATATAATGAACTATATTCAGTTTACTAAATAGTTAACTTAAACATAAATATATGTATATATTTATGCTGAATAGATGTGTAATTTATGCTAATGATAATTACCAATAATACAAAGGCATAATAACTCCTCTGCAGTGATGGCACTCATTACGCATGCTTCATTTCTCTTCTGCTCAACAGTCAGATAGTGACAATTTGACATGCCTCGGGAGCTGTGCTGGGCAATGAGGACATAGAGATTGCTGTGATGTAATCATTGTCTTCAGAGTTTAGTTGGGGAGTAAGACAGATGTAGAACGGTAGCTATTATATTAGAAAGCCCTGAATGAAGAGTAATAAAGTGGATCCCGTTTTTTTATCAGGACTCTGCAAAGCTTTCTTATTTGTGGTACTATTTCTGTGTTAGCTGTGGCCTCATCTCATCAGTCTGTACTGTAGTCACCTCCTTGTGAGGTATATTATATACATCAAATGGACTTGACTCCCTTCTGATGGTGAAACAAAATAACCCCTGCAAGACGAACTGCTAGACAGTCTTATTAACAAAAAACTCGGAGCTAGATGTTGGGATGAAAGCTGTAAGATCAGAGAAACAGAACAAGCCATAGCCAGCCTCACCTTACCAACTCCTCAGCCTCCAGAGCAAGACTTCCTATTTACTCATACCTTTTGTACCTTTCTGTGCCCAGCCATCTTACTTCCTCCCTAGTGCTGGGATTAAAGGCATATGCCACCATGCCTGGCTCTGTTTTCAGTGTGGCCTTGAACTCAGAGATCCAGACTGATTTCTGCCTCCCAGAGTGATAGGGTTAAAGGTATATGCCACCATGCCTGACCTCTATGTCTAATTTGGTGGCTGACTCTCTTCTCTGATCCCCAGATAAGTTTTATTGGGGTACACAAATAAAATATCACCACACCCCCTAGTTTCTAGATGCGAGTACTAATATACATATCAAAGCTTTGGGATTTTTACTCACAGGAAGCCCAGTATGAGTAGGACAATAGCTGTTTTACTTGGCTAGCTAGGGATCCAGGATCTGTTAGTGCATTTAGGGATTCAGGATCTGTCATTGAGTTTAGGGATCCAGGATCTTGTTGCATTACTCCTCACAAGGAGTTGGTGTTTCATTGCAAGAGCCAAAGCTCCCATCATAAAGGAAACAAGATAGTTTATTCTGAAGCCATTTGGAGTGATCATGGCCTGAGAACATGAGTCTAGGTTGCTTCAAATTCCATGTTCTGATGTAGAAGCACTTTCATGAAGTTTATTGCTTTACAGAACAAAGGAAGTCATGAATCAAGGCAAGTTTAAAATACATTAGTAAGGGCATCAGAGAGGCAGGTACAATAAGATAGGGCAAGCTTTTCTATAGATTAAAGATGTTATCTGAGTGTTTGAGTTGGCGGAAGCTAGTATCTTCTAAGTTAATAGATTCCAAAAGGTTTTGATCTATTAGTCACCAGATGTTAGTTCAGACACAGAGCTAAGCAAGGAATGGCTGTTCCAGAGGCTAGAACTAGCCCCAACATAAGGTAACTAGCCTCTGGACTACAACATTCCAGTCTCCCACAGTTTCAGTTCTAATCAATCAGTCAGCCTCTGCAGACACATCTCTTCAGGAGTGTTCCTTCACAGTGCAAGGAAGGTGTATCCATCACCAGCTTTAGGACTGACTCACTTCTCTGCATCAGCAACAGTATCCCAAACTGCCTATAAGAAAGACTGGAAAACAGGAGAACCCATAAATTGCTTAATGGCCATCACTGGCTTTTCAGGGTCGTGACTTTGAAACATGGGTTTCCTCTCTTTTGAATCCTAACTGCATTACTTACTTTTAGGGTCCACAAGGGGACCCTAAAATATCCCCTTTCCTCTGGAGTTTTGAATACAAACATGAAGACATCAGCAAATATAAATGGGGACCGTCCTGCTATGTATAATAAAGCTTGAGAATGGGTTGTTGTCTTACTGACCAAGTGGAACCACTCCTGGAATCAAGAATCCAGCTGGCCTCTGGACCAGGTGAGACCGATGACATGGTGAACCAGGAGACCTCTGCCTGGCACATGATGACTGGGCCCTGGGAGGAAAGAGAGTAGAAAGGGAAAGTGAAAACCGCATGCCAATTACTCTTACCTTCCTGCCAGATAGCTAGGGCTCTGTACCTGCAGGGGAGGCGTGGTGAGGGGTGGTGAGGAAACAAAGCAGGGGAGAGGTTTCCACTCCCTCTTGTTAATTGTGCCATCAGATCAGCTGTGAAGCCTCTCCCGGGTCAGTTTGCTCGTCTATAAAATGGCAATCATAATATCTCATGGTGTCTCTGTCTTGGGTCTTTTATCACCCCTAGACATTAGGGGATGTGCTGGACTTGTAATGAGGAATAGTTTTTCAAATGCCTTCTATCAAATGCTCGTGAATACATGAGACTACTTACTGGTTTATAGAGACCAGATGGCTTTAAACATGTTCTCCCCCTCAGCACTCAGGATTTTCAAATCCTCTGAGTGTCTGCTTTCAGAGAGCTCGACCCTCTGTCACTCAGCAGACATCTCTTCAGCAACCCTGAGAGCTGTTCTTGTCCTCACAGAAAATGCCTGAAAACACCCTTCCCCATCAAAGCCATCCTTCCACTCCTGCATTTCTGTGGAAGTTTCTATTTTAACCCATTCCTGACTATGTCCACGTGAGTTTGGCAGACACTGGAGAATGGGGGAGGGTTCCATTTGCAAAGAGAACCATCCATCGCCTTATGAAGGACTAATTAGTCTATGGCCCAGAAAGCCTGAGGTTGAATCTTCTCAGGTAAAAGTTTTTTTTTTAATCTAAAAGAATTTTAAAAGTAGAAATTTTTTAAATCAAAGTATTAAATTACACAATTACATGTGTAGACGCTGCCATTGAGGGAGTTATTTTTGTGGTGTAGGCTGGATCCAGCATAAAAATATTTACTGCTCTGAAATGTCAATATGAAATAATCAGAATCTAAAATTAAATATTTACTGTCTAATCAGCCTGCATTCATCCATCCACAATGTCCCCTAAGAAACACTGATTGCACTGCATTTGACCACCTGGAATCTTGTGTTTTCAGGCTTGAGGCTGGGGGTGGGGTACCACAGTCTCATTCACAGGCACTCTCTAGCATCTTTTCAAGGTACTTCTGGACCAGAGAAGTATGCAACAGTATGACTGAGGTCAGGTAAATCAACAAAACACGTGTGCCCTGCGGAAAATGAATGTCTGTGTTTTTGCCCAAAAGAAAACATATATTTTGAAACCCCGTACCTAAATGTGATGGTATTTGGAGGTAGTGTTTGGGGTGGGCAGGGCTTGGGAGATTAGGATCCCCAAAAATGGAGTTAGTGTTGTTAAGAGAGCCCAGGAAGGCCCCTCACTGCTCTGTCCTGGGAGGACACAGTGAGAAGTGAATCAGGAGGTCCAGGCTCACAAGATCTCTAGTCAGCCAGCACTTTGGTCTTGGACTGTCTTCCTTCACAAAGCAGGAAATAAGTCCCTGTTGGTTATAAGCCCCTGATTTTCTGTGACAGCAACCCAAACAGGCTCACCAAGACTTGAGCCACTCCGCAGGCAGCCCTTGGCAAACCTGAAGGCAATGATTCACAAACTCATGACATCTTCATCAATTCTGTCCAATGAAAAAGTAATAACAAACAATTGTCCCCGACACTAAAGTTGTACATGAGGTCCAGGCTCTTAGGAAACTCATTATAGTTAGAGAACAATAAATAGTAAAGACAACACCTCATGGCTTAATGCCTTGTTAAGCTTCAGCCTAGTGGAAAAGGTTTACAGAGATGCCAAAGACAACCCACTCTAAGACATTATCCCAAAATTGAGCCATGGGCAATTTTATTACTCTATTGTAATTGTCAGAACAAAATGTTAACATCTTATGAAGATCTAAATTTTCTCATTTATTAAAAAATGATCAGTGAATCTGGCAATCAGGTGATGAGGGATGAGGCTAACTGTGTGTGGCAGCCTTGTGAAAGTGCTGGAGATGGCAGGAGATGGGAAAGTCCTCAACCAGACAGCAAACTGTCTTGCTTTGATCTGTGTGATCTGTGTTAAGAACATGGTGCTTTATTACAGCGCCTGTTGTTTTATTAGTTTCAAAGCAAGGAGGTCCAGCCACTTCATATCAGGCTCCTGCTACCTCTCAAGAATAATGGCATCAAGTACAAGCCATTCTCATTTTCTTTTAAATTACAACTGATCCTAGAAATGTTTCTAAAGGGGATTATATTATCTTAATTCAGTTACAGATATTATGGTGATTTGAAAGAAAATGGCTCCCAAAGGCCATGGCACTATTAGGAGGTGTGGTCTTGTTGGAGTAGGTGTGGTCTTGTTGGAGGAAGTGTGTCACTGTGGAGGCAGGCTTTGAGATCTCATATATGCTCAAGAGATTGCCCAGTGTCTCAGACCACTTCCTGTTGCCTGTGAGTCAAGGTGTAAGAAGTTTCAGCTCCTTCTCTAGCATATCTGCCTACATACTCCCTTGCTCCCTGCCTTGATGATAATGGGCTAAACCTCTGAAAATATAAGCTGCCCCAATTAAATGTTGCTGTGGTCATGGTCTCTTTACAGCACTAGAAAGTTTAACTAAGACAGCTATCCTCTGTTTATTCAACAATCAATGAAATAATGTGAGATTAAGAGCATGAGTGCCTGGGGGTCAGCAGGACTCAGTTTGGGTCCAAGCTTTATCAGCTATTAAGCTGTGAGCAATGTATTTAACTTTTCTGGGTTTTTATTTGTAAATTAAGAGGTTAAAGCTTATCTCAGGGGGAAGTCTGAGAATTAAGCATGAACCCAGCTCTATGCTGAGTGCCAAAGTGACCTCGAGTAAGCAGTATTGTGTTGTACTTCTGTGTATCAGAGCTGTCCAAGATGGAAAAGTAAATACTTCTTCCCTACCGATCATCTTATCTGATGCTAAAATAACCTCCCTGGGGGAGACATAAGTAGCATCTATTCCCCTTAAAGGTCCCCACAACAAACCAAGGTATGGTCCCTCCCAAGTTCCTCCAGGGGAACTGGTGAGTTTTCTGGGCTTGCTTACAGAGAACAGACAAGAGGTTACTTAGAGTAGCTGGATGGATACTAGCCTCCAAGGTCACACTGGAAAGTCTTCTTCACTCAGCATAGATGATGACTTCCCCTAGCCATATAGGTGAAGTCCCTTTCTCCTAGCCTTCTCCAGCTGAAATAACCTGCCCCCTCCCCAAGGCTACATGCAATTAAGGCAGAGTTGTATACAGTGGGTTGGGAGGAATAGCTAGATACTCAGATAAGGGTCCCATGACTCTCTTAACACTTCCTTCTACGAGGGAACACCATCAGTCAACAAGCCCAGCTATAATAACCTTTGGCAGAACTCCTGAAGGTGGCTGTTGCTGGGTTTGGAGGTTTGTCCTGTACAACCCTAGTCCACATAGCTCCAACAGAGCACAGGAGGAGTGGTGCTCCCTTAAAAGTATGGGGCAGGGGTGGCCTGATGAGGTCTATCCAGGGGAGAGACTGTGGTAACTGGGATGCATCAAGGTAAGTTATCTAGATAAGTGAAGCAGGAAGGCACAGTGAGAGCATCAGCAGAGGGTCCAGTTCTCTGACTGTGCTTCTTTGGAAAAGAGTGCTAGTCACTGGCTGCACAGGCAGGATCAACAGGCAGCCTCAGGAAGTTACTTAGAGGAGTTTAGGATTCCAACCAAGGTGACACCTCAAAAGTTGATTTACAATTCTTTTGGCTTTAATTTCGTACTACATCAGATTCCTCATTGCTCATTTCCTTATATGTCCACATCAGGAAGGACCAAATCTGGCCAGTTTAGTCTCTGTTGAATGAAAATAATTTCAGTGCTGCTGAATTGCGAATTCAGTATAAAGATGCATGTTTGATCTTCTTGGTGGCTCTAGCCTTATGACACTATGAGGCTCAAGCTCAGACTGGCTTTTTTATTTGTTTACATAATTGTATTGTACATTTTATAGTATTCAGTTTTACTCCTTTACAACAGTGTGTAAAATACAAGTGTTAAAATTACTTCAAGATAATTTATTTTCTGCCATTGGCTTAGTGTTTAAACACCAATATCTGTATTAAATGACAAAATGCCCTGCATTCATAATGCTGGCTTTGTGTCTACTGTGTGTCTAGAATTCCCCCTCCCCCAAATTCATTTACTTCCAAGCTTTCTTTCACATTATGCAACAGGCTCTAGACTAGCAGTTCTTAACCTGTGAGTGTAGTCGAAAGTTTCTCGGTCCTGACTAGCCCACAGTCTGAACAAATCTCTCCCACCCGAAGTCCTGCAGCCACTTATAAAATAATCATTCAGAGGCTTATATTAATTACAAACTGTATGGCCTATGGCTTCAGCTTATATTAGCTAGCTCTTTCAACTTAATTCAACCCATTCCTATTAATCTATTTCTTGCCACATGGCTTCGTGGCTTACTGGTACGTTCACATCTTCCTTCTTGGGTGGCTGCATCGCATCTCCCCTGACTCCTCCTTTCTTCTCTCTCATCTCTCTTGGATTTCCCACCTGGCTATAAGCTTTCTTGCCATAGGCCAAAACAGCTTTATTTATTAGCCAATGGGAACAACACATATTCACAGCATACGGAAAGACATTCCACAGCATGTGGGGGCAGGGGTCGAATGACCCTTTCATAGGAGTCACATAAAACCATCAGAAAACACAGTTATTTCCATTATGATTCATAAAATTATAGTTTTGAAGTAGCAATGAAAATAATTTTATGGTTGTGGGTCACCACAACATGAGGAACTGTATTAAAGGGTCGCAGTATTAGGAGGTTGAGAACCACTGCTCTAGACTGAATGAGTGGGTGTGTTCTCTGGGTTCTATGCCATATATATATATCAGATATATATATCAGAATTTTTTGATAGTGTTGTAATTGAATAATAGAGTTGTATTCCTTTAAAAAAAGTTAACACACAGTCAGCAGTACCACCCATATCTGTTTCCTTTGCCTGATAATAAGTCCCCTGCCTTTTACCCAGATTGTAATTTTCTTCCAGCATTTATCATGGCCGAGCTATTGGTGATGACTCACTTTTAAGAGGCTCACCAAACATCAGGAGAGTGGCAGGGATGGCATACTCCAATTCATTAAAAGTCCTGGGAGAAGTGAGCAGGGCTTCAGAACGGTTTGCAGGGACCTGGGCTTCCTCTGTGTCACTTCTTCCCTGGCCTCACAGGTGCCCATCTCCTCAATGGGGCCAGAGGGCTCATGCCCGAGTTATATTCCAAACCCTTGAACCAAAGATGGTAAGAGCAGTATTGAAAAATGGTGGTCGTGTGATTCCCCCAACAAGCAGTGCTCGGCTATCTGTTATTGTTAATAAGTAGGTAATTTTCATGGGTCTAGTGAAATGCCAGTTTAGTCTCTGTTGAATAAAAATAATTTCAGTGGTGCTGAATTGTGAAATCAATGTAGAGATGCACGTTTGATCTTCTTGGTGGCTCCAGCATTATGACACTTATTATCATAATGAGTGTGCCAGTATAGTTGCACTTGAGAGAGGTTTTTTTTTTCTATTTTGTTTTGTTATGAGCCAAAGATTGACTCAAGGATTTCAGTTCTAGTAAATTTTGAATTCCATGCATAACTCAGCAGCTGAGTCTCCCAATCCCCGTACTATTTTCCAGACTCTTTGCCTGTAGCCAAATCCTATTAGATGTATTTCCATGTCATGTTGTGTTTAAATAATGTGGCAGGACAGGGCCTTGACTTAGAAAATGACACCATTCCTCCAAGGCGGCTTCTATCACAATCATCTCATACAGAAATCATGTCTTGTATTTTGCCTCTGTGGAAATGGGCGACGTTGTTAAAAATTTATTTCTGCTGCAAGAAAATCTGATTCTTGGTTTATTGTGTCAAACAGCTGCTAGAATGTGGCAGTGGGCAACTGTCCAGCTGTGTGGTTCACACAAATTAATTTAACCCTCCAGTACACTGCGAGGCCAATTAGAATGGTCCCTGCAGGTGTGGCAGGCAGTAAGTTAGGAAAGCTCTCCTGGTGGAGAAGGGGCAAGGATCCAGATAATTTGATGAAGTCCAGAGCCATATAAGGAATATTTTCCAAATAGCAAGTTATCATATGAAGCTTGTTTGAAACAGCTTGGGTGCATCTATATGTGAACAGAGCTGAAGGGAAGTCACAGAAACACTTGGTTTATGGATGCAGGACATGCATGCCTTTCAGATCAATTCAAGGTATTTGACCACAAGCACATCAGAACCTCAAAACACCCCCCACCGTGTGTGTGTGTGTGTGTGTGTGTGTGTGTGTGTGTGTGTTTCATTACAAACATTTTTTTGTTTAATAAGTCAACTAAATCCAAGGAAAATGGTAGGCAATAAGTTAACAATCATCAAAGAAGCTTAAAATACTTAGACAAAAAATAACCTCCTCCTACTCCTTTTAATCAATTTGCCATATAAACTGAAGAAAGAACACAATGAAATATTTGTAGTTTTATCAGAATTCCCATTCTAGTGCAAAGTTAACTATTCTGACAGGCAACATCACTCAATTACTTTTATTGAGAAAAATTCATACAGTATATTTGAATCATGTTTTTCTCTTTCCTCAATTCCTCCCAGATCGTCCCCATCTCCCGAGCCAACTTTGTATTCTTCTTTTCTCTCTCTCCCTTTAAAAACAAACAACAACAAAAATGCAAGAAACACACACACACACACACACACACACACACACACACACACACACACACACACACGAAAACTCCCACAGAACACATACAAATAAAAATCAAAATAATAAGGAAAAGACCGGTAAGACGAAAAAAAATTTTTTTCAAACAATGCAAAAAGAGCCAAAAAGCTAGAAAAATGCCATTGGGTTGGTTTTATGTCGGCCAACTACTCCTGGGCATGAAGCCTGCCTTGAGGTGTGGTTAATATACTCTAGTGAGACTCCATCGGGAAAACGGACTTTCTTTGCTAGCAGGTATGAATTGTAGAGAGCTTCTTGGTAGGGTAAGAGGATGTCCACTTCCTCCTCACAGTGCTGGGACTTTGTCTATCTTGAATGTAGGCCTGCTGCATGCCTTGTGAATGTAGCCACAGTTTCTATGAGTTCTTATGTGCATCAGTCCTGATATGTCTGAAAGACACTGTTTCCTTGGAATCAACCCTTACATCTGGCTCTTAAATCTTCCTATGTCTTCTTCCACATAGATTCCTGAGCCTTGAGAGGAGGATCTTGAGTCATTCAATTTATAAATGAGTGTTCCAGCATCTCTCACTCCTTGTATGTTGTCCAGTTGTGGGTCTCTGTGTTAGTTCCCATCTAGCAAGAAAAAGCTTCCTTGATGAGAGATGAGTGAGGCACTGATCTCTGGGTATAGCATTATGTTGTTAGGAGTCATTTTATTGCTATATTTCTTTAGCGGAGTAGTAGTATTAGTTTTTTCCCTGGGCTCATGACCTGTCTAGTGTCATGTTCTTGAATACTTTAGCAGTGTCAAGCATGAATTCCATCTGTGGTGGAACCTTAAATATGAGTAGGCCTAAAATCCCATCAGAAAGTGGTTGGTTAGTACCAGAAATATTCATGTCATTATTGCACCAGTTTACTGTTGTATGTTGCAGGGTTTGCAACTAGGATATATTCGGGATTACCTTTCTCCTCCAGAATCACCTCCAATACCACTATTGGAAGTGAATTCTCAGTATGAATGAAGCTTCTAGTTAGGCACCAGCTCAACTTCTCTGTGTTTGATGACATATGTAAGTGTAGACTTCAGCAATGTGGTCTTATTATCATGTTGCAAAGAGTAACCAATAGCATTAGCAATAGCCTGTGATGTTTAGAAGCTTGCATGGGGCCCCTTAGGCCAACAAGATGAAAAGATGTAACCCATTCCTGGCACTTGAGGTTTTACTTGGTGATATAAGATAACTAGTTGGGGTATTGTCTCTCCAAGTATTTGGTGATTCTATTTGAATTCAGTTTTTATTTGTATATATTTTAGGAAGTTTCCCACATAGTTGTTCAAATGACCTTTAGTATTAGTTGCCTCTCCCATATTCCCTCTTTACCCCTCCCTTCCAATGCCCCTGCACATATAATCCCCATACCCGAGGCTACCACCTCTGTAACAATATATTTCCCCTTCCTTGGGAGACCTTATCCTCCCCACTAGTCCTTTACTATTTACCTAACTACCATTATTATGCAGCTTGTAGTACACATATCAAAAGCTTAGAAACTAACATCCACATATAAGAGGGGACATACAATATTTGTCTTTTGGGACCAGGGTTACCTCAATCAGAATGATTTTTTTTTCTGTCTCTACCCACTTACCTGTGAATTTCATTTTTCTTTACAGCTGAATAATATTCTTTTGCATAAATGTACCACATTTGCACTATCCATTGCTCAGTTGATAGACATTTAGGCTGATTTCAATTTCTGGTTTTTATGAATAGAGCAGCAGTGAACGTGAATGAGCAAGTGTCTCTATAGTAAGATGTACAGTCCTTTGAGTATACGCCCAAGAGTGGTATAGTTGGATTTTGAGGTAGATCTATTCCCAGCTTCCAGAAGAACTGCCACACTGGGTTCCATAGTGACTTTACTAGTTTGCATTCCCACCATCAATAGATGAATGTCCCCCTTACCCTACATCCTCAACAGCATGTGCTGTCGTTTGATTTATTGATCTTGGGCATTCTAACTGGTAGAAGATGAAATAATAGTTTTAATTTTCATTTCCCTGATGGCTAAGAATGCTGAACATTTTTTAAGTGTTTCTTAATAATTTTTGTTTTATCTTTTGAGGACTCTGCTTAGTTCTGTACCACATTTTTAATTTGGTTATTTGGTTTACTGAACTTCAGGTTTTTTAATTCCTTATATGTTTTAGATACTAGCCCTCTATATTGGTTATAAAATTGGTAAAGAACTGTTCCCACTCTGTAGACTGTCACTTTGCCTAAATGATGGTGTCTTTTGTTAGTTTTATTGCCTGTGCTATCAGTATCCTTTTCAGAAAGTCCTTTTCCAAGGCCCAGAAAGCTGTGAGATGGAACTGACCCGAATGCCTCCTCCCTGAGGACTTGCTTTCATTGCATTGCAAGATGCTGTGCAAGATTCCAAAGGATGGAGGCAAACAATAGTCCTATCCAGCTATCACACCTATTAATCACATCAACAACCAGCATGGCAGGATAACCCTATGGTTGCAGTAGTGGCATGCATACCTTGATGTAACCAACAGCTCTATAATTGGATTTAGTGCCTGCTCAACAAGAGGGATAAAATGCCTGGTACTGGAAACCTAATCAGTGCTAGTAAAGTCACAGTTATTGGAGGAGAATCTACAACCACTAATTTATTAAATAGCATATTCCCTAAGAAGAATCTATAAACATTTGTCCATTTGTCTACAGATAAGTGTAGTCTTCACCTGTCATCCAGAAAAATTCTCTTTGTAGCAGACACAAACCCCTACAGAAAACTCATAACCAATCATTATAAAGAGTTGTAGAGTCCAGTCACAATGGATACATCTACAAAACAACCCCACACCTAAAGCTCAGTGTTGCTGGAGGGCTTCTCTCCAGGTTCCACCAAGCCCCGCAGTCCCACAATTAACATCTAAAATAATCACTCAGATGCTTATATTACTTATAAACTGTATGGCCATGGCAAGCTTCTTGCTAACTGTTCTTATATCTTAAATTAACCCATTTCTATACATCTATACCTTGCCACGTCACTTGTGGCTTACCGGCATCTTTACATACTGCTTGTCCTGGTGGTGGCTGCAGTGTCTCTCCCTCCTTCTTCCTGTTTCCCCAATTCTCCTCTCTCCCTGTCCTGCCTATACTTCCTGTCTGGTCCCTGGCCATCAGTGTTTTATTTATATAGAGTGATATCCACAGCAGCTCAGGGAACATTGCAGAAAAGGAGGTGGGTAGATTATAGAAGTCGGAGGCTCAGAGAGTTGCTGCGAAATTGTGTCTCCTAGTAATATCACAAGCTGTACCCATAAAGTCTTACATACATGACCACCCAAACATGAGCTGTATAAGGAGGACACCAATAAATATGCCAAATTGGACAAGGAAAATCCCATGAGGCCTCAACCGTACACAAACAACTATAGGCAGTTGAGTAAACCTGGGGACAGGAGAGGTGGTCCTCCCCAAAGAAGAGCACACCAATTGGTTATCCAGTACCAAATGGTCTACCCTGAAAACACACATACAAGTCTGTGTAGACTCAACACATTAGATTTAGCAATGTGTGTGTATATGTGTGTGTGTGTGTGTGTGTGTGTGTGTGTGTGTGTGTGTGTGTCCACAATAACAATTGATGGAAAAAGAGCCATGAATTTGAAAGATAGTGTGGAGGGGTATAAGGGAGGGTTTGGAGGGAGGAAAGGGAAAGGAGAAATTGTTGTAATTAAAATACAGTCTTAAAAATAAATAATAAAAGAAAGAGAGAAAGAAATGAAGGCAGGGGAGAGGGAGAGGAAGAAGGAGAGGGAGAGGGAGAGGAGAGAGAGAGAGAGAGAGAGAGAGAGAGAGAGAGAGAGAGAGAGAGAGAGAGAGACTCCTTTCCTGAGACAACAAATTAAAGCCTATTGCCCACTCTCTCTTCTATCAGGTTAAGTGTATCTGGTTTTATGTTGAGGTCTTTAATTCATTTGGTGTTGTGTTTTGTGAAAGGTGATGAATAGAGACCTGTTTGCACTCCTCTACATGCAACAATCCAGATTGACCAGCATCATTTGTTGAAGATGCTGTCTTTTCTCCAGTGTGTGTTCTTGGCTTTCTTGTAAAACATCAGATGTCCATAGGTGTGTGGACTTATATCGGGGTGATCAATTTGATCCCATTGATCAGAGTGTTTTTATGACCACATGCTGTTCTTATTACTACAGCTCTGCAGTACAAATAGAAATCAGGATGGTACTACTTTCAGCAGCTCTTTCAGTATTTATGATTGTTTTAGCTATCCTGGATACTTTTGGTTTTCTATATAAAGCTGAAAATTGGTTCCTTTTTTCAATTTCTGTGGAGAACTTTTGTTTGTTTGTTTGTTTGTTTTTTAGAATTTTGCTGTAGATTGCATTGAATCTATAGATTGTTTTTGGTAGGATGACCATTTTCAAAGTATTAATCCTATCAATCCATTAGGATGGAGAAATTTCCATTTTCTGCCATGTTCTTCAATTTCTTTCTTCAGTGTCTTAAAGGTTTTATTATATGAGTCTTTCACTTGCTTTGCTAGAGTTATCCCAAGATTTTTCTGAGGCTATTGTAAAAGGCACTTTTTTTCCTGATTTCTTTCTCAGTCTACTTGCCATTTGTATATAGGAAGGCTACTTACTGGGTTTGTGTGTTAATTTTGTATCCTGTTACTTAGCTGAAAGTGTTTATCAGCTGTAGATATTTCCTAGGGGAGTTTTAAGGTCTTTTATATAAAAAATAATATCATCTAGAAATAATGTTACTTTCACTCTTCCGTTCCCTTTTGTACTACTCTAGCTAATATTTCAAGTATTATATTTAATAGACATGGAGAGAATGAACATCCCTGTCTTGCTACTGATTTTAGTGAAAATACTCTAATTTTCTCTCTGTTTAAGTTGTTGTTGGCTCTTGGCTTGCTGGAAATCATATTTATTATGTAAACACATGTTGCTTAACCTAGTCTCTCCAGGACTTTTATCATGAAGAGCTATGGATTCTGCCAAAGGCTTTTTCTGCATCTAATGAGATTATCATGTGGTTTTTGTCAAAGTTTGTTTATACAGTAGATTAGATTTATTGATTATGTATATTGAACCATCCCTACATCTCTGGGATAAAGCCTACCTGATCATGGAAGATAATCTTTTTGATGTGTTCTTGAATTTGGTTTGCAAGTACTTTATTAAGAATTTTTGCATCTCTGTTCATAAGTGATATTGGTCTACAACTTCCCTTTTCATTGGGTCTTTGTATAGTTTTGGTACTGCTAGTACTGGTATAAAAAGAGTTAGGGAGTGCTCCTTTAGTTCATATTTTCAGGATAATTTGAATAGTATTGGTGTTAGTTCTTTGAAGATCTGGTAGAATTATGCACTGAATTCATCTGGCCCTGAACTTTTTGTTGGTTTGTGAGATTTTTTAAATTACTGCTTCTATTTCACTAGGACTTATGGGTCTATTCAAATTTCTTATCTGATTAAACTTAGCCATTTCCTTTAGTTTTTCCAATTTGTTGGAATACAGATTCTTAAAGTATGTTCCTATGATTCTCTGGATTTCCTAGTTATCTGTTGTGATGTCCTCCTTTATGTCTATGATTTTCTTAATTTGAATCTTTTGTATCTGTCTTCTAGTAAATTTGACTAAGGGTTTGTCAATATTGTTGATTTTCTCAAACAACCAACTCTTTGTTTCATTGACTCTTTGTGTAGTTTTTGTTTGTTTCTATTTTATTAATTGTAGCCCCAAGTATGATTGTTTCTTACCATCTTCTCTTTTGAGTGATATCCCATACTGCTCTAAAGCTTTCAAATATGTTGCTAAATTGTTAAAGGAGATCTCTACAATTTTTACTTATAGGTACTTAGTGTTATGAACTTACCTCTTGAAATTGACTTCATTTTGTCCCATGGTTTAGGGTATGTTGTGTTTTCATTTTCATTTAGCTCTAAAAAGTTTTTAATTTCCTTCTTGATTTTTGTCTTGACCTATTTTGCATTCAGTTGTAAATATAGAGTTTTCATGGGTTTATATACATTCTGTTGTTGATATCCATCTTTAATCCATGGTGGTTAGACAGAATACAGAATTCATTTGTATCCAAGTATGTGGTCAATGTTAGAGAGAGTCCTATTAACTGGTCAAAAGAAAGTATATTCTTTGTGTTTTGGTGAAATGTTATGTAGATGTCTGCGAGGGCCATTTGATTTATGACATTTAGCTCCAGCATTTCTCTGCTTTGTTTTTGTCTGTATTAACTGTCTATTCATGAGAGTGGGATATTGAAGTTACCAACGATCAGTGTGTGAGGTCAACATGTGATTTTAGCTGTAGTAGTGTTTCCTTTATGAATGTGGGTATCTTTGTATTTGGTGAATAAATGTTTAGAATTGCAACATCCCCTCAGGGAATTTTTTCCTTTAATGAGTATAAAATCCTTCCATATCTCTTCTGATTAGTTTTGCATTGACCTCTATTTTGTCAGTTATTAAAATGGCAACAACTTCTTACTTCTTGGGTCCATTTTCCTGAAATAGCTTTTTTCTATCCTTTTATCCTGAGGTGATGCCTACCCTTATGGTGACAAGTGTTTATGGATTGTGTTTTCGTGTCCATTCTGTTAGTCTGTGTTCTTTTATTGGGGAATTGAGAGCATGGATGTTGAAAGACATTAGTGAGCAGTGACTATTAATTCCTGTTATTTTGTTGTTGTTGTTGTGGTGGTGGTGGTGGTGGTGGTGGTGGTGTGTGTGTGTGTATGTGTGTGTGTTTGCTTCTTTTGGTTGACTCTTCTGAGATTATTTATTCCTTGTATTTTCTTCAGTTTTCTTTATAGTGCCTGCATTAGAAGATAGATACTGCTTAAATTTGGTTTGACCGTGGAATGTTTTTCTTTCTCCATTGACTGTAATTAAGAGTTTTGTTGGGTATAGTAGTCTGGGCTGGCATCTGTGGTCTTTTGGAGTTTATAAAACATCCATCCAGGTTCTTCATACTTTCAGAATCTTCATTGAGAAGTCAGGTGTTATTCTAATGGGCCTGCCTGTAGCATGAATCTTAAAAGTTCTTATTAATAAAATCAAACCTGAGCCAGTTATTGGGGTGAATGCTGGAAGGTCAGAGAATCAGAACAAGCCACCACTATCTCACCTCGCCATATCCTCAGCTGGTCTTGTTTCCTCAGACTGGAGGCCTCTGAGTCCCCATCCAGAATGGGTCTCAGCTGAACTGTGATGCTCAAAACCTAAAAGCTTAACCAGCCAAATGCTTAACCAGACCAAATGCTTCTAGTTTCTGGTCCTCACGCCTTATATACCTTTCTGCTTTCTACCACCACTCCCTGGGATTAAAGGCTTGCTTTCTGGGATTAAAGGCGTGATGAATCACCATGCCTGTCTGTATCCTTGAACACTTAGATTTCTGCCTCTGGAATGCTAGGATTAAAGGTGTGTGCTGCCACTGCCTATCCTTTATGTTTAATATTGTGGCTGCTCTGTCTCTGAGAGATAAGTTTATCTCTGTCTCCCAGATAAGTTTATTATCATGCACAATTTTTGAGGGAATACAATACCACACCTGCCTTTATATATTACTTAGCCTTTAATATCCTTTCTTTGTTCTGTACATTCAGTATTCTGATTATAGCATGTTGTAAGAAATTGCGATTTTGAAGTCCTTGTCTTGTGCTTCAGCTATATTGCATTTCTCAGGGCACACTGCAATGTGATCACTGCCTTTTGGTGGAGGCTTATTGTCTTGACTTTTCCTGTTTGTGGTTTTTTGGTTTTTTTTTTGTTTTTGTTTTTGTTTTTTTGTTTTTTTGCACATCAAGCAAATCTGGCATCTGGAATTATGATATTTGAGTGTCATTATCTAGTCTTGTCTTTGTTGGTGGGTATTCCCTTCTTGGATTGCTGTTGCCCTCTCTGGATCCTAGGCAAATAAGGTGGCTATCAGTTCCCTGGTAGAAAGTGTCCCAACCTGGAACAATAATCACCGCACCAGAACCTCAACTAATCTCTTTCTTTATCTCCTTATCTCCCTCTCTTCCCATTGTTCTTATCAAGGAATCATTGAATTGACTGAGTTTTATGATGCATGGACAACTTTGAAAGTAAAACAAAAAGGCATAATTTTGCAGACACATGAAGGGCCTTCTGTGGTCCTCAGACCTAAGTCTGAAGAATATTGAACTTGGTATTCAGCCACCATAGGTAATTTCTAGGGCCAGCACAGTCATAGACACAGTCATACAAGCAAGTTGTATCTGCTGAGTGTGTTTCCAACCATGGTGTTCAGAATATGCACATGTCAGTACTTAACATCACAGTTAAATGTAAAGGAAAACTAACCAAATTTTAATGCTGTTCTCATACACCAAATAATGTCCACAGAACTCTCTTGGGGGTGGGTCTTCAGACAAGGAGTTTAAGTTTCATCAGATCAAATCCAATTTCCAAATTGCTATTGAGGGGCTCTCTTTTGGATCTTCAGTCTCCTTTTGTGTATTTCACTTCAGCTGATGGGGATTTTTAAGAGGCAACATTCAATTATGTACACAGGTCTGGAGAAGAAATACCCAATTCCGAGTTATGATTCTTCCCCGCCACCATATTTCACCAGCAACTTCCCCTGGACTATTTCTTTCCTCTGTTCTAGAATACCTCCAAGTTTTGGTCTACTTGGAAATTACACATGTCTTTAGTTAATAAATCAAGAGTAGTCTGTCTGTTGTTGTTGTATGTGTGCTGATTGTGCCCTATATTCAACAACAGCAGCCATCATCATCATCATCATCATCATCATCATACAATAGAGAGCAGTTAACACCCATTTAACAGCTACTGTGTACCAGGCACTATAATAGGCCCTTTACCTGAGTAATCTCATTTAAGCTTTAGCATACCCTTGCATGGTAGGTACTGTTTTCCTCTTAGACATGAAGTTATGACAGAACTCGTGAATAATGCAAACTACATAGTAACACCTCCCATTTTCTAGTATCCACAAGGTAGAAAGCATTTAGTTTAATATGTATATAATACAATGGCTAAGGTGAAATCTAGTCCTATAAAAACAATAAAGCTGAGTTTAGTGGGGAAATATTGTAACTGCTTCCATTTTTAATTTCAATTAATTAAAATTAAAAGGTAAGAATATTCAATTCCTCAGTCATATCAGTTGTCTCTCAAGCGCCCAAGCATCTTATATAATAAGCAGCTGTTGTATTGCATAGCATAGACTTGCTGGGGATAGTTTCTGCCTTCACTCTGAATATATTTACTAAATGTCTCTTATGAGAGGGATGCTGGAGAGCTAGGGACATAGCTCAGTGTTAGAGGCCTTGCCTAGCATGTGTGAGGTGCTGGGCTCTATCCCCAGTACCATTAAGTGAACTAAACTAAAGTAAATACAATGAAAAAGTCCAACAAAATAAGTGTGGTCCCTGGAGACATAATAATAAAGCCAAACAGATGAATCACTGCCCTGGGAAGTTTCCATCACAGCAGGGATACAGAGGACAGTAGATAAATAATTAGAGATGCAAGGTGGTGCTCAGTCCCATGAGAACCAACAGAGGGGATATGATCACAGGCTGCAGTAGACAATACCTCAGTCTGCACTCTGGTCAACTCTCCTGGGCCTGATTTCACATGGACTGTGATAAGTGCTAGGCCTCCAAATGATGTGAACTCAGCAACCTGGGACCAGGAACCTAGCCTCACACAGAGCAGTCAGGTCCTCCAACATGGGAAGGGCATTTCCACAAAGACTCAAAGCAAGCCGAACTGTATCTAGAAGAAGTAGTTTTCAGCAAAGCCATTACAAAAGCAAGAAGAGTGGCCAGCTGTTGAGGGACCCAGGAGGGGCCAGTGGTAGAAAGTGCTGTGCAGGGAGCATCATAAAGGGGAAGCCAATCCTGAGACGTTTCTGGCTTTTATTAAGAAAGCAATTTCTCTCTCTCTCTCTCTCTCTCTCTCTCTCTCTCTCTCTCTCTCTCTCTCTCTCTCTCGTGTATTTTAACTGCTTCATAAAAACATAAAAATCATGCTTCACAGTCTTATGAATATACAGCACTAAAAACCATTGCATTGTATGAATGGACAAATTATGTGCTTTTTAAATTATTTATCAATAAAGATTCTATTTAAAAATTATTCATATTAATGGGATGCTGTATAATATTCCAATATGTGTGCATATTGTGTTACATTTAATACAGGTGAATGAAGTATATCTGCCTCTTCAACCATTATTTTTGAAAGTTTTATTAGTATTGTGTGTATGTATGTGGGGAGGTGTCTTATGTTCCACAGCATCTGTGTAGAGGGCAGAGGACAACTTTGAAGGGTACATCCTTTCCTTCACTTTGATGTGAGTTCAGGAGATTGAATTTGGGGATTGAATTCTGGCTCCAGTCTTTTGTGGAAAGTTCCTTTACCCACTGAGCTGGGGAACAGCCCTGCACACTTGTCATTTATTTGTAGTGAAAACATTCAAACTTCAAACTTCATTCCTCTAGCTTTTGTAACATATAGCATCTCACTCAACTTCCATGAGGGAGAAAGAGAAAGGAAGGAGAAGGGGGGAGAGATGGAGGGGTTAGTGATAACTCCAATTTTTTTGTCTAAGTCATTTAAAGACTAGAGTGCTGTTTGGTGACATGGGGGAAGCTCATAAGAAAATAGGGATTTTAACAGATGTGAGTGGAAATCACTTTTATTTGGGGGCATCTGAAGATTAACATGATTATTAAATAACCTAGTGAAGTGTTGACTCCAAACTGAACATAATGTATCAAAAGCTGAGGCTAGAAACCCAGGGACTGTTCTGCACAGAACAAGCTGTATGCTCATGAGGCTGGAGGATCACCCAAGGAACCAATGTAGTTAGAGCTGAGAAGAAGTTGGGAAGAAGGAGGGGAGGAGAGAAGAGGAGATGGTGGGGGATGAGACAGAAACATTGCCAAACAGAAGACCAGCCTTGGCACATGAAGAGGAAGAAATGGCTAGATGGGAAATAGATGCTGTGCCAAAGACCAACCAAAAGTTGGGTATTGGTGGGGAGTTTCTGAAACATGGGGTCATCCTCTGGCCTCACGCTGCCTCAAGTAGAGCTTCTCCATTAGAATCTAACTTAGGGCTAGAGCCAGGCTCTATCTTATTCATGCTTTTAACTCATAGCCTGCATAGTGCTGGCCACTCAACATGTAGTTAATTGGAAAATACGTATCCATTAACTCATTTTATTGATCAGGAAACCCCAAAGAGTTTAGCATTAAAGTAGCAAGTGTGATTAGAACTCAGATGTCTGGGTTGCATGAGCATGGTCTAGGTATCACCTACACACTACATCTCTCTCAGCTTAGGTTGTCTAGGAGACAAGGATCTGAAGCAAGGCCAGAGGCAAGGCCAGTCCTGATAGTGCTGCCCTGTGCTGGCCACATAACTGTTTTCCCAATTTGCTTCAGAGATCTAGATAAGGTGATTGAAGAAGAGCAAGAACAGTGAATTACATCCCATGATCTGCTTTGGTGTTCAGCTCTAACGTCTTTTCTTCTTATATTCTTATTACAGTCTCTCTCCTCTTTTCCTTCTCTGAACCCATGTTCAAAGGATGAGGAAATACATCTTTGTCTTCTCTCACATGGTTCCTTCAACTGAACAGGCTCTTGAAAAGCTCATGAACCTGACTCAAAAGTGACATCACCCCTCTTGTTTGTCCTCTAGGGAAGACTTTCACTTAGATGAGTGGGTGGGCAAATGCCCCTGCAGCTTCCTCTGTGAAGACTTCACTTGGGATGTTCCTAAAGGCACATGAAGATCAATGCCTATTTTTCCTTTATAAGGAGGGTTTGCTGTGTTTTAAAAATAGAAGGGGGAAATGTCAGATTTGTAAGCGAAAGATAATGCCCTTAAACATTTTCTTGTGTTGTTTCTTGCTATCTGCTTATGTTTACTACTTCTGTTTATGTTCTATTCATGAGTGTGTGGGGGTGAGAGAGAGAGAGAGAGAGAGAGAGAGAGAGAGAGAGAGAGAGAGAGAGAGAGAGAAACAGGCAAGCAAACAGAGATGGTGTTTGTGTGATGTGTGATGTGGGGTGGGTGTGTGTGTGTGTGATATGTGTCTGATAGATATATAGGTGATATGGGTGTGGTATGAGTGATTATGGTATATGCGAAAGAGATGTGGGTCTGTGCTGTATGTGAACTTTTGTGCAATGTACATGTATATTTTTGTGTGTGATATGTATTTGTGCATTTATATGTATATTTTGTTGTGATATGTAGGCATGATGTGTATGTGGTGTGTGTGAGATATTGTGTATGTGTGATATGTGTGTGGTATGAATAAGTGTGATGTGTATGAGAGAGAGCTGTGTGTCTTTGATATGTATGTGTGTGTGATGTGTGTGTAACATGTGTGATTGTGATGTATGTGTTTCTTGTGTATGATGTGTATTTGATGTGTGTGATGTATGTGTGATCTATATGTGTGTACATGTTAAACATATTTGTTGTAATTCATACTTGTTCACTTAAAAAATATACATTTCCCTTTACCACGTATTATTTGCTTATTACATTTATTTTTGTGTTTATATATGCTTGATCCATGACATATATATGGAAGTCAGAGTAAAGCTTTAGGATGTTGGTTCATTCCTCCCATCATGTGGTTCCAGGGATCGAACTCAGGTCCTCAGGCTTGGTGGCAAGTGCCCTTATCTGCTGAGCCTCTTGCCAGCTCATGTACTCATTAACACTGCCTCAGTAGCTCTATACTGTTGTTCAATGACAATGTCACTATCTCCTCTACAAGTAGGCATTTAAGTTGTTTCCAATTCCACTTTCATGAGTAATGTGACATGACACATTTTTATCAGAGTAGAGATTGTGTGCTCAGAGATTTCTTTAGTCAAAAATTCCCGAATGGGAAATCCTTCAGTTAGAGGGCCCAAGTCTTTTAACTTTCTGTTCCACATTGCTCATGCACCATGTAAACAGACTGTAACATTTTAAACTTTTACCTACAGCATGTGTCAAATCCTTTCTCTTCCTGATAGTGCTAAGTATTGTTGTTATAGCTTTTTATGTAAACTCTGCTAAAATGCTAGAAGCCACAACTGTTTAATTAATATTCATGTGTTTGCTTGATTTTAAACATGACTATTTTCATCTGCTTTTTATTCATTATGCTAAATATTTTATTCATGCCCTTTCATCATTTATCCATGGGGGCATCAAAATGTTCTTCTTAGAGGTTAGGCCTAACTTTCTATAGAGTAAACTTATTACATTTGCCAAATATTTCTCTAGAGATATGTTTTTCCAGAATATTGTTTGCCCCATGTTGTTCATAGCATGGGCTTTAAATTTAAGGTAAGTTAGTAAAGACATTCATGGTGTGAATTTTAGGGAATGAAAATAAGCAAAAATGAGGCAATAAAATTCTTTCTTCCTCATGCTATTTGGGAATAGCCATTCATAAAATTTGTGTATTTTATTTTTATCTTTCTCTATATATTTAAGTACTTTTCATAAATGTAGGCTTGCAATGAACAATCTGCTATTGTTTCTCCTATTTAACATGTTAAGGATATATTTGCTGGCAATAAATATTCTTCTTCATTATTCTTTTAATAGCTTATTATGTGAACAGAAAAGTACATTTATCTAGGTCACTGTTGTTGAATCCACATCTAGCAGCTGTTGCTTTGGAGACAGGTAATCACTGTCAGTGTGGGACATGGAGACTTGTCCGTAGTTATTTACTTAGGATGAATTTGCCTAAAGGCAGGTCAAAGGTTTAAACAAATGTTACGTTTTTTGTAGTGAACTACAAATTTCCTTTCAAACCCATGTCTTAAGTTTATGGCATGGAATTTACTTTGACTTAAGGTTATAAATTTTTACACAGTATTTGAAGTGATTTAAAGGAAGAAATTTACCTAGCTACTCCTGTGTCAGGGAAAAAAAAAGATGAATAAATACACAATGTGCCAAGAATCCAAGTCCCCAGAGCAGACACCTCAGCCTAGAATAAGCTGAGTTTTCGAATATTGGTCATTTGCTTTGTCCACACTTTGCTCCACAAAGCAAAATTTTCCAAATCCACTAAAGATGTGGAGACAGAGCCTCAAAGAACCGACAGTACCCTAGCACATGCTCACATGATCCAAATCCTGGCCAGTCTCTGTTCTCTCTCTGACTCTTGGTGTAGTTTCATTTTCTAGGAGTTCAGCGAACCTGGAAACATGTTGGAAGGCTTGTTCTAGTTCACAAAGTGGAGTTGCAAAGTGGGTGTCTATTTCACTCTGAAGGCATATGGCTTTTACTGCCTTCTTATGAGGCAAAGGTTTCCACATGCACTCTGCTTCCAGCCCTCCTCCAGCGTGTCAACTTACATGAGAAATTACATGCACATTTCTGATTGAGTTTGGAGAATCGAGCACAAGCTCTCATTACAGCCTGTGGTCTCTCTCAGTTCCTCTTTATTTTAATTAAACCATTTTAATATTGTATGCAGTATGCCCAAACACAAGAGTTTAATACTAATAAGATTAATCATATGTATACTGGAAAAGAACATAAACCCAGCAGTGATTGTTTACATAGCTGGAGATATATCTTAATATTCCTTTATTCAGCATTGAATAATGTTGTGGTTTGTAAAAGCCATATGGTAGAAAATATTTGGAGGAAAATTACCATAATTAATTAAAAATATGTAACAAACTAGTGTACTATGTAGTGAGACACAGAAGAATTGAGTCATGTATGTCTGGGTGCTTTGTAGATGCTCAATAGAAAAAGATGATCTGAAATCATAAGTTCTTTTATCCTGTTTTGATTTCTTATTAATACATCACTTTGGGAAAGTCTCCCTCTTTGATTTTCTCTTTTCTTTCTTCTTTTTATTTTTGTTTGTTTGGTTCCTTTGGTTTGGTTTTTGAGACAGGGTGGTTTATCTTTGTATCCTGGCCTGGAACTGGCTCTGTAGACCAAGCTGGCCTTGAACTCACAGAGATCTGCCTGCCTCTGCCTCCCCAGCACTCGGATTAAAGGCATTTGTTAAAGACATGCGCTACCATGCCAGCCTCTTCCTGGATTTTCTACTTTCTCACTATTAAGGTATAATAATATTTGTCTCAAATGCAAGAGTTGAATTCAATACTGAATACAGAAGTCGAAATCACAAAGTTATGTCAAAATGCTGTCAGAGAAGAAACAGAAAAGGTTTGTAATGTCAGGGTGATACTCAGGAATATCAAGAACTAGGCAATGGCTCAGCTGGAAAGGTATTTTTCATACAAGCATGAAGACCTAATTTCAGACCTCCAGCTGCATGTTAAAGAGTCAGATGTGGCAGCACATGCCTAGTCCAATGCTGGGGCAGTAGAGACTGCCAGTCTAGCCAATCAGGTATCCCCAGGTTCAGTTAGAGACCCTGTCTCAAAAAGCAAGATGGAGAAGCTGTTGAGGAAGACTTCTGATGTTGACCTCTGGTTTCCACATGCATGCTCACACACACTCACCCACCCATACCAAAAACCAACCTAACATTTTATTTTTTTTAAGAATATCAAATGTTTCCCCCAGTATTTCTAGTGGATGACTTGTAAGCACACCATGTCCTTTGACTCCTGGGGGTACTCACCTCTGCAGACCCCCAACTCTACTGTATAACACTAGTTTCTTTCTCATCTAGAATAAGCATTCTCAATATTGCATATATGACGTAAGGAGCGGCTGCCTCATTGCCCTACCTATTTATGTCATGCCAATGAGTGACATAGCAATTTCTAGACAGGTCTCTCTGAGAGCCTGTAAATTGATTTCCCTTTGCTCAAAAGTGGAGGGAAGGAACAAGGCTTAATTCTAAATCCTGAGAAGCCAGGAACTTCCCTGAGTTCCTCCCTTCATTACAGCTCGGCTGTAACTGGCAGGCTCTAGAATCAGAGACAGCGATCCTCCACCCCTCAGGGCATTTCACTGTCATTGCTCCCTCCACGGCCTGCTATTCTTCCCATTCTTGGGGATGAAACTCTCCAGGACCTTTCTTTCATTATTATCCACCAGAAGCCATAATATTGTCTCCAACCGAGTTCAGAAACAAACCAAAGACTGTACAAAAGAGGTTCAGAGACACCTTGAGTAAAATCATTGCCCTAAATTATTGTTACATTTTATCACTGGAGAGAGTTCTAGAGAAAGTTTTGCTAAGTCTGAGGTCAAGATAAGTGGTCCGTGATAACAGTAATCCTGCAAGGCTATGCATCAGCATATGTTAGCCCTGTTTTCAAAGTAAAGAGACTGAGGCAAGTCAGCATTGCTCACAGAGAGGAGCCTTGAGTGACAACAGAGCCTTTGTCCCTGGAGAGAAATCAGCCTTGCTCCATAGTGTCTCCAACCTGCCACCACCACAGGAACCTGCCTCCTTCCTTCATGGAGTCCTCTGGACTCGCTCTCCCCCAACAGAGAGATTTAAACAGTGTGACACAATGTCTTAGCATATAACAGGCCTTTAAGAAAGGTGAACTCTCCCCTTTTCTCTTCATTAGAAGGTGGGTTTGGGTTACATGTTACCTAGGGTCTCTCTAAAGTCCCACATCTATCCTGGAATCATCTAATGAGTTTTCAAATTCTGTTTCATTCTCATTATTCCTTCTTTATTGACTGTCTGTAATAAACCATCTTTGGTTTTCACTTAGGTCTCATGATCAGGAAATCTCATGACTGGTGCAAACATCTGGTACGGTAGAACCATCTTTTTTTACTCCTGAGAAAATAATCACATCGGTAGAATGAGGGAGGAACCTGACTTGTTCAAGGTCACACCACCACTAATGATGAAGTAGGGAACACCCACCACCCATGCTTCTGACCCATCTGAGGCTCCCCAGCCCCCATCTCTAGCTGCAGCTGCTATGTTCTGGTCTATAAAGCAACATGATCCGTTTTCCTTGTGTTAACATTATTCTAGCATGTAATATCTGCACAGGAGGCAATGACCTGAGAAATACTTTTCTTTCCGGGGCTTCGCTTATTCTGCAGGGTTTATTAATTTTATTTATGTATTTGATCTCTCAAATGAAATAATAAACTAATTAGGGGGACAATTTACTGGTGTACTCCAGCGAGGGTGTTTTATGGCCCCTGTGTAAGCTTGTAGAGCTGTGCTGTCAGCAGATCCACTTTCTGCCCTGCTGCTCTTAATTGCAGCCATGAGACACACATGGCAGGCAGCCCTGCTTGGGATTTGTGGCTCCAGGGGCATCTGGAGATGTGGGGGGATTTTTTTCCCTAGGAGCCTTTCAGAATTCCTTCAGCAGACAGGCTGCTTCATGTAGCTTGCAAAGATGTGACTGTGGCTCCCAGAGAACAGAGATACGCACGTAGATTGAGGATTTCTGGAGAATGGGGAAAGCTTGAGGACAGAAGTACTGAAAATTAGAGCCAAATAGGCTAGTAGTTCCAGACGGAGACAAAGGTAAAGGCCGCAGACATAGGGACATTGCACGTTGTAGGAGCAAGAGACGGAGAAATACTAGGAGAGCTGTGATCGGAATAATAGGGCAATAGACCAAAGTTATGTTCTTTGCTTTGGTAAAATTGGATTTGAAGTGAACTCTCTTCCAAGTTAACATCACCTGAGTCCTCACAATATAGCCGGTTCTTAATGCTAGCCTTTCATTGTAACTTTGTCCTCACTTGACTGTGAACATCAGGAGTTAGAAGTGTCTAAAACTGGGACTCGAACCTGGGGTCTCTGGAAGAGTAACCAGTACTCTTAACCAATGAGTAATCTCTCCAATTTCCAGCACCCATATAATTGCTCAAAACCATCTGTAATTTCAGTTCCATTGGATCTGACACCCTCTCTGATCTCTATGGTCACCAGATATGCATGATGCACACAGACAGACAGACAGGCAAAACAGTTACACACAGAAATATAATAAAAAATAAAAATATTTAAAAAATTTAAAAAACAAGTGTCTAAAACTATGTATGGAATGTAATAAGGGTTCATAAGCATCTTTTGAATGAAAGAATGAATAGATGGATACATGGATGGATGGATGGATGGATGGATAAATAAATAGGTGGACCAATGCTTCAAAGCTAAGTGGAGAACTGAGGCCTATAAATTGCATTTTACTCACCAACTATCTCGTATGTGATGAACAAAGGTAACTTTTCCTAGTAATTATATTCACTAGAGAATTATTACAACAGAGTCAACAAGTCTCCAGTACACAAGCATTTGACTTCCCTGGACTTAAGCAGCTTTCTCGTTAGTGCATGCAGCACACATAACCACACTCATCTACAGCAGAGGTCAAAGTCCTACAGTGCCCTAATGTCTTAACAATGTTTCTGCTGGCTCAATGGCTACCCGGAGACACAAATTCAGTCACTGTTCTGGCAACTGCTGCACTGTCACCGTGGATTACAGCGGCATGTGGGTTTCGTTGGTTAAATTCCAGATCTCTTGCTACAGCCTGGTTGGTGGGCTGGCAGATAGGATGAGGGTGTGATGCAGTCACACTCATGGAAGCTAAGAAGCCCACGGGCCTCCGTGCAGAAATTTCATACTGTTTGCTTCCTCTAAGGGTTTTACTGTTTGCACCTCTGCTGTGATTGGAGGCACACAAATTAGCAAACTCTAGGTACAATTAGTACACATGCCGACCCTGCTACCACCCCATTGAACTGGATATAGAATTTTGAGAGCTATTCACATGAAATGCTCCTGACTTGTCTGTGCTGTTCACATGCAGTCAATCCCGGTGCATTAACAGTGTTAAAGTGCTGGGCCCACAGCTGGACCTGGGATCACAGACCTTTTGCTCAGCTCTAGACAGCTCAGACACAAAATGGCTACATGGATGCTGTGGTCCTAGATCCAGTCAGATGCTGGGGCATGGATGTATCTTAGACATCCTTGGCAAATTTCTAGAATTACAATTTGTGTAACAAACCTAATTACGTGACTTACTGTTTCATCTTTACCTATCATACAGAAGCCACTGTGTCTTTCATCACAGTGCTCAGAACCACAACACATCTGCAATTAGAATCAACTAACCAAAGTTTAGAAAGGGAAAATGATGTGTCCAGAGTTATACGAACCTCACTGTATTAATAATAAAAAAATTCTACATTCTTCCAGAGATGTGACAATTACCAAAGAGGTAAAAACTAGGTAACACAATGTTCAAACAGCAACTTTACAGCAACTTTCCACTGACATAGTTTTGTGTAGATGTATGAGTGTATGAGTGCGCGCGCGTGTGTGTGTGTGTGTGTGTGTGTGTGTGTGTGTGTGTGTGTGTGTGTACTTGTATGTGTGTGCCTGTAGGTGTGTATATAAGACCAGAAGCAAGGGGTTGATGTCAATTGCCTTTCTCAGTTGCTCTCCACATTAGTTTTTTAAACAGTCTCTTGATGAACCTGAAACACACTGATTGGCAGGCTGCTTGGCCAATGAGTTCCTGGGACCCTCCTTTCTCTATCCTCCCAGTCTGTGGTTACAGAAGCATGCTGCCATGCCCTACTTTTCATACAGGTGCTAGGGATCAAAATCCAGGCCTGTGTGATTAGCAGCAAACACTTCATTCATTCATTCATTAGCCACCCACCCTGCCTCTCCATTGAAATTTTTCCATCATGAATTGAATAGATAGCAAGGATAGTGCTTACTTTATCTTATCATATGACATCTACAGACAAATTAGAAAACACCTGAATTGAACTCTACAGCAAACTCTTAGATTATTCCCAGCTGTCCAGAACAGAAACATTTCCAGGCTTCCAGATGCCCCCAACTGACCAACTTCAGTGTCATTCTGTCTAAGGCCTACAAAATGAATAAGTCCACAATAAAGGGCAAGACAGAGTGTCTTGTTGGTTGTTTGTGCTCTTTTGGGGACCTACCATCCAGCTCCCAAATAAATTACATGGAAGCGTACTCCTACTTATAAATGCCTAGCCTTAGCTTGGCTTGTTTCTAGCCAGCTTTCCTTAACTTCAAGTTATCCCATCTACCTTTTGCCTCTGGGCTTTTCCTGTTCTCTTACTTCTGTAATTTTTTTTTCCTGGAGCTGAGGACCAAACCCAGGGTCTTGCACTTGCTAGGCAAGTGCTCTACCACTGAGCTAAATCCCCAACCCCATTACTTCTGTAAATCTTACTCTCACTCCATGGCTTGCATGTAACTGAGTGTCTGGCCTCTGGAGTCCTCCTCCTTCTCTGGCTCCTTCTTTCTCCTCCCAGATTTCTCCTTCTATTTATCCTCTCTGCCTACTAGCCCTGCCTATCCTTACTCCTGCCTTGCCATTTGCCATTCAGCTCTTTATTAGACCATCAGGTGTTTTAGACAGGCAAAGTAACACAGCTTCACAGACTTAAACAAAGCAACATAAACAAAAGTAACACACCTTAAAATAATATCCCCAACAAGAGTGAAGGATAACAAGAATAGGGGGGCACCAGAACAGAACTCTACTTGTTTGCTTGGAAGTTTGTGTCCATTTTCATTGCCTGTTTAGTTTACTATTAAGTTCCCATGATCAAAGCAATGTTTGACACAGACTGTCAACATGTATAGGAATGAACAATGGTGAGCATATGGATGGAAGGATGCAGTGGTGGACAGATATGCCCTGTGGACTGTGAACACTCAGGATAAAGTCATAGTCATTGAAGTGTTATGGGCATTTACAGGGGGATAGGACATAATACCAGTGCAATAAGATTGTTGAGAACAAAAATAGACTCTAAAGATTTGAGGGCTTCGTATGTAATAGATAAATAACACAAACAATAATAGGTCCAGCCTATATTGTTTGCTCTCAGGGTCCGCGGAAGAGTCTACCAACTAGCTGAGGATTCTAATCTGAGGGATATTCAATGAATCTAAGCCCACTGAGTTCTTTAGTCCATTCGCTTTATTCTTCTATGCCGATTCCATCTACACAGTTTTTTTTTTTCTGCTCTCTTACTTAGCTCCTCTTGGTCCCTCCTGCTCTCAGTTCCTTTTGCTGTTCTCTCATCATTTTACCTAGTTCTTTCCATCTCTGTCCTCATCTTTGTTCTTTTCCATCAATCCTATTCCCAGTGCCCTCAGAGAACCAGTATATAGACCCACACAGTAATTCTTTTGTAAAGCAATGTGAGGCTTGAAGTTTTCAGGGTCTCAGAGAGAGGTGATAGGGACCCACGCATAAAGCAATTAATTGTCAGCTTCCAATTACAACTCAAAAGGGGAGTGACTAAAGGGGAGTTCTCTGGTAGGGTCAACTAAAGCCTAAGACCAATTAGGGAATTTATGTGCTCAAACTATAATCTAGAAATGGCTAGACAGAATGTTAGCTGTCAATAAGTGACAAGAAAGTAAACTGTCTTTAGCACCACTTTTCCCGCTGCTTTCTGATAGGGAGGGGGACATATGCTAGGTGGCTAAGCAACCTATGTCAGAACATGTAGTATTTGGTTAGTAAAAGCACTTTCACTCAGAGTAATTGCTGAGGAGAAAATCTAGGAATAGCACCTGGCTGAGGAGGAGTAAAAACTTAATTTGCACAAGAAAGAAGCTTGGCACCTGTTGCCTGCCTGGCCTGGAGGCAATCTCCTTGGGTCAGTGGGAAGTAACTGCCTTAACTCAGTATCTAGCAAATGGATAAAACTTCATCCCAGGAATGTGAGCAGTAAATCTCTTAAATTAGGGTCTTATGTAAATAACCCGGGGTGAAGGTAAGGAGTTGAGGATTTAATTGTTAGTGGTTCTTTTCTCTATCTGTGAGTGAGATGAGCTAATGTTTATCTATGTGCAGTTTTGTCCTTGGAAAAAGGTATCTTTGCTGAAATACTTTTGTCTGGAGAATGGTCCTGGCCAGATATATGTTAATGAAAAATAAACACAGCTGGGGACAGTTGTCAATTACCCCAAATGTATAGGGAAAGTCGTGCCCAAGACTGAGATGCAATTGTGAGAGTACATGTACACATAACATGGAGATGCACGGTAAATGGGGAGAATCATAGCTATTATTGCACAAGAAGTTTACAACAAGAGACAGCCAGTTCATTCAAAAGGCAGTATTCCCATAACACCTTGTGTGATGGTTTCCTCTAACAGAACCCTTAGTTCTGATAGGTTGACTTCTGAACTCTAGTTGTCACTGCTGTATACTCTCATGGACTTTCACTACCAGTGGTTCTCAATAGATAAATCATTACAAATCAATGCTATGAACCCAGAACTAAAGGTTACGCGGATAACACATATTTATACAGAAAGGTGATGGAATACTGACCTTGTATCATACAAACATTATTGATTCCAAGTAAATTAAATGTTAGAGACATTACTATAGACAATTTAAGAGGAACTAGAAGTCCAAACATAGATCTATATATATAGATAAATCAGTTAAGAAGTTACCACGTAAAACAGACAAAGCCTCTACCTTAAAGACAAATATTTATATTCCCTTTCAAGTAAAATGTATTCTAAAAAAATATATGTTGCTGGGCAGGAGAAGTGGCTCAGTGGTTGATAATGGATCAGAGATGGCTCACTTCTTGTAGAAAACCCAGGCCAGGTTTGATTCACAGCTCCTACACGGTAGCTCACAACCATCTGTAACTCCAGTTCCAGGGGATACAATGTGGCCTTCTGACCTCTGTGGGCAGCAGACACACATGTGCTGCACTGACATACATGACGGCAAAACACTCATGCACAGAATATAAAAATAATTATTTTTTAATGGTAGGTTGCTATAAACAAAGTAAAAAGTCGAAGCTGGGAGTAGAAAAAAAATTATAAATTTTGTAAATTATACATCTGCCTGAGGTCTGTTCAGCAAAGCATATGGATGGGACAATGCATAATTATTACAAACTCCTATGTCCCTCCACATCCCTTGGTCAAATGTTATCATTTACCCTTCGTTATGCAGCTTCCTGTACTTTGAGGGCTCCTCCCAGGACCTGTGCTCACACTGACTTTAAGACTTTCTGGTGTCTGCTGAATGTCCTGTCTAAAACTGAGCTCCTGCCAGACCCAGCGCTGTTCATCCCCTGCTCTGGCTTTTCCCAGCCCCCATCTGACTAACAGACTAAGCATTTGGCTTTCTGACTTACTTCATTTTGTCTCCCTCCTATACAAAGGCCATGGAAAACTGAACAAAAAGAAAAGCCAATGGCAGACAGAAAAACATAAGTGGCCAATAAAGTACGGAAGAAATCTATCTCACCGGTAGTTAGAGAAGTGCTAACAAAATACCTAGATGTGTTTTGCATTTATAAGACTGGAAAACCTGGGCTGGAGAGATGGCTCAGTGGTTAAGAACACATGCTGTTCTTGTAGTAGAGCCAGGTTAAGTCCCAGTACCCAAACAGAGACTCACAACCATGTGTTACTCCAGTGCCAGGGCATCTGATACCTCTAGCTCCAATGCATCTAGCCCACTACCAGCACTCATGTCCATGTGCCCATATGCAAGCCACACAGCTACACATAATTAAGAATAATTTTTTTAAAAAAAAATTAAAAATAAACTTTAAAAAAGATTGGGCAACCTGAAAAGTATGACCACATGAAAAATGTGAAATAATTCTGGATTAATCTAAACACAGCTCTCGTCTTATGGGGCAATCTATAAGGTTTGGTAATGTTGAAGATCCGTTTTCTCTCTGCCTTGGCAAACTCAGTGTTGAATTTGCTCTCATACCTATGCACCTCAGAAGTACGTACAGTGTCTTTTATCCATTTGTGTTGGCACAATAATACTGGACAAAATAAACAGGCTCCTGATGGGCGCCTGCAGTTTGAATACCACTGACACAAAGTTTTGAAACATTCAGCACTGGCTGTATTGTTTATGGATGCAAATGTGTATTCGAGGCTGCAATTCAGGCATAGTGATTTAGGATAGCAGTTATCTTTGTGGTACTGAGAAAGCATTCATGGCTGAGTTTGCTTACATCTACAATGTTTAATCTTAAAACAGAAAGACCTGGAGCATAGATGGCAGAATACGCAAATCCAGCCAGGCTGGTGGCACTACATGCCTTTCTGTTATAATTACATCTATATGCAACTTCACGATTGAAATAATTCATAAGAAAATAAAGAGGAGAGCACTTAAGTGTAACTTAGAGGGGAGAGAGTTTAAGCCATAGTCTATCCAGGAATACAGCATGGCAGAGTAAGACTGTAGGCTGAAGTTTGCTGGGGCACCTTGGTTCACCGCAGTTAGAGGAGTTCAGGCTTTGGAACTAGACATGCTGGGTTTGAATCTTGAGTCACACATTACTGGTGTTTCTGTTTGAGCATCAGTCTTCTCATCCTTAAAATGGACAATGAAGTCTGAACAGAGATGAGAGAGAGAGAAAAAAAAATCCATGATACAGACAGCTGAATCCTCAAAAAATCAACAGCACATATAAATCTTCAGCTAAATAATGAAAGAGATTTCGCTAATTTCAGAAATGAAATAAAATACAATACTACCAACTTCACAGAAATTCCCAAAAAATGAGAATTATAAAGTGGAAAAATGAGAGCCCTTCACACAACATATTAAGAATATAAAATGAGCTAAGGCTTTTGGTGCTTGGCACACATAATGCCATATACTGAAGCCAAAGGTGTTCCATAGTACCAGGTATTGATGTAAAAAAGACAGAAGTCTGGAGTGTTTTTGAACTTCATGTTTTCTGTCATATTCATTATCTGTTTTTACAATAAACTCATGAAAGATAAACCCATCTTATTTATAAGAAAACTAAGCATTGTAAAGACTCAGTCATTTGCCAGAGTTTACCCAAATCACCAGGTCTTTCTCCTGAGAAATAAAACTACAAATTAAAACTCTGTGTATATTTCAGTAGTTTTATGAATAGACTCAATTGAATTTCAATGAAACACAACTATAATCTAGCCCTTTGGGCATGGAGTCAACCAACCATTGCTGATGAAAACTAATAACAACAAACCTACCTAGTTTATTATTTGTAACCACAAGTATGTAAAGGAGTGGAATTGTTGTAATGGAGTATTAATAAGTGAAAATTCTTGCCTTAAACAGATTCTTGGTCTTGGAATACACTGAAAGATCGCTAGCCTGTGGTAGTCCATTACGTTTGGGGCTTTGTTATTTTAAACTATAGAATCTCTTCCTTCTGTTTTACTGTTGTCTGTGAAAACCTGCTGCTTCTCTGCTTGCTATCTTCTTTTGTGAATCCAGTGGAACTTTCTGTGATTATCATGATTATTTTGACTGAATGGTTTTCCATTGATGAAGTGTTTATTCAATCACTCAGTCAGTCATTTCTTTATGCAGTAAGGGCTGATTGAGTGACAGCTCAGTCTTATGGTTTAGGCTCATGGGAAGCAAAGGTCAGTGATGAATGATGACTTCATCAGGGAAGCCCATGACTAGAGGGAGGTGGGGAGAAAAATGGATAACTCAGTGCCAGGTGACTCCTTCAGAATGCTGACCCCCAGGGAACCACACAGCAGGGAATTCTCAGCTAAATAAGGAGTTATGCAGGAAGTGGCACGGAAATTGTGGTGCTAGACATGGAAAAATGTTTATTTCTGTCTAGACAAAAATGTAAGATCGTTGATAGATCTTATACTGGGTGGTGGTGGCGGCGTACGTCTTTAATCCCAGCACTCGGGAGGCAGAGGCAGGCAGATCTCTGTGAGTTCGAGGCCAGCCTGGCCTACAGAGTGAGTTCCAGGATAGCCAAGGCTACACAGAGAAACCCTGTCTCAAAAAAAATCAAAAACAAATAAATAAATAAAAGAAATTTTGGAAAATATAAATAAATAAGAGAAAAAACTACAATTATGTCACAAAGGCACCCACTGTCATATTTTACACTTCTCCACAGGTGAATCTGAACTTTATTATCAATTTTGTTATATTATACAAAACATATTTCTCATATTTTATATTTTTTAACCTTATGTTTAAATATGCATAATACCATGCCTTGCAGAAGTAGCAGCATTCATGGCATCATACTTCCATTTACTATTTTCCTCTTACAAATAACAATGCTAAACATTTCTGCATATAAATATGGGTCTGCATTTAAGGTTGTTTCCTTAAGAACAAATCCAGAAGGTGAATAATCCAGGTGAATTGTGGATTAAAGGGTGTGACCATGAGTTTCAGAATGATGCATCCTGACTCCCTCTTGGTCCGCATGCTGTATCCGTCCAGCCTGACACTCAACAATGACTGTTTGTTGGTTTATGATTGGCAACAGTGGTAGTGGCATGTTTATTTTATCATTGTCTGAATTCTCTGGGCCTGTGTGTGAAAGGAGGCTGGTAGATATTTGGGAGAGAGAACATCATTAAATAATTCATGCTTACATTTTTTTTATTATCATGTTTTGTTTGCTTTTAGCATTCAGCAAGACATGGTGGTGAACCAAGGCTCTAAGTCTTCATGATTGAAGGACTGACTCCTATGCACAACGAAAGGTAAATATTTGAGTCTGGCTGGGTCCTTCTGATGGAGGGAACATCTTCCTCCTGGGGAAGGTTGCTCATAAACGTGTCTGGGTTCCCATGAAGTGATGATGGCTTGTGTGTGTGTTGTTATACTTAAAACAGCTTAGAGGACTCATGGAGTCTTTGGACGTTGTCATGTAAAGTGACTTTCCTTTGGTCCGGTTTGTTTGTACTGGAAGGAGTATTGATTCTTCTTCTTCGTCTTCTTTTCTTTAAGTACCTAGTAAATATCATCAGGAGCCTCAGGTTTTCCTGTCTTGATGCATTAGCTTCTTCTAAAAATCCTCTCGGGCTGATCTCACTCAGAAACAACAATGTACACTGTCTTTTCTCACATGCCAGCCATTTCAATATATTTACCAATGGAAGAAAGCATTGTTGATTGTAGACCATAAAGTTAGACCACAGGTAAGATAAATGTTCCTACCTAAGTAACAGACTTGGGGATTTATGAGCTGAAGAGACAAGTACTATTATTTTGAGTTCCTAAACTTTTAAATGATGGCATCACTGAATTATGTACCTTATGCAGGAGCCAGGAAGGTACAATTGAAAACGCTCATTCTTTTGACAAATTAGAAGCATCCATTCTAATATCTATTTCTTGTTTACTGGGGATGGTGCTGAATGAATCACAGACTGGTGGATGGATGTTCTATCCAACACTTTTAATTAGCTGCTCTGCCTATTAGCATGAGCAGAGTGTTGCTCTTCTGCCATAGATTACCCCCTCCCAACTACACCCCTCTTAGCTGGAAGAGAAGTCTTATTCTCCACAAGGTAATATTCATCTCTTCCCTAGCCAGACAAGCATAGAAAACTAAACAATGGTCCGTTAAAAAGCCCAGATAATATATTTATCATTTCCAGTTTATGTGAGTTTGCAAGGCAAATGTAAGCAGGAGCTATTTGCTATGGGACCTCGGGACGGGAGAGGGAAGGGGGAGCCAAAGGATGTGACACTTGGGGGAAAATCATTTAAAATGTGAGGGGCTGCTGAAGACAGAACAAATTAATTACTCCAAGGGACTCAAATGCCACTAGCCATTTAAGTGACCCAGTGAGGAGGCTGAGAACCTTTTCCTTCAAGTTTCTACAGCCAAGAAGGAGGGGGCTGGGATTCCTCTGCTGTCAATTTTTGCATATCCTTCATGACTTAGTGACATGTTCAGCTGACCTTTGCTCCGACCTCCTCTAATGAAAGGACTTAAATGAGAAATGCTGTTGTAGCCAGAGAACTCTCACCCTGTAGGCTGCCCAGAGTACCTAGATGAGCTTACAGAGCTGCAACTGCCAGATGTGAGGGAAGCCTATAATTCAGCACAATGGCTGGAAGAGGTGACCACCCAAAACTGGCCTGCATTTGATTTTATATTGTTGCTTTTTTATCCACAAAGCTAATATCTGAGGTGGGGGGAATTTTGAAAGACAAATTAAGGTTTTTCTAAGGAAGACTGGGAACAGTCGTTGCCAGAAACAGATGTCTTTTCTAGGTTGCTTGTCTGATAAATCTCTTAGAAGCTTTGAAGCTATAGACAGAGTTGAAAAAAAATACCTACATAATGACCTCACAGTTTAACATTAGTAAGCACAGATGGAGTAGAACCTTTATGGCAGGCCCTGCCTATGCTCAAGAAGCCAATATAATTTTAAACTTTGTCACTAAGTGGCTGTGGCCCCCATATGTCAGCCTAGTCCGTCCAGCCTCTGTGGGTCACTTATAAAGTGAGAAGAATAAGATCTATCTCCTGTGATTTCAGAGAAGATCAATATACCCCAAAATAGCATTGAAGGATGGATATATCACATGTGTGTGGAGTCTTTGTTATCCTATTTTAAAGTCTTAGCTTTTAAAAACTGAGGCAGCTCTGTTCCTTCCTGGGTCAAGGTCAAGGGGCTTGGCAGTGTTCTCCTGGTTTATTCAGTGAGGAATGGTGCGTGGACAAACAAATGTAGGAGGAACATGGGTTCCTCTGAGGACTTCTTTGGGTCTGTATGAAGCATGGCTTTGAAGGAGGTTGGAGTCCTGGATATCTACACCCAGGAGCAAGCTTGGAGAGCACCACATCTCCAGTAGCTGTGAGCTTGTGCCTTTGAAGTAGAGATGAATCGTGGGTGGGAAGGTGCATTGCTATGAAGTCAGGTGACCCAAAGGTGGTGGAGAAGATATTTCAAAGATAGTTCGTTCCTGAGAAGAAATGGCAGTGGAGTCCAATCTGTAGGGCTGGAGGGGAAAGGCCAGCACTGAGCATCCTTTGAAAGAAAGGCAATCCAGGCTTAGTAGCCAGCATGAGGGACATAAAAGAGAGACCAGTGGGACTCTAAGCCTTACAGTGTTCCTCCCAGGCACTTATGATAGCGGTAAAGCAAACAGGAAAAGCTCAGGATACAATTCGTCCACTCAACGCTCTATGAGGTAAATAATTGACCACCAGTGTAACAGATGAGAATAAGCCCAGGAAAGCAATGCTTGGAAGTGTGCTGAAAAGGGTAGGGGGATTTGAACTAGACCTCAGAGGGAGCAGCCCTGTGCTGGATGAGAAGGAATTCAAACAAGACATTCTGCAGAAGTCCACCCACTCACAGAAGCAAGAGGCCTGTCACCAACTGGAGCTTTGTGCATGCATTCAGTGACAGTCAAAGGCTTCCATAATAGACTGTGTGCCTATCCTATCTGCCATCCTTGTAGGGACCCGAGGAAGCCCAAATGCATGATGAATCATGCTGAAGCCAATATTCCAATTCCTTGGTGTGTGTGTGTGTGTGTTTTTTTTTTTAGCTTTTTGTCAGTTCCCTTGGAAAGTCCATTGTCACAACTGATCGGCTGACTATTTGTTAATCAGGTTAATTTGATTTTGCCAGCTTTATATGCTTTTCTAATCATCAGAGGTGAGCCTGTGTGTCTTCCTACTTGGTAAAGAAATAGTATTGAGGCAGGAAATATATTTTGAGATTTATTCTTATTTACATGTATGTGTGTCTGTGTGAGTGTAACACATGTGTTCGTGCAGTACCTGTGGAGGCCAAAAGAGGGTGTCAGATGCCCTGGGACTCTGTACTTTCAGGTACTTGCCAGCCTTCTGCCATGAGTTGTAAACTGATTTAGGAGCAACTAGTGGTCTTAACCACTGATCCATCCCTCCTTCCCAAGACAGGCAATATTTTCCTGCTATCCTGCCTTTCCCTTTTTCTCTTCTTTAATCCATCCCCTTGGTGCCTCTTCTCAACCTCCTTGTTTCTTTTTATCTTCTCAGACTCCCTCTGTACGTCTGTGTTTCCCTCTTTCTTGACATAGAGGCCCACATTTGCCAACTTAAAAGGAAGTGGGAGATCCTAGATGGCAGGCGGCTCTGCTGTAAATGTTTAAAGAGGACACCTAGCAATGTGGCAGTTCCCTTTATCTGTGATGTTTGATGGTAGTGATGGGGTTGCCTTCCAAAACTGAATGTCTAGGATTCAGCTACCTACTCCAAGCCATAACAGCTATTTGACATTGAGCAAGTCAATCTCTTTGAAATTCACCTTTTACATCAGGCAACAGATATTTTCCACTCATGATTATTGCAAGAATTCAACAAGAAAATGCATGTGAAGGGGTCTGGCGCATTATGTACTCTTAATTTCTATTGTTAGCTCTTATTGTTGCTCATAATGATGCATTCCTATTAGAAACCTTTAAGATGCAAATATATTGATTGTTTGGTGACAAAGAAGATGCTGTGGAGACATTTTCTTTTATGTTATAGCTGGTCTTAGACAATGGAAAGACAGAGGAACAAAGGCACTGAGGGGAGCTGGCGTGTGAGTATCCCGGAAGCCCTCCTTTGCTAGAGTGACTGGGATACTGACCAATCAGATTTTTGCGGTTTCTTCAGCTCCATCAACTCCCTCCCAGTTGCTGTGTCCTTCTGTGAAAACACATGAGTTTTGTAATATGCCAATGTGGCTAGATTGGAGGAACACAGTCTCTAGTATAGTTCCAGCCAGGAGGCCGCAGGATGACTTGAGAGATTTGGAGATCAAAAAGTTTAGCCCTTTTGCTCCATTCTGCTCTTGGCCAGAGCTCAGCCACTTGGCCTGAAGCAGCACTGGGTCTGCAGCTGCTCTTCATTCCGTGCTCCCTCCTAGCTTCCCCGTCTCCTTCCATGGGCTGCTCTGTCAGTTTCTACCTAAGATAAGCGACTTACATAAGAAAAACATTTGCCTCGGCTCACAGATGTGAAGGTCCCCGGCCATGGTTGGTCAGACTTGTTGCTCTGGCGCTGTGTTGAGGCAGCACATCCAAACAGGGGCATGATGGAAAAAGATGTTTATCTGATTGTCCAGATGCAAAGAAGAAGAGGAAGAAATCAAGGTCCCACAAGCACCTTCAAGAGCCTTTCTCCTAGCAACCCAGAACATCTCATGAGGCCCCATCTCTTAAAGGTTCCCCCACCTCTCACTACTCTAGCTTGGGGACCAAAAGTTTAGGGCATTAGCCTTTGGAATATGTTCAAGACACAAATGTTCTCACTCACTGTACCTAATGTCACCCACACCAGCAAGCTGAGATGGCATCAGCATCCAGGTTCCAGTAAGTTCTCAGAAGCTTCTGCTCCTTCTCCAGCATTCTCTGTTGTTTCTGATCTCTCCGTTTGATCCTTCATAATGGCATGCTGAGCAGACGTCAAGCTCTAGTGCTGGATGTGAGACCACAGAGCTTAACCTGCTCCCACAGCTGCATCACCCTGACTAAATAAAGAGCACATATACATTCATTGAATATATATTTACATACATTATATGTTCACCTGTGTGAAAAGCAGAGCCAGTCACTAGGACATACATATATACGGATGTGTATATGTCTATAAGCATACACACAGACACACATGCATATGGATACACACAAATATACATATAACTAATCTAATAGTGTTTGTTTCTGTGTCTCTGGTTACACTCACTGATACAGCTAATCATGAGCTGTCATAATACAGAATTCTCTGTTTCATAGGACAGATCATTGCATTTCTATGTTATTGCAAGAAAGAATTAAATTTTTAATCTGAAGATGTTTTTCAGGCAAGGATGCATCCCACATTCTCATCATTTTCCCCTCTCCATCCTAAGTCCTTTAACAACTTTTTAACTGTCCTGGGTCCCATCTGTTTACCGTCTTTCTGTTTCCCACCAGTTAAGACTCTTAATAAAATTAACCCCATATTTATGATACCAGAGAAGCCTCTCTGTTATTCCATTTCACCAGACTGCTCTCTTTCTCCAACTTTCTGCATCTTTTGAAGACAATATCGTATCTCTTGGTTTTTACAGGCACAGGGTAGAAGCATGGGGAATCAGAAAGTCAGAACTCAGAAGATGGGTACTGGTGCCATGCTACCCCAGAGTGCTGACTACATCTGCTGATTTAGCCTCAGATGACCTCAGGTGTAAAACTGGTGCACTCACAGCAGACTGACCAGCTCTAAGTGCTGGAGGTCCTACTGATCTCAGTCTGTCTCTCAGAGCTTGGATAGGCTCATGTTTGAATTACAGGAATGTTGACTGTGACCAAAGGGTAAGCTTGGCTAGGTCTGGTGGCACAGGCCTATAATCCCAGCTACTCAGCTGCTGGAGAAGCTAAGTCAGGACAGCCCCATAATTAAGACCTGTTTGGCCTATTGAGTTGTTTCAAGACTATCCTGGGCAACTCAATATGACCCTGTCTCAAAATGAAAAGGAAACAGAAGCCTGAGCATGTGATGGGAATGCTTGCTTAGACATGTATGTCTATTGTCTAGACACTGTATATTGTCTAGACACTAGACTAGACATGTATGTCTAGATACGGTATATTCAGTGCCCAATACTGTTACAAAGAAAGCTGAACTTTAGAATTCGTAAGAGTAGCAAATCAGGACACTATGTTTGCTAAGACCATTTTGATTTTAACTGGGATATGATTGTGAATGCATATGAGGTACACTGTGACACTTTGATTAATATATACATTGTATAGTAATCAAATCAAGGTATTTAGTAGAGCCATAATTTTGAACATTTGCATTTCCTTACAATAAGAACATACAGAATCACTCTTTCTAGTGATTTTGACAGAACCACTATAGCAATGTTAAACGTAATCACGCCATGCCATGGACTAGCAGAACTCACTCCTCCTGCATAGCTCCAGCTCCCACCTATTGACTAGTGTCTCCCATCATCCTCTCCCCACTCTTGACTACTGCCATTTGGTAGCCACTCTTCTGCTCTGAGCTTGAATGAGATCAGCATCCATAGGTTCTGCCAATCGGTGAGATTATGTAGCATTTTTCTTCCTGTGACAGATTTATTTCCTTAATGTGATGTCCTCCAGGTTGATCCATGTTGCTGCGAATGCCAGGGTCTCCTGTGGTTTTGTGGTATTCTGTCCTGTAGACATCATATTTTCTTTGGTGATATATTGGTGGACACTTATACTGATTGCTTATATTGGCTGTTTTGAACAATCACAGTAAACACAGGAGGAGTCTGGATATCTCTTCAACATAATGATTTTATTTCCCTTGAATAAATAGCTAATAGGAATGCTGGATTCCTGTATAATCCTAGTTTTAACTATCTGGGGAGCCACCAGAGTATTTTGCTCAATGGGTTGCCAATATGCATTCTCATTGACAGCATACGAGGGTTCCATTTCTCTACATTCATCCTAGCATCAGTTACTTACTGTCTTTCTTAAAATAACATTCTCACTTTACTTACCTTTACCTGTGATTTGTAATGTTAAACATTTTTCATATCTATGTGTGTGTGTGTGTGTGTGTGTGTGTGTGTGTGTGTGTGTGTATCTAGTGTGTACACAAATGTTGTTCAAGTGGGGTCTTATGTAGCTCACATTGGCCTTGAACTTACTATGCACCTGAGGATGACCTTGGACTTTTAATATCTGCTTCTACCTTCAGAGTGCTGGAATTTTAAGAATGTGTCATCATACCCAGCTTATGCCTTACTAGGAAACGGAACCCAGGACTTGGTTCATGCTAGGAAAATATTTTGGCAACTGAGCCACATTCTCAAACCTACATGTCTTCTTTTGAGTGATGCTTCAATTCAGGTCCTTTGCATATTTTTCAATGAAGTTTTTTCTTAATGTTTTGTACTGAGGGTTTTGGTTCTTTATGTATTTTGATACTAATTCCTTGTCATATGCATAGTTTATAAATACTTTCTCCCATTCTATAGGTTGTGTCTACTGATTAATTTCCTTTTTGCACTAAATCTTTTTAGTTTGGTTAGAACTCATTTATTTTCTCTTTTCTTACCTGTGCTTTTGATTCTTGTAAAAAAAAAAAGTTGTGAGAGAGGAAATGGAGGGGAGAAATTATGTAACTACAGTATAATCTCAAAAATAAATGAAAAATTTAAAAATAGTTGACTATACCAATGTAATGAAGTATTTCTCCTGTTTCCTTCTAGTAGCTTCAGGATTTGGTCTTGTACTTGCATTTTTAATCAATTTTAGTTGATATGTGTCTATAGTGAGAAATTGAGGTCTAGTTTAATTTTTTTTGCATTTAGTCATCTAGTTAACCAAACACCACTGATGGAAGAAACCATCTTTTACTCAGCGCTAATGTAGAAAATCGTAGTTTTTTCACCATGTTCTCTATTCTGTTTCTTTGGCTAAATTGACTATTTTTGTAAAATATTGTGTTGGTATTTCACCTATTCCTTTCTAGTATATTCTGAAGTCAGGCACTGTAATGCAAAATCACATTTCTTTAAATAGATACCTTGAATGGTAGTAGCCCAAATTCTTATACTATATTCAGTCTCTACTATAGCCAATTTTCCCTAAAATCTTTCTTGAAATAGTTGAAGTAATTGAATGCACAGTAGTTTCTTTATAAATGTTTCTATGTGTAAAGATACACATGATTCTCTCCCTTGAACTGATATAACAGTAACAAAAAAGCATAAAGAAAATAGTCATGACAAATGAACCTATCATAAAAAAGGAACTATACCCTATGATGAAGAGCCTTAAAATGTGTCACAACCAAGGTATACAATTAAATATATATCAGTAGAGCCTTCCTGAAAGAGCTGCAGAAGTGTTCTAAGAGAAGGGTTGTCCTCTCAGACAAGCAAAAGAGCTAATTCTGAGATCATCTTGATGTGTGATATGAACAACCAATTGTAATCACACACACCTGGTAGGAAAATCTCAGTCATTAGCAGGTGCATGGCTCCTAGACAAAGATGTGAAGAGGTTAAGGCCATAGTTGAAATAGCTTTCATGTCCATGTTTCATCCTGTTTCTCTGCACACATTTATCATTGAACAACAGCCAAGAGTTAAAAATAGCTACCTTGTCTCCACTTCTTCCTATCTCAAGCATCAAATAAGTAATATACACAATATACCCTTAGTAGGTCCTCAGGAAATGCCTGGTGGTAGAAAACATGTGATCTTGAATCAAAGAATCTCAAGGGGAAAAATCTACAATACATTGGCATTATGTCATCATCTGGAACAAACTGAAATGGGAAAAGAATGCCCAGAAGAATTACTTTCCATTAAAGATTTAACATGCTGATGTTCATAACACCTCACTTCCCAAAGTATCCCATTCCAAATGAAGGAAGCCACAGACAAGATTAAATTGGCATAGCTGTGGGAGGTCTTGCCCATGTGTGAATAACTGACTGTTATCTCCAGGCAACAAATGGAGTTGTAGCTTGAGGACTTTTATTTTCAGTTTTGAGGAGAAAATGAATTGGATACAAGAGACACCCAGAGTTGATAAGAGAAGGCTAGGGCTAGATGGAGGGACTGTATATCTGATAAGTTCAGATCAAGGAGGCTGAACACAGAGCTAAAGCAGAAGGGAGACCTAGGTAAAGGACCAGGCATCTCAGAGTGCCACCAGAAGCATAAGGAAGTGTTCCAGGACCTCTGATTGGCATATGATCTGATGTTGCTTGGACAAGCAATGTCAAAGTAGGCACCTGCAGGCTAGCAAGTGAGCTTCTGATAAGTAAAGAGTGCTAGCAAAACTCCTGTATAGAAATGTCTGCATCCCCTAGGGAACAAGCATAAGTAATGAGATCAATAAGGGAGGCTTTGGCTATTAGTAGTCATAGATGAAGAGGGTATTTCCTGAATACAGAATAAACAAGTTAAGTCAGACTGAAGTATTACTTAGAAAGTATGCTAGGTGGCCTGAACCACAACAAGAAAGCTATAGGAAAAGTTACAGAGAATTCATCCATGAGCACCCAGGAGCTCAGCAGGAATCAATTGTAAGATCATACTAGGTAAAGGGAGAAACACTGTAAGTTGGGTGAAACAGAAAATGCCATAGGCTGCTGTTCAACAAGGAGTTATCCTCTACCCTGACTCCATCCTTTCCACCCCACTTGCATCCTTTCCACCCCACCTCCTGTATTTAGCCTGTATCCTGAGTGTTGCACTAATGATAGTGTCTTTATTCATCAATATCTCTTAGCTGGGGGGCTACTAGTGCAGAGTTTCCCACTGAAAGTAATGTTCCCAGATGGCTCACAAATTAGGTTGAATAACATGTGAGCCATTCTTCCCTGTTAGTGATCCCTTAGTGCTGAATGCATTTACCTTCACTGAAACTGTCCTTGAGTTGTTCCATCCTAAATGTGAATTGATTGGAGCAGAGGCAAAGGCTGACAGTGAGGGTGGGGTGCCTTTTGAGTGGAGAAAGCTTTGGAGATAAAGCCTGGCTTTAGGCTCCCTTTGACATTTTTGAGCTGGGTGTATCTGGTTCTTAGATCATCCTACCCCTACTCATTTAGCCTTGTAGACATGGGAGTAAGAGGCTGTTTCACCATCTATGTGGAAGCACTTGGTAATGAACAAATGATTCTGAAATATAAGGTAGTATAAAGTTAGCTATGCAACACTAATAGATCTATAGTATGTCATTTGATGGGTTCTCTTCAGTCAGGCCATCTTAGGAGTCTAACGAATGTCAGAGATGATGAATCTCGGCTTCCTTTGGAAGAAATCAAGTCTTGCAGGGGAGAAGTAACTTACAACACATAACAAATGGAACAAAACTGAGTCTCGGGCTTATGAGGCCTGCTTCTCTGTTGCCTCTTCTGCCCATAGCCTCCTCTTTCTCCCTTCCCATGCTTCTGCGCACTGTCTATTACAGCCTGTGACCGAACTTACTCAGAACAGAACCCACAAATGGCACAAGCAGGGAGATCAACCATTCCCAGAAAGCTTACTTTTCAAGTGTGTTTATGGGTCTTGTGTTTTCGGTTTAGGCTACAATTATGAAGGTGACATTTTGGAATTGCAGGAGAATGGCCCATGCAGTGGAGATTGTGCCAGACTCTGCATTCTGCCCTAACAGCATGTTACCTGGTGTGCCTATTGATTCTCTTTCTGACATAGACTCAAACACTTCCTTTGATCTTCCCTTAGAATGTAAGTTCCTCGGAGGCAGGGTTCTGGCCTGTAACTCCTTTGTAAGCCTCCCCAGTGTTGGCAGGGTCCAAGGCTCAGAGTATGACTCAGCATTAAATGAAGTAGTGAGGTTGCCTCAATTCAGCATCACATTGACTTTCTGAAGAGCCTCCCACGGGCTTTTCCTGTCATCCCACTGCTCCCAACCCTCCTTCACATTGCCCTGCAACATCCTGGTAAATCTCAGAGGCCACTCCTCTGCTTCAGGTGTTCCTTTGGCTTCCCTTTGCCTGCTGGGGCTGAAAGTGCTCCTGAGGAGACCATAACTTCTTACTAACTTTCCAAGCATTTCTACAGAATTCTCTTTTTCATCCCTACCTTTCAACACACACACACACACACACACACACACACACACACACACACACACACACACACACAACTCTGAATTTACTTTCTAGGCACACTGGATCGGTCTCTTATGTCTAGTTCCTGTGTATAACAGGATCTTTTCCAATGTTTTTCTCGCTTGAGTCCTGCTTCTTCCTCTCGAGAACACCTCCTACCTGCCCTCCAAGTACATCCCTCAAGTGCTTGGGGTCTCACAGGCCAGTTGGTGGATGTCTCAAGGCCATGAGCCCTGTCTTTGATCGTATGGATTAGGAATTAGGAGAAGACCCTACACCAGATTGCTGATCCCAAGTTAATGCTAAGCTGAGCTCTGAGGATGACAATATTTGTATGGATCCACCCAAAATGCCATCAGGAGCACGAAGATCTGTGTGCTAGCAGTTGAGCATCATGTGGTTGCAGAGTAGCTTGCATGCCACCTCAAAAGGCATGCTTCTCCACAGCTCTCAGCCATGCACCCTGATATTCCTCACCCAGCAACACCTAACACACACACTTCCTAAAACAAAATGAGTAAACACGGGGTGTTATCTCCCATTTAACTCTAATAAAAATATCACACGTGATTTATTGTTTTTATTAATGAAAAGGAACAAAACACGATTTTATAAAAACCATTTGGACTGTGTATTTATTCACTTTATGTTTTTAACTTTCTTTTTATTTATTCTTTGTGTCTTTCACATCATGCATCTCTATCACATTCATTTTCTGTCTCTTTGTATCTGCCCTCTGCCCTTGCAGCTCCCCCCCAAAATAGATTAAAATAAAATTTAAGAGAAAAAAAAAAAGAAAAATCAATCTTGTCATGGAAGCTGTAGTGTGACACAGTGAGTCACGCAGTAAGCCCTTTTGCTCATATATCTTTATCTGCAAGTGTTCATTGCAAAGAGTCATTGTCTGGTTCAAGACGGCTGGTTTCTGCTACACTATTGATACTGTGCTCTCAATGGGCCTCCTCTTGGATATCCTGTTGTTGCCTTGTGTTGTGGAGATCCTGCAGTTTGGGGTCTGTGGGTCAGGCCCCTTCACATGCTCCAGCAGATCACAGATGGGGTGGATGTTGGGGTGGGCCAACTCATAACCCTGGTTCTGGACCTGGATAGTCCTCAAGTTGGTCAGTCCTCCAGCTCTTCCTTGTCCTCACCATCAGGGTGAGCTCTCCTGAATCGCCCTGGCAAGTTTCCCCCTTGCAGCAATGAGCAAGGGACAGGCCCAGTTCTCCAGCGTTCACATCCTCAGGGTCAGTTTTCCCATACCTACACCTTCAGGGCCAGCTCCACTGTGTTGCCCAGGTGTGGCACTGGGCACACTCTCCTGAGTGCTGTAGCTGATGAGGGGCAGGGACAGCATTCCCACTCTTATGACCGACCTCAGGGCCAGTTCCCCCACTTGCCTCAGACACTGATGAGCAGGGTGCAGGAAGGGGGGAGGGCATGTCTCCCCTGCCCTTGCTACCATATGACAGTTTCAGGGCTGGTTCACACACACCTCTGCCAACAGGATTGGCTCTATTGTGCTGCCTAGGCAAGGTATTCTATTTTTAAATGAAATTCTATTTTTAAATGAAACACAGTACACAAAGCTTAGAAATTAGATACAAGAGAGAAAATAACCATTACCCTTCATTTGGATGAATTTCACTCAGTCTTTCGAGTGAAATTGTGTTTTGCAGTGCTTCATTTTATATTAGTGCTATCAGGTGGACATATGAATATAAGCTCTGGTTTTGTTTCCCTTATAAGCATTTATCAATCTTATTGAAATACCCCAGCAATAAGCGTTGTAAGTGACTGAATAATAACCTATTAAATAAATGGGCTATTGATGAGGGTTGACCCACCCTCATTTCTGGAGTTATTTCCTTAATTTAAGATTATCTTCTTTGCCAGATTTAACTTTTGTCGATTATGTCTGCAAATTTATATATACTTTCTCATGTTGGATATTATGGCATTAAGAAAGCTTTATGCTTTATAAATTTATTTTATACTTTATTTATAAATACTACCTCTAACAAGACCATTCATTGTTCCCTTCTACCTGACCCCCTCACCAAGGTAGTTCATCCTGCTCCTCTATGATGATTTTGAATACCTATATATACCAAGGACCAGGCACTGTGGATCACATAGGAATTTTGTCCTCCCCCAAGTTCTGTACTATAATAGATTTGTTTTTTGAGTTTGTGTGTGTGTGTGTATGTATGTGTGTGTATGTCTGTGTGTGTCATGTGTCTGTGTGTATATATGTATGGCATCTATATGTGGGTACCCACAGAGATCAGAAGAGGTCTTGGTCCCAGTGTGATGTCTTTATGAATCCTATGTTCCCTGTTAACCCATTAAGTAGCCTGTTCTATGGTCCTCGTTTACAGCTCAAGATGCCCTTTAGCTCTGTGCTGGATCTCAGCTATCTCTACACATCTCACCCACCATCATCCCATCCCTTAGAAGAAGAGAGGCATTTGCTCTTCGAAGAGTTTACTAGCTCAAGCAGGATGGATTGGGTCCCCCTTTCTGCTAGGATGCCATGATTCCATTTACATATATGTGCCTCTATCATTATGCATAGATCTCTGAAACTGGTAAATGCATCTTTTCTATTGTTTCTCCAGTCATTAACACAGTACCCAACACATAGTAAAGTGTAGAGTATCTGTTAAGTGAACCTGTCGATAGATTTGGCAAATGGGATAGCCCTGTAATATGCCATGGAAAGAGTAAAATATACGCAAATGTTGACAGATGGTGTCTCCTCTCATTTTAAAATGGCAAAGTATATTATTAGTAAAGCACAAAGAGGAAAGAGACTATCCGTGGGAGTGCTGTAAAGAAACTGGCTGTTGAAGACATGCAAAGACCTCAATTGATTTATTCATGTGCTTACGGACAGGCAGCTTTTTATTCCATTGAAATTTGATCACCCTGTACAATTGCTGATGACATGCCAATGAGTTCCTCGTTTTTCTGTCCATCCTTGCTGAACTCAGGACTCCATCTGCATCGTCAAACGTCTCTACTGGATAATGTGCTTGCAGGTCAAGTTTCAGAACTCCCAAGCCAAACTTGTGATCATCCACTCCAGTTCTTCTTTTACAACCTCCCCGGCAGTTGTCAGGGTGCTTAGCCAGTAGCCCTGGGTGGCCCTCCTCCTGTCATACCATGTATCTCACCCCCAAGCACCCTCTGTCAGTTCTACCATCAAGTTACATTCAGAAATTCAGAATCCAGCCACTCCTCATCACTCCACCATTGCCTCGTTTCACCATGGCCTGGCCTGTCTGGGTTATAATAATCATAATCCATGGTTGCTTAGCTTTCAATATTGGCCCATGTTTTAAACACAGAAGTCTAGGTATCTTTCAAAGCTTCTTCCCAGCCTCTCTTAAAGCCTGTCTTGAAGTCCTTCTGTGCACATTATACTGTCTTTTCAGCTTCTCAACCTTCCTAATGCTGGAACCCTTTAATACAGTTCCTCATGTTGTAGTGACTCCCAACCACAAAATCATTCCATTTTTACTTCATAACTGTAGTTTTGCAACTCATATGTGTTGCAATGTAAATATCTGAGATGCAGGATATCTGATATGCAACCCCCAAAGGGGGTGTAACCCACAGGTTGAGAAATACTGCTCTAGACTGAAAGTTTGACAAATAGACATCCATTTGTTATGGTTCTGGAAACAAGTTCAAGGTGTCCTCTTTGCTGAATTATAACCAGCTGCCCCTTCACTGTGCCCTCATGTGGTGTTTCCTCTGAAAGAGGGAAAGCATACTGTGGGATCCGATCCTATTCTTAGACACCAATCCTATGGAATCACACTGCCACCCTGTAACCTCATTTAACCCTACTGCTTTCCTAGGGACCTATGTCTAATTCTACGTAAGAATTTGAGAGGGTGGGGAGAGGTGTCTCAGAGAATAAGAGAATGCCCTGCTCTTTTGGGGAACTCCTTTGGTTCTCAGCATCCATATCAGGCAGCTAACTCTAGGATCAGGGGATCCAATGCTCTCTACTGGCCTCTGTAGGTACCCACATACTGGTGGTATATATGCACACAGACCCCCCCACACACACACACATATAAACAAAAACTTACGAAAATAAACTTATTATAAAAAAGAACTTAGGTTGATGAGACAGGTGTGGAGGTTAAGGACATAGAACTGGTCATGTCACAAGCAAATGTGTCACGAGCAAAGGCGGTCCGAGCCCTGAAAAACAACAGTAATGATATTGTAAATGCTATTATGGAATTAACAATGTAACTATTTGACAGCAAGGACACTTCCATTCTCCGCCTCCCCCCTCCCTTTTTTGGTGTTTCGAAAGTGGAACTACAGCTTGGTTTGAAATTTGTACTGTTTCTATCACTAATAAAGCTATGGCTTCTTGTTGGATGAACTCAAAAAAAAAAAAAAAAAAAAAAAAAAAAAAAAAAAAGAACTTGGGGGAGGACATGATTCTGCACGAATTCCTGTGTGATCCACAGCACCCTGTTTTCATGCCCCTCAACTGCTCCAGCCAAACAGGGCTCCATATGGCTCCTTGTGTATCACCAACACATTCCCATCCCAGGAATGCCACACTGACCATGCCTCCGCCTAGTGGTTCACCTGTCCGTGGTTCACCTGCCCACCCTTCTGATGTCTGCCCAAGTGACATTTGCTGACTGTTTTCTCCTTAGCCAGACTATGCTAAACAGCACCTCTGCCCCTCCCCAGGCCTGTCCAGTGTGCCTAGCTTTGCTGTCTCTAAAACATTTCTATTACCTACCATTATGCATTTATTTATTAAGTTATTCATTCTCTTCACTCCATTGCAAGAAGTAAGGAGCAGGGAGTTGATGCCTTTCTTGTTTACAAGTATTTTGCCGCTACACAAATGCCCAACAAATCATTATTGAGACAGTAAACAGAACTTTCTTTCATTTTCATTACCCTATTTTTGCCTCACAACTACCGAGATATGTATTGTAATTTGACAGATGGGGGAAGCAAGACTTCTAAGGGATATATTTCATGTATGTAGTTGTAAGTTCATTTGTTGGGTGCTCAGTGTCAGTAATGGATATGCAAACTTGTTTCTATTTAATCTTTAAAGTAATCCTAAAAGATTATATATTATTATCCCCATTTTAACACAATGTGACTTAGACCGGTACAGTAGCTTGGCCAAGGGAATTGTAATTGAGTGAAAGCCTAGATGTGAACTCTAATCTGACTTCAAAGAGCTAGTTTCTAATCTATGATTATAGCCTGTAGTTTTTCAGCACACTGCTATGTGCCAGGTGCTGTGACTCTGTGAAGTCATATGGCATTCTCATCCTAATTTCAAAGATAAGATCACTGAGGCTGAGAGGTCATTGTTTTAGGTCATACCCAGCTGACCTAGAAGACTGTGTGTCCCATGCTAGCCTTCTTCTCCCTTGAAGAGCCAGGTCTTGAACCTAGGACTTTCTACTTATCTACTTTAGAGCACAAACTGCTTAGGTGAAATCGAAAGTTCAGGATGTTTCATCCCTGGTACAACCTTACCTTAATATTTGGTATTCTGGTCTCAGTAGGTGCTTGTGAAACATGAAGTCTGGGCTGACAAGACAAAGTGACATGTCCATTGAAACGACTGACAAACATTACATGATGTAATTACTTTCCAACGACTGTACAGTCCTTTCCAGGTTAAGTCAGCCTCTTTGTAACTGTTCTCTTTCTTTCAAGGTACCTAGAAAGATGTATGTGTGTTTTGCTCAGTCTGTCCCCCTACCTCGTATTGCTTAGGTTCAGGAGTGGAGAGGGATAATTGAATCTATTTTTCAGACTTTCATCAGTGGACCCTAATTCTGGGCACACATTATTAGAATTGTGATAACCAGACATTTCTTTAAAGTAGAGCTATTGGGCTGAGAGAGGAAGAGAATTAAAAGACTTTACAATGCCAGGGAAGAAAATACAGAGGGCACATTGATTCCTCACACTGTCCCTCCCCTCAGCCCAGAACCCATTCACACTCCCTTGCCAGGTTTAGGGATCTCCCTTCAGCATGGCCCAGTGTCTGGAGCCTGGCCTCACTGTCTGCATCTCAGCCATACTTTAGGCTAGTGATTTTCAAAGTGTGGCCCTGGACCAGGATCAGCGCCATCAACATTACCTGTGCACTTTTGACACTTGCAACATATCTCACTCTACCCTTGGCCCACTCAAATCAGAAACTAGCTCTCTGTTTTTGCAAGACCCCAGAGGATTCTCATGCACGATCGAGCTTGAGAATGCTGAATCAGGAGAAGGGATAGCTGTTTCTTTACCTCTTCTCCTCATAGACCTGCAGATGCTAGACACCATTTGAAGCTCTCAATCCTACTCTTTAGCTGCAGCCACAGTTAAAGCAGCCGGAGAGCATGGCTAGGAACCCAATCTTGACATAACTTCGTGCACAGCTTTGAGTTGAGTTCAGGCAACAATATGTTTAACTGTAGAGCATACAGATAAGACACATTTATGGGTAATTGCCATCTGCTTTCAGAAAAATCTCATTACTAACCTTTCCCATTTTGATCATATCTTTAGTCTTATCTAATATAGTATAATAAGAACTGCTGTTTAATTGAGTACATTCTATTTGCTTTAAAATTGTTATTAAAAAATCTATTTACTTCATTTGAAACAAATAGTACTACAATTCCCATTGAGGAGCATAAATCCTCAGCCCCCTTGAGTACACCTAGCTCCACATTCTCATTCTTTTAACCCTTTCTTTTGCTCTGTAACCCCACATCTCTAAAGAACACACCTGTATTGCAGGCATTATCTCTTAGCGTCCTCTTACTGGGAGTAAACATGCAGTCCTCCTGTGCTTTCCTTTTCTTCCTGACCCTCAGAGCAGTCTGCCCTTCCTGCCCCCCCCTCCCTGCCCTCCTCTACCTGTCTCTTCCAAGTGCTAAATTCCCCTGGGTGAATTGGTAAACATATAGGAGGCATCGAACTGCCCCTGCATCCCAGTCTCAGATCCTGCAGTTGAAATCCCCTCCAAGATGCTCAGTCATAGCCAGATTTCCTCCAAGGTCAAAGGGCACATGGAAATCTCTTTGACTGTGGTTAGTCCTGCTTCTGTGTTAACGGAAGGCCCACTCGAACTAGATACACACCAAGGTTCACACAAACACCCCCAAAGAGATTTTCTGCCTTTTAAGTAACATTTCGTTTTAGTAATTTATCTATCAATTTATATTAGAACAGTTAACATTTTTTGTTTTAGTATTTTATCGTCTATCAATTTATATTAGAGCAGTTTTATATTTTTATTAAATTTTATAAATTATCATTTTAAGTTGATAGTTCATATTACATAGATAGGCTTTTGTATTTGAAATAAAAGTTCAGTTCTACAATTTATAAGTCCTACTTCTTATTCTCTCTCTGGGGTGTGCAATGAAGGTCTTCAGTTCAAAACAGTGATGCTACCAATAATATTGTTTTAGAAACATGTAGTTTCCTGAGCTCTTTCCATGTCCTAGGGATTATTCCAAATCTATTCCAGGCATAAATTGCTTCTTTCTCTCAACTGCATGTTGGTTCATCATGCCATTTTTGACAGTATTACGCAGATGAGGAAGTTGAGATAGTTCAATAATTTGTGCTAATTCCACAGTCAGCTATGCAGCACTTCAGTAAACATCTATCGCAATAACCCTTTATGTGTCCTGTGTGGTCCGTTAGAGACTCCGTTATCCTTAAGCCTTACACACTTTGGAAGTGTAGCTATAGTAGGTCCCTGGCCTCCCGAAATCCCTTATGTCACACAATCACATGCCACGTGCTGCAGGCAGCTCCCTCGGAAACCCACCATGAAACCACACTGGGCATCACTCTGTTGTACCTCTCTAACAAATAATTCACACCTCTCCTGGTGCTGACCCTGCTTAGTCTCCCATGGCCTGGGTCCTGGCCGAGTGGAGCTGGAGAGGGAATAGCCTAGTCCGGACTCTTTTGGCCTTGATCCTTTGGGCTTCTGACTTCCCCTCTTTGTGTCCTGGGACATTCCTTTACGCAGTGTCCCGTTCACCATTTGTAGGATTCACTCACAGCTACACTAAACATGTGTGTAGATATTCATATTTTTATCATGGATGCGTTTGGGTTCTGAGGCAGGGGTTTCTGTGGTCATTTCCATACTATCACAATCACGGTCTTCCTCAGAGATTCTTTGTACTAGAGTGATAAGTATTCAATGGCAGTGTATGGGTTTCTGTAGAGCTGGACCTGCCCAGATGTGTAGAGATGTGTCAATTTGTCTTTCTATATCATTTAAAAATTAAATTGTTGACCTAGCTCACAAACAGTAGCAGGAATTTTAGATTTTTTTTTTAAATCACAGGAGAAATCTATGACTATGACTTACTTAAATACAGCAGAGTGCATGTAACACTACAGCCTGGTCATTACCACTCCTTCCTCATTCAGTGTAGTTTGGATGCAGAGCTCCATTTTTTTCAGGGGAAAGTGGTACTAAGGTAAGTAAGTAAAACAATTGGCTTCAGAGCAGAAATCTTGCAACGGCCAACACTGAGGTTTGATCTCAAGTCTTTGGATTCGGAAGACAGTGATTTTATTGTCTCTTACTTACATGTTATACTCTTCCCTTTATAGACAAACCCCAAGATATCTACCCTGAGGTTAAGTAAATGACCTTATTTTTTTCTCAGCAGAAATCATCACTTAGGTTAGCACGAAGAGACAATTTTCCTGAGGTGAGGGTTGTCAAATACCTGAATGAGCTCTTGAGGTAGGTTATAAAATTTCCTCTTCCGTCATTCTCAAAAAAGAATCAAGACAAGGGCTTTTAAAATTGACACACGTTGCCAATGACCTCTCAAGGTGTCCTTAGGCACTGCAAATCTACAGGGCTAAAACAGCTCCAGACAATTGAAATCCGGAGTCAGTCTCCCTGACATGGGCTCCTGTGGCTGCTTGTTGTCTTATTAATGAAACATTCAGACGACAAAACTAAGTGACTTTTTTTTCCCCCATGAGCTCATGCACCTCCTGACTCTGCTATGCCATTATCATAGCATCCAGGTGGAAGGGATAGCTGGGGAAATTGGAAATAATCTTGGTTGTCTTTCCTCTGTTTGCTTCCTTCATCTTTTTTTCTGTTTAATAAGCACAAAGTAAATACAGAACTGATTTTTTTATTCTGAAATGTTATGAACATTAAGCTCTGAGTATTATCATGGGAATGCATTTCATTTGAACTCCAAGGAGCACTAATGTAATTTTTTTTCAAGAGAGAAAAAAACAAATCCAAGTTTTATAATGCTGTGACACTTCCTCTGAGCTGCAGTGGATCTAAAAGGCTTCCCCTTGGGCATGACCCATGTCTGAAAATCTATTCAAGCCCTTGGGGGTACAGGGATGACCTCAAAGTATTCTGAAAGCTAAAGCCTAAAGAAGTAGGCAGCATTCCAAAAGATTTGCAGCTGATTATGGGAGTTTCTATCATAAGTCAATCACTTGCTCTATACCATACCATCTGTGGGCTCTAGACATGAGTTTCCACATTGCATTCACATACACAGCTAAAGATGTGTTCTCAGAATCCTGCTTTGCAGATAGCCAATTGCAATTCAGAGCAGGTAAATGACTTGTCCTGAGTCACCCAACCAGTAGCTGAAAAGATTGGGCTTTGAGCCAGGACTGTCTGGCTCCCATACTCAGGCTCTGGCCACCAGAACATGTTCCAGTGCAGTTGCTGTGGTCAGTAACCTTGCTGGCTCATTCCTGTCTCATGGATGTGGGCACTCTCACTCAGTCTGGGCTTACACTTGGTCAATCTTTCCTTTAACTTGGTCGCCAGGATTCTGTTTGCTTGGCTCTCAGTGGTTGCTCTGGCATAGCCCATCCTGGCCTCACCAATCAGCCATCTGCTATGTTCAGTCTACCTTCCCAGTTGATGAGTTTTCTGTCTGAGGGACAGGGAAAGGGATGTATACAGACAGGGGCATGTGTGACAGAGAGGAAGAGAGAGTGTTCTATGCAAGTCTCTCAGTTAATTTTTCTTAGAAGACTTCAGGAGACCTTCCAGAAAGGATGGTCCTAGAGATGAATTCTACAGATGTTTATACTGACCTGGATTGTGTTTCCTCTGAATTCATGCTGGTGACTTAATCCAGTAGCTGTGAACATGACTGTATTTGGAGATGGGGCCTTTAAAGTGGTGATTAAGTAATGAGGCATTGTGGGTGAGCTCTGATCCAGTGTGATGGGTGGACATCTAGATGCTGCAGGAAACATCACAGTGGTCATATGTGAGGAAAAACAGACAAGAACACAGCAGGATGGCAGGGGCTCTCTGTGTGCCAAGGAGAAACTGGCCCCTCTAACAACTTGGTCTTGAGGTGGACTACCAACCTTGAGATCTGTAAGAAAATATATGTCTGTGCTGAAGCCACACAGCCGGTGGTCTTTCTTCACAGCAGACATAGCAAACAAGTATAATGTGTCCAAAGCCTTCTCTCCCTTTCTTGCTTAGGCTGCCTAAGCCCCTGAACAGTCCTCCCTTGACACCTGTCACTCATTTCTCTATCCCCCCTACTTCTCTGGAGCATTAGAGCATGCAGACTTGTTCTTCTGTTCCTCTCCTTAATGAACGGAGGAGAGTTTTCATATGAGTACCTCAGACACGGGTCACATGGAATGCATACCAGTTTATAAATATTGATACTGACAGGGCACAAATAGCTCCTGGCCATTTATAAGAAATGTATGTGTTTCTGGCACATTCTCTATAATCTTTCCTTAAATAAGCTCGGAATTTCTACAATATTGACAGTAAATGTGTCACTTTTGTGTGTAATGTGATATAGAGCAGAGAGTTGTTTATAAGAATTGTAAGCACATCTGAGATTGAATGACTTATATAATTTTATGCATTTTTATACATTTGTGCTTTTAATCAAAGATTTGAAATTTGAAAGAACTTTAAGAACTCAGTGAAAGTAGAAAAATGCCAAGGAGACAAGTGAGGAGAGATCACACAGACTGCTAATTAAGTTAATATGCGTTCAGCCCTCAGAACAGCACTGGGCCCATGCACAGTGTAAGTGGTAGACTTAATTATTGCTTTGAGACGAAACTGAAACTCTCCAAAGCACGAAACTCTTGGAAAATATTGAACAAAGATAGTAAAAGCTGGAAATGAGAAGAATAAAACTTTGTAAACTACTTTGATAAAAATGCCCGATAAAATAGTGAAAAAAAAAAAAACCAAACCTGTAACATGTGTAAAACAAGTAAGAAATAGAGGCTTTAAAGATGAGAGTCAGGACAGGAGACATTTCATAGTGAGTAACACAGACTCTATAGTGTTCAGCAGCATGTACACACACACACACACACACACATACATTCACACTCACACATGCACATGTACACACACACAGATTTCTGAGTGGCTATTATCAAGTTAATATATATGACCAAATAATGGTAGGTGTTTTATGAGTTTTGATTTACCTGTTTCTCTTCCAGCAGACAATGAGTTTCCTAGGGCAAGAGCTTGGATCATATCTCTCCCACTCTGGTATTTTCTGAGTCCACCACTTGATACGAGTGACCACTCAGTAAACAGGTGATAAATGGGCCAGTGAAAAGATGAAGGGCAGGATGGATGACTGCAGTCACAGTTTAAACAGGGAAGTGGGCAGGAGCTCAATGCAATGCCTCCACTGACTGCCACATATCTGGCTACATCTAAGCTGCCCATTCCCTTGTGTCCATGATTGTGGTCTCTGCCTGACCTCTAAAATTAATAGCTAACACTTGTGCAGCACAGCACACTCTATGAACACTTCCCTATCAGTCAGTGTATTGACTTCAAATTTAAAACATGCCTGAAGTGGTAGGCAAGGCAAGAGATGTTTTATCTCCATGTACAAGTGGGCAACCTGAAGCTCAGAGAGTTGGCTTCTTGCTCAAGGTCACATACAGGATACCTTAGGCAGATTCAGGACCTAGACCCTAATTATCTCCCTCCAAATCAGGTGATCTTTTCAGATTGCCATTGGCTGCAGGACAGAGGAGACTGTGAATATATGCATTCAGAGGGGAGTCATAAAAGCCTTTCCTGGGAGCTGATAGTTGAATTTGGGTTATCCCATTTCATGTCCAAAGAACCTTGACCTCAGAAGATATAGATTCCCAGTCAAAGCTTGAAGACCAAGAACCAGGGTGCTAAGGCCCAGGGAAGGTCAATGTTCAGCTCAAAGGATCAAGCAGTCAGAGGTGAATTCCTGCCCTCTAATCCTTGTTCTATTGATACCCTTAACAGCTTTGGGTAACTTCCATGTGCACTGGGTATAGTCATCTGCTTTACTGAGCCAAATGCTGATCTCATCTGGAAATACATTTGTTGTGGTTTGAATGTGAGCTATCCTCCATAGACCTCTGGGTTAGAATACTTGATACCTATTTGGAAGTGCTGTTTGGAAAAACTGTGGAGTAACAGAGCCTCACTGGAGAAAGTGGGTCACTGGGCATGGGTCTTGAGGTTTTATAGCTCAGCCTTACTTTCTGATCCCTGATTATAGATGTCACATGACCAGGCGCCTTCTGCTCCCGCTCCAGTGCCTCCTTGGCCATGACAGACTGTATCTCACTTTAGCTGTAAAATAACCATCCTTCCTTCAGTTGCTTCTTGTCACATGTGTGGTCACAGCAATGAGAAAATAACTAATGCATGCAGCCTTCCAGAATCTACAGAAGGGTGTTAAACCGCCAGTTGAGGTCAAACTTACAATTCTCCATCTCACAAGATATGGTGGTCTGAGGGTTTATGTTCTCTCAAAAGTTCTATGTTGGACATAAAAATAAGGAAAATGAGAAAATGAATATTCATGTGTTGAAATGTTAATCTCTCAAAGACAAAGTCATTTGGAAGCAGTTAGAGCCTAAGCGTGGAGGACTCAGTGCTCTTATAGAAGATGCTTAGAAAGCTGCCTGGCCCTCCCACCCCATGAGGACACAGTTAAAAGTTGGACACTTGTAAGTAGGAATCCCATCCTTACTGGACACCCAAGCTGGTCTCACCTGCATCTTAGAGTGTCTTAAAATTGAACTACTTTGCTGTCATTGATAAGCACCCACTTCGAAGGCCCTAAGGCAAAAGGAAAGTTTCATTTTGACACCTCACCACTCATGGCTCTCTCTGGGCCAGCTTCCCTCACTTCCATGCCCTGATACTAGGGAACTTGCACACAAGTCTCTGTACTGCCTAGTGCCTTCATATCTACTGTATTTTTATACCTACATATTTTAACTACTACAACCCTCTTCTGTGGGGAGAATGCCCATTCATTAATAATAGGTGCAGAAATTTGGATCAGCCAGCACTTATGATCCAAAAAACACAGCCAGCAGAAGGCAAATATCTCACAGTCTTATTTGAAGGCCAGCAAGAGGGTAATAGTCATTTCCTTAGAAACATTCACTGGTTCCTTGCTACCCCCACATAAACAATCTCCTGAACACTGCCCCATGAAGTACTTGCTAAGAACAGACCCACCATAGAGTTCTCACTGCTTTAAGGTGAAGGGGGAGTCATAGAATACTGAGCTTTACATAAACTTTGTCTATTTTCAACTACTATTCTTTCTTCTAAATATTTAACAAACTACATTTGATAATAAATGTCACTTCTTTCATAAGATTATAATGCCAAAAGACAATGTTTCTGTAAGGGCCCCTATTTAGGAAAAGAATCCCCCTGACCCAGCATTTGGGTTTGGTTGTATTTTTTAAACTGGTGAGGTGATCTGAAAGGCAGGGTTTTGTTCTGAGTTGAACTGAGTAAAACCATGGGAACTATAAGGTCTCCTTCTCTAGAACCTATCCAATCCCTGTCTTCTCCTACAACTCCTCCAATCCAGAAGCCCTTGGTTTAATCTCTTCATAATCCCAATGCCCCTATACTAGACAATGTCTTTGTGCCTTTCCTTGTAGATCCCTCTGCCTGGACAACACCTATTCACTCTTCAGGTATAGCTTGAAGATTCTTCTTTTCATCTCCCTCTGCTTTGCAAGGCAGGGCTGACCAACCCTGTTTCCCCTGCATGCTGACCAATCTCTGTTGACACAGCTCCATGTCTTAGTGGGCTTGCTTGCTTCTCTATTTTTCCTTTCCCATGAGACCTTGGTTCCATAGGAACAGAGATACCCCCATGTCTTTTCCCCCAATTCCTATCTAATGTAAACCTAGTGAATGAGATTGTGGAGATACCCTCATGTTTTTTTTTCTTTTCTTTTCTTTTGAAATCCACTTCTATCTAATGTAAACCTAGTGAATGAGATGGTGGAGATATCTTCATGTTTTTTCTTTTCTTTTTTAAAATCCATTTCTATTTAATGTAAACCTAGTGAATGAGATGGTGGAGGAAGGACATATAAAGTGGATGCAAGGAATGGGGGAAAGAGACAAAAAGGAAAATACAGAGACATCAAATTGAGATAGAAAAATAAACACAGGGGGGAAATGAAACACAGAGATAGAAAAAAAGTGCAAAGCTATGAATAAAAAGAAAAGGGGAAAGAAGGAAAAGACAAAGAGAACAGGTGAAGGTTTGAATGAAAAAGGCCCCCATGTGCTCAGAGGAGGTGTGGCCTTGTTGAAATAGGTGTGGTCTTGTTGGAAGAAATGTGTCACTGAGGGTAGGCTTTGAGGTGTCTAGTGCTTAAGCCAAGCCCAGTGTCACTCACCCTTCCTGCTGCCTGCTGATCAGATGTGGAATTCTTGGCTCCTTCCCAGCATCATTCTTGCCTGTGAGTTGCCATGCTTCCCACATGATGATAATGAACTAAACCTCTGAAACTGCAAGTCAGTCCCGCTTAAATGTTTTCCTTATTTAAGAGGTGTCATGGCCATGGTGTCTCTTCACAGCAATGGAAACCCTAACTAAGATGGAACATAAAGGAGAGCAAGAGAAAGAAAGGAGAGAGGGAGAGGCAGAGAGGGGAGGTGAGGGAATATAAGAAGCAAAGGATCTCATGAGCATACAATTCCTAGAGCTAGGATTGTTCATGGTCTGGAGTGTTTCAAACCTGCCTTCTGGAGGAAAAAACTCCCCCATCATCTATTGCAGGATCTTATGCCCTCTACTGGCCTCCACAAGTACCTGCATTCATGTGCATACATACATACAAACACACAGATACACACACATAACACACAAATAAAACTTTTTTTTAAAAGAATGCCTTTGAATGCATTTCAAGGAAAATATCATCATCTGAACATCTAGGAAGCCTATGGTTCTTCTCAAGAGCATTGTACATCCCTGGAATTAGTGAGGCACCCATCCTGTTTATTTCCTTTTATTAATCCCATTTATCCTCTATGGGGTACTTAGTTCTGAGGGTTTCAGTTACTGGAAGGTCATATGGCTGGTAAGTGACTAAGTTTCCTCCTCATTCTGATACCCATGAACCAAGGTGTTCTTTTTGGCACAATAAAGATTTATGTCCTGTTACTATAACCCAAGGATGAGGGCACTGGCTGTATGGACCTCTGGCCTTGAAAAATGAAAAGATAAATGGACAATGATAGCACAGTTTATTGAGTGCCTATTGTGCCCCAGGTACTTTCATTCAGCCTTCCAGTAATGCCTAACAAAAGCTTGTGTGATCACATTGTTCTTCCCATCTACTGTGGAAGAAGTTCAGCTTCAGAGAGGCTGAACAGCTTGCCTTGGGTCTACAAAGAACCTCTCCAAGTATTCATATGCTATAATACACATGAAAGGCGTTGTCTGCTTTGCTAGCAGAAAGATGCCCTTGTTTCCTTGTGTTTGTTTAAAGGCCTGCAATCCACTGAGTGAGTGATGGACAGCATTTTGTTTAGTACACGGCCTATGCTTTGTCATTTATACTTCACCATAGACCTTGGAAGGAAGCACTGTCAGACCACTCCTTGATTCATATACTCTAGGGCATAGATCAGCTTGGTTTCCAGGGATAGGCAAGTATAATAAACCAATATTCTGGGGCTGGCTGGAATTGGAAAGTGCAGACCCATCTTAAGGACATTCAAATTTGACTCATTTCAATACACCCCCAAGTCTATTTGCAGGTCAGGTATATCCCCCTGCCTCAATTCCTTTTCCTAGGCCTGGGAGACAGGGTGCTGCCTGTACCATGTGCAAGTCATCCTGTAGGGTCTAGCAACATCCTTCATATTCTTATTTTAAGACAGTACAGTTGATCCTCCCAGGTCTGATATTCCAAGCCCATCCATCCCACTTTCCTGCAGCTTTTAAAGAAGCTACATGCAGTGCTCATGTTATTACAAGACCCTTAATTGTTATTAATTGCTATTGGAGGTGATAATAATTAATGCACTGTAAAGAAATGCTAGCCCACCTTCCCAGTGTATACATTTAACCTGTGCTTGTCTGAGGAGATCCACAGATTCAATAGAGACCTTCAATCCATGGTGCAGAAGAGAGGGGGTACCTTCACTCTGATACCCTAGAAGCCTTGGGCTGTGCCCACCTTCCTGGGGAGCTCACTGCCGTGGCCTGTGCTTCCTACAACTTCCTCTCTGCTTCTCTGGCTCCCCGCTGCCAAGCTGCTTTGCTTGATCAGAACAGCAGGCTCATTTGATGGCATGCCAGCACAGACTTCAAACCCCAATTACCACTCCAGCGATGACAAATATGAAGGGGGGAGAAGCAGCAATGATCATTTAATAAATTAATTATGAAGACAAATGGTTCCTCCATAAATTACCTTCCCTCATCATTGAAACACCCTGCTTATTCAGATACAGAAAGAACAGGGTTAAGTTTAAAATCCTGAAAGCCCAATGTGTGAGTGGTGTTCAGGAGAGTTTGAGGGATCCCCATAGCCTGAGACTGGGGTCTGTGGTAAGAGTCCCTAAAATAAGGAGCACCATTGTTTAATCTCTGTGTGGCTCTCAGCATTGCAAGATGCTACAAGAAAGAAACATGTGACTTTTGTATCTTGTAGAAACTTCTCATAAGCACCCCCAAAAGTTCTCTGACAACTTTCAGCATGGATAATGCTCAAAGAGCAAGGGAGAGAGGAGGGTGGCTAAGCTATGCACTGAGTAATCACTGCCAAAGCTAGGTGGGTGTTCTGTTATCTGCCTCATTGAACGGCTGTCCTCTGGCCCCTTTGAATGTACACAGGGATGGTGATTGAGCAGCAAAACCCTTAACTGCATCAGCCTTGGTTTCGAATGCCCCCTGCATAAGTCCACAATGGACCAAACCACTCTGTGATCCTGGTTAAGCGATTTAACTTCTCTGGGTCTTAGTTCCCTCACCAAAAAAAAAAAAAAAAAAAAAACCACAGAGATGATAGTAGAGGTATGTTGTATTGATGAAGTTAAACAATATGTGTTCAACACTACTCATACAAAATACTTTGTCTTATTTTTGGCTTATTATTTCCCCACTTCCCGTGGAAGAAGCCTACCTCCAAAGTTAGATCTTACCCACAGACGTACAACTAATAGTGAAGTCTGGATACAAAATGTACCATGGTCTCACTCAGCCAACCATGTCTAACTTCTAAGGTTTCCCATGTGAGTGAGCACTGTAGAAGTCTGCAGGACTTAAAGGGGAAAGATGCCTTGGACAGCCTTGTCTGTTTCATACCAAAGGAGCCAGGGGCACTCTCCCCATTCTTTGCCAGCTGTATTCTTCTGGATAATAGGAATATGTAACGCCCCCAACTATATAACTGAAAATGCAGGAGTCCTGTTTTTGAAATTGGTGATAAGCTTGCATGTTCACTTTTCCCCCCTTTCACTTCCTGAGTACTAATACCTTCCTCCTGGCTTCTCCCATCTCCTGTCCTTTGCTGCTTCCCACATCTGGATCAGGTGCAGAACTGCTAAAGGCATTTAAGATTGTGTCTCTGCCCAAGATTGCTGGTAGCCTTCAGCTGGGTCTTGTTCAGTGTTTATGTCTCCATGTGCAAGTAGCTTGGGGGGAAAGCATGTATAAGGCAGACCATGGTCAAACAACTGGCCAGTACAATGAATGTCTACCTAACGAAATACTTAAGAACCAATTATGTGCCAGGTGATGGGCTTGGGGATGAAGTCATACAGAGGATACATTGTAACTCTGGAAACTGGCTGTGATTGTGTGAGGTCAGTCACAACCCATCTGCAGTGAGAACCCACTCACAACACAGCCCTCTTCCTTGAGTAAATATTGTGTATGAGTGCAGTCCCAGCAGGAGGCATGGGGTGGTGCTACCAAACACCATCACCCTTCCACAGTAGAGATAGAAGAGTTTTACCTGCCCCTCTCCCTCATCAGAGCCTCCTCAGCCAAAACCTCACGAACAACTTTCACCACCTCCTAAGCAGAAATGAAAACTCCTGAGCAAGTTCAGAAATGTGAAATTCATGGGCGGGGTGGGGCCAGATGGTGAGGAGAGCTCTTAAGAGATCCCACCATCCTACCTTGTCACTCCCCATAGAGAAACAGAATTGTTGAGACAAAAGAAGACCTAGTTCTTCAAGCCATGACTTTCCCCCTTCAGGACGCACACGCAGAGATGTGCCCCACCTACCCCCAGCAATTCTGTTACACACTTACACACTCAAGCACAGGAGTTTTCACTGACATATATCTATTCTTGTATACACAGACTGGAGATCATACATGTTCTTTCTCCTTCATACATACAAGCACATTCTTTTTTTTTTTTTTTTTTTTTTTTGGTTTTTCGAGACAGGGTTTCTCTGTGTAGCTTTGCGCCTTTCCTGGAACTCACTTTGGAGACCAGGCTGGCCTTGAACTCACGGAGATCCGCCTGCCTCTGCCTCCCGAGTGATGGGATTAAAGGCGTGCACCACCACCGCCCGGCCAAGCACATTCTTAATCTCTAGTCTACATGGTCCCACACACACACATACACATTCACATACACCCATCGTAGGCCCAGAGAGGTGTGTTTGAGAAAATGGGACAGTATGCAAATTGTCCTGTTGGGGAGAAGCAAGAAGCTCTGAGAACAAGAGTGCTGCCTCTGTCACTGCTGATAATACACACAGTGGGTGTGTCTGCCCAGCCAGCTGATAATGCACACAGTGGGTGTGTCTGCCCAGCCAGCAGATAATGCACACAGTGGGTGTGTGTGTGCCCAGCCAGCTGATAATGCACACAGTGGGTGTGTCTGCCCAGCCAGCTGATAAAGCACACAGTAGGTGTGTCTGCTCAGCCAGCTGATAATGCACACTGTAGGTCTGTCTGCCCAGCCAGCTGATAATGCACACAGTAGGTGTGTCTGCCCAGCTGCTGAGTTTCTAGAGGAGCACCTGGTATTGCAGCTGTGGCTTCCTCGTCCCCTCTGGGTCTGTACTATCCTCCCTGCTTCCATTGTTGGCCCCCATAGGACAGCCACACAACTGTGGGTCTCTGCATGCCATGTGCTATTCCACAAGAAACATATACAGCCTGGGCCCTGTCGCTTCATAGATGATGGAAGCAAGGAAAGGGAAAACTTCCTAAGGTGTCTAAAACTTTCCTTTCTGCACAGCCTGGCTTTTGCAGGGAAAAGGGTTAGGGGGCAGGGAGGGGCTGTACTGAACCCCACCCCCTCACTTACTTTGCTTACCCTAACTGAAAGTCTACTTGGATTCCTCCCCTTGCCCTCAATCTCACTCCCTGAGTCTGCTAACTGCTGTACTCATGAGGCATACCCCATTTGTGTGTGTGTGTGTGTGTGTGTGTGTGTGTGTGTGTGTGTGTGTGTGTGTGTGTGTGTGTGTGTGAAAAGTAAGGCTCACCCAACCATTAGCAATTTTAACAGTTTTCTCAATATTAATCCCTTACTAAGCTGTCGATTTGTTGAGTCTTGAAGTTAAGTCTGCATGGTAGGAAGCCATGTGTCTTGCCTAACTTAGCAATAAGGGCTGAGTTAGAGCCCCCTACTGCCTCCCCACCCCTGGCAAGGACTTTAGAAGACAATGAATTGGGTGTCTTGCTTTTTTGTCAGCTTCACATAAGACAAGGCATATCTAGGAAGATGAAACCTCAATTAAGGAAATTCCTCTGTCAGATTGCCTGTAGACAAGTCTGTGGGGGCACTTTTGTGATGTGTGGTTGATGTGGGAAGACCCAGTCCACTGTTGACAGGATATCTACACTGTCATCTCTGGGCCCTGGGTGGAAGAAAAGGACCTGGTGGGGACATCTCATCTTCATCCTGTCCTGTAAGACTCCACTCAGCAATCCTTGTGGGACTGGGTCTTCCATCTTTCAGCAAAGGGGTAGCCCTTAATGTCACATCTTTTTAGCCTTGAAACCTGGACTTAAGGGACCACTGATCTATTCATCACCACAGCAGAGAGTAACAAAGTAGAAAGGAAGCAGAGAAAGACATTCTGAGACTTATCCCCTTCTAGGCATTTTCTTTATCCCCAGATCTCCCACACTCTGATGCTCTTGCTCTTTGGTGCTGGCTCAGGCTGAGCTCACACATTCTTGGGCAGGCACCTTTCTACTCTTGCTCCCATGAGCCCCTCTCTTTCCCAAGTATGAAGCTGCTGTGAGTACAGCAGGATTATCCTTCCAGGCCATGAAATGAATTATGGGAGACTCTGTCCTAGTTCCTCCAAGTCTATGAAGCTTGTTTTTTTTTTTTTCCTCACAAAAACGGGCAACTCATAGGCTATGGTTAGATTGACAGGGTAGATAATGGACCTTGTAGAGCACTGGCTCCCACAATCCCCTAATGCATTCAGGAAAGAGTTCACCCTCTCCATCCTCACCATGTAGAACTTCCCCTGGCAAGTTTCCCAACTTGTTCTATAGGATGCTCCATGAAGAAAGAGGCTCTGGGACTGCTCTTCATCACATTCCTATTGTAAGTGGTATTATCACTTAGGTACTAGGGAAACTTGCAATAAAAGAAATCACTTCAACTCATTTTGTCCCATTATAGTTGACAACATCATTAAATTGATAACAGCAAGCAGTTACGTAGCATCTCCTATCTGTGCCATACATGCCCAGCAGTCTTTTTGTCCACCATGTCAGTTGCCCATGGTAACCATGTTATGAAAATATTAAGCAGAACATGCCAGAAATAAACTATTCCCAAGCTTAAAATTGTGTGCCATTCTAGCTAGGATGATGAAACCTATACCATCCTACTCTGTTTGCCTAGGACATGATGACCTGGTATATCTATCTTGTATATGCTATTCTTCCATTAATCATGTAGTAGCCATGTTACCACACTGTCTGTTATGTTGTAACAGTTCTTGCATTCATGATACCTGTGCGTAGCAGCCTAAGGCTAAAATAGAATGCTTACATCATTCATATCATTCCATCTCATCATGAAGATGTTGAATCATCTCATCATTATAAAAAGAAGAGGGCAGATGCAGGGCAATAGGATGTTAAGAGAGAGGAACTATATTCATATAACCTTTATTGCAGTGTACTGTTTCCACTGTTCTATTTTATTATTGGTTTTTGCTTCTCTCATCTCTCTCTCTCTCTCTCTCTCTCTCTCTCTCTCTCTCTCTCTCTTTAGAAGCCAGGACTTTACCCACTCTAACTAAGCACTCTACCACTGAATTTATGAATTAAGTTATTTTTTATAGGTACGTAAGTTTTGAATAGAAAACAGTCTACACTTGGATTCAGGCACCCACTAAAGATCTTGGGATGTAGTCCCTACAGATCAGGGGAAAACTATGGATACTTATTTACCATCAAAGACAGTCATGATATTATTCCTATAACTGTTGATAGCTGTTTTAGTTAGGGTTCCCATTGCTTTAGTGAAATACTGTGGCCTAAAGCAACTTGGAGAAGAAAGGATTTAGTTCATCTTATAGATTGTAATCCACCATTCCAGAAAGCCAGAGCAGGAACTGTGGGAGCCCGTTCTGGGGTTCCTCGTGGCTTTACCCAGCAGGTCCGAATAGAGGATGATCAGGACCATGGGCCTGAGTGCAGGTGTCTGAGATGGCCTGCACTTGGCTGTGCTGGGGGAGGAGGTCTTTTGCTCCACCCCTTGGCGTCTCTATAAAAACCCAGGGCCAGAGACAGTCTGGGCCCATTGGAATAGGTTCCAGGCCCTCTCGAGGCTATCCTTTATTTTCTATCTGTTTATCTCCGCAAGACTCTCCGCTATAAATCCTTCTATCTAATATTTCCTGCTGCTCGCACTCAAGAAAACTCTGGGAAGCTGTGGGGGTGGTGGGTAAACGCCCCACAAGGAACTCAAGCAGGACAAGAACCTGGAAGCAGGAACTGAAGCAGAAGCCACGGAGGAACACAGATCATTGGATTGTTCCTCAAAGCTTGCTCAACCTACTTTCTTATACAATTCAGAACCACTTGCCCAGAGGTGGCACCAACCTCCATGGGCTGGGGCCTCCCATATCAATCATGAACCAAGAAAATGTACCATAGGTTTGCCCACAGGCCAGTCTGGAGGGAATATTCTCTTAATTCATTTTCTCACTTTTCAGATGACTCTAGCCTGTGTCAAGCTGGCCTTAAAAATTGGCTATCACAGTAATCTACCAAATATTAATTCTAGAAAATCTAGAAACACTTCAGAAACTCTAAGACTCCTCTGCTGTCATTTCTTAAGGCTTAGTGACTTGGCCACATCCCAGGGACCTGTCATTATTGTGCATTACCTGGGCTTCTATGAGATCATTGGACAACTGCATCTCTTTAGGTTCTCCTTCTTCGAAAGTACCAGAACCAGGGGCCCCAGCTCTACTTCTCCCAACTAACCCCAAGGGCAGACTTCCCAGCAAGTCAGCATTTCCTTTGGTGCCATCGTCTTCCCACTGGTGTGCTTTCTAGAGGGTGGTTGAGTGGATCTTTTCTTCCTTTTCCAGGGGGGACAATATTTTCCTGAAGTGCTTGCTTCCATGGGAAAATCCTTCTAGGTTTCTGCTCGACTTTCTTCACTATTGCTACCATCTGAATAAGTCAAAGCTGTGGAAAGTAGATTCTAGGTCAAATGAGAAGTTGTGCTAAGAAGGAAACTACCAGATGTTGAGAAAGCTTGATCATTTATACCCAGCTCTGTGCTAGGAAATGGAATACAGGCACCTGTACCTTTTGTTGAACAGGGTATCCTTCCATAGTAGAAGCAAATACACATGACTCTTGAAAAGCCAGCTTTCCACATTTCTTCCTTTGGGCAGCTCTGAATCTGCTCCCCTGCTTGAGTAACAACACAAGTTCAAGCAACCTGAAAATGTCATTTTACAGAACACCTGCGGCGGTATTTTGTTTCCCCAAAATATTGTGTACCCTAATAAACTTATCTGGGATCAGAGAACAGAACAGCCGCTAGATATAGAGGCCAGAAAATGGTGGCACACAGGCCTTTAATCCTATCACTTGGGAGGCAGAGATCCATCTGGATCTCTGTGAGTTTAAAGCCACACTGGAAACAGCCAGGCATGGTGACTCACACCTTTAATCCCAAGAAGTGAGCCTTTAATCCCAGGAAGTGAGGACAGAAAGCAGAAAGGTATATAAGCCGTGAAAACCAGAAACTAGCCTGGTTAAGCTTTTAGGCTTTGGAGCAGCACAGTTCAGCTGAGAGGCTTCCAGTCTGAGGAAACAGGATCAGCTGAGGAATTGGCAAGGTGAGGTAGCTGTGGCTTGTTCTGTTTATCTGATCATTCAGTGTTCACCCCAATACCTGGCTCTGGGTTTGTTTTTATTAATAAGAACTTTTAAGATTCCTGCTACAAACACCCACAGAGAATGAGGCCTAAGAGACCTCAGCTCCGGCTTGGCAGGCCAGTTCTCTCCCCAGTGACAGCAGCCAAGACTTGCAAGTGGTAGCATTTTAAAATGGCATGTGAGTTTATAGGGCAAGAGGATTGTGATGAACTTAGGCCTGTCAAGGACCAGACTCAGTTTGGAATCCTTAGAAGATGAGTTCGAGACAATTTATAAGGAAGTTTTCTGTGGGGAGGCTCTCAGGCCAAGATAAGAGAGGAGAGCTGGCTGAGAGGAAGGAAACTTAACTGAGGTATGGTGTCAGGTGAGAGTCAGCCTGGGCCACTGGAGCAAGGGCTGAGGAAAGGCTTCTGACCTCTGTAAGCCTAGGGACCGTGGGGCCAATGCTGCTGACATCAAAACTTTCCAGACCAGCAATAGTGGCTCTTGTTTTGCAAGGCTTCATGTGTGACCCATTAGTGTCCAACACTTACAGTAGCTGGCAGATGGGTGCACAATTCCCCCCCCCCCAATAAAAAAGGAGTCTGGGCAGAGAACCAGGCATGACCCCTGGTGACGCAGAATGAGAGAATGACAGTTCCCAGGCTGCTTGGTTTGCATCCTGAGGTGTAACACAGACAGTTCATTATACAGGGGAAAGGTCTGACTCAGGGATATGAACTGAAGTCAAAAGTCCTTTACATACTGTTGTGTGTTTGAGACCTCTAAGATGCTGCTCGCCTGCTTACTCAGGGGAAGGTTGTCACTCTAATGCTACCAACACCCTGGTGCCAAAGGATTTGAGCACCTTTCCTGCCCCAGCCCTTTTACCCACCATCTCCTGTTGAGAACTGTGTACATTACTCTGGCTCTCTCTTCTTCTCAACTAGCAATTACAACCCCCTCGTCCGTAGACCTACATCAGGACATATGGAGTGATGAGTATCACAAATCACTTGTAGGGAGTCACACGGTCCATTCATTTTTATTTATTTATGTAGTTACTTGGTGATTTATTCTCAGTACCGTGGACTGAACCCAGGACCTCATCCATGTGAGGCAAGCACTCTTCAGCAGAGTTAAACACTCAGGCTATCCTTTTACTTTTCATTTTGAGACAGTGTCTTCTTTTTTTGTTTCTCCTCCTGCCTCAGCCTCCAGAGCACCTGGGGTTTCGGGCTTGTGTCACCCAGCACAGATTCATGGCCCTATTAGAAATGATCTGGCTGATTTGAAGTCTCAGAGCATTGACTTATAGGTGCCCATAGATTATCTATAATGCCTGCTCCGCCATTATAGATCTCTTCTAAGCACTTATGGAACACTATAGATTTCCTGTAGAATCCCACAGATTGCCAATGATAATTGTGCCTCATTAAATAGTCATTCGTTCAGCTCTCTATTGAGTATTTACTCCACACCACACCATGTTGTGGAGAAATTAGATGAACAAAACTGACAAGGTCACTGCCCTTATTCTAAGCCAAAGGAAGACAATCAATACACAAGAAGCTAATACATAAATAATTTTAGATTGTGGGAAAGGGTGCTGTAAATGAGGCAAGACACACACAGATCAAGGCAGGCTTCTGTGAGGAGACAACGTATGAGACAACTTGTGAACTGGACCACAGAGTTGTCTAGAATCCTGAGAAAGGAACCTTTCTCAAGAAACAGCAAATGGAGTCAGCAAAGTGGCAATGGGCACGGCACAGTTCAGGAGCAGGAAGAACCTTAGGGCACCAGGGAAAGTGAGTATGAGGAGCAGATGGGTGACGGATGGAAGAAAACAGAGCAAGCACTGGGGATGAAGAAATGAATGCCACATTGCCCTCCTGTCGTCTTAAGGGCTCTGTGTGTGACAGTGACAAGTTCCCTTTCAGATCCTCTGTGGATGTTGTTGGTACTGTTTTAATGCCTTCCAAAGGCTGTCACCAAAATAGTGTGCCATTGTACATTCCCTGTGGGAACATGGTTGTTTCTGGAGCTATTTAGCTGGTGAAGAACCTGAAGTCACTATGGCCCCAGCAATGAAATGAGCCCTTCTCCTGAGGCTCCTTAATTGCATACACATTATCTCTAATGATAGCTTGGAGAATATTCTAAACCTAGGAGTGTCCCAAAGAACACTTCCTCACTTAAACCCCCCTTTACTGATTAACATGAGAAATTAATCCCAATGCATGTATTTACTACAAATAATGGCCCCCAAGTAGAAATATTCTCCAGTATGTTCATTGGTCCAAAGCAATAGAGATGCACAATCAGAGGTTTTTAGTAAGACAGAGGTCCATTTCTCCCTTGGGAAGAAGTGTGACATCCACAGATCCAGTTTGCTAGTTCTGCATGCTGCCGACCCATGATCCAGCCCCATGCAGCTCCCTGGTCTGCCATCCAGACAAGGGTCCAGCCACCACTCATGTCCCAAGGATCAAGTGGACAAAAAATAATGAAAAAATAAGGGAGCCTCCTGGTTCTATTTTTAGGAAAATTTCAAGAAAATGCCTCAGCATGCTCCTGCTTACCCTTTACCAGGACCCTGTCACATGCTTAAGTGCAGCCAGGTGGCTGGGATATATAATCTTTGTTCTTGTGACCACTAGCCTGGGGGTTGTTCTCTTACTAAGAAAGAGCAGGGAAACAGCTCATAAGAAACTGTTGTTCTAGTCCCCTTATGGACACAAAGCATGTGACAAAATTCCTCTTACGGGAAATACTCACCTGTGGATGGTAGCCTCGGGATTTTAAGATGCTGTAGAACTAATTCAAAAGGGGGTGGGGGATCAGCATAGTCAACTTAAAATTTCTCCAAATGAGGGCATGAAAAGCAAGTGAAACCTAGCACCCACTGTCATAACCATCGTGTGAAGACTGTGAAAGGCCTTGCTCCATGAACACCCTTAATGGGGTAGGTAAATGTGGCTTTTGTTGGGTGGGAAACACCCACTCATTTTTCTTGTTTTACCACAAGGTGGTGAAAGCTTTATCACAGACTTGTATTATTAAATAGTGCTGCCAGCAGAAGACATTTTTTTGTTTTGTTTTGTTTTGTTTTTCGAGACAGGGTTTCTCTGTGTAGCTTTACGCCTTTCCTGGAACTCACTCTGTAGACCGGGCTGGCCTCGAACTCACAGAGATCCGCCTGGCTCTGCCTCCTGAGTGCTGGGATTAAAGGCGTGCGCCACCACCGCCCAGCCAAGAAGACATTTCTTTACAGGAGTGTGTTTTCTGTCAAAAACCTTCCTCCAAGTAGCAATAAGAATTCCTTATTTCTTTAGTACATACTATTCAGTGATGATAGACCATGAGCCAGATTCTGTTTCTCAGATGTTAGGATTCATTGTTGGTTTGTTTCATATGCTTTTTGTTTATTGTTTTTGTTTTTGTTTTGATTTTAAAATTTGTGGTAAGCATCTAAAGCTTAAGAAATTTTTCATTTTAAACAAAATCAATTATTGTTTCTCTTGGAAAATGGGCAGTTCTGGCACACAGGGCCTTGGTTTCCACATGGTCACTCCCAGCTGGACGCAGCTCGGCAGCAGCTGCCCCTTCAGATGGGCATATGTGTGCCAATTCATTACAGGTCCCACCTGGCCAGCTCCTCTCCTTTATGCTAGCCTCCAGGGCCCTGTAGGAAGCTGAGCCTGCCACTCCTAATTTGGAGTCACTAATGTTGAGGTATTTCTAAACTTCCCATCAGTTGGGACATTAAGTCTGTCCACACTTTACAAGATCAGAGGCATGGAATGACCCAAGACTGAAGAGCTAGTAGCTTCCCATCTGGACTTGGAGCCCAAGGCACTGTACCACCCCACTCGCCGGTGGGCCTCAACCCACATCTCCCTCTCCCTCCCATACACACAATCTGGGTTATATAATATCCATAAATTTATCTGTGAAAACTTCCAAATTTCCTGTGTCCCCTGAAATATTATTTCAGAGTCCTTTTTATATTTGTTTTTTGAGGGGGAAATCATGGGAGAGGGATGATAGTTCAGGGGAGGGTGCTGCCATCCATCATGCCGACACCGCATGCATTTAAACAGCTTTGAGCACAGAAATTGGTTTCTCAATTGGCCCTAGCTAACCCATGGAGTGAGACGCCAAACTGCACTGTGGAAACAGCCCTTGAGGTGGGTGCACCTGACAGAGCTGCCCAGTGGGGCTCAAGACCCTCCTGACCCTCCCCCCCATTTGGGCTCTTAGTGTCTTCTGGGAAAGGGCTTTCAGGAGACAAGGGTGACTGCATCCTTTCATTAAAGCAGTTCTGAAATAGAACAAAGGTATCTTCTCTTATAACTGCACCTTTTTATTCTCAGCTCCATGTTGAGAGCTTTGAGTCAGATGAAAACAGTCTCACTACCTTCTGGGTGCATACTACACACTGCCTGGCTTCCTTTTCAAAGGACTTTTGGGAGCATATTTAACTACGCTGTTATCAACCTTGTCTGGACCACGCTTTTGGACAAATATCACAGCATTCCCTTCATTCATTCAAATCGAAGCGACTGTCATGTGTCGGGCAGAAGGGGTAATAGGTGTGTGGACAGCATCGAGGTACAGCCCTTGCACACCAACACTCTCATTGTTGTATGGTAGATTCTTGTGTAAACAGGTCACCCATGTATTTATTCGATGGATGCACAAAATGTTTGAATGCATCCTGCAACCTCAGCTCCATCGCAGGTATGAGTTAACGTCTGTCGGTACAGTTTTAATTCTAGCGAGAGAGTCTGCTCTCTTACCTCCTATGCCCACAAACATGTTAGCTCAAAGCAATGCAAATATTTTCTCTTAATGTCCCCAAAATCTGAAATCCAAAATCACTTTCCCTGAGCTAAAATGGAGGTATTGGCCATCCTGCATTCTTTCTGAAGGCTCTGGAACCCATTGCCCCACCTTTCCCAACTTCTGTGAATACAGGAGTTGGTTTATGGCCCCTTACTCCAGGCCAAAGAGCCCTCCTCTTCCCTGACCCGTGCACCTGCCCTTCTCTCTTTAGCTTTGGTCCCTCTGTCTCCCTCTTACAACAGCATTGCAATTACACTGGCCCTGCTAAGAATAGTAAAGAGTCATCTTCCAGTTTCAGGAGTCTTCATATGATTACATCTGTGAAAGATTTTTCATTTGCTTTTTTTTTTTCATAGTTAAAAGTTTTGAGGATTCAGACAAAATGTGAACATGTTTGGAATCCTTATTCAGCCCACTGCAGATACAAGAAATGCCTAAATCAATGCACTTGTGGAGAGAGAGAGAGAGAGAGAGAGAGAGAGAGAGAGAGAGAGAGAGAGAGAGAGAGAGATTGGGGAAAGTTGTGTGAGTATAGAATGAGGGCACCGAATGTAAGGAGGTTACATTTTAGCTGAATGAAGTGAGAGACAGGTGTTCCTGGCAGGTAGGTTCTCAAAGCTGTAAAATCTGTAAGATAGCAAGTACACAGACTCTGCAACATGGGTGAACTTGGAATGCTGATAAAAATAGCAAAGATGCAGATGGGGCTGGGTCAGAGCACAGCAGTGATGAACATGGCCAAGTGTGGGATTCAAGGTTCGTCATGAGTGTGACAGGAAGATCCCAGGGTGTTTGCAATGGAGGAATTGTGTGATCTGATTAACATTTTAGAACTAATCTGGCTCCCATGAGAACTGACTAAAAGGGGCAAAAGTAGGAGCAGCAAGGCCTGCTGGGAGGCTGCTCTTTGTCCAGAGTAGAGACGATGAAGCTGGACTAGATGATGACAGTAGAGCATGGAGATGCTCAAAGGTGAGCTTCATGCAGGAAAGGCCCCTTGGCTTACTGCCAGAGTGGCTCTGGAGGCTGAGCAGCAAAGAAAGGACCAGGGTGGATCTGAGGTTTGGGACCTGAACAGCACTATGCATTAAATGCCCCCCAATACTACTTTAAGAACTTGGGTTCTGACCAACAGGGCTTTGCTGACCTCAGGCAAGTTGCTGAATGGCTCCAGGTTTCTACTCCCTTTCCTGTACTGTGAGGGGACAGCAGAACGTAACTGAACAGGCTTTGTTGAATGGGTACCTAGCTTGTAGGGAGAAAGGCATCAAGATGGATGTGGGACTCTCATCAGCACCTGGCTCAAGATGAATAATAATCAATGATTATTAATATCTATCTGAGGCTTTTGATTTATAAGCACAATAATTGGAACATGCTTTTAGTAATATATAGAAGTTCCGGGGAGTCTGGTCCAGTTCCACTGGCAGCTGGTGGGTCATACAAGCCTACTGCATACTCAGAATGCAAAGACATCTGTCAAGACTCTGGTCACTGAGTCCTCAGTCCAGCAGGGAGGGTCAGTCAACAGCAGCCAGGTGCAGCGAGTGGATAAGGGATGCAGAACCACAGCGAGTCCCCTGGAGGTGAACATTCCAGAGGAGAATTTGGGCCCGGAGCCCAGCATTTAATGAGAAACTAATAAATACGCGTTCCTTGTATCCATTTGAAAATAGTGCCAACTTAGGGCTTGTCCAGAAGAATTCTATTTGTCCAGGGTATGCTATTTTAAAAGAAATAGGACTATATTTCAAACAAATTGATCATAAATTTGAGGCATATGCTGAAATGACTAAACAAGATGTTTTAAGATATATTTCTTATTTATTCTTTGAGAATTCATAATCCTCACTACATATTTTGATCTCTTCCATCCTCAGTCATCTCCTCTCTTACCATCCCCATCACTCACGCCATCCCCCACACAAATCCTTATTTTCTTTTCTTTTTTTTTTTTTAATTTCATTAGGTCTAATTAGTACTGCCAGCATGCACATGCATATAAGACATCCACTGGAACAGGGGCAGCCTACCAGGGGCCACACCCTTAAAGAAAACTGATTCTCCATTCTTCAGCAGCCATCAACTCCCAGCAGCTCCTAAGCTAGGGATGGGGCCTAATGAGGCCCTCTCCCGTAGGTATTGGAATTGTGACTGGCTTGATCTTGTGCAGAGACAAGAGAACGTAACATCTATAATTTTTTTAAATGCAGAATGTGGGCTTCTAATTTTTTTTTTACTGTTGTTTACACAATGCTTAAGTTTTTACAAGCACACAGTTTGTTAAAATGGTACATCTGAGTGCTGGGAAGATGGCCTTGGTTATTAAAGTACCAGCATAACAAACAGAGTTCATTCTCAAAACCCATGTAGTAATCCAGGTACAGTGGCACTCTGTATAATTCTAATGCTGGGGCTTTCTGGCCAGCTAGTCTTGCTTAGTTGATGAGTTCCGAGTTCACTGAGAGACTTGTCTCATAAATTAAGGTAGGAAGGGCTAGAGAGATCACTCAGCCATGAAGAGTCCTTGTTGCTCTTAAAGAAGATCCAGGTTCAGTTCTCAGCACCCACATGGTGGTTCATAACAATTTGTAACTCAAGTTCCAGGGGATCTGATTCCCTCTTTTGATCTCTGTGGGCATCAGACATGTATGTGGTGCACATATTTACATGCAGGCAAAACATTCAGACATAAAAATGAAGCAAATCTAAATATGATGTTTTTAACATTTTCAATTAAGGTAGAGCAATTAAGGAAGGCACAGTTCATTGACCTTTGGCCTTCATACATATGTGCACATGTGCATATGCTCTTGAACACACACATACACATGCCCACAAATATGTACACACACATACAGCACACTAGCACAAATGCTCATACATACACATACCACTAGGACATTTTATATGTTGCCTACCTCTGAGAAATTTCAAGTGGGTTCATGTTGCTTTGTTTAATCTTCACCAAAACCTAGTGACTATCCTGGATCTCCAGGCAGGGCACCTATGATCCATTTCTGTCACCAACAAGCCATGGGAAACTCATTGTAGGGAACCATGACTTCTTCCTTTATAGAGAAACTTGTCATTTAAGAAAAACTTTCAACCTTTAGTCCAGGACTTACAAAAATGCAAACGCATCCAGAGTAGGAGCTGTGAGAAGAACAGGAGGTATAAATAAGCCTGGTATAGGTATAGGTACCAGGCTTATTTGAGACCCTGCAAATTGCAGAGTGTAAGGCACTCTGTGGACACTCATATGGTAATTTGTATTCATAACTTGCATTTTTGTGACATATTATTTTATCAAGGGAGAATAAACACCAGTAGTTTATGTCTTCACAATAACTTGAAAGTAGAAGGAGTTGGGGATTTCTCCATTTGACAGAAAAGCAAACTGAGGCACAGATTAATTAACTTAAAGCTAGAAGAAGAGCATAAGCAGTCAGCAGTAGAATGGGGATCAAGAGCTTGTATGTGGAGTCAGGCAGACTCAATCCAGAAGTTTGACTTTGCAGCATGCTTCTCTCTGCAATTTTTGTGTAATATGGGTGATGGTGTCCATTTTTAAAAGGCTGTTTGAATAATATATGTGGTGTGTGTGTGTGTGTGCACTTAGCCAAACCTCTGGCATCTGAGATGCATTTAATAAATAGTAGTGTGTTTAGTCACACTATTAATAAAAAGGAGAACAACCCAAGTCTATTTTAGATGAACATTGTCACCTGTGGTCTACCAAGTCATAAGTCACCCATGCTCTAGCAAGACTTAAGATTGTTAGATATTACTACGGGAGCCTACCCAAACCCAAGAGGGCAATGAATTCGCCTTTTGAAACATATCTGTTCAGCAGGTTGGTTTAATGATCAGAGATTAGATACAAATTTGCATATAGGGGAGAAAAATCATAAATTGTCAGAGCTTGAGGTGACCTTACTTTCCAGGTGAAGACACTGAACTAGAGAGGTTAAATTTTAACATGCCCACACTCTGTTTCACATACATTCTTTGTGTTGCACATATATGTGGACATGCACACACATGTACATATAATATGCAAATGCACACACACACATACACACTCACAATCATTACTCCTAGAGGAATGATCTATGGTGTACAGGTTTCTTTTTCTGCAATGGACATGCCTAGGTGTTAGGCTACTGTATATACTGCATATGGGAATAGGGAAAGAGAGTCAGCTAGCAGGCAATTCTACTTTTTGTCCTCATGTCATAAACTCTGAAATACTTAACAACTCTGAGTTCTGACTTCCCTGTGGTTCTGCTGCCTGGTGAGTGTCCTTGTCTGCTGAATCCAGTTCCCTCAGTCATAACAGGACCATATGCTTGGTCTCTGTTGAGCTTGTGTTCATATCTCACATGTGAAGGGCTTACTCTCATATATTATTTATCTTCCCTTCAACACCCCCCCCCCCCCCGCCCCAGTTGGTTGGGACTCCTCAACATGAGCTAGAAAAGCTTGATGTATGTAATGCTTGTCAATGCTTTTCCTATACAGGCTCATTTGGGTGACTTCATAACATTGGAACTGGGCAAGGCTGAGCTTAAACCAGGAAGTCCTAATGCAGAATCCTGGGATTCTCAGCCTAGAAATGATGTCAGTCTGTCCTACCAGGGCTCATGGAAGAAAGGATGGGAAGATCCGGTCTGAGCATGTATTCAAGGTCTAAGCAGATTTGGCATCTGGTTTACATGACTAAGTGGATAATAAGTCTTAACAATAGAGAAAGCAGACAAAAAAAGAACAGATTTGAAAGGAAGACAATGAGTCAAGCTTGGTCATTAAGTCATATTAGGCCTGATAGAAATCTAACATTTACACATAAATAGGAAGCTGACATAAAGAAAAAGTATGACCAGCTGTGGATGCAATTGGAGAAATGTCCGTAATTGTAATTTTAAAGCTTTTGGACTGTGGCCCAGTGTAAACATACAAGGACTCCAAAACATGCATGCTTTAATGTTTCAGTGTCCATGATGCTTTCTGTGACATCATGCAATTTCAGCAAAATTCTAGTCCCAACCTAAAGGACTGAGTTAGTGGCTCATCAATATATCCTGAAAACACTGGACTCCCGGTTGGAATGGAAGCTCTTCAGACTAGAATGCAAACTGAACATCATACCACTTGCCAAGGTCAAGGTCTGTGTCAGCGACCAGACTGTAAGTCTTTTGAAGAAAGAGCTTCAGTGCTCTGTGACAAAAGAAAAGTCACTAGTACAGCGCCTGTGACTCAACCGTATCAATAAGGAAATAAACGAGTGATTTCCAGTGTGACAAGGGAACAGTTGATAGTTAAAATATGTTGTTCACGGGGATTTTAGGGGGGAGTTGGAATGTTGGACTTAGCATTGGCATGACTTCCCGTAAAAACAGGCCATGACAAGAAGTGGGATTTGTATTTAAAGGGGGAGGGAAGAAAATTGTATCAGTAATGTTTCTCCATTTGAACTAGAGCTGGTTTCTCCTCCTAGGAGCCATCCTTAGCATACCACTGCAATGGAGCACAAATGGGTGGACAGGACATTTTGTCCTTCCCCATGTAATTAACTGCATGTCTCCAAGGGACCAAAGCCTTCCCACGGTTTCTGAGTCAAAGCTTTTCTGTTCGGTTGAGTTTTTACGTAGAGATCTCTGATCTGCTCTCAGCATCATTGCATTTTATTCTGCGCCATTTATTCTCTGCTACGTGTAAAATCACAGAGGAATGTGCAGATAAGCTAGATAAGCCCGCCCTCCAGGCCTTCACAGTCTTGTTTCAAAGATAGAAATACCTCATCTCGGGAACAGGAGGACTGCCAGAGATGAGCACCGAAAACCAGCAGGGGGCAGCAGACAGGAAGCTCACTGAGGGAGCACTTCCTCTTTATCACCCTGCCCTTGTCCACTCCTCTCACTCCAATGCACTGTGTGTCCGGCCTCTGCACTAACTTTATCTGATTGGCTTGCTATTTCTGCAGTCCTAACTTTTGCCACACTGTAGCAAAATACTCCAAAGAAACAACAGAAGGGAAGAAAGATTTGTCTGGACTCCCGGTTTCAAAAGGATTTAACCCATCATAGCAGAAAAAAACAGAGCAGCTGCGTCTGTGGGGACAGGACTATATGACAGTGACTTGTGGACATCACAGCAGATCAGGAAGCAAAGAACAAGACATCTAGAGGCAGATGCTACACGCAAAGCTGGCTCCTAGCAATCAGCTCCCACCAGCAAGGCTACCTTTCCTAAAGTCTCCACAGTCTTCAAAGTAGCGTCTCATGCTGGGGGCCAAGACTTGACGGCATAAGGCTATGGACAGATGTGGTGGTTTGAGTGAGAATGCCCACGCCCCCATAGACACATATGTTTGCATGTTTGGTCCCCAGTTAGTGGAATTGTTTGGAAAGGATTGGGAGATGTGGCCCTGTGGAAGTATGTATCGCCTTGTTGGAGGAAGAGCGTTGCTGAGGATGGGCTTTGAGGTTTCAAAAGCCCACGCTAGGCCCATTCTCTCTCTCTGTGGATCTCTCTCTGTCTCTCTCCCTCTCCCCCTCCCCTTCCCCCTTCCCCCTTCCTCCAGTCCTCCCCACTCTGCCAGCAGATCAGAATGCAAAGCTCTCGGTTACTGTTCCAGCACCATGTCTCTCTGTTTCCCACCATGATGATAAGGGACTAAACTTCTGAAACTGTAAGCAAGCTCCCCAGATAAGTGCTTTCTTTAAAAAGAGTTGCCTTGGTCATGGTGTCTCTTCATAGCACACAGAAATAGAACAGTAATTAAGACTGGATATTTTAGACCCAGGCTGTAATATTCTTTATGGCAATTTTTTTTTGTCAAGAAATATCTTTGTTCTTTATTTTAGGTGTGTGTGTGTGTGTGTGTGTGTGTGTGTGTGTGTGTGTGTGTGTGTGTTTCCTGTTGGGAATTGAATCCAGGGCTTCTAACAGCCTAGGCAAGCATTCTACTATGACTAAGCCATACATTTTACCCATTTCTTTATTTTTAAGCTCTTTATTACATTTCTTTGTTCGTCAGGGAGCTCATGTAGCACTGTACACTGTGTGTGGAAGTCAGAAGACAATGTGTGGTGGTTTGTATGAGAAGGTCACTCATAGGCTCTGACATTTGAATGCTTGCTGCTCAGTTGGTGGAACTGTATGGGGAGGCTTGCCGGGTGTGGTCTTACTGGAGGAAGTGGGCTACTGGAGGTAGGCTTTGAGAATGCTAGAGACACTCACTATTGCTGGCTCACTCTCTCTGCTTCCTGCTTTGGATTTGAGGTGTGAGCTCCCAGATGTTCCTGCCACTGTTCCTACCTGCTGCCAGGCTTCCCCAGCATCATCGTCATGGGCTCTTGTCCCTCTGGAACCACAAGTCAAATAAGCCTTTCCTCCTATAGGTTGCCTTGGTCATGGTGTTTTATCACAGCAATAGAGACGTAACGACGAGATCAAACTTAGGTCACTGGGCTTGGCAATACACACATGCACCTTCTCTGCCATCCCACCAGCCTTGTTCTTTGTTTTAAATAAACAATACCCATATATTGTTTTGAAAGGGCCAATGGATATGATATTCCAAGGAAATATGTAAAAGTCAGTGATAAACTCATAGTTTCACCACCATGAAGAACATGAAATAGTTGTCACACAGAATCACCTTTCAACAAAGACATGCTCACTGACACCTTAGCCAGGGTCTCCAAGTGAACACCTTTGAGCCTGAGGATGCTGCAGGTAGTTAGAGCTTTAGTGTCGCAACTCACCCCAAACAGTTCTGGCTTGAGACAACTTATTGTGGTCCTTCTTGTCTGTGGGTCACTCAGACAAGTCTCCCTGGGAAAGGTTCACTTCATCTACAGAACGATATCAGTGGATTCAGCTGGGATGGTGTAAACAGCTGCCATTTGTAGGCAATGTCTGTCTTTCCTCAATATAGTTAGCGTGGGCCTCCTCTCCTTTTAGTTTCTTTTATAATAAAACAATAATACTTATAAAAACAAGGTGCTGTTCTTCATAATGGACAGAGAGGTTGGCGCTGTATAATCTCATGGGTCAAAACATCAGCCCAGGGAATTTCATCTCCACTTCAGCATGTGGACTCTGAGCTCAGGAGCTGGAAGCCACTGGTGTTGGGTTTTGTACTGGAACCCAGTCTCGAATCAGCTCTTTGATTCCTGTCCCAGTGCTTGCCCCATGCCTGTCTACCTTTGTGTATGTGTTTCATACGCCCCTCCCCCTTCACAAGGGTGCACATGGCATCACAAGAGCTGACAGAGAAGAAAGTAGCAGCCCTTGGTTTGTTCAGGGCAGTGGAGTTGCCCAGATGTACAGGGGAAAGCCAGCACCAGTGACCTTGAGACAAGGGCTCCAGCCAGAGGAAGGGTATCAGCATTCATAGACGGATGTGGGAATGAAGAGCATAGTGAATGGTCGGGCTTAATACTGTGCACACACTTCTGATGAATATGCAAATGTGGCTGATACCCGAAGCAGGAGGCGAATAACATTTACTAAACAGCAATGTTAAGCCACTTTGAAAGGGGGTGTGTCTGCAGCATGGTAATGAAATTAATCCTCTTCACCTGTGAATTATCAGGGGCTTTGGGCTCTGTCCAAAAACCGTCTGACTTGAGTTTGCTTTTCTCAGAGCCTCTTGTGTAAACTTGATGGGAATGGGAAATGAAGCTTCAGAAACTAATACAAAATGGGAGGTGCTGAAAGACACTACTAGAAATCTGACCCCGTTGAAGGACCTGTCGGTAAAATTCTTCCCCATGGGGAGACACAAACAATGTCTACCTGTCCTCCCAAAGTCCCAATGACAAATGGAGGTAAGATTCTACCAAAGTTCCTTCTGGGGGACCAGTGAGTTTCTTGGGCTTCCTCACTGAGCACAGGTGAGGGGTTGGTGGTTGCCCCTCCCCCAAAGGCTACATCAAACAGTCCTTATGGCTTTCCCATAGCCAAAGAGATGGAGCCCTCTCCTCTAGCCTTTTCCAGTCCTATACATGCTAGCCCTTCCCTGAGACCATATGCAAATGCCGCAGCAGAGTTGCAAGCAGGAAGTGGGAAGCTGCTGGACATGCAAGTAAGGCTCACGTGACCCTGCACCCCTCCTATGAGGTTATGTAAACAGCCAACCAAACCAGTTGGGAAAACCGTTTGCAAGCAAGCAGCTGAACACGGCAAGATGGCCCTTGTTTTGGTGTGAGGATGGTCCTGTATCACAGGACCACAGGCAAAAAGCACCTGAGCTGAGCCTGTTCTGCGCTGTCTGAACTCATCTATCAAAGATGACGGAGGTTTGTGAAGATGAGCATGAAGGTTACAGCCGGCCTGCTTCTGAGAGGCACTGAGTCTGAGCATCCCAGGGAGAATCTATCTCTTCAACGGCAGAGCAGGCTCCAGGCTGACTTGGAAAAGGATTCCACACCAGATCTAAAACTAAGATAGGACAAAACAGGTCACCCGTTGGCATGCGCCATGCCATTTGTGGGAACACAGAAACCGTGACTGACAGAATTCTTTTCAAGAACTGACCAAATTCTAGTTGGGAAGTCACTCATAATCGCATAGTCTGCCGTGGTCAGTGGTCATGTAGGATCACTCGATACTTTTACCCCCTTCTCTAGGAACTAGCATCTAAAATCCTTTTGGAGGTCCACTATTCCCCTTCAGAAGCAACCTGAAGGTGCTCTGCTTTTGAGTCCATTAGCTCAGTCTAGAGCCCCAGTTAAACCGAATAGACTCTCTCATCAATCCAGAATTGTATGCAGTGATCACAGAGCAATACAGGATTGAATCCTCTTACTGTGGCCCACCAATTCTTGCTTGTTAGGTCTCTAAACCTGCCCTTGTCTCCATCTTCCTATGAACCTGGTCCTGAAGCCCCCCCTTGCCAACTTTTAAACTATCTCATATCCTCCCAAGTACTTCATGTTTCCCTCAAAGGAACCCAAGACCCAGCCCTGTGGGTTGTGGGCAAGCAGCCTGGGCTTGTGCATGCTCTTCCTTTCCTTAGCTGTCCTTATCACCTAATCTTGCTCCAGGCATGGGGTCAAGAGGTGAGCAGGGCTGTCTTTGAGGAAGTTACCTTCTAGGGATCTCTGTCTTTACCATAAAGCAGGATCTGGGCTGAAATCAGGACTTCGGTTGAACCCACAGAGCCCATGTAAAACCCTGGCATGGGAGCAAGCGTCTGCCATCCCAGCACTGAGAAATAGAGACAGGGGGATTGCTGGGGATTGCTAGCTAGCTACTTCAGTGAGATCCAGGTTCATTGAGAAATCTTTTCTCAAAAAAACAAGGCTGAAGGTAATAGGGAAAGACACTTGGCATCCACCTATGGCCTCCATAAGAATGCACACACATGCGTATGAACTGCCTCACACATGTGCACACCACACATGAACACACACACACACACATCATCATCATCATCATCATCATCATCATCATCATCATCCCATCAGTTCCTTGGTCCCATGGTGAGTTGAGTTCATGCAGAAGAATGCGGGAGTTTCTTCCTTTCCCAGGGTATCTACCCTGGATACATGTTGGGTTTTATTATTAAAAACACCGTTTTTCAAAGAACCAACCTGAAGCTAAAAGACTTAGGCAATTGAATCTTTGTTTTAATTATGAAGATCTGGAAGGGCCACCTGTGCAGCCTACGGTGGCTGTCAGGAAGCATGGGGACCTCGGAATGGATGAACAGACAGGCTCTAATCAAAACAGAGCTCAGTCATATGCATGCAGTGGTTTCCATCCTGCAGGATTGGCAGAGAACGGTGGCTATGCGCATGGGGGAAGGAAGCAAAAATAGCGCAGGTAACCAGGCATCAATTGAAAGGAAAAAAGAGAAGAAAAAAAAAAAACCTCTCCTTTTTAATTAAAATTAAATGTCCACTGTAAAGAGGGGGAATTCAGTAAGCAACAAATACCCAGAGCCTTGTTTAATCACCTGTGATGAATTATAATTAGGATTTGAAAATTATTGAACTTTTTCCCCCTGTTCACCTTGGCTCTCTGAAGGTGAATTTCAAAGAGTGCGGGAAGATGAATATTAAAAAGTTTGTTTTATACTTGAGCGCCAGGGCTCCCATCTCATTTTTCCATTAAAGCTTAACTTTTGAAATTTTTCTCCGCTTTGCAATAATTACATCTTCTGCCTGACAACTCATTACATGACAATGCTTATGCTAATGCGATTCTATAGGCGCCAGAAGGGAAAGCAGGGGTTTCCAGGGATGGCCTTGGAGGGGCTTTTTCTCCTCCGGTTCTAAGAGGCCCTTCTGCCCAGCCCTCCTGTGCTCCAGGCACTGAGTATTGACAAGGCTAGCAACTTTCACCCGTGGCTGACAGACACCCAGCGCTGACTTTGGGACCCTTGCCCCCAGGCACCTGGAAGCTAGTTTATTTCGTTTTCATTTAAATCCTGCTTTGTTCTAGAAAGGCAGGGAGTGGGATGACTCGTGTAAAGCTCTCTATTTTAACCGTGGGGCAAGCCCATTTGTCTCATTTGCCCTGCAGTGAGGACGTTTTCTGTTTTCCACAGCATCATGATCATGTGATCATTACTCGGATTGCATCTGTGTGAAGTCCCTACTGTGTGCCAGCCCTCTCCAATACTGCACTGAGCTGATGTTTTTGTGGGGAATGCAGAGCGGGGAAACCAGTAGACAATCACACAACACTGCAGCTTGCTCCCCAATACAACAGGACAGCTAAGGGGTCAGAGATCACCCAGGCATGGCAACAAGGTGGGGCACCATAGGTACGGTGAGCCTCACCCACAAAGGTATCACATGTAAGTTTTCACTTGAAAATCAGAAGGACCAGCCTTAGTGGTCCTGAGGATGTGAGACAGTAGGAGGGATAGAGTAGACTTCATGAAAACTTCTGGCAGTACCCATCCACAGAGAGGCCAGTAGAGTGCCCAGAGCTGGAAGTATTGTCCAGTTTGCATAGTTAGATGGTCGGAGGGTTGAAAGTTGCTAGGAAAAGCCCAGATGGTAGTTTCCAAAGAGCCATGAGAACCAGGGAAAGGACTTGGGGCTCTTTCCACCCCGGGGCTATGTGGGGCATGCTGCCAAGGCTGGTGAGTATGCTGATGGTGCTTACAATCTTTGGCATGTACCGCCTGCTGAGCAGGTGTTCTGTGCGAGTTATACACATTGCCATCTGACTCCCCACACCCGGAGTCAGCAAGTGTTGTCTCTATTTTGCCTAAAAGAAAACTGAGGCAAGGCAGTAGTAGGTTGGTACAAAGGTAGCAGCAGAGGTTTCTGCATTGTGGGAATCTGGCCCTCTGTTATTGGAATACATTTTTGAATAGATGTGGTCCTGTTTCATACCATTTTAATGCAAATTACTTGCTTTATTTATTTATTTGTTTGCTAATGACTTCATTACTTGCTGTTTTATTTATGCCGTGGAAATGATGCTATCAAAAGGCATTTTGGAGTGATGTTCGCAGTCTAGTTCAGAATGGGTTATAAAGCAGTGGACACAACTCTGCGACATCACCTGCTGTTGCCTGTCACCCACAGAGCTGAGTTGTCCTAGGTAGGGAGAGCTAGGCACTTCCAAGGTCGGAACCCCACACTACCCCAATGATCTTCAGAGTTCCTGAAGAGGTATCCAGTATATTCATCAGCCTTCTGGAATCTATTATGGCTGACAGAGCACCAGGCTACCATCTTGAAAAGTCACCCCTCCAAGCAAGGGGCCTTGCTGGTTGTCAGGACACAGTCCAGACTCTCCCACTAACTCACAGTTCATTTCACCTCAGTCTATCTTCTCAGCTTTAGAAATAATTGTTAAACTTTATCTTCAGGAAAAACCCAAGCCAACAAGGAAGAGTCACCATGGAAGCTCCATCCATAATAACCAACAAAAGCTTTAAATTACAAAGTGTCCTCTTCTGGAAGCTGCAGGGGGAGAGGAGAGAAGAAAAATCTTCCCTGGAGAAACAAGGGGTCTGTGTTAGTAAATGAGGAAGTTAACGGAGAGCCTGGTGTAACCATGTGGCTGGCTTCAGGCTGTGGCTGAGGAGACCTAGAGTACTTTGGGAGCCTTTCACGGACTCTTTCAGGAGCCTTTGATGAGGCTGGCTTCCAGCCCGATCAGATCCCCCAGGCTGGGTATCTGGCCCCCACTAGATGAGAAACTGCCCTGTCACCTTGTCCTACAATGACCATACACCAATTCATTCCTTCAAAGTACTGTACCCCTCTTCTATTGTCCCTGAAGAAGCCTGGCTGATCCCCAGGCATTGGCTAGGAGGCTGCCTTCTGAGCCACACGGTCCTCCCACTGACCGCCCCACCCTGCACTTCCCAGAGCCCTTTCTCCGGCTCTGTTATACCTAACCCAGTACTGGGATGGACTATGACCGATCCAGAATCTGATGTCTGCTGCAGGCTTTCTGCCTTGCTATGTGACCCAGAGACTTATGAAGAGCAGGCCACTACACCAGGACATGCAATCATGGGGAAGATACCAGGTTGGGTTTTTTGTCTGTTTGTTTTCATTTGTTGTTGTTGTTTTGTTTTATTTGGTGTGGTTTGGGTTTTTTTTGTTTGTTTGTTTTATTTGTTTGTTTGTTTGTCCACGTCTCTTGTACAGCTGGAGAAACAGAGGCTTGGAGAAATTAAGAGATTTGCTGAAGGATACCCAGCAAGACAGTGATGGAGTTGGGATGACCTTCTGGGAGCTTATTTAAAATGTAGAATCTCATTCCAGTCCTACTCAATCAGAAAACACATTAAAAAAATTTTTTTCAGGCAACTTACTTACACATTTTAAACTTTAAGTTGGCTTCATCTGAAAAAAAAAAAAAGGTGCTAATAAAATAAGGATCTAAGTTAGCATCCTGGCTTTCCTGCTTATGATTATAAGAAAATTCCATTGTTCGTTATTTCCTTATCTGTATTATGAGAAAATAAGAGAATCTACAAAACACTAGATGTGAGTACACAATGAGATCAAGCTTGCATGAGCCCAGCCTCTTCCAACAGTACATGGACGTTTCTTAGTGCTAACTATTCTCTATGCACCACCTTAGCTCACAAAATGTGGGATGAAGGTGTCAGGCTAAAGGAGCCCCATCCTTTACCTCTGAAGGCTCAGGGGTCTAGGAAGCTTCGGGTGGAGATGCGATGCACCCTGCACACTAGAAATGTTTCCTGGTGCACATTAGTCTTTCCTCCCACACTCAGGACTGTATCAAACAGCACACAAAGCCGATTGCTTCTTTGCTCCTTTCCCGGTGCTGTGTATCCAGGGAGGGGGATCCTCCCCCCACCCCAAAGCTGGAACTGACTGTTGCTGTCCTTGTTCACAGTTCTGACTCCTGCTTTCCCATTTTCCTGCGAAAGAATTCTGAAAGAAGCGCATGTTGATTCGCTGTATGGCTTCTTGATTAGATGGCAGATTTGTAACGGGGGTGGATGTGACAATCAGGCAGGCTTTGATGAGACCTTTCTGATATGTAAATCCAGGTGGATAAGATAAGTGGCGTTAGGCTGGGGCTGGCAACAAAGGTAGGAAGAAATCCCAGGTGACTGGAATTAAAGAAGCGGCTGAGCAGTGTTTGGTGGGAATGACGTGAATTTCAAAGAGCCCGGGATAAACACTCACTTTCAGATGGGCTAATTTATGCAGGAAGTCATTTGAGAAGCCAATTCTCTCAGCCCAGAGAGTTCATAGAAGCTAGCAAAAAAATGGTTACACACTGGAGTGTAAACATTGGTAATTGGTAATTAATGGGCACACCTACGAGGAAGGCATATGCCAAATTAAATTGATTGCTGGAATCACTCATTGATTCATTAAGCAGTGTGTGCATTTGTTTGGAGCTCCAGTCTCATCCGGGTACTATGCTGGGTGCTGCAGAGTCACAGATAAATGGGGCTGGTTCCTGCTTTCCAAGAGAACACAGAGGACAGGGATGGACAGTGATAGCTGAGCACGGCACTGTTTTCTCCTTTCTTTGTTCATTCTTTTTTCTGTTCTTGCTGTGGACACTGGGGTAGAAGACAGTACTAAATCCCAGTCTGTCCATCCTGGACTCCTCTCACACTGCTTCAGCCATAGTGCCTTCCTGGGACAGTAAACACCTAGCAGACTTGTAGTAGGCTCTCAAAAAGAACATCTGTATATGGGTGCATGAATACTCACAGCCGTCACACAAATAATCACAAGGCTCATCATGATATACGTAGTATAGTTCTCAGTGCTAGAGAAGAGACTCTTGTCACAGGGTACTCTCAGAAAACAAAAGAGGGTGACCTACATCTCCAAGACAGTGGCAATTAAAATGATGGTTAAGTTGGGCAGCAGTTAGCAGCCATGAAAGAAGCGGCAGGAGACAGGAAGCATTGTGAAGGAGAAGTAACTTGGCCACAATGGGATGGGAAGATACCTCCAAGATGGTGGGCCGTGAGTAAGGGAGGGTGCACGTGAAGTCAGAGGTCAGGAGGCCAGTGTATATCCAGTGTATACCAGGTTAGATTATGTTGGGCCTCCTAACAGTAAGTATATGTGGCAGGGCACCACCATAGCCCAGCCTGGGGACCTTTCAGAAGAATGTATAGTGTAAATTATAAGACGTTTATACCATGAGAAGACCCATGCCTTCTAACAAAGGCAGGACTACAGCCTGGTACAGTGTGGTGAAGGATTTGCAAAGGAAACAGCAAAACAGAACACCAAGGCTTAGAGCCAGAGGGGCCCTCATTTGAATTTCAGACCTGCCAGCAGCATAGACAAACCTCAACTGTCCCCAAGGCTCACATAGCAGGTGGACCTGCTGACCTGCCCCTGCTGCTGGTAGTGACAGGAAAACATGGCATTTGGAGAAGTGAAGTCACAAAAGAGCACATGCCCTGTGATTTCACCTCCATGAGGCACCTAGGGCTGCCAAGTTCGGAGACAAAGAGCAGAATGGTGATTGTCAGGGCCAGGAGGAGGGAGGAAGGGGGAGTTCCTGCTCAATCCATAGTCTCAGATTTGCAAGATGGAAGCATTGGTGATGCCTGTCCAACAGTGTGCCACTGAGCTGTGACTTTACAATGATCGGGACTGTGTTCTAGAAAACACATCCCCCCAAATTCATGCGCCTCAACCACCAGCTCCCCTCAAATGACTGTATCTAGAGAAAGGCCCTGTGTGGAAGCAATTAAGTGAGACCAGAAGGGTGGGGCCCTGATACCGTTTAACTTACATCTTTATGAAGAGAGGAACAGATGCTGGAGTACGCTCTCCTGCATGCAGAGCAAGGGCCAGGAGAGGATAAGCAGAAGGGGGAACAGCCAGAGGTCCCTGCAAAAGCCAGCCAGGAAGAAGCTCTTCCCAGAAGCCAACAGGGCTAACATATTGATCCCCAAGGCTTAAGTCACTGAGTCTACACTATTTTATTGTGACAGTCAAAGCTGATTAGTTCAAATGGCAATTTTTATATGATGTATATTTTATCACATTTTTAAACTTGGGGAGTGAGGTGAGGTGTACACTTGTAATCCCAGCATTCAAGAGGTGGAAGCAGAAGACTCACTAGCTCAAGGCCAGCCTGGGCTACATAAGGAGGCCCTGTTTCAGGGGAAAAAGCAAACAAACAAATAAACAAAACACCAGGCCTTCTTTGCAGCCTATGCTTGGTAAGCCAAGATGCTAGATGCCATCCCCAGCACCAAGCATCCACCCCAACACATGGTAGTTTGGGTCTGCTTTCTTATTTGTGACTTGAAAAGTCCCTACTAATGACAATGAATTTGATTTCATTGGTCATGTAACGCGTCTCATGCATCCTATGTGTTAGCTGGAATAAAGTTTCTATCCTGCCAATACCACCCAAGTCTTTGCCACTCTGTGCTTCACTGCCAGGTAGCACGTGTGCTGGCCAGCCTTTCCATCCCCCCACCCCCAAGACATCTTCAGGACAGAGGGCACCCAGGGTGGTCCAGAAACAGCCCAGTGGCTTCATGTATTAAATACTGGTGGTTATCCCTCAAATCCAAAATCCCTATATTCAGAAATAGCCACCCCACCCCCAGAAGATTCAGTCTTGAGAAAGGAGGGCAGCTTCTCCTCAGAGCCCTCGTCTGCATTCCACAGCCAGATGTGCCCCTTTGCAAGGCTTTTCTTATCTGGCTCTTTAAGGGCAGACACTCAGGAAGGGCCAGGCCTTGCTGACAGCCCGGTTTGCTGCTAAAGGGATTTCACACTATCAGGACTAACACCCTAGCCTATTAGATTGCAGAAATCCTTTCAAGGCAAGTCTGGGCACATTTGTAACTTATCTGAGGAAAACATCACAGAGAATATTTGTAGCCAGGGATCCTTCAGCAGAAAGGGAACAGATTAAACCTTGCCTGCACTCTTTTCCTACCCGCTCACTTCTGAAGGCTACAAGACTCCACTCACCAGCTTGCTGGTTTGTACTCTCCATAGTCTCTGACACTGTTGATACCTACACACCTGCCTCGGGCAGATGTACAGTGATCACAGCAAGAAAAGAGGTCCACCTGTGTGTGGACACTATGTTGAGTGCATTATAACATTATGGGGTGACTCTCAGCACCCATTTTATAGACCAAGAAACTGAGGCTGAGAAACTGCAAGTTGCCTGGATTTATATGCCTTGTTGGTTGGCAGAGTTAGGATTTGAATCCAGATCTATTTGCTTTCTGCCCACTAAGATAAACTGTGCCCAACTCAGAGCTTCAGTTTCTCTAAAAGAAATTTGGTTGTGGTACATCTGTAGCTCACTGAGCACTGTCTTAAGGAATCTGACTAAACCTTCACTCTTGAGTGTGTTGTTCATGGTCAAGATGGCATGCCTCCAGTCACAAAGAACAAGAAATGACCTCTAACCTGTGGCCCCTTTATAAGCTGGTTTTATTCCACACATTATACTGATAGTTGTTACTGAAGCTGCGAGAAGATTGAGAATTTCTATGGTCATCTAATGAGGGGATTTGCAACTGGGTCCCTCTGATCCCAAAGCTCGGGTGCTTTATTCTGGGAATGCTGCCCCTTTCCCAGAGTCCCCTGCAGGTTCAGTAGCACCTTGATATTTCTATTGCCATGTACACAGTGATTTTGCCATCACCGAGCTGTGTATCAGAAGCATATAGGAAGTTTAATTTTTTTTTAAAAAAAAGTTAGATCCTATCTCAAAACATTCAATTCCAGTGTCCCATCTCCAGTTTTACCTAAATGGCAAAATGAGGTTAGAGGTCAGGATGCAGGGTGAAAGGTACCCATGCTTCAGTCTCAGCACCACTCTGGGGTTGGGTGTTCTGTTTTGTTGTTTCTATCTTCTGTCTTTTTTATATGAAATTTTAGAATTAGCTGGGTGGTGGTGGTGGTGGCGGTGGCAGTGGTGGCGGCGGCGGCGGCGGCAGCAGCGGCGGCGGCAACAGCGGTGGCCGGCACACGCCTTTAATCCCAGCACTTGGGAGGCAGAGGCAGGCGGATCTCTGTGAGTTTGAAGCCAGCCTTGGCTATAGAGTGAGATCCAGGACAGGCTCCAAAGCTACACAGAGAAACCCTGTCTTGAAAAACAAAAAACAAACAAAAAAAATTTAGAATTATGGTTGCCTGGGTTAAGGGAAAGAATGTCTCTGTCATAGCTGTGTGTGTGTGTGTGTGTGTGTGTGTGTGTGTGTGTGTGTGTGTGTGTGTGTAACAAAATTGTGTCCTTTTCACCCCTAGATGCACTCCTTTGGTGGTTTGGTGGTAGGGCTTTTAAAGAAGGAATTCGATTGAATGAACTTGTAAAGATGGGTCTGCTCTGCTTTCAGAATGGTTGGCCCAGAGTGTTGTTACTAGAGGTGACAGGGACCTATGATAGTAAGGTCTAATAGGAGGCCCTTAAGACCATGAAGGGTATATTGTATACTTTTCCAGTCACTGTGACCAAATACTTGACAAGAAGCAACTTAAGCAGAGAAGGATTTAGTTTGCCTTACAATTTTAGAAGGGATCTAGTCTACTATGGTGGGCATGTTGTCAGGAATGTGAGCTGGCTGGTCATACTGCTTCCACAATCAGGAAGCAAAGAGCTAACAGGAAATGGAGCCTGGCTATCAAACATCAGAGCTGCCCCCCAGTGACTCATGACCTCCAATAACCCTCCAACTTCCTAAAGGCTCTACAGTTTTCTGAATCACCAGCTAGGGGCCAAGTATTCAAACTCAGGAGCCTGTTGAAGGCATTCTCCATTGACAAGTACAGGCCAGAGGTCTCTGTTCCCTGGTAGGCACCTCTACTGCACACTCCTGCCTGTGCTTCCCATGTCACCAGAGGCCAAACAAAGCAGGCCAATCTAATCTTGGACTTTGAACTTCCAAGATATAGCTAAATAAGTGTTTTCTTTATAGGCAGCACACACGGGGCCTTTTGCTATAGTAACAGAAAGTAGCCCCAACCCAAGATGAATGGCACTATGATAGGAGAAGGGAAAGACAGCGGAGAGGCAAAGATACAGAGGAGAGAGAACCCATGCAGAGGAGGAAAAAGGACCGCCAATGCCACCAACAAAAAACTAAGAAAGGCACCCATGCTTACCCAAACCCCTTGGTTTTCAACCTCTGTACTTTAGAACCGTAACACAACAAACCTGTGTTACTTAAGCCAGGCAGGCAAGTATTTTCTTGTGGTTCTAGCCAGCAAATATAGTACATAGTGGTTTTCCTCCCAACTGCCTTTCGAAGACTTCGTGTGAATGCTTACTCATCCAGCGGAGTATGAGCATATCTTTCTACTTCCCTGGATCCATATAGCACTACTTACTGTGGGGCTTTTTAAGTCATCGAGACTGAAAAGCATGCTGTTGTTGTAACTTGTATTATTTCTTCCTGACCAAGAAGGAACTGTTTTCACGGCTCTGCTGCCTGCTTGTATGTCATCTTTCAAGTCTTTCCTTGAGCTCTCTGTAAGAGCTTGGGCTTTTTCTGTATAGAAGTTCTTAAAATTCCAAAGATATCCTTTATATCTTAAAGATAACAAAAACATTATCCTTTTAGGTATATCATAAATATTTCCCCCAGATTATTGTATATCCCTTGGTTTTGCTTATATTGTATCAAATCTGTTGATTTCTTTAGTTCTAATTTCTCCTTTTAGAATGATACCCTCAATGTCTTGCCTTCTGTGATACTAGAGAAATAGAATAAGAAACAAACATATTTCAACCTAGTTGTTTTGTTTGTTATCTATTTGGGGGTAAAAAGAGAGGTACTTACCTGCTGATCTCAATCAAAGATGAAATAATTGTCCCAATATCTCTATTAACAATCAATCGTTCCTCCCAGTTTTAACAAGTCCTATTTATTATAGCCTAACATGTTATGGGGTCTGGCCTCGCAGTTCTTGTTTGCTGGTATGTCTTTATGTTCTATGTGAGCTATTGTTTTTCCTCCTGGGCAGTATCCATTGCTTGCAAAAGTTACATAAATAAGAAGATGAGGCTGTAGGCTGTAGTAATTGTCAAACTAGAAAGGACCCCCTGAATCTGCACTGTCTCATTCCCTAATGCAAGCAGATAAGCAGTGCTCACTTTCTCTTGATGTACCTTAATGACGAGAAGACTTTCATCTCCTTTGTATTCATGATTCTAATTCTCCAGTATTTACTGGAATGCCATTAATCATTTTAATCACAATAAACTCATGCTCATAATGTGAATGTCCTAAGAGTTTAGATAGCAGTTCCATTTTAATTTCTCAATAATTAACTTTACCATATTTTTATAGTGTTATCAGGGCTGAGAATAAAAACTTGCAGAGCAACCTGAAGAACACAGGATTGCTTTGCAAGGACAGGCCTGAGGGTAGAGGAGCAGAATGGTGGGATACAGATGTTTCCTGTTGGTCTGATGCAGCTGTGGGCTGCTTTTTCCATGTAAAGCTGGTGCTGCCCACAGACAGGGAAATTAAAATAACTTGAATGCCTCCCATATGCAGATTTTCTTCTTTCTCACCAGCAAATATCAACAAAATTTTACAACATGGCTAATGGAGTGACATGGGGAGGGGCTTAGAAGACGACTTTGGGATAGGGAAGAGAAAAGCTAAGTGGCCCCAGAAGTAACAGGGATAGAGGTCAGAGGAGACTGTTGACCTTGCTGGAGCCCTGGCACTAAAAGCACAGTTGGTGGAATCTGTGGTTCCCGGCCAGGCAATGCACATAACCACAGAGGACCCATCTCCTAGGATGCTGGTGTCTGTGCTCTGTAGTTGTGCTTACGGATCCATCTTAGTATATATTACCAGTGACCTTTGGTAAACCTTGTCATTGTGCTGAACCTGATTTTCTCTAACTTGAGACAGATATAATCATGCATCTCTTATAAGACAGACGAATTGGAGCAATTTCCTGCTATTCTGCATCTAGAGGCTGAAGCAGGGGCTCCCTCTTCAATCGCATCTTCATCCTGAGATCACTCTGTAGGCCTGTGGTGCGATGCTCATGGTGTGACTGAGGCATGGAGAGAATTAAGCCATGAAGTTTAGACAGCAAGTCTCACCCCTTTCCTTTATTAGCAGTGTGACCTGGAAAATTTTTTTGTAATCTTTCTAGAACAGCCCCCTGATTTGTAATATCGAGACTAGTAATCCCACAGCAATTTGGGGCTCAGAGTTTTTGTGAGAATAAATTACCTAGTGGTTAGGAAAGAGCATTGAAACCCCTCTAGGTGTTATTTGCCTTTCAAATGTGAGATGTTGTTATTCCATAGAGACATCTTAGCAAGTCCCCAAACCCTATGGATGTAGCTATCCCTGACTCTGAATTATCTCGTGGAAGACTCTTCATGGGCCAGCAAAGAACAGGAATGTTTGGGCTGGGGGAATTAATAGGGATAAGATTTTTAACTCAATTAGAAAGAGCTGTCTGCCAAGCAGGACTGTATAATCCTCTGGGACAATGTTCCAAATGCCCACAGCTGTCTAGTGAGACATTTCTTCCCTGCCTGTCCTGTTCTAGTATAGAGAAGAGATAAGCCAATAACCCCCCAGGAATGCTGTAGGATGGCTGTCAACATTGGTAGGGAATTTATTCACTTGAGAAACATTTTCTATTTCGTCTCCTGAGTTTGCCACATGTTAAACTCTGTGATAGACACCAACACTGGTAAAAGTTTGGTTCTAGCCTCCGGATCCTTGGTTGTAATCAACAGAGAGAAATGGCACCATTTAACTTTGGGAGGGCAATGAGTTGAGACAGGGTTTCCCTATGTAGCCCTGGCTGTCCTGGAACTCACTATGAAGATCTGATTGGTCTCAACTCAAAGAGATCCACCTGCCTCTGCCTCCAGACTGCTAGGATCAGAGGTATGCACAGTCATGCAGGGCCCTCCATCTAACCTTTAAATAGTAGGAAGGGAGGAATTGATAGGATTGGGAAAGGACCGGACACCCACAAGAGGAGAGGACTGTACAGGTAGTAGGATGGACTTCAGGAGGAATGACTCCAATTCAACTCCCCTCTCGTTGGTTTTTTGGTTGGTTGGTTGGTTGGATTTTGAGATAGTCTCATGTATCCCAACCTGGTCTCTAATGCCCTATGTATACAGTATGACCTTGAAGATCCTTTTTGCCTCCACCTCTGAAGTTCTGAGATTTGGGGTGTGCTGTCCCAGGGCTTTGCCTGTGCTGCATAAGCACTCTACCAAGTAAGCCACATCTCAAGCCCTGATTTCCAACTCTTCTCATTGTGTGTGTGTGTGTGTGCACGTGCGCATGCGCGCGCACGTGACTTAAGATTCAAATCCTCTAAAGAAAAGGTATGGCCTAATTTTACATGCCACCAGCAGGAGAATGTATGTGATTAAAATCTTTATCAGCCACCTCATTGGGATCCCATGGAAGGGGGTGTTAGCCTGGTTCCTTCAAGGAGAAGTCAAGTTTTAGAATAAATTAGAGGACATGGTGAAAAATGGAAATGACAGATGTATATTACACTCCCTGCCTTGCAGGTGTCCTAAAGTGGCCCAGAAAAGACAACATGGAATTGTGGGAGTGTCTGTGGAGGGCACCAGTTCGCCCAGACTCAGCCATAAGACAGGACAACAAGAATGAATTGAATGCCAAGGGAAGAAGAGGCAGACATTTGATAGGGAGAAAAGAAGTCCCTCATTTCTGTATTAGTTACTTTTCTGTTACTAATAAAATGAAATACTGATATATACAACGATAAACTAGTGTAAGCAAAAGCAATGTACAGAAGAAAGAGCCTGTTTCCTGTAGATCCAGAGGGATATGGTCCATCGTGGTAGGAACAGCATGGCATGGTGGCAGGAGCAGGAAGCAGAGAGACCACATTTCTTCTGCATGTGGGAAACAGACAGCAGGAACAGGACTGTCAACCCTCCGAGCCCAGTGTTGTGCACCTTAACAAGGCTCTACCTCCTAAGGTTCTGTAACCTCTTCTAACAGTTCCACCACCTGGGGACTAAGTGTTCAAATATGGGAACCTCTGGGACACACACTTCTCCCTCAAACCACTATAGTCAGCCTCTAGATCCTGTAAGTTCATGGCCATATTATAAAGCTAAAAGAATTTAGTCCAACTTCAAAAGGTGCCATAGTCTTTAAGTCTCAACACTGTTTAAAAGTCCAAAGTCTCTTCTGAGACTCAAAGTAATCTCTTAGCTATGACCCACAGCAAAAAATAAATAAATAAAAAATAAAAAATAAGTTACATGGTTATAACATACGGTACATGGATATGTATTACTGTTCCAAAAGGGAGAAATATGGGAAGCACGGAGAAAGATTGGGCCAAAGCAAGACCCAAATCCTGCAGGGCAAATATCAAATCCTGTAGCTCTATGTCTAGTACCTGGTGCTTCAATTTCAAAAGTCTTAGAGAGCTCAGCCTCTCTAGCTTTGCTGCCTGCAAGGTAATCTGACTCAGGCTGGTTCAACCCCCTGTATGTACCTCTCCTTGGGAGATGTCCCCTGGTATGGGCATCCCCAACATCATGCCATCTCCACCACAACCCAGGTCACCACCATAGCTTAACTTAGTAATCTCTCAGGGACTCCAGCCCTGTCACACATTGCCTGGCCTGTGGCTCTCTGAAACCACAGAGGAAGAAGCCATAAAACAAGTCAGTCTTGCATCTTTCTCCTTTCCAAAGCCAGTGGCAAGTGGATGAGACGGCCAAGCTTAGCTGCCAGCCTGGGATGTACCCTCACCACCGTTACCACAGTTACACCAGTTTTTATATGCCGTTGCCATCTAGGAGCAGGGAACGCTTTGGGCTCTTCCTTTGTCACAACTTGTAGCTCTAGTTTGGTAGGGTCTTGTCCTGTGGGCCCCTTTCCTGTCTTTTCTTTTTAGTGGCCTTAATCTCCTTCACAATTGCAACCCCTTCTCAGCACATGACATGCTGCAACACTAACCTTCCTAGTGCTCTTTCCCTCTCAAACTACACATTTTCATTTCTTTTTGCCCACCTTGTTGTTCTTTTACATTCAAGACATGCTTCAGAGTAATCAGAAACAACCATTCCATAGTCTCAATTTTATGCTGTCTTGAAATTTCCTCTGTCAAAGAAATTGTATCATTATTATATTTAAATTTGGATTAATGCAAATTTTCAGGACATGGTCAGGATTGAGCCAGATTCTTGCCAAAATATCATACAAATGGCCTCTCTGCCAGTTGCTAAGACAATCATGGTTCCCCTCTGAAATTTTATGAGCCAGACATCCACTGTCCATGTTAGCGTTAGCATTGCTATCTTCCAGGTTCCTACTAGGATGGCCCATCAAACTCAGCTTATAGCATTCAACTGCTTTTCCAGTCCAAACTTCCAAAGCCTTCCCCAAAAAAACCAAAACCCAAACAGACCATACCGCAGTCAAGTTATTAACATCAATAGCCACACTTCTCAGTACCAGCTACCACAACTACAAGCAACTTACAACAGAGTTGGCTTAAGATTCCAGAGAGGGTCCATAATAGCAGGGACAGGCATGGCATGGCAGCGGGAACAGGGATCAGAGAGATCATAGTTTGCCCATACACAGGACATAGACACAAGGAGAAGAAAGGGAAGCAAGGCTATAAACCCTCAAAGCTCATCCCCAGTGATATACTTCCTGCAGAACGAAGGCTTCTAGAAGATTCCACAGCCTCCCCAACAGCACTACCAACTAGTGACCAAATGTACAAATTCTTGAGCCTATGGGAACATTTCCCATTCAAACCATGTTGTGGACTGTTTCCTTTCAACCCTAAAATCACATGATTTGGAGCATCAAGTCACCTTTGCTATGGAAATGCTTTCTTCACTTTTGTATGCTTGTGCTTTGCAACCTCAGTCTCATCCCTGGCCATCTCATTAACTCTCCAAATTTGATCAGCCCCCATTAAAACCAGCACATATGGTTGTTGGACTAAACCCATGTAGCTCCAGTGCCTGGGAACTAGTCACCCAGTCAAGGACATGGGAATCTAGCAGATCTAAATAACTTGGCATCAAAGCTGGTCCAAAGACATGAAGTGAAATGAATTCTTGGAAAACACTTAGAAGGTCCTATGAACCTTCTTTATATTTAAGTCAGTGTTAGGTACACTTGACCGGGCTGTATACTTATCTGCAGCATGTTCTGCATTCTTGTGCTAAACATGCTTACAACAGAATCCACATGCTATACTCCTACATTGTATTTAGTGTGGTGCTAGACGTGCTCCCAGGGGCCTAGAACTATGTCTCTGGAATGGATCTTACAGGTTTGTACATGTCTCGGTGGCTTGAAAGATTCTCAGGGTATAAATCAGATGCATCCATGGTACAAGACAAGGAGAGTGACCAAGCTGTAGAACAGGACAGCCCAGTGCCATCTAAGAAAGGCCACTGTGCTTGGCAGGATCCAGTTATTTAGGCCATGAAGGAAAGTGAGCTCAATGCTACCCAGACATCTGATTTTCAAAAGAAGATTAAAAGCTGAACCTGTGTATAGAATTTTATGAGGTTTATTTTTTTAATGATGGTAGCATTATAATGATTTTAAACCAAGCACAACAGTATCATTTTACAAATCCCCCAATGCATCTTACCTCTTAGGTTTAGAGGGTTTCTCCTACCTATAGGCCATTCAGCCATGCACAGGGAAGGGTTTGTTGTAGAGAAAATTCCTTCCAAACAGAACAAAAGAAAGGAACTGCTGGACTCTTTAGTTCTAGAAGAACCTGAGCAGGAGGAGCATGGGGGAGCAGATGAGGACATACAGTGGTGGGATTCTTATTAATATCTTGACCCCCACCTCTGACCACATATACATGCATATCTAGACAAGCAGAAAAGAATATGTGTGGGTGATATCCAGAAGCAGGGGAAGCTGAGGCCCAGTTTGAGAGAGAGACTTCAGGGCTCTAATGTTCTCCTCTGGAGTTGGCATCATGTTCCATGAGAAGCCCGATAGAATTTGTATAGAAATATCTGCCCACACTGTGGGTATCATAAGGGATACCCACATAAGGGAACAGATGTAATGAGTGCATGCGGTTGGAAGAAACCTGGTACCCATGGTTGCTAGGCATCCAGACTGTGTGAGACTGAAGACTGCAGTGGTGGGAACAGCACACTAGTGGAGACACCAGAGGGACTCTCTGGCTCTGCATTCGCAAACACCAGTTGAAGTCAGGACTACAGCTAGCTCTGTGATGGATGACAGCTCTGCAGAAAACTAGCCAGCTCAGGACACATGGAGGCACCAAAGCCCTAGACCAGTGGTTCTCAAATTGTGAGTCACGTCCCCCACGACAAGCCTCTATCTCCAGAAACATTTACATTGCATTCCAAACCAGTAGCAAAATTACAATAATGAAGTTGCAACAAGATGATTTTATGGTTGGGGGTCATTACAACATAAGGAACTGTCTTAAATGGTCGAAGCATTAAGATGGTTGAGAACTACTGCCCTAGACCTTCACTTTAGCCATGAGCATTTACATAGAAAATCCAGCATATCAGAGATTCAAGGTATCTTCCTAACTGAAGAGGCAGGTGTTCCTGGATGGTGCTTGAGGTTCCTGAGGGGCAGTTAGGAGACATTTTGAAAATCCTAGAGTCAGATTTCCCCAATGTGCTTGATTCATTTGAGGTACAACCAAACCGTCTAAGTAAGTTGAATCTGGCGGTGGGTTACCCATGTGCCAGTACAAACCCAATCCAGACCTCTCATTTAGCAATAGAGAAGACTGAGGCATGGAAAGAGCAAGTGTCTGAGGTCACAGACTAGGTATGTAGTAACATTCCTTGGGCTGCTGGTAACAGATGACGTAGATAAATGTCACTGGGAATGTGGGTGTTTGTCGTATCACATGGCTGGAATTACAGAGCACTGAGTTCCAACTCTCTGAACCTGACAGCTCAATAATTTCAGTGCTCTGAGTTCAAAGCTTCAATTTTCTTGGTATTTGCCCTCATGGTTTCAAGAAGGCTGCCTTTCTTCAAGCATCACATATCCATATCTGCATTCCAGCATACAGGGAGCACAATCTTTTCTGGGCTCCTCCCCATTGTCACAATGTCAGAATTAGGCCATAGGGCCACTGATTAAACTCATCACCTCCCAAGAGGAAGAAACTTGATCTGTCAGGCTTGACCAAATTATGGCTCACCCTGTGGGGCAGAGCCACCTTCCCTGAACAAATGGCTCTTGATTACCTAAACAAAGTCAGAGCCTTGTGAAATCAGACAGTTGGGATATTCATGGCTATGAGAAGGAGGCTTTGTCACTGAGCTAGAGACAGAAACAGAATGTAGGTTCCTTGATACCCCACACCCAGAAACCCTGAAGGGAACCCTAACATTCATAGTCTCTTCTGGACTTAATATTTTCACATGGCATGTTCAATTACCTGAAACATGTTGAAATCCTAATCCCCAAAGTGACCACGTTCAGAATCGTTGGATGGGCTTTAGAATTAGAGGCACGAAGCTTCCATGGTGGACAAAAGCCCAGGGTTCCTCATCTGGATACCATATGAAAACAAGAATAGACAGCAATGTTCATGTCAAAACAAGTACATGGGAATTTTCACCTGAGATTCACCAACCCCAGAAACATGGGAAGGATATTCCTGCTGGAGCCACCCAGCCTACTGCTTATTGTAGGTGACTGCTGTAACTCAGCCAGCCAGCCTGCCTCTTGGGAACTCAGCATGGGCAGAGGGAAATATTTTCAGGGCCATTTGTCCAAGTTTCCAATAAAAGCAATATGTCACTCCAGCAATGCCTTTAAAAGAAGGCATTCCTATTCTCCTTTGGTACATGCCTATCACCTATCATGCTTTCCATTCATTTGCATAAATGTGAATTTAATATCAATATTAAACAACTTAATATAATAAAATATATTCATATATTCAATTTTACATAGCAGATATTACATGGTAAATATTTAATATGAATTGATTTCATATAAAAATGAGCCCAGTGAAGTCAGTACCAGCATTCATATTTCACAGATTGGAATACTGAGTTGCAGAGAGGTTTAGTATTTTGCCTATAATCACTCAGCTCAAAGGCAATCCATCAGTCCTGCATTCAAGCACACATGGTATACCAGGCTGAAGCAGATGCTCCACCCAGTAGACTTTCCATTGTATTCAAATGTTTCAGATTTGGGACACTCAGAGATCCAGCACAGCCCACTCCTTTGAAGCTCATAGTATTAAAAAAAAAAATAGAAAAGGAAAAGAACCATATTTAGGTCGTTCATTTTATTTTTTGTTTCCCTAGAGTTATCTCTGAAGTGTTATACTAAAAATATGTCATTCTATTAATGTCTTTTTTTCTCTTTCCCAATCCTCTGAAGCTTTAAAAGATTCTACCTTTGTCAAGTGTAGAAATTACCTTGATTTCTTAAAGTGACAAAAACATGCCTGGATGTTTGACAAGGAGCTCTACAAGCCCGCAGGCAGAACCAGCAGGTGTCTGGTTCGGAGAGATGTCTGCAGAGGATCCCATGGGGAGGGAGTCTACCCCTTGCTTTGTCTTGGAAGCTCCTTTTCTCAGTTCTGTCCCCTAGGTGCTCAGTGGGGCTGGGTCAGGAAATAGAAAGCACCCTGATCTAGACTCAGCCAGGAAGTCCCATGATCTACTGCCTGCTCCTGGATACTAGCTGAGAGATTTTGAATAAATGCCTTTAACTCTCTGGATCTCCATAAACCCACTTATGAAATGGGATATAGTAACACCTCCAAAGTGGGTTTATTCCACTTATGAACTGGGATATGGTAGCATCTACATCACAGGGTTGACCAGAAGGTGGGATGGATTGGTGGGAAAGCACCAGTGTGACGGGTATTACACTCTGGACTTGGACTGTGGCATCAAGTACTGGTCCAACTCTGTGGCTTAGTCCCTGTGAAGACATAGCACCTTCACAAGGCACTCCCTTCCTGCTCAGTGCTCACAGAGGTGATCAGGCAGAGTTCAAGTAGAGAAGACTTGAACCTCTATTGAACAAAGACCAGATAGAAATCCTGAAGGTCGGGGATACTGCCTTCAGGATATTGGAAGGATCAGCACCATGTGGCAGAAGGGTGAGTCTTGGGCCATGCTTCCTGCAGGAACCAAGAGTAGAGGCTGCATAAGAACAGGAGCATGGGCAATGTTGGGATGCGAGATCTCGCCATCAATTGACAGAGATGAGATGGCTTCTGGGAAGGTGATGAGCTGTCTTCCTAGAGCTGAACAACAGAGGTGGCTGGCTATGTATAATAGTATATAATAGTGCTAGTGAGAGGCCATGGGCTATCGTTACCCAGTTAAGACACATTGGCTGGAGGCTGGCCTATTTCCTTCGGCAACCCACCTACTTGCCTAACCCGACTCTGACACTCTGGACCACTGTCCATTCCACAGTAGTGAGAAGGTGTGCTGAGCCAGCCCTTATGCTTAGAGCATGCTGGGAGTTTTGAGATTAGTCAGTCTGAAGGCTGCCTTATATAACAACACAGTGACAACTCTTCCTCCTGACTTCTCCCCATCCCTCGATCAGCACTGGTAACTTCCAAGAGGCCTCTCCTGGCAGACTCTGCTCCTTTACACTCTTCCAGTCTCTCTCATGCTCCACAGCTGCTGGTCTCACTACATTTCTTCCAAACACCTTACCAAGATGCTCCAGAGGGGCCACATGGCAGGTGATAACAGATTGGTATATCTCAGGCCAGGGGCATATAAGCCCCAAACTGCTGGTCCTCATACCTTCCTGCCTGGTTCATCTAGTCAGAATGGAGTGGCTTCCAAAGGGTTTGATCTGACAGGCTTCCCATTTGATGTGCTGACAAGGGAGACCACGAACCTGCTCTCCTCTACACCAAATTCTGTCATTATTAAGAGGAAAAGAAAAATAGAGATCTAGTAGGGGATGAAAATAGTCACATTAATGAGATCCACACAGACATACCAAGCAATTTCAGTCTCCCTTCAGTTAACCTTCCCAGCAGTCTTCAGGGCAGATGTTTTCCTTACCTGATTTACAGAGGCAAAGTAAGGGTCTCAGCCTGAGCAGGGTCTGAGGTGAGTTAAAAAAAAAAAAAAAAAAGGCAAGATATGAACTCCGCTGATTTGTCTCCACAGCTTGCTATCATTGTCCCCAGAACAAAGAAGCCAAGATTTAGGGAGCCTTTGTCACCATGGAAAAGAATAAGAGAGCAAGAACATACCTGCTAAAAATAGAACATGTCCTTCAATCTTAGCTCTCCTGTGGTGGGCTGGCTTGGACTCAGCAAACACTTGCTGATTTCTTGCTTGGACTCAGTAAACACTGGCTCACAGGTGGGGCGCACCTTACGTGTTTCTAGAACACTAAGTGGGGGAGGCTCTGTACAGGGTGGTGACCATAGCTAACCATCTGCCCCCTGGGAGTGTAGAATTTTCCTCATTTGGTAAGTCCAATCCATCAAAAGAAGCTGGAGCTCCGAAGGAAGCCCAGCTCCTGTCGTGGCAAATTATTCATGTATTCGGGCAGTGATTCAGCAGCAGGTAGCAAATGCTGACTGTGTGCAAACGCTTGACTGTCCTGCTCCAGAGAGCAAGAAAAGGAGTCAGAAACACAGCCCAGGCTCAGGGGAAAGGTAAATGCAGACACAGACACGCGCGTGCGCACACACTCAGCAGCAGCGGATGCATGTGTAACTAAATTAATAAATTAATCATTACACATCGACCCTTTGACTATCCATGTATATCCCTAGCACACCCTCCTACTGGCAAACACATGGAGGTTGATCGGCGGAGGAGGAGTTTGTGCTCCTGGCTGTGCACCTGGGATGTTTCAACCAAACTTAAAAGGCCCAAGGAAAGGTGAACTGGGCCTCAGGGAGGGGGAAGGGCTTGCACAATGTCTCTCAGGTTATAAGTGATGATACCCAGGCTCTGATGAGAGCCTTGGAAAATAAGCTCCAGGCAAAGAGCCATCTGGCCTGAAATAATGCTCTCTGCTGAAAAAGCTAGATCCAGTCCAGGAAGGATGCTAATTCCCCAGGGACACAACTTTTATCATAATACTCATTGGGCCAGCGCTCCACACTAGGTGCTACCCTGTCTGACCCAGCAGAGCCAGAAGCTGCACCTGGCTATGCTTCGAGCCATGGAGGCATGGAACCAGAAACTCCTTGATTTGAAAGGAAATTCAAAAATAGACACCTTGGAAGATCCCTGCCCATGGCCCCATTGTGGCCAGGAAAGTGCCCTCTGGCAGGATTTTGATTTGCAATCCCCGGCTTGACCTAATTTTACTTCTTTCATTTGCATGATAAATGAAAATGCCAAAGTGGGGTCCCAAAGGGCTTCCTCCCTCCTTGACAGGCACCTGGGTCCCCTGGCTGCCTAAGGGCAGTGATGGAATGTGGGTACCTCTGTGCAAACCAGATGGGGACATGTTTCACACTTCAAGAGAAGTGGCTTTAGGGACAGCTGGTGTGCGTAATCTCTGGAGTCTGGCTGACATTTTTGGAGCTGTGTCTTGAAACTCAAGGAAAGGAAGTAGAAGGACCATAATCTGGACTAAGGAAGACACAACATGGCATTCCTAGGAATAAGAGCATCAGAATGCACGGGAGTCTGCCTACCAGTGTCTCCCTTGGAATTCTGGCTCTGCCCATCTGTGGAGTCTAGGAGCTTCTTTTAGGCTGTTCTCTCCCTGTGGCACACATGAAGATGTGAGTGGATGAAAATCCAGCTTAGGCCTCCAACAGCTCCTACCACACCTACTATGTGATCTTTAAAACTCACAGACACTCTCCAAGCCTCCTTTTTGGATATGAATTATATCTACTTCCAAGACCAGGGTAAAAATTAAATGATAGACTATCTTTAATATCCAATTATGTTAGACATCATTAAAAGGCTTATAAACAATGACATTTTAGAATGTTTTTTTGTTTGTTTGTTTCATTTTGTTTTGTTTTTCAGGAAGTTTCCAGTCACAAAATAGGTCATAATGCAGAAGCTCAGAGTTAATGATCTTCATTGGCGTTTCCCTAATCTATGAATACTTTCCAAACCTCTCAAGGCTACAGTTGCCTCATTGTTTGAAACTGAGCCTGGCTAACAGCCATCTCCCCAGGCCCAAGTGAGGAGGACGTGGTGAGAGCAACAGCCCAGAAGCGACAGAGCACTCGGCACATTCTTCCATAATAGCAAAGATGACCAGTGTGGGTACCAAAGCATCCCCATCAGCAGCCCTGATGGCTTGCTTCCCTGAGCATGACCGTCATTTTCAGCTGTGGCATCCATTTGTGTGCAAACAATTACTGTGCAATAGGCCTTCACTGCGTCTCCTGCTCAGAAGTTGCTAGCTGCAATCTCGTTTACGTTATTAATTTCTGTGGTAAACCATTACAGTCAAGGTGAGTGAAGAAGGAGCCACAGTCCAGGAGCCTGTGGGGAAGATGAGAGCCTGCGAGGCAAGAAGGCCTGGGCAGACACAGCAGGCATTGCTCCTCTGGCAATCAAGAGCAACCAAGTACTAGTGGTTTGGGGAGTCTCTGCCCTGTATTAAAACTAAGCTTGATTTTCTCTCTCTCTCTCTCTCTCTCTCTCTCTCTCTCTCTCTCTCTCTCTGTGTTATGTGTACAAATTATAAAGACTCCCTCCCTGTCTCTTCTCATCTTCTAGTGAGTGTAGTTCAATTGTTGGAATTCCTTCTCTAGTAAATATGTCACTCCAGCCTCACGTACACTAGTGACTTTGGTGTCACCTTAGCAAAACACCTGGCATGCACAACTTCAAGGGGAAAGGTTTATTTTGGCTCATGGATTTCAGAGGGTTCAGTCCATGGTAGGGAAGGCATGGAGAACAGTTCACAGTGACAGAGAAGAAACCAAGAATGGGACCCAGAAGCAATCTGAGATAATATGGTCCTGGAACTCCCCTCCCCTCCCCAAGCTGGTGACCTATTTCCTTCAGCCAGGCCCCACTTCTCTAAGTTTCTACTACCTTCCAAAATCATACCACCATCTGGGGACTAAACATTCAGAATATGAGCCCCGTGGAAAGGCGTTCATATTCAATCCAGAGTGCTGCTCCTTCCTGGGTGTATCTTTGCTCCTTCCTGTAAGGACAGTGGCCCTATGGGATCAGGGGCCCAACCCACTCCCCTGTAACTTCATTTAAATATAAATGACTACAGCCCATACCACCAAGTAGGATCACATTCTAAGGTAAGGGGAGTTAGGATCTCACAGTGTTTTCTTAGAAAGGGGACACAATTTGGGCTTACCACCCAGCATGCAATGATTTTGCATCCTTAATTATTAGTGATCAGAATATGAACTTTGAGCAACCAGGGGTTCAGATCGTGTTTCCACAGTTTCTACATCAACACTAGGCGTGAATGAGCTGAATTATGACTTGTTAAAGCAAAACCTGACTCAGAAGCTGCAGCCAGGGCAGGGGAATGAATCTAAGGTTTCTGGGATCTACATACTTGGGTCTCAGTATCCTACGCTGGAAACTCCTTTACTTCTTTTCTCCATTTCTTCTCCCCAGGGCCGGTCATGGAACCCAGGCCTTGCACATACTAAGCAGATACTCATCAACTATGCTCTTCTGCCCTTCCCGGTATTCTGGTTTCCAGTTTCTTAACCTTTCTGCAGCCGTGTCTTCGTTTCTCTAACACACTCTGTAACTTTCCACAGCGTTGCTACTGTAATTGAGTGGCTCTTCAGCTACAACTCTGCCTTGTACTACATGCATTTTCTATGTCTCTATATATCAATTCTTTATTATACAGTTCTGTCTTTTCCCCCTTCTTTCCATATTTTGACCTTCATCTATCCTCTCAGAGGCTCTATTTCTCAATCTGTACTATGGTCTGAACGTAGTTCTCCCAGCGATAGAGTTCATCGGAGATGAAACTATGGCAACTGTAATGGTAAACTTTGGTCATTGATTTGACACAATGTAGACTCCTGGGGAGGGAGTCTCAAATGAGAGTTGTCAGGATCAGGTTGGCCTGTGCTAGATTATCTTGATTATATTAATTGTGGTAGACAGTCCACTGTGGGTGGCACCATCCTCTAGACAGGGAATCCTAGCTTACATAAGACTAGAGAAAGCAACGGGAATGCAAGCATGCATACATTTATTCTCTGCTCTCTGTGGATGTGATTAGCTGCTTCAGGTTCTCACCACTTTGATTTCCCAGAAGTGATTCACTGTAACCTGAAATTGTAAGGCCAATAAACTCCCCCCTCAATTGCTCTTGTTAGGATATTTTATCACAGCAATGGGGAAAGAAACTAAGACAGAAACCTAGTGGGGGGAGTATTTTGGAGACTAAACAGAGTCAGCATTCCTATCATTAATTTAAAGTTGCTATTAACATTATTTAGCATTTATGCTGTTTCTTCATAGGGCTCAAAGAGATTCATCTCCATTGATGTCAGTGATTCCTTTATAGACTATTTCACTAAAGTCCACAGAGGTTAAGAAATTTGCATAAGATCACAGAGCCATTTGCAAGGCCAACAGTGAAAGCTATTCAGTTCCCAGAGCATCCTTCCCCCTGCTCTCTGTTCCCTGCCTGCCTTGTGATGACAGGGGTAACACAGTAATGACTCCAGAACTTTTGGCCATTTATGTAAATTTTGGAAGGTCCCTAGTAATCTCTTATTAGTTCCTTTCACCTTCTGCCCTTTCCTGGAAGGAATCGTTTTCATGAATGAGGAAGTAAAAGTTGAATTGAGCAGTCATTCAGAAAATAAGAGGAGAAGGTCCTGCTTACCAGCCTTGAAGATTAGGGCTGTGGGACCTGACTCCCAGTGTCATTTGTAAGTCCGTGACCTTTGCTACCTGTACAGCCACTGGGGCACAGGCCCTGAGCCATGCTGATTCCTGGGCCAGAACAAGTGGTACCCAGGAAGAAGAAGACACCAAACAGCATGTCACCCCAGCATCTGACATGTCATTTGGGACTGGGGTCTAGCTGTCAGACTGCCCACTCAGATTCGGGTCTCCTTCAGATCTCTGCCACCCTGCTCACCTAGGACACAAGGCTTGAAAAGAGGAAGGACCCTGAAAAGAGGCCTTCACAGAAAATGAACCTGAATTTGATTTTAATTTCGTCATGGTCAGTTTGAAACTGCGTGATCTAGAAGAAATGGGTTTATTTCCCTCATCTACAGTGTGGCAATTGAAGAGATATAAGAATTAAATGAGATAGATAGATAGATAGATAGATAGATAGATAGATAGATAGATAGATAGATAGATAGATAGATATACAGCATCTATTTCTTGTCATACAATTAGAATTCAGGAAATGCTTCTTCCTGGGCTTCTATTCTGCACCTAGCAGAGGCCCTGCACTCGCCTGCCCAGCCAGTTTGGCAGCAGTGTGTGTGTATTTTTAAGAAATGTGCCTTACCAGTTCTATGCCATTCTTATGTGTTCTTAAGCTGAAATGCAAGACTATCCTTTATACAAATTCCTTGGGAGCTGGGTGAGGACTGGTGCACAAGACCTTGGTTTTCCCACGTATAAAATGGATGGTAGAGATGGCACTGGAGGTGGAGCCCAGGCCAGGAAAAGCTTGAAGACACCACTGAGATCTTACTCATCCTGCCAGGTTCCTCTAAGGCTTAGCGTCTAAGCCATCTTGCTTCTGGGCAAAAGCACACCATGTTCTACATCATCCATTCTTGATTTTCACAGAAAGCACAACCTCTACCCACCTAAGTGTAGGATCTATAACAAGGCATTATGACCCAAATCATACAGTTAAGTAGCAGGTGGGGTCAAGTCAATAGAATATCTGGGAGTGTGAATGAGGAAAGGTCCATTTCTATGTAGAAGAAGGGGGAAATAAGAGAACATTCTTAGCTGGGAAAAAGAATTTCATACCATGCTTGGCAGGATTTATAAATTCTACCACCATAACGATCAACAGTGGGATGTAGACATGGACTGAATTTGAATTCAAAATCTTCCAGTTGGGTTTCATACCTCATACTACTATTGAATGATACAGATAAATATAGTCTAAATCTAAGTTTTTCTAAGGGGAGTGTGTGTGTGTGCATGTGTGTGCATGTGTGCGTGCGTGTGTGCGTGCGTGCGTGCGTGCGTGCGTGTGTGTGTGTGTGTGTGTGTGTGTGTGTGTGTGTGTTTGCCCGTGCATGTGTGTTTGCCCATACATGTGGAGGCCAGACGAGGAGGTTCAGTGTCCTGCTCCATTACACTCTGTCTTATTTCCTTCAGACATGGCCCCTCTGAACTAGAGCCAGGGTAGATGGCTAGCAAACCCCTAGATACCCTACTGTCTCTGCCTTCCCAGCACTGATCACAGGTGTATGTACAGCCCGGCATACATTTTTTATTTATTTTATTTTTACATGGGTCCTGGGAATTCAAATTCAAGTCCTCCAGCTTTCATGGGAAACACTCTTATGCACTCAGAAATCCCCCAGCCTCCCTGTGGGGAGTTTTTAAGCTTGAGAGCCATATCCTTCCCTCTCTCTGAGCCCAGAGCAACCATAGCACCTAACCAAAAATGATCACTGTAATGCTGACCAGTACACAGCAGTGTGTGTATGTCTGTGTGTGTGTGTGTGTGTGTGTGTGTGTGTGTGTGTGTGTGTTGGTATGATTTCTGTAGACTCTAAAACTCAGAGGTCATGATTCCTATGTTTATATTGTTTATTTTCCAAAAGCAGAATTATGTTAACTTCTTCCCTCTCTTGAAAGAAAGGTAAAGTCAGACAGAAAGAGGAAGAAACAGACAGAGAGCAAATTTAAAAGACACTCAAGATTGCAGGCTCCCAACGGATCTTATGTGAATGTGCCCACCAGGGTCCACCTGAGCCACAGCCGTTCTGCCACTGAGGTAAAAACCAAAGTACCACCTGGCCACACGACCCCAGCACACAGCTCCCACACTCCACCATGTTCCCCTTTAAAAAGTCTGTTGCACACTAATTGTTTGCACACATACTTAGAAGTTTTTCAAAATCAATTTTCAAATAAATTCCAGAGGAATGGTCAAAATCTTTTTAAGGTGATGTTTCATTAAAAACCCAGTTTATTCAATGGAACCAGCTAGGGTGTCTACAGGTAAAAAGAGGAGGGAAGACTTCCCCTAACACATGTATATGTTACACAAGGCATGCCTTAATTAAGAAAACAAGGTCGTACCCCCAAAAGTGTTGGTACAAAGGTTGTAGAGAACTTAAAACACACTTTGCACAAAAGCTGTGGAGATTAAGTCTCCCAATTCGGAGGTCACCAAAGCTCATTGAATTGTACTTGAAATTGCCACAGCAATATCACAGACAAGAGCAGCACAAAACAATTGGCTTATGGGCACCTAGTACAGAGCTTCTCAACCTATGGGTCATGACCCCCTTGGGTCACATATCAGATACTTACATTACAATTCATAACAGTAGTAAAATTACAGTTATGAAGTAGCAACAAAATAATTTTATGGCTGGCGTTACCACAATATGAGGAACTGTATTAAAGTGTCACAGCATTAGGTTGTGATCCACTGATCTAGTATGTCCCAGGACTGTGCTAAGTACTTGGTATTTCTGAACTCAAGGGATCGTCATAGCAACCTGTAAGGCAACACTTTCATCCCACTCTCCGCATGAGGGATGCAAAGTTTATGGACTTTGTGTGTCTCTGTCTGCTTACAAAGCCACTCTGTAGCAGAGAGGGCAGCACCCTGCCTGCCTGTGGACTCCTGGCTTGAACACTTCTCCCTCTTTCTGAGATGACTTGTCCTGTGGGATTCTCACCTGCTTGCCTAAGCTCAGAAGAGCTCAGTTCTTCGGTGGTACCCCTGGAGTCTGTGGCATCAAATATTTCTTTGCTCGGTTCTCTTACATTCCTTCCATTGAAGGCTGTGTCCTTGCAGTTTATGAACCTACTCAGGTCCGTCTAATTTTAAACAAACAACGGTTTAAGTTGCCCTGAGCATTTACCATATTGAGTGATACTCTCATATATTTTTCTCCCTCCCTTCTTCCCCTCTCTCCCTCTATCTTTCTCCCTCTCTCCCTCCCCTTCCTCTCCCTCCCTCTCCATCTCCCTCCCTCCTTCCCTCCCTCTCTCTTGCCTTTCCTCTCTCTCCCTCCTTCCCCCTCTCTCTTTTTTCCTCTCTCTTTCTTCCTCCCTCCCCTTCTCTCTCTCCCTTCCCCTTCTCAGTTAAGATCTTACAATCCTCTCCTTTTAGCCTCTTTCTGCTCCTCTCATCCTTGGTCTGCTTTCCAGCTGCAAGGACTCTGGGACCAGGTCCAGCCAGGATTGCAAATGGCCATCCTGTTGTCAGCTTCCTTCAACATCCTGCTGTTCCACAATCTCCCTTCTAGAAGGCTTTGGCATCTAGCTTCTACTGAGGGCCTTGGCTAAGTTTTCTTCCCACAGCCTGGCTTCCATGTGAGGTGCCTCTTGTTTTCTTTCGATTAAACCAGTTCTAAATCCCCCTGCTCTGCTCAGGATGGATATTTCCTTGGGATAACCTCATTTAGGACCATTCTTTGAACACTATATTTTTGGCTAAAGATTCCAAAAATAGATATTCTTAGTGCAAAGTGATAGGAACAATTTGCTGGGCAGCACCAGGTAGGTGATGCAGAGGCATCTCAGACCCCGAGAAATAGTCTTGCCTCTTTGCCCTCCTTCATTTTCCAGTCCTACTCTTGCCATTGCCTCTGCTACAGTGATCACTGACCTCAGCAGGCAGCCACGTAACTGACCTGGAAGCCGGATTTACTCCAAAGTCCTCCTCCTCCCCAGGGGCCAGGTCCTAACTCCCATACGCTTACTCTTCCAGTTCTCTTCATCCCAGATGCATCGGCCTTCATCATCTACTCCCCAGGTTACTGCTGGTTTTTACTTGCTGCTTTATCATCTCCTGTCCTGTACTTCTCTCTTGCCTCTAGGTGGGAGGCAGAAATTACAACAATCCAAGTCCCTATGCAGCATCCTTCAGCGACCTAAACTCTTCATACTTAGCTAAGAACGCCCACCTGTTGTTTTCCTGTACCAAAGAGTCTACCTTATCCCTCACCAAATAGCTACTTTAAAATTATTCTTTCTTAACCATGAACTGGTTGAAGAATCATACACACAAAACTGCAACTCACTCGGCCTGGCTTTCATTCACATTTTGTCCTCTATCTGGAGTGCTCTCCCTTCACACACACACACACACAAACACACACACACACACACACACACACACACACACACACACACACACACGACACTGTCTCTAGTGCTTAGCTGCACAACCTGTCTTCTAGAACTAACCCCACACACACTTCTCCAAGTGAGAAATAGAAGCCCTTCCCTTGTGCTCAGATACCAACAGACGGTTAGACAACTGATCCATGATAGGCAGATAGAGAGACCAACACAGCCACATGAGACAGTCTACTTGTATCAGGCCTGCTCTTATTGACTATTAGTCACTAAAGAAGGTAGATGGCAAATGCTTTGTCAAAAGACCTGAAGGCATGAATGAGTGGAGGGAAGACATATACACAGAGGGTCTGTGGGAAATACAGTTAAAAGAGTAATTAAGCAGCATACAGTCGAAGGAACTCATACTCTACAGTCACCTAACCCAAATCCCAATCCATGTAAGAACCCTGATGATAACTCCCCAGTACTAGAGGCAGAGCCTCGGGAGAGCAGAAAATGGACCACTTCCTGTCAACTGCTCTGTGGACAGTGTCTAATACTAACAGCTCCTGTTTATCAGCAGTCTGCTTGTTCCATACATTATCTCAAATCCTCTCAAGTGCCCTGAGAAGGTGTTATTATCCTCATTTTACAAAATAACAATTTGAGATGCAGGGATCTTGCAGCTAATTAAGGAACCTGGACTCTGCACTGGGTCTTTAGGGTTCTGTCTCCCACCAAGTTACATCTGTCTACAGAATACATTCCTGGGTGTCAATCTTGTCCAGCCTTGGGACTCTCCCCTCAAAGGTCCTTGCTGCAGTAAAGGATAATTCTTCACTCATCCAATGCCTGCACAGCCCTCCCTGTTTTTTTTTTTCTTTATAATGTGGTACTTAGAACCACCCCTTGTAAATCTCATTTCTGTTTCATAAATTCGTTCTTTATTCTTTCTTTAAATTTGAGTTATCCAAAGCTAATCGCAATTTTAATGACTTGCTCTTGATTTCATCCAGGATGACCTGAAAGAGGTCTATTATCTGTCCCATTGCACAGTCCAGCGTTTCCTCTCCAAAAGATGTATTAGGGACTTGAGCTATTCAAGGGATTCAACTGACTGTGCATGCTTGGGTCACTGTAATTTGATTTATCAGACTCTTAAAGAGTGTCCTTGATGAACTCAGTGCCTGCCTGGGGGCCGACAAGGGATGCCCGCTGAAAGCCATGCCATCTGACCTTCAGGACTCAGAGGCAGTGGATGATGTCATCACCATGTGAGCAGAGCTGACTCCAGACAGAAAGTGCTTGTCTCTCACAGGAAGGGCTTCCAGAATAAGAACTGCTATTCTTGTCTTCACAGACCCTAGATGTTGAAATTTAGGGTTTCAATTGAGTTTTATTGCAGGCCTACTATGTGTCAGACACCATGAAAAGCACTGAAGACGACAAGCTAAGATACACTTTCTGTGCTGGAGAATCTTACAACTAAAGACAACAGAAGGGATCCCAGGGAAGAAACCTACCCAGGGCAGAAATGTTCTGGGCTTTCTGTCTCTGCTCCAGCCAGAGTGTTTAACACCTACAAGCAGCCCATTTCTTTGAGAGGCAATATGAAATACTACCTAGGAGTTTTGTCTCTAGAGTTACATCATTCAGACACTTTAAGGTCTTCGTGCCTCAGTTTCTTGGTGGTAAAATCAGGACAATGATAGATTTAAATAACTTGATGTACATGAGATATTGAAAACAGAGCCCAGCACATGTTAAAAACATGGCTGTTGATACTAGTGATTACTGCTTCAAAGAAGGTACACCCCTGTGTAGTAAGCTTAAAGTTATTTCCACCTACTAAGCACATACAGTTCTATCCCCATGAACCTCAAGTTACATCAGGCTCAAACACTGTTTGAAACATTCAAAGCTGCTTGGTGAAATTTATGGTTGTTGTTGTTTTTTTAAGCTGTGGGTGCGAGGGGCATGGGGCAGGCCTGTCTGGGCTATTCTTTTCAGAAGTGCTACTGAATCTCTATCACAGAAGGTAGTGGTTTCCACCTGTCCTAGGGCGAGGCTGGAAAACCAATGATAACTGCCTGGCTACTCAGAGGGATGAAAGTGCATAGCTATATATGTACATGTTTGTTAAACAGGTATGCTAAAATTTCTGGGTTTGTGTAGTGGGAGCTAAAAAGTTGAGCACAAAGCAATTTCTTGGCATAGTGGCTTAGGAAGTCAACTCTGAGATAGGATATCAGCTTAAATCCCAACTGTGTTACCTGTTAGATTTTCCAGTGCACTGTATAGGGATTTCCACAACCAAGACTAGCTCTGTCCAATATACGATGCTTCTGAGTCTAAGAAAACCCTACTCAGAAGGGACAAGGAAACAAGTTAGAGTGAGGTCACGACAAGTCCATGTGGTTCCTCTGAAGCATTCGAAGTTGTGTGCTCTTCAGTGAGGAAGAGCAGCTGACAGGGATTTAAAGAGATTTGGGAAGAGGCCCCATGGGACCTGGAGAGGGGAGAAAACCTTGTGACAATGTGAGGGATACAGATGGGGAATATTTACCTACTGGGTCTGCCGAAACTACCTGGAGCCAGTGAGCACATATAGGGGTTCAATAAATAAAAAACTATCACAGGCTGGGGAGATAGTTCGGTGATTGCTGAGAAAGTTCGAGGACCTAAGTCTAGATCCCCAGAACCTTTCTAAAGCTGGATATGGCAGCATGTGCCTGGGACCCGGGTGCTCCCACAGTGAGAAGGAAGGTAAAGACAGGGCAATCCCTGGAAGTTCGTGGCCAGCTAGCCTGGAGACCTATATTGGCAAACCACAAAAAGAGACCCTGTCTCAAACAAGATGGAACACTGGAAGTGATACCTGAGGTTGTCCTCTGATTTCCACACATACACTGTGGCACACTTATGCCTACATTCACATATGCCAACACGTACACCATAACACACACACACACACACACACACACACACACACACACACCACACCACACACAAACAGATACCATCACTAACATTGTGCTTCTTCCCAGATGGACTTAAATAAACTGTCCCAATTTTGGATCATTTTAGATTCACAGATACATTCTCCTGATAATATAGAAAACTGGCATACCCCCCTCACCAGTTCCCCTAAGGCTGCTCTCTTCTGTAACCCCCTCTTTAGATCTCACCAGTTTTCCACTTGTTTTTCTGTTGTAGCACGTAAATCAGAGTACTACAATATGCATAGCCTCTCTATGTTTTATGTGCATATTTGTTGAAAAATACATGTATTCGCAGCGCTTTCCCTCAGCCCTGTCTCTGGAGCTCTGAGCAGGCCTTGGTGAAGCGAGAGCCTTTTGCTTTGGTAACATCAGCTGTCAACTTTGCTCGGAGTTCTCGGGATGCTGTCTTGGCAAAGAATCAGGCCGGCAACTGACACTTTACCCCGTAAATGAAATTGCTAAATGAAGCCAGGCTATAGCTCTGCAGTGCTTCCCTGTGGGAGAATTAAATCTCTCACATTTCATGCTATTTTTAAAGAGATCCAAGAGAAAAGGAAAGCTTTTGTTTACAGGTATTCTCAGAACAAACAAACAACAACAAAACCACAAAGGAACTTTAACCTAGAATACAGAACAGATTGCCGAGCCTTTGCAAACAGACCTCAGTACACAAATACGAGTGCTTAGTTCTTTCGAGCTCACACTCCAGTGGGCTGGCTAGTGTCTGCTTCTTAACTCTGCCTGTCTTCAGTCTGGAAGCAGAGAAGCCAGCATGGGTACCTGGCTAACTAGCATCCTGTCTTTCCCCTCTGTCCCTCCTGGTTTTCCTCTCCAGTCATTTTTTCCTAGCCTCACACCTGTCCCATCCTTCTCCTAGCTCTGTACCCCAAGTCCTCATATTTACGCAGACTCTGGTTCCTGTCTTTTTTTTTATTACAAGTACAAACCATTAATGTGCTTTTATTGAAGAAAACTAAGACATTCAAATAGATACAAAGGACAGAGAACTTTAAATTATCCATAGTTTGCAACTCCATCACTTTTAATATCCTTTCATTTTGCCTCCAACATGTGCTTACACACATACACACACACAAACTACAAACACCACTACAAACACTGTACACCTACACACACATACTATACACACATACATGCACCCACTACAAATATACACTATACTACACACACACACACACACACACACACACACACACACACACACTTTCTCTAAACAGCTTCTCACAGAAGTATAGCATTACTCTATGTAGCATGTATACATGTATCAAATCAGTGAACCTTTAGCATGTCCACTGGAGGTACACCACTATAGTCATTCTCACTTTATAGGAGAGGATGCGAAAGCTCAGAAAAGTTGTTCTCAGCCCTGGATTCCCACAACCAAGTTGTAACCATGACCTTAGTTACAAAGTTCATGCCAGACTGCCATATACTGTATAACCTGCTTCTATGTAAAATGTGCAACAAACTTGTTTCTATAACATAGATATCCTTTTTGGTATTTTTGATTATCCAGTCTCATATAATGTTTCAATAAACATCTTTAGCTTTAAAACTCGTTACTTTGTCATTTTTTTCTTGTTTCCTTGGCTCATCTGTATTGTGTTTCTATTTCTACTTCTTAATCTTAGCACCTTCCTCCACTCTATTTCTACCTCCATGTTTTACACACACACACACACACACACACACACACACACACACACACACACAAAACTTATCCTTACACCCTTCTTCTGCACCCTTGTCAATCCCTGTTTATATAGCCCAAGTACTGTTGTCATACATTTCCCTGCCTGTGACATTCCCATTACTCATTCCAAATTGTTTATTAGTGAACAATGATGACTTCATCACAAAGGGTTTGTTCTAGGGCTTTTTTGTCAACACTACACAGATATTTATTTCAGCAAACATTTTTGGGCACCTCTCATTTATAGTTTTAGGTGCACAGACATGTAGCTCCTCACTTGTAGCCAGATACAATCCAAGTGAATATCCAGAATGGAAAGCTTAGTCAAACGAAGGTATTTATACCATGAGGTGGAAGCCAAGGAGAAGAAGCTGCATATTCTGACTGGAAGCCTTGACAGAGGTTTCAGAGGCAGTGTCTAAATGAACATCTCTTGACTGTGGAGTCATATGCGGTGATCTGAAGTGTGGTGTTTGTCAACAGTCAGCGCCTTGAGCCTAAACTTGACCTTAGCCCTCCTGCCTGACCAACAGTTTGGGAAAGTTCCTAGGAAATGAATCTTCCAGGGCAGAGTCCTAGGATAAAATTGGTTACACTGCATAGCTTTGAACAATGAAAATCGAAGGAATTGCTTCTATGGGGCCCAGATTATGAAGCAGTGAAGGAATAGGAGGATAGGATGTCAGATGGGCAGTGCAATAGAGAAAAGGGTCTGCAGTGCCTAGCTGGCCGAATGACAGGCGTTTGACTGGTTAGTTGGGATGCCTTCTGAACGAAGACACAGAAGCAGGGAGGAAACTAGAGAGGAATATTCCAGAACAGAAAAATTCAAGGAAGGCCAGAGAACCAGCAATGGGAGCTGGATGTTGCCATGAATTAGATCACACAGACCTATGAGTTGTGGGAAGTGATTTGAACTCCATTCTAGGACAGGATTATTGGGAGGTTTGGGAGAGGCATAGTCAAAACAGTGCTATGCTTTATGAGGACTACTGCATGCCAGTGTGAGGTAGAGGAGGCTAGACAAATTAGAGCCCTTGCAGTAATACAGGGGGACAAAGAATGTACCAGGAAAGTGGGGAGGGGAGCAGGAGCAAGCCTAGGCTTAACCCTACCCAGTCATCCCCAGTCAGCAAACTTATGAAGACTACTTAACTTTTGTGAACCTTTAATCTTATCTATGAAGTGGGGTTAACAAATTGTGGGAGATAAATGAAAATGTGTATGAAAGCAATGAATGAGCGATGACCTGCTGTTTCATTATGAATTGGTGGCGTACCATAGGAATGAAAGTGACGACTCTCTCATCTCTTCTTAAGGCCAATGGTTAGCCATGAAAGAGCTTGAGCAACTCATGAGATGGACATGCATATTGCATGCATCACTTGGATTCTTTCTTCCAGGTGTGTGTGTGTGTGTGTGTGTGTGTGTGTGTGTGTGTGTGTGTAGTGTCCTTTTTTTCTTTTCACTATAGTAATAATGGTACCCAAATGCTTAACAGTTTATGCTGTCATAGCTTGGCTGCTCAGGTTTTTTCTCTTCAAAAATGACATTCCCTCCACCCCCTTCCTATTTCTACGACACCTAGATCCTCATTCTTCTGCCCTATGGAACCTTCACCAGGTCTTTCATTCCGAAAGAGTCACTGCTGTTTCTCAGATGTTTAGTTCTTCCTCTAGCCCAAATTACCGTTCTTTATTATAGCTATTTTATGTGCTCTCTTATGAAGTCACACCACTATTTTTCTAATAAGAACATAAGAAAAATAAAGGGCAGAGACACTGTTTGATTTACCTTGGGTTTTCTCAGGGTATGCCATCCACTGTGGGGCTTAGTCCCTGGCATGGAGCAGGATGCTGAGGAAGTACTGATGGATTAGCATGGCCACACTAATTTCTGGCTAACATTAAGGAAACTAGCAGAAACAGCATGGTATATGGGAAAGAATAGATATAATGTTAGACAGACTCAGTAATGTAGGGTCTGAGGTATACTATGCTGTGTGACCTTGCGGCCACCCCTTTGTCCTCCCACTACGGGTTGTGTTTGGGGCATTTACTCTTGTGTGGTAGATCACAGCATTAAACGACAATCATTTATTTTATCTCACAGTTTCTGCAGACCAGAAGTGTGGAAGCAACTTCTCCTGGTGTTTGTAGGTTAGATCCCGGGTCAGCTGGAATTCTGGTCCTTTGAGCTTGACTTTGTTGGAGGACATGCTTCCAAGTTCAGTCCCAGAGCTGCTGGCTTTTGCCCCTCCTCACACCAGGTTCTCATTGGGTTTGCTCTGCACATGGCAGCTTCTCCTAAGCACACAGTCTGGCAGAGAGAGAGGGGCCAGGGAACTTGACAAGGCTCAGGTTTGACAGTTTTCTGTCCATCTTCCTCCTACCACACAGACCCCCTGCTACACCGTGGGAGAGGTTATAAGAAAGTGAGAGTGCAAGGAATCAGGTCTCCTTCAGTCCTTGTGGAGGCCGCTACTGCCAGCGGGGATGTTGAGGCTGGCTGTGAAGAACAGAACGCTAAGAATCCTGAGCTTGTCCTGCATAGGGAACTCTGCTCATCACCTCCCTGTTACTCATCATACTCAGCCCCTCTTTTCCCCTTCCTTGTTCTGTAATCTCCAACCCCCTGGACCTCACTGCTCTCCTGGCCTCAGTCCATGCTATTCCTTCACTTATCCTGCCATGATTTTCATTGTCTGGCTGCATCCCCTGCTCTTTATGCTTTCAACCATGTTTTCTCCCTTCTCCTCACCACTGCAATGTCTTCTTGCCCATGTCCCTAGATAGTATCCTGCTGGGCATGGCCCCCAGTAGGCCTTCAGACAGGCCCTTCTTCATAGCCTCAGATGAAAGGACCATCTACATCAGGTCCCCCAGAAGGATTATCTTATGGAAACCACTTGGATTGAATCTGTGGCTCTGGCAGCCACTGAATGATGTCAGGACTGGGAAGAGCCAGCCCTCATCAGGCATATTCTCCAACATTAGCTTATTCACTCATATACATTTTATCACTGCACAATGTTTGCATCTCACTGGAGCTCAGTTAGCCGATCATAAACTGGGAATATGTCCCCAACATTCCTGGATGTCTTTCTTGCTCATCTGTGCTTGGTACATAATCCTTTCTCTTCTGGGATCCGTGGCTCTAACTCCGTGTGGTTACAGCCTGTGCAAACATGACCCCTGGAGTTCAACCTTTCTGTCCTTTAAGAGCTGAGTTACTTTAAGAAAGTTGTTTAACTTCTTTGAGGCCAGAAACATAGCAACATCTAATAATGAATCTTAGTACTATCGGGAACTTTTAATGACACTGTGGTTTTCAAGAGGACCTGGGGTCATATTTAGTACCAAAGAGTAGTCAATAAATGTTGATTTCCTTTCTTTTTCTCTTTCAGGCCCAAAGCAAACACATCAGCACATCCCATCTATCTAAAATCCATTGTGTTACATCTCCCTTCTCTCATGAAAATATCCATGCCCCAAATTTTAACCATTTTTCTCACAGCAGAAGTGTCACCAAAGGGAGAGGTATGTACTGGTCCACAGATGCCTGAAGAAAGGTCTCACAAAGGCCAACCTCCTTATATGGCATTATGAGAGAAGATTTTTATCAATCTCTTCAAGCCTTAGTTTTTCTATCCATAAAATGGGGATGGGGAGAAGGACCCAACGGTCTTTAGAGAATTAGATGAAGTAGTACCATGATTTCAATAGCATCCTTAAGTTAGGGCTTGGCACACAGTGGTATTTAGTAAACATGGTAAGCATTTCTAAGGCATGCAATATTCCATTTGTTTTTTTGTCTTAACCAAGTCACTACTAAGGCTTTTGCATGGTCACTACTAAGGCTCCCAAATATGCCATCAGTGTGTTAAAGGACAACCCCCATAATGTGGCTCCATGCTGGAGGGCTGATTAGGTCTGAGCCTCTCGTGTTTGGGATTATGGTAGCATGCTCCTCCTGGCAGGGCCAGCTTTGGAGCACCTTGTCACTGTGCCCACATTGTCATGAAGAGAGACTTCCTTCTCATTACTCATCTCACGTAGCCTCATTATTTATGTACAACCCACAGATGATCTTTGGCCTCTTTTAATTACATTTATTTTTACTGTCTTCTGTAATCCTACAATGTTTTCAATTACCCACTCACTCATTCAGAAGATCCCCCCCCTCTTTTTGATGTAAAAAAAAAAAGCAAGTAATTTTGCAAAGTAAAAAAAAAAAAAAAAAAAAGGTAGCACAAAGGTTACTCTCCCGGTGAGAATCATGCAGTTCACTGTTCTGTCATCTGGTATCTCAGAGAACATACAGAAAAGAGGTAATTTCTTAGTTCACAAAAGGGACTCACTTTTCTGCCTCCATTGTCTGCTACATACCCAGTGACTCAAAATAATTTGAAATCATATATTCTTATTTTTTTGCTCCAGCTTTGGATGGTAGGAGGAAATGATCTTCATAAGTGCTATTTCTTTTAGCATTATATGGGAATCCTCATGCCACATCAAGAGACTCCCTCCTCCTGCTTTAGATTTTATTTTAAAGGTTTTCAATAATGTTTAAAAATTATTATTTTCTTAATTCATCAGATCATGCAAGTCAACAATGGGGTGACAAAAGGGTCACTCTGAAATATTTTTGAGGAGATCAGCATTCTGGTCATTAATTAGAAACCCTGGGTCTGTATAGGTTGAGCTGATTTCTCTCTCTCTCTCTCTCTCTCTCTCTCTCTCTCTCTCTCTCTCTCTCTCTCTCTCTCTCCCTCCCTCCCTCCCTCCCTCCCTCCCTCCCTCCCTCCCTCCCTCTCACTGCTCCCACAGAAAACAAACAGGTTCCTCTATTACCTGAGAACTGCTTAAACTGAGGTCTAATCTACCAGCATCAAAAGAAGATTCCCCAAAGAAGGAAGTCATCACAATTATAATGCTACACTGCAATGTCTAATAAGTCCATGGCAAAGACCAATGGCTTTTCGTTCCCTGATGTGTCTGGAGCACACACCCACTGCCTAGCCCCAGCAGATGTTGCTTGAATCACTGTGACTGGAGAGTCATGAATGTAAATTCTTTACTGTTTGCTGTCTGCCCTACTTATGTTATAGATTAATGAAGTGAGTCTAAAGAGGGGTGGCCAAATTACTAGGCTTTGGTGTGCCTTCTCAAGCGCATGTTGAAATTTAGTTGCCATATCATGATGCTATTAATAGGTAGGATCTTGGAAAGGTGACCAGGTCATGATGACTGTGTCCTCAAAATAAAATAATTTAGATGTTATAGGAGTGGTGTCTTGATGAAAGAAGAATTTGGCTGACATTCTTTTTTAATCATTATTGGTTTTTTTGTGGATGGGTGTTTTGCTTGCATGTATTTCTGTGCACCACTTGCTTGCCATGCCTGGTACCCTACAGAGGTCAGAAGAGAGCATTGGATCCCCAGGTACTGGAGTTACAGATATCTGTGAGATAACACATAGGTGCTAATAATGTAATGGGGGTCCTGTGGAAGAGTAGCCATTGCTCTTAACTGCTGAGCTGTCTCTCCAGCCATTGGCCTCTCTTCTTTCCCTGTCTCATGCATTCACCCTTCCTTCCTACATAGTATGATGTAGCACGGAAGGCCATTACCAGATGCAACTCATTCACCTTGGATTTCCCAAGCCCACAAACTGTAAGTCAACTTCTACTGGTTATGTTTTCAAAATCTGGGATATTTTATATGGCTTCAGAAAACAATCTAACACAGGTCCCAAGGCAGTCACTGGCAGCAGTGAGCCTAGACTACAGATCCCCTGACACTCTAGGGTCTGGACATGCCTCTGTCATCCTGTTCTAGGTAGTGGGACTTGGGCACAAGACTGCAGCTGAAGACAGAGGCAGCTTGAAGCATTTGTCTTCTGCTCTTTCTTTTCTATAGCTCATATTTCTTCAACCTTTCTAGTAAAGAAGGTGGGGTGAACAGCAGAGGCATGGGGGACTCTTATTGCTGTTGGGAAAGATTTCTATAGAGACAAAAAGCTGAGCATTCCAGTTTCTCAGGAAAAGACACATGGGGTCAAAGAACAAAGAGAATGAAAACTAGAGATAAAAATGGAGACAACCAAGAAGAAGAAAGCTATTGTCAATATACCAACTAAACAAGGCCAACTGAGCTCCCTTCATATTGTCATGCTCTTGAGACCACTACATAGAAAGACAGAGTTGGTGAAGAGTATGCCCTCACAGGGGCTTATAGTCTAATGAAAAATGGGTCTCCATGGCAACCACATGTCCAGCAATGAGCAAAGAAGAGAATCAGTTTCTATCCTTGACTAATCCTTGAGAATCACTTTGAAAAAAAAATCCCAGGCTCTAGCCAAATCAATTGAACCTACACCCTAACAATGAAAGCTGAGCTTTTTTAAAATCTGATACCCAGTGGTGGTCCTGCTGTAAGACAGAGACCAGGATCTCCAGTAATCAAAGCCAGGGAATAACCTAAAGAGCACATAATAAGTAGAACTCCATAGTGGAAGTCCATAAACATCTAGCAATTCAGAATCACCAGAGCATAGAGATCTAGAATATCTCTTTTGAAAGTTCCCCCAGGGTACTTCAGATAACAAGGCAGTTTGGGGACACTGTCCACGGGAGCAACTTTGTGCAGTAGCAGTATGATTTGAGCCACAAATGTGTTAATAAGTATCTATTGTAGTCACATTAAACAAGATAAAGAATAGATGAATAAAGTTAATTTTAATTATATTCTTTTTTATTTTTTTTTATTTATTTAATTTTTTTTTTTTTGTTTCTTAAGACAGGGTTTCTCTGTGTAGCTTTGCGCCTTTCCTGGAACTCACTTGGTAGACCAGACTGGCCTCTAACTTACAGAGATCCGCCTGCCTCTGCCTCCCGAGTGCTGGGATTAAAGGCATGCGCCACCACCGCCCGGCTAATTATATTCTTTATTTAACACATACATTAGGTCTTTGGTTTAGTTTATTTTTTCTCACTGCTATGACTAAATACCTGCCCTTAGCAATCTTAGGGAGGAAAGATTTATTGTGACTCATGGTTTGAAGGGATACAGTTTGTCACAGCAGGGAAGACATGACTGTGGTAACACAAGACAGGGGTTATATTGTGATATATAGGTAGAAGAGGAGATAAATGCTGGTACTCAGTTGCCATTTTCCATTTTTCCTTTATATTCAGTCATGCACTTTAGTACCATAGGATGACATTGCCCATATTCAGGGTAGATTCTACCTCCTCAGTTAACCCTCTCTGGAAATACTCCACAACAGGTCCAAAAGTATGCCTCAATAATATCCTAGGTATTTCTTAATCCAATTAGGTCAATGGTCAGATTTAACCATTACAATGCATATATCTAGAAAGTGACCATTTTAACATGATATCAACAGATATCACTGCTTAGTTTTCCTACACTCTAATAGAGTCATCTTAAATCTTTGAGCTCTGGTGTGGAGGACTTTGGATGGAGATCAGTGGTGGAATATTTGCTCAGTAGGCACAAAGCCCAGGATTCAATACATACTACCAATGAGAGAGAGAGAGAGAGAGAGAGAGAGAGACAGACAGACAGACAGACAGACAGACAGACAGACAGACAGACTCTCTCTTGTTAACCTCTGCTTCCCCAACTCTATGGTAAATTCTGGGTGTCTTCTGTCACTCTCCACTGTATATTTTGAGTCAGAGTCTCTCACTGAACTGGGAGCTCACAGTCTGGGCTAGACTGCCTGGCCAGTAAACTCCAGAGATGCACTTGTCTCACCCAACTGTGGGCCAAGGTTATAGATGCACACTTCTGAGCTTGGATTTCTAATGGGCGCTGAAGATCATCATGCTTGTGTGAAAAGCACCTTACCAACTGAGCTATCCCCCAGCCCCAGAACCACTGCCCTTGAACTTAATTTGCACGTTTGCTTTGCACTTAATAAAAGCCTTGTGAGCACAGGCATAGAAGCGTAGGTCCCTGTGATGGGCCAGCAGGAGAAGGTAAGGAGCCAGGCTCAGTCTTGGAAGTGTTAAGCCTCAGAGACTATGAAAAGGAGCTTGAGGCTCCTCCATTGTGGCCATTGGTTTCTCCTGTGCTTTCTGATGTCTGGTGAACTGTTTTGTTTGTCTATATTTGGTCTCATGAGCCTACCACCAGGTTTTAAGAGAAATTAGGAGAGTATTTAAATTCACTCAGTTTGTTTCAATAGCTCTGAAGCTTCCCTGATACATTAGCTTTCTAGGCTTATTGAGACACCACCTCAGGGCAGGTTGACTATGTAGGCCTCTTTTTGTTGGGAACAGAGCAGTAATTAGGGAGGACTTCACTAACACTGAGAATCTGCCCAGCATATGCTTTCCCAGTTTAATTTCAACTTCAGATTTTGTCAGTGTCCTTCCAAGCCTCACTGTGGGTGCATTAGATGCATTTTTAAGACAATAATAAAACTGATTCGAATGATCCCATCTGTTAAAAATCCTTTCACAGAAATCTGTCCTGCTTTCTTGGCACTAGATGTCTGGCAAAATTTGTAATGGATTGGTCGAGGGATTTGTCACTGGCTTACCATCAAATTTAGAAACCAACTGTTCCAATCCAGGGTCGTGGTGTATTTTGTGGTGCAGTGGGACACTGAGCAGCTAATTGCAGTGCTGAAATACAGCAGAAGAGGGAAGTAAGTACATGTGGAACTGGAGTTTGGTGCCTGCAAAGGAAAGCCCATTCTAGGAGGCAGGCAGTCGGGTGGAGGGAGCACCTGGGGAACTTCAGACTTCCAAGCCCAGAATGCCAAATCCCCCAGAAGTACTTCAGTTTGAGTCTTCACATCCCTAATCCAAGCGAAGCAGACCCAATATTATCAGCTCTATCCTTTGGATTTTGTCACAATATTGCACTTTAATAAAATGGTATCTATGAACGCACAGAGCTTGGGGAAATGATGTAGATAATGCAATCTTGTAGCGATGTAGAGCTAAGCATTGTCATCAGTAGCTAACATCTAATAAGACAGTCCCATTCAAACCACAGGTTCTAGCCTGGTATTGTGCCTCATGCCTATAACCTGAGTACTCCGGAAGTAAGGCAAGAGAACTGAGTATGAGGTTATCCCGGGCTAGGCAATATAGTCTAGGCTAGCATGAACTACATAGCAAGATCCTATCACAAATGATAGATTCCATCAAATGGCAACTGCCAGTCATTACATAGGTCCATTGGGGGATGAATCTAGAATATTCTTTACTTAATTACTAATATGTTCATTTCTCAAACATTTTCCACCTGTCATGACCTAGATACAGTGCCAGTGCCTAGAAATATAGCTGTTATTAAGTTCCCTATCCTCATGTGATTTATATTATTGTAGGAAAGTCAGACAAGAAGCTGAAATACAAGTAAGTAAATAAAAGTTTATTGCTTGAGATCAGGAAGCCAGTATGGTGACAGAAACAGTGCAGGAGGAGACTACTTCAGGATGGAGTTCAAGAAGGGGATGGCTTAGCAGGTGTCCTTCAGCTAAACCCTGGTGACAGCTCAGGGACCAGTTCTCCAGGAAGCTAGCACAGTTGGTACAAATAGCTGTGGTGATGCCTTGGATTATCAGGGACTTAGTCGACTGTAAAGAATGAACAGAGTGAGCTTCCATTAGCTGAGTTTGTACCACGGGGGAAATTCCACTTATTCAAGGCCGTCTGGAAGCCATGGTGTTCTCTAAATACAATGTACAGAATGTCAGATGTCATTGACATTTTTCAAAGGCCATTTCCAGCAGCACATGTCATTAGTAGAAAAATAGTAGCAAGCAGAATCCTTTCCTAGACTAGCAGGTAGGGTTTTTGTTTGTGTGGTTGGTTTTGGTTTTTTCAACAAGATATGGAATGAGAAGCACAAAAAGATCCTGTTCTTAGAGTGGGGACCCGGAGTGAAACTTGAGGGAAATTCTTAGGATTTGAGCCACCATGTAGGATGATGTCTCCCTATGAGCTGGGAAACTGGGTGCTCACACTCGTGTGGAACAGAAGCCAAACCAGGCCCCACATCAGGGCAGAACTGGTCCTGTAGTCTAGAGCAAGGTTATGCTCACAAGCCAACTTGTTTGGAGCCCTTGGGAAACAGGGTCTGCAGAGCCAAGAAGGGACCAGCCTCACCCTTGGAATGAGAGCTGCAACATGCTTTAATATACTTGAGAACTGACTCCATGCTGGCAGCCAGCACAGACCCACATCAAGTCCACTTTCCCCACAAATTGCAGCCACATTTTTGCAATTTGGTGTGTATTGATTTTCTCTGAGGGACCCCTTGTTGAGTTATTTAACTGCCACCATGGCAAAGGGCAGCAAGTAATTTTCAGCATAGACCCACTTCTTCAGCCCTAAACTCCAGTCTAGGCCAGTCCTGTAATTTTATTTCAGCACTCTGTGCATGATTACATTATCCAAATCTGGGCGTTCCTGCAGAATGAATGGTCCAGCTACAAGGGCAGAAAAAGTACTTGACTTTTTTTCTTTTCTATCTCAAAAAGAAAATTCATCACACAGGAGTAAAGTAAGGAGGAGAGTCTGGGAGGAAAGGAAGTTAAGACAAGTCATTCTTTATGCTTCTACTTTGCAGTAAGGGTGGACTGGGCAGGTGCTCCAGATTCACGGTACCACTGGCTCCCTGGATTTTATGTTGGCATTCCTTAAATCCACTCACCTTCCTCCAAGGAATGATGAAAACCTTCCCCTGTATATCTGATGCTGCATTTCATTCAGAGCTCTTTTCTTTCTTTCTCTCTGGTCTCTAAAATCTCATCCATAAAAGGGTTTATGGGGATCCCTAGTTTTCCCTTTATACAACTGTTGGTGCAGTTTTTCTACTCAGGTATTATACCCACATTATTGTTGGCATTGGTTGCCAGGAAGCTGAAAGGTATATGTCATTTAAGGGTTAGTTGATTGTTTTGGTTGTATGTGATCCACATATACATACTCCCATATATACATACATGTGTCCAAATACCTGTTGTGAATTTTCCTTCCATTTTTAAATTAATTAATTAAGGCAGTGTATTACTATGTTTTTCAGGCTGAACTTGAACTCCGGAGCCTCTTGTCTCAGCATGCCCTAGTAGCTGGGATGACAAAGATGTGCCCTCTCACCCAGCTGTAATTTCAGTTTATAGTCACATATCTCCAGTACTAATGTTCATTCCTTATATTGTCATATTATGAATTTACCATTGATGTGTAAGTTGTTTCATTTTTTTTGGAAAACATTAAGAAGTAAATGAGTCATTAATAAATTGTTATGCCTTAATTAAGAAAATACTACACCAAGTTTCAGAAGAACTCAGTATAAAAAACCTATAGGAGGTACATGACCATAAGGAATGCTGAAGTTTCCATATAGGGAAGGAGGTCTGAGCTCTGAAATGTGATATCAACTGCAGTGGAGGTTAGTCCAAGGGTATGGTAGCACAACTATAGGCCTATTGGGAGGAAGGTGGATCAGAGAGAAATGTGCATGTGTGTTTGTATTGTGTGTGTGTATGTGTGTGTATACATATATGTATACACATATTGAGTGAGAGTATGTATATATGTATGTATTTGTATATACATGTAAGTATATATGTATACAAATAAGTATATTTAAAATTTTTGTGTACACGTATGTGTATGCACATGTGTGCTTGGATGCCAGTGAAAAAAGGATGTTAGATCCCCTGAAGCTGGAGTTGCAGGTGGTTATGGGCCACCCAACAAGAATGGTAAGAGCCAAACTCTGGTCCTCTGTAAGAGCAGCAAGAGCTCTTAAGTGAAGGACCATCCCTCTAACCCTTGAATGAGAGTGTTTGTATCTAATGAAAGAGCTGGTTCTCTGGAGGCAGAGAATCTGGATTAGAACCCTAGCTCTGTCTCATATCAAGTATCTATACCCTTTGGTAACATTAAAAGATATTTATGGCTCTTTTTTGTTGCTGTTCCTGTCAAATGGTGATGATGGCAGATGTTGTCTGATGCTGTTTGGGATTAAATGAGTTAATGTTCATGTGGTATGGCAGTGGTCTGTGCATTCTAAATACTCAATAGATGTTATAACTGCCATTGCTATTGTTATTATTCTCCTGGTAAGCTCTTGGCCTGTGTCCTCTTATCCCCCCTCACAATTCAATGAACTGGACATTGTTAGTCCCACTTTTGGATGGAGTTTGGTGACACTGGCTTGCCCTGCCTGAGTTCCAACATCAGGATGCTTGGATTTCAACACAAAGCTGTTTGCTCCGAAGTCCAGATTGCACTCACACTGATATCCTTATCACATTCAGCAAATGGAGTGAATAGAAAACTCCCCATTGATGCACATCATGGGACTGATAGAAGAAGCAAGTTTCGGTAGTGATTCCTGTACTCCAAAATTATCTGTAAATGCTTTATGTCAGTCATGTAATGGAGATAAGGTTCCTTACGGGCTTTGCCCTCAAGTGCCTTTTAAACTAATGGGGAAGGTAAATAAAGCAAAATGATGTACAATATGAAAGATGCTGGATCAAGATACAGTGAGTGACAAGAGAGAATATGGAGAAAGGGCATCTGATTTGATGTGGAGTCAGATGCTGGAAGGACAACAGTTGGTTGAGAACACTTGCACTGTCTTTTGGGCTTCTTGGAAGAGGTAGTGTTTCACGGGAGATGGCAGTAATCCTGCCTCTTTAAGAATCTCCTTCCTCGTGTACTGTCAGTCATTTCCCCAAGCCCAGCCTCATCCCTGAACCCAGCTGCTTCAGAAAACTGTTAAGTGAGCCCTCACCAACATTATGTTAACCCAAGTGACTTATATCTAAGAGCCCAACACTTACATTATTGAGAATTTTGTAAGCCTGTTGCTGAACAGCCATTACTAAAACCAAAATAAGAAACTACATTGAAATAAATAACATAGGAGACAAGGGTAATTAACACCCCAAATGCATAACTTCCTTGTTTAGTCTGACAACTATTCACTGTGCTCTTGGATTATTCTCCTCTTACACATGTGGCTGGTGGACAGGCTGCAGTGGTGTGTGGCTGCGCCTCCCTTCCCAGCTCCACATTGAGCAGCATCATGTTGCTGGTTGGCTGGAACCAGCTGCGCTGGAATTCCTTACAATACAGAAGTGAGCAAAGGTCACAAATCAGGCCCTTCTTTGCCCATAGAGCTGATGGGTAGACTCTATCTCACCTTCTCCGCCCTGCTGATAGTTCATTTAACACCACTTTATACTTTCTTCTTGGATTTCTTCATGCCATCCCGATGGCCTCATGCTTTTGGCTAGAATATTTTTCTGCCTTGTCCAGTACTTTCCTTGATGGTGGATGAACTAACCTTGCTTTAAAATGATGTCACTTAGCTTCCTGGGTTTGGGGGGATTGATTTGACAGTGCTAACTGACTACTCTCCTACTTTCATGGTGTGAAGACCAAAACCAATGAAATGTCCTCAGGGGATCAGGAACCCAGAGGAGCTTGGGCTTGAACCTGGGACCCAGGACCTCTACCTCAGTGGTTTCCTATGGCAAGAATTCTCTGCAGTCCTCTGTGGTGTTTTTAATGCCTTCCCTGTATCATTTAATTGGATTGCAGCACACTAAACAGTTGAAAAGAATTCAGCACAAGCTGCCAGGCTCTCTCTTAATGAACATTCTGGGTGTCATTGTTTGCCAAGAAAGCCATTCATTGGATGGAAATCAGGAGATTGAATGAAGAAGTAAAATATTTTTTCCTTTATTTTTCCAATGCAAATGCCTGTTTCTCCATGTAATGGTCCTATCTCATTCCAGTCATGTGTAGATTGGTTTCCAGCATGGAAATGGTTAATGAATAGCTCTCCACAAATTCCATATTTAATTTCACACCATTGCATTATATCTCATATAATGTGCAAAATCCTACTGGGTTCCATTATAAGCTAAATTTCCATGAATCTTTTTCCTTAAATGTGCAGATGGCGTATGTTATGTCCATCAAATCTATATTGGTTCACAAACCCATCATAATGATATGCAGCAGGGAAACTAGAGAGAGATGGCTTCCTCTGTGCCACAGTTGACATATCATAACATAGCAGAATCCAGAGAAACAGGAACACAGACTCCTTGTCTCTTCTTTAATATGTGAGAAAGCTGAGACCCAGAGAGACTAACACATCTACTATTACACAGGGAGATTCTTAGGAAGTCAATTTTAATACATAGTAATACTCTCAAGTTTGTTGAACCCTACAGAAAGTTGTTTTCTTAAAACCTTGCACCAAAAATGTTTCTCTATGACCTCCAATTACTGCACGCACATCAGAGTGTAACATAATGGATTTGCTGCATTCTCCAATAGTCTGTGAAAGTTGTGAACATAAGGAAGGGGCTGTGTTCATCGCTCGCTGCCTCCTAGCAACTGTCAAGAGTAATTATACAATAGATGCCCTGTACATTCACACACAGTGAGTAGTAAATGTGTATTGAATATGTAAGGAGTGGTATGTCTGCTTCTTGGAAACATATAGAGGAAATAGAGTCAGAGATTCACAAACACTCTCTCGACTTAATGAACAAGGAAGAGCAGGTTATAATCATAAACACAGTTTATAGTTCTCACTTGGTTTTTCAACTTTTTCTTGGGAGCAGTAATCTGAACTCCAGCATCACTGAGTCTGGACTTGCTCATGAGTTCAAGGCTGTTGGGTCTTCCTAATGAAGTATTCTTTCTAAGTGAAGCTATTATTGTGAGAAGTCTTGCCATGTCTGGCAATAATGTTTGCCCTATGTCCACTATGTTGGATAGTTATATATTGTCATAGTGGGTTTCTTATTTTTAGGTGTGCACTATATAGCCTTCTTTTATTCTTTTACTTTGAATTTTTCTATGCATTTATATTTAAAGTATATCCTTAATGAGGTAAATTTGGCCTTACCTCATTATGCAGTCAGAAATCTGTGATTTTTGGATGTCATTTGCTATTTAAATTCAATATAAAATCTTTTCTGTTTACATTTAATGTAGTTAAGGTAGTGATGGATCTAAATCTCTTGTTACTTGTTCTCCGTGGTGTAATTCTTTGTTCTTTTATGGCTTCACATCTTATTTCCATTAGGTTGCTCAGTACTCTTTCAGTATTTCATCTTATCCCCTTTATTGAGTTTGTCTATGCTTTTGTGTTAATTTTACAGCTTGCTATATAAATCACCTATGCATCTTGTATATGGACTCTCCTTTCCAGTGATAGGATACTTACACAGCTAGTGAGTGATGTCAGAGTTCCATAACTCAATACTTTGTGTGCCCCCTCTTGCTCTGTTGCCCCATGTTTTACTTCTCTGTGTGTTAGAGAATTTGTAATATGATCTCATTACTTTGGATTTAAGATGTCAATAGACATTTAGGTGTGTGTGTGTGTGTGTGTGTGTGTGTGTGTTTCTAATGTGTCTTCCTCTAGCATCATTTTTCTCTACCTGAAATACTTTGAAAATCTGAAATCTAAAATATTACAAAATTTGAGCATAAAATCAGCTTATAGGTGTTTTAGATTTTAGAGAATTTCAATTTTCAGTTTAGGGATACTTGGCTGGTAAAAGTCCATGTAAACATTGTAAATCTTGAAAACTTCAAAATCTGAAACTTTCTTGTCTGAAGAATTAAAGATAAAGGATACTAAACTCATACTGTAATTCTGCTAACAACAACAAATCTCCATTTTTATTTATCAAAGTGTATTTATTTATTTTCTCACTTTTGAAAGTCGCTGAAATATTAGATTGACAGTCTTTGTATCTTCTGCCTGCCCTTGGAGAGTCTGCTGTCAATCTTACTGTATTTCTCACTTATACAATATGAGATTCTATTCTAATATTTTCTCTTTAATCTGGTTTTTAATAATTTAGATGGGATGTGCCTATGAGCACTTTTCTTTGTAATCACTCTTCTTAGCATATACTGAGCTCTTGGACTAATGGTATGGATTCTTAAAAATTCAAATTTGGAAAATGCTGTTGCTGATGATTCTTTCGTAAAATAATTCTGCCCCATTCAATCTCTTTTCTCACCCTGAGACAATTATAGAACTGTAAGTGACTGATTGGTTTGTTCCTCAGATTACTTAGTCTTCCTTCATTTATTCTCCAAATACTTTGCCTTAATTTCAGATTTTTACTGACATTTCTTGTTTGCCAGTACTTTCTTCTATTATGTTCATCCTACTGTTAATCAACTCAAATATAAATTTTTGAAATTTTTACTCATATATTTCACCTTTAGGGTTCGTATCTGCTTCTTGGACTTTTCAAGTTTCTCTTAAAATATCCAGTCTTTTCCCTCTTTGTGTCCAACATTTTATGTACATTAAACATATTTTTTATAGGCATTTATGAATTTTATTTTGAAAATCTCACTTTAGTGTCGTCTGTGTGCCAGTTCTCTGCTTGATTCCCCCTTTGACTGTGAATCAAACCACACTTCTCTCTCCATCTTGCTTCTTCATTGTATGAGGAGGACTGCAGGGAGAGATGATTACATGTGTGTCTTGATGGCATCCAGAACCAGACCTGACAGGTAAGTACAAGTGTGTCAAATGCTTCTTGTTCTCCCTCACATATGGGCAGACTGCCACTCTTTACTAAACACATTCTCACCCCTCACTCATTTCATCCTGAACAACTGACCCCAAAGACACACACACACACACACACACACACACACACACACACACACACACACACACGACTTTGGTGTAATCTGATTATGAAAAATGTAATACAGTTAAAAGTAGTGTAGCATGATCATTTGCAATAGAAATATGCCAATTTACCAAGGAGAGACTGTATTTGGGCAGAAAGACCAACATGTGGGTGAGAAATGGTCTATGAAAGGTGCATCTTGGACTATATCAAGGATATAGCATACAACAGGAGCAAAAGTAAGGCAGACTCTGTAAAAGATTAAGATTTATATTACAAATTGAATTGGGGCCAAAAAAATAGCTCAGTGGTTAAGAAGAGACTCTCTTCCAGAGGCTCTGGTTCAGTTCCCTGCACTCACATGACAGCTAACAACTGTCTCTTACTCCAATTCCAGAGGATCTGACAACCTCTCTACCCTTTCGGGACACTGCATACACCACACATGTAGAATACAGACATACAGGCAAAATACCCATATACATAAAAATAAAAATAAATAAATCTTAATAAAATAAAGAATTGAGAACTGGAGAGATGGCTCAGAAGTTGAGAGCACTGACTGCTCTTCCAGAGGACCCGGGTTCCTTTCCCAGCACCCATATGGCTGCTCATAACTGTCTGTAACTCCACTTCCAGGGGACACAAGACCCATGTGGCAAAACACCAATGAAAAATTAAAAAATAAAATGAAATAAAGAATTGAGTTACCTGGTTTAATAGAAAGAGCCCTGGATTTGGATACAGGGGACCTAACACTTCATGTCTTAGATCATTGCATAGAAATTTGAAAAATAATCAAGTTATAAAATCAGGAAGAGTGCTTAATTGGGATCTTGTTCATAAGGCGATGACTTCTAAATGGCATGTGTATTAGATACTCCAAATATTGTCACAGGAATTAGCCACTCAAATGGCTTACTCTCTCCTAAAGATGATAGTCCCTGCTTGTAAATCAATCAGGAAGCAGTATCAAACCATGCTTAAGTAAGTACATTTTAATATATAAGCTGCTGTACAGAGTCAGCATTATTTTTAGTTATATAAACATTGTAAGGCCTGTCATGGTAGAAGTCAAGTTTTCTAAGAGAAGAATATGTATTATTCTTACCTGCCACTATCTCTACAATAGTAGATGATCAATGACTACTTTCTGATCAGTAAATGAAATTTAGCTGCAATTTCAGCCAATCAGAGCTCCCCTCACTCATGGATTCAGAAATTCTCTACATTCTCTGGCACAAGCGTATTTAGTTGAAGGTAAAATTTAAATCAAAATCAGTCTAGAGGTCCACAGATCTTGTTGGATGGCCTCTGAGGAACTAAAGCCCTACTTTTCTGTTGGAAAATGCAGCCCTCTCAAATACTCCAGATGTCTTTAATATTGCAGGTTTTCTAAAATTTCATAAAATCAGTATCTAACATGGTCTGTCCCATTTCTTTAGATATAAGAAGTCCCTCATTTAAAACAGTTAGCAATATGAAAGATTTGTTACCCTCAAGTTTCATTTCTTATAAGACTGCTCTTTTTAACAATGTGGGGAATTGGGGAGATGGTCTGTGGATACAAGCATAAGGACCTGAGATATGATCCCCGAGAACCTACGTAAAACCTGAGTGTAATATGAGAGATGCTGTCTTGAACAAGATAAAAAGTAAGAGCCAACACTTCAGGTTGTCTTCTGACATCAACATGTGTGCCATAGAATGTACATATCTGCATTAAGATATACTAATTTACATACTCACATGTATGCATACAAATGCACACACATATTAACATACCTAATAAGTAAGTACCATGTGGGTGATTTAAAACAGTTATATGCAATAATCTCTATCACCAAGTTTCATTCTTCCAGTGTAACAAATTTCTACTCTTTAACTGTCTTTTTTCTTTATGGTACATATTTTAATGATATATAAAATATATAGTATAATATAGCATAATAATTTATATTATTATTTCTTGCTTAAGCATTTCTGCAATTGTTCTAGTAGCTGAAAATTTAATCTTCTTACATCCCATGTCTACTTCTTCTTCCTTATACTCTCAATAAATTCATCCTGACTTATATTACTAGTTCATCTTATCTTACTGTTCTGTTGTAGTTGTTTATTTTAGGGCCTTTTTCCTATCTAGTGCAGATGGTAGTTTCCTGGAACTGATATTTACTTCCTCTTTTCCATTTGTTTAGCTTTCTGTGTCTCTTGCTCCTTTTCCCCCAAACATTTCAGTAGGATCTCTCACGCGCTTATAGGAAGTTCCCAATGATGACACACTATTCTTAACTTTTCTTCAGCTCTTTGTGTTCCCAATGCTTTCATTCCCAATGACTCCCACTTCTTCTACTGAGGATTCAATGAATCAGTTTGGTACATGGCTATGTGCTCTGGAATTTTTCATTAGCTATCTTCTACACAGAGCTTTCTGCTTCCTTGATTGTAGATTATGTGTATAGATATATATATGAACAAATATACTTATATTTACATATATGCTTGTTTCACTGTCTTCGTGTTTCAGAAGCTTATATGCCTGCATCTGAGACTGTATGTCCAAGCACCAAGCACTTCTGAAGAGTCCCAGGATGCTAAGAAATATCTTATTCTAGTTTTATGCTTGATTGAACATTTGGATGGTTATCAGATTTCAGGTTAAAAATCATTTTCTGAAATAGTGCCTCATCGATCCCCGGCAGCTGGTGTTGCCAGCACCATGGTCTCTGTGTACCCTTTGTGCATGACTGATTTTTGCCAGGTCGGTCTGTTTTGTGTTCTGTTAGGTCTAAGTTTTAAGGTTCAGGTCTTATTCCAGTTTTTCTGAGGTTTCAAAGTAGTATGCTTTGTTGTAAGCCTTTTCTCTCCATTACCCAAGTCTTGGTATTGTATACTTGGTAGATTCCTTTAATGTAGAGACTATTGTCTTTACTTCTTGGCAGTTATAATAATTCTGTGGGAAAATTTGCCCTCTAGCTTTTCCTCCAATTCCTTCTTGCCATATGACCATGAATCCCTGAGCTGGTCCTCTGCTAGCCCTCTCTTTGCCTATTATTGCCAATCCTAGGCCCTTTGGTTTCTTTTCCCATGATGAGTCCTAAATTTCATCCTCAAACTCTTTCACAGATACATATTTTTTGAAGATGTATTATCTTCCTATCAATGCATGTGATTAAAGTTCTTTTAAAGTCATTTTATCCATGTTCTCCACAATTTCATCTCTCTCTTTGGTTATATTTTATGTTTTGAATGGGGTGAAAGGTTACTGGAGGCTTCTCTTAATATCTAGTACTCATCAGCTGTTTGTTAATATACAATTGTGAAACAATTAAAAGCTGACTGAAAACTAGGTAGGTTCAGTTGGGGAAGAAGAGAGGAAACTTATGAACAAGCAAACTAGAAAGCCAAGCTTCCCATTGACAGTACTACCTTTCTCTTCATCCTCTTGTGTCCTGATATGTATTTATTAGTATTTTCTCTGGAACTCATCTCCTTCTCTATGAAAGAGTTGCTGTTCTGTTGCTTAGGAAAAGGTAGGTGTTCAGTTTTTAAGTGCTTTGGTCAGACAGGGCATAAGAGTGAGAAATGGGGTCTAACACTTTCAGATCCAAATTCCACTTGATTCTGTACTGTTAGTTGTATTCCTCCCTCTGCTCCTCACTGTACTCTGTGCCTGGTGTCCCTACACAGAGAATAAATGCAGATAGGCAGCTGGTCAGTGGGGAATGGGTGTGATTCCTTCCACTTGACTATACAAGGAAGGGCGAACATCTGGCTGAGTATTATATATACAATATTAGCCAAACCTTTTAATTCATTTATTATGATTATTTATTTGTTATCTCTTTATATAACATTTATTAATTATTATTATTATTATTATTATTGTTGTTGTCACTATTATTATTTCTAGCTTCATGCTTACTCTTCTTAGGTTCCAAAGTCTTCAAATACCATCCTATTCTAGGATTTGGCCTCAGCAGAACCTGTTAGCTTAGACATCTCCTTTGAAAGTGATCAGTGTTCAGCTTCTCCCTTGCTAGCCCACTTCTAATCCATTTTCCAAAATCTTGGTCATATTCCTTCTAGCTGCTTCCTCCTCTCTTGTATTTGCTTCTCTCTCTATCCTCTTGCCATCACTTTTAGCTGCTGTTTGGGAAGGGAATGAGGATAAATTAGTGCATGAAGTTTACTTGAAAACCACTAAAAAAGAGATTTTCCTAAAAAGAATATTTGGCCTTCCTGTCATTCCCTATTTCAGATCCTTTGAAGCCTGCTCATAACTATAAAAGTACTTTAACTTACCAGATGAAACACTTCATGACCACAGCTGCCATCTCCTCAGGATTAATCACCGATTACCCACCCAAACTAGGCCCATAGAGTTGTCTTCACAGAATGGCTCCTGTTTTATGAGAATACTATTCCCATGGGCAGGCCTACAGGCAGATCAACCTCTTCCTAGAATCATCTTTGTTTCCCAGGTTACCATTTATTTACCTAATTTGGACTACTGTGTTTTAAATAAGAAATGTTTTCCATAGGCTCACATATTTAGACTCTTGGCCCCAGTTGGTGGCATTTGGGGAGGTTGAGCCTCATATATCATGAGGGCTGGGCTTTATGGCCTTGCCCACTTCTCTCTCTCTCTCTTTCTCTCTCTCTCTCTCTCTCTCTCTCTCTCTCTCTCTCTCTCTCTCTCTCTCTCTCTCTCTCTCTCTCTGTCTCCTTTCTACATATAGCTAAAAATTTGATCTTCCAGCTTCCTGCCACCATGTCTGTCCACTGGCATGCCTTACCTGCCATTATAGATTCTCCCTTTGGAACTCTAAGTCAAAATAAACTTTCTTCTGAGAGTCACTTCAGATCACAGTGCTTTATCACATCAACAAAGAGCAAGGAATACAACGAGCCAATCTCCTCCCTAAACATTTGGGAACCTGAAAGCTCAGAAGATGCTGAAACCACACTTTATATGGCACTGAGAAGCAGCACATGCTTGTCTGTAAATGGAGAGCTAGAAAGACATGCTGGTGGTAGCCCTGACTGCCCGATTCTTTTTCATTTCTGAGACTTATTTCTGCCCTTAGCTCTTGAGTCTCTATGTGTCTGTATAATGAATTCCATGCTTAAAGCAGTTTATTGCATGTAGTTAGTACTCAGTGAATGTTAGCAACCATTATTCACTCGAGCCTACTAAATGATTGTGTTACTTCTTATTTCTTGAGGACGGCTTCATATGTCAAGTGCACACATTTTCCCAGCATCTCTTCTGCCTATGTGTTCTTCCCTCATCTCTCTTCTCCTTGCTAGGTGACTCCTGTGTATATGTCAGAACTCAGCTCATGTAAAAGGGAAGACAGAGGGGGCAGGGAGAAAATAAAACAGGAGTATAAAGAAAGTGAATATGATCATGTCTACATGTGTGGAAATATTGGAAAAAATATCTCAGCCCAAAGGCTCACAAAGGATGCCCTTCCTTCTCCAGCATACTTGGGACTCCTCTCTGAGCACAGTTTTAGCACAGCATAATTTGCCAAATAGTTCTTCCTTCTCTATGTTAACTCTTCATGTAGTTAGCTTGGTTTTGTGTCCTTAGTATATGTATATAAAAACTAAGTTTATCAAGAGAACATACTCTCTGCTTCCAACTGACAGAAATCTGCGACACATTTTCCCAAATAATATTCTTATTATTCTTTTCTTTATGCTAATTAACCCTAGAAATGTATTTTGGCATAACACTTACTCCCCCTGCCCTTAATAAATCAAGAACCACATGTGAAAAAGACAAATAGCCCTTTAATTTTTTTTCTAGGATAAAGTACTGATACATGTGTGAAGTACACAGATCTTCACCTTTCTGTCTGTCAAACTAATTTCTCCTTTAGCAGTTCAGGGAGTGTCTGAGGATCAAAACTGTAGTCTTCTGTGAGCATGCTCACAATAAGAGAGAGGAAGCTTTCCCTGTCTGCACTCACCGATGGGAGTGTGGTCTTCAGAGTCAGGGCAAAGGAACTGGGGCAGGAAGATGAGCAGTTATGCTCTTCTCCAGCCACAGGCTGGGTGCTCTCACAGGTGTTTGCCTGGAGACTCTCCTGAGTCACATGAGCATGGGACCTACTTCATGCAATAATTGCCTTTGAAGAACCAAGCCTCAATGACGTCAGTGACTTGCTGCCATTCAAGTCACATGATTTACCCACAAGGTAGAATCACAAGTCAACCTACACCCAAGAAATGGCTCTAAGACCTAGTCTTTCACACAATTCCACCTTTGTAAAATTGTCTGTGATGGGAGATTTAACTGCATGCTCAGAACATGAGTTATTCATGGCACTGTTAGTTTTCTCAGTTTCCTGTAGTTAACATACATTACTTTTACAGTAAAAAAAAATATAGTGTGTGTGTGTGTGTGTGTGTGTGTGTGTGTGTGTGTGTGTGTGTGTAAAGCAATTCCTTTACTTCAATAGGCTTGCTGGGGGATTTTATTCTTTGAACAGCTAAGTGTTAATTATAAGGATCCTTATTTTTTATTAATGTGCAGTCGGAGATAGGATTCAGGCAATTTCCCCAGATTCTCCCTGTTAGTTATCAAACTAGCTGCCTAGATGCATGTTTCCTAACACAGGTGACAGTTGTCTGTGCTTCCAATTTTGTATTTTCAAAGCCCTCCAGAAGATTCCATATGAGGTGACTTTACCATGTTTAGGGAGTCTCCCATCCCTTTGAGGCTACAGGTTCGTCATCTGCAAATGGGAATCAAAGCCCTCACTTGGAAGCTGAGAGAGAACTAGATGAATTGGTTGCAGGTACCCCCCATGGCAGTGACTCCCTACAGTCAGGGCACAGCAGCAGACAGCTCTGAAGTGCAAGCTGGGACCTCCCATTTGTATGCCAATCTTCATTCTGCTACTTGCCAAACAGCTTTAGACAAACTGTTTACCTCCCTGCGTCCTAGCTCCCTTATCTGCAAACTGGAGATATATAGCTATGCAGCCTGTGTGAAGCCAAAAGAGATTGATAGAAAGAAGTGTTTAGATCAGTGATCCCTCATTCGCTGGGACTAGAACAGGTGGTGCTGGCATTCATTTTTGTGGCTACTGTAACAGGAAATCAGAACCTGTATTTCACTGGACAAGAAAGATGCCATGGAACATAGCCACTAAATAAATAAGTGCATCAGTTGCTGGGGGACACCTTTCAGAAAGAATAGGCTTCTACTCAAAAGCTGAGACAGAGATTTAGCTGATGCCATGTTCTCCCCATCAAGACATTAGAAGGTTGAATCACTTCCATTCTAAAGCTTTCTGGAAGGCAGGCTTATTTGGAGAGTTTCTATTAGTTATGTGGTAGGGATGAAGGGAGAGTCCCTTTGTACGGATAGAGCTGACCAGGTGTGCACCTCTCCCAGCTGCCAAAGAGAGAGGCACACCGGGAACTCCTTATCAGCTTTTCCAGATGTGAGGCAGGAGGGAATGTGTAGACTTAATACACCGCCAAACAAGGGAGAAATGGAACCAAGTACTTAAATGCAGCAGACAATTTGGGAGAGTCGTGAGTCCTATTTTTAAAATGCTGAATGATAGGGAGAGGAGTGTAGAGCCTGGGAGGGTGCAATGGAGGTGTAGGGGTGGTTCTGTTTCAGTTAGTATGGTTCCAGGCTTCTCTGAAGGAATAGCATTTAAATGGCCACCCCCACCCCCTATCCCCCACCCCCTATCCCCCACCCCCTACCCCCCACCCCCTACCCTCGACCCCTACCCCCGAATAAGATGAGAACCTGCCTGTTGAGAGGGAGTGGCCAGGAGAAGTCATGATGTCAGAGTGTGCTTGGAGATCTCAATGAAACCTGACCTGACCACCACTATAAGAGTGTGGTATTAGATAATGTGTGAAGATGGTCAATGAGCACAGGGTTTATCAATGGGAAGATACCACTTCCCATATCCAACTGTTTACAGAGCTGCCTCAAGGAAGACTGCTATGGGGTTTGGTTTGGCCCTAACTGGGAATCAAATTGCAAGGAGCAGAATTTGTTCTCATGTTCCACAGGAGCATACTTGGGAAGCACTGAGCTCTTTGTTACTGAGGATGTGACAACAAAAGCCAGATGTCACTAGTGATGATGGGGTTCCAGCTAAGGGGCTAGGAAAAGTTGACCAAGGTTCCTGAAGACTTCTAAGTTGTCTCTAGCTCACGGAATCTGTGCTTGGGGGACACATGGTCTGGAACAATGGGGAGGATTGTCTGAGAAGGAGACCTATGTGTCTCCTTAGGTGCCCTGGTTGTCATTGTTACCTATGCTGGCTAGCTCTAGCTTCCCTGTGTGCAAGGTCTCTCAAGAGCTGTGGGGATTTCTGTTTAAACACCACGATTGAAGCCTTGTCTAGTTAGTGGCTTATTTGCATGTCAAATTAGGGTTCAAAGAAATGCAAATATGCAAGCTTATTTGCTCAGATAAATTTGCTTTAGTAACCTGGAGGAAACAGTAGGGTCTAAAACACTCAAACTGAAATTAATGAGGCCACGGTGGCCTGTTGGCTTTCATTCCTCCCACCTTTCACCTTCTCTCTCCCCATTTCAATTCCCCAGAACTCAGCAAACACTGCTGATCCCTGCTGTGTGGAAGTCATAGCGAAGAGCAGTGAACAGACCAAGCAAAACCAACACCTTTGCTCCATGCAGAAACAGGCAAAAAGAACAAAGAGGATGATTAATACAAAGTTCTTAGTACAACAACAGATATAAGTACGAACAGTAAATGAGCAAACAAGCAAAAAGTCAATGTCACCTGCCCTATATCTGACCATGTGGCTTTGGAACTAAAGATGAATTTTGATTGGCTGGGAAAACCAGAGCACTAACTCCTCACACTGGCTTCCTTCCTACCACCATCTCCCTTGCCTTTGGCACAGGCTCTGAACTCCTGGAGCAAAACCACTTCTTATCCACCTTGTTAGTGCCACAGCATGCCACTAGGTAGGGATCTCAGTCACCACACTGGAGGGGATGTATGGTTAAGTGAGTAACGCTTGAGCTGAGGTGGGGGTGTCATTTCATCAGCATACCCAAGGTGGTATGGCCAGTGCTCTGGTAAAAGGCCTTCAGTGGGTAACGCTAGAGGCAAGAAAGTAGCAATCAGTTGGCCTTCACAGCAGCGTGACCTGTCCAGGGTGGCACTTGATAAGCAGGCTGCCTAGAAGGAACAGTGGGGGAGACTGTAAGGAGGAGGAGGCTCTGTGAGCAACACTGAGAAGTCTGGGGAGGAGTGTGAACCTCATTGCCTAGGAACTTGGCAGCCAGCCCTTAGAAGTTTTGCAGCATCCGGATGACAAGATCAGAGTAATGTGGCTTCATTGTTCCCTGCCTGTCACTCTGGAAGCTGTGGCTGTCATTGGTGATTAAAGGACCATGGAGGGAAAGATCTACTTTGGAGAAGCTGCAATGACAGTTGACTTGTGGGGTGTGAACAGGCATTCTGTACTTGTGAGGCGGGAGACCCACCCTGCCTTATGTCTTCGTTGTAACTTCTATATAAATTTCCCCTCCTCTTTCTGAGTAGTATGCCCTATTCTCCCCTTTTTAAGAACCTTAGGTTTTAAAATTATCCTCTGGCTCAAGTCTAACATCATTGGTATTTGAAGAATAGCCTTCCTCATGAATCCCCATGTCTGGCCTCAAATTGTTTTCCTGAAGCCTCTTTGATTTGTCTTTCATGTGCCCCACCAGCCTCTAGACCACACAGCATAAACTGCAGTTCTTAAATGCATATATTAATTGTGTGGGTCTCTCCATCGTGTATCCTTGGTGGAGTAAGACAGGATCCATATCAGTAAGATATATTTGTATTACTTATCTATTTAAATCTGTCTGTGTGTGTGTCTGTGTCTCTCTGTGTGTGTGTTTATATGTGTATCTGTCTCTCTCTCTCTGTGTAGTATGTACCTGTGTGTATATGTGTATGGCTGTGTGTGTGTGTGTGTGTGTGTGTGTGTGTGTGTGTGTGTGTCTGTGTCTGTGTCTGTGTGTCTGTTTGGTTGTGGTTGAGTAGGTGCAATGAAAGTAAAAAACAACTTGTAGCCATCAGTGGGTCCTGCAGATCAAACCCAAGCTGTCAGGCTTGGCCTCAAGTACCTTTAGAGAAGGTGAGCGGAGTGAAATATTTAATTCATTTAGCTCTAAGGCCTAGGACCGAGTCACAGAACATGACATGCTGTGCTCAGTAAAACCCTAATGGGTAGTGGAATAATTAGAAGAAAGGTAGGAATGGATGGATGGCAAGAAAAATTTCTGGTTTTAAAAACAATATATTGTAAGGAAACCAGGCTCATCATCTCAGTGACAATGAAGATATATTGAACTCAATGAGAAATACCCTAAAGGTGGGGACCCCATCTTCCTGATCACTTCTGCATCTCAGGGCCTTTGTCCAAAGTCTCTCACAGGAAAGATGACCTGTGAATATCAGCTGGAGGAAAGGGCATAAGAACAATAAATTGTAGCCATCTATGTCTGTCCGGCATGGCTGCCCAGGGGTAAGAATTCCCAACAGCCAACAGGCCAAGTATCCAGTTCTCTTAGACTTCTAGAAGTCTATTGTCTATAATTCAAACACTTGGCATTAGGACACACACACACACACACACACACACACACACACACACACACTGACTACTGAGATTACCTTCAAGCTTCTGTTGGTACAAATAACTTCCTTAATTCAAATTTTATACAATCCTCTGGAGTTTGATCACTAACCATATCTCTGGTTCCAGGGAGGCGAATAGGACCATGTTGGTGACCTCACTGCATTATCATTACTTCCCTGTAGTATGTCATGGGAATTCAAAGTCACATCTTATAATTACTGTCGAGTTGTTCTCACTACAAATAGAACATGAGGTCATGGATGTTTTAATTACCTCAACTATCAATTGCACATGCATATTTCTAAATACGTTATTTACTACTAATATATACAAATTAATTTATCAAGTAAAAACTAAACTATATTGTGCTTAAATTTAAATAGCAACATGTTTGTTTGAGAAAAGCCAAAAAGAGAAGGTAGATGTGGGAGTTGAGGCTTAGGGCTTTGGGGAAGGGCCTCCTTGAGAAGGTGAGTGAAAGGACTTGAATCGAGGAATGAGAGGATATACAAAATTTGGGGAGAGGCTGGCCAGGCAAAGGAAACAGCCTGTATAAAGGCTCTGAACCACAGGCTGCCTAAGGGCCAGTGAATAGCAAAGGGGAGTATATAGCAAGCCTAAGACCTCCATGGATAATATGAATGCAAACTAAAAAGGCATAGCTTATAATCAATAAACCAGTACTGGTTACATCATTATGAAAGGTATGTATGCCTGTGAGCCTCAGTCATCTCCTCTATAAAATGGGAACACCAATTTTTCTGTCAAGAGCAAAAGAGTCTATATGATAATAAGCCTAGCGTGGAAATGATAGACAGAGCCCTGATCCATGCTGGCCTTTTAGTTCTTCCCAGAATGTCCCCACTCAGAGCCTCAGTTTGCTCCTTCCATAGACAGAAGCCTGCAGGTTCCATTGTCTCCTGATGTTCATTCTAATGAGTTGCCCCTCAGACCTGCACCCCTCATCTCCGTCACCTTCCCATTTCCTTTCCACAGTCCACAGCGAATGCTGGGGTCCGGGAGATTCTTCCAGCATGACTGTGCCACTGGCTGCCAAGTGGAGAACAACTTGAGCTTTTGCAAACAAACAAAGCAAAACAGTTTCCAAGATGTAGGCCTTTTGTTTGTGTGAGCAGGGACATGAGCAAACACCGGCATGTTTCAGTTCTTAAGCAGCTTCTGGAGTAATTGCTGGCACTGCCTTCCCTAATTACATAATGTCTGTCTTCCTTGGCAGTGACCTTAGTATTGTCTTTAGTGTGAAAAACGTCAAGTCTGGGACTCTACAACCTTATCCTTGTTGGCTATTTAAAAGTGTGCCTCTTTCTTAGTTCCACCCAGCCCAATTCTGTTGCTCTTTTCCTAATTATCTGAAAATACGTTTTAGTAGATTGGTAGAGTGTGTAGGAAAACTTGTGGGTGGCAGATTTTCTTGTTTCATAGATATTTCTTAATCACCAATTTTGAATCTAGGAGGGGACTAAGCCCTGGTGGTATCAGAGTTACAAAAATATCCCCTGTCTTCCAGAAAGTTGGGAGAAGCAGACATGTAAGATACAGCTCCATCCTAAAGATCACAAGTCATACAATTACAGTTGGATTCAAAGACCAACTTTATGGATTGCCCAAATTCCAACTTCTTTTGAAATTGTGCAAGTTATTTAAATCATCTAAAGCTCTCTGTAAAACAGAGGACATACTAGCTAACTCCTGTGTGGTTGCATAGGTAGAGTTAGCCAATATTTCAAAAATACTTGACACTGTACGTAGCATAAAGCACATATTAAAATATCAATAATAGAGACTGGAAAGATGGCTCAGTGGTTTTGAGCTTTTAGTACTCTTGCAAAGGAGCCAGGATTCAGTTCCCAGCATCCAGATGGTGACTTAAAACCACTCCTAACTCCAGTTCCAGAGGAACTGATATCCTTTTCTGAACTCCATGGGCACCAAGCATGTACACAGTATGCAAACATGTATGCAGACAAAACACTCATACACATGAGATTTTTAAAAAATTTTTTAAAAAATCAACTGCTGTTATTATTACTCATATTATGATATAGGTGAATGGCCTATTTCTGGGACAGAGCAACATGAAGTTCGTATAGAGGCTGGAGCCATGGACACATGAGCTTTACCATAGTCAAAGAGAGGGGAGACACTCCAAACACAAAGGGTAGGAGAGCAGAAGATGGAGGTGGGAGGTGGAAGTCCATTCACCAAACATATATTGAATTTCTACTAAATGCTAGGCATTATACCAAGTTTTAGGGAAGAGGGTGAATAAGATAAGGTTATCCATCATAAACTAAAACAAAATAAACAAGAAAATTAATAATGAAGGAAAATGTATTGAATTGTCTGGGATAGACGTGGACTGATTTAAAAATAGAGCAATTAAGCCCTGCTGCTGGTGGTTTTATATATATATATATATTTATTTTTCTCTCATATCATACAGTACATCCCAACCACAGCCTTACCTCCTCCCAGCCCTTCCCCACCTCCCTTCTCCCCCAGATCCACTGCTCCTCTGTTTCCTTTCAGAAAAGAGCCAGCAGGCTTCTTAGTCATAAAAACCAAACTTGGCATAACAAGATGCAGTAAATCTAGGAATATATCCTCATATCAAGGCCGGACAGGGCAGCCCAGTAGGAAGGAAAAGGCCCTACAAGCAGGCAAAAGAGCCAGAGACACCCCCACTCCCATTGTGAGGAGTCCACATGTAGGAACTACAAGTTGTATGCAGAGGATCTGGTACAGACCCATGCATGCTCCATGATTGCTGCTTCGGTCTCTGTGAGCCCCTATGAGCCCTGCTTAGTTGATTCTGAGCACCATGTTCTTGTGGTGTCCTTGAACCCTCTGGCTGCTACAATCCCTCCACTTCTTCTGCAGAGTTCTCCGAGCTCCGCCTAATGTTGGGCTGTGGTCTCTGTATCTGCTTCCATCAGCTGCTGGAGGAAGCCTCTCTGAAGACCTTTGGGGTAGGCACTGATTCTGTAACTATAGCAGAATATCATTAGAAATCATTTCATTGACTTTTTTTTTCTGTCAGTCATGTTTGGTTCTACTCTTGATCTCTGAGCCATGCAGCTTCTGGATCCTGGCCATCTAGGCAGTGTTGGGCATGGGCTCCCTCTCACAGTATTGTCCTCAAGTTAGAACAGTCATTGATTGGCCACTCCCACAAACTCTGAGCCACCATTGCCTCAGCCCATCTTGCAGGCAAGGCAGGTGGTTGGTCATAGATTTTGCAGCTGCATTGGTATTCCAGTCCCTCCACTGGGAGCCTAGCCTGGTTACAGAAGATGGCTGGTTCAGGCTCCATATTAACCATTACTAAGAATCTTCATTGGGGCCAACCTCATATGGCAGCATTAAAATGTTCATGAGTGGCCTCTTTGAAGCTCAAAAAAACAGAATGAGGCAGAAGACAAGCATTGAGGAAGGAGGCCATGGCTGACTCTGCAATTCTCCTGGGAGATAAAATGAGACAGAAGAGGCATTCTATGGATTTGCCAACATGTAAGGCACAGAGTGGTGTGAACAGAAGCAGCTAGGCATGGGTTCAAACTGTGAGTGGGAGTTGCAGTGTGTCTATCAGGTTTTATGTTTAAAATCTTGAAGCTAAACACAGATTATTATTGCTGTGAATCATAAAGGTAGATATATGAATGTCTATCTTTATATTTGTGTTCTTTTTTACTTCTGCTCTCTGGAAAAAACAAGCAGTAAAGTGAGAGTGTAGAGACAAGAAGAGGCATCGAGCTGAAAGACTTGCAGAGCTATGGAGCACTAACTCCATGGTGGATGTTGGAGTCAGGAGAGATGTTTCTGTTTCTTTTAAATGGGAGATGAGAGCAGTATAGTGGAGGAAAAGGGTATGTGTGAAGAACTAAAGCCCTTGGCAAGTAGAAAGGAGGGTCCCCAGAAGGTAGATGCTTGCCTCTGAGGGGCATGGGAAGCCCATACACACGCAGGGAGAGGAAAAGAAGGCACACAGGTACAGACAGTGGGGAAAGGTCTGTGTAATTTCTGTGAAAAAAAATGACAGACTGCTGAGTGACTTCTACTTCCAGCAGAGTCTGAGCTGAGGTCAGCGACTAACAGGGTGAGGGTATAAGCAGTGGATGTGGGTGGGGAGGTTAGAGCACAGACTGAAAGAAGCATGGACTGTTAACTCTAAGAAATGCAGAGTCAGAGTCCTGAGAACCATGAGCCCAAGTAGGGACTGAGGATTTGGACTCCTGATCTAGAATGGCTTCTATGCAACCACATTCTTCTGTCGTCTCAGGGTGTCACTGAGGTCCTTTGACAGCACAGAGAAAATTCATAGGAGGTGGAAACACTGTTTTTAGAAAATAGATGGAGAAAAGTAAGAGTTACAGAGTATTTGTTTGTAGGTTAGGCTGTGTGCCAGGCACTTTATCTACAGTATCCTATAATGAGCTTTTAGCAATGAGGTGAGTGAGGATCAAAGAATCTGAATAATATTTCACAGTTACTTGATATATGTATGCGTGTGTGCATGTGGGCATACGTGTGCACATGTACATATGTGTGTATGTTGTATGTGTTCACACTAGAGATATACACACACGTGTTTTATACGTCTAGCTTTACATGTAAATACACATAAATGTCCATATATATATATATATATATATATATATATATATATTTATACTCTGATGAGATTCCATCACTTAGGAATGGACAAACTGCCAATCTAGACAGGAAGATAAATTTGATATTCAAGAGACAGAGGAAAGGTCATAAAACTTCAGCCTGTGAGCCAAGTCCAGTGTGCTGCCTGATTGGTGTTACTGTAAATAAAGTTTTAGAGGACCACAGTCATGCTTATTTGTTTCTATGTTGTCAGCTTTTCTATTACAACAGCCACAGAGTCAAAGACTACATCAAGGAAACAGCAACACTTGCATTCCCCCCAGTCCCATCCATTCCTTCCTCTAACAAGTTTATTTTATCATTTTCTATGCATTAAGCATTATCCTGGGTGCCCAGGATACAAGAGAAAATATCACAATCAGGTATTTCTGTCCTTGTAGGACAGGATTTTGCAAAGATGTAAGAGTTACAATATGAAGCTAGATGAAGTGTCAGTGGTGCTGAAGCGGTGATGGACGATTCAGGGAAAGCTTCAGAAATGGGAAGCAATGCAGAGTGTCCTGCAGGCTGGGAGGAGGGCAAGACAAAGGACCTGACTACAAATAGCACCTTTCAAAGTGTGATCCTCAGTCTCTTCACAGAGTCTCCCAAGAACTTATTAGACATATATATTCTTAGGAGTCATTTTACTGATACTTCTTTTTTTTTTAAGACCTGTAGTATTTGATTTTACGCTAGGACTCTAGGCTATATAGGCCCTGGTTCTTGGTTACCCAAGCAGTGTCGGGTATGGATTCCTTCTTGTGGAGTGTGTCTTAAGTCAGATCAGACGTTGGTTGGCCACTCCCACAAGGTCCATGCCACAACTGCTCTAGCTTATTCTTGGGATTCTTTTCCTCCTTTTGGGTTGCCCTGTCCAACTTTTATATGATAGGTTTTGCTTCATCTTATTATATTTTATTTTGTCATGTTTGGTTGTTGTCTCTTAGAAGTCTATGCTTTTCTAATGAAACACAGAAAGGGGGTGGATCCAGAGAGGAGGTGAGGTGGGAAGGAACTGGGGAGAGTGGAGGGAAGGGAAACTATAATCAGGATATATTGTATGAAAAAAAGAATATATTTTCAATAAAAGGAAAAAATTTATAAAATATATTCATGGGCCAGTCTGTACCTGCTCTTCCCTACTCTCAAGTCTAGGCTCAGGACTCACACACTAACTAAGCACCCCCTCTGGTGCTTCTTACACTCACTAGATCTTTGACTGATTGTGGTAGAAGTCCATTGGTGTCCAATTCCGGGAGGGGGTACACTGATACCTGTAAATGGATGGGGCATCCTCTTTTTTTTCTTTTTTCTTTTCTTTTCTTTTCTTTTTTTTCTTTTTTCTTTTTTCTTTTCTTTTTTTTTTTTTTTTTTGGCTTTTCGAGACAGGGTTTCTCTGTGTAGTTTTGCGCCTTTCCTGGAGCTCACTTGGTAGCCCAGGCTGGCCTCGAACTCACAGCTATCCGCCTGGCTCTGCCTCCCGAGCGCTGGGATTAAAGGCGTGTGCAGGGCATCCTCATAGGGAAGGGAGAAAGGAAAAGAAGTGAGAAGCTTCCCTTCTGAGAAGCACACTCAGAACAACTTAGAATTTATCACAATAGCATAGATTTATCTGGACACACGTGGGAAACCTGTGGTGATATGGTAAGTGTGATGGCCCATCTATATACTAGGGAACCCCAACCTTGGAGAAGACTCGAATGCATCTGGGAAATAGGATAGTTCTGAATGTATGGAAAATAGGAAGTCAGACTCCACTCATAGTCTAGCCCCATGGTCTCACTTCCTACTGAAGACTGTTGGAGTCTAATAAAGGCTTCCTAATAAAGACTGTTGAACATTTCTGCCTGTTTCAGATTACGTGGTCTCTAATTATGCCATTTAGTGTGGAAACATAGTGAAATGATGACAAAACCAGACAAAATTAACAGATAGATAATGGGGTGAGTGTAAGTGACCAGAAATAGCTTATGGAAAGTAGGACATTATCTTCAATGTCAGAAGAAGGGTGATTATGTCTATGAAAGCAGGAGAAACTGTTTGACGTAGGAGAGATGGCATGTCCATCCCCACAGTAATGAGTTAACGGACTTGGCTGGGATAGCAAATGCATGGAGTGTGGTAATAGGTAGTGAGCTTGGGAAGGTGGTTTAGGGCCAGATGGTGAAGGGCCTTGAATGCCAGGCTAAGGACTTTGGCATTGATCCTGGAGGCAGTAGGGAGCCATTTAAGATTTTTTTTTTTATCAGTGGGATTATGTGAATAAAGCTTCATTTTAGGGAAATTAAACCAGGGGAAGAATGGAAGATGGTAATAGAAAAGAGAGACTATAGACAGATTTTTTTCTGGGCTTCCAGCTCACAAAAAAAAAAAAAAAATGACACAGAGACTTCTTATTAATTATGAAAGCTCAGCCTATAGCTTAGGCTTGTCCCACTAGCTCTTACAACTTAAATTAACCCATTTATATTAATCTACATTTTGCCTCATAGCTTTTTACCTCTTTTCCATCTTGCACCTCCTGTTTCCTCTCTGTGTCCTCTGGCATCCCTCCCACGCCTAGATTCATTTCCCCTTCTTTTCTCTCTTCCCAGAAGTCCCACCAAACATCTTTCTGCCTAGCTATTGGCCATTTAACTCTTGATTAAACCAATCAGAAGGCATCTTGGCAAAGGCACATCTCCACAGTGTACAGACAGATTATTCTGCAATGGGAGACTGGAGGTGAGGAGAGTCATTAGGAGATCATTGAAAAGATTGTAAGAAATAAGAAATAATGAGGGCTTAAGTGGAGGAAGCAATGAGTCAGGAGAGAGAGAGGAGTTAGAGAGAACAGGAAATCTGTAGGGACTGCCAAGTGAATAGAGAAATGGGGTATCTCAAGAGGATGAACCCAAGATGATGCTGGAGTTTCCTACCTGGATAGCCAGGGTGGCATCAGACTGGTTTATAGAAATGGGGGAAATGAGGATAGATATGTGGAAAGTGCTGTGGAGTCTGGTACAGGCCAGCAAAGCAGGTGGTTACAATGGAAGAGCTGTGGGGGAGGTCAAGGATGGCAAAATATGCCCTGCTGAGTTTGCTCTCTGTTCTAGATTCCTTCTGTTGCTGTGATTCAGAAACCATGACCAAAAGCAAATAGATGTGTATTTAGTCATACAAGGCAAAGTTCATCACTGCGGGAAGTCTGGGCAGGGACATAGAAGAAGCTGAGACAGAAACCACAGAGGAACACAGCTGCTGCCTCATTCACAAGTCAATGCTTCCTTATATAGTCCAGGACCAACTGCAAAATGAATGGGACCACCTAAAATGAACTGGATCATACTACTACATCAGCTAACAATCAAGATGACCAAGCACAGACATGTTCAAAGGCCAGTATTATCTGGGAAATCTCTCAATTGAGACGTCTTTCTAGGCTATTTCAATTGAGAGTCAAAGTTCAGTAGGCCAATGGCAAGACAACATGACCATTGATGGCTCCAAAATGATAGTTCTATTCTTTTTCAACACACACACACACACACACACACACACACACACACACACACACACACACACACACATCAGACTCTCTTTCTCAGTGTATATATGCTGGGAACAAAACCTTGAGTTACATACGCATGTGGAGACTGGGTTAGTTTACTTTACTACATGTAGAAAAGTTTGCGCCAAATATCTAGAAGATGGGGCAGCATTAACATCTACTGACAAAGTATTACAGGTCTACCAGAGAATGAATAGAACTGATTGGGAAAGCAATTTGTTTTCATTCCAAAGTTCCATTTCTAAATATTTTTTAAAACATACCTTCAATGTTTCAGAGGAGAGTGCAGACACGCTGAGGATGGCTGGACTCTTCCACTTCTTGCTTCCAAGTTCCTTCTGTTATTTCTTAACAGTGCAGTGCAAAAGCCAATGACCTCAACAGCCATATCAAGCTCCCGACTCTGGCCCATCAAGAAAGGCTTCTCTGAAGTGAAAGGTACCAGGGTAGAAGCACACTGAAAGCTCTCTCTCGCGCGCAAAAGCAGAGTGGAAAACAAAATATTGTTCTACAATTTACTTTTTGGTGGGAGAAGAAGCTGCTTAAGAAGTTTGGTCATTTCAAAACTAAAAGCATTAAAATCAGGACATGAGTTAGTCCAGAAACCTAGATAATTATGGAAGAAATCAAAGCACATGAACATTTGTGATAAACACTTTCATCCTCCAATGGCACCCTCCTTTAGGACCCTACCACCTCTCTCCCTGACCTCCTCGGGGACAATCCTACTCATCCTGGAGCTCTAGCCTGGTGTCATCACGTGATCTCAGACTTGACAAAAAGTTCTCTCGGGTTTGAATCCTGCTTCTGAGATACATTAACTGTGTGACCTTAGGCAAATCTCTTAATTTCCTTGAGATTCAATATTCTCATCTGTTGTTGTGAGAATTAAATTAGCTAATGAGTGAAGAGTACTCCACAGGGTACCTGGCATGTAATGGATCCTTGTTTTCAAAAAACTTTTTACTTTATACCAATTCCATATTTACTAAAAATGGCAAAGATTTAGAATTCCCATATAACCTAAGCCCAATTTTCTTAACATTAATATTTTTTCACTAGTGTATATGTGTCACAATGAAGCCATACTGATGCATTATTACTAATCAATGTCAATACTTCACTTGGTTTTCTTTGGATTTTATCTAACTTCTTTTTGTTGTTGTTGTTGTTGTTGTTGTTGTTTTCTGCCCCAGGATCTCGTTTAAGATACCCCATCACATTTCATTATCCAGTCTCCTTATGCTCATGCTGGTTATGACAGTTTTTACATTCTCTCTCTCTCTCTCTCTCTCTCTCTCTCTCTCTCTCTCTCTCTCTCTCTCTCTCTCTGTGTGTGTGTGTGTGTGTGTGTGTGTGTGTATTTGTTTTGATGGCATTGCCAGTTTGGAGGGTGTCTTGTAGAATATCCCTCTACTGCGAGAGGCTATCTTAGAGTTACATGTCTATTCTGCTAAGCAACTTGGACCTACCTGCAAATAGTAAGAAACGGGGGAGGATTATGTTATAGTATGATCAGAGTTATAGGCAGATCATTTTGACACTGTGCAGATAATAGATGGGAGATGTGAAACTAGATACAAACAAAAGGAAAGTTAGAATCTAGATTTGGTGGTCCACATTTGTATTCTCAGTACTCAAGAGGCTGAAGCAGGAGTCAGTACAAGGCTGACCTAGACTAGAGGGTGGGGCCCTCTATTAAAGCCTATTTCCCCCTGAAAGAGAGACAAATCATTTGAGGGGCCTAAGCCAAGATAGTGGTGGCTCAAATGAGAGTAATTAGTATGTGTTCATTTGTCAGAACCTGGACAATAATAAACAATGAGACTCTTATATTTCTCTTCTCTCCAGAGAGTATAATCTCAATCCACTAAAAGAGAAGGTATTCCAAGAGAATGCCCTAGGGAGATGTTCATGATTACCCTATGATGTGAGTCTTTAGAAACCAAGTTTACCAGAAGAGGAGCAAAGACAAGCAGAACAGCATTTATATATGATGGTAGCAGCTTTCCTGTGCAAGCGTAATCAAAGGCAATTATTATTATAGGATAATGAATATGGGGTTTGGAGGCAAGCCAAACAACACTGCATTCCACTTCCTCTCCTTTGCTGAGTTAGCTTGTTCTGTCCCAAATTTAAGTTTCCTTCTTTGCAAAGTCAGGAAAGCAGTAGCACCTAGCTCTTTCAATTGTAAGGACCAGAGCTGACATACTGCCACAGATCGAGGTGCCATCTATTATTATCATAGTCAGCCAGTTCCAGGTTTTATTTTGTATTTTCTCATTAAATCTTTCGTACTTTCTTGGCTCCTTTTAAGGGTACATTTTAGCATTTCTTCTTTGTACCCAGGAACTTAAGACATGGAAAAGAGAAAGAATTTACTTCAGGTTAAAGCACTCACAGAGCAGGTTTTGGATTCCAAAGTCAGACCTTCTCCAGTCGAGTTGCAGTGTGCATGAACAGAACCAGGGGAAACCTGAAGCTAGTTATTGCTCAACTGTATCCCTTCCTCATTTAATAAATACCTGTTCAAAGTGCCAGTCGATGGTGAACATTAGAAATGACCAGGAGAGAGGACACAGGGAAACAATTTACCTCGTGCACTTACCATTCCATTCTGTGTGAAGAAATATGTAAACAAGCATATGTAAAGCAGGCTATTGAATATGTATGGTATGATAATGTGGAGGGGTCCTCTAGTTGTTCAGCTTGAAGGATTCTGCTTTAACTCTTTCACAAGTAGCTGTCTTACCACGGTGGCTGTCTATTTTCCACTGGTACCGTGGGAAGAGCAGTGAGGATAGGAAGTTAGGTGGGATGGTATATAAATACAAGCACAAGGTTCCATCTCAAGTTGGAGTGCCAGTGTTTTAAGATCATGTATGGTTGGTTTTGGTGGAAGGAGGAAGTAAAAATGCAATTATAAAGGACAAACTAAGGGCACATCAAGTTCAAAAGATAGGACTGATCCTTCCATGCATAGCCTTTAAAGTGTTTTAGTGTCTTCTCTGCCAGTTAATTTCACATTAAAAAACAAAATCAGGCTACTCTCAGTGAGAATTATGTTACCAAAGGCTCCTTTGAGGTATGCTTTTTGATATGTGCATTACATTCTATTGTGGGACCACAGCACCCTTTATTTAATCATTCTATAACTCAGGTTATCTCTAGTCCTTTGGCTGATCAGATGTCTACAGTTTGGTTCCCACCTAATCTTTAGGAGTATTTTCCTCCCAAACTAAATGGTTTAAAGAAGCCTTTAGTATTTAGTGTGTTTCTGTGGAGTGATTAGAGAGTCACTGGTTTAACCAGAGATCATTCAAGTGCTGACTTTGGTAGAAAGGGTTGTCAGAGTTGGAAGGCTGAGATGGTGACATTCATATGGCTGCCAGCTGGTGTTGACTGAGTGTGGGGATAACTCCATGACACCTTTTGTTCTCCAAAGAGCTAGACTGACTCTTCCATGGTGGCCTTGGGATAGCATTCCAACAGTGCCAAGGACATAAGACCTCTTCAGCTCTCATCTCTATACCTGGTCAAACATTACTTCTGTCACAGTCATGTTTTCCTACTGAAAGCAAGTTACAAGATCTGTCTAAAACTAGGTAATGGGGGAGGGCAATGTGTCTCTTAAGGTAAAGGTGATTTCTGGCAAGTCTGACTATCTGAGTTCCATCCCCAGGACCCACATGGTAGAAAGCAAAAACTGAACTGACAGTTGTCCTCCGACTTCCACACATGCCCCATGGCAGTTAGGTAGACACACATGTACACACTAACTACTAATACATAAAAATGTATAGACATTTTTACAATTTTTATTTTAAAGAAGTAGATTCTGCCTGTGGGTAGCAGGAGTGTCAATGCCACATTCGGAAGGGGTGCCTATGCTAGGATATAAGAGCGCTGTAGCCTTTAGTCCATGATGAGGATGACACCACAGTAGGATTCAATGAACATTTTCTAGGTAATTATGAGAGTTCAATGTGGTCGAGACCTTGCAAAGGCTAGCCAAGTACTCTACCCCCAAGTTACACAATCCAGCTTCTGCAATGTACATTTTACAAATTAAGTTTGTTTCAGAGTCTAAAACATTATTTTCCTGAATGAATTCACATGATTTAATTTGCCAGGCCAGCAAGATGGCTCACTTGGCAAAGGTGCTGGTAACCAAGATTGAAGACCTGACTTCAATTCCTTGAGCCCACATGGTAGAAAGAGGGAACTAGCTCACTCAAGTTGTCCTCTGACTTCCATATGTGTGCTATGGCACAGGCACATGCACACATGTGCACACAGACAAAGAGACCCACATTGAAAACATTTATATTGCTGTTGCTCTTGGTTGCCTCCAAGAGGTTGAAGGTCAACCTTATTGCTGAAGACACCATGCACTTCATCACAGGATCCAGAGCATTTGAACTAGACCTGACCTGAAAGCCTGCTCCCTGAAAACTAGCTTTCATAGTACCAGAAGGTGCTGTGCAAGTGTCTAATGAAGGGATGCAACCAACAGTCCTAACCAGCTATGATGCCTATGAACTAAATGACCAGCACGACACAATAGTCCTAAGGGTTCAATAATGGTACTCATTTCTTGGTGGTAACCAATAGCTCCCTAATTATATTCAAGTCCTATTCAACAAGAATGAAATCAAGTCTGGTAATAGAAACCTATCCAACTACCCAGGGTTACTGAAGTCATGAATCTTGTAGATGGACCTAAAACTGACACTTGACTAAACCAGCATAATTCCTAACTTCATTTTAAATATTTATCCTTCTAACCATAAATAAGTGTCCCTCTCACCTCAGCAAAGAAACCTACCTTTGCATCAGACAAAGGATAGATGAACTTGTCAGTGAAAGTGAGGGCAAGCAGGCAGAAAGCTTCATTCTTCCATGTCCTTTTCCATGGACTGCCATCAGAAGGCATAGCCCAGATTTAGGCTGAGTCTTCTGATATCAAATGATCCAGACATAGGGAGGATTTTTCAGCTCAAATAATCCAACTAAGAAAAATCTCACAGGTGTGGCAAGATTATTGGGTTTTAGTTAATTCCAGAAGTAGTTGACAACCAATATTATCCATCACAAGTTCACCCCTTGTCAACTTGACACACAATCATATCTCCTGTCATTCTTAATTTCCAATGAAAACAATAACCAAATCATAGACCATTACAGAAAACCACAAGCAATCAAACAGCAGAAATTAAGTGATCATGTAGTATCCATCTCCAATTACAACATAACTCCTGCTATTAAGGCTCAGGGAACATCAGGGGAGAGAGAGGGTAAAAATATTCTAAGAGACAAAGGAATAGAATGTCTGCTGTGAAATTAGCTCTCCTTGAAATGTTAAAGAAGCTACACCTATGAAGTCTCAGGAATGTGATGGCCTAAACAAAACCTGAACCAAAAAAAAAAAAAACCATGAACATACATGCTAACATGGAAGAGGAAAACCTCATAGTTATCCACCCTTAAACAAATGTTTACAGGCAACTAAGAAATGCTGAGAGCAGGAAAGATAGTCCCCCCCCCAGGGAAGGGACTCCCAAATGTCTCCCCAGGGAAGGGACCCCCAAATGTTTATCCAATACCAAGTGGTCAGCCCTGAAGTCATATACACACATTATATGCATTGAACAGGTTGTTTCTATATTGTTAGGGAAGAGAGAGAGTTGTAACAACAACTAAAAATAAAAGAGATCCTTTTGAATTTGAGAGAGAATGAAAGAGTGGCAGATGGTAAGGGTTGGAGGGAGAAAAAGGACGGGGAAAATGGTGTAATTCTATTTTAATTCCAAATAATAATTTGGCCAGATAAAAGATGGAATGCATACAGGCTCTAAATTCAAAGGGCCCTGTTTCCCAAATGCTTGTAGATAAGCTCCCACTGTCAGAGGGCACCCCGATTGCCCACTCTAACAAATACTGTTCAAATCAAAGAAAGATTGTTTTTTTCTCAAAGAGTGAAGCAGTTCAGTAGCAATGAGTTGGACTTTCCCGTGTCTGATTAAGAATAAGTTCCTCTTTGGCATTAATGAAATCTTGGGTGAAGAACTGGAGGCAGAGCAGACCTCAGATCCATCTACCACACAAATCCCTTGTGATTTGAATATATGAATTGGTTGAGATACCCTGATGGCTAACAATATGCCTTCATGTTAGCAATGACAAAAACCTAATAGCCGGGCATGGTATTAAAAAGAAAAAAAAAGGTAGGGCTCTTTTTTTTCGTGTAATTGAATTCTTCAATCTTGCACTGTATTCATTGAGAAGAACTCTTGGGATGAATTTCTTTGAAATCTCTGCTACTGATTTTATTTTCTGATATGTTGACCTTCTTCATCTCCAGACATGTTGCGAGATTGGCAGGCTTCGTTTTCCGTGCATCAGATACAGCGAAAGCTGTGGTAAGGCTCCTGTTGTTGAAATTTATTCAGTGTGGATGCTAATGAAGAATGTTAAAGCCATCTAGTCTGGTTCCTTCCTCTTTTTCTCATTTCTCTGTAAGGGAAAGAAATCGCATCTACTTAGCAATGAGAACAAAAATAAAACCATGCCTGCTTGTTTCATTCAGGACCTAGTCTAGTTTTCAGCTCACTCTGCTCTGCTTTGAGAATCAAACTATAAATCTGTGTCAAGGATAGAGGTGATTATTACTTTTATTAGTTGAGATGGAATGGATAAATATCTTACTGGTAATTACCTGGTTTAAGTGTTCTCTGATGCATCCATTTCTACAATGCATACATATACCATTTATTAGGCATCAGCAATGTGAAAAATACCAATCTAAGCATGGGCAATGTAAGTATGAATTAGTTATGTCCCATTCCTTCAGTGTAGCTCACAGTGAAGTGTAAAGGATGGACATGGACCAAATTGATCAGTTCCCAGTATTTCACTTGGAAACATGTTTAAAGGAATGACTGCTTTGAAATTGGAAGTGAAATGAAGAGGCACTCCCTTCTACTCAAGCAAAAAGCATAATGAGAAGTGTGTTGTCTTTGTTTTCCATTTTGCCCTTTTGTTTTGTGTTTTCTTTTGTTTATTTCAAAATAAGGTTGTACTATGCAGCCCAGTCTGACATCCAGCTGGTGTTTTTCCTGTCTTGGAGGGTATGCACCACCATACCTGGGGAGGAAGGCATTCTTCCTAGATCTGCTCCGTGTGCATTGAGCTAGAACCCCCGCCAAGCCTCATGTGAGTCAAGTCCCCACCTCCCTGGGTTTGATCCCATGCTTTTAGGAAACCACCAGTCCTAGGTGAGCTCAGCCCCTTTCTGACTTGGTGTTAATGGAGACTACAGCTTCGTTCCAGTGGATATAGGGGTTACACTATCAGCCTTGAAAGCACTGACTTCCCACCCACTTCCCCGGTTCAACACAGTGTGTCGCTCCTTATAATAAAGATTTCTCCATCCTTCCTCAGTTCCTGGTTCCTCCCAAACTACTTCCTAACCTCTGACTCAGCAACTGTTTCTGCCTTCTCTTTTTTATGTGAAATAAATCCATGAGGCAAGAACTCCCTCACCTCCTCCCACTGAACACACAATCCTAATTGAATGTCTACCTCCTGCCCTCACCCTTTCCTACCACAAAAAGAAGTGTGCTCTGTGTGTCTTGGTGAAGGCCAATTTCTGTCTCCATGTCAATCCTTCCTATTTTCCCTTCGGCACATTCTAATCTGATTTCATTTTGCGTCATTTCATTCCAACAGCCCTCACTGGGGCCACGAAGTGGTTTTGATGTCATAAAGCCTGCCTCAGTACCCTTCTCGACTCTGTCATAGCCATCTTTTCCTTCTTTCACCCCAGAGGACATGATTCTCCTGGTTTGCCACTCATATTTGCCTGTTCTTCCATGCCTTTTCAAACTGACTGCTGAATAGTATTGTGTATTTTTTTATACTTAAAGTTTTTTTTTAATTTTATGTTTATGTATGTGCCTGAGTGTTTGTCTGTGTGCCACATGTTTATAAAAGCCTAAGGAGTCAGAAGAGGGCATCAGATCTCCTAGAACTGGAGTTACAGGCAGTTGAGAGTATTGTATGCATGCTGGAAACTGAACCTGGAACCTCTGTAAGAGCAGCCAGTGTTCTTAACCACTAAGCAGTCTCTCCAGGCTCTGGTGTGGTTTCTTAAAACTCCTAATATATTTGCTCTGCAGAATACCACATATGTACAGTCTCAAGACTCATCAAATTCCACCCAGACTGCATCTCCAGTGCAGTTTTCTTGAATCAGACCCGCAGTGAATCAGACCCACATTTCTGCTACTTCACTTCTCCACAGAGGTCTCGCAGCATCTCATACCAGCTTGTTGAAAGCAGGACTTGTGGTTTGTGCTCCTCCAGAATCCACAATTTATTATTACATTAGACCCCATTTTTCCCAGTCTACAAGTAAATTAAAATCTGAGTCTTCTCTTGCCAGGCACTTTTCCTCAAGCCTCATCTAACTCCTGAGCATATCCTCTAACTTCTTACTCTAAATTCATTTTGTTGGATCCATTTTTCCACTTCCATCTGCACCCAAGCACCATCCACTGCCTTCTCCCTTCTAAGACTATAGTGGTGGTCTCTTGACTCTCATTATGATGCCCCTACTTCCAGTTCATCTTCTATACAATACCAAAGTTCTACATTTTTATAAATATGAGACTGATTGATCACTGTTCTGATTAAAATCCTCAACAACTTCCTGTGGCTGTCAGGATGAAGGACATCTTCAACTTTTCCTGTTAACCTCTACACAGTCTGACTTATGCTCCTCCCTCCTCACCCTGCTGGTCATTGCCCTTCCCATCACCACTTCCTGATGCAGGGGTGAGGTTAGCATCCTTTCTATTGGACCATCAATTTGTCTTTATCTCTTTCTTAACCATCAGAGTGTACACAGAAAGTTCCTTCTTTGGAGGAAAGCCTCCCAGAATCTCAAGACCAATTCACTTCTTTCAGTGATATGCTCCCCACCACGATGCATTTTCATGGTTATTTGATCAGTGTCTGTATCCATCACTTGACTAGAAACTCCATGAAAGTGGAGGGGACTGTCCTTGTGACCTACTGCTGTTTTCCTAGCACCTATCCTAGTGTTTAAATGAAACAAATAAATGCACATATTCTATTAAAAGCAATTATTTCTATAAAGAAAGTGGCATAGTGAAGTATTTAGAGCAGTGGAGAGTGATATGTTAGGGCTCTTTGATTCAGTATCTAAAAGGCTGTTTAGAAAAGAAAAGATTGGTCTGTGGTGACATTTGAACAGAGACCTGAATTAAGAGAAAAAGAAAAATTGGAAGAAATTTGGGGAAAGAGCTCTCTGGGGTGAGAGAAGTTTGCATGTGGGGAAACAGGTCTGGTATGAATGAGAGATAAGAGTTCATATGGACCGACGAGACAGTCCTATTAGCACAGGAGTGGGCTGGAGAGAAGGGAGGGCAGATCAAGTAGGACTGTGTGAGGATTCATACTTCAGACCTGGACAGCATTTTTCATGACATACACACAGAGAAACAAGTATCTTTCATTCCAATTCCAGCCTTAAAGGATCTGTCACCAAGATCTGTGTAGTACTCAATGCACTGCATTTTCTTTCCATTTCCAGTTTTCTTACATAGAATAAATAATGAGAGTTTAGATTGTCTCTAACATTCTTTCTAAATCTAAAGGCCATTTCTTATGAATGTGCTTTGAAAGAACCACGTGAAAGGTGCCTGCTTGTCACTGTGATTTTGGCAAGCCACTTTTCTCCCTAGGTCTATTTGGGTTTGGAAACAGGAATAGAAGATTCCTCTCAAAATGGGCGTGACAGTCAAGAGACAGAATGACTGTGAAGTCTCTTTGTGAAGTGTAAAATGCTTCATCTAGTGTAAACTCACATCTAGAACGTATTGAAAATTTCCAGTCTCCTGGGTACTGCTTCAGACACTTTACAAGGGCAATTTCATCCTAATAGCTATCGTAGGATACAGACCCATATATCTGAGAATAAGAAAAGCTCATGTTCAGCTAAATTGAAGAACTAGCCTGGGTTGGTCAGCCTGTTTTGGTTCTTTGTTACAATGCAAAGTCTACCTTTGGTAGATGTTCGTAGAGGGTGGGTAGATGGGGAGCTGTCTGAAACCTCAATTCCAGAGACATTGTGATGATGGCAATGATACTATATGTGTTATTTCAGTAAATAAGACTCTTTGAATATTGTCAGTATCATAATGACTTTTTTCAGATTTTTACTAAAAAAGAGAAAAATAGAAATTGTCTCTGAGATCATCCTAGTACAATAATTATTCCTCTCTTATATCTGTTCCCTTGTCTACTATGTACCTACTATGTATTGGACTTGACACCAACCAATTGCTAATGTGACAGAAATGAGAAGACTCAACTTCTTGAGGAATATAAAGCTTCATAGTAGACATGGAAGCAATAATGGCATTGTCTGACAGTTGGGATAAGCAGAACCACACACAATGTTCTGTGGGATCTAGAGGGAGCCTTAATAGAACACGAAGGGCCTTGCATGGGAAAGACTATTCAGAATTAAGATTCTTCTGTAAGTCATGGACTCCCCACTACTAGGGAAAGCAATATTTTCCCTGTCTAGTGTCATGATTCCTAAACCCTAATATACATAGTTGTTTCACATTTTAAAATCTGGAAAATGAGAATACATCCCAGAATTGCTGACCTCCAAGTAATCAGCTCCATTAGCACCGCACAGCTGGCCAGCGCTGCTCACACCTCCATCACTTAACTCAGTTATGCCCGCTGCCACTGCACCATCCACTCACTTTGATTGACAGCTGAAAGATCTTTAAGAAATATTACACTCTGATTCTGCTTTGAAATGAAAAGTTATTTCTACTCGGAGGGGGAGGAAAACACAGGGAAGCAAGGGCGGCATGATAAAGGATACAAACCCATCTGAGGGATTTCTCACCGGGTCTAAAATAAAAATACTAAGCGACAAGAAAGTGTTGTCATAGCTTTTCATTGACAGCCTCTTCCTTTTTAACTTGTGGCACATGAAAGACTAGTACACCTTGTAACTGATGCCTCTTAAGCAGGGTGACATGATGAATGTCAATTAATCTAGGCAAACCTTGTGTTTTTAGAAGCTGTAGCAATTCACATTGAACTCTGGGTTCACTTGATTTTGTACAAGCAAAACCAGTTTTATGAACTCCTGCCAACCTATTTCTATGTCATTCACCATTTGAATGGATATTTTTCCTTCCTGCCTCTTCTCTCTCTCTCTCTCTCTCTCTCTCTCTCTCTCTCTCTCTCTCTCTCTCTCTCTCTCACTTGCTTTCTCCTTTTCCTCTTTCTCTTTCTCCTCCCCCCATTTCCTCCTACTGCAGTGACATCATGCTAAACTCAGCCCAGTATCCAGGTTCTTGAAAATAGCTTAAGCTCTAGTTTTCTTACCCCATATATCAGACACAGCTTGTGTCATCATGGTGCTGGCTCCTGGTCACCCAAGGATGATCTTATTATCTAAGCATGTTATTTATAAGGAATTTCACAGCTGAAGTGAGGTACAGAATGACCTACTCTAAAACAAGAACGATTAACAAGTTTGGAGCATAGCCAGGCTTGAGAACAAGGTTGTTATTGGCATGATTTTAATCATGATAGACAATTAGCCAGGCTTAATTATATTGAGACAGAAAACCAGAGTGAGCGGCAGTAATGGATTTCTCCAGGAACTCTCCTGTGTCTCCAACTCAAGCTGGCTGACCTATAAAGGGTGTGAAATGATAAAAGATGTTTGCCCACACGGACAGGCTGTGTTTACCTCGAGGAGCAGCCGGCATGGGGAAGGGGCTGAAGGACTCCCTCTTCTATGGGGACCTATCACATGCACAAATGGGATTCTCCAGCTCTACTGGCATTTTCCCATCAGCAAAGAGATGCAAAAGAGAGGAAAACATCTTTAAGCTGAACTTGGGCACATTAAATGTTAATGTGATTATGTAGCTGGGGATTCTTTAAATGTCGCCCATGGCTGAAGTATTACTGCAGTTTTGTGTTAGCACTTTTTGGTGTTATGAAAGCTTAATATTTTCACTGACTGTGTCAAGCCCAAATAGAATACCCAGAACTTCAATAGAATCCGAGAGTGATTAGAATTTGAAAAAAAAATTAACAATTTGACAGTCCTTGCCTCTAGGTTTGGAAATGGAATTTAAAAGGAAATCTTCCCAAAGTCTCTAGTCTCTTTTTTCCATTATGGATTTTAATTGACTTATTATAATTGAAACATGGAAGAAAGAAAAGTTCTGTGGAATAATTGAAATTTCTGTGGTTTGTATAGTTCTTCAGCCTTTCTGGAGTAGACTGATATTTAATTCTTATACCAGAGATAGATATGTGTGTACACACACGTGTGTGCATGAGAACATACACAGAGAGAAGTAATTTATTGTCCCATGTTAAAAATTAAAAATGACAAAGCTGAAGTTTAGGTAATGGAGTATCTAAATCAAATAACAGAAATATACACAAAATCTCATATTGCAAGTACAGGGTTAGGCTGATTTGGAAAAAAAAAAGACAAAAAATGTCTAAGTAGGGATGTATCTAAGATGAGTGAGAGCTTGGCTTTTCCAGTGTGGCAATGCCTTTAGTGAGAAGGCATAGTCAGTGTTTATATCTAAGCTGTGACTGTATCAGCCTGCCATCTTGGTCCATAGCCCACTCCCTGCTTTCTCTCACCTAATTCCTTCCCCCGAGTATTCTCATTGCTTCCATTTATTTCTAGGATTTGTGTACTTGGTGTTGAAAATATGGAGAAAGATATGCTATAAAACCCAGCCTTGTACCATGGTTTCCAGCAGCACATTCATAGTAGCAGAAAAGTGGAAGCAAGCTAGATAACTGGATAAACAAAATGACATGAACATAGACACACGGGGCTGTGTACAATCTTCTGTCTACTAAGGATAAGCATTTGATATATACTCAATGTGGATGAATATGAGGGCATTATTCTCAGTTAATTCAGCCAGTCACAAAAACACAGTCTCTAAATATCTTTGAAGGAGTTTCTAGGTCAATCAGGTTCTCAGGGTCCTCCACGGTGGTGAGGTGAAGGACCCAGTGGAAGGGATTAGAGAGTTAGTGTTGAGTAGGTACAGAGTTTCCATTTGGAAAGATGTTAGGGTTCTAGGGGTGAATGGTGATGCTTGAATAATTGTCACAGGATCACACTCTTAAAGTGGTTAAAATGATGCATTTGTGTAACATATGTTATGGTAATAAAAAGTTTCATATATCACCTTTTAGTAAGTCCTCACTGTGTACCTGATGCCCAATAAGGAAACAAGCCAGAGCATGACATGAGCTCTGCTAGTGACAACACAGGTCAACACAGAGCTGTGGAGCAGAGTTTGCACCCAGTGCAAGAGTAAACATGAAAATTAAGAATGACTCAGTGTATGACAAATGCCTCAATGAAGAAAGAAAGAAAGCTCAATGTCTCCTAGCAAAGTGGAGGAACAAAACTGGCTGTCCATTTCATGCAAAATCTACAGGTGCAGATGGAGAGCTTGGGAATACATTTAGTTACATTCCTGTTGTGATCAAAGCCCATGACCGAGGCAGCTCATGGAAGAAACAGTGTATTTGGGTGTACAACTGCTGCACTGGAATAAGTGCATACTGTGAAGACAACGCTGTTGGGGGGGCAACTCTGTGAGGAAGATACTGGTATCTCTACTTGAGCAGTGCGTGAGCTGAACTAAGAAACAAATTCATGAAGATGTAAAGGAATACAGTCAGAGGCTGCAGCCACCACCCTCTGGCTTCTGTGTTTGAGGGTACAGTAGTTCTGAATGAAAGACAGAGCTTTCTGTATGCTAGAGAACTGTTCTACCATTCATTTACCATTTCTCTACCCTAGCCCAATGAACCCAGACCATATGGATCCAGAGCCTTGTTGCAGTAAAAACCTTTCTTGCACGTGATGAGAAACTTCCTTAGTATAATGAGTCTATGAAAGCTACAGGACTCCCAGGTCTGAAAGTCTTCAAACTCAATTTTGTACTCAACAAAAATTAACTAAAAATCTATTGCAGCTGTTACCCCAAGAGTTATGCATTCTGTTCCATCATCCCTCCACCTTGGATATGGTACTGAGAGAGTAGGAGAGACGTAATCCAAAGGCTTATCCTTGTTTGAAATCCAAATGCATTGTTTAGATACCATCTTCATGGCACAAGTAGCAGAGTTTGGGTTTTGTTAAATGAGTAACATTTTCTAAGAGAAATGTGTCATCTCCAGTTATTAGTATGCATCCACTAGTCTGGAAGCTAAGACTACAATGTTCTACTGTATGATGATGAGAGGGTTTAGAATAAAGCAATCACATGGAATTTTATGTTCCTTTTTTTAAGTTCTAGAAAGTCCTAGAGCTGTAAAAAAAAGTTCAAGAAACCTACACATTTGTCTATATTTAAAATATTACCATAAAAAACTATGGTATGTAGAATTGATCACCACATTATAATTATTGATGCAAGATGGTAAATAATAAGGTGAGCAATGGCTCAGGAGTCTCCAGGTGTTGGTCTGAGATCTTTATCTAGCTAACCTTGAAAGGAACTTGCTGGCAGCCCAGCTCCATCCTCTAGCACAAAGCGATACCCACTGGGTAAATGAATAAAATGATAAGTCAAGGTGTCGTGTCTTAGTATGTTTAGGCTGCTGCCATAATAAGATGACATCAACAAAATACCTTTTAATCAACAATAACATATTGCTCCCAGTTCAACTGACTGGGAAGCCCAGAGTCGAAGTGAGTAGACTGTGTCTGGTGAAGACCTGCTTGCTGTTTCACAGACAATACCTTCTCCAATGTGTCCTCACATCGTACAAGAGGCACAGCAGTTCTCAGGGACCTCTTCCTAAGTATACAAATCCCATTCAAAAGAGCTCCACTCTTATGACCTAGCCATTTCCCAAAGGAAGACTCCACCTAATTCCATCACACTGGCAATTAGATTTCAATGTTCCAATTTTGTGGAAGGGACACAAATATTCATAACATGTTGGGTGAGTATTCTTTGAAATCTCTCCCACACATGGTGTATGACTCATACCTTCAATTTAGTTGCATTTGCAAGGAAAGTATTTGGAGTAGAGGAGGAAGTTTGTCTCATTACAGTGTTTTAATACATTTACCTGCAGAAAGAGCACAATTCAGTCCCATTTAACTAATGTCTTATGTCTATACCTGGGCCAGATATTCCAGTAATCTAGCAATCAGACACAATGACTGAGAGTTATAGAGGGTAGACACACCTACCACTGGAGCACAGAGCAGACTGTTCATTGCAATCGAAGCTTTGCAGGCACAGTAGGAGAAATGGAGTCAGCATGGACAGTCAAGGGAGTAAGACTTGATCTCTAGGGAGGGTATTCCAGACTCATTTTTCCTATCTCCAGTCTCCCAGAGCTGGTGCCAATGCCCATCTTTGTAAGAAGGTAGTTTGCCAACCAAGTGGACACAGTACCAGCTGAGATCAAAGAGCTGAGCTTTCTTTTTGAGACAGCTGTTTCTCACCCTTCCTTAAGGACCTGGCCTTGGAGGTTTGCTTGTTTATTTTGTGGTCTCGCTTCTGTTTCAGTGCAAATAATCTATGCACAGTGGAAAGACCAGCAGCATCTTCCAGATAATTCCCTAGAAATAAAACCATCAGATACAAAAGGACTGACAACAGCTTATTTTGACCTGCTCCCAATTGTTGTAGATTTGGAGAGCCAGGGCTTTAAAATATTATAGGTGGCTCTTCTTGCATGCTCTTGGTTGCATGTTTTTCTGCTAACTCTAAGTTTGGGATTAGGTTTATGCAAAAGCGGGATAAAGGGAAGATGACTCAGTCGGTTTCTGGCTTGGGCCAGGGAGTATGCTTTTATCACTTCTACACTTAACTGCAAACAGATTCTGTTTTGAGACTGAGGAAAGGGGAGATGGGAAACCGAGACAACCTTTCCCAAAGTCATCACCTAGTGAGTGGCAAATAAGCCCAGCTGTAAATGTTATTCTTGTGTAATTCTTTGGTGCAGTACCTATCAAATTTTGAATGTACATGCCAGTTGACTCTATGATTCCATTCCAAGTCTGTCTAATTATATTTATATATGAACACACTTATTAGGATAACTGGATCTATTCAATAACAATAAAATCTTCATCTTGTGAGTACATATTATAGGATGCTTATTACAATATTCATTATAATAGAGAAAGAAAGGGAACTGCCTCAATGTTCATCACTGTAGCAAGGTTAACTACAGGATAGCAATTCACTGTGGAATATAATTAAGCTGATAAAAGGTGGTGTGGATTCTGTGTATACTTTCATCTAGACTCTAGAGGGATGTGTATGATGTACTGTTAAATGGGAAGGAGGAGATCTACAAAGGAATGAATGTGCTACCATCACTTTCTTATTTGTGTGTGTGTGTGTGTGTGTGTGTGTGTGTGAGAGAGAGAGAGAGAGAGAGAGAGAGAGAGAGAGAGAGAGAGAGATGGAAAAAATAATACCAACAACAGGTTGTTAGCATTGTTTAGCCAAAGGGGTTGGGTGGAAGAGAACATAGCCAAGCCCAAATCTTTCAGCCAGTAACCAGGAGTTGAGTGTCGGAGACCAAGTAAGAAAGCTAGGTGCCAGCAGATCCTCTCCTTGAGACAGAGACAAGAAGCCAGATGAGGGTGGACACGGAGTTAGAACAGAACTGGAAGCAATAGACTGGCTTTAAATAACTGCTTTGGCTCCTGCTGAGAGTTCACAGATACTCTCAGGGGCCAGGAGTGCCTGGACATGAACCAGGTTTTATGAAATGTGCTGGCTAGAGACAGGTCACAGATGAATCATGCTGCGAAGGCCGCTTGAAGCTAGAGGCTGTAAATGAGCATGTGCTAAGAGCCTTTATTATACCCTCCCAGGCCAGGGGAGAGGGAGAAGAGGCCTGCTCTCCACTTGTGTCTGCTCTTTTGCCATCACCATGTCCCTAGAGGCTGAGTCCAGACTAGATCTAGGCCACAACCCATCTTCACATTCTGTACTCCTCCTGAGAAAATCTTTCTTTAATGTCTTGGAGCCTTCTGTACGCCAACTTAGCCACCAATCTCTCCCATTTATGGAGCGGCAGGGAGCTCTAGAAGTCTCTGTCTTCTTTGGTATTGTTCCTTCCAGTTGTGTCTGTGACTCAGACTATCTTATGTTTCTGCCCAAGACTAACTCATGAAGATTGATCACCTCCATCTTCTGGACTCTTCCCTTCCAAGTCCACCCACGTTCCCTGATGGCAAGGACATTCCCCTGCATCAGGCTTCATTGCTACACCCGCAGCTCAGGCCCTTCTGTGGATCAGGCCAGCAATGAAGAAACAGGAAAAGAATGGCCTCCAAAAGCACAACCTCCATCTTCAGCTCCCCAGTTCCTTGACACCTTGGGCAAAATCTTCTAGGGTCCCTTATTTGTGTACAATTGACTGCCATTCCAGGAGGTTTGAGAAGCAATTGTGACAAAACACTAGGTACAAACTGTTCTACTTGTCAAAAATCAGATTGGCACTCGTCCCCTGTGTCTCACCAAGGATAGCTCTTCAGTGTATTTCCTCTCTGAAGTTAACAACAGTTCAAGTCATGGGCTCTTTGATGGTACATGTTTGTAATCCTGCCACAGGAGAATTGGTGCAAGTTTGGGGCCAGAGTGATTTACATGACAAGTTCCAGGCCAGCCATGACTATATAGCAAGACCCTATCTCAGAAAAAACAACCAAGAGTCATGATCCTTTCCTTTTGGAGGATCAATGTGAAATCCTAGATTTGGAGAGCTGACTCTGAAGACCAGAGAAGCAAGTTAACAGCTGTGCATGCAAATAGAACCCAACCTGGGTCTCAATGTGGCCAACAGTGAGGTCCCAGAGCCTCTGAGCGTTAATCAAATCTTTGTAAATTGCATATGTTTGGAGTCTGCTTTGGGAGTGCCTGATTTAAAGCAATTGTGAGGGACCCTCTAGTGCTACAAGCAATTAACCCTAATACATCTGTTTTGTAAATCTGAATTTACTCCTATGAATGGAGTGTTTGGAGACTGAAAAAATAGACAAAAGACAATTAACTAGGGAAAATTTCCAGGAGAAAGTGAGCCAGGGAGAGTCTAAGAGTAGACAGTAGTGACAGAGCCCTGAAGGGAGAGGGGCAGGAAGTCTCAAGGAAATGCAGCCTGATGTCTGGACAGCCATAAATTACTCCTTAACAGCAATGAGGACATCTGAGGGTACACAGAAGTTTAGTTTTCAAAAGACTCTGTCACATCCCTGTGAGGGCTAGCTTTAATTGTCAACTTGACATAATCTGGAATCCTCTGGGAAGAGAGTCTCAAGGAAGAGTTGTCTGGATCGTGTGTGCTGCACTGCAGGCATGCCTGTGAGGGATTCTCTTAACTGGGTTAATTGAAGTGGGAAGACCCACCTTGAATGTGGGTGGCATCATTGCAGGAGTTGGATCCTGGACTGAATGAACGGGAAAGATGGAGCTGAGCACTGGGAAGCAGGCATGCATTCATTCTGTCTCTTTGAATTCCTGTCCCCTTGATGTCCCCATGGTGATAGACTGGATCCTGGAGTTGGGAGCTAAAATAAACTCTTTCTCCTTAAGTTGCTTTTGTCAGGGTACTTGAACACAGTAACAGAAAGAAGACAAGGACCATCACCATCATGATGGCAGTCAGGAGGGCTAGTCCAGTGTCCAGTGTACCAGGGCAGCACCAGGGCTGCACCAGGGCTGGGTGCTTACACAGTGACCCACAAACTATTGGGCTTAGTATTACTGTCCCCTTTTCATAGAGGAAGGAAACAAAGACCCTGGTGCTTATACTCACATGTTCTTCGTCAAACTTAGATAGGTAGCAGGAGAGGAAAGATCTGAAGTCTATTGGCTTGGTGGTTCTAATCATATCATATCATTCTCAGAACAGGCCATGGGGGTGGGGAGCATCAGACCATGGAAAGCAAAAGCACAGCTCCCAATAATTTATTTCTCATTGTCAGGTGTTCTGTGCTCTGCTTGTCAGTTTATAGTATCAACTAATTTAACCATCCTAGTAACTTTTTCAACAAGGAGGAGGGAAATGGTGGGGAGAGGGGAAGGAGGGGAAAATGAATTACAGAATTAACATAGCTAGTATCAGACAGCTAGTAAAAATGTTAAGGCCTCATTTTAAACAAGCTCTTAAGTACTTCTCCCCCCCTCCCCCGCCCCGCCTCATGTCCACCTTTACCATGGCAAGTATATCATCATATCTTTAGACCTTTAGACTTACATCCACCTGAAATATTTATTCTACTGTGGATCAATTGATATAATTTCTACTTATTATTCATTTTACCTCTAGGAAGTAGGCTTGTACTTATACCTGCAAAGACTTCCCTGGTTTCTTTACTATCCAGTCTCAGTGTCTGAACAATACACAGCACAGGGGGGATGCTCAATAGAAAAGTTGAATTAATAATTTATCTATTGTCATCAATTACCAAAGCAGTACATGATTATATCAGAAAGCTGGGAAATAATAGTAAAATAAAGAAATGCACATTTAGCTTTATTTCTTTTGCATTTTTTCTATGCATATTTTTAAATTAAAATGTCTGAATATACTCAATCTGTATCCCATTTTTAAGATTAGCATACATAAGCAATTCGTTGAATTGTGTCTCATATCTCACATGATCTACGTTCAAATAGACATCCATTTCTTATTTCCCATCTTGATTTCCTTCCTGACTACTCTTACATAAGTGTCTCCACTGTTCTTTGATTTGGTTAAGTGAGACAGTGTAGTACATGGGCATGAGTACGTGAGCACATTATTAACATTTCCACACCTCAATGTCTTTATCTACAAAATGGGGACCAACAAAACCTGCCTTTATTAATTTACAGGATTGTGCCAAGATCTAATGAGGTATCAGGGCAAACATCTCATTAGGTATTTGGGGTAAATGTCATTTTTTAAAAACCATAGCATTGTGCAAGTAGAATAAGATTTACAGGAGGGACTGTGACAACAAGTCATTTGTAAAGCAATTTGAAATTGTGAATAAAAAGCTATTGGCAATTTTTCTGTGCTGAGTGAGACATGTCCTAATGTTTGCATTTAATATGCTAAATGGTTGCCAGTGCCTAATTCTAGGCTTGTACCCTCTAATAGCCTTTTTTTCCTTTTGGAATTTTCTCTTTTATTTATTTATTTTATTAACAATTTTCAGCTGTAAAGCTGGGGTCAATTATTTTTAGCCATTCCTTTAGCTTGTCTCATTAGCAAAGGGCTTTGAGGTAATAACTTGGGCATATTTGATGATTGTTCATTTTGAAAGATGTCATTTTAAGACTTTTCTGGGAATTTCAAAGCTGCCTGTGGGAGATCTGTTTTATGCCAAAAATGTCATTTCACATTCAGCCTTACACACTGCCTCACGCTCGGCCCTTATAAATGTTTCACAGTGCCTGCATTTTTCATTGAGGTTCTTTCCTGTGAACTTGGATTCTTGTGGCTCACCTCCACACTCTGTCTGAAGGGGAGAAAGTGATATTTTTAAATGGCCCTTTCCCCTTTTGTCACAGAAGATAAAATTCCCCAATTATTTCCCCCCTGCATAGATATTTATATTAATATTTCAAATAGTAGATTCCTTATAGTGTTATTCATGAGCCCATGTATTAACTTTAAAACAAATGTCTCCTAAAAATGAATATTTAATCTGTGTTTAATACCTGATGCCAGATTTGTGTTGACTTAATTTGGTTATAAAGGAAATGTATAAAATGGCTCAGACTCTTTCATTCACTCCACAAATATTTTAATAAGCTTTATTGATTGCCTCCTACATTGTTGCTTTTAATCCTTGTGATAGAGTGGCAATTTATGAATCATCATCATTGTCATTATTAGCAATATCAACATCATCATCATCATCACCATCATCACCATCCCTACCACCACAATATGGTAAAGAAAACTGAGTGTTAGGACTGTGAAGAACCCATTTTGATGGCTCTGTGCTACAGTGTGGAGTCTAGGGTTTGGGTAGAAGAATCTATAGGAGGAAGGTCCTTGAATCAAGAGGTTAGGAGGAAAGCTAGAAAAGCCGGGAAACAGATAGATTGAATTGACAGCAGAGGAAATTCAAAGTGGAGATCAGAAAGAGTATAGGCCGCAGCTGCCTAGTTTTGCTTCTCATTTTTACCACCTGGGTATTAAACTATCCTGAGTTTTTGGCTCCCATCCTCAGACATTATGACACCATGGATAAGGAGTGTGACTTGTCCACAGGGATTTCTATGTAAATGCTTCAGGTTGTTCTGCTGAACAGCAAAGCTGCTGAACTACAAGTCTGTGTGCATAATAGAACAGAGATGCTCTGTTTGACCTCCCTGGAAGCTTGATGTTCCAGGCACTGTGCTGCTTCCTAAGCTTTGGATTGAAATGAACACAGCAGAAATAGAGAATTAGCATGGCCAATCCCTATTAGAAGAGAGACTCTGCCTTAATAGGAGGGTGACAAGAGTTGGTCACAAATTCTCAGTACCTCTCCTCTCTCTAATGACTGCTATGAGATCTATCAAGAAGGTTTGTTGTAAGAATTGAATTAGTTATAATCACAATTATCCAATAATATCAGAATCCTTAGACAGTTGATTAAAAACACAATAAGCCCATGTATGGGCCAAAACTAGAGTTTAAAAAAAAAAAAAGACCCAAAACTACAACAAACCAAAAGAATCTACACGTTCTTTTTAAAACGTGACACCATCATCTTTCCATGTGAGGGAGAGTCCATGTTCTTTCTTCTTACAACCAGATACCCAGACAGCATATTATATGACAAAGACATGAGTTGACACATCCTAAGAGGCAATACAGCCTTCCCTCTCTTAGAGCACAAGTCATGGCAACCCAAGCTGACCTCTATGGACTCAGGTTACTCTGAAGCCACACACCACAGAGATGAGTGGAGTAGCTTCAAGGAGATGGCAGAGGTGCACCTCCCACACTGTTGTCAGGTTGTGACAACCTCCCATTTGTCGGATTGTCCCAGCTTCACCTGTCACATATGTGAACACCAGAGTCACAGGTGATGCTAGCTCTGAATTTCAAGATTCCCAACTGACATCAAGGACACCAGAGAGGAGATGCTGCTGTGCAGCACTGTCCACAGGAGGACCTATGAGCAAAAGAGATGTGACTTCTAATTTAAAACACTAACTTTCTAACATTTTAATGTGCTGCCTTAGATAACCAGTATATCATTGAGGAAAAATAATGATACAGATAGTTGAATAGCTAATTTCAAACTATTGAAGTCACTGTGTAGTGATTCTTTGATACAGTAGACTTCTGATGTAGAGTCCAGGTCTTTACTTGGAGACAATGGCCTACTGGTCAGAGTCTGGGCACAAGTCATACCCATGAAGCTATATTTTGTGATTCACAGTGTATAATTCTGTTAGAGTGCCTGAAAACACTTATGAAAAACTTTGCCACTTACCCATTTCCTTTTTTTGTTTGTTTGTTTGTTTTTGTTTTTGTTTTTCAAGACAGGGTTTCTTTGTGTAGCTTTGCACCTTTCCTGGAACTCACTTTGGAGACCAGGCTGGCCTCGAACTCACAGAGGTCTGCCTGCCTCTGCCTCCCAAGTGCTGGGATTAAAGGTGTGCGCCACCACCACCAGGCAACTTACCCATATCCTTTTAAGGGTCCTATTTTACTTACCATGTTATTAGGTGTGTTGTTTATTTCATCATCTTTCCAAATTTTTCAACATAGAGTTCATTGAAAAAAAAGTTTCTTCTTGTAAATGGAATGAATCTATGTATATATCACTTATATGAATCTCAGAATAATAATGCCAAGCACAGTGTAAATAAATAAATGTATGGTAAGCTGCTATAAATACATGTGTACAGTTTCTTTTATTTTAAGTCTATAAGGGTTTTTTTTGAGAATTTAGTACAAATGTGTTTTGATTATATTCACCCCTCTCTCAATCTTCCCCAGATATCTCTCTCTCTCTCTCTCTCTCTCTCTCTCTCTCTCTCTCTCTCTCTCTCTCTCTCTCTCTCTCTCTCACACACACACACACACACACACACACACACACAAATGATCAAGTCCAATTTGTGATGTCCAAATATTCTTGGGTGTGTAGCCTTCCACTTGAGTGTGATAGCTTTACCAGCCAGGTGCTATACTCTTAGAGAAAACTGATATTCTCTCCCAGCAGCTAACAATTGCCAATAGCTCCGCAGTTCTGGGTGGGATTTTTGTGTTCATCTCCCCTTTCCATGCTGATATTTTACATGACTTGTGCTTGCATGCTGTCACAACTATTATGAGTTCATATATGTGGCTGCTCTGCTATGTCCAGAGGCCACATTCCTGGTGGTCATCCACAGCCTCTGGCTCTTGCACTCTTTTTACCCACTCTTCTACAATGATCCCTGAGCCTTTCAGGGAGGCTCTTTATGCCTAGGAATCCTGAAGTCTCTTATGTTTCTGCACATGAGCCAGCTGTGTTAATCAATACCTACTGTGAATAGAAGCTTCTGTGATAAGGATTGAGAAATGCATTAATCTATGGGTGTAAGATAAGTCACTAGGAGTTTAATGCTATGTCCACATAACACAATAATAGTAGCAGGTCCTCTCCTATGGTCTATGATTTGTTTAGCCATAGGTTCTTAGCCCAATATGGTACCAGATACGGGCTATATCTTGTAGAGCAGGACTTAAATCTAATCAGAAAGTGGTTGGCTATTCCCATGGTGTTAATACCACTATTGCACCAATGAACATGTCTTGGCAAAGCCAGTCATTTTGTAGCTGTCAGGGCTTACTGCTGAGTAAGACTGCTGGTGATTTTTCTCCTCTGGTTCCATACATAGCACCTTCTAGTAGCATGAAAGCCAGCCAATAGGGATGAAGCTTCAAGATCCATACCAGCTCATCCATGTTCTATGGATATCTATGACTAAAGTATGTTGTGTCTTCAGCAAGAAGGGTCTTACTATCAAGTTCTGGAAGGTAACCAAGGGCATTGGCAACAGACTATAATGTTTGGAGGTCTTTGGGACCTCACTGACCAACAAATACAAAAGAAATAACTCATTCCTGGCATTGGGCTTTTATTTGTTAGTCTCTGGTGTCCAGCTGGGGAATTGTTGCCTCACTATAGGGTGACACTTGTCATGTGTGTGCATAGGAAGCTTCTACAGTAGTCAATTTGCATACAACTTTTTCAAAGTCTTTAGCATTAGTTATCTATCTCTCCTTCTATTCCCTCCACTAACCTGCCCTCTCTCCCACCCCAACCACAATTTAACTCTTTTTATCCATTATTCTCTTTTAACCTTTTATTATAGTGTGCTCTATATCACTTCCATTGAGATGTTCTTTACATTGCCCCTAGGTAATTTCCTGACCTCTCTGGGTATTCCAAATGAAGCACACATATTTGAAGATTCAAAGCTAACATCCACAAATGAGAGAAAACCTTCAACATTTTCAGGGCTTCTTAAAGAGAAGTTGCCTAGTCATCAATGTTTTTGATTTATAGGTACCAGTCAATCGAGTCATCAAAACAATGGGAACCCCATTAATTTATCAAATTAGATAAGTGAAGGCTGGTTATGAGAGCATCTTTCTTCATAACATTTATAAAATCACTTGTATATAGTAAGTACTCATTAACTGTTAATGTATTTAGCTACTAAATTCTAATATGCAAAAAAAGATAAGCTTACAAATAGTCCCTGCAACCAGATTCCTGCTGAAGAGTTTTATTAACAAAGGGTTCTTTGATGGCCATCCAAATTTCATACCATTGCAGCAAATGCATTACATTCCTATTTATGGAAAATCATTTCCCATGGGTTAGGGTTCAGATCGTGTGCATAATATTTTCAAATCACTTGTTAAAAATAAAATACAACATGACAAGCCTTTCTAATACTGTAACTACTGAATGCACTTCCAGTTAGAAGGAAAAGCTACCCTGCAGCCCTGAGACCCGGAGATTTCTCTAGCCCCCAGCCAAATCTTTGTGCAGCTGTAAATAGGATAGAATCCAACATTCTGGGGAAAGCACTGCATTTTAGGATGAGGTGTGTAATTTACTGTAAAGTTTATCATAATAGAATCTAGCACTTACTCACCGCTTTCATCAAAGCATAAGTCTCTACCTCCCTCTAGTCCAGCTCGACTGAACCATCCTGTGTTTTGCCAGCAGAGTGACCTCTTGACCCTGAAAACTAAACAGTCAGAGTGGCTCTGCAGCTCTTAGCCTCTGGAACAAGGTTCATGAGGAACTTTAAGAAATGGACCTTTGCTTCCATTTCAATCTTTCTGGGATTCACTCTGTAGCTGTTTGAATGAGAAATGCCTCCTCCCCTAAACTTGGGTATTTGAACACTTGGTCCCTTGGTGATGGCCCTCTTGGGGGAAGTTCAGGATGTGTGGCTTTGCTGAAGGAAGTATGTCACTGAGGGGTATGCTTTTAGATTTCATGGCTTCACCTCACTTCCCATTCACTCCCTCTGCTTTGTGCTTATGGTAAAAAATGTGATCTCCCAGCTCCCTGTTCCTGCTTCCCTACCTGTTAAGCAGCAGCTAAGCTTCCTTACCACAGTGGACTCTTAACCCACTGGAATTATAAGTCAAATAAACTTCTTCCATGACTTGCTTCTGGTCGTGGTGGTGTTTTGGCACAGCAACAGAAAATTAACAATACATACTCTTACTCCTTGGCTAAGGACCAAGCACACTAGGCAGCATGATTGGGCACTACCCATATTTATGCCCAGCACTGAAGCTGTGTAAATGAGCAATATTCTCTCTGTCCTGTAATCAGTTCTTTCCAAACTGTGGAAGTTGGCCCAGTAAGGGGTTGTGGTAACAATTTAGTTGACTTCAAGTGTTTTTAAAAATCAAGATGAAAAGGAAGAAGGAAAGGAAATATAACAGCATGGAATGTAATAGAATAAAGGACTGGAGTATAACACACAAAGTATTGGTTATTAAATTTTGGATTTGAGTGTGTGTGTGTGTGTGTGTGTGTGTGTGTGTGTGTGTATGTGTGTGTGTGTGTGTGTGTTAAACTATGATGACAAGTGTATGTTTTACAGTGGTCATAAAACCAGAGTGCCAAAACCTTCACATCAGCACCCATTTTGTAGTGTTCATTTTCCTGGTGAGATATCTATACATAACACCTTCCTTTGTTGTCTTTCTGACAACTTCCAACTCTGTCTAAGACACTAAGCCTTTGTCTAGTTTTGATTTAGAATATATGGGTCACTTTCCTTCCCACAACAAACTTCTGAATAGGGAACTATTATTATCCCAATTTTATTGGCAGGTATGTGAAGTACATTGTCTAAGGTCACAAGACTGACGAAGAGTCAACATGGGATTTGAATCCATTGCTTCTGAGGGATCTGAAGCCTAGTCATTCAGCCATTAAATTGTCCAGTTTGTCCCTCACACACTAGGCTGGACCCAGCACTTTTTCCTGTCTGCTTCCCTGAGACACAGTCTTCAAGACAGTACTTGTCACATTGTTTAAATGTCTGCCTCCCAGCAGTAAGCTGTGACAACCATAAGGACAAGAATCACATTCTCTTCTTCTCTGTTACTGTCTTGTAGGAATATGCACATGTATGTGTCCTGCACTGAAAGCTTCAATCACCAGTAATCATTATCATATGCTCTTCACAGACTGTACAATGTAAGGCATTACCATGGTTCTCAGGTGAACTGACAGATTTAACCCAGACGCTTAGCTCAGGTTCCTTTTCCCTCTTTCTGTTATGGTAAACACATGAATGCCATTTAATAATAGAAATGATCACTTTGGATAGATATCATAGAAAGTTAAAGGAATCACAGAAGTATTAGGAATTTTATAGACAGATAACGCATGACCAGAAATGTTATACAAATATTAAATATGTGTTTTCATTCATAACCACACGGTTAATAGACATGACTGAGGACCAAATCTATCTCTCTTTTAGGTACCGGTTCATTTGGTTTATTTATTCATTCTTTTCTGCAGCAGACAGTGTGAACCTAAATCCTGTGGTTTGTCCTGCAAAATAAGCTTATAGGGCAGTGTTCTCCCCTCCAGGAGTTAGTTCCCTGTCTATCCTGGAGCGAAATAAATAAACAGGTAGTTAGGACGTGGTTTGGGGTAATTTTATTTAGCAGCAAAAGGCCTGACTCAAAAGTCAGTTGGCTTGAGGCTCTAGGCTGGTCTCCCCCAGCAAAGATCTGCCATACATTGAACAAGGTAGGACAGCAACAAGGATCTACTGTACCTCAAACAAGGCACGACACCAACAAGGATCTGCTGTACCTCAAACAAGGCATGACACGACACTGGCAAAGATCTGCTGTACCTCGTACTTAAGCACTTTAATGAATGTCCAAGCCACTGCTTTTTTAGAAAACATGCACCAGCATCCCTAAGCAAATATAATTTCTGCCTTCTGAATACCCATCTTTACATCCCCAGTAAAGTGTATCTCTTGCCTTCTCATTAAAAAAAGCCTCATTTTCCACAGTGGAGATGATTACAGGGAGCTACTGGTGGTCAAAATGCAGAGAAGATAAAACTGTAGAAGGCCCAACCCCAACTGATCCATCTGCAACAGTGCATTGTCTGCGTCTAAGGCTCAGGGAAAAGCACATGAGAGAGGGGAAAAGAACACTTCCAGAGGGAGGGCACCTGCTGCTAGTGTCCCTTCGGCAGTACAGGGAGGATACATCCAAGAAATCCCAATAATATGGGATAAGACTAAATAAAACTAGAGTAATGACAATATTTGACATGCCAGTGTAAGTGGGGGAAATTGCACATGGCCCCACCTCTAGAGAAGAGCTATCAATGACTGCTGAGAAAGGAGAATTAACTTCCTTCAGGGATGAGCTCCCTATAGACTGACCAAATGGTCAGTCCTGGACACATGTCCATACCAGCAATGCTAAATGGACTCAGTAAGTTGTACATACCTGCATACATGTGTGCATATATATGTATGTATGTACATATAGCAATGGTAAAAGAGTTTGTGGATTTGGGGGGATACACAGGAGAACTTTGAGGGGGCTGAGGGGGGATAGAGGAGTTGGAGTAATATAGATATAGTACTCATGTATTTAAAACAAACTTTTAAAAGATGCACAAAGAACTATGCACAGAAACAAGCACACAGCTCCCTATCAATAGAAAGGATGGGTTGATAACCAACATTAATGCTTTTAGATGTATGACCTTAGACAAGGTACTTGACATGCCTCTCTTTGCTATAATTTTCTTGACCAGAGAAAATCTCTGAATCAGAATGTTAATTACTGTTCATTGGTCACCCTCCATGTGTCCATTGACCCAGGCATTGTGCTAAGCCTTTTCCACATATGAACTTACAACAGGAGAGTGGAGATGTGACCACTTGTTATTTTAGGATGTCACTGTGTTCCCTGAGTCCTAGGCTTGAGCATAGTTCCTCTTTCCTCATCTATCTTTATTAAACACCAATGCAACACTTTTCTGCTTCACATCCCCTAGAGTCCAACACTTCCTAGCTTCTTATTTTATATATTTTCATATAACCATTGTAGTATATATTTATATCATAATAGTTCTTGTCTTATATCCACATACAATCCAATCTACCTCAAACATTGAAGTTTATGAAAGAAATAGTTTAAATGTATCCTTCTTAGGAGGAATATCCTCCTTTTTCCCAAATGGAATTTTTTATAAACAAAATATCCATATTCTTATCTCTCATAATAGGATAGTTCTATTCTGGTTCATTATTATACTATAGGCCCATGATGCTGAAGCTGTTCTCTTTTACATAGCAGCCTGAGCTTGGAAGGTTTTCAGGAACAAATTATGGAAACTGTAAGTTCATATCTCCTAATGGAACAAAAAAATTGTACCCATATTCATCAAATTAACTCACTATGATTTTCTCTTTTTGAATTAAACAAAATTGGTCTATTTAGCAGCCGTAAATGGGGTGGTCAGTAGAATGTAGAGCATGGACTAATTTTCATGCCTGAGAAAATGGAAAAACCCAACAGCAGCCCTCATTTTCCCAGCAAAAGCCTGGATGAGCCTTGTCACCTGAAGCAAGTGTCAGACACATGCTTGCTTTTGTTATATACCTGCAGTGGCTTTGCCGCCTGCTTCATGGAGAGTTCTATACTTAAAAACTCCAGGGCCAGTGGGGTGGCTCAGCAGGTAAACACTCTTGCTGCCAAGCCTGACACTCTGACCCCAGAACCCTCATGGTGGAAACAGAGAAGGAACCTTTGCAAGTTGTCTTCTGACCTTCCACACTCATGCCTTGGCACTTGCATGCCCAAAATAAACTAATAAACCTAACAAAAAATATTTAAGCACAGGTCTACCAGATATTTCAGTATCTCAGATTATATACCCAATGTTCTCACTGTTTCCACATTTTAAAGAGGGACAAAGGCCATCGGCCATTTTAAATATGCCAATATTACTGTTAGTATGGTTATGTGTAAAACTTCAAATTTTCATTTATGAGTTTATTTTCTTAATGTCTCCGGGAAACTTGCAAAGTGTATTGTTCCCTTGTGCTGACTGTGAATCCTATGACATATTTCTGTTCCTCTCAAACAGATGCTCTATTTTCTGTCCTCTTTTCGCTATGGGTACCACAGCATTAGAGATGTAATCGACACTGTTGTGGTTCTTCTGGTTAAAGGAAAATATACAGAAATCAGTATGGCAGAAGTTTGATAGAATGGCGGTAGCAGAGAAAAAGATGGGTTCAGATACCCCCAAATGTATTCAAGGTACTCAGATTCAATGTATCCATGACAAGGTGAGGTTTCGGGCAGCCTCTCTTTGTTGTCTTGAGCAGCTGTAAGTGACCAGCATTGTGCTGGACCCTCCAGGTGTGTGGCTACTTACAAGAGCTGCTTCGGGTTGCCAGGCAGTGCACCACCATCACTTAATCGTCACAACTTTAGTTGAAGTAAGTCCCTGAGAGTGCAACTCTAGGAAGAGGATTCTTAAGTCACTGGTGCATCATTGGGTAGTGCAGGAGGGAGGAGAGGACAGCACAGGAGTCAGGACTGGAAAAGGGATGGTGTGTAAAGCTTCTACTCCAAGTTTGCCTCACTTTGAGACAGTGGTCCAAGGGCAGCCTCAGGAGAAAGACCTCAATGTATAAGAAGGAAGTTCCACTGTAGAGGAGCAAGAGGGACTCAGGGAAGAAAGGAAATCGATCCTCAACTCCAATAACAGCGTGTACTCCTCATCGTGTGAAGCGGTGATTAGTGTTCCTATCTTTCAAATGAGGGCTGAGATCCTCAGAGTTTACCTTGCCCAACGTCACTCTTAGCAGACAGGGGTTGGAACCCAGGTCAACGGCTTCATGATCACTACTGCTTCAGCCATGAGCAAAATCTTGTACGCTAAAGGTATGCTCGGAGTCCAGAAATAGCACAGGGGAGATGGCGCTGGCTTCGTAGAGAGGTCAAGGAGTGTGGTGCTTTGTGGAGTGTAAAGCAGGCCCTCCCACCATGCTGCATAAAATGGAGATGACTGTGCCCTTAAAAGCCACAGTCATAAAAGGAGGAAGATTTTACTATACTTTTTGTTGCAGGAGGCAATTCTGCTGTGCACTGTAAATATAAAGATATGAACATGCTAAGCAAAATAAAGACAGAGTCCCATTTCTAGGGGAAAAATACTTCCCTAATTAAGGGCAACAACATTGCTTCTCTCCCTTGGAATGCCCTCTATGGATCATAGAAGTGGAGATGGCACATGTCAATTCTCCAACAGCTGATTGGTTCTAAAACTGCATGTTCCAGGAAATCCCTGGAGACCCACCCCCACCCCCACCCCAAAAAACATATGCAGCAAAGAGAACCAGTCTAAAAGCCCACTTGTGAGTTTTCCTAGCTGCCTCTTCAACTCACCCTACAGGGAACAAAAAGAGTGTGTCTCAGAAGGCTTTGCTTTCCTCATTTGCAAAATGGAAATGATATGTTCCCGTGTCTCCTGCATCCTCTGGGTTTTACTTCTGTCATCTTTTCCCATGCTCTATACCAGTAGTTCTCAACCTGTGGGTCGTGACCCTTTTGGGGGTGCAAATGACCTGTGAGGGTTAGTATATCGGATATCCTACATATCAGATATGTACATCACAATTCATAACAGTAGCAAAAAAAAGTTATGAAGGAGCAACAAAAATAATTTCATGGTTAGTGGGTCACCACAAAGGGTTACAGCATTAGGAAGGTTAAAAACCACTGCTCTAGAGTCTAATTCTTTTCTTCTTCATGACTCAGGTTTTCTATCCCCACATGGGCGCTTTTTGACTTTGTTACATTTGTCACATTAACTTTGAAAAATGCCTATATCTACATTTAACTCTAGAGTCATTTGAGTTATGCCCAAAGCAGTCTCTAATATGGATGTGTGAAGAATTCAGAGGTGACCCATCAGCATGTGAATCACGAATCTAAGTCCAAGCATCACCTAACAATGCACTGCACTAGACTCCTAGACTTGCCCATTAAGGAAATTTGAGCTTCACTCGTGCTTGATAACTGCTTTCTTTAAATACATGAGAACATTCCATTCACAGAGTGCTTCCCTATCCCAGGGCCCATTTGGAAGGTGCTGGTTTGTTCTATGAGTAATTTTTAGTCATCATGATCTTTGATGTGTCTGAGGCTGGGTGATGGATCACATCACCCTGTAATATCAGGCTCTGCCGTTGATCTTGGCTGTACATTTGGTTCATCATATTCTCTTCAAATATCTCTAAACAAAATAGTCTGAGAAAGTTGGAATTGGATGCCAACTATCTGCTCCTTTGATTCAACTCCAGTGTGGTGATTAGACGAGTGTTTGCCTTGTTGCAGATCAATTATTTTGAGAACTCAGAATTTCTTAGGGTCTTGAATTGTGAGGATGGTTTTTAAGTAGGCCATAAAAATTCCTGAGAATGATTTGTTTAATTATTGTCTTGCTCCTCATTTGCATTTTTATCTAAAACTCTGAGAACTGAAATCTGTATTCAATTCCATTTCCTGTGAGCTACAATTCGCCTTATTGGGAGAAATATCTGGACTGTGCTTTGTGTATGGAATTATATCAGCGGGCAGCCAAATGTCTGTGATGTTGCTCTGATGGCTACAGACATTGCTCTTTTGGCTGCTTTTCCTCGGGTTTAAGACAACATTTGATGGTTATTCAATTGCCTCAATTCTTTATGTCACTTGAGCAATTATTAAGGTTTTAATATCTTCAGACTTTCTTATGCTGAATTAGCCTTCTGAGAATGGAGAATTCTGGCTCATTGCCCAGAAGTTGTTTTGGTTGTTTGTTTGTTTCCCTGCTTTTTCCTATTCTTCTTCTTTTTTTCTCTAACTTTCTTGAGAGACAGTCCTTTCCAGGAACATAGCTAAATGCATGATAACACAGTGAGCCCATCATAAAGCAAATGGAGACAAATTTAACACCATCACTTTACCATTGAGACAACTGTAACATGCTGTGCTAGAAAGAACATTTCAAAATGGTGGGAATGTGCTTTACAAATATTTCTGTGAGGTTCAACACAAAAAGAGCTCTGGAAATCCTGGAGTCTTGACTGCAATAACAACTGTGAGGAAGTCAAATCCTGGGAGTGAAAAGCTGCAGTTGCAAAAGACACAAAGCAAAACATTCTCGAGGTGCCAGTGCCGATGCCCACACTGCCAAGGCAGCCCAGTTGATGGAAGTATTGTGAGTGCACTGCCGTCAGATCAGAATGAGTAGAACAGATCATGTCTCCGGCTCTCCATGGAGACTGAGTTCTGTGCCTGCTCAAGGACTTCCTTGAATTAGTGATACATTGGGGAGAGAAGTAGCAAATCTTGAGTCTAAGTCTAATGTTCTTTCGCCCTCAGACTGCTATAAATGTGACAAATTGTCTTATTAGTTTAGCCTAGTTCAGCATTTCCTCAAGTGTGGGATGTTAATAGGTGGTACATGAAATAATAGTTTCATGGTCAGATGAGTATAGAAAACGATGTTAAATAAAATTAAACACATTTCTTCATTTCAGGCTTCTCTGAACCTTTAATATGTTAATATACATTGTGACTCTCCTAGAAGGAAATCAGATATACAGCAGCTCCCAAACTTACTTGACCAGAGAAAACTCTTTTGTACAGAATAGCGCACCAAACACATTTGGAGAAGTTGTGGCCTCCTGATAAAAGGCAACCTCTTTGTGTCAATCAAGGGACTGAAGGAACAATACAATCAATCAGACTTTTCAAATGATGAGATGAGGGATGTGCTACATCTATCAATAGGAATGGGACTACAGAGTAAGCAATGAGGGTGGGTCTCCTACAGGTAAGCAATGGAAGATGTATCACCACTCGACTGAAAGAACAAGGATGGGGACCCAGAGCAGCTAAGAGGGACTCTTAAGAGTGGAGCTTATAGGACAATGAGATTTTAAAATCTTTCTCCACTTTCTCCTCTGTTGTTGGACATATCTGATCCAGAGGAAGCCAACCGTAGCCTCATTTCTGGGTCCAGCCTCTCAGCCCCAGATGGGTGCTGTGTGTGCTCTGCCTGAGGTGCTTGGAATGTGTTAATTGCTTCCTTACCTTTTACCATAATCCAACAATGTAGGAATCACTCCCATTTTCACATGGAGCGAGCACAAGCTCACTGAAGTAGTGAGAGATAGATTCAGCCCAGGTTTATCTGTGTGCCTTCCATTGCTGAGCTGGAAAATGCCGGACTTTTAAGGAAAGCTTGAAGCACTCACAGAAGAAATTTTTCATCTTCAATTTTGAGCAAAGTTATCTTATCACTAATATGATTAATCCTCTAACGGAATGAATAAGTTTAATTTGGAGGGAATTTTTCCCTGCAGGAGCAGAAGACCTTCTATTCATCTTTATAACCCAAGGACCTGGCTTAGCACACTGCTCAGCATAGCTAATGTTTGCTGAGTGAAACAGAATTGTAGAATAAATGAATGCATGTGTGCATGAATGAATGAATGAATGAATGAATGAATGAATGAATGAGAGGACTCTATATCTGCATTTCAAGGTTGACTTGGATCTCTCCTAGGTAAAAGCTGGCTCTTCGGTCTGTTTTTAAACATTCTGGTTGTTTGAAATGGAACTGTTTCCATCTTGAGCATCTGCTCTGCTTCTCAGATGACTGTGACACCACCCCCCAATCCAATGTACACATTAAACATACACATGTGTGCACAATTCCATGTGTGGTTCTGTGACTGTCTTTACCACTCCAATCCCTTTCTGTTTGGAGCCACCAGATCTATAATACTAATCTTTTGAAGGTACCAAAGGTCACCTATACCAAACCTCTTCTACCCTCAGACTACAACTGCAGTCCCATGTTACTCATTACCTTAAAATGCATCTGTCTAATTTGGTTGGAAATTACATTTCCCACCCTACAGTTCCAATTTCCTACAATTCCACTGAACTTTACCCAAGCAACTGTCCCACAGTGAGCTCTTATATCCACCTGGGAGGGAATTCTCCTTCAAGGTTATTTATTATTCTCACTCCTCTGTCTACATTTTACATCTTTAACCACAGCACTGTCTTCTCTTCTTGCATTCATCTGTCCATTCATTCATTCACTCAGTCCCCAATTCACTGAGCTCCTAGTGTATGCCAAGAACCATCCTAGTGAAGCAGACACCAATAAAAATGAAGTTTGGTCTCTGAGCATGCACAGCCTTTCATGGGAACCTCACATATTAAACAAGATAACATAATAAAGCATGCTGATGATTGCAAGGACGGTATGAGTTCAAGGAGAAAGTGTTGCCCTAGCATCTCCAAGAGTTCAGAAACAGCATCTCCTCCAAGCATTCTATGCATAGTTGGAGCCCAATAAATGTTTGCTAAATGAGTGAGTAAGGTATCGTTTGAACCAGGCTTTTAAAATATGTGACCCTATAAGATCATCTCAGGTTCTCTGTGTTTACAGAAAAAGAAAATACTCTTATAGTTCTCAAGTGTGCTGTCAGATAAGTGTCCTCAAATCTACCTCTGTTTTATCTGTCCAGTAGATAGTAGGAGGGCCTAATAACCCAAAATTTTATTTACACTTTTTTTTTTTGCGTATACCACCTATCATGGTGTTCAGGACATGGTAAAATGGCTGAGGATTCGGTTGGATGGAATCTGATAGAGCCAACATAATTGTATATAAGCATACATCTCGAAGGGGGACATTTGAAGCGTGTAGAGTTGATGAGTGGCTCCATCCTGAGAGAGATTCCTCAGGCAATGTTTGTCAGATTCTAGCATTAGAAACAACCTGAAGTTCTTGTGACAATATAGATTGCAATTCTATGGGGTGGCACCTGAGAGTCTGTCTCTGAAATGCTCTTAAGTGGTGATGATATTGCTGACCCATGGACTTTAGTTTGAATAGCAAGGTGAAAGAGTAAATGAAAGACAGAAAAAAGGCACTCATTGAGTTTCTGTTTATACCAGAAATGCTGTAGGATGGTCTTTCTTATGCTGTAAATATTTGTCGCTACTATCGGTTAATAAAGAAGCTCTTTTGGCCTATGGTAAGGCAGGATAAGAACCAGGCAGGGAATCCAAGACAGATACTGGCAGAAGAGAGTGGAGTCAGAGCAGACACTATCCCACCACCCAAGAAATAAGATGTAAAAGTACCAGTAAGTCACCAGCCATGTGGCCATACATAGAATAATAGAAATGAGTTAATTTAAGATGAAAGAGCTAGCTAGCAAGAAGCCTGAGCCATAGACCAAATATAAGTCTCTGTGTATTTATTCAGAACTGAACAGCTGTGGGACTGGGTGGGACAGAAAATTCTGGCTACAGTACAACTTGTTCATTTTATTAAGATTCACAGACTGGCTACACATTCATATATCCAAAGTCATTTTTTAATATACACAGTCTCAGGGTCCACTCTTAGAGTTGCTGATTCAGAAGGCTTGGAACAGAAAGAGTAATCTCATCATTTTTAGAAGGCCCAAGGTGAGGCTGATATAGTTTCAAGGTAGCCAGTCTAAGAATGCTCCTTGCCCTGATCAGTGTTGTCTTCTGTCACAGTGCTGATTATATCATATTATGTAGCAAATTGGGAATTGGGGGAGTGAGGTATGGTCTGGTGGAAGCAGGATTTTCTCTGGCTTATGCTTGAAAAGCAAGCTGAAGAGTTGTCAATGGTGAGAAACAGTACATGCACACTATTGCTGGTTTGAGTGTGGAAGAATCGTGTGAGACAGAATGTTTCTAGCTTTAAATGGTCCCTCGCTGACACCAAAACAAAAACCAAAGCAAAAACAAAAACAAAAAAAACAAAAATGTTATCTCAGTCCTATGCTTCATAGAGCTGGATTCTGATAATTATTGAGAGGACTTTGAAAGCAGCTTCTTTCCCAGAGCCTCCAGATAAAAGCCCAGTCCAGCCTAGCCAACACCTTGACTTTCCCCTTGTGAGATGCTAAGCTGACATCTCAGTGAGGTCTGCTCAGCTGTCTAATATGCAGAACTGTGGAAGAATACTTGCATTACTTTAAGATTACAAAACTGTAGGAATTTGTCATACAGCAATTGAAAGTTCAGGCATACAGGGTTCAGTTCAGCTACAGTAAGTACCATGATATTCCTCAAGCTCTCATTCCTAGGCATTGTTGTCCTCCCTTTACAGATGACTGTGTGAGGCCCAGTGGGCTTAGATCCTTTTCTGGAGTCTAATATCTAATGGCAAATCTATAATTTAATTTATGAAGCTAAAAAAGATAGACTCTAGTGAGTAGATACTGAGAAAATGAATCCTGTTTCTTTGACCTGGCCACAGGAATTTTAATCTGACCTCTCTCAGAGAGTTGAATGGTCTGAAGATAGAAACAAAAGTGGAGACTTTTTGATATTGTCAGGTAGCCAGGATTCATGGGATGGAGATGGCTATACATTCCAGTGCTCCTGACAAGATTCGGAATGTTGGCAAAGCAATAAGGATGTCAAGCCAGAGACAAATGGCGTAAGTTCTTCTAGTTCACTACAGACAGAGAAAACACTTAGGTAAGACCATGACAATCTCCATCAGTTCCAAAAACACAACTGGATTTCACACAATCTCAGCTAAGAAATCAGAGACTGGGACTATTGACAGAGGAGCAGTAAGCTTTCTGGCTGTTGAATCAGGACAGACCAAATAGTCTTGTGATACATTCTTGTATACCACCACTTGCTTCAATCTGATCTTTTCATTCCGTTTTTCTCAGTTCTCTTGTAGACTGACTAAGGAAAGTCAAGTCCATCTAGCCATCTAGCATTCGTCAGTCTTGCCTGCCTGCCTGCTTACTTCCTTCTGTTGTGCAGCTTGTGGGGTATGGAAGCAGCCAGGCTTCTTCATATGACCTGGGATTTGCTAGAACAAAAGCACTCGCTTGTAAGGAAGAGCAAAAATTAAAAATTTATCCCCCATTATGATATCAGCTTTTGAAAAGAGCTTTGAGCTATATTAACCGATTTGCACAGGCATGTTTCAAAAGCGTGTCATCGAAATTCTACAGAAATGCACCCAAGAATAATTTATTGAGCTCTTTCAAGTGAAGACTGGTAGACCCTGCATTGACTTCACTCTATGTCACTTGTTCATTCTCTCAGGGAATAAACAATGGGCTTTTTCCATGTGCTCCCAAGGGAGACAAAGTTACAAGGCAAATGAAGAAAAGTCCTTACATTTAATGTCTAGTACAAGTGACCAAATCATACTAAGAATAACAAGACATTTAAGGTGCGAAGTCCTCTGAAGGAAATCTATGTCCTTGCCCTTAAAGTCCATTTTTTTAAGTGTAACCCAAAGCCAGAGGATTGTACAGGTAGATTTTCTGCTGGGTTGAATTTTTTCTTATTTAATCTGCCTGTAAAGCCCTCACTTTCCATTTCTACAGCTGCTCCTTGAGGAATTTTGATGAACTGGACGGCAGAAAGCCTATCTGTATGTAAAGAAGCCGAGGTATTACGCAGTGCCTTTTGGACTCTTCCTCTGACAAGTGGTTGGCATCTGCTAGCAGCACTTCTTTTCTTGAGCTTTGTAACATTGCCAGGCTGAGAACTGAGCTTTGAAAAAGGGAGATGGAGCTGTTAACAAACGCCTTTGTTATCTCTGGAATTGATTATTGTACAGTGGTTCACAGAAGAAAAAAACTTGATGTGTATCTTGTCTCAATATTTACCAGCTCCTCCCAGGAAATATTGTGCTAAGAGAAATTCCCTGCCGTACAACAAATGTCAACTTCCCTACGATAACTGGTACAATTCACCAATTGACTGTCCTTTTCCCATCTGTGGGAACAGTATGATAAGACCCCTGGGAAAAAAATTCTTATTAAGTGCTTGGAAATCGTTTGAATTTGCTGAATGTTTAAAGGGTTTAATATCCATCCCTGCTTTTCTTTCATTGGAGAAGTATTTATTGAAGCTTTTATATGCCCAGGCCTTTGCTGGGCTCTGGGAATATACTAAGAATGAACAAGGCAGAGGGGCTGTCACGGAGATTATGACCCCTGGAAGGGAGGAAAGGAAGGCTCTTCTAGTGTTTCCAGTACAGGATGGTGAGCCAAGGTTAGGGAGTACAGATTCTTCTTTCCAGTACAAGCACAAGAAAATGATTTTTAAGATCACAGAGGAAAAGGCAGCAGTTGGGGGTTATCTGGGAAATGGGTTGAGAATGATGGCTAGGGAGTCATCTTGTTCTAAGCAAAAAGCACAGCATAGAAGAAGAGGTCACAGTTGCAAAAGGGTACAGCAAATATGAATGGGAATGTGACTTGACATCTTAGAAACCTCAGCTTTCTCTTCTAAGATGGGAAAAATGATAAAAAACCTTTAAGATAATACCTAGAAAAAATGGGTAATTCCTATAATGCCCTATGCTTACTGTTCATTAAAATGTTATTGTAGAAGGTTAGCTAGTACCTGTGTATTCACTAAAGGTCTTGGGGAAAAAAATCAAGGTCAATGTGACTCAGCTTCTTTGTTTTTTCTCCCAGTCTTGTATACCAGGCTTCCTCTCCTACTAGCACATGGCCTGCACTGTAACTGAGAAGCTTTCTGGTGGGTACACGTAGGAAATATACGTCATTTATAAACCTATAACTACCAGCTCTTTGGCAACATGTGCTGTGACTTATTTGTTTCTGTGTCTACTGGCCATGTGTAGGGCCTGGCACAGGATAATTCCTCAATAATGGTATCCTGAATGAATGAAGAGAATAGAAAATAAACCAAAACCAGAGCAGACCATGGCACAATCCCACTGACTCTTGAGGCAAAGATTCAAAGAAAGAGCAGTTCTTTAATGAGTCACCAAGGTCCTTGCTATGGAGGGGGCAACAAGAAACTGCTGCCCAAAGCCACCAAAAGCTTGAAACAGCAGGTGGCAAAAGCATTCCCCCTCATAGGTATTTTCTCTTTTGCCTTAGAGAATACACTTTGGGCATTAATCTCTTCATAAGCCCTGTATACAAACTGAGCTACATGATACTAAAAGCCTTAGACACTAAATACAAACCCATGTTATATTGTTATTTAATTAAAGAATTGAATGTTTGCATGTTTTTAAATATATGTATTTAAAATATGTTAAATAGACCCAAACAGAGCAATAATCCTTGAGCCTTCACCCTTTATCTAATCTACCATTATTATACATAATCCTTTACTTTTTTAACTTTCTTTTATTTATTCTGTGTCTTTCACATCATGCCTCCTGATCCTACCCATCTCACCCAGAGAAAAACAAAGTAAAATGTAAGAGAAAAAAAAGGAAAAGAAAAGGGAGAGAGAGGAAAAATCTCTTCAGAATCCTTTACTCTAAATCTTGTGCTGAAAATAGATGAGACCAGCACAGGTGTGGGAGCTGTCTAGAGTACCACACTTGACTAAGTGAAGCCATTCATACCTCAACCCTCTGTGTTAACATGAGAGAGTGAATTTGAGGGCTGGAGAGATGGCTCATCCATTAAAGATAGACGAAGAAACCTTTGCTAGCTTTGGGTTTGATAAATATATCCATTCTACATTCATGATGGTATTGTGTTCCATTCCCCTTTTCTGACATCTAATGGCCTCTCTTACTCCTCCATTTGTCTGTATGTCACTCTTCTTTAGGGGTTCTACTGGAGTTTGAACTCCTCCAAGGAGCCTTCCCGCATGAGCCTGGTCAGAGGGATTGTCTATTCCCTACACTCCACCCTTTGGCCATCCTGTTTGCCTCCTGGCTTAGTGCTTATAACATATAGTTTTCTTTCTTTTTGTACCGAAACACTCAGATCAATGATAAAAACAACAAGTTTCAGAAGTGGAAACTACCTTCTTTCAAATGGTAGCTCTGTACCTCTTGAGCTGTATGTCAGTGTGAGTGTTCATTTTGGTGTGCTTCGGTTTCTCTATGTAGAAGAGGAGGAGTAAGGGAAGAGGAGGAGAGAGGGGAGGAGGAGAGGAGGAGGGAGTAGAGGAGGAGGAGGAGAGAGGGGAGAAGGGGAGGAGGAGGGAGTAGAGAAAAAAGAAGATGAGAGGACAATCCTCTCTTAGAGTTGTCTGGAAAAGAAATGAGTTAACGTGCACAAGTCACCTGTTGACTTTCAGTAGTTGTAAACTGTTTCCTTGGACCAATAGTTCCACGTGTAGAACTTGGAGTGTGAATGAGGCTGAGTCTGAGGATAGGAGGCACTGGAGTGTCTCCTACCCATATACACAGGGACACTCTACACTCACCAGAATTTTTGGACCTCCAAAGAACAAAGTTTGAAAACTGTTCACTCATTTAACTTTCTTTATACCTTTTGTTTGTTTGTTTGTTTGTTTTTTCAAGACAGGGTTTCTCTGTGTAGTCCTGGCTGTCCTCAAACTCACTTTGTAGACCAGGCTGGCCTTGAACTCCTGCTTCTGCATTCCAAGTGCTGGTATTAAAGGCATGCACCATTAATGCCAGGCTTAAAAACAAAACCCCAGACAGGTGACATCTTAAGGTTCCTAAGCCAATAATTGGCAACATGACCTGAACTTAGGCCAGCATGTTTCCTTTACACCCTAAGGCAATACCTGATGACATCCTAAGGCAATACCTGATTTTTTATCTCTTTTCCCTCTCCCACCTCTTCCTAGCAAAGCAATGATCTCTATGTGCTTTGGTTTGTCTATGGAGTGTATGAATAAGACTGAGAGCAGCATGTGTGTTTATGAGGCTCCTGTTATGGCGGCAATAGAAATGCTACAGGTAATCGTAATGGGAAAGAGAGGTATCCTAGGCAACACAGAGGAGAGATCATTAATTCAGGGTTGGCCAAAATATGAAAGGATAAGCAAGATATAATGCACAGATTGGGGAATTCTTGGCAAAGAGCATGGTCTGAGTAAACACACAGGGCAGAAAATAGCATGCTATCTCCCAGGAACTGAAAACAAATTCCTTTTTCAACTGAAACACAGTGGACAAACCAGGACATGAGATGAAGCAGAGATTAGAGAAGAAGATGAGGTAATATACTTGGGAAGGATGAAGGGAAAGGACGCATGTACTGTTCTAGAACAACTGTGGATAGGTTTTAGTTTTCCGGAACAATGCATTTTAATTTGAAGTCAAGCAGGTTTACGTTTGAGGGAAAAGAACAAACAGAATCCATGTGTTTGAAGAGGCATTCAAACAGAACATCACCAAATGTAGGTTTGTATCTTTGAAAGTGAGGAAAAAGGGACACTCCTCCCTGACAATAGGCCAGGCTGAAGTGCTGAGAGTCAACATAATGAAGACATTGACCAAAGACTCTGTGTATGGCTGTGGTGGAGTGCCCCTTGACAAATGGACACTTAGCTGTGATGAGGGTCACCAAATACTACTAAGCCACCTTAGAAATCCTGTGCTTCATCTCTACCTGAGAACAAATGATTCAAGTCAAAGAAGGCAAATGTTCCACAGAAGGAGAGGAAAGGCAATGGATGAGCCTCCCTCTAGCCAGATGGGGCAATCTGCAGTGGAAGATGCATGAGTCTGGTGCGTGCAGGCTCCTCCCCAGTGTGGCCCAGAGCTGGGGAACATATGCAGCTAAAGTAAGGGACCTGTGTGACTGTGACAAGAAGTCCTGGCAGCTAAAGCCTATTTATTAGTGTCTCTGCTCCTCCCCTGCTGTTATATTAATATAATGAATTGTTCACAGGTGCATCAAACGAGGTTTAGATGATCACTGGGAGCTTTGCTACCCAAACAGGCCAAATTAGCAACAGCAGATGCAGCCGCCAAACAACAGTCCCATAGCGAAAGTACAAAGCTGGAATTAATGAAGGTCGGGGCTCACATTTGGCCTTGATGGGCCCTCACAGCAGTGGGGTTTGCCCCCTGTTTAACTCTTGGTTGCCAAGGAGTAATCTCTGCTTTCACTTTGGGAAATTTGACTGAAGTAATGAGTGTTGCATCGGACACCCACCCCCCAACAAACACACACACACACAATGAGAAGAACAGTGGCTCCCTCGGGTTGGGCCTCACCGAGTGGTTGTGCAGGCTTTTCCCAGAACCAACTTCTCCCAAACAAAGGGATGAATGGGGGTTGTTAGCCACCCTGTGTCATCCTTACCAGACTGTGCGCCCTGCTTGAGTTACAGCCGCTAGAAGAGTGGTTTTCAACCTTTGGGCCATTACCCACTTGGGATTGCATATCAGATATTTACATTATGATTCATAACAGCAGCAAAATAACAGTTATGAAGTAGCAATGAAATATTTTTATGGTTGGGGCTCACCTCAACCTGAGGAAATATATTAAAGGGTCACAGCATTAGAAAGGTTGAGAACCATTGCATTAGTAGGAAGGATTCCTTTTGTTTTGTTTTTTTACAATTCAGTTTGTGTTATGTATTTTTGATGCATGTGTAGCTGGAGTTTTCCTGTGTCCTGCCTGGCCTGTGGTCAGGACAAATCTCTCTCACTCACCAGTCCCACAGTCACTCAGACCCAAGTAAACACACAGAGGCTTATACTAATTAAAACTGTTTGGCCTTGCCGGGCGGTGGTGGCACACGCCTTTAATCCCAGCACTCGGGAGGCAGAGCCAGGCGGATCTCTGTGAGTTCAAGGCTAGCCTGGGCTACTAAGTGAGTTCCAGGAAAGGCGCAAAGCTACACAGAGAAACCCTGTCTCGAAAAACCAAAAAAAAAAAAAAAAAAAAAAAAAAAAAAAAAAAAAAAAAAACTGTTTGGCCTAATGACTCAGGCTTCTTGCTAGCTAGATCTTACATCTTAAATTCACCCATTTCTATAAACCTATACCTTACCACGTGGCTCGTGGCTTACTGGTATCTTTACATCTTGCTTCTTATGGCGGTGGGTGGCAGCATCTCCTGACTCAGCCTTCCACTTCCCAGAATTCTCCTCTTTATTTGTCCCATCTATACTTCCTGCTTGGCTACTGGCCAATCAGCACTTTATTTATTAACCAATCAGAGCAACACATTCACAGCATGCATGTACATGTACCAAATGTGTACTTGGTGCCCAAGGAAGCCAGAAGCAGGTATCAGGCTCCATGAAATTGGAGTAAGAGAAGATTATGAGCAGTCACGTAGGTGCTAGAACCAAACCCATATCCTCTGCAAGAGCAGCAAATGCTCTAAACTATTGAGCCAATTCTCCAGTCCTTGAAAGACCTATTCTTAGTGGCACCAAGTTACCACATGGTAACTCAGAGACATAGCCTTGCATTTTCTTGAGGGTGAGTGTCTTTTACTAACCCTCAAAAAGATGGCCTAAAAATGCTGGTCACCCAACAAATACAGTCTGCCATCCTATAGCTAGCTTGTAAAGTATGCATAGTGCTACAATTCCTGACTTACATATTAGAAAACTAAGATTCAGAAAAATTAAGCAATGGGAGGTAAGTCTGACGCACAGCAGAGCCATGACATGACCAAAGAGGAAGCAAATCCTGCCTTTGCTGCTGACTTATACATGGTGTTCATTCAACTCTGACTTCAGGAAGAAGAATGGGAAAAGGGTGGGCTCTTTGGCCTGGTAGTATTGAGAAGGGACCTGACTCAGCAGTGGGAAGATCTAAGGTTGATCTTTGTTATTAGTGTAGTGTTTTGTTTTGGGTCCCAGAGCTGGGGACAATTCTGAGTCCCCACTTCCTCCTCTGCAGAGTGAGTTTCATTGGATGGCTGATCTCTAAGCTCTCGCCTGTCTCGACAACCCAGAAGTCTTGTGGGTTTTTTCTTTGGCTCATTGTTTCTGTGAGAGAACATTAAGATGATATGAACTCCTTCTGCTTTCGAGGGTGATCTGGAAATACATATCCAACACTGTAAAAATGTTTACATACATCTTCATGTACTGTAATTACAATTCTGGACAATGCCTCAAGGAAACTGTAACAACAGACCTTCAAGAACGCATGACCTGCAATGGGAGAATTAAAGCATTTACATGTAATTTACATGCATGTGAAGCCTCTTCAGGTAGAAATATGAATGTGCTTTTGCAAAACAAACTAATGAAAGCACCAAGGGCACAACTGTTTGTAAACTAGAGCCCAAGTGTCAAAGCCATTTGCAGACTGGCTCAAAAGACACACAACATACAATAGTTCATTCTGGTTACAGGCTCATGCGTTGTTTAAAGAATTTACATCTTAAGGCACATCACCTTGAAGAGCAAGTAGCTCAAACATCCCCTCTACATTTTTCATTAAAACTTTATTTTTCTGGTTATATTAGTAAAGTTCTTCATAGAAATTTTAGCAGTTAAAAAAATGCGCAGGAATGAACACATTCAAATTTCCTTCCCTAGAGACCATCTATTTTCAGATTTGATTTCTATGTCAGGTCTTAGTGTCTGTTAAGAATGAGAGTTGCTGTGTGTTTTCTTTAATTGTCAGCCATTTCTTCAGTGAAAACTGAGCAGCTGTTGGAAGCTTTGACTGATTTATATGAGAAAATATTGAAGAAACCGAATATTAATCATGGAAAAGAGAAGAACCCCTGTGATGTGGTCTCCCAGGAATTTGAAATCTGCATTGGATAAGAGCATAAGCTCACTATGCTGGGTTCTGGAATGTAGAATCAATGATTCTAGGTGGACACTTGGGGCAAAGAGATTCAAATATGAGATTGGAGTCTTCAGAGGATCTGATTGGATTTTGCTCATTGCATACACAGCATCAAACATGGCACCTTTGATGCAGTAGATGATCAAGACCTACAATATGTGCTAGTCATTTAAAAGACATGTTATGAACAATTAATTTATACAGAGAATGGGCCAGCATCTGTCAGAGATCCTCTATAAGAAATTTCTGACTTGAGAAGACCCATATGCTGAGTCATCTTGAAGTTCTGGAACTTCCATGACCTCTGGACTCCTTTGAAGATGAGAAGGGGAAATCTTTTCTCTTCATTGTGTATACAACAGGACTATGAGTGATGTTACATGGTAGAGTGGGGTCATGTTTCCACTTTTTTTCTGTTTTTTTTTTTTTTTTTCCGAGACAAGGTTTCTCTATGTAGTTTTGGTGCCTGTCCTAGATCTCACTCTGTAGACCAGGATGGCCTTGAACTCACAGAGATCTGCTTGGCTCTGCCTCCTGAGTGCTGGGATTAAAATCATGTGCCACCATCGCCCGGCTGTTTTCCATTTTCTTGTCCCAAGATAGCTAACTATGTCACCTTGGCATCTCTGTGCTGGAGAAACCATGGGGACTGCAGTGGTTCAGTAGCTGGTACTTCTTACCTGGCTTGATAATCATATCCTGAGTAGGGTTTTGGTTTTGTTTGTTTTGCCTCCAAACACTCTTCTCTAAACCACATTCGCAGTGTGGGCTGAGGCATCTTTCTAAACTCTGCTCTCATCATCACGATTCAATCCTCGCAGGCTCTTCCACATAGCCTAAGGAAGAAATCCTAACTCTCTGGAATGATTAACACTCTGCAATCAGACGCTATGAGTATAGATATTGATGTTGGTAATTCCCAGGTGTGTGATCTTGGACAGCTGTATGTGTTTTAGTTTCCTCACCTGTAAATGCAGGATAATAAATACTGCAGCTTCAGGTCTATGAGAATCAATTGCACATAGCAATCACACACCTGATAGGCTACACAGAAAGTTTGGCTGCTCCATGAGCTGATGTATTTCTTCCTTATTGCTAGTCCTAGGAAGCTCTTATATACCAAATAGAACCACTTAATGTGTCAAGTCTCTCGTAGACACCCAGCATGGTCTTCAGTTTTGAGCATGTTTTCCCTTCTGTTTGAAACACCTTTGGCCTTCCATCTCGGAATTATGATCCTGACACAGTTTGAACCTCATTTTGTCTCCTCTTCTTTCAGCAATGTGCTGACTTGGTTTAGAAGATGTGGCTCATCCCTCTCTATAGGAATTGTAAGTAGCTCATAACTCAACTTCTACAATAGCTGGGTTTGGTCCAATGTCCTGGTTGGTATTTTCATTAATTTGACAAAATCTAGTCTCATCTGAGAAGAGGGAACCACAACTGAGGAAATACCTCTATAAGACTGGCCTGAGGGGCATTTTCTTAATTAATGATTGATGTGGAAAAGTCATCCCTTTATGGGTGGTGACCCCTGTGTAGCAGGTCCTGGGTTATGTAAGAAATCAGGATGAATAAGCCGTGGGGAGCATGCCAGTAAGCAGCATTCCTTCTGGGTCTTTGCTTCAATTCCTGCATCTAGGTTCTTGCCTTGAATTCCTGCTCTTTCCCCCCCCAAAGATAAGAGTGCGACCTGAGCCTTGTAAAATAAGCTCTTTCTTCCCTATGGTGCTTTTGGTCGTGGCATTTTACCACAGGAATAGAAATCCTAACTAAGAAACTCAGGAACTATGAGATGGAAAAGCACAGAAGCCACAGCCACTGTCAGTCATGAGAGTCAGGACAACAAAAGCCTGGGCAGAGCCAGGCACACAGTAGGGTTGAGAGTCAGGCACCTGGCTAACTGGCTGACAGAAAGCTAAGACAGACTGGATGCAAGGGCAGGAGTCTGGGAGAAGCTGCCCCTAGAAGGGTCTAAGAGCTAGTAGAGCTAAAGCGATTATCTTCTGAAAGGCACAATTCCTAAAACTAATCAGTAGGATTGTGTTTTTCTTCTTTTATGCATACAGAGAAATAACAAAGTCGTGTCTACCATAAGCAGCTATAACATTTTTATAAGATAAACTAAAAATACATACAATGCCACATAATGCGTTTACATCTTGGGTTGTAATTAATGCAAATTATGCAAGATTCATATACAATGTGATTAGACTCCTCTGGCACATAATTTATGATTGAATTAACAAAGAAGCTGATTAAATGAGAAAATCGATTTCTGTCATTATCCTTTTTTGGTTATGTTTTTATTAAGACCATATCTGAGGATTCAAAAAAAATTAGATTACAAAGTCAGGTTATGGTTCAAGAGGTTCTTTGCACTGGGCGACCTTCTTGCTGATAGCAAACCTCGGTAGCACTGTCTTCTGAGGAGACACTACAGGGCAAATTTTGGTGAACCCACAGGGGCATCCACATCTCCAAGACACCAACGTGAGGATGACTCATGCATAACCATAATAGATTTGTGTGTTCTGCTTATGTGTGTGCCCACATGTCTAAGTGTGTGTGAGTGTACACACACATGCTCATGGAGACCAGAGATGGACATGGACAGAGAGAGGATGGGATCCTGATGATATACATATACTAACCTCATCGATAGATTATTACACCAAAGCACTCATAACTGAAGGGCTTTTGGGAGGATTTGCCTGTTTGGAGAAGCAGGCTGAGGGTTGCCTTTGGAAGGCATGTCCTGGTCTCCAGCTCCTTCCTTTATTTTGAGCCTGAGCAATGGAGCCAACCATGAACTGAAATCAATCTTTCCTCCTTCTGAGTTGTTTATCTCGGGTGTCTAAATAACTAAACATTCAAGACATAGAATGTAAATAATTAATAAGATTGACTGTATTCTTGGATCTAAAAGACCCTTTCTATAAACCCCAGGGTGAATATTTAGCCTTGGTTAATAAGAGACCAGACATTCGACCAAATCATCACCTTCCTAGCATTGCTGAAGGTTCCATTGGAGGTGAGGCTTCTTTTTCTACCTGGAAAGATATGGACTGAGTGAGCTAGAATGTTTTGAGTTTAATTCCTGGCTCTGCTACTTTCTGTCTTGGTTTGATATTGACCAATGAATTTTTTTCTTTGTATTGTCACTTCTTCAGCTTGTAATGGAATGATAGTGATGAGCTGTTGTGATGATCCAATGTGTCACTACATTTGTGTGTAATATTGAGAACAATGTCTGGCACATAGCAAGTGCTGAGCGAATATTAGGATTATTGTTAACCATGGGCCTTGTGACAGTTGGAAATACCTGACCTATACTTATGGGGTAGACTCAAGTCTGCAGGCAAGGCTTGCAAGTTGTATGTCCTTGACACAAGAACAGAAATGTTCGGGGTCTCCAGTTTTCCATGAGAACAATAGTGATAACAATTGATGTTCTACCCATGGGAAAAGTCATGTGCTGGTATATAAGAGGGATAACTGCAAGTGCTGCTCATGACTAGGAAGCCACTATCTGAGGATCCAGCTCTAAATCTAAATATTGAGACTAGAATCAGAGCTGTGAAAAGTTAACGGGATGCCCCAACATCAGCAACATGAATATGCATCAACAAATCCAGGGATGAGCACTGTCATCCAAGGGCATAAGATCATCAGAACAAGGCAGGATGAGCCAGACATCAAAGTAAGCACCCATGGTGTCACTTAAACACTAATCAGAGGGAGGGGATTCAAGCTTGGGGGAGCAGGAGCAGTCAGAGCAAGACAATAGAACCAGAGAATGGGTGAGTGTCTTTGGCTTTTCTTAAACTCTACAAAAGAAGGAGGAGAACCAAGCTTTCTCAAGCACCTACCTGCTTCCTGCCCTGCTTAAATCCCAGCAGCAGGGAAGGAAGCAGAATTTTCTAGTGTTTTCTCCATGATACTAACTGGGTGACTTAAGTTGTCTCAACTCACAGAGCCTCAGCTTTCTTTTGTTGAAAATCAAATAACTTTTCTGCCAATTTGGCTATCTTAGAAAACAATGCCCTGGTCCTGCTGGTTCAACCACTCCAAATCTGAAACTTGAACTCCTGTGTATCTGTCAGTCTCTTGTAAGGTTCGTTATTGTGAGTCAGCCTTCCAAGCCTACTTACTTCTAAGACATGACAACATTGATTTTATGGCTCCAAGTTGGGAAAAGTCAAGTATAACTTAGAAAATTTAATCCCAGGTAAGTGTCACCTCATGAGACCTAGCCAACTGCCAGCCAGTCTCTTTTTAAACAATGTCCTGGGAAAAGAAACTATCTTTCCAGTTTCTGCAGGGCTCTGTGAGGGTCACATTCAGTGGTGAATGGGCAGGGCTTTGTAAAAGAAGGTTGGGGGGGGCACGGCTCTGAGGGGAGGTGCAGGGAGGAGATGCAGCCTCTGGCTGCATAATGGACCTAGTCTTCCAGAATTCCAGGGGAGGCTGGTGGCACAGAATAGCACAGGAACAGTTCACCAGACAATTCCACACCCCCCACAAAGACTTCTCCCCCACTCCCCCCAAAATAAAGAAACCTCATTTTTAATATCGAATCCTCCCTGCTGGTTCTGTGAAGGCCCGGAAACAGCAGGTAACGATGTGTAAGTGACTTTGAATTAAGACTGAACTCTGTGTCCTTCGCTTCTCCCTCAAATGTGGAATGATTTTCTAAGAATTTAATTATCTAAGAACACAGCATCAAAGCTGTTAGACCCTTGTTAGTGTTAATTCAAACTTAATGTGCATGAGATTTAGAGATCTTGGATACTAGGGAAATGATTTCAATTTAAATAGCTCGCTTTGTCCTACACATCACAAAACATCTTTTAACATAGGTAATTTTTTTTTAATAGAATACTGTAACCTAGGTCTTTTCTACTAAAAAAGAAACTCACTGCGGAGGACTCAGATGCCCTGTAAATCAGCGGGATGTAGTTGGAAGAACAAATATAGGCTCTAGTGCCTTAGAAACCTAAGTTAAAATCTTCGGGGTTCACCTTTTTCCAGGTGTCTGTGGGCAGAAGCTTAACTTCTTTGAATCTCAGTAAATTAACCTCTCAGCAAGGAAGACAAGCTGAAGACAGAAGGTCAGGTGGGGAGTTACAGACAAAGGAGTGTGTCTGGAAGCTGGTGGCCCTTGTGGAGCCTGGGGACTGGCATTAGCTGGCAAGGCATTCATCACAAGGCAAAGCAGATGAAAGACTTGGTGGCGGAAAGGATTAACCAAGTCCCCTGGCTTTCATGACCTGCATTTAAGTCCTAGCTAACATGCAATAAGATATGCCTTTCCTTTGGAAGATGTAACTATTTAAAAGCTTTTTATGGTGGGGACCGGAAAGGTGGCTCAGCAGTTGATAGTCTTGCTTTTGTAGATGACCTAAGTTCTATCCTCAGCGGTCAACACCAGCTGTAACTCTAGCTCTGGGAATCCGACGCCCTCTTCTGGAATCCATGAGCCCTGCACTCATTTGCACAAATCCACTATGAATGTGCCTAAATTAAACAAATAAAAAGCCTTAAGGTGTTCTAAAAAGAAGCGTGTATCACATGTGGTGACTAGAGTGTGGAACACATTGAATACAAAACATGAGGTGAGTTCTGAGACGGTAATTATCTTGAAGAATATAAAGGCATAATCTCTTCATTTCATTTTAATATGAAAACATGTTTTTAGAAAGTTGAAATTCATTATTTGAAAAGTATGAGATGAAATCATTTGTGATTACACCCACAGATGCATGTGTTTATAATGAATTGTGGATCAGTTTTTTTTTTCCTGTGGTTTGAAGATCCTTTGAGGAATCTGCAATAGTAAACACTGGCCCTTCCCTGAATGTCCCACATTTTACAGCCTTTGATCAATGTCATTATCATTATATCTTCATTTTCTGTGAAGTTGAAGCGCAAAAGTCACTCCCCTTTTTATAAATAACTTTGCCTTTTAAGTGTGCCGTATTCCTACCTACAGAGTGAATAGTTTAAAGTGAAATGGCCAGATGAAAACCTAGAGCTGTGGTTCCAAAGTTACTGTTTTTATTTAACAAATAAAAATATGTATTTCTTCTCTTTAATATTTCATCAGTCAATCTATATCAAAGGGCCCACCATAAGTTGCCTTATCCATTGGGCAATAGCTCCCTTTGTCACACTATGCTTTCTTCTAACATTATTTTAGTTCAGAGTCTAGTGGAGCCTTTTCTTTGTCTATCTGCTATCAAAGGCTCTTCTGTGACTTTTCCTGAGGAGATATAAATAAATGTCTATTTACCTCAGATGGTAACAACAGATGCAAGAAATGCACCATGCAAGTCTAGCTCACTAAACCAGTGATTGTTGGGCTTACATAAAGAAATATAGATGAGTGGTTATGCACAGGGGCCTAGATAACTCAAAAGCACCTGTGTTGTCAAACAGTTCATCCTAACATGTCTAAGCACCAATGGAAGCGATATCCCTGGAGTTCCCTGGCAGCTCTGTAAGTTTAAGAGTAATGTCTCCCCAGCGATTGTTAAACTGCCTATATGGTCTTGGGAAGGAGCCTTGTGGATCTTGTAAATTTGAGGAACTTCCTCAGCCTCCTAAGTTTTGTTTGCTTCTTTGGTTTTAACAGGCCCAAATTTGGGGGACATTGCTATACAGCAAAAGTTTTATTTATAAAATAGTATCTCTGTTGGTTATTTATGCTATAATATGAATTTAAGGCAATGTCTTGCTGGCTATTATTTTGCCAGTTGTAATAGAGACTGCCATAAATTTAAATATCTAAACAGTTCTAGAACTGTTAAAACCAATAGATATAATAATACATGATATCAAATATGTTGTGTTTTCATTAGTTGGATTTAGAAATATAATTAAATGACATTTAAACAGTATTTTCTAGCCACTGGTAAGACTGGTAAATTGTCTCCTAAGGCTCTTGAATAATCCTTTATCACTTATTCACTCATTTATTAAGGTCATAAAGCAGGATGCAGAGACTCCAGTTGAAGTGGCAATGTGAATCAAAGTCCCCTGTTCTCACATTTGTAGTAATGTTGTAGAACAAGCCATTTTGTGATATATTCCACATCATTTCTTACACTTATGCAGTTCCCCTTTGAAATTTGGGATAGTCACATGAGGCTGATGTGTGGCAACATGTTATAATGTAGCAGGAATAGATATCCCTTTTCTCTTGACTCTCTTTAATAGCATCAAGACACCTAATCAGTGGGACAAAATGTTTATTGAAGACAAATTAAAATGGTTGTCACTTAGAAATGATCAAAAATCCAAGCTGGAATTTCATAATATACACAAAAGTGAGACTATGGAACAATGAGCCTAAGGTCAAACTTGGGAAGATGAATACCCAGCCATCATTTGGAGCATGAAATAGTTTTTGCGAGGTCTGGGGAGGTGAATTGGTGGTTAAATCACTTATGCAAACAAGAGGAATGGAGTTTGGATCTCCAGAACCCACATAAAGTCTGGGTTAGTGAGGCAGTTTGCTTGTAATTCCAGCTTGGAAAAAATAGAGTCAGGGGATCCCAGGAGCAAGATAACTAGCCAGACAAGCTATATCAGCAAGCTCTGGGTTTGACTGAGAGACCTTGCCTCAAAGGACAAGGTAGAATAGTGATCAAGGAAGATTACCAGTGATAAAGCCAGGCCTTCACACATATATGCAATTTGTGCTTGTGCACCTATTCATACATGCACCCCCCACCCAAAATACAAACATCCATATACACGCACATACCCATGAATTTTAAATGATTTGGCACTAAGAAAATAACATATGTATGTGTATGCAGGTGCCTCTGTGTGTCTGTATGTGTGTATGTGTGTGTGTGTGTGTGTGTGTGTGTGTGTGTGTGAGTGTGTGTGTGATGGTTGACTTGACAGCATATAGGAAATGCAGGAACAGGATGGGTCAAACTGAGCCCTTTTGTTTTTTATTTCATGCATCAGAGCCTTAAAACAAATGGGCACATGCTACTGCTTGCTGGTAAGAACAGCGTCTCACTCAACCATTTGTTCTTTGCTGCCTAACAGGACTGACAGTCAATAAATATTTATTGATTAATACATCTATCAGAAGAGACAGGTCTAGCAGTTATATGTGCAACATAATTCAGTACTCCAGTGTTATCAGTTACAGATTGGATTGCCTGGACTCTAACTCTGCAAGTTGCTGGAAGGACTTTTTTTCATGTAAACTAGTTTATTGCCTATAGTGTTTGTGTCCCTGCTTAACCAAATTAATACCTGAATCAGGGCACACCTTGCAATGAGTTCAGAAAGTATAAGGACAAAGCACATGTTAGTTCTTATCACTGTGACTAGAAGCCCCACATAAACATTATAAGGGAGGAGACATTGTTTTGTCTCAGTTTGTCTCAGTCACGGCCAACTGGCTCTGTTGTTTGGGGGCATGCTGAGGCAGAGCAAGGTGGCAATGGGCGTGTACAGCAGATCAGTGCTACATACATGGCAGCCAGGAAGCAGGGAGAGACAGAGGAGGGACAAGAGAGCCTTCAAGGCACAGCCTCCATGACCTATCTCCTCTAGCTAAGACCCATCCTCTGAAATTCCCACCATCTCCCAACAGGACCACCAGATGGGAAGTGAGCCTTCAACCCACAGGCCTGAGGGGAGCATTTCACAGTCAAGCAATACTAAAATGCAATAATTCGTGTGTGCAACAATATACACGTGTCCTCAATGGCTAGTATACATAGTATGCTACCTATACTAACTACTAAATTACTGGGAAATTTAGGACTAGTGGAGAGAGCCCCAGTTAATGGAGAATACTTAATGGATGTGTTAATAGGTGGACACATGGAGTCTGGCTGAAAATCTTCATTTTGACTTTTTAATGAAGTAATAGTCTATACAGTAGGAATTCTTTGCAGTTATATTTGTTAGGAAACATTATGAACATTTTATCGACATTAAGGTGGGGTTTTGTTGCTGTCTTGCTCTTTCATTTATTTACTTGTTTGTTTATTTATTTATTTATTTAAATTTCCTTGAGAATTGATGGCCTGCCTTATTAAGGAGGGTTTTGAGGAAACAAGTTAAATTGTCTATGAGTTTTTCTACCATTGCTGCTTCATTCAGGGACTGTGGAGGAAATTTCTGGAAATGTAAATCAATTCTGATCACTCCTCCACTAAGAGACCATCAGTGACTCCTCAGGCCACAATGTAAAGGAGGTTTGCCTGGCAGGCTGCTAACATCTGGAGATCTTGATAAAAGATGCTGTGGCAGCACAGGCAAAGGCTAACCCAGGAGGGCCATACCATGGATTAAAATTCTTGGTTTTACCCGCAGGCCCTGGGGAGCAAGGAAATGAGTTTGAATATAGGCCTGGTTTAATCAGATTTAAGTTCCATGTTACAAAAATCATCTTATATTTTATTCTGAGAACCTGGCTTCTTATTGATCTCTCTGAAAATAAAGCCCAGTGAAGGAGCAAATTTTCCTCTTCAAAAAACCAAGGGATGGATTGAGCTAGTTATAGTGAGACTGTGGGCCCAAATAAAAGGAAGTGGCTCCATCTGTAAGGGGCAGTAGCCAGACAGCTGCGTGGAGAGTGATAAATCTTCACAAGGATTTCTCTCGTTGACAGTCCTTTGAGGATTTTAACACAGTGACCAGTGCCACTAGAAAGGATTAAGTTGGAGAGGCCCTATCAGTAGCAAAGCAGTCCAGTGGGTCAGTGGCTCCAGGATGATGACCTTTGTCCCAGTGGACCCTTAGGCTCCTTCTCTTGAAACCGTGCAGGATGGTGTCTTTCCCCAGCCGCCTCTAGGAAGGGGGTTTGAAGCACTTAGCAGCTAGTTCTCCTATAACATGCAAGGCATTGCTTTTGCAAAACTACTTGTTTACCTTTCTTTGCCATTATTCTGAGTAATTTTTTTTTTACAGAAACAGCCTTCTATGCATTTGTTGCCAGTGCCTAGAGAAGTGTGGTCTTCCAACAAAGGGCATGCAGGAAAGCCTTTGAATGTATGGACACATGAATAACAAAAATGAAGATTTTTTTTAAACTGGAATGAGCCATTGTTGTTCAGAGCAATGGATTCCAGGGCTGATTTTAAAAGCTTCAGTCCTGAGTGTCCTTAAGGGAAGAGTGGATAAATTCAGAGCTATATATGGGTATGTAAGGCTGGGTCTGCAGTGGGGGAACTGACTAAATGACCTTCTGGATTTCTCTAAGAATAACTAGGTTCTTGAGATGCAGTCACCAAAGGAAATAACGTGTCACACTCTAGCAATCACTATGTAGTTCATTTGTGTGTGTGTGTGTGTGTGTGTGTGTGTGTGTGTGTGTGTGTGATGTGTCTGTATGTGTATATATGTGAGTGCATTTGTGTGAGTGCACTTGGGCATTGGTCCTTTTTTTTCCACCTTGTTTGAGACAAGGTCTCTCTTTTTGTTTTTCGCTGCTGTGTACACCATGCTAGCTGGCCTGTGAGTGAGCTTCCTGGAATTCTCCTGCCCTTGTCTCTGATCTCACTGCAAGAGTACTGGGATTCTAGTTGTGTCCTACAGTCCCTGGCTTTATGTGTGTTCTGAGGATTTTACCTAAGGTTTTCATGTTTGCATGGCAAGTGATCTATCCACTGAGCCACCTCCATAGCCACAGCTGATTTCCTTGACAACTATTTTATAGATGTACTGTGTAGTGGTGCATTTGGACTGAAGATGGACTACTGGGAATATGAGAACAAAACAATGATGTACACTGGCATTCATATTGCTTAAATGGACACCGAACGGCTCACTAGGATGGTGACACCATTCGATATTCTGTTTTCCAGAATGTTGTTCTTTCTCATACAGAGAGAAAAGGAAAATATCGACTCAAGATACTCCTTTGTGTTGATAGAAATAGATGTTTCAGCTGCTCATTTTTGTTTTTGTGGATTTCTTTCCCCCATAATCTATGTAATATGCATTAAACTAAAACCATAATTGTTAGAGACTATTCAGGTGGAGTTATCTAAGTCACAAATGAAGTGTGAAGGATCTCACTTCTGAAGGAAGTTGGCTTATTCTATGCATTTTAATATATTTTGGGCAAATTCTTAAATGAAGAGATAATACCTGATAAACTTCTTAAATATTTGAATACTAAAAGTGAAATCATAATTAAATCAAGTAATAGAATAGTAAATGCCTGTCTAATGTGGATATTCCCTCTTGAATTCCTTGGGATGTGAATGGAACATTTTTGTTTTTATCTTCCATTTCTTGAGATTGGCTTTAATATTTATTTCATTATCAGTGAGGACCTACACATACTAACTAGTTTAATCACAATGGATGCTGATGTCTTTGGCTGGAGATAGCAGCAACCTACCCAATGGCTTTAATTAGAATGATGCAGTTGTATTTAGGGAAGATATGGTAGTAGCTGGCTGGTGTGGGGATTGTATAAACAAATGCCACTTCTCTCAGCCTGAGATGCCTGGGTGACTTTGGGGTTAGTCAGATAACCTTTCTCAATTCTGTAATCTTCATTTATAAAAGAAGGGAGTTGTCTAACTTACTCTGTACTCTTTCTCTGCATATATAACCTCTAAAATGTTTAGTACCTAGGGTTTTGTAAAAAGAGTTCTAATTTACTGCAAGTTGATGATTAATTTGAGTACATCTGATTTCCCTTTGGTAGTAGTTTCTGGTATGAATACTGAACTGTGACTCCTCTTCCTTGAATGATCACTTCTTCATTCACTTATGATATATTTGTTGGGGGCTGGAGATATGGCTCAGTGGTTAAGAGCATGTGTTGCTCTTACAGAGGACATGATTTAAGTTCCCAGCACCCACCTGGTGGTTCATAACCATAATAAACTCCAGTTCCAGGTAATCTGACGCTCTCTTCTGACCTACATGAGCACCAAGCATGCATATAGTACACATACATACACATAATCAAGATACTTACATGTATATAATAAATTTCAAAACAATTTGGAGATATAATTACTAGCCAGCATTCAGAATATACAGGTGACAGACACACTGGTTTCCTAGTATTTTTCCACCCAAAATAGCTACTATGTATTCTCTTGGACTTCTGCAGGTGTCTGCACAGCTGTGTTCCTTTGCCCAGGCCTTCCTTGCTTCTTCTGGCTTTTGATAGTCTCTGCTTTTCCTCGTCTTGTGGCCACGTCATTCCACACTCTGCCATTTCAGTTACCTTCCCCCTCCTCTTTCTGGAATCTCTGTGTGGTGTGTTTTCAGGACAACTGTGATTGTGTGATTGGATTAAGGGCCTACCTACAAAAATCCAAGATTATATTTTCATTTCCATAGGGAGACTGAGTTAGATTGGCAGACACTTACTAACTAAGGAGCATTTACACATTCCAGGAGTTAGGATATGGACATACATTCTGAGTCACCATCATTCAACCCACATAGTGACCAAACAAACAAAAATAACAACTAACCAAAAACATTCCTTTGACTTTATGGTGCCCAGAATCTTTGGGGGGGGGTAGATATTTAAGTAATTACAAAATTCAGTTACATTTTATGTATAATTATAAATACATAGTTATGAATTATGGCCAGGTCTATAAAAGGAAATTACAAGGTTCTTTGGAAAATTACAACCAGGGGACTTCATTAAAGAAAGGAGTTGGTCAGAACTCTCTGAACAAGTGATATTTAAACCAGTTGTCAATGCAGATGTGTGACTTGGGATTTTCAGAGAAGCTGTTGGGAGAGGTGAGTGAGGCCATCTCAAGCAGCAGAACATCCCTCACCAAGGCCTGTGAGTAGGGGGGGGGGTTAGAAGTGCCTGCAGGTCACTGCTTCTGTAGTGCACAGAACAAGATGGAATATTGACTCCAAGTCAGATCATGGAGGACTTGGGAGCCTTTTTCTAAGTGATGCAAAGCTAAGGGCAAAGGGGTACCTTGGGTGTGTTTTGAACACAGTGTGTCAGGAGATAGGTTATGTCTTTTAAATTGTACTGTGACTGATATTTAGAATGTACGTTGCAGAAAAGCAGGAGAGAAATAGAAAACCACAAATCACTATGTAGAAGATGGCCATGGGTTGTCAAGGGTGAAAGAAGTTACATGAAAGAAGGTTATGGACTTGAGTGATAGGTTCGAGAAAGGAATGGCCTGGCTTGGTAGGAAGCTGCTTTTAGAGAAGTATATACTAGTAAACACCCCTGGTTCCTCCTTGCACCTCAGCTTCTCTCCTTGGCTCTGCCATGCATTCCCTATGTTTCTTCATAAGCTCCAGCTGGACTACTGTCAAGGCATCCTGATGGTTAGGCACTTTCATGTCCTCACATACTTTTGATTGATGTTTGCCAATGAAGACTTATGGTCACATTGACCAAATGGACTTGGACACTAGTGCTGTGGCAGATGTTACTTCCAGCTATATTTCCACTTATAAGGAGCTTAACATCTACTCTGGGAGATTACAGTTGCAGAGGGGAGCCAGCCATGTAGAAAATTGCTCCAACACACAGCAAGAATCAAGACTGTAAGCAAACAGTCACAATATAGACAAGAAGCGAAACAAAGGAAAAGATCAGAGAGGTTTAATTTAAATTAGACTTCAGGTTTGAAAGGACTACAGTAAATGAGATCCAGGAAGGGAAATCCTGGAGGACACAGTGGGAACATAGTGTGAAGACAAGCTAGTGAAGACAGTCACAAAAGGGCTGTGACTTGGTGCTATTCTGTATGAGTGAACCTTCTAGAAGACGAAGTAGCAGAGCAGCAGAAGAAAACTCATTCACTGCAGGCATCTTATGTCCACCAGATTAGGGCATCAGGCTTGTGCAAGGTGATCACTCCCCCTTTCACTTCTATGGTCAATGGCATCATTAACACAATCACCATGATGGAACCTGATTCAATTTGACTCACAACTTCATTAGGTCCTTCAAAGTGCTTTTTACCAAGTTTTGGTAGAAAGTAAGAGAAACTGCATCTAACAAGGCTTAAGTGTTGAAAGGACTATGTTGACCCAAATTATTGTTGAGGAGATGTTCCCTCTAGGCCATGACTCAGTAATACAAAAGGAATAAAATCTCTTCCCATCTCTTTGATTTGATCTCCTCCCTTCAGAGCCTAAGATGCTGCTCTTTGGGCTATATTCCTCCTTGTTAAAATTCGGAAAGAGGGTTAGGGATGTAGCTCAGTGGTAGAACACTTGTCAGCATGTTCAAGATGCTGGATTTGATCCTTAGCATGAAAAGATTTTTTTTTTAATAAAAAGAAAACAATGTAGGCATTTTGTCATCTTTCCTGAGACTTATTGTGGTTGGATAAAGTTATCCTCTCTGCTGGTCCTGGATCAGCCACTATGGAAGGTATCAACTGACACAACCTGAAAGCCTTGTGCTCCAATCCAGAGCCGAGGGGGTCAGGGGACATCAGCCTCAGATATCAAATACTTTCTCACCTGGGGACTGAGATTTTTAGGCAGGATGAAATGGAGAGGGCTAGAGTAAGGTAAGGCCAGGTGAGGAGAAGGCAAACGAGTGTTCCTTGTAGAAATGATTCCTTTATTTCACAGCTGAGGAAATAGGGGGCCTCATAGTACTGATAGCTGCACAAGGATGAAATAGTTCTCTTTCTCTAAGAATATCTCAGATGTCATGAGAAAAAACATTAAATACACACATTGTTATGAAGTCCAGAAGATGAAAGGATGCTATATGCCCCCTGGACAGACAGTATGTACTGTGTCATAGGCTATGACCTTGCACAAGTTATTCAAGTTCTATTTTCTCCCATGGGAAAATAGAAATAATAAAAGTTACTTCATGGGGTTGTTGAGAGGATGAGATGAAACTTTATGCATACAGGTGACCCAATGCCTTTCTACTCATTGTGTGTCCAAATTTGCACAGTATCCAGGGAGGTAGCAAAGACATTCCATCTAAAAGATGGAATAGCCAAGGCTTAGTTATTACTTAGAGAACAAAGGTAAGTCTTGTGATTCCAAGTCTGACCCATTCCTTTTCCAGGGCACCATGTGCTTAATGAGATCCCCAGCTCTCTGTATCAATGCCTTCCAGTTAACAGGTTTTACACAGAAGGAACTACACATGCAAATTATTATTAGCATAAAAATAGGTAATTATTATTTTTTCACATTGCATCATCACAGATGATCTTTATATTAGGCATTCTTTAGCAATGAATGACTGAACTATAGGGATTGCTGTTCATTCAGACAGTCATTAATTCTAAGTAAGAAATTAATTTCCTGTCACTCATGTTTCAAAGAGGAGGGTGACAACAGAGTCATAAGTAAGGGATATAATGGAATCTGGAAATTACCTAGCCCAACCTTTCAGTTCACAGATGTGGGAAAAGAAAACTAGAATGGAGAAGGTCACAGGGTTAATTAGTGGCAGAGCTGGGACTAGAACCCCTTCTCTTCACTTCTCTGCCCAAGTCTTGTCATTAAGCCACGAATGCTGATAGCTTGGCTCCCATTTGCTTAGGACTCCCTGAAAGTTTAACGTATGTTGAAGGTGTAAGGCAGAAAGATGCTTGATAGGATGAAGGTTCCCCAGTGAAAGTGTATTAAGCATCCTTCACAAATTCCCTTGTGCTGTATTAATTTTATCTTGATAATTTCTGCAATGCGCTTGTGGAGAAGGGGGACAGCTATCTGTCTATACTGAACGGTCTCATTTGAGTCTTGCCAATGTAAAGGTACGAACTAAAAACCTTCTGCATTAAAACAGCAAATTGCTTATGGTAACCATTGCATAATGAAGAAACACAATGAAGAATTACAGTTCAAATTACTTATCAGGTCTCTTCCATTTTCTAAGTTTTTAAAGTAGAAAATTGCACAGTATAATTACAGTAAGTTAATTTGCATTCATATTACAATTCAATGAGCAATTACATTCTTTTTATTTAAAAAAATATTTTATAAAATGTGATTTGCATCAGTATGTTTCTAGGAAGAGTGGTGACTTTTTTCCTTGTGAAGTTTTCATGCAAATTGAATGCAACTGATGTATTCCGGTATAAAACTGGGGCTGCTTGTGGGTGGATGTGGGGCAGAGGAGCAGACAGACATCTGAAGTATGACTATGTCTTCAGAGCTTATGGATTCTCCAAAGAATAATAGATAGCAGGTTTTGGAAGGAAAACCTAAGATCTTATTGCTGGAGATGCCTTCTCCATTCTCTTTTACCATCTTGAATTTGAATTTCTCTATAGAATTCCTGCCAAGCCATTATCTAATCTCTATTTGATTAAGTCCTGTGCCAGGATATTCTTTGCCTTCTGATGACATCTACTTCATCACCAGGCAATGCTTTCATTTTCTGGAGGGTGGTTCCATTTTGATCTGATCATTGGTGTATTAATGTAATTTAAAGGCACATTTTACATATCCATTGCTCTCCAAGTGCCATGGATGACAGAGAATTCTTTTGTACATTGAGAGCAGAGTATTTTTTCCCTCTGGTACTTGTATTATTAGCATAAATGTCTAGGTTGGGCCATGATAAAGAAGTACACACAGCAGTTCTAAGGGCTTATTGGCTGCTCCATTTTTTTTCTTGTACCTGCTCTTCTTAATGATGTCTAAAGTAAAAGTGACATACATTGAAATGTGCAGATCTGTTTTCATAAAGATGTTTGCTTATATAAACACTTTGTTTAAAATACCATTGAAACTTCACTGTACTCCTTTCAAGCCCATCCCTCTCCAAGGAGCCAACTGGAATCCTAATTTTTCTCATTGTAAATTTATTTTGTCTGCTCTTAGTTTTCACAAAGATGGAAACATAATAGTCTTCTCTTACACTTGGTCTTCCTCTTTCCCTCAATATGTTTTTAAGATTCATCCATGTTGCCACACATGTCTGTAAAGTACTTAATTTCTTGCACAGTCATATGCCAGTGTGTGAAGATTTTATGACTTGTTTGGCCATTCTGTATAGGATCTTTTGGATTGTTTCCAATTTTACCTGTTGTGAACAGAGCTGCAATGTGCGCTTTAGTTTTCTTGAGTAAACACCTAGGAGAAATAAATATGTAAATACTAAAAGAGCTCATAAAGTATGTATGTGTGTAATTTGACAAAATTGGACCAGGTAATTTTCCAAAATGTAAAATCATTTATACTTTTATCAGTAATGTACAAGAGTTCTACAACTTCACCACCATTATTTAATGTCATCTGACTTTTTGAAGAGTCACTTTTACTAATTTTTTAGTGTGTGTGAATGTGTGTGTGAGTGTGTGTGTGTGTACACACGTATGTGTATGTTTGTCTATAGGTATATGCACCTGAGTGCAGGTGCCCATAGGGTCCAGGAGAGGGTGTCAGGTCCTCTGGAGCTGGAGTTATAGGCAGTTGTGAGCTACCTGATGTAGGCCGGGGGGGGGGGGGGGGGAGCTGAATTCTGGTCCTCTGCTGAGCCATCTTTCCAGCCCCATCATCACCCAACTTTTAGCCTGTAGTCATTTTAGTGAGTATGAAATAATGTCTCACTATGTATATGCATATGTTTCTCCCATTACTAATGTGCCTTTCCCCTACTGTGTTTATTGGTGCATTTTCTTTTGTGAAGTATCTATTTAGATCTTCTGTCCGTTTTAATTAGGTTGTCTTTTTATTATTAATTACTAAGATTCTATGTTTTTCAAGATTTAAGTCCTTTGTCAGATATGCATATTGTGAATGTTTCTTTTCAGGCTTGTGGCTTACCATTTAATTTTCTTAATGTTGTCTATTAATCAGCAGCTTTAAATTTTGATTAAGCCAAATTTATTATGTTATACTCAGTGATTTTTGCATCCTCTCCATGGAAACTGAACATACTTCCAAATCATGAAGACAATAGGGCTCGCTAGTACAGTGTTTTGTTTTTAAGTGTTTCTGTGTAGCCCAGGCTGGCCTCAAACTCATCCTCCTCCTGCTGCAACATCTCACATGGTGGAACCAGACACGTGCCTCTCTGTCTGAAATCATCCAGAACCTTTACCATTTTAGCTATACCTTTTGTTCTAACATATGTTGCAAAGTAGGGTACAGCTCTTTCCTGCTCCCCCAGCTGTTCCTGCCAGATGCCTTAAAGGCTGTTGTCACTTCTTTGAATTACAGTGTCTTTGGGAGGAAAACAAATCAGCAACTGAATTATGTTTGTCCATTTCTGGGTTCTCTATTCTGTTCTAGTGATTATTTATTTCATTGTCTCAATCATCCTGTTTTGATTACTACCACTTAGGACATGTCATAAAATCAGTGTAGGACAAACCCTCTAGAGCTGTTCTTCTTTCTTGAAAATATTCTGGCTTTTCTAAGTTCCTCTGCATTCTTATACACATTTCATATTCTTAATTCCTTGAAAAATTGTTTTGGAATTCTTATTGTAACTTGATTAAATGCACATTTCAATTAGAAGGTCATTGATATTTTAATAATAACAATTATTCTAAACCATGAACATGGTATACATCTCTACATTCTTGGATTTGCCTTGGCTTTTTTTAATCTGGGATGTGTAAGTTTTTGTGAACAAGACTTATATAGCTTATGTTCATCTACTTTGAAGTATTGTATGCTGGACTACAGTAAGTTGCATTTTATCTGTGGTGTAGTAAGCATTAAGCTGAATGCTGTCTAGAAAGTACATAGCATAATATTTAGTATAGAGAATTATTTTTATTAAAGTGAAAAAACTACAAGTCAAACTGTCTTAAGTAAAAGAGGAAATATATTTACAAGTTAGAAAAGTCTATGGAAGAGATGGTAGCTGTTTTTAGGTAAGGCTAATCCAAATACTCTAAGAGTCTTCTTAAGTCTCTATTTCTCAACTTCTTACCACTCTCATTCTCTTTTTGCTTCATACTTTAACATCTTTTCTCCACTGTTATACATGGGTCTAATTTCTTGCCAGGATTGGGTCCAGCACTAAGAAGAAAGTATCTTCTGCAACCACACTACCCTAGGTACACGGTACATCTCCAATTTGGTGTGGCCAAGAGATACATTTCTCTTTGTCACCTGTCTGTCCCTGGGCTGGAGGTATAATCTTCTTTATCAGAAAGAAAAAAAAAGATCAGGTAGAGAAATGGTAAACCAATGAAATAGAATTGAGGCATTATTTTACAAGAGGGGAGAATCCTACCCCCAGCAGCAAACAGCACAAACATGCAGCCCCTTAAGTACAGAAGCAACAATGTACGCTTGCTGGGTTGTAAGCTGTGCTGAAGATTCTGCTGTTTCCATGACACACCATAGGTGCCAGACTCTCAGTCATTTCCCACTCTTTTCATCTGTCCCCACCCCCAATACTAACATCACTTACACTCCACTTTACGAGTGAAAAAAAATTGGGAGTTTGTATTGGAGCCTAAGAGCCCTCTGATAGCCACTTAGGCTCTCTACTTTGTTTCTACTGTGCATTTAGCTATAAAGAGCAGATTGGTGGGAGAACTGCCATCCCCACATTGCTATCCCCTACTTTCTCCTGGAGAATGAAAGGGGTGCTATTTATAGCTGCTGGAGAGCAGAGTCAAGCTTAGTAACTCCACCATGCCACCTTTCCCTGGAGTCAGACTGGCTGGGGTCGGATGAAGAAGGCACTCTCTGTTTCATGAAGTACCATAGAAATGTTTTTTATTGTCTTTTTGACCACAGAAGAAAAGTAGCAATTGGATGCTTTACTTGTGTCTCATATGGAAAACAACATCTTGGTGAGAGGGTTAAGACATTTTTCAAAATATTTATCTTTTTAAAAAAGTGCATCCCTGCATTTCCACCCTAAATTAAATACAGCAAGCAGAGCTGTACAAGTGGTTTATGCTTGCCTCTCAAGGGTCAATTGTAGCTACCCTCAAAAAAGGACTCTGTCTTCTTTCACATAACCCTTCTTTCTCTGACTTGAAATTCTGGTCCAAAATGCCTCTCCAGGTCATTCATCTAGCACCTAATTGTGTTTCAAAATGTTCCCCCGCCCTTTTTTTTTTTGAATGAGGTCCATATCACCCACCCCCACTCTTTTCCCAACCTGGATTCAATACAAATGTTGATGCTCTTCTAACATCAGGCCCATCATAGTTTTAACCCCAGTGCCATTTGATGGTGTGTTTTGTGGGCGATTTTCTCTGTTCTCTGCTGAGATCTTACATTGCACCTTGTAGAGTAAGCATTGCTTTTATTGATTTTATTTTATTTTATTTTAAACAAAGGAGTGAGACTTTTTCTTCTCAAATACAGATTTTGAGCATGACAAGAACTTCTCTAAAAGGCTTAATATAGAGGCTTAATGTACCTTCTGTATTAACCTTTGAGATTTTATTCATTCTATACTAGTATCTTTCGAGTATATGATGCCTCTGACATGCAGGGCAGGTTTTCCTACTAATCATTTTTTAAGTTATATGAATTTGGAAACTTTATATGTATATTAACATTTGCATAATCTTGGCATATGTAAGTGCTACTGACCACTTAATAAATAGTAAGTATTCCAAAGCTAAGCAAATGATTCCATTTACAATAGCATAAACAAGAGGAGAATGTTTAGGAGGAGTAATTTTAACCAAGGAGATGAATAATTTTTACTCTGAATTCATAAGACAGCAAGTAAAACAATTAAAGATCACAAACAAAAGGAAACACAGCCCAAGTGGGAGAATTAATATCAGTGTTCCTACCTACCCAAAGTAGCCTTCAGATCCAGTACATTACGACCAAAGGTCTAGTGACATTTTTGCAAAACAAAAAATTTATCAAAAATCCTAAAATTCTATGGAACCACAAAATACCCTGATAAACTGAAATCTAAGCCAACCATACCTGTTTTCAAAGCATATTATAGAGCTATGGTAATCAAAACAATATGATACTGTCATCAGAACTGATAGATTAGGCCAACAGAACAAACTAGAGCTAGCCTAGAGACAAATGACCACATACCAAGACTACACAGGAGAAAGGACGTGCAGTAAATGGTGCTGGGAAAACTATCCCCTTACAAGGAAGAGGAAATCAACCTCTTCTTACACTTTATACAAAACCAATTCAAATTGGATTAAAAACTTACATGTAAGATCTGCACCGCAAGAACTCTAGACCAAAACATCTGGCTAAGTCTTTTTGACATTTGGTCTTGACAATGATAAAAACAAACAACCAAACCAAACCAAACCAAACAAAACAAAACAAAAAGAATCTGATACCAAAGGCATAGGCAACAAAAGACATAAACGAAGTAGGCTGCATCCAATTTGAAAGCTTTTCCAATGCCACAGAAACCATCAGTGGCTTAGAAAGGTAGGGAAAGGCAGCTTTGAGAGTGGGAGAAACCTTTTCAGATGTTGTGTTTGATTAGTGGTTAGTACCCACGACATAAGAACTCAGAGAACTTACTTGCAAAGCATGATCAGCTTGGTCACAAGATGGCAAAGGACCCGAACAGATGTTTTCCTCCACAAGAAGACATGGATGACAACAGGTGTATGAAAAGTTCCCAGATCTGAATCAAACACACAAAGATGTAGAACTGCATACCTCCTGCAATGATTGGTATATAAAAAAAGGCAGCTTGGAACAATTATTAGTAAAGATGTGGATAAGAAAGATCCCCTCCCTGTGCATTGCTGGTGGGATTGGGAGTTGTTACACCTGTTTTGGAAAACAGTAAGGAGGTTCTTCAAAAATCGAAAGTAGAGCTCCTTTCTAGGTATGTATCTCCAGGAAAGGGACTGATTTTCTCAGGGAGATAATCTGAACTTCCTTGTTTGTTATAGCAAATTCATAATAAAATCAATGTAATGCTTGTGTTGACAGAGATATGGTTTAAGAAAATGTGGTGTGTGTGGCTTCCACAATGGAACATTATTAAGCCTTAAAAAGAAGGAAAGCCTGGCATTTGTGGCAACATGGTCAACACTCAATTGCACGATTCTACAAGAAATAAGCCATGTACAGAAAGATATACAGCATGATTTCATATACATGGAATCTAAACAAGACAAAGCCATAAAATCAGAGTAGCATGGGGGTGTTCAGGAGTTACAGGGTAAGACAAATGTGGAGATTGCTGTCAAGGGTATTAACCTTTGTTATAAGTTCTGGAGGTCTTGAGTACCACAGGGTGAGGTAAGTACATTTCATAATAATCTACTATGCACTTGACATTTTTTTAGGGGCTAGATCTTCAGTGAGCTTATCACACATGCAAAAAAAGTAACTATGTGAGGTAATGAATATGTTAATTATCTCAATGGTGCTAATCATTTCACAATGTGAACATATGTCAAAACATCGTATTGTGCACCTTAAATATATACACTACCGACTTGTCAACCATCCAACAATAAAGATGTAAGAAAAGACCTCCAAAATTAGAGCCCACTGCATACCATCCAACAAGACATATACTTGGAAAATTGTAAGAATAAACAGGGTTTTAAAAGTACACAATTTACAAGGGCATCATCAAGGCTCTGCATTATTTTCTTTAGGGCAGTGGTTATCACCCACAGGATTTATGACATGTGACCACAGGTCTTGTTCCCAGTCATGGGTCAGTTGTCTTAGCTGACTCTCTGAGGGCTTGTCAATCACATGAGCAGGGATGACTTATGAAGCTCAGTAGCTCACCTCTTTGCCCTTCTTTGTGCAACTCATTTCACATCTCTGTCCAGTGGACTGAGCCTTTTACACAGACCTCGATGTGCAGAATGGGCCCTGCCAATGTTTGATGAATCAAAATGAACTATTTGGGAGATATTCTGGGAAGAGAACTGATGTCTCCAGGGCAGTTGTCCTTCTGCCTATATCTCATTGAAGGCTCACTGAGTGAAGTGTTCACTACCACCGGAAAGCTGAGAATGTAGACACACAGAGAGAGGGCCTGCCAGAGGTGAAGAAGTCCCATCAGATTTCAAAGTCTGTGTTGTAAAGGTTGTATGAGAAATATCTCAAACTGCCTGTAGTGGAATAAGTAATATATACAGCTTCACTATTCTTATTACTTTGCTGTGTCTCAGAGTAGATGATGAAAGCACATTTATTGATTTTTTTCTTTATGCCATACTTAATACAAATTACACTGGTATTTTCAAAAGAACAGCAGTAAAGCCCCACACCTTATCTTTCAGATGAGCTATTTCTTGACATTTAGTGAAGTGACAAAATGTTCTTTAAGATTTCGTTCAGATTAACCAGGAAGGCCCTGAGGACTATAGTGGGCAGCTTGTGCCTATACATCACATTTTCTTCCAGGCTTGAGATAGGAACAGCTGCGGCTTGTTGCCCCCACTGGATTTCATGGGAATCTGCCCAGTTTCCATGGTGGACTTTGTCCAACACTGAAGAGAGATAGAGTTTTACATTCTATTACATTGTATGGCTTGGCCAACTGACTTTCCCAGTTCCTTCTGACGTCTGTAGCCACCATGCCGGGTAAAAACAGGAGGCAGGGGGCGCAGGTACAGTCGGACCTTAGATATGGGCTCTTAAAATGCATATCAATGCAATGGAAATTTCAAAGCTGTCCTTATAACCTAGAGGATTTGAGACTTTCGTGTTGGTCTTATTGTTTTGTTTTGCAGTCTCTAGAAAGTTGAACTTACGCTGCATCATCCAAGGTTTGGCCTTCTCCAGCCCTTAGAAATGACCAACACTCAAGTACACTCTTTCCCTATTTTCCCACGACTTCTCACATTTCTCTTTGTTTTCATGGTGTGGCGTTCATAGTCCAGGGACTTGTCTTCATGGACAGTGAAAGTGAAATGTTTTCTTGATTGCAGCGGAGGTGTTCCTTAGCCAGTCTCAACTCCGCTCAGGGTGTAGAACAGCAGCTGGTATCCAGCTCCTTCCACTTTCTGGAACTTTTGTAAAAGTTGGAGAGAATCCGGTGGGGACTCTGTGGTCACCCCAGGAGATTGACAAATACCCCAGAGTTAGGTGGAACCATCAAGAATGGAACCTCTCTGCCAAACTGGGGGGCATTTCCTCTGATCAGCTCTTCTCCGTGGAGTGTATCCTGCCAATGACCTCAGGAATTTTTTCTTGTCTCTATGTAAATTGCTATCTTTTCAGAGGTGCCTGACAGCCAAGTATGCAGGGCCTCCATTTGTACAGAAGCTGTTATTATGGGATAAGTGTAATGGCTCGTGAATTTTGTGGAGGAAGGGAGGGTCTCCAGATGACTTTGTACGAACCAGCCACGGACCTATTGACTCCACAAGCAGCGCATTAGGCTAAATATTTTTAGCCCATTGACTCTAGAGGTAATAACCCTAAATGCATCATTAAATTTTCATGGGTGAGTAACAGAAGCTACCAGAAAAAAAAAATCCCCCCAAAACAAGCCACCACATTAACTTTATTATCACCCAGCTGGAGGACAGGAGTGTGGCTCCTCAAAAGAAGAGCAAACTTTAAAAGCAAGTGTTGCCTCCTCTTCCTTTGCTCTTGGGCACCGGGCTCCTAGGGGGCAGCAGGAGATTTTCGCACTACACCCTCCCACCTAGCATTCAAGCCTCTGGAGACAAGTATGCCACACTGGCCTTGACAAAGCTGAATCCAATCTCAAGGTGGAAAAATTTCCGACTAATCCAATTATTTTTTGCCACTCGGTGTTTCTGAGATCTTTGTAAGATAGGACCTGAAGAGCCTTCTTTGGCACAACAGGTTCTAATTTGCAGGACGGTCCAGGGCCCTGCATTCTAAGAATGGAGTAGGGAAAAACAAGTTAACTGGGGCCCGTGTGCCCTCAGGGGCACAGAAAGCTGCCTAGAGCTGAGGAAATCATGACAGGTACAAGACACTATAGCCCTGGAAACGTCAATAAAAGGTGGGTGAAGCCGGCCCCGGTGGCTGGGAGAGAGCGCCCCCTTCTGTCAAGGGGCGCGGGGCAAGAAGCTCGCACAGCCTCCACTTGGCTCGGCGCCCTCTCTACTTGTGTGCAGGGAGGCTTGGCTAAAAGCAGACGCTGGAAAAACGGAGGAGTCCGGGCGGGAGCTGCGGCGGCTACTGAGGAGCGTGGTCCGCTCTCAGCGCGCCCCCCTCCGCGGAGAACGGCAGGGCGGGGACCCCAGGCTCTCGGCTCCGCTCGGTCTCCACTCCCGGGATGGAGGACGAGCGCAGGGGCTGGAGAAGCGCGACCGCAAGCCGCGGCGCCCCCGCTCGCCCGCTCGCTGGCTCTTCCTCTTCGTCGTCGCCGCGGCGACTCGGCTGAGCTATCCGAGTGCGCTCGGGCGGCGCACATAGCGCCCCGGCGGGAGAAGGAGCCGGAGTGGACCGGCTCGGAACGCGCGGTTGGCCGGGAGCTAGCAGGTGAGCGGCGGGGCTGGCGCGGGGCTGGCGCGGGGCGGGGGCTGCGGGAGGAGGCGGGTCTGCGCACCGCACAGGGTCCGGTCTCCTCCCCCTGCTCTGACGCGCGCCCGTGGCTTCCCGGGGAGGATGGACCCAGATCCGCGCTCACCCGGGCTTCCCCGGGCTGGAGAGCGCATCTGAGTGCGGCCGCCCGCAGGGCATGGAGAGCCGCGTTTCGGGCGGCTTCCGCAGCCGAGGAGGAGGAGGATGCTCCGGGGAGCCGAGGTGAGAGGTGCGGCGGGGGGCAGGCGACGGACCCCCGAGTTGAGTGCGCGCAGGTGGCCCGCGGGGACCCGGCTTCGGCGAGCCTGAGTGGCTCGGCTGGGGCCCGCGAACCCGGGTGTGGAGGAGGGTTTTCGGGGGCGAGTCTCTCGGGAGTTTGGCCCGAGGTGCTGTGCACTGGTGACTGCCGCAGTTGTCTATCCTCTCCCACCACTTGCTGCGAGGGGAGGCGACCCTGCGTCTCCTTCCCGGTCGGTCCCCACTTCCATCGCCCCACTTCTGAACACGCGCGATCCTCTCTTTAGGCTCGCCTACCCAAGACCCTCGCCTGTCACCGGACCCCCTGCACCCTCCCTCCCTCTGTCCTGGCTCTAGCCACCCCGAGGCTGCCTTCTACCACTCTTGGACCTGCTGAGTTCTCGCTAAGCCTCCTCCCCGCCTCGCTAGTGGCGCCGGCGGGTGCGACCTCTTTCCCCACTCCGCGGAGCCCGCGATCTCACTTCTCTCCATCCCTGCAGTTCTGTGGTTCCACCTCGACCCCTGCGTTAATCGGACTCATCTCAATCAAACCAATCCTTTGCGCTGGACCGCAATCTTTCTTTGGGTCCCGCTCCCGGGTGTTCCCTGTGACGCTCCCTCCACCATTATAAGGTCCTCAGGCCCTTGGTCACCCGCCACTCCCCTCGCAGCCGGCCCTCTCCTCCAACTCCGTACCCCACGGTCTGTCTCCAAAGCAAAAGCAGGATTTTCTTGCTGGGGAAACTTTGATTCCCCGTGGTTAGTCTCATAAAGGAGCCGTAGGACCCGGTCTCAGCCGCCAAAGGAACCCGGGGTTAGGAGTCTTGATTTTGGGGTGGTTGTGTTGCGGCGCCAGGGAAGGTACTGGGTGAGTCTACAAAGTGCATTTCCACACCCTGCTGGTCATTGCCTCTGCTGGCTGCGTCCCACGGAGTATGCTGGTGACTCCTGGTGGGAGGGTGCGTCTTTACTGCACTTTTAAAGGCGCTTTTTCTTTTTCTTTCTTTCTCTATTTTCTTTTGGGGTGGTGCTGGTGGACCCGGCCGGGTGGGCAGGGATAGCTGCATGGCACAGTGGTACCATTAGGCTGCTGCGTGGTCTGGTAGCCGACCCTCCACACTGTGTTTCACTGGTTGTAAATGGGCCCCAACCCCCATCCGCATCACACAAGTCCTCATTGTTGGGGGTCTGCGGGGTATTTCCGCCTGGGCTGGGAGAGTGAAGGAATGGGGTGGGGGCGGGGAGCCTGAGGCTCTTGGCGGCGGGCGGGCGGGCGCTGGAGACGTGGAGAGCGCCGCGGCGCGGGCAAGTGCGAGCTCGGATGTGTGTTTCTGAGGCAGGGTACGTGCCCGCGTGGGTCGGTGCCTGCGTGTGCGTTTGTATGTCTGCGCACGCCTGTGTTTAGCTTCCTGAGAGAAAGAGAGCCCCGAGTGGAGAGATTGTGGAGGCCGGAGCACCATTCTCTTCCGGAGCTGGTCCGGCAGGCAGCGAGGCCTCCAGAAAGATACAATGCCAAACTCTGGCGGAGAGATCTTCTTTGCCATTGCTTCCCACTTCTTCCCTGCTCTTCTTGAGTGGAGCTGGCGCGTTAGACACACTTTCACAATGTTGATGGTTTTGAATAAAGGCCTTGTGGGGGTTCCGCTGACACTTCCGAACACTTAACATGTTTTCAAGTAATCATATAAATTAAAGGTGGCTTACATTCAGAACCTCCTAATTATCCAGTTCACGTTTGTACATTCATGTGCCAATTATGGGTCTTCGGGAAATCCATAAAATTATAAACCATCCCCACCCCCTGAATTAGCACCCATTGTTTTTATTATCTCCAAGATGAGCAATTCTGGATGGAACTCTGAGTTGCGCAGGCAAAAAAATAGAAGTACCACGGGATGAGGGGAGATGGAGTACAAACGCCCCCTTCCCATCTCATTCCCTTCCTATCCTGACAAGGCTTGGTGGCTCTTCTGGAGACTGAAAGGGATCAAAGATTTTCTTGATTTCCCATTGAGCAGGGCGACCTAATCAAAGATGTATAAAAGTCAACTTCTAAGCAATCAAATTGTCTGCTGCTGTCCTTGATTGAAACCCTAGCATTCAAATGGAGTATTGAAGAACTCTCAGAAATGGCTTTTGAAGTGCTATTGTTCTTTTTCATACACACGGGCCCTCTTAGAGGTTTAGGAAGTTCAAATGCGGTGATGTGAAAGGACAGACTTTGTAACTATTTGGCAGCGCAGGATCTGCCGCAGGAGAGAAGAGACCAAAGTGGGAAATGAAAACATGTTGTTACTGTATTCCTGGGAACCAGGTGGCTCGCAAGAGATGTGCTTTTTGCTCATGAACTGGGCAATTAGATCTTCCGAAATCCGACTTAAAAGATGATTTTTTTTTTTAGTTGAGGATTCTATTTATTTATTTTTTTTGGCGGTTTTCTTAAGGTCTGATTAGGCTTGTCTGAAACATTTAATCATGTTCATTGTACTCAACAATAAAATCTGAATAAAAATTACTTATTGTTGACGAAGCCCATCTCACAGGCTGTTTCACAGTATGTCTCATTTGCAAGCAACACCATTGTGTGAGGCTGCAGGGGAGAGCTTCCATCCTTTATTGTTCCTTTTTCTCCTCCCCAGAGCCCCAGAGGAAGCTGCTGCTTCTGTCCCCTTTGCCCTCCAAAGTCATTTTTCTCAAGCAGGTGGGTGTTTGGCTTTGTACGTGATCATGTACCCATCTTAAAATTGCATTTGGTGGGGTTTCAAGGCTTGGAGCCATGCTGTAGGCAGATGAAGAATCTATTTGAGGCAGCATTTCATTTTGATAATTCACTCAAGTCAAACATAAAGCAGGGAAGCACGGGTGATGCCTTCTAGATGGCACTGTAACAGATAGCATGCATTAAAGGGTGTTGCCAGAAACTTTAAGTGTTATTTAGGACTCACTGAATCTTACCTCACTCGCTAGTCACTGGTGACAAAAGACGTTCACCACTTCAGCAATTAAGAATAAATCACGTGACTTCTCACAACTTGGCTGTCATCATCTGCAAAGCAAGGACCTTCCTTGTGGGTCTTGGATCAGTTTTAAGGGAAAACCCTCTCCGAGAGGGTTTTGGCACTTAGTAGGATTTCAAGAGAATGGTAAATTTTAGTAATAGCATGAAAATTGGGTAAGGAGTAGGGATGCCTTTTGTAATTGGAAGGCGAGGATTAGATCCAGATTTCCCTTATGATATTTGATAAGTCATTCCTTAGAGTAGCTAAAACAAGAATAACCTTCCTGAGTCCTAAATAAGGGCCCGGTACCCTTCTGAGCACTTGGCATAGGTTACCTTACTTCATCTCTCAAACATTCTTTCAGTTTCATTCTTGTTTGTTAGACAGGGAGCTGGGCACAGGCAAATCTGGCCGTTAAACTGAGATCACATAGGCAATAAGGGAACTTAAACCCATCCACTCTAGCTCCAGGGTCCACCCAAACCACAGGTACTGCTGCTCTGGATAGGGAGGGGAAATGAGCTACTTCCGGGGCCTCTGTAAACTCTCATCCTGACACAAAGCTGACTCTAGATTTTCCCATTCTGCGTGCAGTCAACACACATGGGCGTGGCTTTACTACCAGCAAGTTGTTGGGCCTATGGTTGCACTGTGAACACTTGTGACTTTGCTAGAGCTTCTAGAAGGTACTGGTTGGTATTGGGTCATAGCTATCTACTCTGTGGAAATATTTATTAATTAGGTAATTAATCAGTAAGTAATTGATTAGGCAGTTAATTAGCAGGTGTCACTGCTACTGTCAGTGACTGCTGTTGTAAACAAATACTCATACCAAGAGGTGGGAATCACAGGTGGTACCAATTCGGCAAGAGTGGCTCTGTCACCCTGTTACAGACTTCAGCCACCCCAGCTCTGCGAGCACTGGTCTGTCCCTTAGTTTTGTTCATTCTAGGACAGTAGTACCTATTTCATAACTGTTGCGAAGGATCAGGAGAAAGTGCTTAAGACAGTGCCTAGCAGGAAATATTTACTACAACGATGAACTAGGAATATTGTCCTTCAAATGAGGTAAAATCCTCTTGGCAATGAACACACTCTGTCTTTTTGCACCAGTTTTGCTAACCAGAGAGGTTGATTTCAAGATTTCCAGTGAACAGTTTGTTTCTTGATGTTTTTACTGGCCATGTGGCCTTATGCACAGCCACTGTGTGAAAAGCAATGGTAGACGTGAACATCGCACTGAAATTGTCACATCCCCGCCCTCTTCTGTACTTGTTCTGAGCAGAATAACTTGGCTCACTTTGATTGAATTCTTAAGGGATAAGTCAGTTTGCCCAGTTCACAGATTGAGGCAGGACAGGGGAGACACAGGCTAAAAAGGGTAACATGATTTTGCAGGCGAGAGGCACTGTTGTAGCCCAGAGTCCTTGGACTCTTCACACAGTGCTCCTTCTACCAGGCCAGATTGCCTTCTGTACCAGGATAGAGAAGTGGCTTGAAAATATAAATAACACTTGGCGGGGAAGTTGCTGTCAGGCTAAGAGCAGGAACCAGCCAGACATTCTGTACAGAGAAAGGAGTGTGAGTAGGGAATATACATTCATATCCATGAGCACTAGCACTGTGTTCCATCTAAGAAATGCATGTCAGGATACGAACTCGTGTAAACACAAAGCAAAACAGAGAAACCTATTATGCCAGTTAATCACCTGAAATTCCCTGAGGTTGGAGAGCAAATGTTCAGGTTCCTTTTTTTTCTTTCTGTGACATTCCCATTGTATTGTTCTTCCATTTAGTCCTCAGATATGGGGAGGTTTTGGTTCAGGAATCATAAAACTCCTTTGGCTTCTATTTCATGAAATATGCAGCATATTCTATTGGAAAGAAATTGCCAGCTTGCTTTTATTATCATTATTTTATTTTATTTGAACCTGACGTATATAACCAATCTACAATGCCAGTGGGGGATTCTCATAAAGCGCAAGGAAAACAGAAATAAAATTCTGCTGAGTAGAAGAGCTCACAGCTCAGATGATGGAAGTTTTGCGTGTAAAGGTGGGCTGCTTAGGTTAGGGATAAGAATGGGGGTGACTTCCCTAGACAGCTGCAGCCGGAGCCCTGTTTACCCATTCCCAGCAGCGCTGACCGTCTGCGGGGAGACTTGCCACATTCTTATTCTTGCATCTGTTCCAGGCTTCATTCCCATCTCTCAGTCTCTCTGTGGTCAGTCTCCTACTCTCCCAACTGGGTCATAATCTGTTGATTCACCATCCTTCAATTTAGTCCTTTCCTCCTCCCCGTCTCTCTGCCTCTCCTGCTTTTGCTGTCCATCTTTGTTTCAGGAAGTCTTTATGTCTGGTTGTTTTTAATCTTGTTAGTGTTACAGCCGAAAACAAAGACTGACAAGTTACTGATCTGCATTGGAGCGCTGTGGTTTGAGCATCATCCCCCAAGCTCCATGTATTGAAGTTTGGCTGAAATTGTGAGATATTTAGAGGTTGAGAACTTAAATACATATGTGGATGGTGCCTGTGGGAAGTGATTAGAATCCAGTCATTATGATAGAGGCCTGTTGATTCCATCCTGGTGCCTTTAAAGAAGAGAGAAGTACTCACTGCTCTCCTATCTGGTGCCACTTCAGGAGTCTGGCAGCATTAATCTGAAGCTGAAGTTTTACTGGTCCTGCCTGGCTCCCGGTCATGACAAATCTCTCTCACCCAAGGGTCCCGTAGTTGCTCAGACACAAATAAACATACAGAGGCTTATATTATTTTTAAACGATGGCCATGGCAGGCTTCTTGCTAGCTAGCTCTTACATCTCTAATTAATCAATTTCTATAAATCTATACTTTGCCACATGGCTCGTGGCTTACTGGTACCTTTACATCTTGCTTCTCTTGGTGGCGTCTAGCATCATCTCCTTAGCAACTCTTTCTCCTTCCTCTCTCTCTCTAGTTACAATGTCCCGCCTAACCTTATTCTGCTTCACTGTTGGCCAAACAGCTTTATTTATCAACCAATCAGAGCAACACATATTCACAACATACAGAACGACATCACCCATCATTAATCTCCAGTCAAGACCTTGGACTTGCAGAACCATAAGCCAAAACCAACCTGTTCATACTGCAACTTACTCAGTCTATACTAGTAGTATTAGCAACAGAAAATCATGAATACACAGGGCTTCTGAGCAATTAAGGAAGAAAATTCCAGTCTTATGGAGAGGTATCAGTCCTTTGTCCACTTATGTTACTGGAATACCAGCTATGTCTGGCTCTGTGCTAGGTACTGTGAGTAGTACCAGGATGTAAAGATGCATGCAGCCTGCTATCCAAGACTGCAGCCTCATGCATGAAAGACTGCTACAGCATAAGATGTGGTACAGAAGATATGTTTAGCCATTGAAGCTTTTGGTAGTCTTTTGGAGAATGATGAGAGCGGGGAAGCTGGCATTTCACCTGGACCTTGAAATCTGACTAGGAGCTTCTCTGGACTTAGCAGGAGTCCAGACTGAGGGAACTACATGGCAGTGTCAAGGTTTGGAGATGGGCACAAGTGGGTGCAGTTATAAAGCAGAATACGTGGTTGGAAGCGTTTTCCATGGAGCGTGTTCCTAGCTGAGTTCTGGGGAACACTCATGATTCCCAAGATCTTTTCAAGTAAATCAAGAGGAAGAGTGCTCAGAGTGCAAATAAGCCCATGCTCTGAACTGTTTGGAAGGCCGAGTCCCTGCTCCTAGGGAGTTATGGCATTTCCTGATTGGTGAGAGGTCCAGAGGTTCCAACACGGAAGAAAATAATTTTCCATGTGTTAGACAGCTTTAAGGCTATAACAAAATACCCGAGATCCAGTATACTTAAAGAGAAGGGAGGCTGACTTTGGATCAGGTTATCAGATTTCAGTCTTTTTCTTTGTTTGCTGGTGTTGGGCAGGGCCTGTGGTGAAAACCACTGGTGGAACAGCTGTTCACTTCATGGTGGATGGGAAACCCAGAGGAAGAGGAAAAGGGCGGGCTACCAACATCCCCTTCAACAGCATGTGCCCAGAGATCTAACCTCTTCCCTGTGTATCCATCTCTTGGTCCCACCGCCTCCCACAATCTTTATAGGCTACCTCTCCAGCCTCTCACATATTTGCACCTGCCAAACTCTAGCACCAAATCCTCTGGTTTCAAGAGGTACCTTTCAGTCATTGATGAGGTAGACGGGAGGGGCGGGGGGGGGGAAGGTTTGTGAGGGAATATAAAGATTTTTAAAAAGATCTTCAATATGAAAGTAACAGGCGTGATTTGGAATATTGGTGTATCTGTTGGATAAAAGCAATGCAAGGAGGAAGGGTTAATTTGGCTTACAGTTCCCAGTAGACATAGTCTATCATTGTGGCGAGGACATGGCTACTGACAGGAAAAGCATGGCACCAGGTGGGAGACTCACTGATCATCGGTACTCAAGGAAGCAGAGAGTGGAGAAGAACTGGGACCAGGTTACAAGGCCTGAAGACCCAGAAGTCCTCAGGATCCTCTTCCTCTCTAGCAAGGCTCAACCTCTAAATGGCTCCAAAACCTTCCCAAATAGTGCTACCCACTGAGGACCAAGTGTTCAAACCCAAGAGCCTAGGGGAGACATTTCTCCTTCAAACCACAAGAGTAGAAGAGACCGAGAACTATGCAAAGTTTACATAACAGTATATTTTCTTTGAAACTTGGGTAGCTACCTCTCAGCTAAGGAAATGTGGTCGTGCAAACACAAGTGAAGCCCCTTCGTCAAGCTCTCTAATCTGAACATTCCACCTCCATCCTAAATTTGACTGTCACCATTGATCATCCAATGATCATCCAAATGATCTTTTAATATGCTCTTCGGGGGAAAAAAATAACCTAAAATATCCTGATGGCTTCCCATTCAGTGTCTAGATAGTTCTTAGGTAATGAAGAGAAAGTGGCTTTGTCCTATTGTGTCCTGGAATAAGTTACATTTGTTAGTAGTAAAGAAGCATGGAATTTACTTTTAACTCTAGTGTTTGGAATATGATTGATGCTCAATAAATTCCTGCGGAATTGCAGTATGTGTAGTCTCATGCGGCTCATTAAGTTGACCGAGGTAAAAAGACTAAACTGCCCTCCCTCCCCACACAACATACAACTGAAACATTTGGTCAGCAATCATAAACTTTTGTTATACCTCTTCACTTTTGTGGTATGGGTTTGGGAGAGAAAGACAACAGTTATCTGATGTAAAGGTATTTGTCTGTGTAACTGACAACTTATAGGATCAAGAATAAGAGCTGTCTGTCCAGTCAACTCCAGTAAAAAGCGAATAGAGTGGGACCATTCACGTCTACTCCGGGAAGATACTTTCAGTAGAGGAGGAAAGTTATAAATCATCATGCTAATTATTACTCATCCTGACACTAAATACTTGGAAGGTTTATGAGGGTTCTGTCCTTGAAGTCTTCAAGAAATAGCTCCCAGTAGCAGAGTGTTGTAGTTAGCTACTCTCCTGACAACAGGAGTATCTGTCTTGACATATGGAAGGGGCATTTTCCTGTATAAGTGCATAGGCTCCGTAGAATACTAAATGCTTTTTTTTCTTTCTAAATATCCTCACTTACATTCAGGTTACTGTATACCTATCAGCCTGTCGCATGAAGAGCAGAATACTGGCGAAGGAGGCATAGTGGCAGAATGAAGGCCTTTTAGAGGTTCACTGGGCTTGCTTTTGGGACCAAAGCATGGCTTTTTGGGAGGCAGCAGATTAGGTTTTCCCTTGGGCCTGAAAGCTGGTTGTGCAAATAGTCCACCCCTAGGGTTTCTCGACTGTGTTTTTTGGTGGTAAAGACATTTTTGAGGCTGATAGTTGCATCCTCACAGATAGCAACAGATAGAAGAGCAGGAATGAACTCTGTGATGTGAGTGAGTATGAATGTAAAAGAAAACACATGGGGTCTAGGGAGAGAGGATTCTGTATGGTTATTAACCTCTGGGTTGGTTGGTGACTGGTACCCATGTAGTGTCACTAATATGTATGCAGTATCACAATGACACATAGTGGTGCTTGTCTTGAATTGTGGGTCACCATATTCTGAGCAGCTTTGTATGCCTACTCACAGAAATCTAAATACAAACCCATCACCATTCAAAGGTACTCAGGTTTAAAGTGGAAATGCACATAGGTAATCCAACTGGGGATAAAGTCCAAGATGGGCCGACCATATGCTCAGTATAGGTTCTGGTGTACGTTATTAGAGTGTCATCTCAATGAATGCAAAAGCTTGCTGTAATTTACTCCTTTAGGAAGCTGAATAGATTTATAGACCACGTAGAAGTTGGGTACTTGCCCATCTTCGGCTTTCTAACTTCTTAATTTTAATGTAACTGAATTTATCAATCTTTCATAGTTGGCAGTTTTTATGTCCTGTTTGAGAAAGACTTTTTTCAGATCTTGATATCATAAAGATATTCTCCTTCATTGTCTTCTAAAAGCTTTATTATTTTGCTGTATCTAAGTAGGCTCTGTTACTCCTATGGAGTGTTGGATGTGTGGTGTTGTGATGCGGGAATTTGATCTAATTTTTATTTAATATGAAAAAAATCACTTTTGACATTTAGATCCAGTTTCTAGACACCTTTTTTTCTGTTCTTTTCCTCAAACCAGCATTTACTATTGTAGCTTTATAATAAGCCTTCATATTTGACAATACAAATTCCCCACACTGTCCTCTCCAGAAGGGTGTCAGCTTTTCCCTTCCATCTATATTTTAAGATTTTAAATTCTCAATACTCTTGAGATTTGATTTATATAAGATTAAATTTATGGACCGAGAGTGACAACATTGTGATACTGAATCTTTGTATCTATAAATATAGTAACTGCATTAATTTAGTTATTTAATATCTTTCAGAACAGTTGATAGTTTTCTCCAGGAGGGATGCACTTTCTTGTTAGATTTATTCTACTATGCTTTATATTTTTGCTAGTGTAAACACTATCTTTAAAAGTTATATTTCCTCGCTATATAGTAGCTTTTTATTATATGCTGCTTTCTCTGAACCAGGAGAGGAAAAAGAGCAGAGATGAGTGTAGGGTTTACCATCTACTAGGTGCTTCAGATATTTGCTTTTGGTCCCAGAACAGCCTTACGAGAATCGCTGTGGTTCTTTGTCCTCCTCTGCAGACTTACAGTACCAGGCATTTAAAGATGTTGATCCCAGTGGTCAGATGGGAATTCTGAGGGATGGCAGCCTAAGGGGTGGTAAACTGGCTTTGCAGCTGCTCATTTTGCTCACTTGGGAGTTTTGAAAACGATCTCTTAGTTTCCCAGGTTTGTGAGGGGATAAGATACCTTTCCCTTTTGGTGAGATGTTGTGTTTGTCAGCCTTCTGTTACGGTGACAAAACACCCGGAAGTAATCCACTTACAGGAGAAAAGGGGTCTTTCTGGCTTACAGTTTCACAGCCTCCAGTCCATGGTCACAGTGGCGTTGCAGGGAGCACAAAGTGAAACAAAGCTGCTCATCGTCGAGTAGCCAGACATCAGAGCAAGCAAGAGTAAGAGCAGGAGACAGACGCTAATGCCATCCAGCCTTCAAAGGCAAGTCTCCGGCGTCTCTTCACTCGTTGCTGTGACAAAACGCCTGGCGAAAGCAGTGTGGAGAAGGAAGGACTGTGTTGGCTCACAGTTTGGGGGTACAGTCGGTGATGATGAGGAAGTCATCCTATAGGAGTGGGAGGCCACTGGTCATGTCGTATCTGTGCTCAGGAAACAGGGAGAGGTGGATTCTGGTGTTCAGTTAACTGCTCCCGCCCCTTTTATTTGGTCTGGACCACAGCCCATGGCACGGTGCTGCCTTCTTCCCGAATGGGTTGGTCTCCCTCCTTGGTTAAGCCTCTCCAGAGATGCCTCCGTGACACACCCAGTGTCATCTTCTAAGGGATTGTAAATCCATTCACGTTGACAATGGAGGTTAATCTGTACAGCCAGTGTGCTGGCCTCCTCACAGCCCACTCAACTACAAATTCCTCAGTGTTCTTTGACTGGGTTAGCACCCTCATGATCTACTCCTCTCTCAGTGTCCCACCGCGCTGCTGCTTTGACGATCAAGCCTTTAATACCCGAGCATTTGGAGAACACTGTATCTAAGCCATGCAGATGCCCAGGCTGACATGAGTGGTGGGAGCGGGGCCTGGTGAGCCCGAATCGGGCTGTGCTACTGTGCAGCATTTCAGGCAGGCGGTGGTGATTTCCTGCCTCCTTGAGGGGTAAGTTCTGGAAAAAAAAAACAAAAAAACAAAAAAAACACAAAAACCAAAAAAACACCCCCCCGCGCCCCCCCCCCCCCCCCCCCCGCCCCTAGTTTTAGCTTTCAGATGACTGAAGTTCAGTCAGTCCTGTTGTTTAGGTGAAGAACTTCAGGTCTGGGGAGTTGAAAACAGATGTTTGAACTGGGATGGAGAGCCCGGGCTCCTTGCATCCAGACCAGCACAGTTGCCAACACTGCCTGTTGATTGAAGATTTTCAAATGGAGTATGATGGCAGTAGAGAGAAATGCTGTTGGGAGCCACGGTTCTAGGTGGAAATTGTGACATGTCATCTGTGAAGAAGGGCCAGGTGGGAGAACTGAGCGAGGTGACATCTGTCAAGCTCTCCTCCCCTTTCTTCCCTCATCTCCACTGCCTTCCCCTGTGCTGTGACTCTTTCTCCACTTGTCCCCCTGCTTTCTTAAATTTATTTATTTTTTTTGTTTGTCCCCCTTTTAGTAAGATGTTCATTTTAGGTATCCATTCCTTTCCAGAACTACCTCTTAAAACATCTGTATTCATAAAATTTCTACCCCCTCCTTTCTCCTTGCCTATTTCCCCACTATTTTATTTTTAGCTGTTTCTGTCCCTGGGATGAAATAGGAGGTGCAGTGTTAGTTGATGAGGAGGAGTCTGCCACATAGGAAACAAGGTTCAAGGAAAGAAGAGGTGACCCCTTGGTTAACCCAGTAGATTGCTCTGTACATAGTCTGTTGTGTGTGTGGGTTCACATGAGTGAGGCCGTTTGGTGCATACCCACCGCCCTGCATGTCTCAGTGGAGAATGAGGTCTTGATTTGTTTGTGTTGCCATAAGTCAGCACAGCTGGAGGAAGAAGTGCTGTGGGCAGGGTATGGGGGACTGGGCCTTCATTGTTCTCTTAATTAAAGGTTGTTAGTCTTGTCTTAGTACCCCTTTACCCTGAGTGTAGGACTCTTAGCACCCCACTTCAAGATGACTTCACCTGCCTCTTCCATTTGTCAACCTAGATGTTTCTAAAGATCAAAGATTCTCGGAGGGCCCTGACTTTTATGCTCCCCTTGCTTGGATATGGAAGAGGTCCACCATTAATTCTTGTTGGGTTTGAAGTCTAGCAGAATTGTTTTTAGAGTAGAGGAAAAAAGTGTCCTATAGTAGAGCTTCCTTAGGCGTTGCCTTTGGGGACAAGGTTTTTTTTTTTTTTTTTTTTTTTTTTTTTTTTTTTTTTTTTTTTTTTTTTTCTGAGACAGGGTTTCTCTGTGTAGCTTTGTGCCTCTCCTGGAACTCACTCGGTAGCCCAGGCTGGCCTCGAACTCACAGAGATCCACCTGGCTCTGCCTCCCGAGTGCTGGGATTAAAGGCATGCGCCACCACAAGGTTTTAGTGCCTGGTTTTGAAATGATGCCTTGTCCTTCCCTCCCTCTGTCCTTCCTTGCCTTCCCTCTATCCTTCCTTGCCTTCCCTCTGTCCTTCCTCTCTTCCCTCCTACTCACTTAATGAAAACATTACTAGTGTGTGTGGAGCTCAGAGGGCAAGTTGCAGGACTCCGTTCTGTCCCTCCACCTTGCTGAGGCAGGGCCTCTCTTGCTTCTGCTGCACTGCATGCTGCAGTACTGCATGCCTTAGTCCTGCACACTCCAGTCCTGCACACCCCAGTCCTGCACACTGCAGTCCTGCATGCCCTAGTTCCGCACACCCCAGTCCTGCACACTGCAGTCCTGAACACCCCAGTCCTGCATACTCCAGTCCTGCACACCCCAGTCCTGCACACTCCAGTCCTGCACACCACAGTCCTGCACACTGCAGTCCTGAACACCCCAGTCCTGAACACCCCAGTCCTGCACACCCCAGTCCTACACACCACAGTCCTGCACACCGCAGTCCTGCACACTCCAGTCCTGCACACCTCAGTCCTGCACACCCCAGTCCTGCACACTGCAGTCCTGCACACCGCAGTCCTGCACACCGCAGTCCTGAACACCCCAGTCCTGCACACCCCAGTCCTACACACCACAGTCCTGCACACCGCAGTCCTGCACACTCCAGTCCTGCACACTGCAGTCCTGCACACCACAGTCCTGCACACTCCAGTCCTGCACACTGTAGTCCTGCACACCCCAGTCCTGCACACCCCAGTCCTGCACACCCCAGTCCTGCACACTCCAGTCCTGCACACTGTAGTCCTGCACACCCCAGTCCTGCACACCCCAGTCCTGCACACCCCAGTCCTGCACACTCCAGTCCTGCACACTCCAGTCCTGCACACCCCAGTCCTGCACACTCCAGTCCTGCACACCGCAGTCCTGCACACCCCAGTCCTGCACACCGCAGTCCTGCACACTCCAGTCCTGCACACTGTAGTCCTGCACACTCCAGTCCTGCACACTCCAGTCCTGCACACCGCAGTCCTGCACACTCCAGTCCTGCACACCGCAGTCCTGCACACTCCAGTCCTGCACACCGCAGTCCTGCACACTCCAGTCCTGCACACCGCAGTCCTGCACACTGCAGTCCTGCACACCACAGTCCTGCACACTCCAGTCCTGCACACTGTAGTCCTGCACACCCCAGTCCTGCACACCCCACCTGCACACCGCAGTCCTGCACACTCCAGTCCTGCACACTCCAGTCCTGCACACTGCAGTCCTGCACACCGCAGTCCTGCACACTCCAGTCCTGCACACCCCAGTCCTGCACACTGTAGTCCCACACACCCCAGTCTTGCACACCCCAGTCCCGCACACTGCAGTCCCGCACACTGCAGTCCTGCACACTGCAGTCCTGCACACCCCAGTCCTTCACACTCCATCCTGCACACCCTAGTCCTGCCGGCCCTAGGCGAGCTAGTTCAGAGCTTCCATGTACTTCTCTGGTCCTCACCTCATATTTTGCATAGGAGCACTATAATTAAAGGTGTGCATCCCACATCCGGCCTTTTTGCACGGGTTCCATGGATTGAAGTCAGGTAGTCAGGCTTCAGAGGTAGTTCTTTTACACTCTGAGCCATCTTCCTGTCCCCCCTTCTCCCACATTTTCTTGGGCCAAAGGAGTGTCATGAAATCACTAGCACCTGCCAAAGGCTTCGTCCCCTGAAAGTTTCGGGTGTGATTTTGCATGGCTGACGGAGTGTGGCTTGCTCCCTATATGTCTGTCAATCATTCTGGTGGGGTGGGAAGCACTGGGGGATAGTCAAGAGGAGACTTATAGCTTCTTATCAAATCTCATAGTCATGTCAATATTTTATATGCATGATTGTTGGCTTAGCAGATTCTCTTTAGCCACTTGAAAATCAAAGTCTAAAACTCTTCCAGGCACTTTGTGTCACTATGTCTGGGTGAGAGTATCTCTCTGTGTTATCCGTGAGCACACTTCAAGCAGCAGAGATCTCCCTCACCCCACGACCATGACTGCCAAGCAGAATTTAATCATTTTAATGATTCTCTATTGGTGACAATCTAGTTGGGATAGCCACACCAGACAGCTTAACAGGAAAGATCTAATCCAAGAAACAAGTCACATAGGTGTTAGAAGTGTTAAACAGAAGGAAATGGCAAAGATGAGCAAGAGCAGGAAGTCAGCCAGTCTGGACCTCCAGGTACCAGGACTATGTGGCGTATCTGAGGCGGGAGGGGCTCTGAAGAGGCTGTGGGGCCAGAAGGGCAGCAGCATTGGAAGACAGCCAGAGGCAAAGCAGGCTGTAAGATGGGAGTGGGTGGCACACAGGGGTTATGCTGGACCACTGGAGGACTCAGCCACTCTGGAGATGTTTCCGAGAGACAGACTAAAACAGGGAGACATGCTGACTTTCTCTTCCCTCTTCCTGTTCCCTGTCACCCTTTTTGGTGGAATCAATCCATAGTGGCGCCTGAGAAATGTAGTTTAGCCCAACTCACTGCAACGCCCAACACAGCAGGAAAGTGGATCAGTGGGAACCAGGAATGGATCCGGTAGAAAATGGCAAAGGGTTGTTCATATGCCAGGGAAGGACAGTTGCAATGCTTAACAAAACAGCTTGAGATCACGGGGTGCATGGACTCCCACAGACTTCATGGTGTAGGTCAATCAGAATGTCCTTATGTGGCTCATGATTCTGTCTCCTGCAGAAATGCTTCTGGATATTGTAGAGCTGCAGGAAGTCAGCTGAAGGAAGCACTTGGATTTGCCTAACTCCCCATTTCTCCTTTTCTCCCCAGAGCCCACCCATCCTCATGCCAGGAATGGCACTGACTCCACCCCAGTGGCTCTATCTTGTCATAGGTGCCTTGAGTACTGTTGTCCTGGTGAGTGTGGTGGCTGCTAGGGCACACAGGCCTGTTATAATTCCAGAACCTGAGAACCTCTAAAGACCCAACGTTTTTGAAACTCACTTAGTGGTAAGGCCTAGGCTGAGCCTGCCTAGGGGACACAAATCAGCTAGCAATCTGTTTCTGATTTCTTTCTGTGTGCTACTGGCCGTGCATTTTGCTTTGGAAGCAGTGAAGAATTTATTTGATTACAGGGCATCACCACAAATCTGGGTAAGGATATTACAAATAAAAGGTAAGAGCTTGTGGTGGTCTGAAAGAAAATGGCCCCCAAAGGGAGTGGCACTATTAGGAGGTGTGGCTTTGTTGGAGCAGGTGTGGCCTTGTTAGAAGAAGTGTGTCACTATGGGAGTGGACTTCAAGGTCTTCTATCTTCAAGCTACTCCTAGTGTCACAGACCACTTCCTGTTGCCTGCAAGTCAAGACATAGGACACTTGGCTACCTCTCCAGCATCATATCTGATTGCACATCACTGTACTTCCAGCCACCATGCCTCTAGCCATGATGATAATGGACTAAAACTCTGAAACTGTAAGTGAGCCACCCCAATTAAATCTTTTCCTTTATAAGAGTTGCTGTGGTTATGGTGTCTCTTCACAGCAATAGAAACCCTAAGACAGAGGTGTAGTATATGCAGAATTTCGAAAGCCCAACATAAAATTTTCCTGTAGAACCCATCACATAGCAGAGAATTGGGATAAGGTTTGTGAACTATGTCTCCAAATGTTGGAGAAGCAATGACTGGAACTGTAGGTCATTGGCATGTGGTTATAGTATAGTGGTTGAAGTATACACTAAGACCCCCTACAATCATGGACTGTCAGGGCTAGATGGACCCCTGTAGTCTGGCAGGGCAGCCCACCCACTCTGTAGGTAAGGAGACTACTTAAGGAGGAGTCTGGTACACATGTAAGCTTGGGTTTCTTATGGAACTCAAACCATTGACTTACCCTTTGTGGTTTGATTGTGTTTGGTCTGATACTTTGATTATATACATCCAGGCATTTAAGTGTTGGATGGGATTGAAGGAAAATTTTGGATACCTAGGTATTACAAATTCTAGCTTCAGAATTTGACATTTGTGTGGTATTTCACATATCTACACATGCTCTCTCTCTCTCTCCCTGTCTTCCTCTTTCCCTCTCCCTTTTTCCTCTCTTCCTCTCCCCACTCCCCTCACTTTTTAAAAGTCTTCTCATCTGGTCTTCAGAACAGCTCTGCCTATGGACAGGGTGGGTAGTAAAGCCGTTACTATCTCATTTTACAGATGGTCAGCCTGAGACTTGACCAATAACTAGTTTGTAGCCATGGGCAAACCCTTAACTTTCCAAGTCTTAGTCAATAGTGATTGTTATGGGAGTTTGTTTGTTTGAGACAGGGTCTCATGCAACTCAGGCTGGCACTGAATTTGATATGTAGGTGAGGATGACCTTGAACTTCTGTTTCCTCTGCTTCTACCTACCAAGTGCTGGGACTACAGGTGTGCATTGTCTTGTCTGGCTTCATGGGGACTAGACCCAGGGCTTCACATGCATGGTTAGGCAAGCTTTCTGCCATATGAGCTCCATCCCTCAAGCTGGGTTTATTTTGTAAGTCAAAATAAATAATGTACTTAGCACCATTAGATTTGTGCCTGGTGCACACTGTGCTACCAACGATGGCTCTTCTGTTCCTTATCTTCCACCTTGACTCAGTCACATGCAGCCACACAGCTCCTCCCTTGAAATGGAGCTGCTTTTGTGTGCAAGAACTCAGTGCCTGAGTGATGACAGACCTCTGTGCCTTTGTAGCAGTTTGTAAAGATGACTTTGAACAGGAGGGGCTTGACTTAATGCCATATTGTGCTACATTTTTCTCTTTCTACCCCAAGAACCCAGTCCTGGTTTGTTGTGACCTAGGTGGCCTTTGTTGTTCTCACTCGTTAGGAGGCAGTTTGATATTTATTTACTCCAAATCCCACTGGAGAAAGGGAACAACTACCACCCCGAACACAATTTGCCATGGAGAGCAATGTCATTTGTTGTCAGCCCACATGGGACATTGGAGGCTGTAATTCATGTTGGGGATGAATAAGAAAAGATTTTCTTCTTCTGACGTATTTTGCAAGATTCATAAAGCCATATTCTTAGGCAAAGTTTATTAATCCATAACTTACAGAAAACTCCAGAGGAAGGAGAGATGAGAGATGTTCTGTAGGTAAAGACATCAAGCATGTCACGGCCAGAATTGAATTCTGCATATATTGTTCAGTGAGCTGTCTTCTGAGCATATAACAGGTACTAAGATCATGATGACTGTTACCTAAACAAGTCATTATTTCGTTTTATATTTAAAATGGAAGGATTTGAAAGAGTGAAACATGCAATGGAAACATGCAGAATAATCATTGTGGGTGGGATTGCAACCCTCTTCCTCCCCTAGGCTGCTCTTCAGCTATATCCACGGAAAGGCATGTATCTGGACTCTGTGCTCTGAGCTGTGCCTGCTGGGTCTCAATGATAGAAGTGATAATGATGAGGGGGAGGGACATGACTACTTCATTATCCATTATAGAAAGTAAAGATTTATATGAAGTGACTCTCTGCTTCATTATGTCATCTGTTCCCTCAGAATTTATTGAGTTGGTGCACAGTCCTGTGCACAACAGTGTGCTCTGTGGATATGACCATAGGAAAAGACTCAAGCTCTCTAGCAACAAAGAGTCAAGTGGAAATAAGTCAGCTGGTGGCCCAGTACAATGCAAACACCAGGGGATGAACTTTTCTGGAATCTGGAAGGGTCAGCCTCTCAGTTAAGCATTTTGAGAGTGAGTTGTTAGTGCTGGGGTCCAGGATTATCTGATGTGTGGCACAGGCTGCACTCAGCCTCTAAGTGCATACAATCTACTACAGAAGACAAGACTTTCTGGGGCAGAGGGTCCTAATGATGGCCGTGGAACACACCGTTTTGTATGGAGAATGCTGAGTGATTCGGGACAAGTGGATCATTAGTGTGTGTATGGAGCAGGGATGCAGGACTCAGGGAAAATGAGGCTGAAAGGTCAGCAGAGCCAACAGTGGTCACTAAGTCTTAGAAGTGTGATTTTGCCTTTCCAGTTCTCCTCTGGCCCCGAGGGAAATAGCAGACTGTGGAGAAATAGTGCTGGGTTTATCTGGATGTAATGAAACTGTATCAGGTGTGAAGTATATTAATTGTCTTATAAACCTCTTCTGTTGTAAGAACTACAAGGATGGGTCTCCTTGAGTAAAACAGACCAGAAGAACCACTGTTCAGCTCAGCCAGTGGTTACTGTGAGGAATATTGAACTGAGGCATGCTGAAGTAGAAAGTGTGTGTGTGTGTGTGTGTGTGTGTGTGTGTTCCCTCTGAAGATCAGGCACTAAATTAAACAAACAAGCAGAAATATGTTGCAGTTTTTTTAGCTTATCCAGCACCTACTGGTGAATTTCTGGCCTCTTCTTCATAAGTAGTAGGTTATGACTATATATAAATTTACAAGTGGAAATTCAATCAATATACCAAAGGGGGAAAAATGGACCGTTTCTTAGTAAATGACAAAATTTTTGCAAGATAGTTGAAAGTGGTGGGAATTGGCCCTTGTTTATTTTTATTTTCTCCGTCACCTTGTTTGTTTTTTGTGATTAAACGTTGCTGATACATGGTCAATGCCCGAGCAGAACCCTTGTCCACAGTGATGCTGGCATGCTCTTGGCTGTTGGCTCGGCAGCACTGAAGTCTGTAGTCGCCTCTGCTGCAGCCACCATAATTAAGCCCCTTACGTTCTGCTCTCAAGCCATGTCCTTGCAGCATGTCAAATGAGTAGTCTAGGGCCCTAATGGCAGTGCTGCCAGGCTTCCTCATTGAAGGTTGAGACTCCCAGCCACTGAAATATGCACATTTCAATCCAGATTTGAGAACGCCAGCAACTTAGTAGTTACTGTGGAATTGAGTGAGTGTCATAAATATTTATTTATCTTTTTCATAGCTGGCATAAAAATGTTAGGATATAAAAAAGTTGTTCAGTATAAAAACAACAGGAAATTCATTGGCTATACATCTCCTGAATGCGTGTGTCTCTTCAGGTTTTCATTAGCGTCTAGCAATATACTTTGAGAAATTAGATTTGAAGCGAAGCTCTGGCGGAATATGAAAGAACCGGTGCTGTAATTAACCCGTTTTAAGCAAGGATCCAGGCACACAGCAGCCTGCTGGTAACTGTGTAGGGGCTCAAGCCAAGCTGAATGTGTTTCTCTTTTACAATTTTTAAAGATAAACTAGTTTCATGTTAATTGAATTTGGAGAGTGGAAAGGAGCACAAAACTGGGGGAAAGGTAACTTACACCGTTTCTCCCTAGAGGCAGCCTGTGGTCCACTTTTGCGTTATGAAGATACAGATACTGTGGGGCTAGATCAGCATCCACACAAGTTTCAGGTTACTGGATTTTTCCAACTTCTCTTTCTCTCCTCTGCGAAACACAAAGTTACTATCTATTCATCATCTATTTTGTTTTACTTTTGGGGGGATTTTAAGGAATTTATTTCTTTTTCTTTTAGACATTTTAATGCACTTGGTGGGCTAAAAGAAACCCATTTGACAAAACAGGATGCAATTCAATAGTGGCTCAAAGCAAGCATGCCAGGTAAAACATACAGAATCACCAGCTAAACCTAACTAAAACATTGAGGGATCTAGCATGTGTTGAGTGTTGTGGCACTGGGAAGAATATCCACTGCGACCTTGTTCCAAATCATCATCACGTTCATTATTGCTTTACTCATTATCTTTACTCATTATCTTTCCCTCTTGTGATAGAAGGCACTGTCTAAAGAGAGGGACATGTGATCCAACCCATGTCCTACCCCAGATTTTAGGCAATAAACATTGATAGAAGGAGTACACAGAGTAGAGTGTCATTTAGATCAGTTCAGTGATTGACTGATTGATTTGATGTTTTGATTGGTTGATTAATTGGATGACTGATTGGTTGATTGATTTGATCCTGTTCATCTGTGTATTAGTCAGCATTCTCTAAAGAAACAGAACTGATAGAGTACACACACACACACACACACACACACACACACACACACACACACAATATATATATATATATATATATATATATATATATATATATGCTATTTATGAGAGTGACTTACAGGTTGTGGTCAGACTATTTCAACAGTGGCTATCTCCTGAAAGAAAATTCAAGAGTACAATAGTTGTTTGGTCCCTGAGGCTGGATGTTTCAGCTGCTATATGCTGACTACACATGGAATCCTGAAGAAGTAGTCTCTAACACCAGTGAAGGAATGAACTTGCCAACCATCAAGAATGAGGGCAAGCAGGCAAAAAGGAAGCACTTCCTTCTTCCATGTCCTTTGTATGGGCTGCCACCAGAATTTGTGACCCAGATTGAAAGTGGTCTTCCCACCTCAAATTATTCAGCCAAGAAAAAGTCCTTACAGGTGTATCCATTATCCGAGTTTTAGTTAATTCCAGATGTTGTCAAGTTGGCAACCAAGAACTAAGACTAGTCATCACAGTCTGATTTTGAATGGTTTGAATGGTTTGATTGGGTAACTGGTTGATCTGATTGGTACTCTTTTTATCTTTAAAGGTCTGGTAGAGTTCAGAATTGAGTCAGGAATCTCTGGTTCCAGGCTTTTTTGTCTATGTTTTTTAAAGGATGGGGAAGACCCTTCTAATCTCATTCTTTGGTATGGCTTTCTTCAAGTGTTTATATACTTTTGGTTTAATTTTGGAGGGTGATATTATATCTAGATATGTATTTGTTTCCTCCAGGTTTTCCTGTTTATTGGAATGTAGTTTTAAAAGCATTTCCTAATGTTATTCTGAACTTCATTAGTCCCCCTTTTCATTTATAATTTTATCACTTTTGGTCTTGCCTCCCTTTAGTTCTTTTGTTTAAGGCTTTATCTTTTCAAAGAACTCGTCACTTATGGATTCTCTTCATTGTTCTTTTACTTTCCATTTCAGTGATTTCTTCTCTCCTCTTTATTATTTCTTTTTATCTGCTAATTTCAGGTTTGGGGGGGGGGGTTGTTTCCTTGTATCTCCATGATCTTGAAATGCATCGTTAGAAGTCTCTCTTGGTTGTTGTTTTTGTTTGTTTTTATAGGCACTCAGAGCTATGAACTTCCCTCTTAAAATTGCCTTTACTATATCATAAAAGTTCTAGAAAATTGTGTTTTCAGGTTCACTTGATTCTAAACAAATTTTAATTCCCTTCCTGATTTGTTCAGTGCCATTCAAGAGTGTACTGTTGAATTTTGTGTGTCTATTTTTGGGAAGTTCCTGTAGTTTCTCTTGTGATTGACTTTTAGTTTTACTCCATTTTGATTTTATAATATCTAGTAAATTATTTTAATTCTACTTTGTTAGCACTTGATGTGAAAGGCAGCCTGTCATTTGCTTTGGGAAAAGCTCCATCCATGGGCTGCTAAATAGAATGTGTATTTATTAGCTTGGGTAGAATAGCCTGTTCATGTCAGTTAGTCCATTTGATGTAAGACACAGTGTGATTGTGAAGTTTCTTTGCTGCAGTTTTGTTTGATGATCTTTCCATTTGCGAGAATTGGGTATTAAAGTGCCTGTTGTCTAAACCTATCTGTCCCTCCCATGTCCAGTAGTGCTTTATGAGATTTGGTATTCCAAAAATTTGATGCCTATATATTTATAATCATTGTAATATTCTTGGTGGGGTGTATACCCTTTACTAATATGTAGCGACTTTATTTCCTTGGACTAACTTTGAAGTGTGCTTTGTTAATGGCCACTCCTCCCTGCTTCCTGCTTCCATTTCTGGGGTATATAGGATCACTCTATTGACATCTGGTCTGTTGAGTCTTTGTCAATAAGCTGTGTCTCCTGCAGACAGCTAATGGCTGGATCTTATTTTTTCATTTACTCAACCAGTTTGTGTCTTTTGATTGGACAGTTAAGACCACTAACCATTTAGGGTTATCGTTGAGAGATATTTGATAATTCCTGTAAACATTTGTATTGTTTTCCTGTAGGGCTCACATATCATTTCTTATTTTCCTTCCTCTTTATTTATCCTTGAGATTTGCTAATTTACTAAGATGGGGGTGCTTGGTTCTTTCCTAAATCTCAGTTATTCTTCTAGTCCTCCTATGAGATTTATTCTTTCCTGTGTTCACATGTTAGGCCATCTTCCTCCTCTGTGTAGAATCCTTTGAGTCTCTCCTGTTTTGCAGCTTGTGGTCATTCATTGCTTTAGCTTTTGATGGTCTTGGAAGGCCTTTATTTATCCATCAATTTTGAAAAACATGTTTGCTGGCTGTGATAATCTTGTTTAGCTTGTATTCACTTTGAGAGCTTGAAGTATATCATCTCATGCTTTCTAGGTTTTCAGCATGTCTTCTGAAAGATCTAATGTGATTGTGACGAGTGTGCCTTGGGAAGTAAGCTGGATTTTCCTACCATTCGCTGCTTGAATATTCTTTCTTTTTGTTGGTTTAGCATTTTATTGATGAGGTGTCAAAGAGTGATTTTCTCTACTCATCTCTAGTTGGGGTACTAAATGCCCCTGGCATATGTGTGCTCATATCTTTCTCTAGACCTGAGGAAGTTTCTAGTACACGTTCACTGAATTATTTTTCGGTCTTTTGTTTTTGACCTCAGTTTCCTTTTCCATGCTGTGATATTTAGGCTCTGTCTTTTCCTTCTGTCTCAGAGTCCTTGGAAGTCGTTGTCCTATTATGTTTTCTCTATTGCTGCTGTCTGAATGTCGTACTCCTCAAGCTTGGGCTCACTCTCCAGTACTCTGTTCTGCTTCAGCTTGTCTGTTGATGATGTTTTCCATTTGCTTCTTGTGATTGATTGACTCTTTCATTTTCAACACTTGTGTTTGGTTATTTTCCAGAACTGTAATTTCCTTGTTGAACTTTCCCCCAGTGTTCTTGCATTTCTCGTCTGTTTTGCTAACATTCTGGTCTCCACCTCTGACTTTCTGATCCAGGTCCTGGATTGATTTCCTTACTTGACTCATCTGCTTGTTTGAATCTCCTTTGAAGTTGTTGAACATTTTGAAAGGTTAGATTTCGAATTCCTTTCCTGGCATTTCTGTTGCTTCATTATCTTGGGCTTCAGTTATTGAGGCGTTGCGGACTTTTTAGGAGTGTCACCTTGGCTTGTGTTTTCACACTCTTTGCGTTGTGATTTCTGCACCTCTTGGGGTGGATGTGCCTTCTAGTTTAATTTTTTCTTTTACCCACTCTTCTGTTTTGTTTATTTATTTATTATTTAATGTGGAGCCTCTTGGTGATCTCTCTCTGGGCCTATGATCCTATCCTCTTTAGGTTACAGAAAGAGATTGCTGTGACCAGAAGAGGAGTTTGACACCAAACCCAGTAAAAAAGCAGTGAGAAGAAATGGGTACTTGAGGATTATTAAGCTAGCTACGTATGGTGGCTCTTGCCTGTCATCCCTGCAGTCGAGAGGCAGATATGGGAATCCTGTTGTTAGTTTGAGGCCGGCCTGGGCTACATAGGGAATTCCAGGCCAGCATGGATACAAAATGAGACACCCTGTCTACAACCAAACAAACCAGGAAATGCAGATGAAAAGGCCAGTAAAGCACAAATCTATAACCAAGAGGTCAAAAGGTTAGACAGTGGGCAAAGGGAATGAGAGGTAAGGCAAGGGAAAAATATATGAATGAATGGAAGGTAAGGAATATAGAAACAACAGAATAGGTACACAAAACAGAACAGTCGCAGATGTCATCAAGCAAGGTGAACTCTAAACCCAAACAAGTACTATTGTAAAAGCGAAAATTGGGACCAATGAAATGAAAATAAAAAAATTTGATAGAATCAGTTAATGTTTCTTCTTTACCAGGGCAGATGTGTGCTCCCTTGCCTCCTGAGCTGTCTTTTGAGGTAATTCAGCCTGTGGGAGAATGGCTGCCGGTGTCTCTGAGGCTCAGCAGCTTAGACCAGAGTGGTCTGTATGCTGCGCTGCTCTGGCGCTCAAACAGATCAGAGTGGTGTCTGTCTCCATCCTGGGCTGAACTCCTCTGCAGGCTGAATGCCTCTGCTAAGAGTTTCCCCGCCCAGCATTGGAGGCCCTCTCAGATTGTCCCTATCCTGTCAACTGTGTGTGCTCTTCTATATATGCTGAGAGGCTAAGCTTGGGAAGAACAAATTTCCCTGTCTAAGGCTCTGAGGGGACCATGCACTCACTTCTATTTACCTTTGTAGCTGGGCATGCTCATCTTTCCAGGGGTCAGGTTGCCTCTCTGCCAGCATCCCACAATCTTTCTCTGGAGTATTTGTGTCCACAGAGTTAGGGTCAGATAAGCTGTCCTGGGGTTTCCCATGTTTTCTGGGGTTATCATCACTCTCTTGGTCAGTGGAGGTGGGGGAGGCTTTGGGGTTTTGAGACATGGCTGCCTGATTTCTGTTCCCACAGAATGGTTTGACTGCAGAGTTTCTCTCAGGATCCGCTCACTTCCTGATAGGCAGCATGGGATAGCTGGAGTTGGGCCCACCACCCTGCGTAGACTTATTTCGGCTTGCAAATCTTCCACCTCCAAAGTTTAGGCTTGCTCTGCTTGCTTTTGTAGAACTTAAGCTGAGGAAAGCGGGCCAGACATCTTGTTCATGTTCTAAGGTCAGCTGTTTGGATCATTAAACCAGACAGTGCACTTAAACATTTAACTATTGATTTAACTATTGCTTGACACATAGAAAATATTAGAAAAACTATGGTTATGCAGATATATATATATTTTACTTTGTGACATCCTATTATTATATCATTACCTTTTGTTTTAAAAAAAACTACCACTCTCATATCTCTTTACAGAGCACTCTCTAGATGGCCTTTGGCAGGCATAGAGTGTTTACTTATATGCTTAGATCAGAATTTAGCCTCCCTTTGGAGATGTAAGTGGATGCTCATTCTTCAGCATCTTCATTCACTAAGATTTGGTGGCAGTTCAGTTTTCTCCAGTTGGCAGACATGGAATAGCGAGGTGCCACCCCTTTGTCCACTGAACTTTAGGTGAGCAGGGACATGGTCTGTGCTATCCAGTAGGATACTCACAAGCCACCTTTGGTTGCTGAGTATTAGAAATGTAGCTAAAATTAGGGCCTAGAGAGATGGCTAGGCAGTCAAGAGAACTGGCTGCACTTCCAGAGGTCCTGAGTTTAATTCCTAGCACCCACATGGCAGCTCACAACTGTCAATAACTGTAGTCCCATGAGATCCAGTGCCCTTCTCTGGTGTGCAGATGTAGATGTACACAAACCATCCTTATACATAAATAAGTATATCTTAAAAAGAAAAATAATCTGGGTTGTGGTGGTACAGACCTTTAATCCAAGCACTCAGAAGGCTGAGACTTGTGAATCTCTGTGAGTTCAAGGCCAGCCTGGTCTACAGAGGAGTTCTAGGGTAGTCAAGACTAGACAGAGAAAGTCCGTCTTGAAAAACAAACAAATAAACCAACAAAAGTAATATATCTAAAATGACAAAAAAAGTAGAGTTATTTTTTAATTGAATTTCTTGATTTTAAATTATCCAAGTGGTCATGAACTACCACTCTGGCTAGCACTGGACTTACACTGTTCCATTTCAATGACTAGAAAGAACTTGGGCAGGGACTTTGGTTTCTGATCAGACACATCATAGAACATTTTATTTTCTGATCTTCTGATCCTTAAAATAGTCTAAAGGTCATGTGTGTTTTTGTCTTAAGATTCTTTCAGTTTGGGTGGGAAGTTGGTGGAGAGTATCTCACCTCCCTGATTCCATGATCAGTTAGAGGTACAAATAGGTGGGACACTGTAGAGAAGCCCTTCAGGTCACTGATGATAAGAATCTAGCTTAGTCTGTTTTACCCTCTAGAAAGGAAGTTCTTGACATACATAACCTAATATAGATACACTTCAACTATGGGTATGGCCAGTATGAATGCTTTTTCTGCTCTGTTTTCACATCCAGTTTACATTTTTGGTGTTGGTTTTGTTGGTAGATTCTCTTCAGGCAGCACCAAGAGAGCAAGCTAGGCTTGCATACCATTAACTTAACGATTCCAGAAAGAGAGGGCTTTTCCTCCTGACAGGCTGACAGAGTGGCAGAGAGTCAGATTTTCCATGTTTCCATTCCTGAGCCAGTCATATGGTCAGGATTGAGGAGGTAGAATCCATGCCCAAGCTCACTGGCTAGGGCAGGATCTCGGTTATCCCACCATTGGAGCCAAAGGGTAAGGCCAGCCTCCAGACTGTATGAACTGAAACTGAGAAAATAGGGTGACTCTCAAAAAAAAAAAAAAAATCAGGGTAGGGCATGGACCATCTGGCTGAGAGGCAGTTGCACAATTGACCAAATAAACAAAGCATGCTGCATTATGCTGTATCACATAGAAAATAGTTTTAATAATCTGACCTGTATCTCTGAAGCATTCTTGGTTCCTCCATTTCTTAAGAACATTAGCTCAATGGACAGGGGAAGGGAGCACGAAGAGGTGAGTAAGATTTTTCTGTCCTGTAAATTGCTGTCAATTCATGTAGCGGGCTTGTACAGCTTAATGGCACCATTCCTTTATCCAGAGGAAGGCTTTTGAGATGTATCTTGCAATTTCAGAGATTGGGATGTTTGGCGTCTGCTTGGTCTTGTGCTTATGTTTTTGACAGCATACTCACAAGCTAATTCCGTCCCTCCAGGGAGCACCAGCGAGTTAGCGACGTTAGTAAATTGATGCATCCATTGTGATTACTTTTCTTTATGAATAAGGCAAAAGATATATTGCCTAAGCCCCTTCATAGACGTGTGTGAATCAAAGCTGATGGGATTTGCATGTCAGACTCCAGGTAATCTCAGATTCAGGTAAAGAGTGGGCACTTCAGTCCTCTGTCAGTGTGTTGGGATTTATAGGTGTAATTAAACCATATCTATTAGTAATTACAAAAGCGGACACATGCCCTTAAACATGACTGTAGCTTATCAGCACTTCATAAAAACATGAATCTATTTATTTAATAAGCAAAGCCTGTATGGAAGATAGTTTATTAATATTCTAATTTTCTGATTCAGCCTTTTTGAAATAAAATATGGCAACTGAAATGTTTTCCTTTGTACTTTTTTCTTGCCCAATCTTATGGGAGAGACTGACATCTCACAGCACCATTTATGCTCAGTTTCCTTCTAAACTTTTCAATATGAAACTAATCAGCAACTTAATATTTCCCAGCTGAAAGATGAGTTTGACCTCATAGAAATAAGCTCATTTGGGGCTCCTAAGCTCTATGATTTTGTGAAATTAGAGAGCATTTTACTTGTCTTTCTCAGTTTTTTAACTTTATTGTGGTAAGGTGCTCATATATTACCAACCTTTAATGAGTCAGTCACTATTATAACTGCATAGTATCATGGGCATAGCTTGGTTTTCGGTCTTGCTTTAATTTTAACTAGATCAAAAATAGGCTATCTAGCCGGGCGGTGGTGGCGCACGCCTTTAATCCCAGCACTCGGGAGGCAGAGCCAGGTGGATCTCTGTGAGTTCGAGGCCAGCCTGGGCTACCAAGTGAGCTCCGGGAAAGGCGCAAAACTACGCAGAGAAACCCTGTCTCGAAAAACCAAAAAAAAAAAAAAAAAATAGGCTATCTATATTTAAAGCCTAAATAATGGAGGGCAGTCTTAGAAAATCTCCATGGTCACCTCTGCTGAGTCACCTAGGCTAGGTTGAGTTTCCTGTGGGCAGATAGAGGAAATGAAGTACTCTTGCACTGTGGAGAATCCTGCAGTGGGCCGCATATACAGCTTCTACTCACGGGCCAGGTGGAGATCTGCATTAACCTTCAACTACCTACTTCACCTCTCTGGCCCTGCATATTCTCCACCAAGGAGGAATGTTTCAGATGGAAAATCTCCAAAAACCCTGACTACTGTGCCATGTTACATGCACTGTGATGGCTTGGTAAGCCTCGGATGTTGTGCTGGGTACCTACTAGATAACATGATGTTGCACAATTTCTTGGCCTTTCAGAAGCCTTCCCACAGCCTCCTGCCCTGAGCTCTGTCCATCTCTTAGTGTACATTACACACAGCGGAATGGTCATCCTTGCATCTCTTGTTTCTCCCACCAGGCCCTCAGCTCCTTGCACACAGGTGCCTTTCACTTGTGTTTTCCCGTATCTGAAAAGTATTTTGAATTTACACACCCAGTAAATATTTGGCAATCGCATACGTAAGCTACATTTTAGAGGTGTTACAGGGAAAGATAAAGCCAAGGGAAATACAGACACATCAAAAAGGGGGTCTCTTACATAGTCATGGTGAAATTGCTTAGGTACTTATGCCCTATAATGCAAATTCAATAGTTTCTCTAGGAGATTGCATTTTAATGTATATGAAATGCCAAATTTTTGCAGTTGAGAGGAGAGGTAAATCATTTCTTGCATGTAATGGAATCCTTTTATGCATTTCTGATTATTCAGCACCTTATGGTAGGACTGTGCTATGTTACTTTCCATCATTGCAAAATGTGTCCTTTTTAGTGGTCAGGTCAGGACCATGTGTTTGAAAATGCATGGGGAGCCTCCACCATGCTCACTCAGGTCTTAGCGTTTGCAGATTGTGTTTGCGTGAGCTCAGAAAGAGTCAGTCTACAGAGCAAGGCAATGTGCACAGATCTCCCCAAATCAGTGAGGACTGTGTTGTTCTCTAGAAAATTGGGTTTGAGCTGCACCAATGTCAGTGCTCAAGACTGAATAAATCCCACTTCACAATCATACTCTGTGTGAATTGTGTCATGTGTCTAATTGGACAGGTATGATTACTTCCCATTTCTCAGTATTACTAAATGGTAGTACCAAGGACCTATAGGAAGAGAACTGTCTCAGACAGCCCAGGCTACCCTAGATAAGACAGGTCTTCCACTTGGGAAGGTTCCAGAGAATTATATGAGATGTTGCTATTAACCAGAGCCAATGTGAAAAACTCATTGGCTTGTTTATATAAAAAAGCTTGATTCTGGCATGAAGGACTCAAACAGTCTTGTTGCAAATAGTATTAAGTGGAGATATGCCATGTTGAGGTGGTAAAAACAGCCCTGGCTTGTGCTCTTTGCCCAGGAGTTCATGGACAGATCATGCGAAATATGCAGCTATTGAGTGCCAAGCTTGCTGGGAAGGTTTCATTGGGCTACAAGAGGGAATCTATTCTTTTTGAAGATAGATTTCATTATTTATTTATATGCATGCATGCATATAAAGTACCTGCAGAGGCCAGAAGGGGATATCAGATCCCTGGAGCTGGAGTTACAGGCAGTTAGAAGCCACCTAATGTGGATGCTGGGAACTGAGCTCTGGTCCTCTAAAAAAGCTGCAAGCGCTCTTAACTGCTGAGCCATCTCTCTAGCCCCAGAGCCTGTTGGGTTTTTGTATTCTCTCTGTCTAGAGTCTTAAAAACAAACTTGAGAAATAACGGCTTCATTTCTGATGCACTGTGCATTTTTTTTGCATCTCTGTGTGGACACTAGTGGCTCATACTGGAGGGTGATGTGTGTGTGGACACTAGTGGCTCATACTGGAGGGTGATGTGTGTGTGGACACTAGTGGCTAATGCTGGAGGGTAATGCTCACTTAGTTGAATCCTTGGAGCTGCCACACACTAGTGCTACGACAGCATCCCAAAGGTTCCCCTTTCTCCTTATCTACTGGAAACTACCCATTATTTCAATTCAATAAATGATAGGCATAGGCAGGCATGAAGTCATCCCAGATCTTTATTTAAGTAGAATAGACTATTAAAATTAAACACTGTCCTTTAGAACAACTGTCATTTATAATTTGGCTTTAGCCATCACTGTCTTTAGCTTGTTGGTTCTTCGTTGCAAGGCAGGAACCCTAGAGCTATCTGAGTCCATTAAGTGCACTATGGCTCTAGTTAATGTATATTCTTTTTCTACCTTGAACATGAATGATCAGCGTTAATGAAATTCCAATAGATTCAACCCATGCTGTAGAGTTGATTGGTAATACAATCTTGGGCAAGTCAGTTTACTCCTTCCTGACTCCTTTTTCTTACACATCTAACAAACTCATGGTTTTTTTTTTTTTATTTTTTGCTTAAAGCTTTCTAGAGTATAAAAACAGGATGATGATTTTTAGTGACCTGTGAGCTAGACTAGGGAGCTGGTAAGAGCCATTTAGCGTAGCTTCATCCTGCAGAGTCCTAGAGTTCTCTGAGTTGGCCTATCTTCTGAAGCAGATGCATATTATACAAGTAAATACGACTGTCAATGTTCTAATTTATTTTAAAAATGATACAAGTCTAGAATCACAGGTTTGAATTAAAATTTAACTAGAGTACATTTTGAGATTAGAAAACTGTGCTATCCATCCATCATGGTATCCTTCTTATTTGATATTTATTAATATTGAGTACCTGCTGTATGCTTGGTGCTAAGCACAGTGCTGAGAAAACAAAGAACTGTGAAAGGCACAGTCCTTGTCCACAAATCTCTAGTCAGGGAAAAGTTTGCACCTAACCCCACGTGCTCTCAGCTGGGTTGCTCTTGTCTCTGTGGATTGGGGATGAGGTTCGTATGTAGGTAACCACCAATAGAAAAGAAGAAAAAAGTTTCTCAGCTCTAGCTCCTGCAAATACCTTTCATCATTTCAAGTTTCAGCTAGAGACTGAATTGGAAGAAAACCTGTGGAAAGCCCATTTGTAAACAAAAGCCCAGCTAGGAGGCAGAGTGCATTTCTCCCAATGAAGCCCTCGGTACCAGAAGAGTACACATTCAAATCCAACCCATCCTTCAAGCCAGGGCTCAAAGAAAGGAAAGGCCACCAGAAAGTGCAGTGTAATTGGGCACCCTAGGAGGAATGGGACAAAACCGAGCAGCATTGTGAAGGCTTATTGTGGGCTGTTTCTAAGCCATGGCCATTCCCAAACCACAGACACAGCCTTTCAGAGAGGAGTGAGCAGTTCCAGGTGAACACACACTGTGACACAGAGCCTGGGCGACTTTCCTGGTTTGGAAATGTGGGGTGATTTTTCATCATACTTTAAGGGGAAAAAATGAATAAATTTTATTATTTATTAACCAGATCTTTCTAGATCTTTAATGAACCATTTTTGGATAAGGAGACCTGTGTGAGATGACAGTGAATATCCCGAGTACATTTCAGTGGAGCTCTTAGAAACAGGAAAAATATTCCCGTTTAAGCCACCAGTAGTCACAATCACTTGAATCATAGACTGATACACTTTGCTGCAGGTTTCAGTGGTCTCTCCTTTCCACACCATAGCCTGTTGAGCTCCTCAGGTCCATTTCCCTGCTTACTCAGGGTCTTCTTGGTCAGAAGGAATGGCTCTCTCTCTCTCCAGTCCCAGTGACACCACCATTAGGTCCCACATTGAGTTATTAATGGCAAGCTTACTGCTTGCTTAAGACTTTGTGTCCAAAGCTTGGTGATCATGTCTCTTGCATTTTAGAATCCTCTCCTTCTAGAAAGGTCTCGTTCAAAGAACAAACTCAATATAAACCAACAAATACAGTAAGGGAATGTCATTCATATCTAGTATCTCTGGTGAACTCAGGCAGTTGTACGGAAGATGTTTGTTATGCTAACTCTATGACATAGGGAGGGAGGGGACAATGTCCACCTACTTTGTGAAGGTATGAGCAGTGGAAGTTGAAGGTTTTGCCTCAAGAAAGTCAAAACAGCAAAAACAACCAAAGGCTGGTCTTTACATAGGAGAAGGATCAGCTGATGTGACCAATGTAGTTTTTAAAGGGAGACATGTAGAGCTCTGTACTTCTCAGATAATTAAAAATATTAACAGCAAAATGGAATGCAAGGATATCTAGCACTCCTTATGCAAGAGAGGGTCTCAAAGAGGGGTCATCAATTTAAGTTGATACATTTATTGATAGTCTATAGAAAATGTCTGGTTGCCTTCGTGGTGGTTGACAGGAGTCTTTGGTTCATAAAGACATTATCCATAGATTCCTGTCTCTGACCCCCAAGAGACAGTAGTAGTTCAGTTATATATGGATACATCTGCTCCTGCACTGCTCAGTGATGCCATGAGCATGGCAGGAAGTCTTTTGCCTCAGCTTCTTTTTTCTCAGACTAAACTGAGTCTTTGTGGTGATGGACAGATAGGTAAATGTTAGGCAACAGGAACTGACCGAACTAGATTATGTGCACAAGCAACATTGTGGAGGATCAGGAAGATAAAAACGCACTGTCTCTCAAATAAATAGACAAGAGATAGAAGTGATCAAATGTTGGTATGCGGAAATGTCTCTATTGTTGAGGATGAGTGCTTGGGGCAAATTCAGAATGTGATTGCCATCTTCACATACTAGAAAACTGCTGTACAGAAATATGGAATGGGAACAAGAAACTTTCTGAGCATCACTGAAGGTATGGAGGATAGAGAAGGCAGGTTGGAGCTCAAGGAATTATCTGGGCACAAAATGGTCTCCCTTTCCAAAGTTTACAAGCTGAAAAATGTTCAGGGAAAAGGATACTGGGAAGAATCCCCAAGTTGTATTGAAGATCAGGTAAAATGAGCTCTAGGAACCATTTGTTTGTTTGGTTGGTTGGTTTTGTTTTGTTTTGTTCTTTTGTTTAGAGACAGGGTTTCTCTGTGTAACAGCCCTGGCTGTCCTGGAACTCGCTTTGTAGACTGGGTTGCCCTCGAACTCACAGAGATCAGCCAGCCTCTGCTTCCTGAGTGCTGGGATTGTGGCTTGTGCCTCATGTTTATTTGCATCATCTCATGTTTAATTGCATCATCCCAAATGACCTGACCCATATAAGAAGGCACACATAGGGGAAACAATGCCATTATATGTATTTAAAACCCACTGACTTACTGTGGTCACTGCCTTGCATGGCATCTCTAGAGGAACACAGTCCTTGACTTGGTAACCAGTACTACAGTCAGGCTATATGTTAGCATGTAAGAGCATCCTAAAGATGCAGGTTACACTCTTGTCCCCATCTTACAGATGTAGAAACTAAGGCATAGAGGGGTTAAATTGTCATGGTTATGGTCACATAATTATAGCGTGGGAAACTTGGTCTTTGAACCAGATTTCCAACCTCATAGTCAGAACATCTGGTCCTGCTTTCTTGTAGCTCTCACCCTTTATCAGTGAAACTTCTGTTTGTAACAGATGGAGACCACTGCAAAAATCTATAACCAATCAAATTGCAGAGTTGTAGAGCCCGGTCCCAGCTGATTCACCTCCAACTTCCACACCTAAGGTTCAGGGATCCTTGAGGAAGATGAGGATGGAAAGATTGTAGGAGTCAGAGGAATAGGGTGTTTGCTGTGGGATTGTGTCTCTGAAATGTTAGAAGCTACATCTGTGAAGTCTCAACAGCATGTCTAAATGTGACCTGAACAAGGCTAATACCAATAGACACATTAACATGGAGAAAGCACAGAGGCCAGAACTCTAGACAAAGAACTGGCAACTAAGGGATGCTGAACGTTTGGTCCTCAAAACAGCATACACATACAAGTAATATAATATTATATATTAAAAATGCATATCTTTAATTGTTGCTTAATTTCTTATTGTTAATATATATCAACAATTTAAAAAATGAGGCCTTGAATTGGGAAGGGAGCAAGGGGGTATACCCAAAGAGTTTGGAGGGATGAAAGGGATGAAGAAATGATGTAATTATATTATAATCTCTAAAAATAAGATCCAGCTACACTAGCCAGCTGCCTGTTTGATGCTCAGTAGTCTCAGATGCCTGGTGGCCACTATGGTGGAACTAGTGGCCATCCCATATGCTGGTCATTTCCATTCTAGAGAGTTCACTAGAGAGGCTCTGTTGCTGCAGAATTGAGCCAGAGAGACATGGGTTCAGTCCTGGTGACTTTGTAGTTGTGAGACTTCCTTTCTGGTCCCAGTGTCTTAATCTACAAATGGCAAATAGCAAACCCCTCCTATGCAGATCATCTGAAGGTTCAATGGGATGTCATAACAGATCAACTCTTATCTATAAGACATTCATTCTTTCTTATTCACCTTGATAGCTCAGAGCTAGTTTGTAATGATGAAAGTAGCAAAACTTTGCCCCTATGTGAATTTCTTTGTGGGTACAACTGATAATTTAGAATTTAACATGAACATTAGTGACCATTTGCTCACTTCTGGGCAGGATTATCCCCAAACCGTCTCTCTCCCTCAACATTTAAATGAGCAGATACTTAGTAAGCAAGTTACTGAGAGTGATTGCATTCATCTAACATGTTTACAGTCTAAATAATCACCAAGTTACATTCCTAGGATAAACAGACCAAGACAGGTTTTCTCCAATCCAGTATGTTTGGTGAATCCTGGGAGTGCAATGCACAGGTTAAATGTTCCAAAGGAGCTGTGGCAGAAAAAGGATGCTCGCCATTTCTAACTTGGTGTTTTGAGCTTTTGTGGATCTGAGACCCCCTCTCTCTGCTCTTACAGAGCACCCATTAAAACAGTGTTCACAGAAACCATTGTTCAACACACCGCTCAGAAAGCATGGTCAGAGGTCTATTTTCCAGAGGGATCTGCAGAGAAGGAACATTGAAAAGCAGTTTCTTCTGTACTAACCCCTAATTCTCCCATAACAAAAGAGACATGGTGCATCCAGTGTGCAGTCACTTTTGTAGTTTCTTAAGGAAAGGCTAAATCTGCAGCTAGTTCAGGACCCAACTGTAGCCTATTTTGTCAAGGCTTAAGGTTCAGTAAACAGCGATTGAGCGATCTCTTGTGTTGCAGACAGGAACAAAGGCTGTTTTTGTGCTTGGAGACTAGGGGCTAATGGAAGTGAGTTTTCATTGGAAGGCCGTTTTCCAAGCTCTCTGCCTCCAGCTGTTTGTCTGTTGGGTCTGACGTTGGTCTGACAGAAGGGGAAGGTAATTCCACCCACGCTATGGAAAAGATTGCTTTGAATAAAGCACTACCTATGTGTGTTAGGTTTGATGACCTCGCAAGGTCTGGGGTAATAGTCTCAGCTTTGCTCCTTCACTGTATGGCAAATGATAAAGATTGACAGGTAAATCTACTCACAGAAAGCCACCATGGAACACTGTACCCAGAACTGCTAGTCAAAGGGGATGGCCAAAGCAGGAAGATCCTCTCACCAAAGTTTTACATTCTGGATACACATGCCTAGCAGCTTGCATGTTGCTGGCCTCACTTTCTGTTAGTCAATCATCAAGCTCAGGCATTAAAGGATATTTTCTGAAAGATATGTTCTTGGTCATATGGTCTCTGTTGTATCTCAGCTCTGCTTTTATGACTTAAAACATAGGCATAGATGCCCTGAAAACGTGTATTCCAGGAAACTTTACTTACAGACACAAACAAACATGGAACTAGATTTTCCTGTGAGTTAGTTTGCTGAATTCTAAACTATTTCTTAAAAAAAAAAACATGGTTTATTTATTTTTATGTGTAAAAGTTTTTGTTTGCATGTATTATCTATGCAACACATATGTACTTGATGCCATCAGAGGCCAGAAGAGGGCATTGAAACTCCTGGACTGGAGTTACTGATGGTTATGAACCACCATGTGGATGCTCAACCACGCCTATGCCCTTGGAAGAGAAACCAGTGCTGTTAACCATTGAACAATCTCTCTAACCTCTTGGATTCTAATCCCTGGCTCTGGGCAGTCCTGAATGCTTGTGGGGACTACAGTGATGTTCTGGATATTCCTGAGTGTACTAGTCCCTCTCACAGATCAGAGCCCGAAATGCTCTACAGCACATTGGGATTACATTTTTTCCATCCCTTCTCCTACACAATTTTAACTCCTCTGCCAGGCCCTTCAAAAATTACGTTCTCTTCAATTTTGGCAAACTTCTCTGTAAGATTCATTTCTTTTATTCCAAATATATTTGCTGAAATGTAACTGATTGGTTTAAATTTCTTGCCTGAGGATAAACTCTTAGCCAGGAGCATCTTCTTACTCAGCGACTAGCACAATGTTCACCACGTATTTAGCATTTCTTCAACAAACAGGTTTCAAAATCAGGGAAAGTGAGAGAGAGGATCTACTGTATTTGCTTACATAGCGGTGTTCCTTTTGTTCTTTGTTAGATGACTAGGGAACTTTGTATTGATGTCTGTTGTGTGAAAACAGCCTTAAAATGTACTTGAAAGGGTCTGTTCTGGTTTGTCAGAAGACATTACAAAATTAGTGGACCCGATCTTAGCTAAACTATCTAGGCGAGCAAATGAATAATGAATGAGGATCTACGTTACTCTTGGTGTAATAACTGTATTTTGCTTTCTGAAAATGCTGCTTTGGTGGCTGATGAGATGGCTCAATGATCAGACACTTGGTGTCAAGCTTGATGACCTTAGTTTGATCCTTGGGACACACATGGTGGAGAGAAGAACTGACTCCCCAAAGTTGACTTCCACAAAGAGCTGTGCCATGACACATGTACACACACACACACACACACACACACACACACACACACACACACACGCACACACACGCATGAATATATATATATATATATATATATATATATATATATATACATATATATTTCTTTCACATATTTATAAATTCTCCAGGAACAAGATATATAAATTTGTCTTTACCTGACACCACCATTAAAATGATCTCTGGGTTCATATCCTGTTTCCAGTCTTCTGTGTTTCCCAGAATTTATTTTTATTTTTATTTTTTAATTTATTATTTTTTTGCACATGATAGGTGTTTCATGAATGTTGTTTATTAAATGAACCATACACCACGATCTTAGATGTTCTAGCTTAAATGTATTTGGAGACATCTCTTAATTCATATTTTAACATGTGTCTAGTGAGCTGAAAAAGTAGATCACAAGGACTCCAGAGTCTGCAACCTGACTCTTGTGCCTTTTGCTTATTTTCTGTGTGATGAACTATTAAATAGAGTTTGGGGTTATTGGATCACCATCAGCACTACTGTGCTGTCACATGCTTGTGACAATGTAGACCACAGAGAACCATATGGCTCTGTCATGTCTAAGAGTATTATGTAGCCCTCTGGCTTTTTATATTGTATTTCTTGAGTGACCCAGTGTCAAATATAGTACAGTGTTCTTCAGTACCGTCCTTGTGAAAGAATGAATATTCTTGGGCCACAATTACCGATTTAGGTCTGTGTTTGACCGAATGAACTTTGTATGTAGGCAGTGAGGAGCTTGGTTCCAATCTCAGCTCTGCCCTTGGTTGGCTATGGCAAGGGTCAATTCAGTTTTTCCTGAACAGCTGAAAATAAAAAGGATGGCCACTGGGAACTTAAGGCAGAGGGACTTAAATCACCATGGATCACACATGTAGGTCCAGAGGTTAAAAACATCTCCAATGGACAAATGACTTTTGTGACCCGTGAAGCAGACAGGTTGGGGAAGAGGCAGTGGCTGCATCTGGATGAGGGCGCATAGGAACCTCGCTCTTCAGGAAGCAGATTTCCTCTGTAACATCAGCTGGGGCTATGGCGAGCATGGCTAGCATTGATACATAGGAAGTTGGCAGAAGAGCAAAAAATGAAATAAAATCTGGGGAGATAATGGTAGGTTGAAACATGAGGTAAAGATATGCATGCTGGCTCTCTTCCATTCTCTTTCTCCTTGTCTTCTTCTCTGGGGAGCAAAAATCACCTCTGCAGGTCCCCTTTTGGGGGAAGATCAGCAAGGAAAGGGAAAGTAATGCTGGATAAGATTATTGTCCAGAAAAAAAGGGGGGTTGTGTTCCAGGGCTCTAGTTATTTATGTCATTCAATAAATTCAGGCAAATGTTTGCAGATTTTTACATTCTGTTGCTGTGGGTAGTCTTCCTATTGGGAGAATGGTCATAGTTATTTGGGTATCTGAACAGAACCACTGGAATTGAAAGGGTACTTTTGCAAAATATTCTCAGCGGCATTATCTCATCTGCACTTTAGAGCATCCCTTTGAGGCCAGGTGCTAATATCTCCATTACTGGGAGAAATTGAGGTCCACATTAAATGATTTGCCTAAGGCCACACGGCTAATGAGTAACTGGAAAACTTGAATCCCATCAGGTCTCTTGAATCAAGCTCCATTTTTATTTTATTTTTACCATCATGGGCTTCTGGAAGAATATTGTACTCTATATCAGAGGACCATGCAAGACCCAGACCTTTTTTGTATGTAATAAGATGATTGTAGGAGCTATTAAGGGCATGTTTTAAAAGTTTGCTGCATGCTAATACTTCATGGTTCACTATCGGTGAGGAAATTAATAGCATTATTTGGTTGACAGGTGACATGGGTTTGTACTCAGCCTTTCAGTTCAAGGCTTTGTGGTTTTGAGTGAATTGCTTAATATGTTAGTGTTAGCATGTGATTTATTGATGAAAAAGGGAACTAATATTATCTCAAGAACTTGGAACTTTTCTGGTATATATTAGTTATTATTTTTATTGTTATTATCAGGCTGGTCTATGCAGAGGCATTTAAGTATACAAATGCTCTGCATAAAAGGCAGCATAAGGCTGCTTTCCTGCCAAATCCTTTGTAGTTGTGGAACAGTTTAGTGATAGTTGATTTGAGGGATAATTTTATGTAAAAAAAAAGTGTTATTGTTCTATGAAATGGTTTGTTCCTTTCTTTTCTCCATCTGTCCATCACCTGTTTATTTGGTTGAGTAGACACTCGAAGGATGGATGGATAAAAGATGATGAGAGCCCTTGCAATGAGTGTAGGAAGGACATTCCCAACAGAGAGAAAATCATCTTTGATGTACGTGAATCCAGGATGCGTTTTCTTAGTTGCACTCAGATGGGTGCAAAGTGGTCATGCTGCTGTTACCCCCAGTGAAGTTTGGATGGGGCCGAGTTGTGGCATGGAGACACAGTGGTACGCAGGGCCAGATCCTGAGGTGCCTCGGGTGCCATATTGGAGCATGTTGCTTTTTTTTTCTCAAACTAATGGGGAGCCAATGGAACTCTGCAAGCAGGGGAATTAATTGATCAAATTTGCTTTTTGGAATCAGTCTAGAGTAGCGGGTGTGAAGGGCAGATGGAAATTGACAAGGAATAAGTCAGGAATGTGAGTTTAGGGGAGTAGCAGAGAAATAATTAGGACCAGAGCCAAGATAGTGACAACAGGAACGACAGAGTTGTGTGGGATTGGGGGTGTGTAGAACAGGATTCCAGTTATGCTCTCATTTAAACTAGCAGGGGAATTGAGGCATGAAGTTTTGGATCTCTCATGGTGTAAAAGGGGATGTCTTTGAAACTTCTTTTTCTAAAATAAATAACATGAAGGAGTCTTACAGGCCTTGAACAGAGCAAGTAAGAGAAGGTTGTGGGAGGGAGTGGAATTCTGTGAACATGAGTGATTTGGCATCATAGAAAAGGAAAGTATGAACCAATGGATAAATAAGAGAAGAACTGGAAAGGGGAGGAACCATGGGAATAGGATGGGATTGAGATGGGATGCTAATTTCCCCCAACGCCTAGATCTCAGTACACAGAGAAGAGGGAAAAGATGTGATGTGTCTCTGTGGCTACTTTCCAAGACAGACTGACTCACAGAGAGACCACAGGCCAATAGAGAGTGGAACTTGAGTAGCAGAAGGTTAAAGGACATATGAGAGAGGAGGGGACACAGTGCTTGGACATAGCTCACAAGCCATCTATGGAGGTTAAGGAGAGTAAGGTGAGTTCAATGGAATCTTGAGACTTTGATGTGACCACATCAGTATGGGACAGAGGATCCCACACAGGAACGTGAAGCATAAAGAGCCTAAAATGCCAAAGGCCTGTGCACCTTTTGGGGAAGGAAGAGCCAGCTGTGATTTTAGCACTGGGAACAAAGCTGTCTCAGATGATGGAATGTTCTGTGAGAGTAGGGACTGCAGAGCCGTGGAAGAATCATATAAGGATGGGGATCTAGTTTAACAAGCACTGGCTGGATGCCTGAAATGAAAAGGAATCTTTACTGAACGATGTATGTTCTTATGTTTATTTATGTGGAAGGAGAAATAATCACATTTAGAGTACCCATGTCCCATGTGGAATAATGTGTGACTGAAGATGTATACAAGGAGAGAGACCTTACCTGCGTGAGGAGGAAGGTAGTAGTTTGGGAGAGGGTGGGCACAGGGATGAAGTCCATCTTTGAAAACTTACTTCAGAATAACTAAACGTTGTAGAAGAACTGGCCAATAGACCATGGGCTCAAGTCAAAGACGTCCAGTTTCAAACACGTTTCCTTTTTATGTGTGGGGCTGGGGCTGGGGCCCAAGTAGCAAATGCTGTACAATTGGGCCCCAAATCAACCTTCGCGTCTGTCACTCACACTTACAGTGGAATGAATCGGTACAGCTTCCTGCGGATCATCATTGCTGTGATGATCAAAGAGCTCGTGTGTTGTGATTTGGCACTAATGCGTTTTATCACTGAATGCAAAGGGGGTGAAGTTCAAAATCAAAGGTAGACCAGTGACTATTTCTTCTGGTTGTTTTGGAAAAAAAAAATCTGACCTTGCTAGTAAGGCGTACTTCCTCTTCCTTTTCTTCATCCCTCTCCTCTCTTCACCGCTTCTCTACCTGGCTCCTTCCCCTGTCCTTCCTCTTCCTGCTTCCACTTCCCTCTTCCTTCTTCCTCTCCTACCCCTTTTCTTCCCCCTCCCCTTCAATCCTTCTCTTCCCTAATCCGCTCCTTCCTTCCCCTCCTACCCTCTACTCCCTCATAGCTGTCACCTTCCACGATCTAGTCAGGCACTAACTCTGTCCACACATCTTCTTAGTCCTTAGAGTGACTAAGTTTGAACCTAGTTTCTACTTGAGGAAGCAGGCTTGGAGAGAATGAACAACCCAGCGTCCCTCTCAGCTAGTGAGTGGAGAAGCTGGATTCAGACCCTTTTCTGTCTAGATCCAAAGCCTTGCTTTCAGTCTTGAGTTGAGAGTGGAAAGCTGGATATATTTAGAAATAGGGCTGACGAATGATCCCGTTCCACTGCCATGAGTCCTGTTATTGGTTCCACTTGCCTCATCACCACTAACAGGGCTAATGGGAAGCTCTGGGCAGGCTTCTTGACTAATAGAGGTGATGTGATTGGAAGGCTGCCTCCAAGCGTGCCCCTGAAGGACAGTAGGGCAGAATCACTGCACAGCTTCATGCTGCCGGAACGTTAGGTCTTATTGTAAAGATGTTAAACTAGTAGCCATTCTTTCATCCCATTCCCTATTTGAGACATCTGGTGCAGAAACATGTTTTGGTGGGAGAGGGCAATATATATTAAATAGGCACTTATACACTGTGACAAATATGAAGTATTATCACTAGTTTTCCAGAGCTATCCATAGGGTCCTTTAAAGATCATATGGAATTTGTCCTATCCTTCTTGTGGAGCTCAGCAGGTCCTTTCTTTCAAGTTTGTGTGTGTGTGTGTATGTGTGTGTGTGTGTGTGTGTGTGTGTGTGTGTGTGTGTGTGTGTGTGTTGGGGAGGGTGCTGACTTTCTTTGTCCTATTATATAGTGTTTTTATCTTCCCATCAGCCTGAGCTTCTTTGAAAGCCAAATACTATGTTATCTTCCTTCCTTCCTTCCTTCCTTCCTTCCTTCCTTCCTTCCTTCCTTCCTTCCTTCCTTCCTTCCTCCCTTCCTTCCTTCCTTCCTTTCCTCCTTCCCTCTTTTCTTCTTTCTTTCTTTTACAATCTGACTGCTGTTTTCCCTCCTCCTTCTCCTTCCAGTCCCCTCATCCCCACCCCACCCCACCCCCGCCAATTCCCCCATCCAATCCTCCTGTTTCTTTTCAGAGGAAGGCCGGTCTTCCATGGATATCAAACAAACATGACATATCAAGTTGAAGGCTGGACAAGGCAGCCCAGTATGAGGACTAGGGTCCCAAAAGCCAGCAAAAGAATCAGAAACAGCCCCTGCTCCCACTGTTAGGAGTCCCGCAAGAAGATCAAGCTACACAACTGTCCCATATAGGCAGGGAGCCTAGTTCAGTCCCATGCAGGCTCCTGGTTGTCGGTTCAGTCTCTGTGAGCCCTTTTGAGCCCAGCTTAGTTGATTCTGTGGGTTTTCTTGTGGTGTCCTTGGCATCTCTGGCTCCTACAATCCTTCCTTCCTCTCTTCTGCAGGATCCTCTGAGGTCCACCTGTGTTTCGCTGTGAGTCTGTATCTGTTTTCATCAGTTGATGGAGGAAGCCTCTTTGATGACAATTGGGCTGGGCACCAATCTATGAGTATATCAGAGTAAATTTTATTCATATTTATGTTCTTAGGGTCCCAATAGTGCCTGTTAAGTATCTGATAAGGAAATAGGAAATGAAAAAAATGGGTGGATACTAGCTATACTTTCAATGCTGTGTTTCTATGTGCGAAGGGCCTCCTCACATCCACTATTTCCTGTGACCCTAAAACTACCTGTCTGTGTGTGAGTATCCCCTCACTCTGTCCCTCGTGGTGTGCTGCAGAAACAGACCTTGGACAGCTCACCCGAGACCTTACAAGTACAAAGTGACCCTGCTCCATGGGAAGCTATGTTCTTGCCAAGTGTGTGACCAGGGCTCTTCCTCGATGGGCTGCCTCTTTCTCAAGACAGGGATAAGGACACCTTTAAATACTTCCCACGGGAAGTGACCAATTAGCTGTTCATTTTGTTGTAAGCAGAAAGATACCCATGAAGAAAGAAAGCACAGCTGGGTACCTTCCGCTGTACCCTCCCACTTAGGGACATCTTTAATGTGAAGTACAACCATATGGCTACCAAATTGCTTTTAGTGCCAATCTAGTAACCTTTTGAGCTCTTTCACTTTCTGGTTCATTGCCTCACAGCCGATGTTCTACCTTTCCTGAAGTTCCTACTCCTATTCCCAATGTCAAGTTTGCCCTGCTGTCTCATGCCTCTGGACTCCATACATCCCAAAATGTAATTACAGATCTCATCTCCGACTGTTCAATTCAACCTTGTCTCTGGGATGTCAGAACTAGGTTTCATTTTCCTGGTAACACCATAGCCCATCGAAGGACTAGCACGTGGTTGATGCTAAGTAAAGGTTTTCTGACTGAGTGTGTGACACATGATACAACTCTCTCATTCAGACGCTCCTCAGAGATTGTATGGTGCTAGTTTCTGCCGTGAATCCTCTTGTTCATTTGTAGTATAAAGTCCTCTTGAGATTCAGAAGCACGAAAAGGCACTAACGAAAATTCAGGGAGAGATTGTTTGTTCTCTCTCTCTCTCTCTCTCTCTCTCTCTCTCTGTGTGTGTGTGTGTGTGTGTGTGTGTGTGTGTGTGTGTGTGTGTGTCTATGCTTATGTGTCTGTGTACAATGCACATGTGTTGGGTGTGTGCATGTGAATGCTTGCATTCATAGTGTGAATGTAGGCATGCACACATGGAAGTCCAAAGATACCCTTGGGTGGTGGTCTTTACCTTTTATCTTGGCCTGGAAGCTGGGGTTCTCCCGGCTCCACCTCCCAACTCTCTGTAGAGCACCAAGATTACAAATGCTTGCAACATGTGTCTGACTTTTATGTGAGTTCTGAGGATTTGAACTTGGGTCCTCTTGCTTGTTTGGCAAACACATTTACCCACTGAGTCATCTTTCCAGCCTTTCAAAGAAGAAATTTATGTGAAATGTTTAGGCTCAAAGTTTTCTTACTGCTCTATATTTTGGGATATAGTAACAATGTTTATGAGCAATTTGATTTGTAACTTATACCAATTTGACATAGTGACTCCATATCTTTTTATCTGGTTGGTGGAGGTATATAGTATGTCCTGGAGACCTCAGAAGTTTTATGCTAGGGCTGAATTTGACATGGCTAGGTGTGGTGTCTCATTATCTGCATCCTTCATCATTACAAGTATGGTAATGTTTGTGTTTCTGTATAGCCCACCATTTCTCCTCAAAGAGCATACCATAGGGACATGCTTACATTATAACATGCTTGGTACGTATCCTGCACATATACCCTTAATGATGTGGCACTGTTTTTCATTTTTAATTTAAGTATAATAGTAAGCATCAAATATGAAATTTATTATGCTTACCATTTTAATGTGTAAAATTTCAAGTGAGACAGGATGATAAACAATAAAATATTTTGTCCTATATAATTTAGAAACATAATTAAGAATTTCAACTCTGAGAAAAAAAATACCATGAGTTCATATTAACAATCAAGATACCCTTCAGTTTCTTTTTTGTGACCAACAGAAAGCAGCCACATCTGTCTTCTGCATTGAGACATGAAAGCCAAGGGTCAGGGATCTCACCTTGGTACCAGAACTGTCCTTGGGTCTGGAAAAGCACTAAACACCAACTGTGACTGTATATTACAGTTCTAAATAAATCAGACCAATGGTCAAAGGTTACCAGTAAGGGATGGGCATAGGCAGAGGATCTGGGATACCATGCATTTACAGAATGTACCACAAATGTATTTCAGTGGATCTGGAGCCTCTGTGTTTAGCAGAGCCTCGACTGGTTTCCTCATAATGTTCTCCATTGAAAGCTGTAATACGATGGGGATGCTTCCTGGACCTGAACAGCATAGAGCCCATCCATATGAAAAGAGGAAAAAGACACAGAAAGCAATCTGTGTGAGTGACACATACAAGGCTGTGGCACAAAGCGGAGCTTAGTCTACAGACATGAGCACTTTATCAGTATGTTCACAGCACCGTCTTCTGCATAAAGATACTCAGGGGCCCTATGCTTTATGCTCTGGGCTCCAAATCACTGCACTGTCTCCATGAGGAGGAATGAGAAGCCAGGATTGCCTACCCACGGCTTGTGTCCTGTGTTTCTGTTTCCCTCTCATTTTACAGCTACCACTGTCAGTCTGTTCTGTTACCTGTAAGTTTGAATTGTAAAAATAAGCCGAGTCAAAGCAGTGCCATCTTTCCTGAGTTATAACGCCAACCATGTGAAGATGCTCTGAGTGCGCGTTCTGCTTGTAGGTAACTAAGAACCCGCTCCTTGTGGTAATTTTGCAGGTGATTAGCTTGTTGCATAGAAGCATCCCTTTGGGAATGACAAAGGAACTTGAGGTTGTATTTCTCTACAATCAGCAGATTACAGGAGAGAGATTCCCTCCCTCTCCCTCCTTCCTCTCACGGAGATTTAGAGGGTTTTAATATTGCAAATATTTTAGGAAAGAAGTGAAACATTGGTTTGGAGGCAGCATTGGGAATTTATAGTCATCGACTGCTGTATTCCATGTGTAATCAGAGAAAGAGTGAGGGGCATTGGTGCATATGAAAGGGAGGGATATAAAGGAGAACTTTGTGTCCCCCACATAGCCTCTGTGTGGGGAATATCCTTGTGTTGTATGTTCAGAAAACTCCTCTTCCCCTTGCAGCTTTGAAGTCAAAGGTTCCACTCTGGAGCCTTTCTTGATTCATTTTAGACCCAGGGCTCTTCCTGCTGCCGTCCACCTGTCAGTGTGTTTGACTCTGTTCTTGCTACGTCCTCTTGGGATCTGATCCCTTCATGGCAGGACATCCTCTGCCATTTCGCTTTTGTATTCCAAGTGTTGATGTGCTACAACAGCTGCAACAGCAGTAAGCACATCTTCCCCACCATCATCACTGAATCTGTCCTTCTCTATCCATGGATTCATCCACAGTCTACACTCATGGATTCAACCAACTGTGAATTGAAAATATTTTTTGAAAAATCACATCTGTACTGCACACGCATAGATCTTACTTTGATATCATTCCATAAATAGTAGTAAGTTCCATAAAAGGTAGTATACATACTTTAATAATATACACATTGTATCAGGTATTACAAGGAAAATAATATTCAATATTTAAGGATTTGCTTTTTAAATTTTTGGCTTTTTGAGCTGGTTTCTCACTGTACAGGCCTGAAACTTTCTGTGTATCCCAGGGCAGCCTTGAATTCTCATAGCTCCTTCTCCCACTTCAACCTGTCAAGTGTTGGGCTGCTGAGCAGAATGTGGGTTCTGTTTCTGTGGCCTGGATTATTCTGTAGATATCCATTAGATCCATCTGACCTGTGATACAATTTATCTCTGAGTTTTCTTTATTTTTAGTTCAGATGGCCTACATACAGATGAGAGTGGGGAATGAAAATCCTCACTTTTATTGTGTCAGGACCTTTCTGACCATTATATCCATTAGTATCTATTTTATAAAATGTTTCATGTATAAATATTTACAGTTGTTGTATATTCTTAACAGATTGTTTTCTTTATTAATATGTAGTGGCCTTCATTATCTTTTGTAATTATGAAGTCTACTTTTGTCAAATAAAAGAATAGATGCCAGCACGTTCTGGGTTTCCATTTGCTTGATAGATTGTTTTATGACTTTTGAGTTTCAGTTTCTGTTTGTCGTTACCAGTAAGGTGTGTTTCTTCCAGGCTACAGAAGGTTGGATCTAGTTTTATAATCCCATGAGACCATCTGTGTCTTCATTGGTGGCTTGAAATCGGTTATTTTATTTGTTATTTATTATTATTCTTATTGAGAGATGTTTGCTAATCCCTAAAATTTAGTTGGTTGTTTTATGAATCGTTGGAACCTTTATTGTCCGTTCTTTGCTTTTCTCCTGTTTGTCCCTGTTTCCTGGTTTGTTCTGTAGCAAAGTAGTGCCTCAGCAGTGAAAACACAACATCTGCCTTTATTCATCCTAACACATATTCACAGCAAACTTGCTTAGGGATCACAGGGCTTCAGCACTGATTTCACTCTAGGTAGGTGATTCTTACTCTGCACCTTCCTGTTGGCTCATCCTTTGGAATGTAAAAATGAACTTAGGCAAATACCCCTAGCTTCACAGGCCCACACAAAACTGGATGGAATGAACTTAATACAGTTTTATTATATTAAGTTCTGAAGAAGCACAGAGATCATCTAGTTCAGAGTAATTTTGTTTCATTTTGTTTTTAAGCAGTAGGAAGCTTCATATAGCTATAAGATAGGTGAGGCCTAGGAGGATCCGGTAGCCCCAGCTCCCTGCCACCTCCTTCTGCTTCAGGGGCATTCATGGCAGACCCTGAGACAACTGGGTGGAACTGCTTGGGGTACCTACAGCACAGTTTAGGAAGCTTCTGCTGGCTTCAGCTCCCAGCTGTACAGCTCAGAGGATAGCAGATGCAGCCTCTTGACTGTGTCTTTTGACATTTCTTTCAAGGCTCTTTTCAGTTCATTACAATTCATTTACTTTAGAAGAGAAGCTAATTAAGGTAGGTAGGAAATGCTTAAAGTAGCAGTGATCTTGGAAGCAGTGATTCCACTGCTCTCCTTTTGGGTTCATGAAAAAGGCTGTGAAGCATATGTCCTCAGCACCTCCGTGTCACTGAGGCTTTCTGTGCTGGGCTGCCAAATGCTGTCCATCCATTCCAGGGACTCCTTCCTTTCCCTAATGCACTGCTCTGAATAAGAGAACCGGCATAAACACATATGTTGTAGCTCAGCTTTGGGGCGCAGATCATCCCGGTGTGAAAATTGTTACTTCATCCTCCTAACGCACAGATTTACATATCTCCACTGAACCTACCAGGGGAATGTAACTCACATTTGACAGAGGGAATTTCACCAAGCCCCCTAGTACCCATGTCTCACCTAATGATTGTGAGATATACAGGTCTCAAGGCAGGCACCATGGGTGGCTTTATTTGTCCTCACTGCATAGATAAGATCAGAAGATTTTATTGTTGTAGGTAAACTGATTTGGGGTAGCCATAATATTCTCACTGTTAATTATTTGAAGAGTGGCCAAGGAATCACAAGTGTGGAGCACCACCACTGAATTATTCAAAGACTTGAAGGTTCATGCTGAATATCCTCATTTATCTGTCCAGATCTGTCCTCACCCTGCAATTTACCCTGGGCATCAAACTGGCTCCTCTCAAAGCTGCCCTTTGACTTCTGATTCTTTTCATCCAGTGATGAGCATTTGCAGGACATGATTGAACTTAGGCAGTTTAGTCTCTTTTCTTATGCCTTAAGGTCAATACTGGCTGACTGCTTTTTTTTATACAGAGGCTACAGCCCTGTAGAAAGCCTCCCCCCACCCCAGCCTTTGTCTATAGATTCCAATAACTTCCTGCTACTCTTCCAGCCTTGGGGTGGTAGTAACAGCTCCCTGAAGTCAACTGATCTTGCAGTGTTACACTGCTTCACACAGTTCCCCTGTCACACTATTCCACCTTTGCAAACAGTCTCTTTATCCAACTCCTCTAAGGCTATCCATTGAAGGATACTGTCTGTGATTGATTGGGCCCCTGACAGATAGAAATTGCTCCGTTACATATAGTAGAGTGAAATGCCTTACATTTGTAATCTGCTGAATAGCAAGAGCAGGAGAAGACCATTGCATTGCCTCAGTGGTCTTTCTGTTTCTCAGAATTCCAAATATATCCCTGGCTCCAGCAGCTGGAGTTAAAGTCCATGCACACGTCACTATACTTCTCTTTATGATCCTAAAAAGCATGTGGGATGGTGCCCAGACCACTACGTTCCGGGTTTCTCTCTTCAAGGATTCTAATTATGTCACTGTAGAGTGGAGCTAAGACAACTTCCTTTTAAACAAGTCACACCCTTCAAGTGACTGTGGGCTATTTAGACTACCATTGAGTCCCTTACAGCATGTCTCAGCCTCTCTTTTTATCTCTGTTACCATACTCATCATGAAGTATCAGTTAACTCTGTCATGTCTCCACAGTCATAGCATAAGCTTCCTAAAGACAGGGGCCATGCTTGAGTCATCTTCCTAGCTATGGAAGTTGACAGAAAACAGCGGACACAGTAGTTGTTGAAGGGCTACATACAGCTCCTTCGTTTCCAAGGATGTGGAAGACATGTTTGTACAGTTAGTGGTTTTCAGGCTCTGTGGAAGCAGAAACACATCCAGCAGGCTGCCATGCTCCATGTGAGTGATGACTGAGGTCAAGGCAGGCACTATTCTCTAGGCGTCCCATGTGGTGGTAAGCCATTGGGCTGAGTGGTTCAGAGTTTGGGGTTTCCATCCAGCCTGACAGGGTATAAACGCTGGCTGTAGCAGTCACTAGACTTGTGACACTGAGCACATCGTATACCTTTCTGTGCCCTATCTCTTTGTCTAATGTCATGGGGTCATTAGGCCTAACTGTGTTCATCTTTGGAAAGGACTTAGCACTGCAGTGGGGAATGCAAGCACCGAGTGACTTCCAGCTGCCGTGGTAGGCAAGAAACAAGTATGGGGTGAAGCAGGCCCACTGGCCCCTTGGTTTATGCTGCTTCTTCAGTGGCCTTACAGTATTCTTGTCCTGGAGGGCTACTGTGAGAGAGTTCAGTGAAATCCTGTAGACTGAGCAATTAGTAACCACCAAATGGCCTTTGATGTCTTCTGAAGGAAATGAGAACAGAGCTGTTTTTTGTGAGATGGATTCTTCTAGGCTAAGCTCAAAACTAGACACTGAAGGTCCCTTTGTCCCCATGTACTTTTCTGGAACCCAGGCCAAAACAGACAGCATTTTGGCCTGTGAATCAGCGTGGCTTACAAAACACTAAATGGATTAGTACCTCCAACTGGGGTCCCTAGAAAGAGTGACAGGTAAGATCCACCATGACAAAGTTGGTGCTGAACATCACAAGGACTTAGCTAGAGGCCTTTGACCTTCCCCCTTGAAAGGGTGGATCTCAACTACAGTTACAATAAACAGAACCACCCCCCCCCCCAGGCACTGTCTAAATCGTCTTTGAAAAACATTGATGTCCAGGCCAGTGTTGGACCAGTCATGTCACTGCTTCTCCATGTGACCTAAGGAGTTCATTGACGATCCCCAAATGGCTATAAGGTCCCACCAACATTTGAAAGGTACTAGGTAGTCCCAAGGTATCCTGTTTGTAAAGAGAGGCGAAAGCAGTGACGACAGAGAGCAGTGGACAACGGAAAGCTGGCCAGCCTGCTCAGGAAGGATAATGCCTTCCACAGTCTCATCTCTTGGTTTTCATTTCTAACTATTGCAACTCTGAATTTATTTAACATAATTGGAGAGGTCATTTACCCTGGGATAAGTTTCTTTTATGTTAAATATTAATAGAATGGTAGTAATTTGAAAGATTATTCATTTTCACAGAAAGCTTACTTCCCAGGTTAATAAAAAAAAAGAATATTTTTAAAATACAGAAATTTAAAAGAAATTAATAAAGGCTTATACACTCTTGGTTTGGGGCTGAACAAAGCATTGGAAGGACAAAACTCTGCGCTCTTAGGTGATCCATCTTATAATGGCTCCTGACAATGCAGCTTCTCCCTTCTTAAGCCTCTTTTGTTTATTCTTTTCTTGTTTTCTTTACTGCCACAGCATTGAGTCTTATCATCCATCATAAAAGAATCCATTTGCTCATTTATTCTACCAGTGTTTCTTGCGAAAACATAAAGGTTCTTTCAATTTGTTTATTTGAATTTGATGTAGACAGCATTAGCATGCCTGCGTCCACAAATTCAAATCCTAGCCAAAGATGGAGCTCCCAGGATGTACCACTTTGTAGTTAGGAATTTTACTGGTTTCAAAAAAAAAAAAAAAAAAGTTCATTCTCCGTTATCCCTCTTGGGATATACTTCCTGGAGTGGTCTGAAATAAGGCTGGAAAAATTGTATCCAATTCTTTAATAATCCTTTAAGTATCTTCAGATACATGTTTCCGAATGGTGCCACAGATGTATAATTTGTAATGGGAAAAATGAACTTGAGTTTTCTCAGAACCTAGTGATTATGTTCTTGAAATATGTCCCCGCCTGTGCCAGTGGCGGGGGACCCACCCGCTCTGATTTATTCCACATGGACTGGAATTTGTGACTGCTGATTCCTTTTCAACCACTTCTGCTAATAGATTCAGGAAGTAATTTTCAAATGTGGAAACAGTAGATCGTAGATAATAGAAGAAGATCGTAGGCAATTTAGGAGGCAGATGAGTGTATGCAGCCGGTCTCTTTATGTCCCTGCCCTGCTTTGTACTCGTATTTAGTGCATTATTCTCTTCATTTCCCACTAAACACAAAAGTCTGAAAAGTGGGCCTTGGGTGTCGATGGTGAAGAGAGTCTACCAGGATTGTTTCTGTTGAACACAACAGACAGACAGACAGACAGACAGACACACACACACACACACACACACACACACACACACACACACACCTTTTTTCAGGAAAACTTTATTTGCTTTTAACTGTTCACTTGACTCATAAGCCAGCTATGTTGTTAAAATTTAGCCACTGTTAAGCATCATTAAGGGGTCTTGGACATTGGACAGAGGAGGCAAAGTGATGCAGCAACCTGAGCAGCCGTGGGGTATTCTAATCATTCAGCCTTTTGATTATCTTTTAGGCAGGCACAGAATGGGAGAGAGGCTGGGTTTTGCTTGTAAAGAGGATGCTCTAAGGAGAATGTTACATATGCGTCTTAAAGGTCACATGAGCAGAAAGAGTTCTTGAGGACAATCTTGTATTATTACAAGATAATCTATTGTACATATTGTGTATGTAGGCACTCTCAGGACAAAATGATATTTCTTTCAGAGCTCTTCAGTCTTGATAGAGAAACCAGGGGCTTAGATGGATTTTCTTGAGGGCAGGGTCTGTGGAAATCCTTTTATGGCACTCATACACCACAGCATGCCATGTAAAGTCAGCCGGAGGTCATTACCGTTTTTATTAGGTGATTATATTATAAATATGAGTTGGGCCCCCATCATAAGCAGATCCTTTATGCATGCTTCTGCACATTCCGCCTCCAGAGTGCTAAATCCCAAATTGGACTATTGATCGTCTGATGCCTGAGTTACGGCCTTTCTCCAATCTTGAGTTAGGCCTCGGGGTCCACGTGTCTTTCTGGAGATAAGTTCCTCTTGCAAGTGGGAGATACCAGGTCTTAAATAGTGGTCTTGCAAGGTGTAGCACCAAAGGCATACTCAGGTATGGCACTCTTGTGAATCAAGAGGTATTACACATACCATTTTATGGTATGCATAAGAAATTACCATAATTTGTAAATTTCCCTGGGTCTCTTTTTGGGTAAAACAAACATTCATGCATTCCTATAAATGTATATTTCCATGGAAATTCAATTGAATAGTCTTTTTTTTTTAACTCTTTAGATTTTTTTAAAAAACTAAACCAGAGGCCTTACTCCTAAATCATCTAATGTTATAAATACCCTTATTTTAAAGTTTGACCCTGACATTTTTAGGATGCTTAGACATACCTCAAGCAGACCTTCTCTGTCTCTATTATTGGTGTTCAGGGCCAGGCAATTATTTAGCAGCATGCTTGGCCTCTACCCAATGTCAGTACTCCTCCATCTACTGCTTGTGACAATCAAAGCCATCTTTCAGCATTGTCCCCCAGAGTCTAAAAGAGCCTCTGACTGACAACCACTGACTCTCAGTGGTGTCCATTCAAAGCTCCTGAATATTCTTAATACAGAAAGCTATGAATGTAAGAGTATAAATTAGGGTGGGGTGGAGTGCCAGCCTCAGTGCGGAAGATACTTGTTTATGTACAAATGTTTCCTCTGGATATGAGTCCTGAATTTTTGGTTTGTTGAATAAAGGAAACCAATTGCCAGTCATTGTGTGTTCTCAGAAGCACGTGTTCTGTACACATGTAGGAACATTCATGGTATGTATGTATTTCTATTTATTGATATTCATTATTCTTTACTATGTTAGTGTATCAACAGCAATAGGCACACAGCAGATATTCAGTGAATGAGAGTTGAATGGCTACCTGGCACATAAAATGTACATTAAAATGATGAATTACCAACATACCCATGGCCATATGCTACCAGCACTGTGTTTTGTGGCAGTTTCAACCATCTGTACAATTGGATGCAGGGCATTCCATGAAGCCCCTCCTGGCCGTTTGTTTTGCCTCCTCTGAAACCCATGTTTGATTCATCTGCACCTAGGTCCAACCTAGGTCCAGCAGGGTCTATGTGATCTTTTTGGGTCCACACTGGTGAGCAGGAAAACATTGCATTCCAGTGTGTGTGTGGGGGGGGGCAGAAGACTTTGCCATACAATGCCAGTCTCTGTAGCAGAGCAGAGAGCCACTGCCCATTCCCCAGACTCCCATGGACATCCTGCCAGAGCCGAGGCCAACCTTGCGGTGAAGGATTTGTTAAGCCCACACTTAATGTGTTGAGAGACCAGAGGACGGCAGCCGGTCCCAAGGTCCATGCTGGAACAGCAACCAAGGTTTAGCGTTGGTGGAAAGTATTTGAAATCACTTTCTAAACTTTCGATTTAGAAGCATCCTCTAGACTTTGGCTGTGACAATGGTGTGGATTTTTAAATGATGGCACAAAAAGAACATTTACAAGGTACAATGGATTTCTAGGTCGGGGCCGAGGGAAGAACGGGGAAAATGGCATTCCAAGGCATTAGATAAAAATCAGAAAGGAGGGTAGAGAGATGAGGAAGGCAAGTCATTGGGAAAGGACTTGTCCAAAGGCACAGAAGGAGTCTTCTCTTTGTCTTTGTGCTCTTTCTCTTTCTTCCTCTGTTTTCCATTGCCCATCTCAATCATTAGGCATCAGATTCACACACACAGAGGTAAACAATGATTTTCCTAATTTACTAAACTTTTGGGCATAGATGTGAGAACTTGATTGGAGATAGTTAAGTGTAGCTCTTTATGAGTGAAGTAGTCCAGAGAACAATAATTGTGCTACTTTTTTTTAAGGTAGCATTTGTCAAAGCTGCAACTTCATTGAGGCCTCTTCCTGGCTCACTTGTCATTTTACCAAATCGTGCATCTTTTTATATTTTGTGCCCTCCTGGTGCATTCACTCACTCCTTGATCTAAGCATCTCCTGGGACTGTCTGCTCTCGGGTTAGCTTTCAGAGGTGGCCTGGAAGCCAGCAGAGGGTGCCTGCTGCTCACGGAGACACCCGGGAGAGGGGTGTTAGTGAAGGTTCCTGACTGGAGAGCGGAAATGTGATAGCCGCTTCAAGTACACTGTTGTTTATCACAACAGAGAAGAAATAGAGCTGGGAGAAAGGTTGGCAAGAGAGTTAGCTTAGTGGAAGCCATGGGAGGGGAAAACCTGGCATTACAACCAGGAGCCGCGGCTTCTCAGCTGAAGGAACCCTGGTTCAGTTCCCTGACGTTCTTGTTCTCACACTGGGAAAGTCCTGGTGGTAGCTGCCTTAGCACGGATCTTCATGATCCTCCTAAGTGCCTTTCAGTGAGCACCCCCCTTCTCCAGCCCTAGGTGAGCACCCCTGCTCCAGTCCTAGGTGAGCACCCCTGCTCCAGCCCTAGGTGAGCACCCCTGCTCCAGCCCTAGGTGATCACCCCTTCTCCAGCCCTAGGTGAGCACCCCTTCTCCAGCCCTAGGTGAGCACCCCATCTCTGGCCCTAGGTGAGCACCCCTGCTCCAGCCCTAGGTGAGCACCCCTGCTCCAGTCCTAGGTGAGCACCTCATCTCTGGCTGTAGGTGAGCACCCCATCTCTGGCTGTAGGTGAGCACCCCATCTCTGGCTGTAGGTGAGCACCCCATCTCTGGCTGTAGGTGAGCACCTCATCTCTGGCTGTAGGTGAGCACCCCATCTCTGGCTGTAGGTGAGCACCCCATCTCTGACTGTAGGTGAGCACCCCATCTCTGGCTGTAGGTGAGCACCCCATCTCTGGCTGTAGGTGAGCACCTCATCTCTGGCTGTAGGTGAGCACCCCATCTCTGGCTGTAGGTGAGCACCCCATCTCTGGCTGTAGGTGAGCACCCCATCTCTGGCTGTAGGTGAGCACCTACCAACTCTAGTCCTAGGTGATCACCCCATTTCTGGCCCTAAGTGAGCACCTCATCTCCAGCCGTAGGTTAAGTGCTTGCTGGTGTTATGATCTTCTTGCTCTAGGGAAGATGGTTTCCTAGAATCTAAACCTAAATCTAGAGCAGATGCCCTGAAGCTGTGCCAGTCCTGGGCAAGCAAGACTGCTAAAGGTTTGATAAACTGGGTGACAGAGACGTATACTGTTTGCTGATGTTAACTATATAGCATGATAAAATGCATGTCCATTTCTTGGGCTCATACAAGGGACATGTGTGTCTATCATCTGTGTTTCTCGCCTGTTATTTTTCTATTTGAGGTGAAACTGTAAAATAATAAGAAAGGAAATCATTAACAGTGTGAACATTTGGGTCTATAGGAAAGGTATTGTTTTCCGGCTGTGGTTTCTTCAGTTGGGTGGTCCCTTAGATTTGTATCATCTTGATACCAATTTGGGGAACAGTTCTGCTGCCTATCTAGCTCCCTGTAGTTGATTGGGTTTTACTCACATGGACTGAGCCCCTGCTGTATGCTGGGCATTGTGATGAATCCCTCAAAAACACAAAGCACAGCAGAACGCAGGCCTAGAGAGCTTACCACTGGCAGGTGGAGTGGGCGGGCACACTGGGGTGTGTCGTACTCCAGTCTTCAGGCTTAACAGTAAGTTCTGTTGCCTGGACCCTGACCTGAGCAGATTTCTTGTATGATGATGACACAAACGTAACAGTGGCTTCCCTGAAGTCCAAGCTACTCCTTTTAATCTCTCTCAACCCTACCCACAACTTGATTTGTGACCTTTTTCTTAGTGTGTTCTGGGAAGGAAAGTAAGACAACTACTTTGACCACCCTGTGTGACCCGATGGTTAGACTGGAACTTTCACAGTCTCTTTTTGTAGCTACAATTTTAGTGGAAACACACAAAAATAGACCTGATGCCAACCTTCACGTCTTTGATAACCCACCCCCAAAAAAGAATGTTTGTGATTCAGACATACCCAAACAAATCAGGCACCAGCTCTAATTGGAAATTGTCTTCAGACTCATGCTCTTTCCCGGAGGGATGAGCTAGATGTCATCATGGTACATACATTCTTGGACCTTGTTGTCACCACCTCTGCTAAGGGATATTCAGAGCAGTGGGGGAGTTGAAAGCACGGAATCTATACCTGACAACCTAGATGCTGGATCTATCTCTTGCCCACTGCGACTTGGGACAAGGACCTTGATGATCTTGAGTTTCACTCTCCCTGTCTTTAAGGTGAGGGCAGTAGTAATACCAGCCTTTTGAGATCATTGTAAAAGGAGGAGTCAAGTTTTGCAGGTGTAGTGCTTAGAATGCTCTCTGACAGCTGGGGCTGGAGAAATGCCCCAGTGAGCAGAGATTGCTCTGTTATCATGAGAACTGGGGTTCAGGTGCCCAGCACCCACATAAATGCCAATGGGTGAGGCAATCTGCCCAGCCTCCCAGGACACAGGAGGCAGAGACAAGGATCCCCAGAGCAAGCTGGATCGGGAGACTAAGTTAGCGAAGCTCCAGGTTCAATGAAGAGACATTGAACACAGAAAGCAATGTATGACACAGAAAGCAATTGAGGAAAACACCTGAATTTGATCTCAGGTCTCCACAGGCTCAAACCCATGTGCGTGCTCACCTGTACACACAAATGTGAACATGCTTCCACACCAATACCAATGTATGAATGTACATACATACGCATTCACTCCACTCCACATGTATGAATGCATGCACATACAGATGCAAAAAAGAATATTATCTGACACCTGACATGTATTGATATATGTTAGCTAGTATAATTATGAGCTGTTATGATTTACTTTTCAAATATTTATTATGCCACTGGCATGTGCCAAATACCAGGCAAGACGAGGGGTGCATTTCTGTGCCCCTTTCAGCCCTGACACTCAGTGATGGATGTAAAAATATCAACCCTCCATCCTGGGGGAAGTGCTATGTAGTTAGCTCCAGGGAACTTAGAAATCGTTATGTGGGAAATGAAAAATGCATTTAGCTATTACTCTCTTTTACTCATCTTGTTCACGTAGGTGGGTTGCATTTTACTACCTAATTAAGAGTAAGGAGGAAAAAATGGAAGGGAGCACATTTGTAGCTTATGCGTGGGTTGAAATTTCCTGAGATGGGAAACAAACTCATAAACAGCAGAGACAATAACAGTATTTAAATTGGAAAGTCTATGGCTATCAGAGGCTGGAGCAATGCCATGCTGCTATTTTGGTTTGAGGAGGAGGAAGAAAGCATGCACATATTTGATCATATTTTCCCTGGTTAAAGCTGGTCCTGCAAAGAAAGTGACATGAAGACCACTGATTTGAGTGATCCTATCTCTCTGCCCGCATTTTGACTGCTGCTCAGACTAGGTGCATTGTCCCCGACTTCATGCAGACCAATTTGAAAGGGGCTGAGCAGAAGGCTTTGCAGGGCTCAGCGGAGCACAGTGGAAGGAGGTAAGACAACCTCACTCTGGAGGTTGTCCTATGTCTGCCTCAGAACATTCCAGGCAAGCTTGAGAAAGATGCAGCAACTTTCTGAAGCATTGTTTTTCTCTATACCATGGGGCTTCTGTTGTCCAGGAGCCTGTTGAGGTAGAGGACACACAAGCTTCCCAGTCAAAGAGGCCTTGTCTGGAGTGGAGCCTCTCCACTCAAGTGACCCACTCACTCATAGCTTCTCCCTTCATTGGAAAACCAAAGGTCTTACTGTGTGAGTTGCCCAAGCTATATATATTCAATGGTATGTATTTGGTTGGGACATAGTTAGTTACTCATTTTCTTTAAAAACCTAATCATTATTTTCTACTTTTAGTATAATTCTGTCTATGCACAGGAAACTGATTCCAAGTCCAGACTTAGATAAATCTGCAGATACTCAGGTAGTTTATATATATATATATATATTAGTGTACTATTGGCATATAAGTCACACAAATCTCCCTGCATACTTTGCTAATGCCCAGTCTAGTGTGAATGCGATGTAGATCATTGCCATACTGTCTTGTTTAGGGGACAGTGACAGCGACAGCAGCATCTGCCCGTGCTCAGTGTGGTACAGCCTTCCTTTTCTTGAGCATCTTCAACCACATTTGACTGAGTGTGTGGAGTAGAGGACACATGGGCTATATAATCTGTCTTCTAATTTTGAAGTACCAGATACATGCAGAGAAGCCGATGGCACCACTGCATAATTTAATGACTAATAGAATGAAAAGCCACGTGCTCTCTTCTCAGGCCAAAGGATAGGATACCATGAGTCTCAGAAGTCCACAATGGAGCCCTTTTTTGATAATACCTCCTCCCGTCCAGGTAATGCTTAGACTGCATTTTGTGTTAACAAATTCCTTGATGATTATATAGCTCAACAACTTATTACATCATTTCACCTCCCCTGATTTTACACTTTATACCAATGGAATTATATTGCAAAATAATCTTGGGACTTCAGCCCTCATGTATTTTCAAGATTTTCTTAGTGGATCTAGATATAAAGAATTAATTTTCACTGATGCATAATATTCTATTGTAGAGGTAGCCTTTAGTTTCTAATCTACTTGTGGGAATTATGGAGTCATGAAGTGTTGCCATAAATATTCTTGTATCCCTGAGTATCTTAAGTTCAAAAGTCTTTTTGATTACGTAGTCTGATATCTTGCCTCAGAGTGTTTTTTTTTTTTTTTTTTTTTTTTTCTTGTAGAAAGCTGTGTTGGAGATAGGAAGGTTATTCCCCAGCTTCTAGACGTTGCAAATGGCAGTGTGGACCATGAACCTAGATTTCATATTCCTGTAGGTTATCCCTAACTATTTCAAGTCTTACAGGATGTCTTTGAATTTCAATTTCCTGTGCTATTCTTCTGATCATTCTTATAATTCCCCCCATCCCAGCGTTGTACCTTGTCCCATTGAGCGTGGGTGGCTCAGCACACCGTAGGGGATAGGCCCATTCATAAGCTTCCTCTACCCCATTGTCAGCTTGAGCCTCTGAGATATGTTTCAACCAGAGAAGAAATCAAAATAGACCCCATGTGATCAAGAGGGAAAGCTGCTGAGGAAACAGGATCTGAATCCTTACGAGGCACTTTTGTAGGAAATGTCCCTTTCCTATAAATAGGATGGATGTTCAATTTTTGGCTCAAAAAAAAAAACCCTCTCTGTGAGCGAAATTAGATTTGAAGCTGATGGAATGAATATAGGATGGGGTGATTCTGTGCCGAGCTAGGACACATCTGAACATTCCAAGCAGCTGGTGTGATGGAACAGCTGAGCTACAAACAAATACCAGTGGATTTTAGCACTTCTGACTTCTACATGTCCTGGTTTGTTAACTCCAGCGTGTGGCTCAGTGTGAGCTCTCTTCGAGAAGAACCTTCCGTGCTTGATCCTGCTCTACCACTGATGTGGGCAAGCAGCATGCCTTTGTGGGTTCCAGTGTCTACTATCCTGAAACAGGAGTAGTAAGTATTCACTGAGAGCTTCTAGTGTCAGGCTCTGTCACTGGGTCACTTCCCTGTACCATCGCAGTTTCTGCAACATCATGAGGCAAGAGCTAAAACTGCTTAAATTTTTTAATGGAGACATCAAACCTAGAAACTGAGGCACAGCCAGCCCACCTGATACCGTGACACAGGGAATTGGGACACTTGTTCTTGGAGAGATCTGGCCAAGTCTCTCTCCCTCCTACTCTGCAATTGGGAATTCTTCTAGGTTGGGCATCTTCTCTCTCCCATAGGCCTCATTCACACTGGGCCATGGTTACTCATCACATACCACCTGAGGATGTACAGATGAAAATTCATCTAGTGTTCTGAGGCCCTGACAAGCATGTGTGTCTATAGAGAGCACCCAGTGTCTCTGTCGCCATGAAGGGCATCTGTGACCCCCAAACATTTAAGAACCACTTACTTAGATGTTAAAATTACCAAAAAATAAATGTGTGCAGCCTGTCATTTGAAGATCAAGAATAGGTCCACTTAGCTTATGAATGATAATTTTCCTAAGGTTTTGAGTGATTACTTTGTAATGATCTGACCAACAATATAGTAACTGATATTCTAATGGAAATTTGTAGTAAGGAATACAGAGACTCATGACTGGTCCAAGTGCTGAAAATCAGTAATGGTGGCATTCTCAGCTCAGAATGAGACATCTATATCACCTCTCCCTGGCTCAGGGAACATCCTAGAAGAAGGGGTGTACAGAATGTAAGAGCCAGAGGATGGGGGACAGTGCTACAAAAAGATGTCCTTTGTATATGATATGATCATTGTTCTTACTAACTTACCACAGCTGTATTTACCTGCACAAAATTTACATAGGTTTGGGAATTGGACACATCAACATTTCATCATGAATAGGGGAAGCACCCATGGGGTTCCATGCATTCCTAGTGTATATTGTCACTTAATAGTTTCTGGGCAAAGGGAATGCCACTTTCTTCAGTGAATAAGTTCCCATGCTCCAGTAAATAACCTCTCTTGCACATTGCAACCAACTTTAATTAAACTCAGTGTAACACACACACACACACACACACACACACACACACACACACACACACACACACACACCAGAAGGTAGGAGGGGCATTTATTAGGAAGGAGGAGGGAAGGATAGAGAGGTGAGAGGGTGAGAGAGGGTAGAGGGATGAAAATAACTAGAATTCACTATGTAAATATATTAAACTGCCAAATAGTTTTTAAAGTAAAAAACAACAAACAAACAAAAAACAGTAGACTAGCTAGTGAATATACTATACAGAGTCCAGCTTTCACCACTTTATCTTCTCATCAAAAGAGTTCAGAGGAATTATTAACAATTTTGGCTTTGATTCATTTATACATTCATAGATCGAAACAGATTTTCTTTCTTTTCAATTTATTATTATTATTAATTAAATTTATTCATTTATGTTACATCCCAACTGCAGTTTCCCCTCCCACCTCCTCTCTCCCCACTTCATCCTGCTTCCTCCACCCGCCCCCCAGATTTTCTAGTAGTAAGAGAGGAAGGGTTTTATCTGTGTAGTGTGTATGCATGTATGCTTGTGTGCACATTCATAAATGTATTTCAGTTGAGTGTCTTAGTCCACTCAGGCTGCCATAAAAGACAGTAAGTTACCCGAAAGTCATTTCTCATGATTCTGGAGGCTGAGAAGTCTTAAGATCAAGTTGCTGACAGTGATCTGGTATCTGGTGGGGACCTAGTTCGTATACATTACCTTCAGATTATGTCTCTGATGGTAGAAAGGGAAAGGTATTTCTCTGAGACGTCTAGGCCACTAACCCCACTCACTAGGGTTCATTTTTATGACCTAATCACCCCCAAAAGACCTCACTTCCTAATGACATCACATTGGATTCAATATCTGAGGTAGTGGGGGATATTGATCAGACTAGTTAAACGTTCCAAAGTAGTATTTTGTAGCTGGCGTCACTGAGATGGTGTGGGAGGAATCTTCTTGAGTAAATTAAAGCCACCTTGTAGTTATTATTTGACAACTATAATAGTTGTGGATGCAAATGTGAATGCCATTTACTGAAGAGGTGTTAGATTTGATTTTAAGAACTCCAGACTAAAACAATTAATTAATGCAGCTATCAGAACTATGGTTTTAAATAGGTAGTGTCACTTCATCTGCTCAGGGGTAAAAGATGGAGTACAAAGAGCTTGAGGACTTGCCTAAGGTGAATATGAAAAGCAGCCAGAAACATGTCCAATTAAATCTGATGGCAGGTATATGATAGGGAACAAAATAATACATGCTTCAGCAAGACCTTTGAGATAATGCTTAACTCCAAATTTTTGCTTCTCCCTGCACAGCCCAAAGTAAAGAATCAAGCGTTGATTATCTGCCTAGCATGCGTTGTCTTTATACATGATGTTGGTTCTTGAAAATACTCTATATGTAGGATTTCCTGGCCACTTTTGTTTTGGTTTTGCTATTTGTTTGTCATTACCCTTATGAAATATAGTGCCAATAACTATAATGGCAGCTTGAAGTTGCCCTGGAATTTCAGTTGTTTGGGGGCTTGGCTACAGCCTTAGCTCCAATACAAGAACTGCTTTATTCTTGAGATCCAGGTTCAGAAGACAGCTCCATCTTGATGGCGCAGTTCTCATGATGGCTGAGAGGAAGGGTAAGAGTCTGAACTGCATGACCCACATGTTTTTACAGCTTCTGTCAGACTGAGGTATGCATGCATCATGTCCACCCATGTTCCATTAGTCAAAGCAGCTCATGGGGCCAATGGCCAAACCCGACAGTGGATCAGGGGATATTTTCCATCAGCTTAGAGGTACTGACAGTCACATGACAAAGACAGGGATGTATAAGCCTCTTATTAGGAGAGACACAGATATTGAAAATCACAGTATAGTATCCTACCATCTGCGTGTTCCTAGAAGCCCATTTTTATTCATTCGGAAAGCGAAGGCTGGAGATGTCACATACATATAATTATGTGATTTGGACTAGTTATCTGATTCCATGTCCATGTTCTTTCCCCATCTGGTACCCAGCTTTATCTCTTTCTGCTCAAAACATGTACTCTTTTCTTGGGACATGGTGAGTTTTATGTGATTTACCAAAGCAATATGTGCACTCATGTATCTGTGACTTAGTATATGCTATTACATCTGTAATTGAATTTTTTCTCATTCAGTGCAGTTAAATGTTCATTTCTGTCTCCAGTGAAAACTCAGGGCATCTGAAACATTATTTGTTTCTTAGGCTGCAATGTAAACCCTTCCTGTGTATTCCATGGTATCCTTTCTTCCCTCCATATGCTTTTTTCTAGTGTGTGTGTGTGTGTGTGTGTGTGTGTGTGTGTGTGTGTGTGTTTATGTACTACTCTTCTCGGAGTTTATGTAAGGCAGAAAGAGGAGACAGATTTTACCTATGGGTCCCTACATGATGAGTGTAAATAAAAGGTGCTATAAATGTACATTGAAATAATGAATAATCAGGACTTGTCATTGTAGGGTCAGTACTCATGCTTTTGGTATACCCATTAAGTCAGTCACATTTAAATCATTCTAGAACAAAGGGCCTGGGAGATCCATTTGCTATCATGACTTACATGTGTTCTGTCTACCAATTGTTCTTTCTTAAAGAACCCAGCAATTTTTGTACAATGTGTTTCCAAAGTGATTTTTATCCCTCCATTTTCTGCTATAAAATAGGCTCCAATTATTCTCTTTAATTAAGTGGTTTTATTTTATTAATTGTTTCTAACTTACAGAATTCCCTAGAGACCTTTTACATGTTTTCAAATGAAGGCAGGAAGCAAAGCACATTAATTATACACACAAACTCCTTTTGGCGAATTAAACATGATGCACAGTGAACATGAAATGACTCGCCCTTCTGAGTTATCAATCTTGTCATTAGTGATGGCTTGTATTAGTAGTATTGACATGGGCTTATCCAAATTGGATTCTGCAAAGAGTCATTCTAATTTTGAGCAAATGTAAGATGACAGAGCAGTTTCATGGACAGCTATTTTTAACCCTCTCTTTTACCGAGCAACTGGGCCTTTTCTGTTTATAATATCATCTTATATTTACTAGTTTTAGAGTTTGTAAAGCACTGGACAAGACAAGACCTTATCGATCCTCAAACAACCTTGAGGTAAAAGAGTTTTATGGATGAAGAAACTGAGATCTTGTAGTTAAAGGCTGTGTCTCAAATCATGCACACAAAAGGTCTAGAGCCTTTCCAATGACCAATATTTTTTAAATATATCTCTACATAAGGGAAGAGGTGGAGTTGGGTTTGAAGCTTCGTTCATGTTTCTTTGTATGGTCAACTGAAAGTTAATCTAGCTATGTTTATGTTAGGTTGCCAATTTCATAAGCATTCCTTGGGTACCTGTGTGTTGGATATACTCATGATCAAATATGACACTTTTGAACTTGGTGTATGCTAATGTCTTAATGAGATTAGCTCAGTTAACCCATTTGGTGAAATGTAGAGTCATTGTGGACCCACTATCCATTATGACCCAGAGACATTAAATAACTTTTAATATTGTTTGGCTACATGGTGGCAGAGTTGGAATTCAAAGCCGGAATTTGTCTTTTGGGCCCAGTAGTCACACACCTTCCCTGGAATTTGTCTTCTGGGCCCAGTATTCATGCACCTCCCCACTACACAGTGTATTGTCTTCAGCATCGGTCTTCTGGTGAGACACACATGGTTTATTGAGGAAAGCAGTCACAGCTCCTAGCTCTGTGATAAATCACTCTTGTAGTTACAGCATAGTGTCAGAGTGTCATCTGTCCCCTGGAGAAGAATGGACACATCTTAAACATCTAAGAAACTTGCTTTTGGCCACAACTGAGCTTTGTTCCTATAGAACTCAGTGTCTGACAGTCACGGTGTGTTCCTGAGATTTCTTTCTCTTTGAACGGTGTTGATTGTAGGACTTGAAAATATCCTAGGGTGTTACTCACCTTCAGAACTAATGAATCCATTGGATTGATTGTCAACCTTCCATGAGTCCGAAGCCATTTGCCACATCCCTAACACATGCTGTGGCCCAATCCTTATCTCCAGGGGCTCCTGTGGAGGGAGGGGAAATTGATGCAAGAGCAATAGTACTTGCTGTAGGTCAGTATCCATTTTTAGTTCTTAACATTCACTGTAATTTTTAAAATAGGCATTTCCCCTATGTTATACAGGTCAGTGGATGTGACTGACCACATTTGAGTGATGTGACCCTTTAAAGGCAAGGGCTTTTCTCCAAGTGCAAAGTTGAGGTCATTTGAGCTGTGCCATCTTTGCTATCTATTGAATAGGTGCTGTGTTAAACACTGTGCTGAGAACAAGAATGACAGAGGCAAACCAAGTCACATCTGCCTTCTCTCAGACTTACCCTTTCGGTGGGGCTGGCAGACAACAAACACAAAGCAAATCTGGTGCTAGATGTAGTAGGTGTGTAGAGAATCGTGAAGTATGGAAGGCAGAAACTAAGGAGTTCGCTTGCACTTTGAAACAGGTTGTGTTCAGCAAGGGTGTGTGTGTATGTATGTATGTATGTGCACATGCATAGACTGAGGTTTAATTAAAAATCAAGCCACCATTGCCACTTCTGTTTAAAGTCTATTATTTCCCTCCATTGCCGTACATCTAAAGTTCCTCCTAACAGGGATTTGTCTACCTCTCCAGGCTCATTTCATAGCGTTCTCTGTAACTATGCCACAGAGCTACCTCTATTTCCTTTAAAAACGCTGTGTCCTTTTGTCTTTATATGCCTATGTATGTCATTTTATTTGGGGCATCACACCCCTACCTCATCAGGAAGCTCTATTAATATATCCATAGTCACCGTGCTCCCAATTCCTATGCATTCCCAAAGCACCGGTGTTTTATATTACACTATATTGTCGTCACCTGTGTGTTGATGACGTCTCCCTGTTGACCATGGACTTCATAATCAGGGAATAACTTTCTAAGTTCCTAGTAAATAGAGAAAGAAGGAAAAGTAAGATAGCTAGGTGAGAAAGAGAGATCAGTGAGCCAGGAAGAAAGGAGATTTAAGGAAGGAAGCTAGGAAGGATGAGGAATAAAAGAGAGAGAAGCACAGCAGGAAATCTGCAGGAGAGGAAGCAAGGAGGAAATCGGAGATATTTGATCAAGGACGACAAGATTAGAATTTTGTCTTAGAGATGTTCATCTGTCCATTGTTCTGAAGATACGCGGATGCTTAATCTCACCATGTGCTTTTTCCTTGCGTTAGCAATTTTCTGGATCCATAAGCCATTGCATGTTCTGAGGCCCCTAATATCATCTGGTCCTGGGGAGGAAGGAGCTCGTGGAGAAATACTCCTGGGTACATCAATCCGCCCCCGCCCTGCCCCTGCCCTGGTTGCATTATGAATCCCAGAAGTTGTGATTGGAAATTCTGATCACAGCTCTTCCATCCTTGATGGTTGCTTTGCCCCTTTCCATGCCTGCTGCCTTTCTGGTGCTGGTGGCTCCTGTGCACAAGTCTACCGGCAGCAAGCAAAGCATGATGGATTGGCGAGGGTTCCCTTCTTCCTCAGAACCTGGGACATCCTTCCTTCTTCTGATGTTCAGGGTCCAGGTCATCATCAGGGGTGAAAGAAGAGTACAGTACAGTATTGGATTTGCCTGTTTGCTTCTACTGTTTAGAAAGACAACAATACAGTATTGGGAGTGGATCATGTACTGAGCATCACTACAGCCCCAGAAACCAAAGGCGGCTGGTGTGGCATGTCATTGATCACGATCAATGCCCAGTGAGGTCTGGTGATTTTCCGAAGATGTTACGCCCTTTTCAAACTCTGGAATGGTGAGTAGTCTCCAGAGTGAACCTCAGAAATAAAACCAACTCAAGGTCCAAAGCGATTAGGATTGATTAATTTTTATCCTGGAAACTGGTTCAAGGCAGTTTTCAAATGGGCTCTCTTTGGATATGAAGCTATGTATGTCAGCTGGATCCTACTTTATTTTTATTTTTTAATTTGATTCTAGGACCCCGAGTCTGTATTTAATGTTCCAGTGAGCAAAATAGTTATGTTTGGCTCCAGCAAAAGATTGATAGTTGCGATTTTCAGATGTGGAATCAAAACAGAGTGAAAAAAATGTCACGTTTAAATAAAATGCAGTACTTGGAGGCATCATGTGGTCTAATAATAAATGAATTTGTGGTGCAAAGTTGACAGCTTTTGAAGGAGAATTTCTTTCTAAAATTTGAGGTGATTCATTTTCATGATTAAGTATCGTAAAAACAATTACTAGAGAATTTTTAAGTGAAGGGAAAGGAAGCTTTGAGCGTTTTCTAGATAACATCCGCCGCTTTCATTTTTATCCCTCACCTCCTGAGAGCTATGAAGGTGTATGTTAGGGAGGTTTGGCTGGCTGCCCTGGGGCTCCGGGTACTCCTTCACTGGGGCCTCATCTGCTGTGCAGCTTGGAAAGGGGAGAGGCAGGAAGAGAAGCAGCGGTGGAAAGCACTGGCTTTGGCTCCAGGTGGACTGTGTGTGAATCACCGTGCATGACCTAAGGCAGGTTGGCTAGCCTCATGGGAGCTTCCTGTGTGTTAAAATTGGGACACAGTGAGCCAACACGAACACTGAGTATCTAGCATAGGACTTCGCATGTGGTAAATGTTGAAAAGCAGCTAGGTCAAACAAAATATGTATTTTAATCAGCATTGATGGGCATTACCTGTACCTGATTTTGTGCAAAGAAGGCTTGTCATTGATCCAGGACTCTGGTGATCCAGAAAGGAGACAGACTAACCAGAGATGGAAAGTGGTGTGCAGAGGAGGTCAAAGCATCATCCATCTCACTGATAGAGGTTCTTAGCATCTATTTAAGTCTTCCTAGTGCATGCGGCATATCCAGGAAGTAGCTGATATATCTGAGTTGATGTTGAGGAGAGGGGAGAGACTGAGACTTTTATGGGGTGTTTTCTCACCCACTGCAGTTGTGGCAGGCAGGTCTAACACTTGCTGTGGATTGCAGGTCCAGGGAGAGCCCCGAATGGCAGGCAATTGGGTAGACTGTCCTCTTGTGTCTGGGGACACTGGCCTTTTTGTTCTGACCATCAGTGGATTTGAGGATACTTGCCCATACTATGGAGGCCCATCTACCTTATTCACAGTCCACTGATTTAATGTCAGTCTGATCCAAGAACAGCCTCCAGGTTCACACATTTGACGACCACACACTAGAAGTAAATACTTCCAAATAGAAACATCAAGAAAGGCCGTCCTTTTCTAGAGTGCCTGGGTTCAAAACTTCATCTTCCCTGTACCTCAGTTTCTCTGTTTATAAAATGTCAGTGATATCAGAGTCTACTCCACAGAGATTCTGTGAAATTTAAGAAAGCTGTAATTTGTAAAGTGTGTGTTTAATAAACTGAAGCGGCTGTTACTAGTATTGGTGCTGATCGTAGGGAAACAGAACTTTTAAAGTTTAGAACACTACCTAAGCCTGGACTCCTCCTTCATGTCAGAATGCATGGGTAAAAATATAGTTTCAGATCATATTAATAAAGTTTCAAGTGGCCATAATAAGCACTTTGTCATCTACAGTGATGAGAAACTTTATATGCATTTTCTGACTTAATAAACATGACATTAGGTGTATTACTGTGCCCATTTCCAGATAAGCTGAGGCTTACAGGAGTTAAATGGTTTATTCTTGGTCATAAAGTGACTCAGCAGCAGAACAGGGTCTCAGATGGCATTTCCATGGTGTATTTAGTGGACTTTCCATCTTGTCCTGTTTGTGTTTGTGTGTTGGTGGATGGATCAACGTCTGCCAGGCACAAGCTTTCCTCTTGGATTTGGAAACACAGTCTTTTTGTTTGGGGCTTGCATTTCTGTCTCCTTTGCATGTAAAGGGATTGTCTATGCTCAGGCGGAACATTCAGCCTTCTTTGTGCTTTGCTTAATTGCCTTTATGACTGCAGCTAGGCCCCGTAGACTGGAGAGGCACACATGCTAAGGAGTGGAGTGGCTATTACTGAGCAGGGAGAAATGACAGATACACTTGTGGGAGCTTTATCTAAGCTTAGTGTCAGCAGCCTGGGCTGTCTGCAGTGAGTGGACCTGTGGACCGTAGCTGAATTCTGCTTGGTTTTCAGTCATGTCAGGTGTCCAAACTCAGATTAGGTTCTGCTCTGAAAAAAAAGCAAGTAATTACATACAAGATGTGTATATATGTGTGGGCACGCTCGTGTGTGTGTGTGTGTGTGTGTGTGTGTGTGTGTGTGTGTGTGTGTGTGTGGTATTGACACACATATGTGCATGGCTTTCCACTTGCTTCTTGCCTGCACCGGTGGCCAGCTGGCCCTGATCTCCAGTATTGCTTTATATAATGGCCTACGATTCCTTGATAAGCAGTTTCTTTCCCTGCCTCTGTGTTCCTGAGACTTCCTGGCTTGAATGTTCAACTCCACTCCTTCATTTGTCAGAGGAACTCCTACGTGCGCTTCCAAACCTGACTTAGAGATTGAAAGCCCTGCCTCACTCAGTAGCCGGCGTGAATGCCTTCCTCTCCAGTAGCTCCTCTCAGTCATATGCCTTTATTGTGCTTGTGATGTAAGATTTTTTTTTTTTTTATTGGCATGGCATCAGTGTCAGAGATTTTTGAGTCTGAAAAGCCTGGTTTTTGAACCTTGAAGGAAGGTTCACTTGGCCTTCCTCTATTGGTTTTTGTCATTGGTGGAGGGCTAACAAAAGTATAGCATAAGGCCCCAGGGACGATGGAGCAGCCAGGGTAGCCCCAAGGCTTGTGCACAAGAAGGTGGGACGTACAGTGTGCAATGGCCTGTCACACTACTGTGTGGTGTGGTTATGACCGCCTCAGCCTCCCCCGACAGATCCTGAGGGACAAAGATCCTTTGTCCTTCCAGGCCTGAGTGCTACACTTGTATTTTAAGCACACGCCTGCGAGGTATTATGTGTTAGTCTGGGCCTTCCTGGAAGAGAGGTTATTTTAAGAGTCTTTGAGGTTAAGGGCCTTCTCAGAGGCATTTCCAAATATCCAGCTCCTGGCCCAAGGCTCCCAGTGACCCTCCAGTGAGTTCTATATGAACCAGAGCTACAGAGTCATTTTGAACCACAAAGTTCTGTATCATTGTATGAAGAGCCCCGTGTTTTATGCTAATGTTTGGCGTGTGACTTGGAGCAGCGTTTTCCTGCGAGGACACATGAAACAGGCTTTGTCTGTGTGAAGTCACTGGGATTTGGGATTTATGCCTCTTTCATTTCCAAGGTCATTGTTTTGAATGCCAGATGGAGTTTACATGTTTTTATGACTGACTTAGCCAGGTAAGGCCTTGTAATTGGCTTTTTCCTCCTGAGTAGTGTCAGGGCACATTGCTCTAAACACATAGTACACTCCTGCTTTCCTGCAGATGGGGCCTGGAAGGGGCTGACCCAGCTTTGCCCCCTGCCCATGCCACTGAACATTTATCAGGGATAGATACACATTAGCATGTGGCTTGTTGTCAAACGCTTCGACTCTCCTGCAAGGGTGTTTGTCTCCACCTGGGGCATGACAGTGGCAACAGGCAATCCATAGATAGTGATGGCCCTAGAGGGTCCTGTCTTCAAAGGCTGGCTGTGGCCATTGTTAAAGTAGGTGGAACCCAACTTAAAGCTGATTCTTTAATACTTGCAAGGATTCTGCCCCCTCAGCCAAACCAAAAGCAAACAATAAGGATAAGGACAGAGTCAGCCTTGTAAATCATAATTAAATGTCTAACATCACAGGGTCCTGTTGACCAGGACAATGCAGGCCAGTAGGCCAGCATGGGTTACTAGAAAGAGCACTGGCCATGTGGTCATTGGAGGAACCACACCCAGTTGCAAACATCTGTGCCATGTGCTTAACCATTGTAGAGATGGAGGATACTGTCTTTCTCTGTTTTGCCCATGAAAGAACTTGTAACTCTCTGTCTGGAAAGCCCACGTGACAGTAAGGTTCTGCAGACATAATTAATGTGGTACAGAGCTAAAATCAGTATTGTAGTCACATACAATCATGTCCTCCTGGAGTGACCCTTGGACCAAGTGCAGATGGGTCTAATTAGTTTCTGTCCATCTCTTTATCTTGCAGCGTCTCCCCCAGGAGAGAGAACCCTCACTACTGTGTTCTGTGGGTACAGCTTCCCCCACCGATGTGGACGATGCCTTCTCCTCGAAGGCCTGGGTGGTGCGGGGGCACATTAAGAACCCTGAAAAATGACACTGCAGAGCAGGGGAAATATGTTAGCTTGTGCATTCATGGAAAAGAGGTGATTTTCAGACATTCCCCCCAAACACTGGGGACTCTTTTCTGGGGAGTTCCTATGCAGCAGCAGCTTAGCTTGCGTAGGAGAATGAAGGCAAATCTCGTGCTCAGAAATCCTGAAATGCCTAAAACCAAATTAACACAGGCCTTGGGATTAGCTATGCCATTTTAGTCTTTCATTAGCGCTGATAACGGGCACAATTTAGGATGGGCATTTACATTATGGCTCCGACAACAACACATCGCGAGGAATGAAATTACCACTCAGCTTACATTTTCAGTGAGATTTTGAAATTGCGGAGATAAAAATGAAGCTAAGTGTGCTTTGATGCTTGGGGGCTGTGAACCCCAGAACCAGAGTGGATCATTGGATGGTGATAAAAGTCCCATTTGTGCGGCCCGTTATCTCAGACACTCTTGCAGCAAATTACGGCTTATAAGTCTCTTTTGTGGCAATAGAATCTTAGTAAATTACAGCAGGAAGGGATCACAGCAATCATGTCGTGTAGCCCCTTTATCTTGTGGGTGGGAGAGACAGGGCTCTTCGTTTTATGGTCATCGCAAGCCTGCTTTACAAGGTAGGAAGGGCAAGTAGTCGTGTCAGGCTGGCAACGGAAGCCGAGGATTGAAGGTGAGAAATATTTACACCATTTGGTGTAAAGCTGTGTGACACTGGAGCCCGCAGGCAGCGTCTCCTGATTTGTATTCACTGTGTGTGTTCAGCTCGACTTCCTCAGGGATGCTTCCCGGATCCAAACTTCAGCCACTCCTCTCTTCCTGCCATTCCCCCAGCCACACTCTCCTCACTCACATGATGTCCTGGCTCCTATGGATATGGAACGATGCAGAAAGTATATATGGATTTGTTTATTTATTTTTTTCTCAACCAGAGTATATGTCTATGGGTCGCCATGCTTTGTTCGCAGCTGGAATCCTGACACCTGAAACTGTCTGAGGCTCCACAGGCACTCAGTAAATGCCTGCTAAATGACAGAATGGATAGCAGAGGGTGTAGACAGCAAATGCAGATCCACGAGGAAAAACCAGTGTGTCTTGAAAACTTGACATGTGCATCGGAAAATTGGCCTGTCTGCTCATACTGCTCTCACCCCAGGTTTCAATTCATTCTTCATTTAACAAACATCTCCGAGTGAACGTCCCCTGTAACTCCAGAGAGTGCCCCGGTGCCCAGATACCGTGGGGTAGTAGTGACAAAGCGCATTCGCCACCCTCGACAAAGGGCAGATGACAAGAAACAGGTAAAGGAAGCATGGATAGAAAGGGTTAGTTTGTATCTGTGTGAATCCCGTATTAAAGCTAGACGGAAGTAAAAGGAAGGCGGAGTTAAGAACCTTAGGGATTGAGTTTCACCTGGGACTGGCAGAGTCTTGAGGGTAATATTTAATCATCAAGTGCTGGTTGAATGGATGAAGGTTTAAATATATTATGGTTTTGACATCGAAATGTCTGAGTAACATTCTTCCAGCAAAATATGCAGAGGACCTTGACACTCTGACCTATGACGTCAGGTTGAAGCTTTAGTGCTAACTGGCATATGAACTCCTACCTCCTCCTCTGCCTCCCTTCGTCCTGCTCCCTCCCTTCTTTCATCTTCTCTTCCCCTTATCTTATTTCCTTATCCTCTTCCTCTTCTCTCTCCTCCTCCTGCTCTTTCTGCTCTTCTGCTCCTCTTCCTTTCTTCCCCCCTCCTCTCTCCCTCCTTTCTCCTTCACTCTTCCCCTTCTCTGAAATCAGTAAGAGCTCTCCGTGGGCTGATGCACGGAAGCTGTGATTTCAGAGGGAGCCAGCCCAGTTTGGCCGTTTTGTGGCCTTAGTAGAATGCAGCCTCAGAAGCCAAGGGGCTGTAGGGCCCAGTCTCATTCACCACTTCCATTTTCAGTCTGTGACCTCGTCACTTGCTCCTCCTGGCCTCAGGTGTGTGTGTCAATAATGATCCCACCATCATCGTTAGCTGTGTTTCTTAACTGCCCACAGTTCCTGACACACAGTGGCTATTGAACAACCCTGAACACCTGCCTACTTCCTGCATCTGCTGTGCATTGAAGTCGTTCTTTCCATCGAGTGACTGAGGTACCACAGGAGTACAGAAAAAGAAGCCATCCAGGGCTGTTCCCACTCACAGGCACCGGCAGTAATTGCAGGGCCATGAAACATGATAACCATCTCAGCTCATAAACGATGGTACATTTTAATCAGATTTTAAATGTTATGAAGGCTCCAAGTAATTACAGTTATTTTTGCCTTAAAATTAAACTGCTGTTATTAAAATTCTTTTATTAAATCTTTCCCCCCCCTTTTGGTAGTTATGAGGTAGTTATGAGAGATTGTTTTCAGGGGAGATGTTTGGGCGTTAGACATCACATAGAGAAGAGCTCGGAACAGCTGCAGGAACAGGTCCACACAGGTGGACCCAGTCTGCTGACACCCAGACTGCCCGGTAATGCTGGGGCCTGGAAGGGTGTCAGGGGCTGTCTTTTGTCTGCCCCTCATCACCCTCACCCCAATATCAGGCTTCATTTCCTCTTTACAAGGTTACCTCCATGTGTATCTCCTTTACCGAAGGTAGTTACTGTTCCTTTCATTGTTTTTTTTTTTTTTTCAGATGAAAAATTGGAAGCCCCAGTGGGTCATTTGCTCATTCTAAACCAATCATCTAGCAGTGGGCTGCTTGCTTGCTAGGCACTAGGCCAGGCAAGCAAATGGTCAGTGCAAGCTCACCTGACCCATAAAGGATGGCAGATCCCAGTAAGGAACAAGTCCTCACATGTGGTACAACACTCCTTCCATTACTCTGCCAGAGGGGTAGAGCAAGAATGAATAGCCCATGACATTCTGTTCTGTGAATCACAGTGACAATAATGGTCATTGTGAACAAGACTGGGCTCTAAGACGATGCAGGTTAGATGCACCAGGATATTGATATAAAGAGGAATGCCTGAGCCCTTCCCTTGGGGTTGGGCACATCACTTTGGGGCTGCTTTTGACATAATAAACCAGCAAATACTGCCAGGCGGTGGTGGCACATGTCTTCAATCCCAGCACTCAGGTGGCAAAGGAAGGCAGTGGCAGGCAGATCTCTGAGTTTGAGGCCAGCCTGGTCTATAGAGTGAGTTCTAGGATGGCCAGGGCTATACAGAGAAATGCTGTCTTGAAAAATAAAAATAAAAACAAAAACAACCCTTCGCCCCAAACCCCAGCAAATACCACCTGGCAGCTGCTGCCGTGAGGAGCTGACACTTAGCCAAGATGTTCCATGCAGGCAGAATCCTCACAAGACTCTGATGACTATAGTATTAGCCCTGTTTACAGATGATAAAATGAAGTCTTCAGCAAAAACTTTAGGTACCCCATCCCAGCCATACGTCTGTCTCACAGCTCGGGTCCATAGGTTGTGTGCCACAAAGTCTGTGGTCCCAGAGAAATGCTGTTGCTCCTCCTTGATGACATGATACCCCAGGACCAGCATACCGATGCACAGACCCATCAGGGACACCTTTTACTTCTCCATACTTCCTTCTGCTGGCACAAGTGGCACCTTCTCTTTAACTTTGCCATGGTTCATTGGGGTGACGATGGGAGCCTTCTTGTTTGGGAGGATCCTAGGTATTCTACACCAACACTGTCTGAGCTGACTGTGTACAGTTTCACATCCTCCAAGCTCTGACAGTCCTCCTTCAAACCAAGTGTGAAAGCTTTTAAATTAGCTTTCACAGTTTGATTCCCAAGCAGCAACTGCAAAGCAGCCCAGATTAATTTTTCCAGCCTCTACCACAATGTAGCTGAAGGCTATCTTAGCTCATTTCCTTTAACAGCGAGAGAAGGTGGGCGTGTTGTTGGGAGAACAGTGTTCTAGGAGAAATCTCGGGGATCTTATGGCAAAAGCAGTGAGAGGCCCAGTGGCGAATGAGACAGAGTATGTGAGGAGCACAAACTTTGTAGTTGCGCCGCCATCTTGGTTTGTGTGTTGCTTCTTTTTTTTTTTTTTTTTGCTGGTTGTGTGGATCTGGGCACCTTCACTATCCTCCCTGAGCCTCAGTTTGCCACCTTGTAAAATGGGTATCATGTTTCCAAGGCTTCTTGTGTCCGTGTTTTGTGGTTGGTTTGTTGAAAGGGCCCTAGTCACCCTAGACTTTCATTTCATAAGCATTGCTCACTGACTTAGACCATAGCAAGCATGTATTGAGCCCACAGTATAGGCCAAGGACTGTAGCTGGCATCACAGATAAGGAGATGTGACCCCTTACATAAAGGAACTGTCAGTCAGAGGCAGATAAACATTGGAACTGTCCTTTCAAAACAGTCTAGTAGTGCAGTGTGGGTACAGAGAAGGAGGAACATGGGGTGGGGCTGTTGGACAAGGCTTGCTTAGAGAGAAGAGATCCAAAGGGGATGTAGGCATTAGAGAAGGAAGAGAGGTGGAAAAGAGTTCTCATAGGGGAGTATTCTATGACAAGTAAAAGAAGTAACCAAAAAAGTGGAGTCCATTCTAGTACCCTCTGGTTTAAAAATGCTAAGACAAGCTCTATATAGGCAAGTAAGTTAACCCTGCTCAGCTCCCTCACTTGTAATATGTTTATAATGGTATGCTGGCCTCACAGGGCTGTTCTCAGGGTAAAATAGGTAAGGCAGGCAATGATGCTGTTTGTAGCTGTTTCCTGTAATTGAAATATGAACCTACCTCCTCTGTCTAGGAAGAAATAAGACTTGGGAAGCCAAGGAAACTTATAAGGCTCAGGAAGCCGAGAGAATTGGAAGATTTGTAAGACTCTCCCTAAGTTTATATAAGCAATCCACAGTTGCTGGGTGAGAAAAGACTCTTGGATGGAGCTGGCTGTAGTTGAGAAGGGAGATCCTCAAGATTTATTCTAATGAGCTTTTTATATACTACCAAGGGGAGAGGCAAAAGACCTCCCCCTTTCAAGATCAAAGCACAACATACAGCCAAGTGTAGAAAACACCTGGTAACCACGCCCTTGACCAAATCCTGCTGGGTAAAGCAAGCTCAGACTTTCTGACCTTGAGGAAGGCCTTACTGGGGAGCCTCTGTGGGCCCCTTGCCATGAATTGTGCTGGAGGAGTCGGGGGAGCTGAAAACCTGTAATGTCAAGTATGTTCCAGACTCTGATTGCTGCCAGGGAAGAGAAATCTCTGGTGGGCTGTCGGAGCCATCAGTTTGAGCTCTTGTAACACTGCTTGCTCTGGGTCCAGTCATGACTTGGTGCATCCCACCCTTTTTTATCACTAGTTCCTAAGATTTGAGAGCACATCCTCTGAGGTTACAGAACCCAGAATGGTACCTCTGCTCTACATTGGTCTGGGGGTGACCTCAGGCAAGCACTGATGGACATGCATTTTCACCTGGGGAGAGTTAGAGTCACCTCTAACTGCAGTTCTTCAGACAGCACCTAACCATAGTGAGGGCTGTGAATAGGTTAGCTGCCAGATCAAACAGACTTTCAGTATCTCTTGAGCAATCACCCAGCCTCTGTACCTTGTGTTTATTGGTGTATCATCTAAACTCCTGGGAATATGGGCTGGGGCGGGAAGGCCCTTCAAGTATGGACTTTGGTGCTGACTTCAGACACCCTGTTCACTAGCTATGAGACATCCCTCCCTGTTCTGCTCTGTGCGCCTGCGTCCTCGGCCATGATTGGACTTAGTGTAGCTGGTTGTGAGAAAGAAATGACATAGTATATGCACCGAGCTTATGGCTTGACATAGGTCTAACACTCTATAAGAGCTACTAATTGTCACACACTGAACCTGGCTGGCCAGATCTGTCTTGCAGTCCCCGAGCCTCCAAAGGAATTGAAGCAAATGCAGATTGCATCTCACCTAGCCTAGAAATGGTTATAGTGACTCATTTCACAGTGGCTTCTCCAATCAATACAAATGGCTGCCTGATCAATTGGAGCAGAGTGTGTCTGATAGAGTTTACGGGCCATGACACTGAGGCAGAGGTTCTCCTGAGCCAAGTAGCAGGATGGATTTTCCCTGCTTTCTCATCAGCTCTGTCGTGCTGCTTTTCCAGTGAAGCCCACCCCTTCCTAACTGGTGGTAGGGCCCTGCTTTTGAGTGCACCCAAGGAGAATGCACCTGTAGACCAAGCTCCACTGCTTTAGCTCACTGTCAGGATTTCTGGGGTTTGGCATCATGTGTTGGTTTCCTTAGGTGCCTTGTTATTCTGGAGAGGGACTCCCATTATCTAAAAGAGGTATTACCTCCCTTCCCATTTTCAAGGGATCTGAATGAAAGTAAGCTTCTTGGAGTGTCTGCTTTGTGCATTCCCTCCTGAGGGGTACCAGGAAGGGCAGATCCCCCTGCTTTCACTCCATGACATCTTCCCCTAGTCTCAGGAATGCCCATCAGAAATTTCTATCAAGTTTGGATGAATCTAAACCATAGTAGACCCTGCATGGCCTCTTTCATTCACAACACTCCAGGGCCTTGTTTCCTTGGGACTGACTTGGAAACTAATTAAGGCCTGCTTCCGAATAACCTCTCTATTGCTTAAACATTAAAACCTTTTGTTGATGCTTAACTTTTCAGTACTAATGTCTCTATAACAAGACTGTAAAGGCTATGATAAGGGATCATATCTTAATTTTTTTAATTCAATACATATTTCTAATTATTACCCTTGACAACTCTTATAGCAAGTGGTCATGTGCACATGATTATGTTCAGCAAATACTGGTTGGATTTTGATTAAAAGGCGACTGTAAAATGAGTCTATTAGTACCTTAAACATACAACTCAATTAAAGTGTCATCCTGAAGTCATGGCTCTGTTATCACATTTCTTCATTCCCACTACTTACTCTCATGTGTCTCCATAGAAATAGCAATCCAGTAATAAGAACATAATGAGATGTTTTCTTAAAGGGTTTAAAAATCATCTGTTGAGCCTTTAAAGAAAGATGTCGGTTTTCTCTACGTTGGTGAGAAGGTAGGCAGAACTGGGTGGGTCAGGGACACATGCTTCGTAAGAGCGGTGTGTTGGCCTTCTGTTTGTACCCCTTTTCATCTGATAGTCACTCAGCAACAAGCTCTACTTTATTCTGTCTCACGAAGGAAGGACAGAAGGCTTCATAAAGGTGAGTAGATTCTGCTGCTGGATTGTATCAGTGAGTCAAGGAGCCACCTGCACGCCCGTGTGCATTGCAGCACTATTCACAATAGCTAGGAAAGGTGGTCAACTGAGTTATCAGTAGATGAACTGATACAGGCAAATGTGGGATGTGTACACAATGGAGTATCATTTAGGCATTTGTAACAATAGGCCTGGAAGATACTTATATTAAGTAAAAACTAGCCAGGTACAGTGAGACAGATGCTACATGATCTTGAAAATCTGTACAGTCTGAAAATGGTGGCCTATTAGCACAGGAACGGGAGAGGCTGGGGGAGTTTGAACACTGAATACTCAGTTACAGAGATGAATTGTAAGTTCTAGTGTTCTAGAGCAGAGTAGGGAATTATAGTTAACAATAATAATCTGTGTGGTCCACATGGGAAGTAGGATTTTGAGTACTCTCACCACAGTAAAATAATCAGTGTTTGGGGAGGTGGATATGCTAGTTACCTGCATTTTATCATTAGAAATTGCATGTATATTGAATGAATATGGAAAATGATTAGTTCTTAATAAAACAGAAAGATTTTTTTTCTTAAGTCTTTTGAGACTAGGTTTCTCTGTAGGCCTGGCTGTCCTGGAACTCTCTCTGTGGACCAGGCTGATCTCGAACTCACAGCGATCTGCCTGCCTCTGCCTCCCAGGTGCTGAGATTAAAGGCATATGCCACCACCGCTTTGTGAAAGACACATTTTATGAGTCTGGGGTATAGCTTGGTTGGTAGAGGATTTGCCTAGCATTTACAAGGGCCTGGGTTCCATCCTTGGGTCACATGAACCAGGCATGGTGATTCACTTCCAACATGTGGGATCACAAGGATCAGAAGTTCAAGATCATTTTCCCCTGTAGAGTGAGCTCAAGGCCAGCCTGGGATCTATGAGGTCTTGTCTCAAATAACTAAATGAATAAAATCTGGCTTTATATATAAAAACACATTCTAGAAAAGGTAAGTAGCTATACCAGAGTAATATTGCATCTAAATATTGAAAATTCATAAAGTTCTTGTTCATATATTGTCTCATTTGTTCCTTTAAGTAACCATGGGAAGTAGAAATTCTGACTTCAGAGTTAGACTAACAGGAGAAATGGCTTTTCCAAGTGCCTGAGCCTAACAGAAGCAGAACATGACTACTACACAAGACTGGACTGGAAGGGCGATGTTAAAACTCTGTAGTTTTCACTGATGACATTTGGTGAAGAGTTAGACTTAGCTAGGTGAGCTAGACATCTCTATGTCTCCCTGAAGCCAGGGCTGTTTGCTTTTCTGAGAGGAGTAGGGGAGGGAACTGGGAAGAGAGAGAGGGAGGGAGGAAGGAAGGGGAGGGAAGGAGAGAGAGACACACACACTGAGATAAAAACAGAGACAGAGAGACAGAGCTAGATGGAGAGAGAGAGAGAGAGAGAGAGAGAGAGAGAGAGAGAGAGAGAGAGAGAGAGAGAGAGAGAGAGAGAATGAGAATGAGATGAGAATGAGAACAGGTTTCTCTCCAAAATTTGAACAGAAAATTTAACTTGCATCCAGATGCTGTGTTCAGGCACCCAAGAGATGCTGAGAATGTCCAGTGCAGGAAGAGAGCTGAGCACTGTAAGAACAATTGCCTGTATGTGTTTGTGTCTAACAAGCTAACCAGCTAGCTTCTGTCAGTCCTCTACCAGTTATCAATACGTTTACCTACCTTTCTGCCTATCCGTCCACATAGCCATCATCTCTAACAGCTGTTATCTTAATATGAGCCAAGGGGTTGGTGTGTCCTTGATGATGCCAAACAGCATTTAAGGATTTCCAGATGAAACTCTGTGTTTCTGTATTGGATGCAGGAATGCAAGTAGAGGAGAGGGTAAAGAATGCAAGGAATATGACAAGAAGACTTTAGTAGGTGGCCCTGGGCACTGAGGATACTCACTGAAACCCTCCCTGGCAATGTGAGAAAGCACTTCTGTCTTCTTTGTTCCGTATGCACAAATATATTCATAAACTCCTGCTCACATGCCGGGTGCTGTTCTGGGTGTGAAAGCTACCCACAGTAAAGCAAACAGGATCGCAGGATGCATTAGAACATGTTTCAGAGAAACCACAGCAGGGGAGGCAGATGGGAGCACAGGAGGTGGGTCTTGTCTTCTAAATGGGGGAAATTGGGATGGCCTACCTAAGAATGCTTTTGAGCATGGACTTGAAGAGGCTCTGGGAGCCTGTTAGGGCAGCACCCCAGGCAGAGGGACCAGTAATGGCAAGGCTGGAAGCTGGGGTGTGTTTCAGAGAAGGGCACAGGGACAGGGAACATGTTGCAGAAATATAGGGCTAAGGTGGTATTCCTGGAGAGTCTTGGTAACATGGAAGGGTCTGGATATTGCTTTGGAAATGAGCTCTGTTGAAGTCTTTGTAAAGTTGAGAAGGGAATCTATTGGAGGAGGTGGGGGTTGCAGTATCCAGCAAAGGGGTGTTGGTGGCTTGCAGGAGAGCGTTGCCATGGGGGTCGAGAGAAGTTTGCCTCTTGATGGGGACATTCAGGTTCAGGTCCTGAGACCCAGGACATTAGTTGACAAATCACAGCCAGTTCTGTGGGAAGGAGGGGCTGAGGCCATAACAGGAACTGCCTTTCTGGGTCCAGTCCCACCAGGGGAGTTCGAGGATTTGAGCGGCACCACCTCACCTCCAAGTTCATTTCCTTATGTGTGAAACAAGAAGTCAAATGTACTTACAAGCCTACCATGCACTCAGTAGTACTGACATACTGCCCGAGGCAGATACTGGAGCCAGCAGGGTGACAAAAGAGGTAACATCTGGAGACTTCTAAGAGACAGAATAAGATTGTCTATAAGAATCCCAGGCTCACAGGCCATACTTCCTCCAACCAATGTAACTGTTCAGCATGGTGTGTTCCTGTGGGAAAGGGGCTGGTGACTCAGCCTTGCCATCAGGACTGCTGTATGAATTCAGTAAGTTAGCACACAGTTAACTCTGCACCAGTACCCGTCACATGCATGTTGCTCAGAATATCCCGAGGCTGACTGGTGGCATGTGGAGGTTTCATCACACCTATTTCCAGTGTGGTTTTTCAATTCCGTGTTTTCTGATTCCAGATTCTGCCTGAATGCCAGTTTCAAGCAAACAGAAATCTTTTTATTTGGTTCTCTGTTGACTATCCCCCATGCAATCAGGGAGTCTCTTTAATTTCTACTTGGGTTAGTCATGTTTACCAACAGTTCTAGGAACACATTCAGGCTTTGATAAAGAGAAGGACAATAGCTGTAACAAGGTATTAGAGGCTGCATAAACTCGTCTTACTAGAAGTTAATGGGAAAAGTGTGGAGGAGGAAAAAATAACAAGGGGGAATTTGGAAAATTGGGCCCTGGTGCTGCTGCTTCTCCAGAATTACACCTGCATCTCAGTGCAGATGCACAGTGGGCCTGCGCCTTGCCGGCTGTCTGCACCCCACACGCTCTCCTCCTCTCCTCAGTGATGAGGTATTTCTTTGCTTTTTTAGATTTTCCACTTGCAGATGCCAACAATGATTATTTGTAATTTCAGAAGAAAAAAAAAAGGCGCTCAAAAGCAACATCTGTGCTTCCATGTTTTTCTGTGGGATTCGAAATCCATGTCTTCTGCCTTTCTGTATCCAGGGGCTATTGCAGTCAAGCATCATTCCTGTGTATTCCATTTAGCTCTGGGCCAGATTGACTCCAAGGTTTCAAAGTGGTGCCCGGGCTTACACTATCTCTACAACGTGTGTCCTCAACCTCTTAATCCCCATTTTCTTTAATACAAATAAAAGGGAGTTTATCAGTTGATTCAGATGAGTGGGGGTATGCCATGTGAATTTCAAGGAATTATGTGCTAAATTACTGGACCCATTTGGGGGCTTAAATATCATTTTCTACTGCACAAAACTGGCATGGATTTTATTTTAACTGAAATGGCTCACAGTGGCAGGCAATTATTTTTGTTATTGTATTTCCTATCCCGGCCTGCACAACCTAAGGACAATAGAAGGGGATGTTCATTTATAATTTGACCTCCTGAATTGGTCTTGAAATGCAATTTAATCCTCGTATCAAGCAAAGTCTAATGCTGTATTTGCCAGTAAAATAGTCATTTGCATTTTTTATTGACAATACAAATTGTGTTTAATCAGGCAGTCGTGTGCTAGCATTTCCAAATGATTGAAGACCCAGTTTTGCTCAAACTACATATCCTATTTGGAGTCAAACGTATTTTGTTTGTTTTAATTATCAGGACACAAAAAGTTGGTTTTCTAAACGTTGCAGTTTTAGTTTTTATTATTTTTAGTTGTTCAGTCCCATATTACAAGAGTCTTTTGTCTCATAAAAAAGAAGTCAGGGAGATCGTAAATTCTTATGTTTATACATTTACAGATTTTACCTCATATTAGAGAAATACTTAAGGCATATTTTCTAACATACCTGATTTCTAGAAAAAAAAAGATAGTTTTCTAGTTTCTGAGGCTTAGTTTCCTTATGTGATAGAAAGGTACAAGATCCTCCTTTAACATCCCTTAGTGTTTCTAGGAGGCTTTACTCTATATTGGGTACTGTGGAGACTCAGCCCCCAGGTCTAGTAGTCAGATGACCTTCAGCTGGGTTGCTTGTTCCTGCCATCTGCATGGTGGGGGCTGTACAGTGTTATGTCATAGGACTTTCATGAGTGTGAATCTGTGACTATCTGGGAAGCTCTACATTTATGTCCAACTGGACTGACTTCATCCTCCGACTATATGTAGTCCTTCCTTCTCAGCTGTGTGTGGCATAAACCAATTGCTGCCGATCTGCAAAGCACTTCCCCAAACCTAGCGAGTCCTATATGTTTGCTATTATGATTATGTCTAATGCTCTACCATGTTAGTAAGTGCAAGTGCTTACTGCATGGAAGGTATTGTGACCTCACTTAGGAGAGGACAAAGGCCCAGAGTAGTGAATCTTCTGGCATAGGACAAGCTTAACAAGGGGCAGAAATGGCTGATTCCAGAGTGCTCTTCTTTGCCTCCTGTGTCCGTAGAATTCTTAGCTGAGGTTGTTTTCCATGACCACAGAATCCTAGCTGCCTTGCTTGTACTTAGGGCTGTACAGCTTCCACATTCGCTAGGAGACCTTGTCTCAACTGTACCTTCCACTCAGCCCCACTGCGACTGTGTCCTGTTGGCTGGCTGTGGTGCTGTAAGGGACTGGGAAGTCCCATGCTGAGGACATCTTACTGTTTCCCCTCCCCTAAATCTCTGTTCGTGACTGTCATTTTCTCATTGTCTCCTACCCTTGCCTCTGCTCTTCTGACGTCTTACTCCTAGGACAGCGAGCATTGCCCGCTGAGGTGTCAGGCCAATGGAGAGGACAGCAAGACATCCCCATTTGTTCTAGAGTAGACATTTGCTGATGGTGGGAAATAATCAGGTTATTTAGCTTGATCCACATGGACTCAGAATAATGGCCAGCATTTACTAGGCTTCAATATGAGCCAGAACTTCTGTAAGCGGTTAATGCCTATTAATTTATTTAATCCTCAGAGCAGCGCTGTGTGGTAGATGCTAATGCTGTCTGCAATCTACAGATAAATCAGCACACCATAGTCTGGAGGGAGTGTGGTGGCTTTGTGAGGGGCACTACTGGCAGATCCCCAGGAGTGTAATCCCATTTGTGTTTTTTTTTTTTTTTCTTTCTGGTCTGTGTTAATTGGTTAGTTGCTTTTTACTTTCTCTAGCGTCGTGTTGGGCCACTCAGTACAATTAGACAAAGAAGTGTGCATAGATTGGACACATATGGGCCAGATGTGAACCTTGCAAACCCTATATTTGCTCCCTTGCCAAGGGGACAATGGCCCGGAGAGGCAGTGTATCCACTCTACTGCTGAAATGTGAGCCAGTGAGCAGGTCGCTTTTCAAAGGGCAAAACTGAGCTTGGTCCTGGTCTGTCCAGCTGCAAGGATAGACTTCTGTTGGTTTACTGCTGTTTCTTCCCCTCTCCCTGCTAGGTTTGGTTCCAAACAAAAGAGTGCCTGCCTAAGGAGTCTTAAGCACTAGCCAAAATCAGTAAGAAACCCACAGGAGAGTCAAGAGCCAGATCATTGTCCCTGGGAACAGAACAGAGCCTGCATTTCAGAGGCAGACACTTTCCCGGGGCAAGCCGAGTGTTCTCTGAGGGCCAGCAGATAGCAGGGACGCAGCCACACAAGGAGCGAAACAGTGTCCCGGCCAAGAAAACCCTCAGAGAAAAGAGGTCACCGCACACATCTAAGGAAAAAGAAGGAGGGTGTTGAGGCCAGCACATGGGAGGAGGTCAGGCCAAGCAGGGCATCACAGCCAGACGTCATTCAAACTTCCAGAAACCTTAGATGTGTGGCCCTGGGCATCCCTTTCTACGGTGGCTGTCCAGGTTTGGCTGGGCAGCAGATCTTGGGCTGGGTGCATCTCAGTAAGTAAAGACAGTAGATACAAGGGACTCTAGAAGCTCTCCCTCACCACCGTGGGGACAGAGGCTGACTTCCCCTGCTCCGGCAGTCTGTGTAGGAGGAACCCTTAGAAGATGGCCTGCAGAGGAGAGGATGCTAAGACTCGTTGACTAATAACGACAGTGACTACCCAGAAAGCTCTTGCTATGCCAGACACCAAGCTAAGCTGCTAAAATGCATTGTCTCACAGCCCTGTAAAGGACAGTGATGATTACTGCCTTCATTTAATGGGAAGTTAGGTCTTGGTATCATGTGTTTGGTTGTTAATGACAGAACTCTGTGTCTTCGAGGAGCAAAATGCTTAGTCTTACTCTATAACAAGAAGCCTCAAACGAGAGCAAGTGGGTGCCGATAAACTTCTAAGGCAAGGCATTGAGAACCCAAGATCCTATTCGCCTTTCTGCTACGGAATCCTTTCATGTGTCATTTTTATTCCTCAAGAGCTTAATGTAGCTGCTGGGGCTCCAGTTTTCTCATTTTCTCCTCCCCTCCTTGCCAAGTCAGGAGGAAGGAAGGAAGCCAAAGGAGGAATTGTTGGGATGGGGAAGGTTTCGGTTTGTGAGGCTGTCTGTAAGAGGAGAAAAAGCCTTTCTTCATCTGCATCTGTTTGGCTTCCAGCTGAGGCACAGAGAGAGCCAGGCTCAGGGAAAAGGGAAGGGTTCTGATATTTTGTTCTTAGCCTCCATCATAGGAAAAGGTTAGAGAGGGTGTTAGGAGAGACTGGCTCAGTCAGCCCAATATATTTGTGTCCTGTCCCCATACCGCTTGTCAAAGGTGAAATGAGCCTCCTCTGCCCAGTGCCTTGGACCCCAGTAGGCTTGAGCTGAGCCATAGTGCTATCGCGCCTCCTTTTGTGGAGAGGTTAGGAGTCATGGGCCAGTTCTTGCCCTCTTTGTACTTTATTGGTGCAGCAGAAATAGAGCATGTAAGTCCTGGGGCCATTATGAGGAGGAAATCAGGCATTCCCCCATCTCTGGCATAAAGCAAGGGCAGCTGCTCTGCCGGTCATGTCGTTGTGGGTCTCGGGAGAAGTTTCTCTCCAGCACTTACAGTGATGAGTCAAATGGAACGCCCCAGAGCCTCTGCTTCCCAGGGACTCCTCTATCAGACTTGGTCATCAGAGTCAGTAACCAGATGAAGATGAGTGACAGAGCAAGGGCAAAGGTAGCAGAGGGGAGTGATCAGGCACTGTAGGGGTGACTCGGAAGGAATGGACAAGAGACAGTGGCCAGGGACAAGAGGACGGTGCTACAGTGTTGATGCCCTTGGGTGGCTCTAAGGAAACTAGGCATGCTCACTGAGAAGAGGTGGGTATTCCTGGCGGAGGGGAAAGTATATGCTGAGCAGGTGCTGAGGCACAGTAGGGCAACACACAGCTTCTTGGAATCACAAGAATCTCAGACACACTGGAATGTACTGCAGGATTAAAACCAGCCCAACAGACTGAAGCATGATGCATGGTTCCCAGAGTGCTTCCCTTAAGCCAGGAACTGCCCCTGGCTCTCAGGAAGTGTGTCGTATTGGCACTGCATTTTCCCGTCTACGAGATGGAAATGGGAAAGAAGCCTGACTTTGTTAACTGTGTGTCCAATTCAGAGCTGGATGCCTTGAGGACATTGTCTCCCTTGTCCTGGGGTGAGGATTGTGCTCTCGCTTTTACCAGTGAGGAAATGGAGACTCAGTAAGATCTCCTGCCCAGGGATACCTGGCTTGTAAAGCACATGCCAGTGAGGTCGTGCTGACTGGGCAGCCTGGGTGTATTCTTCCTGCTGTAACCTGCACACCACACAGGCACCATCTCATCCAAGAGATCAAATGACAGACACAGTGCTGGAAAACACTTCAGAACCAAGTGCAGTACAAGAGCCGGGATGCACTTATCTATTTATTTACTCGTGTTCTTGTTTATTGAGAACAAGAGAAGCCCCTCCCTTCCCCACCCGGTTGATTTGCACCAGCTTGTCAATTCTTCTTCAGCCAGGCTGATTAGCTGGAGTGGAGCTGTCCAGGTTACCTCCGTGAAGCAGATGACTTGATTGTAGCTCAATGCTTCAGCTGTCACCGGGCTGCCTTCTTAAATATGATCTGAACTCCCCCGATAACCCTTCCATAAAAACAGGGAGAGTGTAAAACCTTACGTGCATCCCTGGGTGACTGCTATAGCCTTCTGAGTTAGCGTCAGAAATGCTCATTGGTAATATGTGGTTTAATCCAAGTAGTAAGGCTTAACGGGCTAATGAATATCATACGTTATACTTTAACTTAACACAGCACCATCCATTATTTGTTATTTTTATTGATTGACTGTTTCCAGGGTATTTAGTGGTAGATTTTTCACTATTAAGATTTACTGGTGCGTACTTAGGTGCCTTCTGTTGCTGTTCCGTCTTTGAGCTGGGGCCCAACTAGTAAATATAGAAGTACGTATGTGTATCGATGCTTTTGCACTTTTTTTTGTTAAAGAGACAAATTGCAAACCATTTTGGAATTAATGAATGTGGTGCACAGATAGCTTGGCTAAAAACAAAGGTTTCCAAGAGACAGTCCACCTGTACATATAGACTAACTGTTTCCATATGCAAAGAGCCCTAAGAAGGGAGAGTCCCCCTCACCCCATCTCCACCCCCCACCCATGCAAAAAATAGCAACAATGTAAAAGATGAGTAATGTCCATACAGAGGAATGTATGTCACCAACCAAGAACTGGAATACTAAGGAATCACACCATCTGGCTTGCACACAGTAGGGATGTTCTCAGGGCCTCTTCTGGGCTTTGTGGGGGTAAACAGTGAGCTATAAGGCCAGCTGCTTAAGAAGCACTTCCCAGCTGGGTGGTGGTGGTGCACGCCTTTAATCCCAGCACTCAGGAGGAGAGGCAGGAGGATCTTTGTTAGTTCGAGGCCAGCCTGGTCTACAGAGTGAGATCCAAGAAAGGCTCAAAGCTACACAGAGAAACCCTGTCTCGAAAAAAGAAAAAAGAAAAAAAAAAAAAATCCCTTCCCTCATGACTCATATCAGTTCAGTGCTCTTAGGCTCGACTGCCCTGCTAAGCCAGACCCCTCAGGCAGAGCTTCATACTCCTTTTTGCTGATCTTCAGTCACACTTGGAGGACTGTGTTCTGGGCCATGTAGGGACAATCAAGGAAAGAGGTGTAGGAAGGTGGATTTCTCTACCTTCTGTGGAAGGCCAGACATTTCCCAATGCCTGAGGATCCATTTGGCATTTGTTTCTTGAACCTGTTGTAAACATAATTTTTCATTTCTTTCATGTAAGTGTATTAGCACTTTCTGTAGATAGTCCCTCAAAATCCTATTAATGATAAATAGAATTCGTTTAGTAATTTGTTTTTAACTGGAACCAGGGCCTAATGCAAACAAGACAAACACTCTGCCCCCTGAGCTACACCCCCAGCCCTCAGCTTTTAAAGTAATGTATGGACATAGTATCCCAGTTCTCACAGGCAGACATGATTCTGGGCAAGTATGAATAGATTTTCTCACCATTAATTTAAAATCGGTGTGGGAATCAAGAATCTCCTTTGACCGTTGTGTGTCTGGTGGTATCTAGTGAGTACTTCCATCACTTGATACTTGCAGGAGATTCCATTCTGCGACCTACATGGATTCTCATATCCTCAGTCTCTTTGGTAAAATGGTACACTATTTGCATAGACCCATGCACATCCTCTCACAGGTATTGAATCATCTTCTGATGCTCTGTACCTAAGGCCATGTAAGTGCTATATGAGTAGTTGTTGCAGTGCTCTTTTATTTGGAGTCTATTTAGAGTATATAAAAAGTCGAGTCTGGACATGTTTACTTAGTACAGAAACACTTGGACTTTATGTTATTGGTTTGCTCTTTGGATAGTTTCAGTCTTTCATTGGTTGATACCTAGATGCAGAATCCACTGATTGGGTGGGATTAATAGACTGGCTATTGGATGATGTAACCTCAAACAGTATCTTTCTCCAGTGGCCTGTTTCAGTACTTTGTGAAATCTCACAGTCCATGTCTTTGGAATATTTGGAAGACGTTTGAGCAAGAATTTTGTATCGGCATATAGTTTAATATGCTGTATGACCAAGGCACCTCATTACCATGAAATGCAGTGTGAATGTTTGTTTTAGCCTAGGATGTACCTGCCATTCAGGCCAGAGCCTCTTATCATTGTGACAGTCTTTTCTTGGAGCACATGTAAAGTCTCTGAAACTATTTTCAGTATAGCATCCCTAGTCAGCACTTACTACATGGTTGAATCTGGCTAGCGAGATGAAAACTTGGTGTCCTTTCTGGACTTTGTCAGGCTGTTAGACTCAGAGCCCACCCCAGCCATTCTCTTCCTGAGTGCTTGGTTTCCATTTTACTCCTGATTGCCATGATCTGACCCAGAAAACTTGCACACCCACCCACCTCTCCAAAGTTAGGTGTCTTGTGTTCTGTGCTACTGATTGGGTGGCAGATGTGGGAAATGTCACCCTGCAGGATGCAACAGCTGTCATGGGTAGCAAACAGCCAGGCAGGACCAAGACATGCCTATCTTTAGATCATTTGACTCATTGGCATGTGACATTCCTCCCAAAATATAGCCTGCTGGGGTCCTAAAGGAAGAGCCCTATTAAAAAGATCCCTGCAAGTTGCTTTTAAACCTCACAAAGGAGCCAGATTAGTCATAGTCCCATGTTTTATGAGTTGTATTGCAGACAGGGTCTTATTCTGTCCCCCAGACTGGCCTGGAACTTATGGTCCTCCTGCTTCAGCCTTCTGATAGATGGAACTGCAGTCAAGGACCACAATGCCAGGGTTCTTGTTGTTATTGTTGTTTTGCTTTTTTTTTCCTGACACATGGTCTCACACTGTAGCTCAGGCTGACCTTAAACTTAAGATGATAACTACATCAGCCTATTAAATGCTTTGATTATAAGTCTCAGGCACCACACCTTAATTATAGTTTTACCTTATTATTATTTATTTTATAAGTCTTTTCAGGCAAGTAGAAAACTAACTTTGGCAAAGGGAGTGATTTGGGCACTCATCTTCAAGAGGTAGTAGTTGAGCCCCTGAGTCTACCTGACACTGAATCTTCCCTTCTCATTTTGGTGTTGCTCACATACATGGCAGGGGCTTTTTCAGTGTTTGAATACCCCCTCTGCTGTTTAGGCATAGAAGTAATGTTCTCCCATGGTATCACTTGGTGACCCTTTCAAACACAGGTCCATGGCAGAAACTGACTGCCTGGAAGGCTTACAGGAGGTCTGGTGAAGGGACCAGCTGCAGCATGTGTTCACATTTTTGGAAAGATCGGCAACACCTATGAAGAGCACCTGGCCATAGCCTGTGGTGCACAAGAAATACCTGGATGAGAGTGGCGGTTGTCTTTTTAGGCTCATCCTCAAAATAGTCTCAGTTGGAGCCCCATAAGGGGTATAGTACCTTCACAAGAAAAGGAAGAAATCAGAGTTTTTGTTCTCTACCATGTGAAGACACAGGGGGAAGGTGGCCATCTTCATCCATAGAGACAGGATCCTCACCAGGCATGGCAGAAAGCTGTTGGTACTTAGTTCTTGGACATCCTAGCCTCTAGAAATGTGACATACAGCCACATCCCTTAGTGATGGAAACTGGTTGTGAACAATACATCACCCAATAATCATCATTGCATAGATATCATAGGTCATAGTTGCCCAAGATATCACATCTATAGTATATTCTGGGAATGCCATCCTTGGTCAAGATGTAGTTTTCTTAATCCTCAAACTAAACCTTGAGGTGACATGTAACCCCTTTAATTGGCAGAAAATTAAAGCTCAGAAACTGAAGTCAAGCTCAAAGAAGCAGGGTAAGGTTGATCCTTGTAAAGTTTTCTCCTCCCTATCTTTAGGGAAGACTACAGGCAGAGCAGCTCGGCCTTCCAGTGGCAGCATGGACCACAGTCTGAGAATCCAGAGGAATCGGAGGTGATTTATATGGAATTCAGAAAGGCGTACACAGGTTTTCCCTCTTGTCTGTCTCCTCCTACCCGAGGCTTGTCCAGGATGAACTTAAGTGAAGTACAGGACTCAGGCGTTTCACTGGAAAGTAAAAATGAAAATCAAGGAGACTGAGATGGGCAGGATCCAGCAGCTGCTGGGCAGGGCAGTTTTGGGAGGAGGAGAGCAGCTGTTCCTTCAGCACCAGCTCTGTGCATGGCATCCAACATACAAAAAGGAAAAGGCTTCCGTTCTGGGACTCAGGCAAGTCTCAGGAAATAGAGGCAACCCAAACAGAGATGCATGTGGGTGACGGGATTCCTAGGGGAGCCAGCTCTAGGAAACTGGCTGGCAGGGAGGCTGGTCTGGGTGCTGGGCTGCTGAGGATGAAGTGTAAACCCTGAAGGATGTTTGGGGGTTGCCCAGCAGCAGAAGGGAAGGGCTACCCTTGGGAGGAGCTTGAGCAGAGGAGAGAGGCAAGGTAGGAAGGCAGATATGGCCTTGGAGGTGGCACACTGTGGGGTGGGGGTGGGGGTGGGGGTGGGGGTTGGGGGGGTAGGGAGACAAGAGTGGGATGAGCCCTCAGAGAGCCACACCCAGACTTTGCACTTGCCTTGTTTGTTCTTCGTCGTCTCCTTCTCCAATACAGACTGCTAATTAAATGTTTCTTTATAGATTCCTAGATGCACATTAACATTGTCTACTTTTAATTCCATATAATGGGGGAGGGGCGTTTCTTGGTTTTTATTGACTGCTTCTTTATCTGACTTCACATAATTAGAAAATAAACAGATAAAATGATACCTTTGCCACTAATGAATAATTCATACCCCCCTTGTCTTTTGTCATAAGAGGAAGCCTAGCAGGTCTGTCTTAAATGAGGATATCTGGTAGATGAGAGAAAAATGTGAGTGATTAACTCCAAATTGAGTGGATTGTGAATTCTGAGGAGTCTGAGGAGTCCTCCGTAATAAAGTTTAGATTGGTTCACTTAACGGTTCACCTGGCTCAGGTGGAGCCCACATTCACAGCATATGAGTGCTATTGACCTGTTAATTTGAAATGTTCTAATCTGCATAAAAATGGATTGTATTAATTGTTTCACATTAACCAGGTCTGATTGTAATGTCTGATTGAATTAGGCTAAGTTTTCTCTGTCCGCCTCTTCCACAGTCTCATTCACCCCAAACACATGTAACTTTCCCCCTCCCTGCCAATCATCAGGCTTGGAGGGGCTGCACTGCTCTGACATTGCAGACGCCTGCCATGTTTTTTATAAATATAAAACAGCCACGAGCTCTGTGTGTCTACGGTGCGTGACATGGCCGTCCAGATGCCTCTTGGTTTTGATTACCCCCAGTCACATTTCTCCACCCGACCTCACTGGTTTACAGCCTTTTCAAAACCTTGATTAATAACTCATACACCTTAAACTAGCCTCTCCTTCAGAAAAAGCACTGGAATGGAAAAAAATAGATGTAAAAATATAGTTTCTAACCATCCTAAGAACTCATAGCAAGATCGGTGGTTTTGTGTACCCTGCTAAGTCCCTAAGTTATAGTTGAACCTGGTCTTCCTCTCAGAGAGACTGAATTCTGGTTCTGGTGACATGGCTTAAGTATATGACAAGTCAGCCACAATGCTAGTAAACAGACAGGGAAAGTTCCAATTACATAAGACTAAAGTTCAAGTGTGTTGTGGCGTCTTCAGAGGAGATCGCTTTCCTGAATGATGCTCTGGTTTTATTTTGCCCCCCTCATCGCCTTTTCTGGATTCTCAGGCTGTCCACTTGTCTCCCAGATCTGAAACAGCCTTCCCATCTATGACTAAGAAAACCAGAACCTGTTCTGGGAAGCTGTCCTTTCCCCTGCCCATGTGCAAGGCTCTCCTAGTCTCTCAGAGCTCCCACCAGAGGCCGGCATTGTATTTAACTTTCTATTTCCTGTTTATTTCAGTCAAGTGGGGCAAAGGGTTCTGTTACCAATGTGTAGGAAGGCAGGACTGCAGATAGAAACTTGGGGAGAATTAGGTAACATATCTCAGGCCCTGGCTATTCAGCCTGTGATCCAGTGGCACTTTAGTGTCCCTGGGCAATGGGGTAGAGTTGAACTATCCCATACCTCTCAGGCCAGCAGGATCAGAATGTGGGTGTAACTAGCCCAAGTGAAGAGAGAGACAGATATATACAGATAGATAGATATATAGATAGATAGATATAGATACAGATATAGATAGATAGATAGATAGATAGATAGATAGATAGATAGATAGAGATAGAGATATAGATAGATAGATAGATAGATAGATAGATAGATAGATAGATAGATAGAGATAGATATAGATAGATAGATATATCTATCTCTATATTTATCTATATCTATGTATGCAGAGAGAGAGAGGGGGAGATACACACACATACACAGAGAGAAAGAGACATAGACACAGACAGCGAGAAAGTAAGTTGGGGAGCACTGGGCTAATTTGGCTTTGCAATCACCTGATTGTCTTTATAAAGTATTTGGGTCCCCCGCACAGGTGCCGATTCTGCTGGCTGGGGGTCTTTGCAAAGCAGTCCAGAGGGAGCCAGCTTGAGAGGCCCCCCAGCTGCTCTGTCACCCACGCTCCCACTCATCCTGCTCTCTTGTCCTTTCCACGTGTGGCCTCGCTGAAACACTTCTGTACTTTTGAATCCCGAGACTTTAATAAAACATCTCTGCATAATCATTCTTGAAAGTGAATGGAAATGAGTTACCACGGTTGCCTTTAATGCTGATTTTGATGATGCAATTGGAACACATTTATAGAAAATTACAATCAATAGTTTGAAGAGCAGAGTCATATAACTGGCAGAAAAAGGATTCAGAAAGTTGTTAGTTGACCGAAGTAAATCCGATGGGATAAATCAGGCTGTTGGTGCCAATTTGCACAGGGATAGGATAGGACGAGAGAAGACATGGCTTGATCTCTCTTAATATGAGAGGACACTTACAGGTTCCTTTCCCTTTGAGCCCTAGACTGCACAGCTGTGACATTATATGGCTACTTTATCCCAGTATGATTATCAAATGCATTAATGAAACTACAGTGTTCATTTAGATCAGATACTGGACTGCTGTGTCCCCTGTGGGTACTGGACATTGAGGACATGGTGAGCATCATGGGTAATAGAGAAATCATACCATGGGAGGTGGAGTGTGTTGGTACGAATGTTTGAAAAAGAGAGGATGTGGAGAGAACACATATAATTGCTTTTTTTCCCCCTAGAATGATGACCAATGTGTGTGGAAAGAGGGGAGCTGTGCTATGCTTCACCACGGGATAGCACTGGGGCCAGTGGGATTCATGGAGGCAGGCTTTGGCTCAGCGTAGGAAAGACTTCGTGCCAGAGAGCGCTGTCCAATAATAGAACCGGCTGCCTGGGGAGATGGTGAGAGCGAGCAAGCTCTCTATCTTTGGAAATGTTCTAGCGGAGCCTGGATAGCCATCTGTTGTGGGTATTGGGGAAAGATTCCTGCATGTGATAGATGAGTCGAATTGTGCTGATGATAATAGTAGTCAAAGTGTCTACTATATGCTCTTTGCAGATGCCTTGCCAAGTACTTTGTCAGGCAAGTTTGTATCCATTATCACCTTTCACCCATGAAAGCCGAGCTGGGGTGGGGGCTACCACTCCATTTGCATAGATGAAAGGGGATCGGGTGGCAGTTTGAACCCTGGGTTTCCTGACTCCAATGCAGCTTGTTCAGCTGTCCTATCTGCTTTTGACGGCCCTGTTCCAATTGCAGAGATTCCAGGATGGATTTCGCGTGTATTCATACACTGAATTTGAGGTGACCTGTAGGCAAGCCACGTGTAAAAGGCACTGAAGGGAGTTGAATATGGAGTGCAGGGAGTTGTGGAGAGTGGTCATGTATCAGAGAGACCTGAGCATCCTTGGCCATCGGAGGAGAGGAACGGACTGGGGGCTGTTTTGCGAGAACGAGGAACGAGGAATATGACATTTTTATTTTGCTGAGTCATTATAAGCCTTGGTTTCTTGCGTGTAAGGAAGAGATGGACACAGTTCCTCATAGGGTTTTGAGATTAAATGAGATTTCATACAGAGCGTGATTATAAGTATCTAGGAGTCTGTGTTGTAGACAGTGGCCCTTGACATGCTGAGATTCCCAAGACAGTGATAGCAGAGTCAGGAGATTCTGAGCTCTGACTCCTATGTCCTGAAGAGGACAGAGGGAGCGGCTAATGCATATTGGAAGATGACTTTTATCATTTTGTGATGTGTTTATGTGTATGTAGTGTGTGGTGTGGTACAGTATTGTGTGATATATCCACAAGAGTGTGTGGATCCATGTGTGTATGTGTGTGTGTGTGTGTGTGTGTGTGTGTGTGTGTGTGTGTGTGTGTGTGTGTGTGTAGAAGCCCAAACAGGATGCAGGGCCTTCTCCATAGCTGTCTCTTTGCAGCCTTGGGGTAGGTTCTCTTACTGATGCTCACCATTTTGGCTAAGCTGACTGGCTAGAGAGCTATTGAAATCTGCTCATCTCTGCCCCAGAGCCACGTCTGATTTTTTTTTTAACATGGGTACTAATATCTTCCACTAGGGCTCTTATGCTTACAGAGCAAGTGTTCTTGTCCTCTGAGTTGTCTCCCTACTCTCAGAAGATAGATTTTAACCCTAGTAAGTGTGAGTGCTCCTGTAAATATCTTACCTTCACTGAAACAGTGTAAGATCAAGGTCGACACTGGAGTCATAAAGCAGTGGCTGAAGGCACACACTGTGGGTATCTGGGCACCATTGCTGCCCATCTGTGTATTCCTCTGTACCATTCCTCTGTATGCCTCTGTTTGAGGATGTTTATCTACTTTACTCAGATCAGCTAATGTGATAAGAATTCAACTCACATTTTAAAAATAAATTTGTACCATTAATGACCATTAGCTAATTTAGCCTTAATTATCAGTTTTCTTGTGATTTTCCAACTGTAGCTACCCACTCTTCACTGTCTTACCTTGTATATCACATGGAACAGAGTCAGCATGAAGCAGAAGTTAGGAAGACTATGCAGGTGGATTACTTGGGTTTCCATTTCAGCCCAGTGTTCCTAGTCTGTGACTTGGGGGCTACTTCCCATCTGCCAGCCTTGGTTTTTTTTTGTATAATGTGATGGTGGTCGCACCTACCTATTTCATACCAACTTGTGATTAAGTGACACACATATATGGTGTACTTACCAAGTGCCTCGGAGTCTTCAGCACAGAAAATAAATTTTCAACCAACAACGGGTTATATCTATCCTTATTGTATGTATTGATGCTATTTAGATACTTCTATAATGTTTGAGCATAATCTATAGACAGCTTTCTGTATAAGCAAGCAATTCATGCATGGCAGGATATAAAGGAATAGGTTTTGGTAATTGCTTTCTGGAACTTAGAGAAGTCAAGAAGTATTAAGGTGACTAAGAATCTTGCAGAGGAATATGAGCTGGTCGGTTAGGAGACAACCAATGACCTGGTTAGCAGTGACTTTGTGGGATACAGTCATTCTGTTGCTGGTTACAGCAGAGCAGGTGCCCCTAAGGTAACTAGAGTAGTTCAAAGCTGGTAACAGAGGCTATAGCTCTTTCTGTTAGCTCCTTAGATTGTTTCATAGTCTCAGAATAACTGTCAAGGATCGACAGATCATATCCTCATATCATGTCATTGAAAACAGAAAGAAGCTAAGGCAATGGGGATGGTCAGATGGGACTTCCTTGTTTGTTTACTCTTTGTTTTAACCAGAGGAGAAAAAATGGTTTCCAAGAAGGGACTGTCCTATAACACAGCACCTACCCACTCCCCGCTTGGTCTCCATTTGCCAGAACTGGATCACATTGCCACTTCCAGCCAGAAGGGAGGCCAAGAACACAAATATCTGGCTTGTTTCAGCATCTCAGCTTTCCCTAGGTCAGTGACTAGTGAAAATGGGGCAACTTCTATGTTGTAGGAAAGGCTACTGGAGAGGAAGCTGGTTTAGGGGGGAAGAAGAGAAAACAGACTAAATTAAGGAGGCTTCAAGGGCCCTTAAGAAGCCTTCCTCTATAGAGGCATCATTTGCCAGTGACTAATGCAGAGGAAGTGCCTGGATTCCAAATATGTGAGCAGGAAAACTGTCATGGAAGAGGCAGCCAACTGCTCTCGTTTGCAGCTGGTGACTCTGACCCTATACACCCTCTTCAGTCCTCAGCTGCTGGGTACCACTGCATCCTTTCGGGAGCCAGACCATGTGTTAGGCCAGAATAAAGATGCTCATCTCAGTGGCTTCTCCTGTTCTCCAGGCAAGCTGTTCGCAGGGAGAGGGGCAGCATACACAGGAGTAACAGGTCCAGTAATTAGCAAGAGCCCCGAGGCCTTGCATCACTTCTAAAAAGACAAGGTGATTCAATAAGATCTGTCACTACCCCTGAGAGTTTCGCAGATGGAGAGACAGGTGGGGACCTCCAGTGCTAATGACATGGAGGCCCCTGGCCCACAATTGCGAGAGTAGATGAGGTAGGAGATGTGGGACAAAAGCAGAGCAGGTGGACATGAGGCTGCATGCATGCCTGCTGGGAATGTGTGAACCTGTTTTTACGTACGACGCCTGTGTTTTATGCACGATCCTGGCAAATCGTGCCACTCCAAGGGGTAGGACTGTGATGGTGTGAGCCTGTTAAAATAAACACGCGTGAGTGGGAATGCATGGTACAGCAAGCCCAAGCCTCTACCCATATCCTCTGTCCCCGGGCCAGAGGCTAAGGAATCACATGAGCATCTACTTTTGTCTTTACACAAATTAGTTGGTAAGTCAAAGGTTGGGCTTGTGTCGGCTCTGTGTGACTGTTTTCTAAGGGAGGATGGAAGGAAACTTGACCTTACCGAGGAGATACCCTGGAGCTTGCTATCTCAGCAGGAACTTGGTAGGCTCCTGGAGCTTAACAGCCAGCCACAGCGGAGGCATTGCAGTTCCAGGTGGGGTATTTGGGGTGGAGAAATTACACGCCAACAGAAGAAAGCTGTAGACTTCAGGAAGCACCTGGCACTTAAATTTCTAGCGCTTCTTTCTCCTGCAGGAACAGCACCGATTTTTCCTCTTCTAAGGATACCTTTCCTGCTTAAAATGCATGATTGGATGGAACTACCACTTAGCTCCACCTTTAGACACATTGGATTGTTCTAGGAGTATGCTGATAACTTTATCCGAACCAGTCTTTCTTGGGATATTTGAGTGGCAGGTAGGAGAGAGATTGGAGCCAGCCAGACACTAACTAAAGTTTGTTCATGACTCTGGCTTCACAGCTTAGAAGCACTGTTGACTGTGGGAGGTAGAAATTCAATGATAGAATGAAATTTAGTGATAGATGGTTAAATGAACTTTGGTTAAAGGGATGATAGGCATAAAACTTTTGAAAGTGTAGTCCCCAGTTCCTCACCCTGTATATATTGTCACAGAGGCAGACCAGGTCACTCCAAATGGTAGAAATCCGTGAATATGAACACCCACATCTTACCACCCCCTTCTCTCATGTGTATGTTGCTGTGGAGGATTTGTTGATAAATAAAACTCTGATTGGCCAGAAGCCAGGCAGGAAGGATAGGGTAGGCGGGACAAGAAGGAGAAGAATTCTGGGAGGTGGAAGGCTGAGGCAAGGAGATGCTGCCAGCCGCCGCCATGACAAGCTAGATGTAAGGTACTGGTAAGCCATGAGCCACTGCCAACTTACAGACTAATAGAAATGAGTTAATTTAAGATATAGGAACAGATAGCAAGAAGCCTGAGCCATTGGGCCAGTTTAAATAATAGAAGTGTCTATGTGTTTATTTTATAAGTGGGCTGTCAGACTCCCGGGGTTTGGCGGGACCTGGAGAGAAAACTCCAGCTACAGTATGTATGTGTGGCACGCATGCATGTATATGCATATTCACATGTGCGTGGATGTATACATATATATGGGTATATATGCACGTGTGTGTACATGTGAAGGTCAGAGGTTGATGTCTAAAGACTTGCTTGATAATTCTCCACCTTATTCATGGAGGCATAGTTTCTAAATTGAACTCAGAGCTAACCAATACAGCTAGTGTAGCTAGCTAGCCTGGAGGTCCTCTGTCTCCATCTTCTGAGTCCTGGAATAATTAATGAGCTGCCATGCTCGCTGTGCTTTGAGGTGGGTCCTGGGGATCCAAATTCTGTTCCTCGTGCTTGAGTGACAAACCCTTTAACCATCAAGCACCTCCCTACCCCACATCAGATTTCTCACCGAGGGTAGACAGAACACGCAGAAAAACTAAATACAATTTGAAGATTTTGCCCGGTGTCAGAACAGCACTTTTCATCATCCGTTTACCGGCTAATCAACTGAGGGTTTTCCTAACAGGCTGATTGTGACTCTGCAGATCTGAAATGGTCCCTGATGTTTCAGCCAGACTTGCATGTGGTATGGATGCCACAAACTCATTGTTTGAGATTCATGAGCCATGTGCAATGCAGGAATGGGTAGAACTGAGCTGCCATAATAATCCAATAAGAGTACTGGAATAGACTCGGGGAAGTAGCATTTGAGCAGGCCTGAAATAGGCAACTCTATTTACATAATTCAGTGACTATCCTTTTTCTAATTAGATACACATCTACTACTGTTCGCTACATAACAAATTACCCAAAGCACATCACCATAAAAGTATAAACTTACTGTGTTCTACTTTCAGGGTCAGGTCAGTGGGTGCCCTTGCTCAGGATGTCCAATTGGGTGATATAATCCAGGAACTAGCCCTGGCCAGTATAATCCAGGAACTAGCACTGGCCAGTATAATCCAGGAACTGGCCAGGGCTACTGCGGTCCACAAGCTCACCTGTACCAGCTCCGGTTCCAGCCCTAGAACACAGCAGGCTATGAGATGGAGGGCCTCAGTGATTCTTGATTCTTTGTCTGGAGGCCTCCTTCAGTGCCTTGTCATGTATGTCGCCCCATAGACCAGATTACAGGATGGTGCAGGCTTCTCTGAGATGAAGCAGGTGAGAGGCCAAGAGCTGGCATACCAAGAGGAAAGCAATGTGGTTGTATAGTGACACACCATCAGTGATAGAAATAGAGACGGTTTGTTAAGAGGGAAGACACTTGAGTGTGGGAGTGTGCTAGGGAGCTGGGGAAAAGCACACAGGTGCTGCTCTACAAATTCCATGACCCTTTGTAGGTCATTTACATAGCTCATTTTGTCTCTGATGTTGGTACATCTGTGGGGTTTTCTGCACCTGTGGGTAGCTCCCTAAGGTGGGTTTCCAGTCTTTGTCTGTCAACTGGCTTCTTTCACATGTTAATCTTGATGTCAGTCTCTCCACACCCCCACTCTCTGCCACAGCAGGGCCTCTCTACAACCTAATCTGTCAAGCAACACCTCATCACTTCTGCTGGGTTCTGTTGTTGGAAGTGAATCATGAGGTTACCCACACCCGGGGAGATTACCGAAGGCATGAGTGCCACAAGGTGGGGGTCACCATATGCCATTTTATAGGCTGACTACCACAGTACGTATTAACTCTCTGGGTATCATCTGTCCTTATGTAGGTTGGTGTTATAGTGAGTCTGTTAAGCAAATAGCATCATGAGATTGTTTGGCTCCCAACAAAAACCAGAATCCCCCTAAATGGTTCTTATTGAGCTAGAGTTTGGGTTTGGCTTACCTTCAAATTTGAAGGTGGGTTTATGCAAGCCTTTTTCTTGTTTTTGAGACATCCGGGCAGAGGCTGGGAGGCCACCCGAGAGCTTGTGGGCTGCTGAGCTCTGACTGACCCTCTGGCCATTTTAGTACTGCCAATGAAAGTGCCTGAGGAGCTGCCAAGGAGACAGCTGCTGCTGCCGGAGAAACACCCTCTGCAGCCTGGCATTTGTCCGGTAATTGCTCTCCAAGAGAAAGTAAACTCTTCACTTCGGGGGTTGGGGAGGGGGGGAAGGTGGATGGTGCCTGGTTGTCAAGTGTAGGGGTGATTTAGAACAAGTGCTGCAAATAAAATGCAAAAGATTGCATTAAAACCTAGAAGATATTTGTACAGGTCTAAAGTTTGGCTGCTGGAAAACCCACTGGCAAAGGGAGTGCTCATTTCCCAGGCAAAGAGTAACATGCAGTCAATTGAATTACGTGCAAGCCACCTCTTACATTCCCTTTCTTGTTACTTTTGAAGTCATTTTTCTTTTCTTTTTTCTTCTCCTCCTCCTCCTTTTTTTTTGGACAGGGTTTCTTTGTGTAACAGTCCTGGCTGTCCTAGAACTACCTGTGTAGACCAGGCTGTCCTCGAACTCACAGAGACCCACCTACCTCTGTCTCTCAAGTGCTGGAATTAAAGGCGTGCACCACTACTGCCTGGCCGAAGTTATATTTCTTTTGTGACAGTCAGAACCAGCATTTTCTTTGGCCTTAGAGTCTGATAATGTGGAAAGCACACTGACTTAGGAAACCACACTGACTTAGGAAAGGGTGAGTGGTAGTGGATTTGTACACTTGAATGCTGATGTCCCTGACGTTGTGAGTCGTAGAATCCATCCACCCACCCACCCATCCAATCATCACCCACCCACCCACCCATCCAATCATCCACCCACCCACCCATCCAATCATCCACCTACCCACCCACCCATCCAATCACCCACCCACCCACCCATCCAATCATCCATCCATCCATCCATCCATCCATCCATCCATCCATCCATCCATCCATCCATTCATCCATCCAGTTTTCAGAGCAGAGCCAACTCATCCCTTTAGAGCAACAGGTATAATGCTGCAGTCCCATGGTAATATGAGAGCCGCCAGAAAAATGTTTTACTTTCTTTTAAAATCGGAAGAAGGAAGCTGTGAGGGATGGAGACTGTGTTTGTCTTCATTCACACATGTTTACAGAGTGTCCTTTTAAGTATTTTGTATGGAGGGAGAAGTGTTGGGGGACCAGTAGTTATGTTGCGGAAACTCCACGAGGCACAGAGGGGCTGCAGCTCATCATTCAAGGCCCTCACTGAAGACTGACACAATCCCAGACCTCCATCACTTCCCAACTGTACCGTGAGGTCTCATTCTCTTTTGGCTTCACCCCACACTTGCACTGAGTATCATTTCCACAGAAACAGCGAGTGCCTAAAAACTGGGGCACTACATTCTTAATTTTAGCACCCCATCTGCTCTGAGTAATGACAAACAGAGATGCACAAAACCATCTTTTCAGAGAGCCTCCCCCCAGGATTCCTGAACAAATGTGGGGCCCCAGTGAGAGCTAGTGACACCCGTGCCATACCCTGATGCCATGGCCTATGGACAGTGCAGTTTGGCTTGAGTTTGGAAATGACATCTTACAATCCCCAGATAACGAACAAGTGGAAGCCATCATGTTGGAGTTTGCACACTGTATGGCAGCCCAGCAGCCACTTCAGCAAATGAGGAGCTTAGGAAGTCTGGCTCTCTTTCCTCTGTACACTTGGAATGGGGGCTGGTTTCCATTCAGTGCACAGAGCACTCCCCTCCAGTTTCCTATGTGAGCTGGAGCTTTAATAAAGCCATTGTGTGACCCTGGGTCTAACAACAACTAAATTGATCCTAAGTGCATTAGTGCGTGTCCTGGTGATGTTGCCCGTGGCACTGGGTTTGTGATGCCATACTACCTTTGGATGAGTTCATTATCAAAAAGGAACCTCTGAATTATTATAGGAGGCATCTGCTTAGATTAAGTTATATGTCCCTCTTTGAGTCTCAGCCTCCCTGTTGTGTGAAATGAAAGATCCAGGTCATAAACTCCCTTGGCTCTGGATTCTCTCATTTGAGCTTCCCGAGTTAAAGCCTGGGGAGTTGTTGAGGGAATCAGACGTGGGTGGAACAAGTACATGTAAATATTATTCAATTTCATCTTTGTGAAGAGGGACAACGGTGGGCCAGGACCATTTTGCACACTTTCCTCAACAATGATAATATCACAAGACAAAAGCTATTATTCCAATTTCAGAGACCGACGCTAGCAACTCTGGCCAGAAATTAAAGGCAACCTCCCCTCATGCATGGCCACTATTTTCCTATCACCATGTCTTTCACAGTCACATTGAGAAGGAGGATGTATCCATACACAGCAACACTGACCCAGTCAGCGTCAGATGACGTTGACTTGAGTTGAGATGCCCATAGATGACCTTGGCTTGAGTGTAGAGCCTGTTGGAAATGAAGGGTGTGGACGTTCCAGGTCATAAAGCTTCCGGGTGACGTTAGCTTGCCTGACCAATGTTCATTTATTGAGAGCAATGTCTAATGCCATAAATGTGTATTAGTCAACAGGGCTGGTTTTCCTTTGCCTTGCAAGGGAGGCAGAAATCTCCTAAGTTATTCCCAGGCAGCCACAGCCACACAGATATCTGGGTATTTTTTCTCCATCTTGTGGTTTGACCTGTTGAGCCTGGATCTCAGCTTCCATTGTACCTTCAATGTAGATATCTAGAAGGTCAGGACTGTTTCACAGTCTCCCCTGTGGGCTGGGTGCTTCCTCCCTCTGGGCCACCAACTTCTCATGATATGAGAGCTCTTTGTCCTGTCCTATGATGTTGAGGACAGCAGCAGCCATTGGAAAACTGTGTTGCCTCTGGTATTTATTGTCCATGGCAGCTGTGGAGCCAACCCATCAGTGACTAGCACAGTGAATTTCTAGAGCTGCATCCCAATACCCTCCTGTAGTTTGCTGAGTGAGAGATGTCACTCTGTCCCTTATCTGGGGCACCAATGTAATTTTGATAACAAGAACCAGGTTAGTGGGACAGGGAGTAAAGGATCTCCTCTCCCTTCCTTTCCCTTCTCTTCCCCTCCTCTCCCCTCATCTCCTCTCCCTTCCCTTCCCTTCATCTTCTTTCTTTCATTTGTTATTTATTTGTTTTGTTCCTTTCTTTCACATACAGAACTGGCTACTCCTAAAGTTTTTCTCCTCTAGGGTCCCATGGCTAGTGGCTGCTCAGAACTCCAACTCTAGATTACCGAACTGCTTAGCAGCAAAGCCCTTGCGTTCTCCAGAGCCTGGCCCTGGTCTGTACCTTGCTAGCCTGTGTTTTACTGCACTCTCTTTGCAGCATGCTGGACTAGAATCCTTGGCTCATTTTATTTCTGTCCCAGGAGTTTCGGGCTTTCTGTTCTGCCTGAAATGCTCTTCCCCAGCTTCTCCAAGCCATACACTCCCACTCCCACTTTCTTGAATGTTTTTGCTCTGGTGCGTACGCCCCTTCCCTGACAGCTGCCTTAAAAACACGTACTCCTCTCCTGTGGAAGTTGAGATGAGCACCCCCTCACTCCTAGTTTCTCTCCTAGCACATCTGGCATGTTATGTTTGATTTATATTTCTGTTTACTGACTGCCTCCCTCCTCCAAAACATAAGCTACACGCCAGAACTAAATAACCCGTGGCAAAAACCCCCGCTTTAAAATGCACTTCAACGGTCCGTGAAGTGTGTAAGTCAGCAGGTGTATTTGGAGTGGAGAGGTCTGTGCTCTGTGCCCTTGCCCTGATTGCGTTTGCATTGGACCCTAGCTGTGTCTCCCCATGTGACCACACCCTGCCCCACTCCTCCGCTGATCACTCATCGAAGTCACTAGCTGTGATCTGAACTGTGCCCTTTGCCCTCTCTGCTCCTTTGGTGGCCGGTGCGTCGCTGGAGGGCTGGTGCAGCTGTCTTCCCCCCGGGGGTTTGCCTCTGCAGCTCGGTGAACATGGGTATTGTGCTATTTAATTTCATTTAACTTTTTATTTCAGGGTAGAGATCTTTATTAGAAATAAATGTGTTCGGGCTATGGGGTTTTGTTTGCTTTTGGCATGCCGAGGTATTTCCCATGAGTTCTTTCTCCCTGTGCCTGAGGTTCTGAGCACTTTTTCTGGAACACACTCTGTGAAGCTGCCTCGGGGGAAATTATGTTCAGAAACAGAGGGCTTCTTCTCTAGAGTACGCCAAAGTTTGATTGTCTTTTTAGTTCTTAAAGTTTTTTTTTTCTTTTCCTTAAAGTTCTTGTTATACTTCTGAAAATACCTTCATCTCAGCAATGTACCTGGAAAAGCAAATGGCTTTAGATGTTAATAATGTGCAGTAGTGAGGAATTCAGGGATGAAAGTGATACTGTTTCTTTGGACCCCAGATAGACTGGGAACCAGATGACCTGGCTAATGGTTCTGTAGAATGTTCTAATTGAGTGACCAGTCAGTCTATAAGATACGGTCCCTTGTCTGAGCAATGACAACTCTAAGCCTTTGATATGGACCGTCTCCAATAACCTGTCCTGCTTTTCAGTGCTAGCTTGGCAGCCTGAACACTTGGGGGCCCAACTTGCCCTCCACTGCACTCCAAGGGTGGAAGCTCCAGGTGGACCACCCTCCTTCTCAGAGCCTTGCTTACTTGGTCTGTGCAATGAGGACCAAAGTCTCTGTTAGGTGTTTCCCAGCAGCATCAAGAACATTTTATTTGGGCATACTAATGTGAAGTACTTTTGAGCCCTCGGGCCTTGTGATTATTTGAAGCAACTTATTTTATCGTGTGATTTTTCTGGCTGTGTGCCACCAGAATGGAGGGATAAAAGTCAGGAGATGAAAAGGCATCGCACATCATACTGACAGTTTTTAAATTCTGCTTTTAAAATATACCGGGTTTATGTCTCCTTTTTGAATTTTGTTTTTAATCTCCACTTTATATTTTAAGTTCTTGACTTGAGCTTGGGGAAAGGGCTGTGGCTTTCATGCAGGTTTTCAAAGGCCTATTTGATAGTCCCAGTTCTTCACCTCTGATTTTCTGTGGGTGTTTCCCTCTGGAATTCCTGAGGGGAGGAGAGCTTTCCTGGCTTCCTGATGATCACATGACCCCTCTTCCTTGGTGGACCTAAACTGCTGAAGCCTAGAGACTCACAGGCGGCAGGGGATTTACAGGGCCAGTTAACTGCTGCCAGTTAATGGGAACCTAATGAAGACCAGCTCAGGTTTTTTTTTTAAGTTAAAACCCAATTAAAAGCCTGGAGTAATTAATTTACTAGTTTGGCTCCTGGAAGCTGTTTAGTGTGAATCTAGTTGTTATCTTGCTCTTGATCCCTTGGTTCCTGAAGAGTGTTCCTAATTTAGATCGTAAACTTTAATGGCCAGAGGTTGAAGTTCCTTCCAGAGAGAACATCCTCAGTCAGGTCAGTAGCCCCATAGCCTTGGCCAGGGATCAGAAACTGGGCAGATAGTGAAGCTGTGTGATCCAGACTCAGCAGATGAAGGAGGAGGTGTAGCCTCACTGGGTGGGGCTGAGTCGAGAGGGTTAAGGTAAAAGACCCAGCTTTCTCAATGTCATTCAGGGTGGGAATACCCACACTCACATCCCCAGTCCCCATGGTCTTCATTTTAAGTCCAGAACTGAGATTGTCATTAAGGATGTATAATAAAGACCCAGGAGTCAGGTAGTATTTGCAAGGTATGAAAAAGGATCCTTGGGCCAGAAGACAGGAATTCCAGTTCTTTTTTTAGCTGTTGTTTGCGTGGCTTTGCCATTCAGGGTAGAATGAGCCCGCGTCATCTCCTTTTCTGGGTTGCCATGTGGATAGAAAGAGAACTCCAAAGAGAAGTGCTTGGTAAACCAGGGCAGTGGCTGTGAGCCGGAAAACGTCTTCTGCAGAGCCACTCTCCCCTTGGGTCCCTGGGTTCCTGCCCTTGCTCTGCTGCTGTGCTCTCACAAGGCTTGCTCTCCTCCAAGCAGATGAAAATGGGAGGTGAGGGTGCAAGGGAGGAAGGGAGAGAACAAGCTGGTTAGGCCTCAGGCCTCAGCCTCCCCTTCAGCCTCTACCAACACCTCTGCTGCCCTGCTGAGCAGGTGAAGTGAGTTAATGGTGAAATGTCAGGAAGACACTTGGGGGCTTTTAGAAACGCTGCCCCATGACATGACATACAGACATGCTGTCGGTAGGCAGAACAGCCATGCTTACATCTTTAATCACTGTGTTGCTTTTGTGAGTTGTAATCAAGAGCCCTCTTTGAGGATGGTGGCAGAACACCCTCAAGGACGTGAGTCTAATATTCCTTTTAAAAGTTTGCATGAGGAGAGTCTGCCCAGCAAGCTCATTCTTGGCAGGCAGAAATTAATCTGAACCGTTCTCCGAATTTACCAAGCAAGTGCTTGCCTGAATAGACAAGGAGCCTAGGGGTATTTTTTGTGGGAGTGATGAGTTGTGAATTTCAATACGATATGTGTGTTAAAAAAAATAACATCGGTCTGTTTTAAGAGAAAAAAGAAGTTTCTGAGTGTTTGGCAAAGCAGGTTATTTTTAAACTGAGAAAAAAATAGTATTGTAGAGATTTGAAAGATTTCACGGCTTTATTTATTCAGTTAATATATATGTGGGGGTTTCTTGCATCTTATTAAGACAGGGACAAAGGAAAATGTAAGGGAAATAGGGGACCATCTGTGCCCTCAGGTGGCCTTCAGGCTCACTGTGGGACCAGATGCAGGTAGGGCAGAGTGACAGCTGATGCGAGGCAGGCTGGTTTGATGGAGAGATTGGATACTTAATACTTTAAATGAGGTATGCTTGGGTATGCGTGGGTTCTGTCAGAGAAATAGTATCTAGGGCTGAATGTCCCATCACTTCTGGGCCTTAGTTTGTCCTGCTGCAGAGTGGGTCTAATAACAGCTTCCAGGCTAAGCTTAAGGTGTCCCTTAAGCAATAACAGCGAGACAGGAGTAAGTCATGCTTCGCACAGACCACGGCACAAGGGCAGTGGCACACTGAGTGGCATGCTGCTCCCTGTCACCGTCTCATCCTGAGCACATAGGCATGGGGCTCCTTAGACTTTTGAAGAGTCGAGACCATGACAGAATGTTCTTCTTACGGTCTGAACTAGGATTTTGAGCAGATGTCTCCTCCTTGTCCCTCTAGGGCACTCCCTTCCCTTCCTCAACTTTCTCCCTTTAATTCTCCGAGACTGCCCTGTGAGGACCACCTCAGTCTCCTTGTCCACCTGCCTAGCTGTCCACCCTATCTTAGGCCTCCTGGATGCTTATTGGAATTGGTGTGTCCTGAATCCTGGCAAGAGGAAATGAAACAGGTCTATGGTTTCCAGTCACCTTTGACTTTCTTCCTACTGGGTTGCCTTTGGTCTACCACCAAAAGCCAAAGCTCTGCTTAAAGCAGCTTTTCCTCCTGTTCTGGATGACCTCCACCAGGCCTGGCAGTAATGCCACTCTGTCCCTGGGGTCCTACACTGCCCTTTGAGGTGTCCCTTAAGCAAAGCTCACTCTTGTATAAGCAATCTCCTTATGAAATCTTCCGAATAATCTTACTGTGAGTTTGACATCTGATTCCCGCTGAAACAGCAAAGAGGGTACTGAGTTTAAATAGGTGTGGAGGTGTGGTGTTCCATGGCCACTCAGGCTCTGATCCGTGTTCCTCAGATGTACCTGTAGCACGGGTTTCATGTGTGGATGAGGACTGAGTGGTGGGTTGGGGGAGGGGTCCTGGACTGGCGCCCGAGGATCAAGCAAAGTTAGTATATCAGATCTCATTTCTCACAACAGAAATATTTTTTGAAAATTGACTCCTTTATTAATTTTGACAAATACACATTGACTAACCAATTTATAGGTAGCATAAATGTTGGAAACATTTTCCTTTTTATTCCAAAACACTGTATACTAGTGAAATGGAGAGAAGGCAAGGCAAGTGATATGTAATGCGTTCCTCTCTCACTAGGAGGCCAAGGGTGGCATATGTCACCTTCTCAGACAGCCATTACCATAAAGATTCCAATTCTCACTTCACAGAAGTTAGACACTGAAGCTCAGAGATGTCAGAGGCCATAGTGTTGGGTCATGTGTCATGGTGTTGGTGGAAGCACAATTGGACATCTCAAGAGACGTCTGTGAGTCTGAGGTACTCATGGTTTTTGTTCCCCCAAAGTGAGCAGCATTGATTTAAGGATTTGAGTGACAGGGATAAGCAGGTGTGCTTGACTGAAGTTGTGGATAACTAGTAGCCTCTGCCTCCTGGCAGAGGATATCCCCTATCCCCTGCTGACAACAGAGCCTTAACTAAAAGTTCAGGCTGGAGTTTAGGAACGGCCATGCAACCTGGCCTCATGAAGACTGGTGTATGAATTCCTAGCAGGAAGGGTCTTGGATGCCTCTTGGGAACTAAGGCTAAATTAACCCCCTTGTTCCCATTGTATGGGAATTCACTCCCTGAATTGAGGACCCTCAGCTTATACTTCTCTTAATGTGACTGACCTCCATGCTAATCATGAACTTTCTTTCCAGCTCATGGCTTCTGCTGATTCACAGTTCCTGCTAGGTTCCTGCTGGGCTCCTTCAGGGCTGTTCTCTTGTGCTGGTCTTGTGGAGAGTCTGCATCAGTGAACCCACACTCTTGAAAGAGAGCATATGTGTATCTTTTCCTACGTTCAGTTTGTGTGGATTTTCTTCCTGGACTCAACTGTTAGATTCAAGTAAAGAATCTAACCCAGACCCAGGAAGCTGGGGTTTGACCTGGGTAAAGGGGGTATAGGAAGCAGGGTGAATATACGTGAGTCCTTTGACATTTAACAGAGCAAACTGACAAGTTTCAGGATTACAGGCTGGACATCTGTGGAGGTCATTATTCTATCCACCACTGTGTGCCCTCTGGTCCCAAAACTGATATTCATTCTACATGCAAAATTCATTCATGGCATCTCCGTGTCTCTGTGGTCTTACCAATCCAAAATATCCTATTTCATGTAACCCCTGTGAGCTCAAAAGTCCACATTTTCATTATCTAACTCATCTCCATCATTTTCTTGAAATCAGAGCATGAACCCTTTGGAGGGACATTTTTCTGCCTCCTACCAGCAGTCCCTTCTATGTGGTGAATATTTTATATCGAGCACATCATGTATTATAATAGCCTTACGTGGTATGTATTCTAAGTCGTTTGATTTATCAGTGGCCAGATAGAGTTTCAGGGCCTTAAGTAACATGCACCCTATTGTGCTTCTTGGCCAGTGAGAGTGAGGGGTCATGCTGGCTCTGAGGCTCATGGGAGCTCTCATATCTGTTATTCCCATCTCTGAACTCTGCTACCTGTTAGAACCACCTGGCGAGCTTTTCATCCAGTGCCCAGGATGTACCCACACAACCTGTAAAATTCGAATGCCAGGGCTGGACTGCAGCTGGGCTGACATGGACTACTTGCAATGTTCTTGGGAGCTGTCATGTGTGCTGTCTTCTCAGAAACAGCTGCTTGTGTGCACAAGAAGCAGGTCTGTGGTCGAGGAGGTGTCTACAGTGAGATGCATTGGATGTTGACCAGTGAATCCGAGAGGAGCTTTCCTGGGAGCGCAAACAGCCTTCCGTGGTGCTGGGTTGTTCGGGAGTTGCCAAGAGTGATTGCATTTTTTATGTGTCTGTGAGATGGTTCAAATAAATATTCTCACAAATCAGGGAACAACAGAAACAAGACGGCCTTTGTCAGAGCATCCGTCCTCATTTACGGCCTCAGGAAAACACAGCCCCATGGTTAACGTTGTTGCCTGTGCTTTTTGTCAGGGAGATAATTGTGGAAATTGGGTTGCTTCCCGTCAAGTGCAGCTCCTTTTGTGGAGAAAATTTGAGACATCCATGTATCCCATTTTACAGTAATTGAGATGGGACTAGCAGATCATTAGCAGTGCAAAGGAAGACGATGGCCTGGTTTTTGAAAGGAAGGTGATCAAAATTTGACATTTGAGAAGAGGAGAAGAGAAAAATAGGATGTCAGTGGTAGGAGAGATCATGCCACCTGTCTGTACTTTCCATGGGGAGAGGATGGCTTCTGTTAGTGGGGCCCTTGTGTGGGCAGATGGCCAGAACTCTTGCAGGAGAAGTAGCCCAATGATCATTGATCTGGATGGTGTTGGGATGAGTCCCTGCCCAAGGTCAGCCTAGAAGCCAGGTAGCATGGCCGCATCTGTTGCATGCTTTCCTCTGCTCTCTCCTTTCCCCCCTCCTCCCCTCCCTCCCTCCTTCCCTCCCTCCTCCCCCCCTCTCCCTTTGAAGATAATGAAATGCAGCTTGTGGAAGGGAGAGTAAATAAGGGCCTGATATATTTTAAGTAAATCAGCAGGTTGAAGCTGCCAAATGCAGCATTTGTTTATTTAAGGCCCCCTTTCTGAGAGGGACTCATTAAATACTTGTTTTTTCTGTCTGTAAGACCCCAGGGGACAGCAGTAGCCTTCTGCCAGTCACACACATTGCAAGGAGACACATAGAGGAGAGGAACAAGGTTCAGGAAGGAGGAGCAAATGAACGATGTACCCTGCCTGGCCAGTGCAGGGGGGGCGGTCAAAATGATGGGGAGCACTATGGCTAAAAGGACCCATAAGGGGCTCCTTTAGGATTATTGTGTTGGGAGAAGCAGTACAATGACTGGCTGGCCTCTGCCCTGGATGGTTGAAGCAGGAGACAGTCCTTGTTCCATCTCTCTGCAGCATCTCCAGTCAGCTTTGCAGAGTGTTGCTGAGAGGCTGAACATTGAGCTGATTTGATTGACAAACACTGATTAATAGCCCTGTTCTGAAGGAGAAGAGAGCCTGTTTTTGTTTTTTGTTTTGACATTTCCCCCTGAAGATTCATTTAGCTGGTGTAGTCACAGGATTTCTCCTGTCCTGCCTGGCACCATGGTCCTTCAGCCGCTTATAAAATAATCATCCAGAGGCTTAATATTAATTATCAATTGTATGGCCTAATGGCTCAGGCTTCTTGCTAGGTAGCTCTTATATCATAAGTTAACCCATTTCTATTAACCTGTGTTTTGCCATGTGTTCCGTGGCTTTACCAGTCTGCTGGCATCTTGCTCCTTGGGCAGTGTCTCCCCTCTCTGCTTTTCTTCTTCCTGTCTCTCTCTTCAATTTCCCGCCTAGCTATAACCTGACTTGCCATAGGCCAAACAGCTTTATTTATCAACCAATCAGAGCAACACATATTTATAGCCTACAGAAAGATATCCCACAGCAATCTGGGGCTTTTCAGACAAGGGCCATTGAATAGCAGAAGCTTTTAAACCAAGAAACTCTACTAATGTAGCCATGCCACCATGCCCCATTCCATTTGTTGACCTCTGAGTCCCTGGTAACACCTGAGCTCACACCGTAGTGACAGAACATGGACTTTCCCCGTTGTTCCCCTCAGACACCCCTGAGGTGTCCCCTGTGATGGCCAGTAGTTATCCTGCAGCTGTGGAGACTGTACCAGTGTGTGTTTTTATCTACATGCTTACCCAGGTTTACTTGCTATTGCTATAACTGAATTCCCGAGACTGAGTGATTTATAAGGAAGTTAATGTTTCTTATTCTCTGTCCTTGTTGACTGTCTCCATCTCTATCCATCTCTCTGCCTGTCTCTGTCTTTTTCTGTCTCTGTGATCTCCATCTCTCTGTGTCTCACTGTCTCAATCTCCATTTCTGTCTCTGTGATCCCCATCTCTCTGTGTCTCATTGTATCAATATCCATTTCTGTCTCTGCGATCTCCATCTCTGTCAGCTAGAGCTTTGCTTGTCAATATGGCTGCCATTCACTAGCCTTTCAGAAGTCCGCTATAGAATACCTTCTCCTCTGTCTTAACTCCATATCCTAGTTACTGACAAAATCTACTCCACCTGCTGCTACTTGGTCCCAGGCTGAGGTAGTTCCCTATCTGCTATGTACCACCCTGCCAACTTTCCTCATACTGCACAGTGAGGTTGTGCAGTGCCTGTTGCCTACCTAGGAACCACTTGAAAGCTTGATGCTGGGCTAACATCTTTATCTCTTTCTGAGCATAGAGAGTAGTGGATTCCGAGAGAACAGGCTTTCAGCAGCCACTTTCTCAGTGACTTCTCGAACTTGCTTTTATGTTTTCTTATGTGCTTCCTGAACCATGCACTGGGCCCTGTATCTGTGGATGCTGTCATCCGATGGTGGTCAAGTATTGTTCCTACTTATAGTGGGGTAGTGTGATGCCTAACTAAGAATGTAGATACATAGCTGTACGAAAAGGATAATAAGGGAACTGGAGAGATGGCTCAATGGTTAAGAGTACTGACTACTCTTCTGAGGACCTGGATTTGACTCTCAGTGTCTAAGTGGCAGTTCATAACCATTCCTAATTCCAATTCCAGAGGATCCAATGTCCTCTTCTTAGAGCCAATAAGATATACAGGTGATGCCAGTTCCAGGGGCTCTGCCACCCACTTCTGGCCTCTGTGGACACCATACTTGCATGTGGTGCACAGATATACATGCGGGCAAAACATTTATATGTATATAAAATAATAAGAACTTTAAAGGTTGGAATTAAGACCGAGAGGAGGCAAGAGGGCAAGGGCAGCAGAGAGCAGCGTTGAGCAGAGGGAACGAAAAGCAGGCAGCTGAGAGATTGCAGCTTCCTTCATTTGGCTTCTGAAAAACCCACCAAGATAGAAAGTTTCCCTATTTTACAGATGAGGAAGCTGAGGCTAATTAAATAGCACAAGAAACTAAAGGCACAGAGGCAGTCACTAGGAGTCAGTGGTAGGGTCAGGTAGGAGTCCAACTCCAGCTGCTCATTAAGTTTAGAGCCTGCCATGTATGTTTGTGTATGATGTTGTGAAATCAGAGGCCAGGGCTTTGTAGAAGGGCCCACAGTATTGTAAACAGTGGCCAGATGTCGTGAGGATTACACACTTAGCCTACCTTCCTGTCTGTCTGCTGGGTTTTCTTACTTTCTTTAAGTTTTTGGATTTTGTTATTGTATTCTTTTCCCATCTAGGGTTTCATGTAACCCAGCCTGTCTGAGATTTACTGTGTAGCCGGGGTGGCTTTGAATTACTGATCTTGCAGCCTCCATTCATTTCCCAAGTGCTAGGATTGTAGGCATGTTCTCACATCTTTTTAAATACCCTTGGAGTTACATAATGAATTTCCATGGTCCTAAAATATGTAATGAAGCTTTATGATCCATCAGTGAAATGAAACGCCCCTAAGTGTGCCATGTGGCTGTCAAGGAAACTCTGTTAATATTGCTAAAACCTGGTTCGGACTTTGTTTGGCTTCGAATTTGATTAGATAAACACTTTCTTCAGCATCATTGGCTGCTGGAGGCTGGCAGGCGCTTGAACAGTGGCCCCTGCCTTGGAGGAGTAGCATTGCACTGTAACAAACATTTCCTCAGAGCTTCCTCTTGTCCCTACTCGTGTCCACATGTAGAATTAATTTCATTACCACCCCATTTTACAATGAGTAATCTGATAAACTTTGTACATAGTTTACTTCCAGATTTTTCCCCCTAGGAAAGTGAGACCCAATAGCTACTACATAGCAAGGTATCATTTATCTTTTACGTTAATTTTGAAAAGGAGAAAGGTGTTTCGTTTATAAACTATTTCAAATGAGTTTGGCCTGCATCCATTGGACTTCCTTTAGTACTGTACTGTTTGGGGCCAGCAAGAGGGCTCAGAGGGTAAAGGTGCTTGCGCTGCAAGCCTGGTGACCTGATCCCCACCCCTGGAAATTATGTAAAAGTAGGAGAGAACTGATTCGATGACTATTATGCTGTTCCCTGACCTCCACATTTGTGCTCTGACATTGGACCCCTTGTCTCACACATGCACACACATGTGCACACACACATGTGCATGCACACAATAATATAAATAAATACATTTAAAAATGTAATCAAAAAGTATTTCTGCTGGTACTGTGTGCTAGGGTCTGAGCTAAGCTATAATGTATGTATGTGTGCTAGGATCTGAGCTAAGCTGTAGTGTGTATGTGTGTGTGTGTGTGTGTGTGTGTGTGTGTACACTAGGGTCTGAGCTAAGCTGTAGTGTTTGTGTGTGTGTGTGTGTGTGTGTGCGCGCGCGCGCGTGCGTGCGCACGCACATGTATGTATAAAATGGAAATCTCAAAGTTGGTTGAAAAGTAAAGGAATATGAGTTCACTTAAACCTTTTACTTAGGTGCCAATGCTAATGTTTTATCCCTTGTGTTTTATCATGTATAGGCATCATGTTTTAGGTATTACATGAGCATACACATATGTGCATTTGCATGTACACAATTTTCTCCTGGATTATTTCAAAGTAATCTAGACACGTCTTGGCCCTTTACTTCTAAGTACTTGAGATATTTTTCTAAGAATAGATATATTCACTTGCACAACTATAGATAGAAAAGTTATCAAATAAACTTAACATTGGTGCAGTATTGATACCTAATGTAGTTTTAATCATTACAAAGATTTCCACTGTGGTATGTGTTTTCTCTTCACAACAAGATCCTGTATAGAGATCATACGTTCCTTCTAAACTTTCTCTAGCCTGCTTTTGTGGTTTACTACATTTTTGGAGAACAAAGCTGTCCCTCACTGTCTCCCACTTTGAAAGGTGCAACCTGAGAAGATCCCTGGTCAGGAGGCTTGGGCAGGAGCAGAGATGCTACGTTCTCTGTGCACCTCCCTTCTGCTCTGTTTATTGACACTGGTCTCCATAAGCTAATCAAGATGTTGTTCAACTCCTTTACTGTTTGATTACAAATTTCCCCCTTGGAACCCACAGATTAGGTGGAAAGACACTTTAAGACCTGCGAAGTCCTGTTCCTCATCAAAGATCCCCAGATCTCCATTTGTCTAAGGTTAGACCGGACTAGCCTCTATTCTGATGGCTGCAAATGCAGAGTGGCAGTGCTCCCTTGTCGCGGTCACTCAGTGCCCGCGTCCACTCTATACAGCAGCCTTTCCATCATCCCCTTGGTTCACCTGTCAGCAGGGTTGGGCATGTCCAGCATGGCTCCAGGGATCTGGACCCGACTGAAATGACAAGGGAATAAAGAAATGGCAAACACACAGAAATGCAAAAAACTGGGACCGGGTGGGGTGGGCGCTGGAATGGAGAAACCTCAGCCTCCCAGAAGCTCAAGCTCTCTTATCTAGAGTTGAACAGAGAGGCAGGTAATTACGTCCTGCTGAACAAGAAGATGAGGTAACAAGAAGGTAGGGTTTGTGGTACACAGCTAGATCAGTAGAAACAGTATCTATCGAGGAATACTTTAGGCTGGAAATATCCAGGGGGCAGCTATGGAGGACATTTTCTTCATATACTATCAACACTTGTTCCCTTGAGACGACTTTTTATCCCAAGCTCTGGGCTCCTTCATATGGCTGGGCTCATGTCAACAGCACACATTCAGCAGGACTTCACTCCCTCGGGGCTTTCTCTGCTTCCTACAGGTGTGGATTCACGGATTTCTGTTTTATTCAATCATGTATCACTTCCTATCATCTTGCTGCTTGAAGTGTTCTATCCGAGGTGGCATTGTCCTAAGACCTCTTCTTCCTTAGTTTCATTGAGCACTTCTTCACTTCCTGGAAGAACATGGCATTTGAGGCTGGTCCTGTTCCCCTACACTCCAGCCCTGGCTTCTTGTATAAAGAATGGGGCTAGAGGCCACTCTCCAAGTAGGAGGTATCTCGCTGTTCTGGAATTCTATGCTGTTTAGTGGATGAAAACACAGACACACACACGCCTTTAAATACAAACACACATATATTTAGGGTTCATCCCCTGAAACCTCCAGTGTCTAATCTGCATCCTAGCATTCTTTCCTGCTTTATTCCTTCTGTGTACTCCCGAGAACTCTGACTCCCAGGACACCAGGGCTCCTTCCTTGCTGGTCTTGCAATGTGTCAGAAATAGTTTCAAAGTGCTTCGGCCTGTCACATTGCAGAAAGCAGAAGAACCTGATAAACGTGTTTGGCATTTACTTTTTAAATTTGGAACACCCTCCCCACTACCCAAGATGGAGTGTATGCCGTCCAACTTCAGATTCCCAAGTGACTTGATCTGTCTTTCCTGCCCAGTCCTACCATGGCTGGACTTTCGGTTCTCATGGAGCATAAAATGGAAGTACTGTGCTCCATTGTTTTGTCTCCCTCTCTTCCCATCTCTGTTGATTTCCAGCTGTGTAGAACAGTGTGCACATTCCACAAAGAACTGTTGTCTGAGAACGGTCACCCTCTGCCATATCACTTCAACCTGCCACCTGGTCACTGCACCACCCAGCCTATAGAAGTCATCATGACTCTGATAGCAGTCATCACTTTTGTCTGGCTGATTTGCCTGTCCGTTTTCAAAAAGACACCAGACGTAGGTCTTTCTTGCAACAACAACAACAAAAGGTGGCTTGCTTCCCAGACTGAGCTGGCCTTGTTGGGGGCCACTCTCTTTTACTTTCAAATCCCTCGTACCCTGTGGCGCAATTCTTAATTTACTGATGAGGAAACCAGGGTTGCTTGCCTGCGCCTTGCAAGCATTTGTTCCTTGTTGAAATGGCCCGTTTCATGTGCTTATAATTTGGACACCACCAAGGAAGATGCACTGCCATGCAAACCACAACACAATGATAGTTGGGTGCAATTCTCAATGCTGCACATATGAAGTCCTGATCCTGAACACCGTCTTCAGATGTCCAGGCACTCATTATCTTTTTTTTTTTTTTTTTTTAAGAAGGGAATATACCCTTCTTGGTATGTCATATAAGACTTGTATCAAGCTGCAGCAGTATTATTGTGATTTTTTTTCAGTTGAGGTGCAAATTATATAGCATAAAATTAACCATTGTGAAAGGTTTTTGTTACACTTATCACAGATACTTGCAAATACCAGCCATCATCCCTATCTAGTTCCAAGATACTTTCATCACCCCCCAAATGGACCTTGTTTCCATTAAGTAGTCTCTTTTACTACCAGATTCGTCCATAATAATCACTGACCTGCTTAGTTGGACTGACCTACCTTGACCATTTCCTTGAAATGAAATCGTACACTATGCAGCCTTCGTTGTCTGACTCCCTTCACTTGGCCTTTGTTTCCAAGGTTCCTCCATGTTAAAGCCCGTACCATTGTTGCCTTGTTCATTTTAACAACTTGGTAATAGTCCAGGAGACAGAAAGACCACATCACATGCTCCTTACTCATTCTTCCATGGTTGAGTAAGGAGAGGTGAAGGGGGTAAAATGTGCCTTGTGCTTTGTTCTATACCAGCTGTTCTCAACCCGTGGGTCGCGACCCCTTTGGGGTCGAACAGCCTTAGGAAGGTTGAGAACCCCTGTTCTCTACAAAGCCACTTATTCACCATGTCACCCTGGACTAGCTCCTCACCTGGCTGTGTCCCAGGTTTCTCATCTGCTAAATACAAATATATCTAACCTTTTACATTGATGAAATAAATGATTGAATAAGAGATGTCTGAAAAATTTGTAGCCATCTTACCACAGAACTCCATCCATGATGGGGAGAGAGAATATAAATCTGCATTATCGTATGTGTTTTAGCTTATGTTTGAGCTGTCGGAGTTACCCATACCTCCCTGTTTTGCTTTTTGAGACAGAGGACATCCGTCTCTTCTGCTTTGAGGTAGGGTGTGTTTGCCCCCCCTCCCCATCACGCCCCCAACATGGGATTTTACATTTCAGAAGCAGTCCACTAGACAGAATGTCTGTAGTGGAATGTTACATAATTCACATTTAGACTTGAAGAGCTCATTATAAAAAACCTGACACACTTCAGAAATATTAAATTACTGCAGATTGTGTGGAGCAAAGAAACATTATTGAAGCATTTCAAAATTCCAGGCTAGCCTGAATTTAACTGATAGGGTTTCTCAGCTTTTACTGGGGAAATGATTGGAGTTGTCACATGGTTTCTGGCCCCGAAGGACTTTAATCTCCTTAATTACAAAGAAATGAATTTCCTAAATAATTTGGAGTTACTTCACAGAATTCGCTCAACCTCTGGCTTTTGGGAAATTAAAGGGGATGGCAGGCCCTTGCTGTGTGCACTCTCCACACAGTTTCCCTATTGAAGTTTCCATTCAGAATGGCTCTGGTGTTTCCTGTCATTATTGATACAGGGAAGTACTTCAGAGATACACAAGTAATGCTCACAGCACTCAAACGTATCACGTTTTGCCAAACGAGTGACTCCAGATACCCAGGGGAAATGGAGAGGTGCTAGATGCTGGCCTTTGAAGTGGATGAAGAGAAAATAGTCCAAATTCTATCCATTTTCATATAGTAGCTTTTAAAATCTTTGAAATTGTATGAACCTATGTCTATAAGGTTTTTTGTTGTTATTTTGTTTTGTTTTGTTTTCCCTATATCTAGTGATTAGGTACCTACTGGATACAGGGCCAGCAGGATGGGAAGATCTGATATCCTACTCCTTCCTATATTTTGTTTATTCTCAGAAAACAGACTTAAGCTGTCCCAGTTTCTCATGGGCATGTGGTCTCATACCAGACACAAGGTCTTGGTCAAAGAACAAAAGATACTATGACCTGATATTCATGAAGTGCTTGCTAGCAGGGTGTACGTGGCCATCTTTCAGTCTTGTGTCAGGTGTGATCCCATGTAGTTCCACAGGAACTTCATTGATTTGGCAACATTAGCTTCATCATCTGGGTAAAGAAACAGGCAGGGGATACTCAGTGACTACCTCAGTGTCACAGAGCTGGAAGGCTCCTGAAACTCTGGACTTAGCCAGAAATGATGGTCTAGATGAAAGAGAGAGATTCCATTTTAATAGAGAACTCAGAACTTTTTCCAATTGCATTGTCCTTTTGAAGTGAGCCTCAAGTTGTTGGGTGAATGTCAAGGCAGACCCAACAACAGAGAACTGATGGAGCAGAAGCAAAAGGGAGGGGTGGGAAGAGGACCCCCAGTGAATGGCCTTCCTGCCCGACTTGAGCTTCCTCTCATTCATTAGATTATTAATTTCCAGTCTCTTTGTTATTTCATATGACAAGCCTTCTACCCATAAAATGATACTCATTTATTCACTTATGTATTTGTTGTACATGTGGTTGGGGGGTTCTTTCCACTGTGCATGTCCTTTTGACAAAAGCATGGTTCTTTGGGACCATGCAGAATGGGGCTAGTCCCATGTGCAGCTTTAATGACTTTTTATGCAAAGTAAACATTGCCCCTGTGTGGCCCAGCATGTCTGGCATTTATATCTACTTTGGTTCCGGTCATGCACATAATTGCTGTCCTCCACAAAACTGAGTCTTCTGCTGGGTCCCACTTCTTTGTGGACTAGTGGAAGGCTTTGATGATTTCTTCCTGGCCACTAGAGTTGCACGGCGTTTGATTACACACGGTCTATACTAGAGTCTAGCAATTATGTATTGCAATAAAATGATGGGTATTATGAGTATGTCATTATGTGACCAATAATTGTGATTCTACCGTCCCTGATGGGCTGTGTCTTTGGAAAGGAGCTGGCATGCAGATCATGCCACAAAGATAGTGAAGACATTCTCATTTTTTAATGTGTGGCTTCAGAAAGTCCATTCTACAGAGGCAATTATCTCTCTTCTTTACGTCACCTTAGGTCCTCTAATTCAAGTGCTTACATACAGAGATAGTGGCCTTTGAAAAAAAATAATTAGGTTATTTTAAAAAATCTAACCAGGTATCTTTGGATAAAGGTGGGCATTGCCTCACAATTAGGCTTTAATGTAATTTTATATGGCTTTCATATTAGGCCTTAGAGTTAAGCCATCTTTAATTGTCATGATTAACAGGGTTAGGTCATTAGTCTTTTTGAGCTGCAACTGGCATTCAAGGTTAGCACTCGTAGATTAAACAGTTCCAGTTCTGTGGAATGAGCTAAAAATTGGTTGCACTATTTCAAGAAGCATTTCTAGTAGGCGTTTGCTTAATATTATTGAAAGTGGATAACTAGTGAGATGTTTATTCTCAGTGGAGTCTCAGCTACAACTATCAGATAGGGGCTGGGAAAAAAACTATTGACAGAGGCAGTACATTTATTCAATTTAAATGCAATCCAAGGCGACAGTGCATGTGCAGCACTGAGGTCAGAGTATTGAGTGTATCTAGTAAGTGCATAGTAAATGCTAACTGTAATAGAGGTGTCCATGTTGTCCTGCTCATCATCACTTTCCTAACAGCATCTATTCTTCATAGTATTCGGTATTGTGCAATACAAGCTTAGGAGAGAAGGAATGAACAAAATGTGTGTCTCCCACCACCACGTCTTTTTCTTTCTTTCCCCCCATTAAATGCTTGTCTGCTCTTATAGCTAGGGGAAAAGCTGACATAAAAATTGGCTTGCTGCAAAGTTTCTCAGTCCCATTTGTCACCTCACCCTTGGAGCCCAATTGCATGTCAACTCTGTGTCCCCCCTGATGCCTGCCAGTGAGGGACAGACTACAGGTCACTCCCCTATGATCTGCCTTAGCTGCCCAGGCTCTGATCAAGCTTGGCTGATGGATGGGTGGCCCATTGTTGAAAATGTCTCCACAAGGGGCTGGTCAGGAAATATGTCTTTGTGATATTTTCTGGGTGGCATCTAGTGCTTGGCCATCGGGAACATGGGCAACAAAAAGCTGTGGTTTGCTGCTTTTGAAAATTAAGATTTTTAGCTTGCTAAACGGTTTTGCAAAGAATGTTCTCACTCTCATTTGTGGTATAAACCCCATCCATGTCTTCATGAACTCAGATGAATGAATTTGTGCACCAACACCAAGCTGATCTTGCTATTGTGTGTTTGCTGGTCCAGTTCCTCACATTTCCATTCAGCCCCAGAAGGATCCTGACTCTGAGTATTCTTGCTTTGATTTGCAGCTCTCCGAAAGAGTGAATGACATGCACAGCGCGGGGTGTCCTTTCTGAAGGGAGGAGCCTTTCTCTTGGAGAGGATCCTCGATGAGCCTGGCCAAGGCCCGGGGTCTGTGTGAAGAGGACTAAGGATTAAGTAGGATGTCAACTGAGACAGAACTTCAAGTAGCTGTGAAAACCAGCGCCAAGAAAGACTCCAGGAAGAAAGGTAGGGCTGACTTTGTGCCCTTTGTAAGGCTGCTTTGCTGTGTAGTGATAAAGTTAACTCTAGAATAATACAGAAACAGAGCGATGCAACAGGTGTTATTTTTATGGTGACTGTGCGCTCCTATTTTGATGGCTGTTATTCTCTGGTAAGTCCCAAGGTATTTTTGTAGTACACAGGCCTGGGTATGTCATCTAGCCATTTCTCCATCCAGATCAATCCCTTTTGTCCCCAGTTGCCAATTCTGTTCCCACTCCAGACTTTCTGCCTGTTGTGTTTGTCTTTTGCATATTGCCATGCTTCTCAAACTCTGACCACACCAGGATCCAAAGGGCTAATTAGGGCGGACCATGGAGTCCATCCCCAGTAAGTGCCTGGCATCTACAGACTACACTGCTAATGAGTTCCCAGGCTACGCTTGTCTGGAGGCCATACTGAGAACTACGGAGCCATCAACAGAAAGCCTGTTCTAGCTCATTGCTTTTCTTACACGGATCAGTGCCCATTGTCCAGGCTGAGTTTCCTGCAACCTCCTGTGAGAGGCTTTCCTTGCTCCCTGTTGGAATTGGCAGTTTGTGTGTTTTGCTTTGGTTGTGCTTTGGTACTGTCTCACTTTATCTAAAATGCCTTATGCTTTTGTGAGTCGTCTTGAGTAGCAACTCACAGAGCTAGATCCCATGTTCATGGTGGGAGTCCAGCTCTGACCTGCTCCCACCTTTTGAAGCGTTCTTAGGTGGAGGAGAGAGGAATTAAGAAATGATAGAGAGACCTAGCCAATGAGAAGAAAGACAGAAACACAGGATAGCTTTGGGAGGGCCTGGGTCAATACCCACCAGTCTCATCTTTTATTGAAAAGGGCTTTTTATAACATGCCAAGGGGAGAGGCAAAAGACCTCCCCCTTGCAAGATTAAAGCACACCGTACAGCCAAGTATAGAACTTTCCAAATACCTGGTAAACATGCCCATGGTCAAATCATCTCTTTATACAGCCCTGCTGGGTAAAGCAAGTCCAGATTCTCTGACTCTGAGTAAAGTCTCACTAGATAGCTTCTGTGGGCTCCCACAGTTCACCCCAGGACTCTCAGCACATGGAAAGTACTTGAGAGGAGGTGCACAGGTAACTGGTGATGAATATTGATATGTCCAGAGTCATTTACAAAGATAATTCTATCACCATGCATGTTTTGGGGGAGAATTGGTGCTATGGTTTTATGAATATGCCTTTTGTTAAGTATGTGCTCATGGTGTGTGTGTGTGTGTATGTGTGTGTGTGTGTGTGTGTGTGTGTGTGTGTGTGTGTGTGTTATGTGCATGTGCTCTATGTGTGAGTATGAGTGGGTGTGGTATATGTGTGTATTCCTGTGTGCATGTGTGTATATATGTGTTTGTGTTTGCATGGTATGTATTGGATGTGTGCATTTGTATATTGTACATGTGTGTATATATTTGTTATCTTCGTGGTTTCAGTTCCTCTCCCCCATCTTAGCTGCATGCAAGGGGATTAAAAGAGTTCTTTCAGGACTTGAAATCTGTGTGGATTTGCAAATCAGGATGCTTTTGGCTTCTCTGTGCAGGCAGTGATTTGTTGGAGACATCACTGTGCCTGCCTAATCATGTTTTGTGATGACATTTGTCTGGTACCCATGAAGCATAGGGCATAAATGGAATCCACACGAAGCTCCTGGACTGTCAGAACTCGAGGATGAACTATAAATTTTGCGTTTGATGTTTATTTGAAACACAAATATTTTGGAGACAGTCTATTTTATTGCCTGAAACTTCATGCAAACCTTGTTTTTTATGCCTCCCAGTCTAAGAATAATAGACAAAAAAAAATGGGCAAGGGTCTTGAGAGAGTGCTGTGTGGGGAGAAGATTGGGAAGTGTGTCCTAGAATTCAAATACTTTTGCAGTAGAAACTGACAAATTACATTTCTGCTTCAAAAGTAACCATTCCCCTAAACTTGTGCTCTTGAATGTTTATTTAATGCCTTAAAATTTTATCTTAAGATAATTTTTTTCTCTCAATTTTAATGTACAAAATTCAGGAGCATTCTGAAGAGAGGATTTTTAAGTTTTTCAGGACACTAAGGATTTTGACCAGGGTGGGAATGTGGTGGTGACCCTGTTACAGGCTCCTCATCTTCATCTCCTAAGAATCTACATCAACATCAAATATATTGGGGGAGCAACACCTGTTGCAGAGACCTTGGAGTCTGGGCAGGCAGGCAAGCCCAAGTTCTGACCTGAGACAGTTCAGTTCACACCACCCCCCCCACACACACACACACAGCCTATAAAGTTAAACATGACAGTATAAACTTAGTGGCTGACTATGTAGGGTCATTTAAAGAAGGCAATTATATCCATAGGCTAGAGTATATTAAATGTTCCACAGAAGTTGACAGTTCACGCTATCATTTTCTCCCTTTGCCTTTCCTCCTCATCCCATTTTCCTTCTTCTCCATCATCTTTCCACCACTGGACTTGACTTTTTTTTTTTAATTTCCTCACCCTGTATCTTGGATTAGTCAGCTTGAGCTACCCTTACAAATACCATAAATTGAATGGCTTAAAGCACAAATATATTTCTTACTGATGTATGTGTTAGAATATACATCTAAGAATAAGATGCCAATGATCTCTCTTGCCATGAAGGCTCTCTCTGCCTGGTTATGGATGACCACCTTCTCACTGTGTCACAGGGAACACAGAGCAATTCTCTGCCCTTCTCTGCCCTTCCCTGCCTCTCTTCTCCTTCCTTTCCTGCTCTCCCTCCCCCCCTCACCCTGCCTTTTCTCCTTTCCCTCCTCCTTCTATTGTTATTCCTATCATGAAGGTCCCACCATCATTTCAGCTAGCACTTTTATCTGTCTATCCATCCACCTATTCACCCAAAATCCCATAATACTTGGGTTTAAAGCTTCCTTATATGGATTTTGATGGTGCATGAGTATTCAGTTAATAACAGATAATGCTTCATTTTCTTCCTCCCTTCTTTTCCTTATCATACCATAGGTTTTTCTTACCGAATTTTGAATAGCAAGGGAGCTTTTAACACATGTTACTGATTTGTCCTAGAGAATGCTTTTACAGTTACTTTTACTTGTGCAATAGTGATAAGCACTCATTATTCTAGGTACATCTGTGACAAAAGTACCATAAAGGCACATGAATACATTAAAAATAGAAGATGAGTGTGTAGTAACAATATTCATTCATTACTTCTAAGGATTTGATAATAAAATAAGTATTTTGTTAAATAGATGCTGCTACCTTGGTCATAATAAATAACTTTCATGGGATAATTTATATATTAATCTTGAGTCTTGAACACACTAATATTATATTCTTTAACTGCTTTTTGGAGTTTGATGGAGCCAACATATAATCTGAAAATAAAGTCCTCAAGTACTTATTTTTCCTGTCATATTGCTTTGGCTGAGTCTGTCAATATACTATTTAACAATAATAACTAACTACCCTTTCTTTGGGATTAATGAAAACTATTTAAAATTATATTTAAGTATAACACTTTTACTAAAGGTTCGTTATTAGTATTTTTTTATGTATTTTTTAAGGAACTTGGATCTTAATTTGTTTCTGTACTTGCTTCAGTGGTTGTGTGTATTTTCCTTTTATTGCTGTAGAAATCACCAGTAGATTTTCTAACCTTCAATTCCCGGATCCACTTAACTTCGTCACAATGTAGTATTTTCTCTAACTTGTGGGGTATAGTTTCTTAAATAAACTTTTTTCTTAATGCAACTTTTTTTGTACTGATTCATAGCTTGTATTACTCAGTTATATCCTCACGTATAGATGCTGACAGAAAGAAAACATGAATAATATTTAGTCCACTTTCTATAAAAATAATTTCTAGTTATTTAACTTTTTAAAAGTTATATGCAATTGTTATAGAAACTAGAAGAGAGAAAGAAATCATGCATCCCACTAACCCCAAATTCAGTATTATTAACATTCTAAAAGATTTCATTTTGTATCGATGTACTTGGGTAATACATGGCTGATATTATACAATCCGTGCAATTTTACATCTTAATTTGTTATTTGCCATTAATATCCAAAATTATTACATGATTTTACAAAATAAAAGAGGTTTTTTTATTTTTTATTTTTGTTTTGGGTTTTTTCCCCCCAAGGCGAGATTTAGATGGATCCTAGGAAAGATATTTTATTTCTTGGAAATGAATACCTTGCATCATGAAAGCTAAGAGGCCCTGTCCAGTTTATTAGGAGCCTGTTGCCCTGTCCCTTTAACTTAGACTGTGAAAGCAAGCCAGGCAGTTTCAGACTCAAGCACAGGGCATATTTCTTCAAGGAATGAGTTTCTAGACAGGCTGTGTATGAGACATAGCAAGAGTCTTCAGCATGCAAATGAGGTATAAAACAGTGAGAAATAAAGTTGTTTTCTTTATTTCATTGTTATTAGATTATGTCATAGCACACACAAATTGTCAAACAGTGCCCATCCCAGGAGTAGAATTGGATGGAAGACCAGAGAAGGAAATCTGTATTTTCAGGTGTGCCAGGCTCTTTATTTTAGGCCACCAAGCTTCCAAATCATGACTCAGAGACTTCTTATTAGTTGTGAATGTTCTGCCTAGCTTAGGCACATTTCTGGCTAGCACTTTTAACTTATATTAACCTGTTTCTCTTTATCTACCTTTTGCCTCAGAACTTTTTACTTTTCTTTCTGTATATATTACATTCACTGCTTCTCGTGGCTGGCTGGCCCCAGGTCTCCCTCATTCTCTCCTCCTTCTCTCATTCATCACTCGAGCCTAGCTTCTTCCTCCTATTTATTCTCTTTGCCTACCAGCCCCACTATCCCTCTCCTGCCTAGCTATTGGCCATTCAGCTTTTTCTTAAACCAGTCAGGTTCCTTAGGCAGGCACGGCGAAACAAATGCAACACATCTTTACCTAATTAAACACATGTCCTTACATGTTAAACAAATGCAGCATAAACAAACGTAACACATCTTTACCCAGTTAAAGTGATATTCCACAGCAGAAATAAATGTAACACATCTTTACATAGTTAAATATTCCACAATATTCAGGTTCCTTGCTTGCCATCAAAAGGAGAGTCAATTGACTCAATTCCTGCTACTTGCAGCCACAGTATTGGGGTGCCCAGTGGAAGGCTGTTGTGGAAGGAGGGGTCCTTTGACTAGCAGACAAGTGGTTCTGGGGTCAGACCTGGGTTCTACCACCACCTGGCACCTGAGTGTGTAGAAAGAAGCACCACCTTGGGTTCTAGAAAGTACTTGTTTTATTCCAACTCCTCTCCTTAACTGCTGTGTAATTAGAGAGGATGATGGAGCTTCTTCAAACCTGATTTTACTTATCTTTAAAAGGCTCATGTGTGCACTGTCAGGAGGGATAGATATTTGGGAGTTGCTGTGGTTGTGGCCTAGCAATTGTAACTTTTCCCTCTTTGTCTTTCTGGGGTCACAATCCATCGTTGTCTCCTTTTTAAAGAAACATTTGCAAATTTATCATTCTGTCCTTGTATTTGTGTTAGAGGTATGTACCAGGGCTAGCAGTTAACAACATCAATGATGAAGACCCAACTTATTTCCAGTAGGATTTTTGGCTCAAAGCCCCAAGAGGATCCAGGTGGCAGAGGTCTGTCTCTACATTAGGCTCATCAAAATGGATTAGAATCCTGGCCAGTTTATGTTGAGGGATGATTTTGGTAAGGCTATAGTCAGGGTCCTTACTAGTCAGATACACTTAGGAAATAGCCTGCTAGTATTGGCTGAGCACTTAGTGATTTCTATAATGACATCATATTCCTTAGGCTGTTGCAACTATAGAACACAGAAGGGAATGTGTTCAAATGACTCTTCAAAGATTTTCATCTATTGTTACTTCTGTGTGCTGCTCCTGGCCTAGGTGGTGAGGTCCATAGCCTGTGGCCCACTGAGACACATCCTCAGACCACTACCCTCTAATATAGAAGCCTTCAGTTTCCCCATCTACCAAATGGATATAGAAATTGTAGCTCCTTGCCCAAGTCTGAAACATCTAAAGACATCATGTCATCCTGTTCTTCACAGATGTTTATCCAGCTGCAGCCATGAGTGCAACCTCTCCTTGATGCCCTGGGAAGAGAGAAATACCCCAGGAAGAGAGGCTGACTTTCATTAGTCCATGTGATAGCAAGGGGTTCTAGCTGAGGAAGGCATTCTGACTTCTGTAGAGCTTGTCTCTCCCTGAAGAGATAGATTTTCTACTTTCCTACTGTTGTTCATTTTCAATTCATTACTGTTCATAAAATTTAAAAAAATTACTTTTATTCCAAGTTGAATCCCAACACTAGACCATAGATTGCTGCATGTTTGATATCAACCTGGTCCACATGGAATCTTCCATGCCAACCAGAGCTGTAGAGCAAGACCCTGTCTATCATAAAAATAAAAATAAAAATAAGTGGAACAATGTCTTAAATGCCTATGTATATCTACATATGATTAAATTCTCTAGAAGTTGAGACTCCTAAAATGGTATGAGGTGTTAATAGCTGGAGCAGGCAAAGCCTGGCTCTCACAGATGAGATCTTGAGAGAAGGCGCTGCCTGCAGTCATTCAGTGGGTCAGATAAGTTATGATAGTGATTGCTAATTGTCAACTTGATAGACTCCAGAGTCATCTGCGAACTGAGCCTCATTAGTTGAGGTGAGAATCTACCCACTATGGGTGGCTCCATTTCCTAGGTAGGGGATCTCGGACTATATGAGTAGAAAATGTGAGCTTAGCACTAGTGTGCATGCATTCATTGCTGTCTTCTGACTGTAGATGCAGTATTATCAGCTGCTTTAATCTCCTGTTGCTTTGACTTCCCACTCCGATGGAGTAGACCTTGATCTGTGAGCTAAGACAAACCCTTGCTCCTTTAAGTTGCTTTTATCAGGGTGTTACAGCAATAAAAAGAAATTGACACATGAGCCAAGAATAGAACCTAGGAATGTCTCCTTGGCTGGAACACCTCCATCTCAACAGATTCCAAACAACTTGTAGTTTTAGCATTAGTCCCTAATGCTGCCTCTCTGTCTCTCTGTGTTTTTCCTCCTCTTACTTGGAGTGAAGATCTCTAGGAGGAGTTGGTGCTCTTCTTGCATGATAGCCATTCAGACAAGTTCTCCCTAATGAGCCCAACTCTTAAGTCACCCCTTTGAGTATATAATAGTATCATGTAAATCAGGAGACTCTTTTCAGGTCATGTGGATTGTTGCAGTCATGACAATGTACACATTCTTTGGGGTTTCCCTGTGGCTCAGTGCTAGGAGACAAGGGGTGTGAAACATTGCCATAGGGGACAGGGGCATGAACACTGGATTCAGGTAAGTCTATGGTGCTGTTCTGTCTTGGCAGGGCTTTGTTTTGTTTTTATCATAGCGAACTAATTGTTCTCTACTGGCTTTGAGACTTACAAGCTTTAAATGCCTCAAATCCAGGACTTTGTTATGACATAAATCTCCCTAAGGTTGGTCAGTAAAGCTCATGTACAGGGCTTAGAGAAAGTAGTAAGGGTTCAGGCCAAGCAGTCTTTACCCTGGTGAGCACATCATACGCCACAAAGTGGGGAGAGACCTCTGTGTTATCTGTGCTCATTGGTGCTGACTTTGTTACAGGATGCTGCACTTAGTGTAGTCATTCCCTAAAGGCAAACTCATCTGCAGAGGCTGACTGGGTGCTCTAGTTTAAGACCTCATTCTAACTAGTTCTCTTATAAGAAGTCAGGATTTCCTCAGATGTCCGTTTGTCCCTCCAGCAGCATGGCCCATAGAGCAGCACATCAAACCCTTTAATGTGTCCCTGCTCCTTTCCTTTACGACTCCATAGCCAAGCCACAGTGACCTCCAGGCCCTAGGATGTGCCTCCATGACTTTAATGGAGATTGTACCCCCGCTTGGACCATCTCTGTCATCCTGGTTGCTTGTTACTCACGGTCACACTCTAGCATGCAGAAACCATTGCACTGGGCCATTATCCTTAACCTTTGAAGCCTCTTAGCATCCTTAGTTAATTAATCACTATTATCAGACTATGTGACAAGTTGCATGTCTTCCTAAGCCATTAATTCTTTATCTCCTAACTATCCCATTCCTAAAGATACTTGGAGCTAGCTTTTATCTCTCATCTGGAATGTTCTGTAGCCTCCTAAGTAGCCCTGAGATTTCCTGTATTAGACATCTCCAACCTTGTGTTGATTTGATTGGGAGATTTGATCAGGTCACAGTCTGCTTAAAATCTGTAGTGAGAGAGGCTCCTCATTCCTCAGCTTATCTTAACCTCTAAAAAGCCCCATGTCCTCGCCCTTCCTTATCTTTCCAGGTTCATCTCCTTCCACTCTTCATAATTGTAGTCCATTCCCTGGCTCGAGAGTGAATTTCAACTCACTCCACTGTGTTGTTTCTGCTTTGGGAGATTTGCGTGCGTCTTTTCCTCTCTGAGGAGCAAATTCTTCTTTATTCCTTTCAAAGCTAACTCCATGCATCTGGTTTCAGGCTAGATGTTATTCTCCCCTGGAAATATTTAGTGACCCATTCAGTGACCCATTACTCTTCTCCTATACCATCCTGGGACTCTCAAAGCACCCCTTAGTAATAATCATAATATGTTATTTTAAGCTATAGTTTTCCTTCTCTTTTCACTCCCGAGGCTCGGAGTTCTGTAGGAGGAGGGACTGTTCAGCTACTGAGCACTGAAGTGTCAGGTAATAGGGATGCAACAGCATTTATGGCGTCTATAAGGGAGGAATGAATTCAGAACCATAGGGCTCATGTGTCCCCCAGGTTTGGCTAGGTCCCACAGTACCCAGACCCACTCAGGTCCTCACGTTGGCCGCAATTCTTCAGTCATCTTTCGACTACTTCTCAGTCTCTACTATTAGCTGTGGGTTTCTCACACAGCACATGGCACAGGTTCAGTAAATGCTTAGTAAATTTTGATAAAGTATGCAGGGGAAGGATTTACATGAGGAGAAAGAAAAATAAAACAAGAGCAATACAAACATCTCTCATGAGAACTTGGCCCCCTGACGTTCTTGTTATGTGGCATTCAAAATTCTTGCCATTCCAAGAGCAGCTTCTCCTGTCTGGATGTGTGTCCAATCATGTCTGGTGCCGTAATTTAGCATGATGTGGGCCATATTGGTTGTAAGAGCTATACGATTTGCCGTATTAGTTCATCCCACTGCTTCATTAAGCTCAGTGTGCTGCCTCTGGCAGTGGCTGGGCCTGAATTTTGATGTTTGGAAGAACAAAGCCCTTCACATTCGCCCTTTAAGTCCTGGGGAGCGCTGAGTCAGGTTAAGTGTATGCGCCTTCTCAGAGCTGGAGAGTCTGTGCTTTGCACAGAATCAACAAATGGCCCAGAGCATGGGGTTTCGTTATTTCTGTGAGTTTGTTGAGCAGATGTTGTCCAGGTGTGCTGAGATTTCAGAAATCTCTTCTTCTACAACACATCTTGTCACTTGGTCAAAGGACACCTACTGCAATCCTAAGTTTGTCTATATAGCTTGCCAGGAGAGCACCAAGTAGGTCAAAGGTGGTGGTGGTGGGGGGATGTCAGTGAAAGGGAACTGATGCCTGTTGGTAATGTGGCTATGTTTTCTCCATTTATACTTGAAAAGAGCCTGTACCCTCACATTCCCATCTTAAGAGAGGCAGCTAAACTTCAGAGAGACGAACTTCTTACCTGAGCCCATGCAACTTATAAACAGATAGAACTACATGCACCTCAGTCTAATAGACCCCTGGGGTCTGTCCACGTGCTAAGATGGGACTGAACTGTTCTCTGGAGGATAATTTGTCCTCTTACTGAAAGCAAGCACAAGGAAGGCACTTTCCTACAGTTTCCCGTGTTATCTTATACTAAGGCAGCCTCAGCCTTGGCATAAGCAAAGAATAATGGCTGTGCCATATGGTGCAGTTAGACACTGAAGCAACTTATCTTTAGCCAAAGGATGGCTGACCCATGCAAGGCTTCACATAATTGACAAGGTCAACATTGTCATAGTGTGAAGAAGATCACTTCCTCTTTATTTTACAGACGTGAAAAGGTAAAGAATAGGTAAACTTGAAAGACTTTTACTGCAGAAGTTGAAATGTACTTTATGTTAAGAGAAAGCATTGTTTCTAGAATTTAACTTCAGACAAGCACTCCAAAAACTGGAGACCAGGGAATTATGCAAGTTTTCCAAATTTGTGAATGCTATCAGCCAAGTTAATCTCCCAGTGGGTATTCATCTCTGTTCCAAAAGAGATAATGAAGATATTAGTGATGAGTATAACTAATACATGTCAGTGGTTATAGACATCAGGCTAGGCACTAAAACCATAGATATGAATTTTGCTCAGAATACCCCTTACAGGTAGCTGGGTTTATTTGTTATTGTTGTTGCTGTTTTTTTTTTTTTTTTAACAATCTCAGAGGTAGCAATGGAGGTTAGAGAGGTAAGACATCATCAACTCAAGAGGTCAAAGCCCAGTCCTGGACCCACCCTGCAATTCTGCTGCCCTCATCAACACAGCACTGCTGCATGGGCTCTGAGATCATCTCTCACATTCTGACGCACCCAGCTGCCTGGCTCTCCTTGAACATGCATAAGCTTGCATCCTCTTTCCTCTCAATCTGGATGGAGTTCTCTTGTCCCCTTTCCGTCTGCCTTTGCCTACCTGATCTTTTGAGACAGACCTCGTTTTACATTGCCATGAAGCTCTCCAGTGTGTTTCTTCACTGATGGCAGTAAGCCTTCCTTGCTCTGTGACTCTCTAGACTCCTTCTTTGGTTAGATCACACCCACACACCTTCCTGTCCTGCTAGATTATGTGTTAAGACAGGATTTGATGGCCTGTACTTTGTCTTCTGAGTGATTATATCTCCTTAATGCTAAGAGGATGAGACTCAAAGTTATCACAGGAAGAAATGGGAGACAGCATTAACAATGTGGCTAATTTTTATCTTCACAAGGAGAGCTGGAGAGATGGCTCTGTGGTTAAGCATACTTTCTGTTCTTTCAGAAAAGCCAGGTTCCATTCCTATCACACAAATGGTGGCTCACAACCCTAACTCCAGCTGTTGTAGGGGATCCACTGCCACCTTCTGGCCTCCACAGGCACCAGGTATGCATGTGGCACACATACATACTTTTAGGAAAGCATCCATACATATAACATAAAAATGTAAAAGGAAATCTCACCTTTAAAAAGCTTCAAAAGAGAGTTGTAGGTTTCATAGCATTATTTTCCAGATGAGGAAGCCTATGCTTCTAAACTGAGGATGTGTTCGAGGTCACCCAACATGTACCTGGAAAGCAGTCATCTTAAAGTTGGGTCTAGAGGATTCAATGCACGGTATTTATACGCTATACCATTTAGAAGTCACTTAGCTCCCAGCAGCGAGTACTGAATAAAGCCTCAGCAAAAGCTCAGGCCTACTCCCTGCTGCAAAGCAGTAACTTTAGATTCTGTTTACCTTTATAAAGAACCTATTTGTCATCATGGATTTCTTCCTTCCAATTTGGGAGTACCATCATTTGAGTCTTTTACCCCCTTCAGTTGGTCATACTGCTCTAGGAAGAACTTGCATACTAATTGTTAAATCAGAGGCGAGAAAAGCCACGCAGGAACTCACATTGGACGGAGCCCAGCAGATGATGAATAGCAGACCTGAATCTTATCATGTATTTCAGGATGATGTACGGTACTGTTGGAAACTGCCTTTGACAAATGTGCATGGGAAGGGGAATTATCTCCCAACAATGAAAAATGTTCTTATTATGTGATCCTAAAAAGGATCAGGACCCCTATCATTGGGAAGATGATCATCCCTATATCCCTTATTAACAGCAGTACAGACTGTGTGTTAAAGACATTGGGCATTGTACTGAGGTGGTGATGGATAACATGAGTGTTGAAATGGGGTTGGATTTAAAAAAGGCAGCTTGATGCGTGATGGCAGGTCCAAAGCATGCAACTCACTAAGGTCTCTTTTAGCCCTTGCTTCGCGAGGATCTGTGAGATTTGTTCTACTGTTTCAGTTGGTATCTGATGGCTTTTATTAAGGTCAGTGCTGTGCTTTACTGGTAGAAAGTACATGAAATAGGCTGGTAAGAAATAAAACTATTTGCAGGAAGAAGACAAATGTGCAAATCATTTTGAATGTTTATTTCAATTTTATTTTCACAATTTGTACCCCTTTGTTGAACCTGTAAAAGTCATAGAGATTCGGCAACCCTGGCCCACGGCCAGAAGCTAGACGTTGTGATTTGAGCCTGAGCAGTTGGCATTCCTCCCATGTTTTGTTGACCATAGTGTCTTCTAGAGAAGAACCTCCTGGGATTCAGAATCATGGGTTATGGAACAGATGAGTATGTGTAGAGAGTGGAAGGGACCCTAATTCAGCTATTTACCCAGAGCAGGGCTGTCCAACTTTTTGAAATCATGACATAATATTGCCACCCACAAATTGCCATCTACTACATTCATAGTTGTCCTGGAACACATGGGCCCTACAGGCATCAGGTTGGGTACATCTGGAAGAGGTGATCCAGAAAGATCAGTTGATTCAAGAATTGCAGACATTGACTCTGTTAAAGGCAAGGGCTACATGAGGTCTTTAACTCCTCTATCCTCCCTCTATCCTTTTGTTTCCTTCCATTCTTTTCACTTGTTTCCCATGCCCATTTTTGTTGTTGTTTTTTAAGCCTGGTAGAATGATGGCCACAGAAGATTGTGAGCAGATCTTGGACTCAAGGATCTTAAAGATGTGCTATGTAAGGTGCAAAACTGTGAGGCGGTTGTAGTTACTTACAGTTGGCTGAAATCACATAGCAGAAGGAACCAATAATCCAAGGGCTTCCCAGGGGTTAGGAGATTTATGTAAAGGTCCTTGGGGTTTAGAGTGCTGTTAGGCAATGCTTTGTGAAATGCTTGCTGTTCCACAGACATTGTCCACCCATTACTTTTTACAGCCTTTATGTGGCCACCTGTAAACAGTAAAGCACACCTTTTCCCCAGAGACAGAAAGACCAGCAGATCAGACATCTCCTCAAAAAGTAACTGTTCTCTTTCCTTCAGCATAATATGCCTTGAAGTTAGTATATTTTATACATCTAGTATTATGCACGGGGCCTGGTACACAGTATACATTCATTACACATCTGTTGAACAATAGACTAGCCTTCACTATATAGGCAATTCTTTGGCCTTTGGCTTATATTTTCCCAGAATCAGTCATTTATATTCCATTAGTTTTTCTTTAATGTTTAAAATAATGATTGTTGTGGTTTCCCCTCCTGTTCTCAAAGCCATTGATTACAAATAGATTTTGTATAATTTACCAATGCAGATCAATGTTAATGGCTGCCTCAAGTGTTCTGGGGAGAGTCTGTAGCCCCCACCTTTCTTTCCTTGTGCACAGTTAACACTCAAGTGTATTTCCTTCGGATGCTTTTTCCTGTACGTGCATATGTGCACAGATTCATGTAAATGTGCAATCAAATCCCGCTGTGTGTTATTCTTCACTAAACTTCCTCAGGTAAGCTATTCCCCTATAATTAAAAAATATGATTATTATTTTTAAACATAGTAAGTGATGTAATTTTCTTTAATATATATATATATATATATATATATATATATATATATATATATATATTGCACAAAAAGACCATCCTTACCTTTGTACCAATGTCGCCATTTTTCACTGGTCCATATTGAGATTTGCTGAACATTCCTCCAGGTGTGTGGTATGTGGAACTGTTTTTATTAGTTGATAGTTCACGTCTCTTTGTATCCTTGAGTTGATTCAGTGAGGACTGTGTGTTGTGGCTGGGAGGCTTTAACTGGTTTTCCTTCAAGGAGAAGAAAACATCTGTGGGCTAGGTGCTCCTTAGCTGGACCCACTACTCTAGGAGGGTGCTGGCATTAAGATTCACCAGTGGATGCCTGGGAGATGGAGTGCTTTATGCAGTTCAAATCTTCTAACCCCAGCTTATCAACTTTAATGTGCTGTCTTCGTGCCTTGATTTTTTGGTTCATCTATTTTAATGTGATGAAATGTAAAAATTGAGCTTACTTTTGTTTCCTTACAATGTCTTTAGGGGGTTTTAGCTGATAACCTATCCTTCGCCTCTCAGGGATTCGAATTTTAAACACCCAAAAATACATTTTCTTGATATCTGTCATCAAGTGATTAGTGCAACTATTTAGTTCTGGTCTTCTTTCCTATTCTTAGTAGATTTATTTTCTCTTCTTAGAATTCTACTCTCACCCTCTCTGTCTGGGAGACTGGAGATGTCATTTAAACATTGCTTATTAGGATTCCATTATTTGCCTCATATACAGTCAGCTAAATCAAAAAGTCAGACAGTGTTTTTAAATTGCAAATTTAAATGACAATTTATAGACCAGGTCTACTGGAAATTTTCTGTCCTTGGTATCCATCAGTGCCTATGGGTGTATAGTTTTATATTCTCCCTCCCTCTCTCCCTCCTTCACCCCTCTCTCTGTGCATGCATATTACACCAGAAAGATCAGAACTGCTTTAAATGAAACAAAACCTAGATCTCAGTTGGAAGGAACTGTGGACAAACACCCAATCCCAAGCCTCACTTAATTGTTAGTCCCCTCTTCCTACACCTCTCTTCCCCTTGCTTATGCCCTAGAGAAGAAACTTGCATTAGTCACTTTACTTGAAAGTGTTTTAAAGCCATGGATTAGATTCATAAGAAAAAAAATATCCAGGAAGTGCCAGGAAAGTACCAGTTTTCAGTATCTTGGTTAGTCTTCACAAAAATACAATGTGGCACTCATACCATGTTTGCTATTTATTAAATGTTTATTATGCACCGGACTCTATTCTATAGGTTTCTCCCCTTAACTCAGGTAACACAATCATTTTGGTTGTTTTTATAAAAGGGGTTGAAATTCATGGGAGGTGACAGTCAATTATTGAGAGCTGAAGGTCAAGGAGGGTAGAGCTTTTGCTTTTGCCTTAAAACACCGTTGACCACAGCAGCTTGTTTTCATTTGCAGGGGGAGGATTTGGGGTCTGTGTGGTTTCTCTGTTTCATAAAAATGACAAGCTGAAAAGTCTTCTCACTATGCCTTGCTGAGTTTTAATTTTTAGCAGATTGGGTTAGAAGAGGCAGCTTTAAACCTTGAAATCATCTTCATTTATCGGTCCATTTTCTCTGGGATCAGAGTAGATTGGCAAAGCATTATTATGATCTTCCATTTCAGAGCTGAAGGATTATCCATTGCGATGGGTGAAATCATCTTTGAAATCCTTCTGAAGCTGGTTGCAGAGGTTGGTCCATTTCAGAAAATGCCTGTGGTACCAGGACCTTTAGAAATGAAAATTAATGGGATAAAGTTTGCATCTTGAAGACCTGCATTTAAAGGGCGATCCCTCTGCATCTTTGCATCTATTGTATCAGACTTCTCCACCTATAGCATAAGCTAGAGTCTCCTCTCTGTTCAGTTTTTACTCAGCAGCCTCCAATGTCAAAGGCAGAAGGGCCAGCTAAGGACTGGGGAGATTCCATTCAGACACAGGAAGTAAGGACATGGGGAGCCAAGCAACCTTGCTCAGGCTGATGGGGAAAAAAATGAAGAGGCAGAGGTTTGCTCTGGGTAGAGGAGAGCGAAGGAAGGAAGGGAAGTGGGGAGGGAGATCAATTGGGTGATCTTCAGTGGAGTGCCAGGGAAATTCCAGGAAGACTGTTGGTGAGTCTTCAAGCCAAAATCACTCACTAGAGTAGTGCTCACCTCCCAGGAAAGGGCCTGACCATGCGACATTGCTCTGTCAGTGGCCAGGAGTGGTCTCGGGAAATGCCCTGCTGGAGCAGCTGTGGTAGTAGATATCTAGGGGCAGCTGTTATGGCATTTAGCGAGTTCTTTCTGTGCAGTAGGATAGCTGTAGGCTGCGTGCTTGTGGGCCACATGGCAACAAAGAGATTCATGCGATATGCAACAAAAGGATTCATGCTCTACCCAATACTAGGGATTGCTATGAGACACCCCCCCCCCCAGCTTCTTACCTTTCTCCCACCACAGACAGATTAACTGTACCAATGGCTTTCCACAAGTCACCTGTCGCCTCAGAGGCAAAGGTGTACACTAAGTGTCAAATATGGTGCTAGTGGAAATTGGGTTACCAAGTGCTCTGGCAAGTTAGTCCAGTAATTTCTGGCAAGGTTTAGCCCTTTTGTGGTCTGCAAGAGCTGGAGAATAAGAGAGGGGCAGAAAGAAGTTACTGCTGACTGCCCAAGCAGGAAGCCCCAGTGTTATTTTTTTTTATTTTTTATTTTATGACACCATTCAGTTCCACATAATAGCCACAGATTCCCCTGCTCTTCCCCCCCCCCCCGCCCCCCTCCCCCTCCCCCCAGCCCACCCCCCATTCCCACCTCCTCCAATCAAGGTCTCCCCCGAGGACCGGGATCGACCTGATAGACTCAGTCCAGGCAGGTCCAGTCCCCCCCTCCCAGACCGAGCCAAGCGTCCCTGCATAAGTCCCATGGAAGCACATAAACTATGAACCAAAGGCTGAGGGGCCCCCAACTGGGTCAGGCCCTCTGAATGGGTGAGACAGTCATTTGGCTTGATCTGTTTGGGAGGCAGCTGGGCGGTGGTGCCGGGTCCTGGGCTCGTTGCATGAGTTGGCGGTTTGAATCCTGGGACAGTGTTATTCTTACACCTCTGTCCTTGTCAGAAACAAAACCAAAGCTCCTGTCCCACCAGCATCCATGCAAAGTCACGTGATTTGAGCATCCTTTGCTCTGTCAGTGATGTATAAGACCTTGTTAAATATATTCTACTCAGTCACCGCCCACAATGAGCCACGTTGTCTTCAGAAGGCAGCCCAGTGATGGTGCTACTGTCTTCAGGCCCCCACATCAGTCAGTCACATCTTCCATTTATTTCTTAAGCACCATGACTCTGAAGAATACCAGATCCTCTACATCTCTGTTTGCTAATGTGTGAAGTGAAGGTTATAAGATCCTCCTCCCCCAAAATCACCGAGAACCAAGGGCATCATCTACATTTGTATGTACACATGATATAAAGAAGGATGAAGCCCATGTAGAGTCACTGATCTGGGACGACAATGTCTGTAAGGGTTGAGTGTGCAAGCCAGTGTGTGCAAACCATCACTGTCTGGCTCTTGCTAGGGTGGGACTTGTGGAGATACCATATGCAACGTCTCTGCCTCCTGGGATGTTCCAGCTTAGCTCTCCAGGACAGCGTGCTACTCAGGCTGCTGCAGGCTGTCCTTCCTCCTCTGGAGCTACACATGTGCTCGGAACAGACTCCTTCAGGAGAGAAGCGATCTGCAGGTCTTCACCTCCACTTGGTGGGCCTGGAACTCTGCTGGGGAAAGTAAGGCATTTTCCTCCCTCTAGCATCCTCTGGACATGCCTCATGTCTTCTTAGACTCTGCTTTCACTTTTTCTGTCTGCATCCAGGCCTGCCTCTGTCCCTGTGCTCATAGCCAGCTGCAACATTGACCCTGTTGCAGCTCCCACCCAAGACTAAGCTGAAGATCTCAATTCTAGATTCAGGAGAGACAATGTCTGTAAATTTCATCCTGTCTCTACCAGTGACCACCTCTGGTCCACTTAAGAGTTAGGTTAGCAAAGGGTGAGCGTAGTTACCTTTGGCCACCCTATGGGTGACTTGGGGGAAAGGGAAGTATGCAAAGCAGTGGTACAGACTCTGTATAGACACAGCTAACCGAGAGAATCCAGGCTGGAAACCACTTCTGCCAGGAAGCCTTCCTAGAGTAGCCAAAGAGTGTGAGGTGCCTGGGCTACCTAGATTCTGGGAAAGTATGGTTAAAGAGGTAAGAAAAGGAAGGATGGGGGTGGGGAAGTGGGGCGATTCTGTTCTAAGCAGCTGCGTGACTCCAAAGGAAGGCCATGTAAAGGCTAGGTGGGGTGGCACAATGTTCTGAGGATCAGTGAGTGGCACTGGAGAGATAAACTGGAGCCGGTTAGAGGAGGAGCCGTTGACCACCTTTATGCTTCTGCTCTCTGCTGTGCTGTGCTCAGTCCTCTATCTGCCTCCCTCCAAACCTGACCCTGCCTGTACAGCCTACAGCTGCCGCAGAGTGGGTCCCCAGTAACCATTTACGGAACAGAGTGCCACCCAGATGGAATAATAGTTCCCTAGGCGGTGAGAAGCACTTCCTGGTAGCAATAGGAAGTAATCATCGTGCCAAAAAAGCAGTTGTTTTTTTCCCCCTTCAAAGTGTAGGCAGACGTGAGCTCCCGCAGTGGCTTTCATGTACACTCATGTGGTACATCTTTGATCCCAGACTCTTTTAGGTTCTGAATCTTCAGGAGCTGAAGCAGCTAACCACTTAATAGCTGTCCAGTGCCCAATATGTTAATGCAAATTAGCTTAGAAACGATGAAAACTTTGGGGACTTAATGAGCTGAGCTGGCACCTGTTCACTCAGCACTTTGGACAGCATCTTTTGAGCTGCTTAAGCTAAGGGGGCGCGATCAGCCTCCCTCTTTCTGGAGAATGGCTAGCTGAGGCATTTCATGTCGCCTTTCACCAACTTACAGTCCGTTCCCTTCAGGTGGCTGATCTGCAGATTCTTGGATAACAGACTTTGGAAGCTCCATACAAAATGATACCTACCACCTACCCTGCCTCAGACCCTGCAGATCCAGAAGATGCTCTGAGTGGCCGAGACAGCATAGGGAATGTTATTGCAATGGGCCGAGTGTGAATCCTAGTCTTTGCATGGAGGAGCCCAGTGCCCAGGCCACACACGCTGCCTGGTGCTCACAGCAGCTCAGTGTACTGCAAAGCCACATGGTCGGAATGCTCAATGGGGACACAGGCGTGCTCTCTGCAGGACCTGGCACATTGTAGAGGCCTAGTCAGTATGTGAAGGATGAGGGAGTGAACCAGTGATGAACAGCCTCTAGAGGACTAGTAGGAGAGGACCCAGCCTTGAGCTTTGCTTCTGTATTTCTGAACATGATAAGTAAGCAAGGGTGATTTCCTTCGTCTCTCTGACTCTCGTCCTTCCTTGTATGGTTTTAAACTCAGGTCTGATGCATGTAGCGAAGGGCAGATGTAAGCATGCAGCAGACATTCGAACAACTTGTATTAATAACCAAAAAGTAAGTTGTTTGGTACATCTCAATTTCCTTATTGATAAAATGGGACCCCCTTTGTCTATGTACAAGGTTCTTACTCAGAGCGTGTGAGCATCTGGCTCAGGGCTCAGTAAGAGGTAGATGATGTCATCGCTATTGGAATCCTTGTAAGGCCCAGGCTGTGGCCGCCCAGTAACCAGAGATCCAGTGCAGGGAAAGGGGCTGTGACAGGCTTTCCTAGGCAGACACAATGTCCCCGATTTCATCTGCCATTCTCCCTGAAAAGACTTCCAGTTTTCCCAGAGACCTTGGGCTGCATTATCTGACTTTTACGTGGCAGGCTATTCTTTTCAGATTGACTTTTAGGAGTCTCATGACCTAACCCAAGCCCGCTTTACCAAAAATAAATAAATAAAAAACCTTAATCCTTTGATCTTGTCTCGGTCACAAGAAATGATTGTCTGCAGCCTGTCACCATAGGTGATTTACGGAGAATTACCAGGCAGTAAGCGTCGTCTCGCTGCGGTCCCGCTCACCGAAGGCCCTCTACTTCTTACCCTCATCTCCTCCGGGTTGACAGAACATGGGGTTAGAAAGAGCTGGGCATCTCAGGCTGAGAGGGAAAGGGGAATATTCCAGAAGGAGCCCAGGCAGGGGTTAGATTCTGTATTGTAACATGGAAGAAAACCTGTTGTTCATGTGCTCTGTGTAACAAGAGCACTGCCCTCTGGCACACCTCTGTAGGACCTCTGATAGAACAGAGCACCCCAATAGATGTGGTCCTGACTCTCCCGTCAGCATTCTGAGTGAGCCAAACAGAGATGACAGCTCCATTGCTCTTTAAAAACCAGCACCAGGGATAGCTGTCCCCTGGGAGCACTGGGGGGTGGGGGTGGGGAGTGGTCATGACTTCAAGCCTTTTCTGATAGGCTGGCTTCCTCTAGCAGCAAGGGCAAGCCTAGAAGTAGACTAGACCAGGAGGATCTGCCATTTGTGTTTGCTCTCAGATTCCTTCTTCACCGACGAAGGCAGGGAGGACAAGGGAACAAATGCCCATAGTTCTCTATGCTCTTCTCGGGACAGACTTGGGATTCTCCCATCCAATGGGAGGTCATGGTGGAGGACATAAGGCAGGGCAAAAGGAGAACCCGGTTACCTCTCCTCACTCTGGTAGCCACTGAATCTCCTCTGTCACACTGCACTGGCAGAGAGCTCCTTTGGCCCAGCAGAGTTCCAGCCATCTCCCAGACCCATCTCTTGGCTTAGCTTTGGTCAGGGCACTCACTCCTTTTGTTGGCCTAATCCTCTGGCTAGTAGCAGCTTCCTGCTCTCACTAATCCTTGGCTCACTTCCTCCTTCCCTGGCTTTTCAGCTTCTTCCACACCATTGTGGAGGCTCCCTGCATTGTATTCCCTCTTTAAATAGCAGGCCAGTGTTCATTTGGCCTGGCTGGGTCTTGGTGGATGGATCCTCTGTGTTTGAAACCTAGCCCCACAGTGTCCAAGCGCCGGAACTTTGGAGAAGCTCTATAGCCCACAGAGCCCCTTACCGTGCCCCCGATCTGAATTTAGACTCTAGGTGTGTGGACTCCAGCAGAGAGCATGGTGCACAGTTGACCCAGGAGTGAAGGCTCCCGCTTTATTACATTCAGAAAGCCATTTGCTTCTTGAGAAAGGAACCTGATCTTTTTATTTTTTGCCTCCTAGCTAGATGCCACCCACTTAATGAAGTGAGTAAATTTCACCAACTGTTTCCTGACAGAATGGCTTAGCAAAGTTAGAGGACTCTATCAACATCATCCCAACGCTCCTCAAAGGACGGTTGCATGGGTTTCCCGTCCTGTTCTCCCGGTGCTTTTACAGTGCACATGCCTGTGAAATGTTAATTGCCCTGACTTGAACAAGTGAGAAATGTCACAGCCACCCCTGGGACGTGCACCTTGTATGGCTGCCACTTCCTCCTCTTCCTCAGCAGCTGCAGCAGGGGTTTTTGTCTTTGCTTCCTCTCTCATTGTCTTTCCTTCTTCCCCAGAGTGGTTGCCCAAAGCTGGATCCTTGGCCATGTCCCTGATCATGGCCCACTCTGGGTGAACACAGATGGTTCCCTCTGCCATGGTTCCTGGAGCCAGATGCTCTTGCTTAGGGGCAGGAATCACAAGGTTTCATTAGTCACACTTGCTAAAAGTACAAACCCTCTGGTGGGCTTGTTGAACATGGAGAAATCCCAGTGTGTAAATATTTATGGATTAGGAATCAAATATTAAATATTTACTTCAGCTTTGTGGAATTATAAATGATTTAACAAACCCCATTGGGAGTTGGAATGGAGGTAGTTAAAGCCCACTCTTATGTTTAATTGTTTCCCACCCCACCCCACCCCCACCCCCTACCATGCAGCGGTGTGGGGAGCTTGGGATGCTGGATGAAAAGGCAGCATTTGGATTTTCCGTTTGGACCGGCTTCATTTTTTCCCTATGTTCCCTCTTGGTTACATGAGGCACGCCCCAGAGTGGGGCCTTCACAGGGCATCTCAGCACTGTGTTTCATGGTCACCTGAAGCTGCTATAAAAAAAAAAATCCACAGGTAAGTTTGTGTCAGAAGCTGGGACACACACAGGGTGCTAGACGGTCGGCCTTCCTCCAGAGGCTGCCTGCCCCTGGGAGAAGTCCTCATACCACTGAAAGCCCAAGGCTGTGGGGGAAAGGGGTGTTCAGATCTCAGTCTTGTCCCTGCTCTAGGATGGCTAGACACCTTAGAGAAAACTCTCCTAACTCAGTCTTTATTTCCAAAAGCTGCTGTAACACATGGCCCTAGGCTTGCTCACTCAGAGCAATGCAGATCTGGAGCCTCAAAGGTCCTGGCAAGGGTGCTCTCTAGGGGACAGCTCAGGGGGAAGATCTGTCCTTGTCTTCCTCAGCCTATGGTGACTGCTGCCACCCCTTGGCCTTCAACTGTCTTGGAGTAGTCTTCTCCTGGGTGTCTTTGAGGGTATTCTTTCCAACGGATTTCAGGCCTACTGAATAATAAAGAATGATCTGAAGATCCTTATTTTTGACCGTTTTTTCAAATGTGAATCTTCAGTATTTTTCAAGGGCCATTACTTAGCCCTAGAAAGGCTACATTCTCTGAAGAGCTAATAATGTCTGTCATTGACACCAGATTGGGTTACCGGACATTTGAGCCATATACTTTCTTCTTATAGGCTGTGGTTATTTTGTAATCATGTGGAGGTAGACAGTTAGGAGAATGCCCCTGGGCCTCTGGGCAGGGGGGCATTCATTGAATGATGTCTTCTTCTATTATAGTTCACAAAGTATAGATTCACATTGCCTGTCATTGATCACGTTTCTATCCACTCACTTTCATTTTTTTCCAGCAAATATTCTGACAGGGGCTAGTTACTTAGCTAGGTCCTGTGGATATAAAATATGTCACTTTCCTAAGACACTAGACAACACAACTATTATAATCCAGTGTGATAAACACCTTTGTGATGAAATTTCTCAGGGATCTGAGGATTTACAAATGCAGCTGGGTGATTGGTGGAGGCTTCCCAAGGCAATGGTGTGGACACTAGTGTAGATGAATTTCTAATCTGTCTTATTAAATAAAAAAACATGGAGCCAGATATAGGGGTGAAAACCTGAGAGATTAAGGAAATCGGGAAAGCCTTAGCTAACCTCACCTCACCAACTCCGAAGCTTCCAAAAGTGAGCTACTTCCTGTCTACCCACACCTATATGCTTTGCTGTTCTACCATCTGACTTGCTCTCTCTGTCCAGTTACATCACTTCCTCTTCCTGCCCATTTCTGTCCTTCCTATCTGTCTGTACAGACCTCCATGGTTAGCCATGGTTAGCTAGTGTTGGAATTTAAGGCATCTGCCACCATGCCTGGCTCTGTTTCCAGTGTGGCCTTGAACTCACAGAGATCCAGGCAAATCCCTGCCTGCCAAGTGATAGGATTAAAGGCGTGTGCTATCATTTGCCTGACTTCTATATAGTGGCTGGCTTTTTACTCTGATTCTCAGGTAAATTTTATTGGGAGACACGGTATATTGGGGGACACAATACATCACCACACTAGTTCATGAGAGTCAGTGGCAACAAAGGGATGGCGAACCTCATGCCTCCTGAGAAGCCTCAAGTATTGAGACTTAGGAATCAAGTGTTTCAGGGGCATGGGAGGAAATTGGGAATGTTGGAACCCAGCTTTCTGGAAGTGGAGCAAAGAGGGGTGAGGCAGCTATAGGAAACAAAGCCAGATCTAATGTGATGCTCACAGGGGTAAATATGAATCCCATCTCACTGGGGATGAAAGAGAAATTAATTTACCCACAACACGTGCCTAGTTAGCTAAGGACTTGGATCCCCTCCTCCTGTGGCAGCCTACAGGAACCACTCCATGTCTTTCTTCAACTGTTTGCAATTCTTTACTCTTTTTATTTTTTTAGTCCCTCTGTATTTATTGGCAGACCCTGGGGTCCATGGCCTCTGCCTTAGCAAGTGCCCCCGGGCTGCCTTATACATGGTACTCTACAGTAGTCTTTCAATGAGTTTTACTGCAGTGGGAATTGTGGCACCAAGCAAGAGAGGTAGACGGAATTCTTTCTGAAATCTTCGCTGACCCTGTGCTCCGGGATTGAGTCTGTTTACACAAGAAGGTAACATTTGCTTTGGGGGTCAAAGTGCACACATACCATGCGGGCCCTATTGTTGCTGATTTCTCTGGGGACTGGGGACTAGTTACACCGCAGCTTGCTTACCGGCTGTCACATGCCTCCTTATTGGTTTACATGTATAGATCTAGTTATGTTTACCATCCACACGAGTGCTGCATTTTCAATAATTCATTGAAATGTCATACGAAATTAATCTACAGTGAGAACTCAAACTTGACTAAAGCCAAACCACCTTGCCCAGAAATGTCTTTGTTACTGACAGCAGCCATCTCAGGAATTTTTTCGTGTTTCGTGAGTTCCGAATTTTCCTGTAAGAAGAGCCAGATTGAGGAAATCATTAATCTCTGACAGTTGTGTAGATATAATTAAAGATATATGATTATAAAAATACCTGCTATCTCAAATGACTTCCTAAAAGAGCAGGGAGTGGGGAAAGAGAGTGTTCTATTTAAAATGTCAGAAACAGACACATTAGGTTGAGTAGTCAAAGCACTGTATGCCTGTCACTCATGAGAACTGACAATTAGGTCCATAAATAGATTTTTACAGGCTTTCATACCAGAACGCACATCCTGCACAACTCAGGTGCATAGGAATTAGGTGTATTGGCTGTGCTGACTCACAGGAGACGAGAAGGTATAAGAGGCAGAGAATGAGCCTTTTGGAGCACTTACATGGTCCCTGGAGGCCTTGGGAATGGCTCAGAGAAGGAGGAAGCCCACTGGTTTCCTCTGGTACCCTCTTACTAGCTCCGCCATTAACTGTTTACATGAAATCTGGCCAGTCCCCTCCTTTCTCTGGTCTGTTTCTCCGTCTACAAAATGAAATGAATGTATGAGTCTCATGTTCTAATGGTTGTTCTGAGAAGCAAATGGGGTTAGGGAAAAATTCCTTGGCAACTGCAAGAAGAAATACACATAGGTTAGCAGTTGACTTTCTGTTACTAAGGTGACTTGTTGATAGTGACAGCTGAGCTGTTTCTATAGGCACCAAGTGGGTGATCAGAAGGCATGCTAAGTCCAAGGCCTCAACGAGAACTGACAAACTGAAACTAAGCTTTTGCTACCTTGGCTAGTGGAGAATTCATCCCTCAAGAATGAATGCCCAGAAAGAGGGTTGAGGGATGGGGATGTCTGCAAACCACCCTTGTCCTCCTTCCAGGGGCTCAATCTCATTTAAAGTACATGACACCTGTGCCCCCCAGGTTTTCCCTTTTGCAAACTTGGACAGATGATTTCATAATTGCATTCTCTTCAAGGCTGAAATAGCAAGGTCAGGCAACTCCAGGGGTATGCATAGGGAAAATGCAGTGCCGCTGTGAAACTCGAGTTGGAAACTATGACCATCGCTAGATGGGGAAGGGGTCAGAAGCAGGTTATATAGTCATGTTCCACCCATCACCCATTCTCTGCTTAGGAAGCACAGATTTCCCTTATTGTGTTTTCTGTTGGCTCTCTGTCTTTCTTTGAGTACAAGTTCTACAAGTGCAGGGAGTTTTTGTCTTTTGTTTATGAAAGTATTAATGTGCCTAGAATCCTTTCACTTGAAACACATTTCACTTGAAAAACAAAACAAATATTTAGTGTATTGAATTCATTCTATTTTAAGTATTATCTATAAATAAGAAATACAGATAGCATGATATATAGAAAAGAAAAATGGAAACTATTTTTTTCAATGTTCAGTTGGCTTGGGAAGGTAAGGTAAAATACCAAATACAATATAACATTGCAAAAGATATATATGTATACATACATATACATACATATTACACACAAGAGCTGGGGAGCATAGGAGTGTTCTTTTAGGCTACAATCTGAAAGGGTCCGGGCTCTCTTGGGAGTCTGCTTCCTGATATCTACAATGGGCCAGTTTGCTGTAAGCCAGATATGTATTTATCATCAAGACAGAAACACAGGGGTATACTCTAACATTCTTCAGCAGCCTGAAGAATTCCCTTAGTCTTGTAGAGACCTGGATTCCAGCCAAATGGGGGTTCCTGAATCAGGTTTGGGGATTCTGTTAAGCATTTTAAGAAAGGGGCTCAGAGTGAATAAAAGCATGCCTGTGAAAATGAATGCAGTCTTATGGATGGGGGGCACCAAAACTGAAAGTGAGACACACTCAAGTGTTGGTATAGGCTCCTCAAGGGTGAGTCACAATAAATAAATAGTTTCTTAGCATCAGCCATACATTTGTCGTAGCTGTTTGTCTTAGCCCCAAATAAAGTGTGTCTTAACATCAGCCATACATTTGGTGGCTCTCGAGTTGTATCCCAAAAGTCTGTGAAGGACCCTTTCCTTCCATTTCCTCTTTCTCTCTTCTGATAAGTGAGGTTATAGTGTAGTTTCAGAGATGCCCTGGGTGAAATTTTAATCTGATAAGGTGAAACCAGGAGTTCCTGGGTTTGAACAAGGGGATTATAAGTGTTCTTTCCTTGTAAGTGGGGTTTCTGGTGTGATTTTTAGTCAATTGCAGGCTTACACTGGGAAGAGAGAAAAGCCTTAAATAGTTGTGAATCCCGCTGGAATCCTTTCTTCCCTGCTGGGGTGAGGCTTTAACTAGGTAAACAGCTTCTCTCTCTTCTCATATCTCCATCATTTTTTTTTTCTGTCCTTTGGAAATGAGGGGAAATGAGGGTCCTTCAGAAGGATGGAGGCTCTCTTGCCTCAGGTGGGTTAACTCCAGAGTCGGTGCCAAAAGCTCCCAGACACACACAGTTGCCACTGAGTCAGTGGCTCAAGGTCCACGTCTCATAATTTCAAAAGATGAAGTTCCTGCACCCTAACTGTCGTGATAGAACTCTCATCTAATGACTGATGGAAGCAGATGCAGAGATCCATGGCCAGGCCCCAGGTGGAGCTCCAGGAGTCCAATCGAGAGAGAGGAGGGATTATATGAGCAAGAGATACTGAGACCATGATTGGAAAAAGCACAGGGACAAATAGCCAAACTAGTGGAAACACATGAACTACAAACCAATAACTGAGGAGCCCCCATGGAACTGGATCAGGCCCTCTGGATAAGTGAGACAGTTGATTAGCTTGAACTATTTAGGAGGCCCCTAGGCAGTAGGACCAGGACCTGTCCCTAGTGCATGAGCTGGCTTTTTGGAACCTAAGGCCTATGCTGGGACACTTTGCTCAGCCTAGGTGAAGGGAGGAGGGGACTGGACCTGCCTCAACTGAATCTACCAGGCTGAGCTAAATCCCCAGGGGAGTCCTTGCCTTGGAGGAGGTAGGAATGGGGGGTGGATTGCGGGGAGGACAGGGGGGAGTGGGAGGAGGGAGGACAGGGGAATCCCTGGCTGATACGTAAAATTAAATTAATTATAAAATTTAAAAAATGTACAAGAAAAACATGTTTACTAGAGGTTGTAAATATACAGTTGGTGTGTAATTATAAAATTAAAACAAAAAAAAAAGATGAAGTTCATGGACCATGGGATGGTTAGTTTCCACATGCTTTATCAAAGGGTCGAAAGTAAGAGATTGAGAGAGAGAGAGTAAGCAAGCAGAGCTCCTTAGCGTTGGGGTGTTTCCAGAGATGGGGTACCAAGAACTGTCAGTTTAGAGACTTGTATAGGATTCACAGCAGAAACTGGGAAAAGGTATGCTTGGGGAGGTGGGCAGGTCAATCCAGTTGGCTTACCTATGATGCCCAGGGGTCTTTCAGTTTGGGCCACATCCCCATGTACAGCGGTGGTCATTTAATGTTTGTAAAAGCAGAGGGAAGACAATAGGAGACCAGACCAGGAACCAAAGCCCCCCAAACTCTTTATCTCCGGCAAGAACAGGATTCCTCATAGAACCAAGGGTTTCTGGCTTCTGGTCAAGGACAAGGACTGCCCTGTTTTTGCGGTCCCTGTCCTAAAATACCTGAGCAGTTTCTGCTTTCTGTTCTCATCATGTCTATGCTGCCGCATGTTTGGCGCGAGGCATACTTGAATTTGAATCCAGACTTCATCAAATGTGACCTTGAGTGAGTCATCCAACCGCATTAGAGTCCTGATTTCTTCATTTGAAAACCACTGCCAAAGTTTAACAGATGATAGAACCAATGCAATGAAAACTCCCGGCACAAAAGCTGGCTCTCTGTCTGTCAATGGCATGTAGCCCACCCACCATTCTTTGGCTTTTTGTGGCGTTCCAGCACAACTGAAGCTTTTCCAGCCACTTTGCTCTGACAGTTTTTCTCCCATCGTCTTACTGACTCAAGAGGGCTATCTAGCGTTTCATCGCTTCCTCTGGTGTGGCTGCAACCTCCCCAGGGAGATGGTACTTCTACTATCCTGTTAACCCCATCACCACCCCCACCAGCATGGAAACCATGACTGCTGCCGTTGAGAAGCTTGGACTAGGGCAAGGTGATGAAGCGTTTTCTATACATAATTGCATCTAATTGTCACAGCAAAAAGTAAATGAAAATGGATTATCTTACTCTGCAGATGATGGAATGTAGACTTGGAGGAGTTACATGGATCTGAGGAGACACTCATTGGATGCTCCATAGCCACTCAGTTCATGAGCTCCTTGGGAGAGAAAACTTCTAGGAGCCCACCTTGTGCCTGCTTGGTACATAAGGCGAGCCATGAGCTCCTCTGCCTGGTTTACTACACTTGGGTTCAGTCTGCTGTCTGTGAGATGGCATGGAAAGTGGTCATCACTTGTCAGTCTTGGGGCTTGGGAGCCATATTTCCAGGATCTGAAAGCATTGCCAAAGAGTCTCTCTTTTCCAAATCTGTATGGGGGCAGCGATGGGAAGATGATGTGTTGGGGGCTACTTCATCAGCAAGAGCTCTTCATTCCCTAGATCATGTTTTGTATTATAAGTTCAATACCTTACAAAGGGAAGTCCAGCCCAGCAGGGAGACTGGATGCAAATGAGTCTCTTACACATGCAAATGGATTTCCTATAAAGAGTTCTGCTTGAGGGCTGAAAGGATGTGTGACTAAAACCACTGACTATAGGGAGGAAAAAAAAGAAGGAAAAGATCCCTAATGGGGTCTTGCCAGCTAATTAACAATGCAGTCCTTCTTGGTGGCTGGACTACAGATTCGCTCCAACCTGTGGGCTTGGTAATCTATCTTTATCTTTGTGGGTGGCTCTGGGGGAGACATCTAGGGCAGAGGATGGGCCTTGGGTCCTGAGGTTCCTACTAAGGGTATTAATCACAACACTCAAGGTTGCTAAGAGCACTCTGGTGACAAGCAGGCCTTCTCTTTGCGTTGTCTTATGGTCACATGTGACATGATTCCAGCCCAACAGACCTGCTTCGGAGGTGGGTTTTGCACCTTCCAGCAAGTTGTTTCATCTGCCTGGGCTCCAGCTGCCTCTCTAGTGCAGTTGGAATATCAATTCCCTGTACGTCCTTTTTTCTTGCCCTTGTGGTCCAGAATTCCATGTGTTTGACATTGCTTCCCCAACTACCTGGCTAGAAGTCCTCAATGGACCCCCATTTCCCAAACTCTCTCAGCCAACCAGTATACTCTGTGGGGATGATGGCTCAGCCTCTTTTTTTTTTTTTTCAGTGCCCAATGCAGGTACTGGACAGCTGAGCATGAAGAAATGAGAGAATATCATTGTTTCTGTTTTACATTCATGATAGCAATGGTAGCACGTAACTTGGGAATGTATTTTTGAATGCTTACTGGGTATATGACATTTGTGGTGTGATTGTCGTTTTGCAGTCAGGCTCTTGACAGTAAGTACCTCAGTGGTAGTGATTTGTCTGAGGTCACTGTGCTTTTCTTGACATTTCTCGCACTTCATTTATGATTACTAGTCAATAGGTGACTTGAGTTCTTATGTGTGAGGCCTGAAAAAGGTGCTTTTGTTAGTTTCTCTCCTTTGTAGCTTCCTCTGTGGAAGTAGGCTTTTTTTCCCTCTTGAGATAGACACTGAAATGAAAAGTTCTAGGTTCTTGAGATGTATCAAAATAGACATAATCACCATCTTCAGGGAGTTCACACTCAGCTGGTAGGGTCTGTGCCAGAGGATTTAGTGGGTTGGTGAATGAATTCATCCTTCCTACCACAGTAGACGAAAACACAGTCTTACTCAGTAGAGTGGGAAGAGCACAGTGGCATGGTATCACGCAAGTCTGAGCCATGCAGGTTTCCATTATAGAGCAGTGTGGTCAGTGTGAACCATTATGCATACAACTTGATGTCATTTACTTCCAGACATGCAAATGAAGGCACCCCTGATTGGTGGATTTCAGTTGCAGTCAAGGTTTGGTTTATCGGCCGTGGTATGAATTATTGTCCATTCTGAGGCAATTTGGCCAGAGCAGAGCCCTGGTTCCCAGTGGTCTAGATGACGGAGGACCTGCTCCCTTTCTGATCTCTTCATCATGGCGGCTTTTCCTCCACAAGAATTTAAAGAGCTGAGGTAATCGCTGTTCTCGTTACTTTTGTAAACTATGGAGCTGTTGAAGAGGCAATCCCTGCCATGAAGATGGAGACAGAGGGCACAGGGAGAAAAGACTCAGTAGCTCCCAACATCATTTTATGAAGCAAATGCTATTTAGTCATTGGGTAGATAAGGGGACTGTATAGGCATGGCTGAGAAAATATGTCAGACTCCAGAGAGGTTCATTTCAAGGTATGAAAACTTAACTCCAGCCTGACTTGTTTCTTACAAAGCCTGGAGTAGAGCGGGGCTGCTCCCGATTTTGTTGGCTGGTGCATATAAATACATGGAGAGGGTTAGAATCTTAGTCACAAATGCCACTCTTATCGAGTGCTTATTGTGGACTGGCACATGTCTGTTCAGTAATTTTATTGACTCAAAAAAGCAGTGTGATAGGGCCTGGAGAGACGTCTCTGTTGGTTAAGGACTTGCCTTGCAGGTTCAAGGGCATGAGATCAATCCTTAAAACCTACGTTAAGACAAGGAACAAAAAACCAACCAACCAACAAAATCAGTGTTACTTATAATGCCAGTGCTGCGGGGGGTGGAGTTTGGGACTTGGCTGGCCAGACAGCCTATATTATTTTATAAGTTCCAGGTCAATGAGACACTCTAAAAAAGGATGGACAGTGGCTGAAGAATGGTGCTGTATGTTAGTCCCTGACCTCTCCGTATTTGCCACATACATGTGCAGGTACACCCAAGTACATATGTGCATCCCCAATGAACACACATGAACAAGATAGTCATTATGATAGTTATTACCATTAAATGGAGGAGAACCTGAGGCACCGTGAGATCTAAGTTGGTCTAAGTTGCCTAAGAGGGTACCACAAATGATGGCAGAGTTAGCATGTGAGCCCAGGCTGATTGTCTCCAGGCTCAGACTATTTAAATATAATTCTATCCTCCTATGGAAAAACCAGATGATTACAGGCCTGAGAGCGGTCTGCTTCTGTTGAACTGTGGTAATGGGGATGGATGCATGGTAAGTCCCTCCATGTGCGAAGTAAGCCTTTTTTTGCGACCTTATGTGTGCACGCAGACTTCTTTTTTGCCTCTCTGTACTATGGCAGGTTTGTTTTGAGAATCTTCTGAAGATCTTTGTGCTTTGTTACCCCAGGATCTGTGAGGCTCATGCTGTGTTATTGACTGGTGGCGCTCAGTCTAGAGCTTCAGATCCTAGGCTTTGACTCAAACTGCTGTAAGCTGGAATTGTGGCTCTGCATTTTACTAGAAACTCCGGATGCTTAAATAAGTACGCAAAGTGGAAGTTCAGTTTTGTCATGTATTAAATGGGTATGCCAGGAGATCATCTCTTAGAGGGGGATTCTGACAAGTCATTGAGACCATGTATGCAGAAGGATTGCTCACTCAGCAGGAGCCCAGCAAGCATCCCATACCACTTCCCCCTCCTGTAATGTGGACTCTGGATCTTCTCCATCCAGGGATGTTCACCTTAGAAGGCGAGCAGATGCATCATCTTCATTACCCCATGTCTGAGCTTCGGTGTGTTGTTGGTCTCTGTGCATGTTTGTGGGATGAAGAAATGAAGGGATGTGTGTGTAGAATAGGGAGGTGAGGTTGGTGCCTGGTAGAGTGATCTATATCTAGTGATCTAGTCTCACTGATGATGTAGCATTCCCAAAAGTCTTGGCATAATTGCAATCATGAACTCTCAGTTGGAATCAGGAAATTTGCAAAAAAAAAAGAAAAAAAAAAAAGAACTGGATGCTGAACAGAAGAAAATTTCATCATCTGGAGAGCAGTAAAATCTGAGAGACCACTGTTTTCATTCATTTGGTGCCATGATGTCACCAGCAAGAAGAAGACAGGGTCCCCTAAAATGGGGAGCTCCCTCTTTACTGTTGCACTAGATTTCATCATGACGAACATGATGTCCACCTTATGGCTCTTCCACTGGGTAGGGTACTGAGGGCTTTGTCGTCTCTTACTGCCATTCTGCTTCTGCTTACTGGGAACCAGAAAAGCCCCAACCCTTCCAGATCTTTGCTCTCTTCTCACCCCATAGGCCTCTGCATGTTTTCTTGACTCAGCTTGACATTCTCTTTCTCTCAGGGCCAACCCTGCTTGCTGGTGAAGACCTAAGTTTAGTTACGCTTCGTTCTTGAATGCTGTATCCTGAAGAAGGTCAGGTGTAGTGGGAGCTCTTCTTTCCCCCAGTGGCTTCTTCCTCCTCCTTCCCTGCATTGTAGACTTCCCATTTCCTTCCCTTCTGCTCTGCCTCCCCTCTAAGCTATGAGGTGTCTGGGGACAGGGAGCCTGCACCTGTCTTCTCTTTCCCCAGCTGGCACTTGCTTTAGTTGGCTGACTGTTCAGTGAATCCAAAGAGGTCAAATAGTGGCCTGGGGGTAAAGAAGACCCAACCCAGGCAAGGGGAGGATTGAAAGGTAGACCGTGGGCGCTGCACAGGGAGCCTTGTTCTTCCTATTTCACAGCAGCTGCCTGAGTAACATCATCCAGATGCAATGATCTATGCAGTGTTTCTCTCCAAGGTGCTTAATCAAACCCATCTCGTTAATCCTCACAAAAAAAAATCTTCCAAGGAGGCGAGAAGGCAGAATCCATCTTTTTGTTGCATGAGAAAATGAGACATCAAAGGTGCTGAACCTGCACATTTGGATTGACACTGTTAACTCCCTGGCTCCTGGGGATAGAGACAACAGAACTCACTCCCCTGCAGGGCCTGTGCTCACAGCCTCTCCCTGACATCCTCCACACATGAAAACCCCCCACCCCCACTCTGTCTATTGTGACCCTCCTGTGTCACATCCAGGTTCACAGATGATTTTAGAAGTGGCGGGGGAGGGGGTGGGAGGGGTGGGGAGAGGAGAGGACGAGCAAATCCTGTCGAACAATTTAACCAGATTCAAAAGGATTGGGATCATTTGCGTAATTGGGCTAGCAGATGGTAAATGTAGTTCAAAGTACAAAAATGTAGAATAATTACAAGAGGAGAGAGTAGCACAGTTTGTGGATGAGGAGCGAACGCCATTTGCCAGCAAAGCTCACTGAAGTCGTCGTCCTGTCAGTGTTGAAGAGACGGACAGACAGCTCTGGTGGGCAGAGGAGAAAGAGTGTGCAGAGAGCAGCCTCCGTGGTATGTAAATTCTGGAGGAGAGCAGGGGCAAGGATGCATCTGTTCTGAGCAGTGAGAAAGGAAGTGGTCAAGATGGGGAGCATCCCTGGAAGGATGGCGGAGTGGAGGGGGTCTCTGGGAGGGTGGTGGGGTGGGAAGGTTCTCAGGGAGGAGGTGCGATGGGAGGGTCCCTAGGAAGGTGGTGAGGTGGGACAGGTCCTTGGCAAGGTGGTCAGATCGGAGAAGGCCATGGGCAGTGGTGTGGAGTGGGGAGGCTCCCTGGGAGGAAGGTGGGATGGTGAGGTTCCCTAAAAGGATTGTGGGTAGGGTAGGGAAGGTCCCTGGGCACATAGTGAGTATTCAGGCTGAAAAATGGTCAAGGCAGACCTGCAGCCACCAGGAGCAGCTGCCTACTGGAGCCTCTAGTGGGAAGAAAGCCCTCTTGACACTTTATTTCTACCCAGCAGATATGATTTCAGTCTTCTGGCATCATGAACCTTGAGAGAACACAGTATATGAAATGACTACAGGTAGAAAGGGAACATGACCTGTACACAGGGATCTGGATCAAGTCCGAATGTGGACACTCATTCTAGTAGAACGTTGCCCCTACCTTGGCCATACTCTCTCCATCTCTAACATGGGATGCCATCCCGGACTGATAAATGCTCCTGAGATGCTGGGAAAGTGGTATTTGTAGCTTATGAACCATGGATACATGGAAGAGATGCTAGATAGTCTTTTGATCAGGCAGCATGTAATCAGCACTCAGAACTCCAGATTCCCTGATGGAGCAAGTAGTGAGAACTGGATTGAGCATTGTGGAGGGACCTGGGAGCGATGAAGGAGTCAGACAGTCTGTGTGTGAGAGGTGGTACTGTGGATATTAGATAGGAACCTGAGTCTGTTTCTTGCTCAAATGAAGGTGTGGGTGCTGGGGAAAGCATATAGTAGAGCTTAAAAACCTGGTGACTGTCAGGGAAATGGGTAATAGTTTAACAAGAAAACAGACTGTGAATAAGGAAGTTATCCTGGGGATACCAGATCCCAAGTTTGGTTATTGGTGAAGTGCTGTGGGATGGTCTGTATGTCAAATTGCTCTGATTGGTCAATAAATAAAACGCTGATTGGCCAGTGGCTAGGCAGGAAGTATAGGTGGGACTAACAGAGAGGAGAAAGAACAGGAAAGTGGAAGGAGTCACTGCCAGCTGCCACCATGACAAGCAGCATATGAAGACGCCGATAAGCCACGAGCCACGTAGCAAGGTATAGATTTATGGAAATGGGTTAATTTAAGATAAAAGAACAGTTAGCAAGAAGCCTGCCACAGCCATACAGTTTGTAAGCAATATAAGTCTCTGTGTTTACTTGGTCGGGTCTGAGCGGCTGTGGGACTGGCAGGTGATAGAGATTTGTCCTGACTGGGCAAGGCAGGAAAACTCTAGCTACAGTGAAGAAACAAAGATGTCTGGGTTTACATCCCTGCTCTCTAGAGCCACTTGAATACTGAGCCCTAATATTTTGTGGCCCATTGTATTAGCCTTGCAGAGTCAGAATAGTTCCAAGGACCATGGTGGCGAGGAGACTGTCAGTGGCTACTGGTGACTACTCTGGAAACTGGAGGCAACTGGCTGGGAAAGTATCAACAGGGACTTGGAGGGCACGGAACATCTGTAGGATGCCAGGTCTTATCTCATGAGAGAACAGGCAGCCTGAGTGGCAGACACATATTTTGATAGACAAGGAAAGAATGCAGACATCTCCACCCCATTCAAGGGTTTGGATCTGAAGAACAAAGCACATGGGTATGAGGTGAGAATCTGAAAAGCCAGGGCTAAGTGTGAGAGCTGTGGCTCCAGGCATCTCCTGAGACCCTTTGTGTGAGAATGTGGTGCTGGTGGCGGCACTGAGAAGGCCCTGAGGAGGGTGTGTGTGGATCACAATGACCGTAGAAGTGGGGGTAGCATGTGAGAGGTAGAGTTGTCCTTACATTGTTTGCTCTTGACCAGACCTTCAGGATGACCTTTGTGGGTCTCTTGGAGACTCTTTCCTCCTAAATCTGAGCATCTGTCTTCTAGATCCTGCCTTGAGTGTAATCAGCATCCACAGTTGAACGACTTTTGTGATATCTCTGATTATACAAGCTTTTGAGCATCATTTAAGGAAAGGATGTGCAGAGAGAAGGGAGGATGTGGGAAGGGAAGGTAATTAAGTGCAATAAGACTTTAGAGATTAACCATTAATTTGGATGTGAAATATAAAATTGCCTTTAAAGTAATAGAGGATAATGCTGGGGTAGTTGTACTATCCAGCACTTGGGGGGGGCATGCTGTTAATAACACACTGGGAAAGATAATGCATATAGAAACTCCCTGATTTTTGTGCTATTAATGATGTCGGTTTCACTTCACTGCTGATTTAAGATACACATTTCATAAGTGGCACATTACAGCAAGTCAGTCAGTTGCAACCTCTGAACAGCCATTTCATATCTTAAGGTTAATATTTAATCAGAAGATATTTACAGCTCTTTATTTTAATGCCTTGAGATGGCAGTTCAACAGAATTATCAGGGATATTCTATGTGGGGCTTATGAGTATGCGGAGCTCACATTCTGATATCTGTTAGACACAAAAGATACTCAACCACTTTTAAAGATTTGTTTTGATTTGAAATAATAACCAAAGATCAGTGTATTAACTGTTGGCTTGGAAACAGGTGTATCGCTTGGATTTCACGGAAGACACAGTCTTCCAGCTGCTAAGGTCCCTTACATAAAAGGGTGCAGCATCTGCATAGATCTTACATATAACTTCTTGTGTACTTTATATAATCCCTGTCATACCAAATATAATGCAAATATTTTTTTAAACTGTTCTAAGTTTTTAATACGTTGTTTGGAGCTCAATGACAAGGAAGAAAAGTCTGTACATGCTCATTGCAGTCACCACAGTCTTTTATGCCAAATATTTTCAGCCCTCTGAATGTTCTGGCATGGAACCTGTGGACACAGAAGGCTAAGAGTATGAAACAGAGTGAGCATAGTTTCTACCCTAATTTACTTCCTATTGCTATGATTTTTACCATAACCAAAAACAACTTGAGGAGGAAAGGGTTTATCTGGTTTATATGTATCCATTACAGTCTGTAGCATGAATCTTAAAGGGTTCTATTAATTAAAAGCAAGGGAGCCAGATATTGGGGTGAACGCTGAAAGATCAGAGAAACAGAACAAGCTACAGCCATACCTTGCCAATTCCTCAACTGATCTTGTTTTCTCAAACTGGAAGCCTTTGTGTCCTCATCCGAATGGATCTCAGTTGAACTGCTGCTAAAAGCCAAAGACTTAATGAGCCTCTAGTTCCTGGTCCTCATGCCTTATATATCTTTCTGCTTCCTGGCATCACTTCCTGGGATTAAAGGCCTGTGTCACCATGCCTGGCTGTTTCTAGTGTGGCTTTGAACTCACAGAGATCCGGATGGATCTCTGCATCCGGAATGCTAGGATTAAAGGTGTGTGTGACACCATTTTCTGTCTGGTCTCTGTGTCTGTCCAGTGGCTGTTCTGTTCTCTGACCCCAGGTAAGTTTATTAGGGTGCACAATATATTGGGGAACATGATATCACCACAACAGTTCATCACTGAGGGAAGTCAGAGCAGGAACTCAAGCAGATCAGAGGCAGGAGCCATGGGAAAAAAGCTGCTTGTTCACTTGATCCCATGGTTTGCTCAACATGCTTTGTTATATCACCCAGTGCTACCTGCCCAGTGGTGGCATCACCAATAAGTGCTGGGTCCTCTTGCATCAATCATTAATCAAGAAAATGACCCACATGCAATCTGATGAAAGCAATCTCTCAGTTAAGGTTCCTCCTCTCAGATGACCCTAGTTTGTGTTATGTTGACAAAATTCTAATGAGTACCATACTATACCTAGGTTTGACTCCATCTTCTAAGTCTCAGAAATTATGATAGGCATCAGATTCCATCCACTGGATTTTGCAAGAACAACAGGTTGTCATTTGACTGTTTGTGGGAAGAAAACATTTAGTCATTTGTTTGTTTATTTAACTTATCCATTCATGAGGTATTTATTGACCACTTGCCAGTCCCTGTTCTGAGAATTTAAAAAGACCCTAGTATCTTACATTTTATGTTATGGCATGAAAATATTATATGCCAGAAAATTGCATTTACATTATGCACATATATATGTGCACACACGTGTGCATTTTTAGTGATCAAGGACTTGGCAAAATACTCATAGGCTGAGTGGGGAAAAAAACCCATGTGTGAGTGTAGCAAATTTATTGCTAGAGAAAATAATTCTGAATATTAAATGTCCATGCCTCTGATTTTGCAGATTAAGCATCTATTTTATTTTTATTCTTGCATTTATATTTTTCAAGTTTTCTGTGATAAACACCCTTTGCTTAGAAAAAACTAAAATAAGTAATTAAGGTGGTGTTTGGTTATATAATTGACCAGCATAGGTGAGTGGAATATTTTTAAATGGTTACCCATGGTACTTAGCAGACTTAATGCAAAAAGAGCATCCATTTGAATTCCTGCTCTATCAATTTGAATTTCCTTACCTCTTAAAGCCAGAAGGTCTACTGGCTTGTTTGGAATATGCTTGTGTCTGGCAAGACCAGTGATTTCTGATGTGACTACAGGGTTTCATGCAAGTGGAGAATCATTTCAAAAAGATGGCTGCTTTTGGTAATTGATTATCTTGTGTGTGCTACCCTAATGACGCTGTCTGCAGGATGAAATATCTCTCCTCCATTTTCCAAAGCATCTGTAACCCCAGGTGACACTGGGTTTTCCTCACTAGCTTTAATTACTCAGTGCAGAAGCTCCTGTGCCGGGCTTCGGTGGGCTTCACCCACATTGTGCGCCTACTGATGAGCTAGCCCACCAGTGCGCACTGGGGTAGTCATGGAATTTGGAAACCATTAGAAATCTGGGCAATTTCATTATTCATTCACTTGAAATAATCCTGGGACTGCTTTCAGTGACATGGTTCCTTCAGCAAATAAAGATAAGCCAAATCCCTGGGCACTCCAAGAAGGGGCAGATTCTCTAAATTAATTCCAGGCTCAAATAATTCAGCAGTATTTGTAATATTCTGTGCATAAATTGGCAATTTGCTAGCGAGATCAAGAAATGATAAAGGCTTTCACTCCCCTCCCCCATCCTCATCTTAACAAGTGCTGAGGCAGCTATTGGGATAAAAGAAATGTTTTATTCCTAATAAATGTCCTATCAGGTGATGCACTGATTAAAGGTGTCCAAACATAGCACCCCTCCCCCTTCAAAGCAATTATTTTTCATCAGAGAGACTAAACTATATGGGGAGCAGAGGATGGCTGCAATCAAGTTTTTCCACACAGGAAAGTTTATGTTAATAATAAATGTCCTAGCAATATGAAGCGCTATGTTAATAATAAATGTCCTAGCAATATCAAGATTTGGACATAAGGGCGGTAATACCACAGGTTTCCTGTTTTCATTGTAGATAATGTTTAGTTATTCTTTGTGTGGTGCTTTTGAAAGGCTATTATCATCTTTCCTGATGATAACAGATCCTGGGGACTCCTAACTCTACCCTTCCTCATCTCTGGAACCTCTTTACTCTTTCCCGCTCCTACTGCATTTTGTTTTGTGTGGCCTCATCCAGGCTGGGGAACCTTTGGAAGGACTGGTTTAATACTGTCCACCTGCCTCTGCAGAGCCAACTGCAGAGCAGACATAGGAACGGCATGAACCACACTCTTTCCTTGTGATGCTGTGAAGCTGGGCCGTACATAGCATGTGCCTTAGATCCCTCCAAGTGTGCCCCTTGAGTTAAATAAGGTCCACAGAGCGGACAGTCCCCCAGCAGATCTGGCCTTACCTGCTCCAAGCAACCCTTACACAAGGCTGGGCTTTCCTTCTCTACTGCAGCGTCCATGAGGATCCAGTAGCTGAGACCCTCCAGATGGGGGGGCCCCACACCTCACAGTTGGTTCCAGCCTAGGGATCAGATAACTCCCCCTTCCTATGGCCCCAGTAGAAGGGTGGCATGAAAGAATGGATGGTACCTTCCTGCTAAGTAGTTAAAAGAGGGTGGATGCCGCCACTGTTTGGGTTGTTGGCTTTCCTCCTGTTTGGCCTGATACATCCTTTTCATCTGGCCGATGGCTGTCTGCAGTTGCCTGTTGAAAGCACGGAAGCCATGCTGTCACTCTGCTGCTGTCTGCTTCTTCAGGTAAGCATGGCTGTAAACATTTTCTGACTGGCTTCCCACCTTCCTCCCATTCATAAGTAAGCCCCAGCCATAACGTACACTTGATAGGGTGGTAAGCAGAGCCCACTTTTTCTCAGCCCCCCGAGCCTATCTTCCATAGTCATTTTCAACCTGTGGATTGCGCTAGAGTCCAATGACCCTTTCATAAGGGTCACCTAAGAACAGCAGGGAATACAGATATTTACATTATGATTCATAACAGCAACAAAATTATAGTTGTGAAGTAGCAACAAAAAATAATTTTATGGTTGGAGGTCACCACAATGAGGAAGTGTATTAAAGGGTCGCAGCATTAGGAAGGTTGAGAACCACTGTGATACCAGACCCTCTCATTCTTGAGACTGAGTACTTTCTTCTTGGTAACTGAAAATCTATATTTATTTTATATCCATCATTACTGTTAATCATATCACATTCTCATTGTGATTTACGTCTCTCTCCACCTAGACACATGAGAACTCATACCTAGCACATAGTAAGTACTCATTGTCTATCAGACCCATACCTGAGCCTGTATTTATTTTTAGCTGTAAACTATATATTGAGTCCATCTAAAAGGAGACTGTGAAACTTTTAATTTTTTTTTCATGGAAATATTTCTTAATGTGTTTTTTTTTCACTATTTTTTTTAAAGACTGTCTTAAAATAATCATATGGATTTTTGTTAGCAATGGAATCAAATAGGATAAGAGCCTGCACCTCCTCTCTGGGCCTTTAGGTGAAGCTCTGATGAGTTCTTAATCCTGTTCTTAGATTGCAAGGAAGGGTTTTACTTGAGCTGAAATTTCATCCACCTTGCTACAGAATCAGTTCAGAGAAAATTGGCTGCAGGCCAGGTTTGCATTGGTAATTAATCAGCAATGGATGAGCGTTTTTAAGTATGAGGAAAGGGCAGATGAATGTATCTTTACATGGGGTATAAGTGAAATTCTCCTATTATTAAATCTACTCTTAAATTCCAGAGAACTCTGCTTTGAAGTCTTTGACTCAATGATTTCAGAGTGACAGCGGCTGGGCTTCCTCCTTCAGGGCTTCGAGGGAAAGGCAGGCAGCTGGATGTGTGTTTCTCTTTCATCATGCCCCTGACTCTGCTCAACAGTTGGGGACTGGAGTTTTCACCGCAGCCTTTGCACCCCAGCACTCCACTCTATTCCAGTCCCCTCGATCACCCAGAAGGCCCAGAGATTTCTGTTGCCAAAATTGCTATCTCCGCACAAAGGGGGAAATCTCTTCCCAGCAGGCTTTGCTGGAAGAGAAGTGTGCCAGCCAAGAAAAAACAAAAGCCGTCCTTCCCATTTCAATCCGTAAAGTGGTACCCTTTTTAATTAAAGATTTTCCTCTGTTTAAATGGCTCTGATCAAAGTCTTGAAGTGAGAGAGTCAAGGGGTAGAAGTTCCATGCACTTGTCTGGTGATGTCTCTCTTTGTCTCCTCAAGAGTGTGTTTAAGCTTCTGACTGGCTGTCCTAGTGTACTTGAGGTGATTGGCTGTATAACACGCTAAACCTTTAAATACTTCTTTACAAAATTATCTAGCTCTGGCAAGCTAGACAGTTTTAATGGGCTTGTCCTTAAAAAGCCATCTGGGTATAAGAGGGAGCTGTGAACATCCCTACAAGATACTCCACACATCTCAGCATTTCTGTGAGTTCTAAGTAGGCTCACAATGAACCATAATATCAAGGCAATAGGATGACTGAGTTTCCAGACATCCGTGCAAGTCCACAAACCCACAGCCATTCTTTCTCTTCTTGCAGTAATAGCTTTCACTGAAAAAAAAAATACCACAGACAGTATTTCAACTAACATTCACACTGGTAAGATCTAGCGGCTTATTTGGTGGACAGGAGGGACATCTTGGTAATTAGATGCCCCAGAGTCTTTACTGACAATATGTGATTTTTTTTTCTGTAAATTTAATCTTACCACACTGTTCTTCCAAATTTATGCTGTACCTCCCCGTGTGCGTGCACTCTCCCTTCTGTGCATGTACAGAACCTTCTGTGTATGCGCGTAACCGTCTGTGCATGCACGTAACCCTTCTGCGCATGCATATAACCCTCTGTACATGCGCAAATGCTACCGCCACGCCCACCACCATGCACAGCCTCTGAATTCTGACATGGTAGAAGCATCATGAGCTTTGACTCTAGTAAGCTGCAAGTTTCATCCTTGAACCTGGATGATGTCACTCAAATTGCTTTCTCACAGTGATGCTTTCATTTCTCATCCATAAAATGGGGAATAGAAGAATCCCCTGGCAAAGCATTATGAGAGAATATGTGGAGTAAAAATAATAAGTAATTATACATTACTAAAATAATAAACAAGCCATGTTAGGGATGAGTGGATCTTAGCTATAATGGTGGGCAAATAGAAGCCCTGAGAAGCACAGGGGCTTCTAAACTATGGGAGAATGAGAACCTTGCAAAGATTTTTCTCAAGAGAGCTTGTTTTAGGTAGACTTAATTAGAGTCCAGGCTTTTGTCCTAGGGAATGGGAAAATCTCGATGGACTTTTCTTAGTCTGCCTTTTTAGATCTTTATGTGATGGGCGGTGAAGGCAGCTGTTCATTGCTGTCAGGGTCACAGGCTTGTTTCTTGGCAGTTGTTTTGACTTTCTTACAGGATGCTTCCTTAGACTTTCATGTTTTAATTCCTCAGTAGCCATTGCCCGTTTCCATATTTTAATTCCTCAGTAGTTATTGCCTGATTGTGTTATAAGAACTGAAACATTGGTGACCTGACTAATGATATTACCAAACTTTAGCTGTAAATGGATTCTGCCAGTTGAGGGAGGAGCAAAACCACAGGTACATGGCGGCAAATCTGACTCTCTTGTCCGGTGCATCGGTCCAGCTTCAGAACTGCGACCCATCCTCCTGTGGTCATGCCAAGCACTTTTATTTCTTTGGGCTTTGATTTTTCCCTTTTGAGTAAGTTCAGGTAGTAAAAAGTTGCCAAAGTTATTGGGTGCTGGGGCTTGCCCTCCAAAAACTACCTTAACAATGTGTATTTTAATAGTTCCGTACAAGTATGTGTTTTATATTGAACATAGTTAGTCCCGGAGTGCTTCCTGCTCTCTTTTCTTGTCTTTCACCCTCCTGCACAGTATGCCTTGCTCCCTTAGTTATCACTTTTACTTGTTTTTTCATGTTGTGTGTGCGCATGCACGTGCATGCATGTGCATGTGATTGTGTGTATACATATGTGTATAATTTGGGGGTATTTATATAAAATCTAGGAACCATAAACCATAGGAAACATGCTATTTGTCTTTCTGAGACTGGCTTAATTCCCCTAATATGATTATCTGTAATTGCATATATTTTCCTGCAAATAACTCCCTTCTTATTGAGGGATGAACCAATTCCATTGTGTAGATATACCACGTTTTTTTTTATCCATTCCTCTCTAGGTCAGTTCCATAACTTCGTCAAGTTAGTAAGTGGTGCATCAATAAACATCGGGGTGTAAGTTTCTCTGTGATATGTTATACTTGAATTCTTAGGGTAAATACCCACGAGTGGTTTAGCTTGGTTCTAAAGACCTGTTTTTCATTTTTTGAGAAGCCTTCATAATGGTTTCCAGAGTGGTTGGACTCACATTCCTACCTATAGTCCATATCTTTGCCAGCATTTACTAGTCTTCTTAATAACTGCCATTCTGACTGAGGTAAGAAGGAATCTCAGTGTAGTGTAGTGTAATGTAGTGTAGTATGTGTGTTTGTGTGTGTGATGCATGTTTGTGTGTGCATATAGGTACAGGTACACGTGTGTGTACATGCTAGCAAAGGTCAGAAGCTAACACTGGGTATTCCCTTCCACCTTACTTTTTGAGACAGGGTCTCTAATTAAACCTCAAACTCCTGGATTCAGCAAGGCTGCCTGGCCACTGAGCTCCAGGGATCTATTCCCAACTCCATACTAGATCTACAGATGGGCACCACACTGCCTGACTTTTATGTGGGTGCTGAGGATCTTTGTACTTGCATAGCACGCATTTTGTTGACTCAGCCATCTCCCAGCCCTTAGCATAGCTCTGTTTTGCATTTCTGTAGCAATTACTGAGGTTGAACATTCCTTATATGCTTGCTGGCCATTTGTACTTCATCTTTTGAGAACTGTTTGCTATTTCATTAGCTCCTTTATTGAGTTTAAAAAAACACCTTTTAATAGAGGACACAGACCAACATATTACAAATGATAGATAGCATAACAAATGCATAATAAAGATAATTGCCAAAGAATATTGATTCAAGGAACACAGAGTAGACATCTTAATCTGAATAATAGATGATCAGAACAACATAATAAAAGAAGAAATGTCAAGGTAGATGATTTTATGGTCCAAGGGTGTTCTTGAGAGAAGACTAGTACAACAGCAGAAGCCATGGTGTGTGTTGGTGACGTGGTAAGTAGGGATGTTGGGTAGAGAGCGTTATGGGTGCAGGGGAGCGTTATGGGTGCAGGGGATGGTCTCGTTTACTCCTTGAGTAAGACCTGGGGTGTGATACTCAACAACCCAATGGATGATGGCATTTACAACATGGCATAATGCAAACTTTCTGTGTCTAAACTCTAGATAAAAATGTGGTTACTGTGCTATTTCAAGTTTTCATCTTATTTCCCAACGCTATTATGCACTCCTTACTAGCACAGAACACTTGGAAGCCTTCAGTCGCTGCCTGACAACGGAATAATGCTTTCACACCTGAAGCATTGTGGAAAACTCTTACAGATGGTCTGGCTTGGCACTGCCCACACATAGGGATCGTGAACTTACACGTCTCTCTTGTCTGAAGGGGCAGCAGACAATTAGATGGGTTAATTCTGATAATTATCTGGGGAACTGGGACAGGGAAGCCAACACTTTCACTGCAAGGGGCTTCGCTGGGTCTCATGAGAAGGAGGGAAGCTGTTAGAGAAAGATTCATTGGGGATTAAATAACATCCTATCTACTATAATGAGGGCCTGAGCAAATGCAGATACCTGTGGTTAAGGAAAATCACAGTCCCTACACAACCAGCACAATTGTGGGCGTAGGGGACCTTCCTGGTTCATTATTCTGAGGAATAGCATTATCAGGGACCTGAAAAGATTTGAGCTTCAGAATCAATATGTGCTGAGAATTACACGGCAGGAGAGCCAGGAACTGTAATACTTTGAACACTGTTTTTATAGTCAATTTTGAAAAAGTCCATGAATTCAAATTCAAGGACACATTTTCAGCACTCATACTTGTTAGCTGATATAGTCATAGGCTTGTTCATTTTTTTTTTCCTGCTAGAAGCATTTAATGATTAGATAGTATTTGTTAAGCACTGTTCTAATTCTGTGGCAGATTCAATGCTATGGATTGTGCCTTAAAGGCTTATGCAATTGTTTGAGTTAAGGTGATTGTAGCCACGCTTATCAAAAAGCGGATAATCATTCAAACAAAATTGGTGTTAATTTCTTGCTCATATAAGAGTACTGGGTAGATGAACCAATTGGTGGATATCTCATTTCCAGGCAGCCATTCAGGAGCAAAGACTGATGGAGAATCTGTTGTTTTCTAAAAGTACTTTGCAAGGTTAACTGGTACAGATCTCCATTCCAGCCAACTGGAAGAGACAAGAACATCCATGGTTAGTCTTTGGGGTCCAGGCCCCAAAGTGGTGCTGCTCATTTCCATGTCCATTACGTGGGCAGGAACCATCACAAGGGTAGTAGCTAGAGATGCTGGGAAATGTAGTCTTGCCAAGTACCCCAGGGAAGAACTCTGTACTTTAGGCTTTGGGAAACACTCTGTAGTCTCAACATCAGATATATACAACAGATAAATGAGTTCGGAATCCATGGTGAACAAGAGAGAAGAATTCTTTGTAAGTTTGGTATTAATAGATGAGAGGCACCTTGCTTTATAAAACATTCACCTACATTATAGAGTTTGTCCTGCGAATCACTTTATGAGCTCCCTGCCTTACCCTTATTTTATAAAAGAAGAAATGGAGCCTCTGAGTTTTAGGTCACTTTTGGTTGGGTTTATTTGAAACCACTAACAGAAAGTGAAAGAGATGGAGTCTCTGCTTCCTTCGTTTGCAGCATAATTAATATTGTTTACATACCATTGTACTAGCTGCCTCTCTGGGCTGCAGCTACTGCAGTTTTTAAGCAGGTGTTTTTTTGTATTTCCGGTATTTTGTTTGGTTAAAGCATTCACAGTTGACTTTCTTTATCCATTTGTAGTAATTCCAGCCCCACCTGCGGAGTTTACATTGACACTTCCCCAGAGGACCTGGACTCTAATTACATTTTCTCTTTAAATTTAAAAGAAATTATGAGTACTGTATCTCTATCATTTCCACCCACCCCCTTTTCCCCCACAACGCCTCTCGTACCCCTTCTCTCCCGTTCTGATTTGCACTTAGAGACCAGGCTCCTGTTTTTCTTTGCTCATTTATTGTACCTTCAGCAGAGTGTGTGGTACAAATATTTACCTAGTAATGCTTGAGACATGGAGCAGGAACTTACGATCCAATGACTGAGTTGCTCATCTAGTTGTTTCTTCCTTCATTGGTCCATTTCCTTGTTCTTCTGTTCATCCAATGTGTTCACTGTCCCAGTTGAATTGCCCAGCACCATATCAAGTGTTTAGACTCTGGAAAAAACAAAACAAAACCCACAGTGCTCTGCCTTTTACCAGTTAACTGTTCAGTCACGTAGTCAGGAATGGGGACATATGGCTCAGATATTATAAGGTTTTAGAAAAGGCATGGGACAGAAGATGTAATGGGATCTAGAAATGGATGTGCCGAGTCTTCCTGAGGACAAGACAAGGGAGGAGATCAGAAAGAAAATAAACAGATTTGGAGAATTGAGAACTCCTTTCATGCTGAAGTAGCTGAAGATGAGTAAGATTAATAAAGGGAAGGTAGAATGTGAAGGTGGCATGTGTTCAGGAATTACCACCACGACAACAAAAAGGTCAAGTAGGAGGGTCCTGTGAGGAGTAGCAGGAAGTACCCGTCTTGGGTGTCTATGTGACAACTCAGACTCCCGTGTCCTTACTGGGTGTGTCTGCGCCTCTGGTGTGGGAGAAACATCCTCTTTTCACTGCTCACATCACCTGGAAGTGGGAGGAAGGAACTCAGCAAGGACCTAGTCTCCTGTGCACCAAAAGCTGCCTGGTTCAGTGAGCAGATCCGACACAAGGAAGGGGAGGCGTCCCACAGGTTAGCAGTTCATAGATCCAGTGGACAGAAAGCAAGGGTGACAGGCTCTCTTTTTCACTTTTCCAGTATACATAAGGCAGGAGAGATGGATGGGTCAAGGAGGGCAGTGGGAGGGAGAGTGAGAGAGACAGAGACAGAGACAGAGACAGAGAGACAGACAGAGACAGAGAGATAGACGGAGACAGAGACAGCCAGAACAAGAGCCTGCCTTGGAGTAGGTAGGGGGGTTTTGGATGCTTAGGATCCAGTTAGCTCAGTTAGGAGAAGAAAAAAAAAGAAGAAGAAAGGGAGTTGGAGATCAGAGAGTATTAGAAAAAAACTATATTCCAATAGCATGTGCAAGTGTGTGGGAAAGAGGAGCACCATTAACAACTAATCCTCCAGAACTAGTTTTCAAGAACATCTCAGCTGCGTTTTTTTTTTCATTCACAGTGTTTTCAGCACCCACTCATAACTGCACCAAGTAAGTCCTTCAGAGTGATTAAAATAGAAATGGTATAATAGTAGGCATGTGCATATTGATCCATCATGGCTGACCAATTACACCCTTTCCATTTAGTTGGGTGGGCAAGTAGTGCTCACAGGCACGATGACTCCCAGCTCCCTGGTGTCAATCAGTGAAGGCGAGCTCAGAGCATCCACTTTGGGACCCTCCAGCAGCTGGCAGCAACCCATTTCAAGCCAATTCAGAAGTGCTTGTTGAGCTTCTACTGAGGACAGGAATCGTGCTGCCAGAATAGCAATGATCAAAGGGTACTGTGCTCAAATTGCCCTCCTCAAAAATTTTCCACTTGGTTTATTGTGTTTAGGATGGTGGCTCCAGGGAATGACAAGTGGAGACTTTCTGAACACGTAGTTCTGTTTAAAGGTTTGAAATGCTTAGAAAGAATGGCTCTTTTATAAATGGCAAAGGAGGTGTAGAAGTCACCTTAAAAGATAAAAACAAAGACAAACGAAACAAAACAAAACAGTCAATAGATTATCTTTAGCCAAGTGTTAGGTCCATGATTGTAAAACATACCTGTATTCCTCACTTGGAAGACTGAGGCAGGGGGATTGCATGAGTTCAAGAACAGCTTCTACACATTGAACTCCAGGCCAGTGTGGTCTACAGAGTGAAACCCTATCACAGAAGTGAACTAAACTAAACAAACCTGAAAAAAGATGTTGAATGATTTAGGGAAGAAATCCCAACTAAAGGAGCATCTGCAAATTGTACAGCCACCGTGATCTGAGTGCTGCTGCTGCTGCTGCTGCTGGTGTGTGGGGGAGTGTGGGGTGTGTGTGTGTATGTGTGTGTGTGTGTGTGTGTGTGTGTGTATGTGTGTCTGTGTGTCTGTGTGTGTGTGTGTGTGTGTGTGTGTGCACACGCGCACTTCTAGTTTCTGCTTTTTCATTTTTGAACAATAAGCTAAAGAAGTGTGAAAGACCGATGTGCTCTGCAATAGCACATACTCTGAGAACTTTGGCAGTACAGGTGCCCCTGATGTCAGCCTCCTCCAGTCAGTACCCACAAAGGAAAGAGCCCTGACAGCACACACACACACACACACACACACACACACACACACACACACACACCGCCACACACAGAAGTTTCTTTGTTTCTCTTTCTCTTTGCCCAGGAAAAGACCTTTGTGACCCCTCAGCTCACAGTTAGAAGATTAAAGGTGAAGAAAAGCACCTGAAAATGCTTTTGTCACCAAGGTGCCCTGAATCCCTGCCAGGAAAAAGCTGCAAAGATACTTTTAACTCCTAGAAAAGGCTCAGAGAATGGTGAAGGTTGCTTTTTCCCCTAGGACCTTGGAGTTGGCTTACAGAACATGCCTCACTCCCAGGGTTGTGCATTTCAGCCAGAAGCTGACATGTAAACCGTTACATGTACCTCTTTTCGTATGTGTGATCAAGGAAAGGGAAGCTCCCTTCAACCTAAAGCCACATGGCTGTTTGAACTTAATCAGACTCCTTGAGAGGCTCTAAGATTTAATAATATAACATGGAGACATATAAGAAGAGGCGGCATTCTTTGATTGGGACTGAAGCTGTTAATAAATAGTTCTGCAGATCCACAGGCAGCCTGGGTTCTCTCTACTTCAGCTGGACCACAATGGGAGGAGAGTCGTGTGGTGTAACAAATGGAGCCAGGAGCAGAAGGTGTATGTGCTGGGTGTTTGAAGTCCAGTTTGCTAGAGGAATGGCTTCCATAGCTTCCCTTACATGGAGGAATCCAGCAAGTGCTGGGAAATAGGAAAAATGGGGACCTTGTTCGTAGGACTGAAACTGCCAAGGTCTTAACGAGAAGAAATTGTGGACTCTATTTTTGTGGATTGTGATCTCATCCCAAATGAGAACAGTGTACACCTGCTAATCAAGTCATGCACACTGTCCAAGTACACAGAGGAATGCTTTCTCAATTTTTATTTGAATGTGTAGACTGTCTTCTAAGTTCAACATCAAGTGAGTCTATGGCAACATGACCAATGATTGCCTCTGCTTGCTAGTGAGGCTGATTTCTGTTGTTTTCTTCTCTGCTTGGTGAGCTTTAGACCTGCTAGACAGGAACCTGGAAGCTCATAGAAAGTCAGAGTGTCTAAATCAGAGAAGGAAGAGGCAGGCTGCCAAAGGTCCTAACAGAGCATAGCATGTGTGTATCAGTTCTTTCTAATGTCTGTTCTTTTGTCTTTCCCTGGTTATACTAGATATTTGTATGTCTCTGCTGTGGGATAATGCTTTTGTACACTGGCTTAATAAAAAAGCTGATTGGCCAATAGTCAAGCAGGAAATATAGGTGGGATAAACAAACAAGGAGAATTCTGGGAACAGGAAGGCTGAGTCAGGAGACACCATCCTGCCATCCAGGGAGCAGCATATAATGGGACACAGGTAAAGCTACGGGACATATAGCAACATATAGGTTAATGAAAATGGGCTGAGTTTAAGTGTAAGAGCTAGTCAGTGGTAGGCCTGAGCTAATGGCTGAGCAGTTTTAATTAATATAAGTCTCTGTGTGTTTACTTGGGTCAAAATGGCTATGGACTGGGCAGGACACAGGAAAACATTCAGCTATATGTCTCCCTTTGGAATGTTGGTGTAGTGGAGATTATAACTGTTGACAATAACAAGCAGGCTAACAGGAACAACACAAAAAGTTGTTCAGTTGATAATTGAACATGCATTTGTTGAACATCGGATCCGGGCCAGGTGCTTTGCTAAGTGCTGGGGATACTGTGATATCATAGCAGTCTCTGACAGATTGCTGCTCCCCATCCTTATTTTTCTTCCTTAAAATACCCACTCTGCTGGTGGATACATACACAGTGTAGATTCAGTCAAATGTACCTGTGGTCCATATTTTAAATAGGTCTCTGTGGCTAGAATCATCATGCCAGGGAACTGTAAGAAAGAGGGAGATCTGCATTTATCTTAATGTGGGGAGCATCCTCCAGAACAAAAGTAAATCCCAGAGGACAGGATGATATAATTAACCAGGCATTGATAGTAAAAGTGCCCCTTGTGGTTTAATCACACAAATTCACACTGCAATAGTAAGCTTGGTTTAATGACTAAAATTTTAATTTCCGTGATAGTCCTAGGTCCATCCTTCATTTTCAAAGCCCTGCCTCCTTAGTTCATTGTAGCCCATATCTGTCTTCTTATCTCTCATTTTTTAAGCCACAGTAATGGAGGCAGTGCTGTATAGTGGAAACAAGAGCAGCATGTGGGCAGAAAATGGGCTCCAAGTCTGGGAGCCTCCAATTACCTGGACTTTAGTAAAGTAAACATGTCCTGAACCACAGTGATGCTCATACATGATAACTGGGGTGTCTTCAGATCTGTGTGTCATGTCAGTTCCTATATGAAAACTGCTTAATACTTCAGCTGTTCCAAACAGTTAGCCCCGTGTGCCTGTGTAAGTGATGGATCTGTGTGTGCCTCCAAGTAGTTAAAGACCTGTTTTCTTCATTTATCTTTTTAAAAAGTTCTTTAAAATTTTCTAAACTTTTTTTGAGATTATTACATAATAACATTTCTCCCTTCCCTATCCTCTCTCCAAAACCTCCCATATACTCCTTCCAGTATACACATATACACTCATTTTTAAGTGTGTTGTTTTCTTCAATTTCTATGTGTGTTTTTAAATGTCTAATCTTTCCTATCAGATTCTCAACTCCTTTGGGAAATGCTTTTTTTGTGCATGAATTGTCTTTTTCCTTTTCTCCTATCCTGAGGCAATCATCTGGGAACTAGGGCATCTAGAAATGCTCAGCAGATTTTTAAAATGTAATATTTGTTTTATATCTTTGAATATGTCATACGTGCATACAATGTATTTTTAGCAGAACCACCAAAATTCTCTGTGTAGCTCCTTCCAGATACACCTCTACCATTTCACTTCCAACCTTATGTCTTCTGTTTTATAATAACCCACTAAGTCTGGTTTGTGATGCTTACATAATGATGGTCGTGGGAGCCACCCACTGGCTGAGTATAGTTGACCTGGCCCCACCCTTAATGAAAATTGACTCTCCCTGAAGCTATCCACTGTCAATAGCTCCTCAGCTAGGGGCTCATGAGCCTCATCCCTCCATGAAATATTGTTTATTTTCATCTAGGTGTGTGTGTGCGTGTGAAGATGTGTGCACACACTCCTGCAAGCTTAGCTAACTTTAAGGCCTTATCTCTCATTTCTTTTCCCGCCACTTAGTACTTGTTGTCGGAGTGTCTGAAGACATTACTTCAAAGCCAAATGAGCTTGGAGAGGTGTGACATACTGTAGACAAAGGAAGCCTGAGTGTGAGCCCTGGTCCTAGTCACATAATCAGGATCAGGGGGCAGGTCAACTTTTTAAGGATAAAGGCTATGTCATCTTTTCCTCCATAAAATTCTCAGCAGAGGGACTGGAGGACACCAGGGGCTCCATAAAATCCCCTTGTTTGGATGGATGGGTAATTAGTTAGCTGACCAATGCCCTGTGGATAGTAACGTCTTTGAGAATCATAAGGCAGAGAATTTGTTAGTGAAGCCTTTTGATTTGTTTTTTTATTTCAGGAGACCTTATTAACTAAGCTGAGTTCTTTCAGGATGAGGTCGTCTTTTAGGTGACCACAAAAAAAGAGCAGTCTATCAGGTAGGCAACACAGCAGACACAGAACGTCAACTGCTGCCTTATTTCAGTGACTGGTCAGGCTGAAACACGGCATGAGATGTGAAAGACCAGGGCTCCGGGAGGCAGGGCAGAGCATATGTCCTCTTTGTGCCTGTCAGTGGACCTCAGTTGTTTAGCACACTTGTGATCCTATACTGTGTGCCAGGACATCAGACTAGATCAGCAGTTCTCAACTTGTGGGTTGTGATGCCTTTTGGGGGGCAAACAACCCTTTCACAGGGGTCTCATCAGATATCAGATACGTATCAGATATTTACATTACGATTCATAACAGTAACAAAATTACATTTATGAAGTAGCAACAAAAAGAATTTTATGATTTGGGGTCACCACAACATACGGAACTGTATTAAATGGTCACAGCATTAGGAAGGCTGAGAACCACTGGGCTAGAAGCTTTTCGAATAGTAAAGCACAGTGACAAGAGCTCTGTGTACAGTGATCAACTATTGGAAAGAAGATCAGTAATGTGCAAAAGATGACTGCTGGGAATGGGTAGACCCCTTTCAAGAGGGGGGCATCTGAGTGGACACTTGCGCTGCAGCAAGGGGCCAGATACATGGAGATGAGGGTGTCGAGGTCCATCTGGGCCAGAAGACTGGCTGGGGCTAACGGGAGTCAAGGACAGTGAGCTTCAATGGCTCAAAGACTGCAATGTAAACGTGCCATGGATTTTAGTGAAATGCATCGTTTCCAAAACAAAGTGAGCTACAAAGAAACTTTGCTTTACTATTAATCTTGTAGGTGAAAAAGAATTTATTTATAAAATTTATTTATAAAAAGAATTCTTTCCTAATTCCCATCATAGAATCCCAGGAACATTTCTGAACATTGTACATGGGTGCATGTTACGATTCTCCTTGCTCAGACTGATGGTGAAACTACTGAGATGCTGGGGAAGGGACTGGCTGGAATTTAGTCCGAGGTCCATTTTAGGATGCTAGGAGGAAGGCTGGCTGGAGAAGACGGTGATGCTCAGATTGCTGCTCGGGGGGTGGGGGGTGCACTATTGGCCTCTCTCACTAAGTTCCTGGTTCATCAAGTGTAAGCAAGTGCTGAGCAGACCTCAGAATCTGGTCATAGAGATGCTGTGGCCTTCTTTTCTCTACCAGATGGTTAGGCTTGATGACCACACAGAATTCTGTTCTTTCTGGTTCTGCTTTCTAGCCTGCTATGGTACAAGCAGAACAGTTTAGTCAATACATTCAGAAATATACCCTCAGTGTTTATGACTCAGGGGTCCAGGGCAGGGCAGAGAATTTGCATTTTAACACCTTCTGGGTAGCGTTGCTGATTCCATAGGCCTGGAGATCACAGCACCTTGCTAAGTTGTGGCCTTGGTGTATTTATTGGTTTAGAATCACATTTCTTCCTTCCCAAACCTCTTTTTGCTTCTACATACTATAGAATAAGGCTGAACTTCTCCCCCTGGCAGCTAGCCTGTCCTTGCTCTGTGAGGGCTAGGTGTTTTATAGCTGAGTCTCTCAAGTCCTCTTTCCTGCCCACTTGGAACTAGTTGGTTACCTGTCTCCAGATCCACTGGTCATCATCCCTTTATCTTGATCAGAAACACAGTCCTCACCATTAAATTTCTTAAGTCCAAATCTAATCCGCTATTTAGGTTCATCTGGCATTTGAGGCCAAATGTCTCCCAACAGCTTTGTTTAGTGGAGAAACCCTGCCTATCAAATGGAATTTTCATCTTCTGTAAAATGGGAATGCTGATTTGAAACCTGAAAGTCTATTGGGATCAAGGCCTGAGCATGTAAGACTGTATTCCGTAAGTCATGAAGCGCTATTATGAACTGGCTCTTTGGTTTATTGTGTTTTGCTTAAGCATCTCTTGTTCTCACTCTTTCTTCCCCTCCCTCCTTCCCTTTCATCTACTTTTTCTTTCTGTGCTACAGACCTAATAACCATGGCAACATGAAGCAAGCCCTCTATCACCAAGGTCTACCTACAGCCATAGTCATTTCTTACAGTTCAGGATCCTAGGAAAAATCCTAACTAACTATTTGGCTTAGCTAGTTAGCATTAAAAGTTGGGAGTGACATTTTGGAAACAAAAGGAAGAAAAAAAATGCCCACTTCTATGAATAGAGCCCTGACATTGGGATAAAAATGTAACAAATTCTTCATTTGTTTTCCCATCTGGCTTACCTCTGGAGTATTAAATAAAAGTTCTGGAAGTGGTTTGTGGCTGGTTGCAAGGCTTCCCTAGGAAAAGATGAAATGTATCCCAGTGAGAAAAGGGCTTGACCCTTCACCAGATGGTCCTCTTGCTAGCTCTCACATGGAAACAGTCCCTGTCCTCAAGTATCCACTCAGTGATGACAACCAATAAACAGAGTGTCAGAAATGCCCCCCAAAGGGACAGTCACTTTCATCCCCAAAGACTGGGAGACTAGAATTCATTAGTAAAGAAAATCTCAGCCCAGTGCCCTTTAGGACAGTAGCCATCAGCATCCTATCTACCAAAATTTAAACTTAGTAAACATTGTACCACTCATAGTTCACGCACTCACAAGCTCCCAGTGGCCAATGACTGTCACATTAGACAGTAGGCAATATTCCTGCCATCAGAGCAAATCCTTTGGGGTCCACCCTGTGACTCAGTTCCGGTAGGATGTGAAGCATCGGATGAAGTACCAGGACTCTGTAGGTCCTCTAACAGCAATGTCTTAGTAGCTCTCTGTCCCTTTCATTTTACCCCCCCCCCCCCCCCCCGTATTGTGGAATGAGTAATGCGTTCTTCCAAATGTCAGGACTGTCTATTCTAGATGAGGTGAGCTCTTTTGTGTGGCATAAGAGGCCATTATTTTGTTCTCTGGTATAACACCATTTCCATTGATATGTTCCCTGTCTCATGTGTATCATTGCTCTATAGAACTGTCAATTATCAGCCAAGTCTTGAAGTTTGCACTCTCCCAGCTCTTTGCCTACAGTGCACCCCTTCTCTTACCCCTTCCTCCTTAACTAGTCTGTGTTGTCCTTCACACCCTAGTGAACAATCTCCACATAGTCTTCTCTTTCTTTCCTTGCCCATGTGGCTCTCGTGTAGTATTCCTGAAGTCTTTCTGTGCTCATGTATTCCTGTGCCTCCTACTTGACGGTGAGTACCCGAGGACTTATCCTGATTCCATCCCCCTTGAATACTCTGCTGATAAAGCAAAGAGGAGTGGCACATTGCACCAGGAATGAGTGACTTCTCACCGGAGGGAGGTGGATGCCGTTCACAACAGGAATGAGGGAGTGAAAGCAGTCTTCTCCATAGGCCACATGAGGATTCGAATGCTTGTTTGCATCCCTGGTCCCATTCTACCACCCTGTCATTTCTCTCAAACCCTGGGAGATCATTATCTCAGTATCCAGAAACAATACCTTTGAACTTAAGGTGTTAGCCTAGACACCAGGACCTTACCTACTAGCAGGAGTTAATCATTCTAAGAATAATGTAGGTCAAGAGATAAGGAGACAAACTGGCTTCTATTTAGACAGATGTTACTAATAGGCTCTGTGTGTACTCCTAATGAAGTGGGCCATAAATTCCAAGCTCTGCACCCTGTCCAAGGTGGGCTGCATGCATTGTGATGAGTCCACAGTATTCTGCTAGTTCAGTGTTAAGGGGATTAAAATGCAGGCCATTAAATTGTGCTTACTGTGGCAGCTGAGATTCAAGCATGCATAGGGAGCTTGTTTGTTTAGAGTTTCCAGCAGAAGTTTCAGGACTAGGGACTAAAGTAGATAGATCATGGCTTGGATTCTGCTCCCATTTAATGAAGGCCTCGTGAAAATTACCCAAGCCTTACAGTTGTTGATCCTTAATTTCTTATTATAAACCCTATCACATTTAACACCTGTTGAAATCCTCAATATGGAAAAGATGTCATCTTTGGAAAATATATCTCATCTTTAAGAAACAAAGATAAATTTCTGAAGACCTCCTGCCTTCTAGGGATTATGCTAGTCAGCCTCATAAGTGTGACATTAATAAATCCCCCTATATCTCTACACAAGGAAATCAATTAATGCCTTCCATTTCCCTTATGGTTGAGGCCTAAAGACGTTAAGTGACTTACACATGAACACACAGAATAAGGGTCAGAGGTCAGAGTTATCCCTGTCTTGCAGCTGCCATCCTGAGGTTGCTCTCACTCATGCTGTTGGACATTCTCTACCAGAAAGACGTTCTAAAAGGGTTCCACAGCAGTGCTGTGAATACAGTAAGTGCCACTCCAGTCCACCTACAAACAGAGCAGGTACTCAGTAGCTTCTACCAGTCACAAGGAGCCCTTCAACAGGAGAGTTATTTACTAGCAGGGGTCAGAGAGATTTAGCACATTCCAGAATGCTATTGCTAGCTTGAACCTGGAGAGGCACATTAAAAGGAATGTGGGTGGCCTCTTAGAGCAGCAAATGGTACCCCCAGCTTGCTGTGAGGAGTGGGGACCTTAATCCAGCAATCACAAGGAACTAACTTCTGCTAAATCAGTCTGCATCTGAGAGAGTGGCAGCAGCTTGGCTTCAGCCTAGTATTACCTCAGTATTGAGCCCTGTTGAGCCTGAGGAGCTCCAAAGCTAAGAATGGTACATGGATATTGGTTTAAGCTGATCCATCTGAGGTGATTGTTATACAGGCCAAAGATAATTAATATAAATGTTTTGTATTAGTTTATAGTACACCATATCCCTGATTGTGTATATCCAACCTCAGACCACCAAGGACAAATAGGACTACAGCCTAACACAAAATTGTAACCTTCTTTAAAACATTATGAATTGTTCTGTGAATTTTTTTTTGGCTCAATTGCACAGTTCTCAAGGATGAACTTAGTAAATGGCAACATTTTGTCACAATCTGATAGGATAATTTTGTGGGGAAAATATAAAAAGAGACTATAAAACACTTAACAGACTCTTAGAAGTACTTAAGAAATACTTTCTGAGCCCAGGAGATAGCACAGTCTGTAAAGTGCTTGCCATGCCCCGAGTTCAAGTCCCCAGAACCCACATAAAAAGCTGAATGTGATAGCAAATGCTTGTAATCCCAGAATTAGGGAGCCAGAAGCAGGAATATCTCCATGACCCACTATCCAGATTGACTAGTCTATTGGTGGGTTGCAGGGCCTAAAGAAACACAAGGTGTGGCCTCCACGCATGAACTTATGCATATATAATCACTAACACACACACACACACACACACACACACACACACACACACACACTACTTATTTTTTACATCATGTTCATGTGATAAACAGTAAACTAAGACTCAAAAAGAGTAAAAGAGTAAATAAAATGCTGAAAGCCATAAAGCCAGGGAAAGCCAAGGGGCAAACATTCAGAAAGAGCCACGTCTTCTGAAGGACACTACACTTCATCGTTAGGCCAGTGTCCTGGGACCATAAAGGCACAATGTAGCTACTCATGCAAGATGCAAGAATAAAAATTCTTGCATTCTGAACACAGTTGTTAGGATCTAAGACTGGAGGTGGACCCACCTAATTTTATTTTAGATGCTTCATGGATGCTTTTAATGTGCACACCTTGTATGATCACTACCCAAGGGATGGAGTCCTTGAGTCTGGAGTCTTTTTAATCACATTTGCACCTAGAACAGGGCCACCTGACTACTTTGCGGATGCTCCTTGTATCAGTCGATGCAAAGTAGAGCAGTGTTGTTACAGCTAGGATGTCTCTAACATCCTTCTGATGGGATGCTGGACTTTTACTCTTGGCTCTAGTTTCATTGACTTTGGAGTAGTGTGTGGTGAACATGTTCCCCTGTTTCCCTCCATCACCCCATTTGCATAGCCAGTGGAGCAAATCCTATATCTGTACTTGGTACCTTTCAGAGTTTATGAATCAGCTGCCAGCATCCTACCTCCCCAGTCACCTGCAGGCATCTAGTTCCTTTCTTTAGTCTGCAGAGGAACCCTGCTTTCCACCTGACAGCAGCAGGTTTAAAATAAGTTGGTTAAGAATAGGAGCAGAAATGAAGCTGCCTTATGGAGATGGTGAATCCTTCCTGATTGGGCCTCACTGGTGGGACAGGCAGATAAAGACAGAGCATGGAAAGAAAGCTCACAACAGGGTCCCCATCAGGGAGCACTGACATTCGGGGATTCTTTGCAGCCTCTGGAATGGGTGCACTTAGTGTCTTTCGTGTTTCCCACTCAGATTTATTTTTATAATAGTTATCGTTTCTCAAAACAGCCTACACAATTCTACTCTTAACATGTCACACAATGAAAACCTTCCTGAAGCAAAAGGGAGGTAGCTGGAATTCCTCAGAAACATCGCTGCCTGCCGAACATTCTACTAGACATGGTCATGCCGATGACAGTCCTAGTCTAAAATATTTATATGGCTCCCACTGTCTTTACAAAGAAATCACATGGCACTGTCAGATCGGTTTCCATGGCATCTACTGGAGCTGCTGGGAATGGAAGTGAGGGCTGAGAATCCCCTTTCCCGAATGCCAAGCCTTTTGAAATGTCCCTGCCTTCATGGCGCCTAATAAATGTCAGTGTGCATGTTGCCGTTCAGATGGGCGCCATCTGGTGTACTGGAGAGGGCTTCTGATTACAAGAAGGAAGGGAGACTGCCATTCCCTAGCTGTGCAGCATCTGGACCTCAGTCTCCTCTCTCAAACTGGGGGAAGGTGTTCAGATCACCTCCAAGGTACATACAATTTGGTCTATTAGGGATGTTAGTGACCATCTGTCTTGTTCTTCCTGCATACTTCTTGCCTAGCATAATGTCCTGCAGGTAGCAACCATGTAGTAAATATTTACTAAATGAATGTTGGATGAGGTAGTGAATACGGGGATGTCTTCCTTGAAACCAGTGAAGAAATCACTGTGTATTATTACCTTGCAAAAAGAAGTGGCCATTGCCTTTGAATATGCTGTTGTCTGTGTTGCAACAGGAGAAGCCATAGATTTACTGTCCTTCAGCTCACCAGTCTCCTAGACATTAGGTTTTTTTGTAGATCTTGCAGTGTAAGCCCAACACATCACCTGAGAAGGCATGAGTGACAGTGGCCACTGAGCATACTGAGAGAACCCAGGGCCCAGAAGCTTACCCCATGCCTCAGTTACTCAGTTGTCAAGTGTTGTCATGTAGGGAGGTTGACTAACACCCTGGAGAAGCTGCAAGGCCAAGGTGGAGGAAACACACAGCCAGCGAGCCAGCAGCCGAGACGAAGCTGCAGGGACGCCAGGCTTGCTTGACATCTGACGTCGGAATGGAGGCTACCAAAATCAGAAGTCACAGTGGTGTGTTTCAGGAGAGGCCTTCCTCCCACAGGGCCCATTTACCTCCCCTTTCTCCAGGCAGAGCTCATGATGTGATGGTGGTGGGTCTCAGCAAAGGGAATACAATTATTAGACAAGTCTGACAAACTTAGAGTGAGACCAAGTGATATTGAAGGCTCGCATTGTGGTTCACTCGATCCTAACCCTTGAATGACACACCCTAGGTTTCAGGTCTTCCATTGTTAATATGTAGCTGAGAAAGGTACTTATTTTCCTGATGTTGTCCTGAGATCAAGAGTAGATGATGTGGTCAGAGTACTTAACATGCAGTAATTACATATTTTCTGTCCTCTTATTCTTTCTAAGATCCATTTATATATCTATATCTATATCTATATATCTCTATCTATCTATCTATCTATCTTTCTATCATTTATTCATTTGTTCATTTATTTATTTACTTTTGTGTGTATGAGTGTTTTCCTGCAAGTGTAGTATACACGGAAGACAGAAGAGGGTGTTAGATCTCCTCAAACTGGAGTTAGTGATGATTGTAAACCATCATATGAGTGCTGGGAATTAAACCCGGGTCTTCTGAAAGAGCAGCCAGTTCTCTTAACTGCTGGAGCATCTCTTCAATCCCTCTGCTCTTCATTTCATTCCTAGTCATTCCTTCGTATTTCTTGGATGCCAAGTGTTTGATAAGTATTGTGCTTGATGGAGGCAGATCCAAGCCCAGAGACAGTCTTCTGCCTCACAGCTGAGTAGAAACAGTAGCTATTCAGCAGAGAGAGAAACAGCAAGGGACCACAGAATCAGTTATATCTATGGTATAAATACAAAAATGGACTGTGGGTCTATCTGAGAACAAGGAAAAGGGGGCATCTACTCTACCTCAGCTTAAGAGTTTTGAAGTGAGCCCAGTTTAGGAGAGAGTGTTCTCTAATATTTTGTGTGGTGTTGTATGTACCTTCCTTTTTGAAAATTTTATTTCTGTGTACTCCACTCAAAAGACACTGAAGTGTGAAGAATGTGAGTTTCAGGCCATCTCAAGACGCATAGTGAGACCCTGTCTCAAATAACAAGAAGGAAAAAAATAAATCTTGTGGTATGGGAATTAGGAACAACACATAACTGGTGATCTGTTAAAAAAAAATAGTAACAACTGTGAGTTTGAGGCCAGCCTGGGCTACCAAGTGAGTTCCAGGAAAGGTGCAAAGCTACACAGAGAAACCCTGTCTCAAAAAAAAAAAAAAAATAGTAACAAACCTTCCCTGTGTGTCAACTCTCTGTCAAACGACCATAGTAATAGCTAACATTTATAACAACTAAAAATACCCTAGGCTGAGCATCTCAAAGGCAGAATGCTCCAAAATGTGGAGCTTTTGGAATGCTGACATGATGCAATTATGGAAATACTATGTCAACTTAGGAGTGGCAGGCACACAGTTGTGCTGAACATATTGTGAGCATCATCTTTAGGCTACATGTGTAAAGTGTATATGGAGCACAGTGAATTTTGTATACACCCGTGGGTCAAATCCCCAAGGAGATTTTGTAATCTAGTTAAGTCCAAAGTCTAAAATACTTGTGCTCCCAAACTTTCTGGATAAGAGATTCTAGAGCTGCACTAATAGTCATGAACTCGCTTAAAATGTGCAACATGTATTTTTCTAAGCCTTTTCCTTCACCAGCTCAGCTAATATTCCTTGGCTTCTCATAACACACGTACATTTTGTTGTCCCCATCAAAGAAATGAGGGAGCTGGAGTGTAAGGTAAGTAATTCCAAAGAGCTGCTAGCTCACAGCTGGTGGAACTGTGAACTTGAACCCAGGTTTGCTTGACTTCTGTGCCCATGTTCTTTTCTGAGAACATTGTGCTGCCCCCAGACATCTCTTTATTTAGAAAAGAAAAATAATGTGATTGAGTTTGTTAACAGCACATCCAAAATAGAAAGCTATAAATGATGTCGGCACAGTTCTATATAATCACTTAATTTTAATAATCCCATTTCCTTATTAGGATGACATTCTTTTTGAAGTTCTGCTAAGTACACTTGATATCTCTGTTGTCATTTAATTTAACATCTTTAGCAGCTGTTTTATTTTTGCCGAAGGAATGGTAGCTGTAATCTGTAGGGGGAAATTTGCATGTTTTTTTTTTTTTTAAACACATCTCCAATGTTGAAAACAAAATAAACGGTTAAAGCAATCTCCTCTGAGTAGAAGCTCACACAATTCAGGGTAGTTGTTCCCTTGCATAAAAAGATAATATAGACACCGCCAGAGTGAGAGCTAAAGAGCTCAATTTTAGGTTGCTTGAGAAATCATCTGTAATCACCAGGCAGATTGCTTGGGTGTTCGTTGAGTTCAAAGCTGAAATATGGAAGGCTATGCAATAACCATATATTTTTCATGTGCTAGGAAGGGGAAATGTATGCTTCAATAAACAAGTCTTGATTACAAAGACCAAATAAGGAAAGTGAGAACTGTGTATAACTCCAACACTTGCCAGTCTCTTGCGACCCCCTTTCTGGTGATTGGGGAGGTGGATTTGAGGCCTCATGTCAGGGGCTCTCATTTCAGACAGAGGCCAGCTGAAAGAGTGTTCTGTGATGAAAAGTGACCCAGCACGGGGATGGAGGGATTTCAGTTCTTCTGGTGGTGGCAGTAATATGTATTTCCTTTTGCTTAGAAGCAGAAATATATTTGGGGGAAGATGCAAATGGCCTGTAATCCTTCAGCCAGCCTCTCATTGAGAAGCAGTCTGTTTTGGAACCCAGTAAACCCATCCTGATGTTTCATTGTTGCCTTGTTCATTGAAAATAAGTTTAACCATACAGTTAATGACAGAGCATAATCTAATCAACATCAGTATACCTACTACCCAGTTTTAACAAAGCACAAAAATGACCAGTATTTGCTCCATATTTTTTCTTTACAGATTAAATTATGGGGCTGCCAGCAAGATGGCTTAGTTAGGAGAGGCACTTGCTGCAAAGCTTGATGACCTGTGCTTGAGTCCTTGGAAAGACCTGACTCTTACAAGTTATTCTCTGACCTCCACATGCATGTTATGGTATGTACAGGTGTACACACACACATACACTCACACACAGACACACACACACACACACATATACACTCACATACAATGAATAAATAAGTGAGTAAGTAAAGAACTGCTCTAAAGGAATTAAAGTGTGGGGCCGAGGGCTTACCTCCACAGTAAAGCACTCTTGTCTTGGGCCCTAGGTTAAAGCCCAACATCACAAAATATAACTGTCAAATTGAAGAGTTAAAATATTATAGACCTAGAACAAGTTTTCGGTCATACCACCCTATTCAACTTTCTATTCTTCTGAAAGTGGTATATTGGATTTGTTGTATAACATTTCCTAGAGGCCTTAAAATAGGTTTTATTAATTTCTTTATGTGCATGTATGTATATGCCACAATGCACAATGCACTGTGTAGAGGTCAGTGGACAACTTGCAGAAGTCAATCTATCCTTCTACTGTGTGAGACCCAGGCATGGAACTCAGGTTGTCAACCTTAGTGCTGAGTGTCTTTGTCTGCCAATCCATCTTACCAGCCTACTGTTGTACAGTATTTTTAACAAAATATAATTTAAGTGATATGTATTTTTGAACTTTAAAAATAGATTTATAGTAAACATATACATAGCCTTCCTTTCTTGATTAAACATTGTGAGATTTGTCTATGTTGAGATAAAGTGGGTCTAACTTACACACTTTAACTTCTACATAGTTGTATGTTAAATTAATAGAATGAGCCAGAGAGATGAACTAAGTAGTTAAGTCTCTTCAGAGACCCTGAGTTCAGTTCCAAGCACCTATACCAGGTAGTTCATAACCACCTGTAACTCCAACTCAGGGTATCCAACTCCCTCTCTGACTCCATGGGCACCCTACCGCCACCACCACCCCCCACCCCCCCACCCATACACACACGCACACACACACACACACACACACACACACACACACACTCACAGAGCACAAGCAGACATGAAAACAAAAATAAATAAATAAAAATAGGAATAAATCATTAAAATAGGAATACAGTAGTATTTACTTACACAGTTCTTCTGATGAGGATTCAGGTAGTTTATCATATGGAACATGTCTGAAAACAAACACCTGAGTAAATATCCCTTTACCTATTCTTTGGCTTCACATAATAGAACTTTGTGGAGTGCATATCTTGGAGCACTCAGCTCATCCTACTCTACGTACATTCAAGTTTTGTTAGGACCATATCTTCAAGTAGATTTTTCTTTTCATCGATCACCAGCAGGACATGAATGTTCCCTGTGCTCTATAGAAAATAGTAATTTAATCATTTAGTGTGTCAGACAATTTTTAGTATTTTTAAGGCCAAGGTTAGGCACTAATTCCTCATCTTGGTTTTAATTTGGTTATCTCCAGCTACATCTAAGGTTAGATTATTTTCATATTATTCAAGTCTTCTGAGTTCCATGTTCATATTATCTTCACTCTATTTTTATCTTGAGTTCCCCTTTTCATACTGAGGCATAGTTCCCCATGTGTTCCTTATATAAATTTTTTTTGTACCATTATGAATTTTGTTGCTATTTTTGCATATGAGGCAATATAGTCAGTGCAGTGCAGATCAAAATTATAACACGTGTGGGTGTTTGTGTGGATAGTTTGATGTACTCTAGAATGTTTGTGAGAATTCAGATGGCCAAGAATAGTGAAGACTGTTTTGAAACAAAACAATATTGCAGGCATTGCTCCTATATAGCAAGGCTTGCTGAGCATGCACTACATATTAGAGACTGTTATGGAAACCTGCTTAGCATGGCACACAGAGTATGGTGAAATGCAGAAATCTTGTTAATTGCTTTAGCGACATGAATTTCTGCTATATCTGATTAAGAATTTAAGCCCACCTTCAGCCTAATCTGAAGTCTGTACTTGAGATCTTAGGCCTATATACTTAATACTTAGCTGCAGTGCATTAAGATTTAGGATATAAGTGTGTATAAAGTGCAGAATGGTGCAGGGCATAGCTATCACATCTAACCTGACTGCTTATCAGAAAATCAAGTGTTTCTCCTCTGCTCCCCTGCTTACCTCTGTCTTACCCTGCTTAAGCACAGCTGGCCTCAGGTGCTTCCTTGCCTCAGCCCTCTGCTACAGCTGCTCTCTGCTGCCCCCTATCTCTTTACCCAGCATCACCACTCTGCAGTTCATCATCACTTGGGTATTATGTTCTATGTTGTTTTGTCTCCTCTCTCTCTTAAGATGTAATGACCTCTGTAATGACAATTTATATTCATCACTGAACCCCAGGGCCTATGATAATGTGAGGAATATGATAGATTCTCAAACACTACTTGTTGAATGAATAAATGCATTTATTTGTTCTACACTATACTTTAAAATCTTCTCTTATTAAATGGTATGTTGCTCGTGTGGGTTTTAATTAAGAATATAGACTTGATATTCAGCCAGAGCTGGGCTTAAATCTTAAATCACCCGCATTCCATTTAGTGTCCATTCCACTGCTGACCACTTCTTGCTTGTGATGTGACTATTTTCCTATCCTTAAGAGGCCCGTTTCCTCACTGGAAAGCATCTGAATAATATTAGCATGGTACTGAATAAAATTTTTATTAATACCTTTTAATTAAATTTTTATTTGTGTATGAGAGAGAGAATGAATGAATGGAGTGAGTGAGTGAGTAATGCATGCTAGTGGCTGAGGAACCCAAAAGAAGGCATTGGATCAGCGGAACTGGAGTTGTAAATGGTTGTGAACTGCTGGATGCAGATGCTGTAACTCAAACCCCAGTCCTTGGCAGAAGCAGCAAATGTTCTTAGCCACTGAGCCATCCCTGTAGCTCCAGTGTCAACCGTCTTGAGTGAAATTAGACTTTCTGTTTGAAAGGCTGGTGCCGGTGGTTGCGAAAGATGAAACAGGGGTGCAAAGTGGGGGCAAGGAAATGTGCAGAGGACCAAATAGGAGGCAGGAGAGGAGGTGGGAAAATATCAAATTCTATGGTGGAGTCTTGACGGTTTTATAAGGTGTTTATGACGAGGATCCTTATTGTTGGCTTCTTAGCAATACCATTCTTGGGGATCCACTGTGCACATCTGGGATTTTCTACTTGGCTCTACACAGCACTCGGGGTGTCCATACAGCATTGCAGGCTTTGGCTGCTGCTTACTAAAGCAGCAAGCCTCAGCTGGCTTAGGCCTCCATCCATACTGCTAACCACGATAGAGAGGTCACCATGAACCATGTCATCTTTCTAGCTGTGGTGTGTGTAACTCTACTAATGATATGAGTTGTCCTCTCTGGTCACTGATAACTTGGAAGGGAGTGGTAGACATGGGGCAACAGCAACCTACTGTCAGATTCTAAGCCAACAAAGCAAGTTTCTGACTTCTGGGGAATGACTTAGCTTCATCATGCTCAAAGGTACTATTTTAGACCAAAGCATCACCTGGTCACACCGGTCACCGCGATAACCAGCTACTGCTAGGGAATCTTTCCTTCTCTCTGTTTTAGAAGTGAAATTGATTCCTTGGGTGTTCACTGACAGAGCTTTAGGAGAACATTTGCTATCTGTTCTGGTGTTTATTTCCTTCCTCCTCTTGCCCCTCCCACTTTTGCTTCGGCAGCCAATGGCTGCACTGGTTGCATTTCTGAATCAAACTTGCCATTGTGCTCTGTCACATAGAGTCAAGGGATAATTCGATGGCAGAGCAGGCTATGTGAGGAACCCTTGGTAGCTAAGTTCAGCTGCTGGGGGTTTTCCTACAGGACTGTTCAAAGAATCGGCAGAAGGGGTTTTAGCTTGCTGGAAGGGACTCAGTAGGGCTCACTTGGGAAGCCAGGCTAGATGCCTTAATACCAACACCCCAGGGGTAGGGTGAAGTACCTGAGCCCAGATTCAGCATGCCAGAGCATATTAAAATGAGAACTAACAGCTGTAAAGTGTTCTTTCTTTCTTTCCTAATGGTGGATTGGACATGGGGCTCTTGATATTGTAACCTCCATGACCTTTGATCCTGTATTTCTCCAGCTGAGCAAAAAGGCGACAGTTTCAGCTGATGTGGGAAGCATGGTGAATTTCCACCCATGAGAAAGTGTTGCGCATGTGACTCTATTTTCTCCCGTGAGTCTGTAGACAAAGAAATGCAGGAATCTAAGCGGTGATGGATTAATCCAAGGTTCCCTAGCTTGAGTCATTTTCTCTAGAGGTAGCCATTGTCTCTGCTTTCCTCATACTGAGCATGCCATGTGTGCTGACTCCTTAGTTGGCAGTACTCACCCTTGTGAGGACTATGCCACCTGCCACTCCTCCCTGCCTTCGCCAGCTTCCCAGAAAGATGCAGTTCAGCTTTGTGTCATTGACAGCTTCACACACTTGCTGTGTCTCCATTCCGCACCATCACCACCACCACCACCACCACCAAATTGGAACTTACGGCGTTCATATTGCCCACTCCACTGAAGTTCATGAGGATGGGACCAAGACTTTCTGTTCCTAGTGACAGATGTGTTCATGTACTAGGAAGGATGAAGGAAAGGATGAAGGCAAGAAGGAAGGCAAGAAAAGATAGAAGAAATAAATGATGCACAGGCTCCAACATCACACATCCTTGAGTTACATGGACCTGTTGTCGTCTGGGTCATCCTGAGCCACTTGACTGTGTTTCTTCTGCCGACTGTGGGGGCAGGGGACCTCATGGGCAGGAATAACAATGAAATAACAATAATAATGGTACTTTCCACAAGGAACTGCTGCAAGGATCTAGTAAGAAAACATTTGTAAAGCTCTTGACAGTGCCCGGCCCTTGGGAAGCCATCAATAAATACTGGCTCCTGGCCTCTTTCTCCTAAATGGTCACTTTGGGCAAAGATAAATAGAAAAGAACACCATTGAAAAGAACTATTTCCACTGCTGCTTGTTTTAGGGGAAAAAAAATCTTTTCTTTACATACAAATCAATGGGCAGTATTATGGTGAGGAGATGTCAGTGACTTAGGGCCTATGGAGCAGGAAGAAAAGTGATGCACATGTTCTATTTTCATCCTTCCCCAAGAAATATCACCACATGCAATGTCCATTTCACAAGGCTGAGGTAAAGTAGATGGAACTTCAGAAAACTTGAGTGTCTTTCCGCTCACATCCTCAGAGGACTCAACTCACGCTTCCTCGGGAGGGAAGGACATAGGCGTTTTAGTCAGGTGTGCATTAAGCTGCAGATATATCATGCAGTTTGATTTCAGAGTGGCATTGTTTTGTGATATCATATCTCTACTGTTATTGTTGAGCTCACCTTGAGTGTCCCCTGTAACTTCCATTCACTAGTTTCTCTGACTGCCAATTGTGTATGCCGGCAATACCTGATATTAGAAGATTGTTACAAGGGTCCCACTGATGATGCTCACAGAAGTCTTTTATGAGAGCTGGAAATTATGCTAGTGTTAATTGTGGTAATACTTACTACCATCCTGGTCTCTGCTTCAGGCATTACCTGAGTCGTCCCTCTTGGGAATTGTATTTGCAAACCACAGGACAGAAGTAATGCAATGCATCTCAGTCTCTGGTTCTTACCTTTAAACACACATCCCATAGATGCTTTCCCACTCAGGTCCTTGAAAATATCTTCTTGGCTTTCCAAAAGGATTATAATTATATAACATCAGCCCACAGCAGCATCTTGAGGGACATGTAATATGTCAAAGATCCTTGAACACATAGAGCTCCAAATATGTATTTTCCAGAGTTTCTGGAACCTAACATACAGTAAAACTAAACCAGTAGCCTTAAGTCAGGGCCAAACCAATTCAGCAGAAGGTACAAACAACCATAAGCCCTACGAGACCTTCCTTCAAGGAACATTCAGCATACTATATCAATTAGCTATTGCCATATAACAAACTATTATGAACATAGAGGCTCAAAGCAACACACAGTTATTATCTCACGGTTCCAATGGGTCAGGACTCTGAGTCAGCTTGTCAGGGTCCTCTGCAACTTTTCCTGGATTCTGGGAATGTTTTTGTTTGTTTGTTTGTTTGTTTGTTTTTCTCTAAAGTTCATATGCTTCTCCCAAGATCACCTGGTTGTTGGTAGGATTTAGTTTTTTTATAGTTACAGGACTGAAGTCCCCATTCTCTTCCTATTATCCATGGATTGAATTTAGCATTTAGAGAGTCCTCTGCCACGTGGTCTCATCACGGTCCCTCAAGGCCCGAATCTGTCACTCTGGTTCATATAAATTAGGCAGTCTTGGTAGTGATCATTCCATCATCATCATCATCATCACCACCACTCACTACCACCACCATCGTTGTCAGCATCATCATCATCATCATCATCATCATCATCATCACCACCACTCACTACCACCACCATCGTTGTCATCATCGTCGTCATCGTCATCATCATCATCATCATCATCATCATTTCGCCAGCCCAGCAGGGAAAGGGAAATTAAAGCTATAGCTCAGTGTCATCATTCTATGGTGAGTTGTCCAGGAAAGTATTCAAGAAGGAATATAGATGAAGAGATTTTAAAGCACCAGTTTGCCTAACCACAACTGGTCTAATCTGAAGAGACAGGAGTGAAAAAAAATATTGCATGCAGAAATCTCTTAAAGCCATACTAACTGAATGGAAAGGCCACCATCTTTTGTTCTGATATAATTGTCTTTCTTTCTTTTTTTTTAGTGTTAAAATGCCTTTGTTCTTTTAAAAGAAGTGACACTAATAGTAGGTGATGTGTTTGAAAATATTGGTACTGACAACCTAAGAGAGAGTGATTTGAATCAGATTTGTCATTGTTTCATTGAGGTATCACTCTTCCCAGCCACCTGGCATGCCCTACGTGCCAGACCAGAGGCCTTGCCTTCACTTGGGCTTTGTAGCAATCCTATGACCAGGGATCAACTCTGCTGGATCTGTGAGATGTCTAAAGGACTAAGAATGGGTTAGTAACTTCCCAGGCCACATGGACAACAGACTGAGTGAGGTATAAAAACCCACATTGGCATACCAGATTGTGAATGGATATCATCCATCCCCTGGCAGTAGCTTTACATTGTCATCCACACCCATGAAGACGGTGACGGGGTGTAGGAGAAATCAAGGGCACTCTTTCCTGAACTAAATATATCTTGTTATTTGCCCTCTACCTATGCCTCACACTCACCTGAACCCTCAGTGACTTCAGCTCTCTCTGCACACCTGGGCGGGGTCTCCACTCAGCTTTTCTGAATATACTGACCATCAACTAGAGGAGTTCCCCCTTGTACCTTTCACACAGAGCTGTTTAATGACCTTGTCCTTGTCTTAAAAGGGTATATTCTGAAATGCAGCGCCCACCACGGTACCAGCCAGAACGTATATAAAAGAAAGAGCAGATAGGAAACCCCGTGCCAGGCCTGCTGGGGAGGGCAGGGACATGGGAGGAGGCAATTTTTTACTTTGAGTGATCACTGTGTTTCCATTAGAAGTCGGATGACCTTCTCAGAAAGGTTACAGAATCATTATTAGAGATCGTCAGAGCTGACTAGACACTGGATTAATGGGGATTTGGTAGATTTCTATAAAGAGTGCTTTAACGAAAGATTCATAGGCCAACACAAAGACAGTTTTTCAAATCTCAAAGAACGTGTGCTCAGAAAGTTTCTGGTTTCAGGAAGCTAGTAACAGGCATAGTTGGAAGTACACGAGGTTCCTAGGGAGCTATCAAGGCAAAGGCTGGCACCTTTGGGTGGCATGTGTATCTATCATTCATTCCATTCCAGGCAGTCTTAAATCACAGAAGCAGTTGGTTTGTTCTAGCAAGTCTCTGTGGGGAACAAATGTTGCTTTTATTAAAAGTGTGCTTCTACTTGCCCATTCCCCACCCCACCCCCATTGCCTTTCCTCCTCCATCTGACTTGGAAAGCATTGCTCTCATCAGAGTTTTCACATAAAGTTAAGGTTACACATTCGGACAGGGTGGGGAGCTCTGGGATCTCAGCTCTGCATCAAACCCCACCTACAGCATCCCAGACTTCTGCTCCCTCTGAGGAAGGAAGGCGGCATTGCCCGTCTCTGATGCCAGTGATACTCTGAGGTCCCTTAGCTTACTCTCCTCGATGGGAGTCGGCATCTCTTGTAGCTCAAATCTAATGACTTCTCCAGTAGTCTGCACTGTGCTTTGTTTTGCTCTGGGGATCTGAAATAGAAGCTATGCTCCCCTTCTTAAGTTATTTATGCCGTGAAAGTATTAAGTCTGCTGTGGGTGACCCATCCTGTATGACTTGTTTACACTGGCAAAACTAAACAAACAAACAAACAAAAAACAAGTGGGAAAAGATTATGACTTGGTAACTGGAATGCAGGAGACAGGATCCATCCTCTTGGAAGCTGTTGATGATCCCCTCTACCCATGGCTTTGCATTGCTCTGGTTAGAATATTTCCCACCAAACCTCAGCAATGTCAGTGTGAGAGTACAAAGCGAAGGACCTCTACAAGGATCGAGATATGAAGGCCTCTCCTTCGGGAATAATATCAGTTCCTTTAAAAAGAGGCTTCATGCAGCCTTTGTCTAGTGTGTCCTGTGTTCTGCCATGTCTGGCCCTCATTCCAGGCCAGATGCTGCTGCCTTGATCTTGAGCTTCCAGATTCCTAAAGAATGATGAGAAATAGATTTCTGACTTTGATAAGTTATCCTGGCATCGGTGTTTGTGGTAGAAGCGGAAAGGGGCTGTGGGATGTGTTTTCCATGAGCAGACACTTCTGCTTTGCAGTTACTTTTTTGTATTCCATTTCCTTAGTACACTGCCACCAGGGAGGGAAGAGGACGAGTGAGGCTTGTCTTGAAGGCTCCAGTATCTAGCACAGGACACGCCATGGACACACTCAGTGACTGATGGAAGTTTACGAAGAGTGAAGACCAAATGGGGGCCGGGGGGGGGGGTAGGTCAGGAGGTAAAGAGAACAGACAGGGAGAGGGAAGTAGAAATGGTGAAATATGGGTAGACCCCTGAGTTAGCCGAGCTACCTGATTTTGTAGATAAAACAGCAGGCTTTGAACGACGTCACTTGCCTGTAATGTGAGTAGACCTAAGCTTCCTTGTGCAGACCAAGAACGTTCTGCTTCCTTCCTGATTCTTCACCCAAGAAGAGAAAACTGGAGGTAGAAAGAGGAAGGCGTGATTAGGATGGAAGGAAGGCTCACTTAGGGTTCTTGGTAAAGCCTATGTTGGCATGGCTGTAGGGCCTGGTGAGCTTGAGGGAAAGTCTTTTCTGGCTACTTCTTTTGGGCATGCCAAGGTTTGGAGAGTACACTGTTTATTCCAATGCCTAGTGCCTAAAAAGATTGTGAAATACTTTATTAATAATTTTATTTTGAGTTTATATTAAAATGGTAATATGTTAGAGCTGTTGTGTTAAGAAAATAAAGCATTAAAACTCATACTCTGTTCCTTTTTAACCTTTTAAATTTGACTCATATAAGATCGGCTTTGGGTAGAGCCACTGGGTCACCCTTCTGGGGCCTTTGCCAGGATCTAGACTTCTCTCATGCCCACTGCCTGTTCTACCCATTGATCTTCCAGGCCATGAAAGCCCCCTTCCCAGCCCCTTCCAGCCATGTTTCACAGTGCCTTAAAGGTCAGTGCAGGACATCAGAAGCCTTCTGAGATTGGGATCAAGTCCATCCTTGGGTCGAAACTCTTCTACTGTCTATCCTCTTTACCTTTTTGGGTGGTGGATTCCCTTTAAACCTACAATGAGAATAGGTATAATAATATCTTACCTATCTCAGAAGATGTTTTCAAAATGAAATGAATGAATCAGAATATGTAAATGTGCTTTGTAAATAAGCTAAGTGTACATGCACACAGATAGTGTCAGTAATTTTGCTTTAGCCTTCATAATACAGTTGTTGTCATGATGGGCCAGCTCCCACCTGTAGATGAGTCTTAGACCATTTGGTACTTCTGACTGGATATCTAGTCATTTGTAAAATAGAGATATGTGCTGGGTGGCGCTCCACAGTTTTATGATGGCATACAGGATGTTGCTATGTAGAGACTTTAGGAAGCTGACCGTCCAGGACTGAATCATTCTTGCCCTTCTCCTTATGTCATATATGTACTCTCTGGCCTGCTCAGAGGACCCATCACTAAGTCATGCTCACAAGGAGAACCCAAACACATAGAGATACAGTGAGATCTTAGCCTTGGATAGACCTTTGGAATTTAGTTTTCACACATAATATTTGCTTTAATATTTCTATAACATACATTTCCATAACCCCACTTTGCACGTGCCTAAATGGAGACACCAATAGTTGAGTGATATCTCTTGGAGAAAGCAGGGATTTGAAGGGTAGGTGCTCCTCCTCTAGTCCCATGTATGCCATGTTATACCCCAAATACAATGAAAAGGGAGAAAACTGCCTCCTGTGTTAAATAGTGCCATGGAAGTCACATTGCTTAGCACCACAGCCTGTGTGTAGAGCTATCCTTCACACTTGTCCACCGAATCCTACCACATGGCAGAGCTGATACCACAGAGGCCAAAGCTCTTTCCTCCCAAATCTCCCTCACTGAGCAGTCTAAGTGAACTCTGAGTGTTTTCATTGACTTTTCTGATCTTCCAACTCAAGTTAAAAGCATCATTTTGCTTCGCTGTCAGTCAATTTCACTTTTGTGAGAATTTTAAAGATGTATAAGCCCCTAAGGTGACAGTCCCAGCCTGATGCTGTCATGCTGAGCTGTGTCATATTGAATTCTGTCACTGAAAAGAAACAAAACGAAATGCACCCAGGTGTAAAATTCCAAGTCTTGTTCATTCTTATTGATACCAGAGGAGAATGGCAGATCTGATATTATGAAATTGGTATGATGAGGACTGATATTTTTACTTTAATTGGCTGGTAGTAAAATATATCATTTATATGTTCATGTATTCATATGCATGTGCAGACATGCACAAACAAATAAAGCTGTTGATTGGCCCCATCTTTTAATTTTATTATTTTATTGGCAATTAGCCTTACAGTAACCATAGTGATACTATGTTTTCTCCCTCTTTCCCTGCCTCAACCCCTCCCTATTTTGAAATCAAATGAATTTGATTGAGTCCATCTGACTTTTTTCATCAAATTTATTAACAAGCCCATTGGTTTCAGATGAATCTTTATCCACTTGTGGGTTTGAGTATATTTTCTTAAACCATTCTCCCAAATACTCATTATTTCACAAGACAGCAAGTTGACTAATGAGGCCTTTGGTGTTTCAACAGTGAGTCTTTGCCAGCCATGTAGGAGACATAGAACTTTTAGAACATTTACTAAACATCTCTGTCCATGGCCCCCACCAAGAGGTATATGTGAGTTCCTGCAACCTCTACCTGCAGGATACAGGCTGACATGTTTTATGTATTGTTTTGAGTTTATTGTTATTCAGAAGAATGATTTATTTTCAAGAATTTAAATGGCTGTCCTATCTTAACGATTTTTCAAATATGGTTTGGTTATGTTGTAACATCATAGCACTGTTAGTCTCAAAAATATTAATGGAAATTTTATAGCTTTAAATCAGCCAATAATGATGACTTTGGCAGCACAACACTTATTAATATTAATGCCATTGCTAATGAGAGCAGTTTCCATGGGTCAAGGTTTTAAGCAGTATTTCAAACACCCCACCACCACCTTTCCATTTAGTCTTCATAATAATCTCAGAAGTTAAGCATTATTATCTTGATTTTTATTAATGAGGGAACTAAGGCTTAAGAAGACAAAGTCATTTGGCCAAGGTCATGCAGTTTGTAAGAAGCTGAGCTGAGATTTCAATCGGGCCTCTTTAGTCCAGTCTAGGTGGCATATTTCCTAATCCTATGAATGCATTTCCCTCAAGCATGTCATCGTGTTCCCATTAGAATAGACCAGGGAGGTTGAGAAAATGACTGCTGTGTGCGAGTGAGTCGAAGGTAAAGGATCCAGGACTTGGGCCCAGTGAGGAGGAACTATCGCCATCGAATTAAACAATAGTAAAAGGCCCCTGGTACTGTGAACTTGGCATTACACGCGCTGGTTGCTCCCACTTTGCAGTTACTGTTTATCCAGTAATAGTAGACAAAGTTCAAGAACAGATTAAGGTCATATAAAGCCGCAAAATGTTAGCTGTCAGATCTTTTCAGCTCAGTGACAGGAGATGTGAGTTATATTCCAGGGTGGTCCTATGAGCTCGAAAAACAAAGGTGTGGAGTAGAATTGAAGCTGGCCGCCAGGCATCCATCTTTCCTTGTGATTAGGCAAAGGGCATCATAGACAGCAACAAGCACACTGCAGCGGCAGGGGGAGGGGGAGGACGGAGGGAGGGGTGGATTCAGAGAAAGCTTTTGCTCCTGTGAAGATGCAGTTTGTAACATGACACACACACACACGCTTGCCCACTTCATTGAATGGTCTTTGCAGCAGAGGGAGAGCATGTTTTTTAAAGCAGAAAAGGCGATGTGTTTAAAGCATATGGTTCAGGCTTATCACATTTTGCTGTAAACATGGTAGTGTTCGGTAAATGCTAGGAGAATGAATGAAACTCAGGGCCTGAGACACAAGCACAGCAATGTCACCTCCTTGCTGAATCACCGTCCCAGATACCTCCTACCCTGCACATCCCTCAGGGCATTCAGGCTTCCCCCTCATAGTCATCATGTGGTCTGCTCAGGAAGCCCCTGACATTCCCTGTGTGCCAACTATGGAGCACATAGAAAGAGGAATCCAGAAGGGCAGGGCCAGCCAGAGCTCACCCACTCAGGGAAAAGCAACAGCAGGATTGTATCCCCGCCCCCACCAGGCGACACCTCTGATTCACCTCATTTGTCTCTGAAACCTACAGTGAATTCTGAGCTTCTTGTGGCCTGGCTGGAAAGCACCTGCCATGATATCCAAGGTTTCTAATTGACAATGTTAGGTTGGAAAGGACAACTTTGATGCCATACAATATATTAAATTTCAGTATTGCCTTATCCTTAGCTCTTATTTTCTCCTGGAATCAAGTTTCCTCATCTATAAAATGGGTATGGAGATGAATCAATAGAAATAACATAATAACTAGGAAGAAGTTACTATGTAACCATTTGCCGTTCTACCTGGCTCTAAAGAACTTGAGTAAAAATGGACTCCATATCTTTTTTTAACTTTTATTGATTCTTTGTGTATTTCACATCATGCATTCCAATCCTGCTTATCTCCCTATCCCCTTGCATCTGCCCTCTGCTCTTGTAACCTCCCTCAAAAACAAAGCCAGGTTTAAAAGAAAAATCAACAAGCAAACCAAACCAAACAACAAAAACAAACAAACAACAGCAACAATAACAAAAAAAAAAAAAAGGAAAAAATGAAACAGAATCTTGTGGAAGCTGTAGTGTGGGCCCTTGAGTCACACTGTTTACCCTTTAGTCTATTCATCTTTACTTACAAGTGTTCATTGCCACCAGTCTTTGGTCTGGTTTAAGGCCTCTGCTGTCTGCCACACTGCTGATAATGGGCTCTTACTGGGACTCCTCCTGGACATCCTGTTGTTGTCCTGTGTCATGGAGATCGTGCTGTGTTGGATCTGTAGGTTCATCCCCATTACATGCTCCATCCAGTTCATAGATGAGGTGGAGAACCATGGCTACGAGTTGGCTCACTCCAACATCCATCCCATCTATAAAATGATTGACTCCACATCTTAACAACATACTAATGGAATAACATGTGGCAGATAATTTTCAGTGTGTTTTACCAGGAGGTGAAAAATATGCAGAGATGGAAGGGGTTTGCCTAAGGTACTGATTACTGAAAGCCAAGGTGGGGTATATCTGAGGGAAAAGTGTGAATGATCTATGGGGTCTGTAGAGGGAAATGGACTTAGGGTCGGAAGCATGTGTTCAGAATCCACTGCATTCCTGGCCCTGGTGCTCATTACTGGGCTGAAGATGCTGTCCAGCTGCTGATGGTACAGCTTGGACATTCATGGCTGGTGGATGCCCGTGGGGGCAGCACTTACTCTATGACTCTTCAGAATCAACCAATGGAAACATCCCAGCTCCCTCATCTTTGGCTGTGAACATTCTAAGGGGGCTGCTTTATGCTGCTGGCAGAGTTACCTGGCTTGTGGCTTATTAACACCTTTTTGTGGGTTCTCTTACATGCTTTTACTCCTTACTCACCCCCGGGAAGTGTTCCCTACCTCTCTCAAGCAGAGCAGTTACCCTGGATTCTTATTTCAGAGTCTGCTTTAGGGCAACTCAAGCCAAGAGTGGAAATGCTTTCCCAGCTTGCTTCCGTCAAGGTTGTATGCCTGTGTCAAGGTCTCTAATCTTCACTCATGTATTTTCTTGTGACTTGGCAAATCTTTCACGAATGTGTTTGGAACTGTGTCTTTTTTAAACATAATAACTAAGCCCGTTAAGGTGTAACTGTGTAGCCCACACCAGAGTTTAAGCTCTATTTGGAAAGAAATCAAGTATAAAAACTGCATATTAGTTTCTCAAATAAACATGGAAGTTTTTGTTTTTGTTTTTGTTTCTATTCCTACTTTGGGGGAAATCCAGGACCTTCTCAATATTTCCATGATATCTGAAGCCTGCCATTTCCTCATGATAGAAACCATTATTCATCACAAATGGCATTCTGTGCCACACTTCTTACACACAAGATGATGCTTGTTATAGCAACCCTGTCTTTATCTTACATATCAGACTCCAAATGGCTAAAGGACTACAAGGACCCTGGTCTTCATGAGTCCAAAATATGATTTACTTAGTATTCTCACCCCTTGCCTCTAGATAAAGCTCCGTGTAGTCCTGTTAGTTCTGATTCTGGGCATTGGCCAGCAGAAAAAAATGAAAAGGATTATTGGTCTTACACTTGCCTTTTAAAGCTTCCTATAAAACAATGTTGATTTGATCAGTCAGGCTCAATAAATAGGAAGAGACAGGAGACATGCATGGTCCTTGGTCCTGACTTACATGTAAGGAAGTAGTACAGATTAAGTCCTAGGTGTTGATGCCCTGTCCTCTTTCAGAGTCATCCATTACCATGTTCCATACTTTACCAGGGAGGTGGTGAGCTGGGCTCTGGTGGTACTGGACTTGGAGGCTGGACTGTCTACTGGATGGAAATGCCATTGCATCCCCAGGCTGCAGGGGAGGGAGGGTGGCAATGAAAGGTCACCTCCTGTGGCTTCATCATCCTGAGTTCCCTTCCCTAAACATCCTTTCCTATTTATCTTCCTCTCTCATTCTCCCTCCCTGCCTCTCCCTCTTCTCCCCCAAAGTCTTTCTAACAAGCTCTTAGTTACCGAAATTACAGAACAAAGCCAGCTTCCTGCTAACCCCTTTGGACTTCAATTACAGACATATTCAGATGTGTTCCGTGCCTTAGCACAGGCAGCACTAAATGGCACAGAAGCACTTCTGCAGTGCTTAATGTAAGCTTGTTGAAAAATGAACATTATTTTTCATTGACTTTAGATTGGATAAATGCTCATTGGAAAGAATAAAGTGAATTGGTACTGGAGAGAGCATTAAAAAGAGAGAGAGAAGAAGAGCCAATAAAGGCATGTGGCATCTAAATGTACATGCACTAATTTCTCTTTGCGGCAGTCATTTGGTCTGTTCTGTGTGAATGTACTTGACGATGTTGTACATATTAATGAAATTAGATTTGTTAAGCAGTGTGTTAGAAAGGCGAACCATAGCAAAAGAGCTTCCTTCTACTTTGAGATCAGATGGCGTTGGATCTGCCACTTAAGTTTGTGTGACCTTAGGCAAGGAATTTTTTTTTTTTGAGCCCCAGTCCTCTCAACTGTGATTCAAGAGAAATAATACACAGTCCCTGGAGTGGTTGTGAAAACTCCATGAGATGATACATGCTTGCTTGCTTCTTGAGACGCTCCTGATGCATAGGAGTTGATCAAGCACTCTTAGGTACATATCTTAGTCAAAGTACTGGTAGTCTGACTGTTAGTAAAGTCATAGCCTGCATTTTAGTAAAACTATACTTCTCTTTCTTTGTAATTATGGCTCTGCAGTCTTGTGTCTACCTGTTGGAACAGTGGTAGGGAGAAATCATCTGAGCCATCCTCTGTTTGTTCTAAGCTTCAAGATGGCAGAAACTGCCTGTTCACCATTCTGAGCTGGGTGCCCGGCACACTGAGCATGCTCGGTAACTCCCGGGGCCAGGTATATAAAAGGAAGAATGAATGCCATTAGGCTGATTTAGCCACTTATCACAAGGAAGACTTGCAGGAAACCACATTTCCTGGGGAGTTCTAACTTTCAGAGCTCTCTGGTCTGGACTTGTGTCTTGAGTACAGATGGGCTCCCACTTATACTGCTGAGGCAGAGGGAGGCAAAGAGTCCCATATCTTCAGAAAGGAGCCCCTTTGCAGCATTCCATTAATGCCTTCAGATGGGGATGGCACTAATTTCCCCCAAACAGCCTTCTATTCCAAAGGTAGGAGGCCTATAGCAGGAATTATGCTGACTCCCTTTTAGCTCCCAATTGAAAGCTCCTTAAAAGTAGCATTGCTGTTTGTATCTTAATGAAGGTAGGAGCTGCCATGTTTAGTGTCCTAGGCTTACCTCTCTGGTCACGATGAAGGAAAAACTGAGGTCAGCTCTGTGTCCTCTGCTTCAGCATCCTTGCCCAGCCAACTGAGAATGGGAAATAACTGGAATAAATAATTCCATCTGTATTGAGCATGCATCAACTATTTTATGTTGTCATTAACTTGTCATTATTCCATAAACAATGAGTATAAGCATTTATATATCATTTATATTGTATATGTGAAATACTTTCAATAGATCTAGGATACACACACACACACACACACACACACACACATAATTTACATGTATCAGTACAGTTTCAATAAAGCTTTTGTTAGGTTTCCTCCAATAAATATAAGGAAACTGAGGCTCAGTAAGTTAAGAAGACATCTTAGACATCCATTAAGTGGCCAGGTCAGTAATAACCTCAGGTAAGGCCAAAACCGTGTCTTCCCCAGGAAGGTTTCAGATGCCAAACCAGCCAAGATCAGCAGTGAGATGTGTTCCCATGAGACTTAGGTCTGCCTAGGGTGACAGGTCCTGGAGTGCTCTGCTCACTCACTGCTGTTTCAGATGAATAGCTAGTTAATCATTTTTACATCTTTTTGAGTTTCCAATCTACCTAAGGTGCAGAACAAAGCCAGCCTTAATGCTCTTCTGTTTGAAGGCATGTCCTTCAGCCTAGCTTCAGCTCAGGGAAGAAATCAAGCAGCATATAGTAAGGCAGGCCTCTCTTCTTGTCCAAGACAGTGCTCCCAGAGCAGATTGGGATGCATAATGTCCCTCCAGCAGGGCCACTGAAAGGGACACTGAAAGGCAGAAGTCTAAAGCTACTGTAAGTCTTGGGTTAGGACAGAGACGTGCAGCTCAATACAGAGGTGACCAAATCTTACAGTACTGTTACCAAGAAGTCACATACAACTTCATTGTTAGGTGGCAAGAGGGGTGGTTCAAGGGCCCCAGTAATCATTTTATTCTTAGTTCATTTCACTTATATTCTGGCCTGCTTAGTCTCCTAGCAAGTTGCCTTGGCTACATGTACCATTTTATTTTTAGAGCAATGACCTGGTGGGCATCATAGCCAGTCTTATGAGCAACTGGTTCCCATTACAGCCAACCCCATGACTCCTTTTATCTTGGGCACTAGGTCCTTGAACTCAACTGTGGGGAAGTTACTATGTGCAGCTCCAGTGTTGGAGACGATGGTCATTTGTACTCTCTGTCCCACTGCTGCTCCACCATGGCTCCCTGGCCAACTCAGGCCTCCACTGAGAGTTTAGAAACCCTATCCTGGGACTCTCTACCATGCATTTACAGAAGTTGCCTCTCCTGCATTGTGCTGGAAAACTTAATAGGCAAAAACTGTACTCATGTGATATTCGTTACTAGACAATAGGTAAAGGCAGATGACATGGTTGTAAAGGTGGGCTGAATTAAGAAAGGGTGAGTCTTGATTTTAGATCCCATTCTGCAAGCAACAAGACCCCTCTGAACTTAGCAAAGTCTGGACGTTGCCTGATCTAATTTGTACAATTAAAGCTAATTGGTACCAGTGTGATGACTTAATCACAGGGCTTCAGTGAGGCTGAAATGAAATAATGGATGGATGCAAAAATGCTTTTCTAAACTGTAAAGTGCTCATCCAAATCAAGGGTCCAAATACTACACCATTTTCCCCCTTAACCTATAGTGTAGAATTAGTATTTCAGTATGCTAACACCACCCTGCATTTCCAGTCTAGAGCCAACCCGTAATTTAATGGTTAATTACACTTTGCATTTTTTTTTTCTTCTTCCAAAGTGAATGCAGGTAAAGGGACCCTAGTTATAGACCTGGCCTCTCTTTGCATTTCAATGGGTTCCCCAATGGAACAGCCAAATTCCAGCTTGCTATTAAAATGGGCAGCAGACCAACAAAATCTGTGCTCATCAAAAATTCAGTAAAATAAAAAGATGTAAGAGGGCATTTTCAAAGAATTCAGTCTGACCCCCCTTGTAATTTTAATGTATGCAAACTGTATTTTTTGCACCTGCAAGCACAGTCTATAAGCCAACTCTAGCCTCCAAATTGCCAAAGCTCAAAAAAGAAAATATCTGCCTTTCAAATTCAACCCAGAAACCTAGTAATGAAACAAGGATGGGATGGAGGTCTGCCTAAAACTATTTATAGGAATATTGGAGGGGATAATTGCCATCTTGTGATTTGTTCTGAAATACTACTGCCTGGCAGAGACATGTTCAGCACATCAGAGGATGAAGGGAATCTTTAGAGATCCTGGGTTACCTGAACATCTTACAGTTGCAACTTTACTCCCTTCCTTTCCTTCTCTCTTTTTTTAAATGGCTGAGTCTGTATAAGATGCTATGGAAGTGTAAAACTCAGGGTTCCACCCACTCATCTTTCATCTGGACTTTGATAGCATAACCCATTTAGCACTGCCTAGGCTTCAGGCTCTGTGCTGGCCCCTGAGGATCCAGTGATGGACACAGGACAGGTCTCTATTCTCCTAGATACTTTTTTTAATGGGCGCCATAAGACAGCAGGATAATACTCGGTCAGATAATCAGTCGTAATTCTAAGTCTCTGGGAGAACATACTGTGTTCCTTGGGAATAGGAAATTCTTTATGGGTTAGCAATGTCTCTTTTATTCATGCTAAATCCACAACTGTGTGGACAGTCATGATAGGATTTTTTAATTATCGTACAAGATGTTATATATCACTATGACATTTCCCAACAATGTAGGGTGTGGTAGATTCTCTTTACCACTCATATCTTCCCAGCCTGTTATCCCTAATTCTTCCTTCTAAATCACCCATGCCAATCTCTTTTCCTCTTTCTTGTCCCATGAATCCTTTTCCCTGCCAACCACTATACTGTCCCCGGGCAAATACTTAAAGGACTCCATATGCTACTGATACTGGGGAAATTGAGGTCCCCTCTTGGGGTTCTTAATCTCATTCATAAAAGAATTTAAGAACAGACTCAAGTAGAAGTCCTAGGACAATTTATTAGAATCCAAAAGAAAACCCCAGGGCAGGCAGGCTTCAGACTTCAGCAGCTGTGCCAAAGAGGAGACTGGAGGAGAGGATGAAAGGAGCTATTCTATTTGAGCTGCCAACATGGAAGTCTTCCCTGTGGCAGCAAGCAGACATGGTATGTGTGAGTGTGAGTGTGAGTGTGAGTGTGAGTGTGTGTGTGTGTGTGTGTGTGTGTGTGTGTGTGTGTGTGTCAGACAGACAGACAGTGCTTTAGATAACAAGTAAGAAAGCCCAAAATATCAACAAAGTTGTACTTTGGGGCAGCATCCAAAAGACAGAGACAAAAAAAGAAAAAGGGAAAGTTTCTTCTTAGAAGAGTAGACAGACCCATCAAGCCTCATGGCAATCCCATAGGGGCTTACAGGGACAGAGCTAGGGGGCAGGAATTCTGGGAAGGAACAGTACAGTATCTCATTAAAGGATTAATTATTCTGTCTATGTCTTTAGCATGGCTTAAGGTGAATCCACCTTTCTAGAGGTGGTCCCTTGGCCAGGCATTTGACCCAGCATAGCTGGAATGTTAGGTCTTTACCCAGGTCAGAGATTCTATTCTCTTGGCTAGAAGTTCCTGTTAATTGGCTCTTATTGGTGTTCCAGTACTTCCATTGAGATCCTTACGCATCCATGTATGTTTCTGTGCTATTATTTCTTACAAAAACCCCTAGTAAGCTTTGGCTACTTTCCTCTTGACAGATAAGGAAGCTTGGGGAGCTATGAATGATTGACTCCAGGTCACAGAGGTGGTCACAGGCTACAATTGGCCACCAACTTCTGACTCCCACTCCACCCCCTTTCTCTTGCCACTGTTGCATCTTTGGCGGCAGCACTTTTATCCCCTGGATGTCTACAGTTGCCCTGCCAGTGACCCATGACTTCTCAATCGTCATGGCTGTTCCCCTGCCAGGACACTTAGAAATGACCCGTGTCTACATAGCCTACAGTCTTTCCTCGGTTGTCATGACCACGCTTGCATTTCCCCCAGAGTGACATACTTCTCGGGAAGTGTGTGTCTCCGTAAGTGGCTGCTAAGCCTTCAGGAAGGAAGCCAGCTGTTGCTTCCCATTTAGTTCTTTAAATACAGGTGACAACACACTGTTTGCCTCCAGATGTTCGCTCACTCCTCTGACAGCCCCACTATGGCCTATGTCTCTGCCAGAGACACTGTTTTCTCCCTGTCCTTTCCTGAAGTCCCTGTGTGGGTGTTGTAAGGTATACATACAATCACTAACCTTTTCAAAATGTTTGTAATCTGAATTTTATTTTAATAAATAACATTATGTTCTGCATGATGGTCCCATTTTATTTAGGGGAGGTCTTCTCAACAAGGTGACTCAGACACTACTGTCCTGCTGACCATTGGCAGTGCAGGTGTGTAGTCACATGTCATGGTCGTATAACCAACCAGGGGCAAGTGTAGATGTAACCAACCGTCTTATTAAATAAGAAACACAGAACCAATGCAAAGAAAAAAGCCAAGAGGTCAGAGATAAGAGCTAAAACCTTACCCTTCCTCCTGCGGTGGTCCTACCTCTCCAAACCAGAGCTACTTCCTGTGTGTCTGTCTTTTTATAGTGTTTCTGTTCTGCCTTCTCATTGGTTGTAAACCCAACCACATGACCGCCTTCATCACGGCCTGTCTGTATAGACCTCAAAGTTTTCTATGATTGATATTGAGATTAAAGGCATGTGTATCCAATGCTGGCTGTGTCCCTGAACACACAGAGACTTACCTAGCTCTGCCTACCAAGTGCTGGGATTACAAGTGTATGCAACCACTGCCCTGCTTTCCTATGGCTTGCTAATAGCTCTGACCCCCGGGCAACTTTATTAATTAACATACAAATAACATTTTAATACAAATAAAATATCACCATAGGCCAGTCTCTCCCATCTCCACCCAGTTTCCTCACATGGAGAATTCTAGCCTCTCTTCTGTGCAATTTCCAAAGATGTTTTCATTAAAGCAGGAATGTGCTTAAGGCTACATTACCCTGGTGGTGACCTCAGTGCATTCAACCCACTGCAGGCAGCTGACCTTAGCTGGCAGAGCCTTGGTACCCCCTGCCCCAACCACAGCAGCTGTTCAACCAAGTGCCCCATATAGAACTCTCCATTCCCCTTTTATCAGCTCCATCCTCCTGTATCCCTCCCTCCCCTAACACCCAGACCTTCTCTCCTTAGAATTCTAGCTCATGTACTCTTTCCTCTGGAAACCCCTATTCATTCCCTGCCAGGGAGAATTGATTGCTAGGAGGGGGTGGGGTGGGAAGGACACCTGTTGAGCAGGGTATAGTTGGTGATATTCCATACAGAGGGCACACCCAAAATAGAGGAGAGGGGAGGAACGAGGATAGCCACTGAGGCATTGAAAGAAGGCTGGTGCCAGTGTTCTGGATTTTTTTGGGAGTGGACAGAGGTGGGTACAGTCTTAGGTAAGGCACAAGAGATAGAGAGCATTGAGGATTCTCTTTCTATCCTAAGTGTTGTGGGCAGTTTTTGAGGGACTTTCTTACAGAACGTGGAGTTCTCTTACTTGGGACCATGCCTGCCTTGCGGCTGGACTGAAAATGCCCTGAGAGCAGCACTGTCCTTTTCTCACATCTCCATGCCCTGCTCTCACATGGGGTGCGGGTTTCCTAAGTCCACAGGGAGCAAATACAGGAAAGAGGGGCTCTCAGTTCGACGGCTGATTTAGTTTTCACACCCCAGCCTGCTGGAAGTGGCTTATTCTCCTTCTCATTTCTCTCAGCTCATATTTTAATGTCCTTCCACCTTATTGGTGTAGGTTTGGCAGATGGAGTTTATGGGAGAAGCAAAATTTCATTTATTATAGTTTATGTTTATCATATGTATATATTCTCATTATTTTATGTGCAAAGAGTGTTTCTCAGGCGGTGCTCTTTAGGGAGATAATATGCAAAGAGATCTTCTATTTCATTTTTACTAACACCACTGCAGTTTGCTAAATCATCACCATCAAACCATACTTTAATTTAATCTACTTTATTGCTTTCCAAAGCATTTCCTACGAGTAACATTACATTCCCCAAGTTTTAAAAAATAACTCGCTCTAAAATGTACAAGTGAAATTAAACAAATGTTTTGTCCTTTTCTGTGCCTGTCTTTCCCATGTGAATAAGGGGATGCATGAACACCAGGAGGGAAGAGGAAGGCTTTCCAAAGGGCCAGAAACTGTGCGTTCTTCCAAGTAGACCTTGGACTTGGACGTAGTTGACTTAGTACTAGAATGCAGCCCTATGACTGATTGACTGCAAGACCTTGGGCAAGCGCTGTCATATTTTTAAGCCTCCGTCGCTTTGTGTGCAAGATAAGGGTTACTGTGTTAGCTCTTGTTGTGGTTTCCCTGTCTTTTTTTTTTTTTTCAAAAGAAAATCACTAACGTACTTAGCATTGTTCTTGCCCATAGCAGGTACTGAGGGAACAGCTACTATTGTTAATAGGTAAAATGCTATATCTTACCCAGAACCTTCCATCAGTTTATGGGGGCTTTTGTGCATCCATACCCTTAGCTCTAAAGTGAGAACAAGGCAGGCAGTCTAATAGGTTTGTTGGGTGGAAGAAATGAACCAGTACCCCTGAAGTGATTAGGAAATAGCCGGCCTTCAGTAGACATTAGCTTCTCTTGTTCTCTTATCAGTTCTTATCATGTATGCTTGCCCTCTGCTCTCAAACATAAAATAAAATGAATTTCCAGACCACATAAAGGGTAAAGTTTGAATTGCACAAGCAGTAAGGACTGTAGCAGACTTTATTGATTATTCTCTTAATGGGAGGTGCCTGTGAATCAGAAGTATTTTCAATGTCTAGTTTATCTGAACAATTGCCTTTGTCACGGTGACTATAATGATCTGAACTCTTTCTTGCCTATAGCTTGGTTGACCCCATTGCAAAATATCCAGCAACTCAAGTGATGAAAATTACCTTAATTAAACAGAACTGTCTAGAGTCTGTGTTGAATCAAGACCAAGAATTCTGAAAGCCTATTCATCATTGAAAACATCTCCTCATTATCCTGCCCAGGACTTTATCAAATGACCCAGTAACCTTTAGGAAGCTCTAGCTTGCCCTGTGTCCCTGCCTGGTTATCTCTTGTTCCATGAGGCACTAGGAACGAAGAGATGTGGCAGAAAAGTGAGCTCCCAACTTCATCTCCAGCTCTGGGGGCTGTGCTGAGGTAAATTCAGTCCTTCCACAGGAGTAACATACACTGGCTAGAAATGCCTTCTACAGAGAGCTTCATAAGCTAGATGTAGCTCAGTGGTACAGCCACTTCCCTAGCACTTGGGAGACTCTGAGTATAATCCTTAATACCACAAAACACCAAAGAAAGTCAACCCCACCTTCAGTCAGCAGCTCTGCCAGGAAGTAACTGATATAGATTGCATTTATATACAGCACACATTTGATGGATTTGGCTTTACCTATACATCTGTTACTACCACCAATGTGGCAAGGCATTTTCATCTTCACAGCTAACGTGTCTTCTGCCACTGTTCATTCATTTCATTTTCTAGATCTGTATATCTGGGAATTTGTACATCACGTACTAGCTCATTTGATGTAATGATCTCTTTGAAGGGAAATCTGAAGCCACACTGCCCATTGTGAGGTTGTCTCCTTAGGCTATTCCTAGCAATAGCCACGAGTTACTGAGTCTGTGTGTGACTCATAGAGAGTCTATGCTGAAATTCTCACAGCCCTTTATTGTCACCCAACAGCCGAAGAATAGGGTAGTCCAACGTTACTCAGTGAGGACACATTCAAGTACAGGTCTGTCTGACTTCAGGCTTATCTTATTTCCACCTCCATGGTTGCTGGAAACAGTGCTCATCTGGAAAGAGGCTGGCACAGATTCTAGAGAAAATTAGGCTAAGTCCATGACTGCAACACCTTCAGCACTAATAGGCAAGATATGTAATACTTACACCTTCGTCCTCTCACTCCAAATAGTGTGGATGCAATAGTGTGTGGCCAACACCTTTAGATATACACTTAAGAGAAGCCATTTGCTTGCCAGTCTTACCTGCTCTGTAAAGTGTCTTCATTATTGATAATGTACTGTGGTTCCTCAATAAAGAAGCCTAGGAAGGGCAAAAGTGGGTCTGTTTAGTATTAACCAGGTACCCCATGTTAATATTTTTTTTTTTTTTTGGTTTTTCGAGACAGGTTTTCTCTGTGTAGCTTTGCGCCTTTCCTGGAACTCACTTGGTAGCCCAGGCTGGCCTCAAACTCACAGAGATCCGCCTGGCTCTGCCTCCCGAGTGCTGGGATCAAAGGCATGTGCCACCACCGCCTGGCCCCATGTTAATATTAACAGATGAAATTTGTTGAGGAAAATGAGAATGGGAAAAAGAGTAGAGAGTCACGTTGAACTTCGTCTTCCTGTCTTGACCCAGCAGATCTTCCTATGACTGCAACTAGACACAATCAATATTTGATGAGTACATTATCAATGGCTGAAAAGTTTTTGTGTGCTGTGTACACGGTAGAACCAGCATGATTCAGTTAGGGGCACCCAGATTAGGCAGGAACATATTATGTCCTTGCATCCCATTGTGGGCAGGACTCATAAATTCATTATCTTAAAACCTTAAATTCAAATGATGCTACATTTCTGCTAGTCCTAATCTTCACGGGCAAGTGTGTGAGAACCAGCCTTGTCCTGCCATCTGTCTGTAGGCAGCCCCTGGTGCTATGTTGGCTAAATCTTCATATCAAGCTGCTAAGGGCAACATTGGGTGGGGTGCCATTCAAATTTCCTATCACCAGTGGGACATGTTCTCCCACAGCGTTTCCCAGGGAACCGGAAGCTCTCCACAGCTACTGTGAGCACTGAGGTAGCATGCCAGGTGGTGTGAGAATTTGAACCTGTGCTGAGGTGTGGAGAAGTACCAAGGAGAGAGGAAAGAACTCTATGCACATGAATGTCAGTGGGTTTCTATCTTAGCAAAGCTCCAGAGTGGCAAAGGAGACTTTCCAGCGTTGCACAGTGCTATGGGATGAGCCATTCTTGGAACAGGCAGTGGAGAGGTACCTGCTCTTCCCACTTTCAGAACCCGTTAAAGCTTTTGCTCTGAGCACTGCTGTGGAGACCTCGACAAGCATGTCTAGAGTAATAACTTGAGTGCTCGCCATGCACTACAGGTTATAGAAGCACTTTTGGTGAAGCAATGTAACTTCACATCAGCCCATGGACAAGAATTGCCATGGTGGTATTCCCGTTTACAGATGGGGACACAGGCATAGATAAGAGGTGTGACCAAGGTCACATCAGAACACTGGAGCCAGATTGGCCCAGGCAACCACACTCATCTGTTTCTTATTTGTGAAAGTTGTTGCTTATATTAACAATAAAAAGAGGAAATTTGGAAGTCTTTCTAAACACTATCTAGAAGAGGAGACCTAGAATTTTAAAATATTACATATCAATGTAGATGAATCTTTAGGACATCATGTTAAGTTAAATAAGCCGGGCAATAAAATACATGTACCATGTGATATTACTGCCATGTGGAGTGGCTATTGAAGAAGAGGCTAGAATGTGATTAGGGGCTTGGATGGGGAGAGATTTAAGGATGCACAAGTTCAGTTCCTGAGAAAGGTGGCCTTAAAAAGCTCCACCATGCAGCATCAATATTTACCTCTAGTAAATAATGGACTGCACACTTGAAATCACCAGGAGAGCAGAGTTCCATGGTTCTAATGTAACAGTGTTAGAATGTATGTATCATGTAGCAATACCATAGTGGATGCATATTTCATTTGATGCCGTAAATGTGTGCAATTTGTTAATTTAAAACAAATTTAAATGGAAAGTTCTGTGAAGTTAGACAGTGGTAATGGTTGCACAACCCTAGAAGCATACACTTTAAAGGAGGGCATTTTATGATATATGAATTAAACCTCAACTTAAAGGACAGAGATAGTAATAGAATTCTGTTTCCCTTGATAAAGACCTGGAGATTGTAGGTAGAGTACAAGTGGAACATATGGAGCATGGGGACAGCAGTGCTATAATGAAAAAGTGCCAAAGCTGATTGAGGATACCATTGCTGCTGCTGTTGCTACTGTTGATGATGTTAGTGGTGGTGGTGGTGGTGGTGGTAATTATGATGGTGATACGTACAGTATCTTTGTCAGTCTCTCTGTGCTCCTACCATGTGCCAGGCATAGTGTTCAACAACTTCCCTACGTTAAACTCATTTCATTTCACAAATGAATAGCCTGAGGTGCAGGGAGGCTAATTCACTCCTCTACAGGGACATAGCTAGTACACAGGGAGAAGATCTGGGAACTGAAATGACATATAGGTCCAGTGTAGCTAGAAGTTTTCCTGGTCTCGCATGGCACCAAGGTCCCACAGCCATTTATAAAATTCCCATGTCCTGCCTGGTCCTGCAACCACTCAGACCCAAATAAACTCACAGAGGCTTATATCAATTACAAATTGCATGGCCATGACCTATGGCTCAAGCTTCTTGTTAGCTAATTCTTATATGTTAAATTAATCCATTTCTATTAATCTATAAGTTGCCATGTAGCATGGCTTACCGATCTGCTGGCATGCTGTTCCTTCAGTGGTGGCTGTTATTTCCTAGCTCTGAGTTTTCCTTCCTCTATCTCTAATTAGAATGTCCCTCCTAACCTTATGCTGCCTCACCATTGGCCAAACATTTATTTATCAACCAATCAGAGCAACACATATTCACAGCATACAGAACATCACCCATCAGTCCAGTACACATATTTTAACATGGCACTTTATGCCCCTGTGGTGTGCTGTGCTAAGATCTGCTTATGCCTTAACTCAAAAAACATTGATTACATTTATCATGCCAGTACCTTCCATGCCAAGTATGCACAGGCCAACTAGCTTTTGACTTTCACAGCAATCCTGGAAGGTAACAAAGGATTAGCATTATCACCCACACATTACAGAATGAAAGTGGGGGTCAAGGGTCCCATCAGAGTGGGTCACTGCCTTACAAGGACCAGATTTCCTGTCTCCCTGTTCTACACTAGTGATTCCAGCATTGTGGTATCAGCCTTTTCCTTGTGTCTAGCATTTTGCCCAATTGGAATGTGAACTTTCTACCCTGAGGCACCATCATCGTGTGTCTGTAGCACAGAACTTTGAGTGGAGCCCTTGAGGCACAAGTCAGAGGATAATGTTTAGCTTTCTGTGCTCTAGTGGGGAAAAGAAAAGTAAGGTGAAGGTATCAATAGAAGAGGGAGTCATGGGTTGCCAGCTTTGTTGGCAAAGTATGTGTGAAGACACTGTGTTTGAACCTCCAGGAACAAGGTAACGATAAAAGGAGGGCTAACATGCTATAAGATAAAGTCTGTAATAGTGGCTGGCCATGATTATTGAAGATTTGTTTTTTATTTTGGGTTTTTTAATCCATTAATACACTACCAAAAGTTGCAGCATCGGCAAATGTGTCATAAATACAGAAAGATGGGCTGTAGCACCATACTAAGAGTGCTCCCAGATATGGGTGTATCAGGATCTCAGAGGAAGAAAGGGTGGTCAGGAAGGTAGTGGCTTTGGGTAAGACATGAATCAAGCACAACTGTCTTCAATCCCATTTCTCATTCTCCTGCATTTACTGTATCGCTCAAGGCTTAGAAAACTTTTCCTTGTTAGAGCAACAGGAACAATCCACCAAATACTCACAGTTTCCATGTCTCACAGGGAGCACTCCATTGCTGTGTGATAGCAATCCCATGGAAATGGCTCAGTTTGATGGTAAAGTGACTAAATTTCAGCTAAACTGAGGGACTGGCCCGTAGATCTGAAGCCTCCTGTTTAGCTCAGAAGTGCTTTGTAGAAAAACAACTGTATATCTGATATCTCCCAACTTGTTCTGTAGGTAGTGAAATCATGGAAGATGACATTGTTGGTTTTTTTGTTGTTGTTTGTTTGTTTGTTTGTTTGTTTTTTTGAGACAAGGTGACATCGGTTTTTTTCATTTCCCAGTTGTTATTGGTCCAACTGTGAATTCATGTGGTCTGTCTCTCAATTTCCATTTAGATCTGTCTCTCCATCTCCAAGGGTGGGTTGGAGGAGTTCTGTGTTCCTCTGTATGTGTCATCTTAGATGCATCAGGCAGTAGAGATGCAGAGGTGCAGGTGAGCTGTTGCATGCTCAGTAGAGATGCAGAGGTGCAGGTTGAGCTGTTGCATGCTCAGTAGAGATACAGAGGTGCAGGTTGAGCTGTTGCATGCTCAGTAGAGATGCAGAGGTGCACGTTGAGCTGTTGCATGCTCAGTAGAGATGCAGAGGTGCACGTTGAGCTGTTGCATGCTCAGTAGAGATGTACAGGTGCAGGTTGAGCTGTTGCATGCTCAGTAGAGATGCACAGGTGCAGATTTAGCTGTTGAATAGTAGTAGAAGCACTTCTTGCTGGAAATGGGTAGACTCTTGAGCTGCTCATCTTCCTGAGATCTGCTTGGATTGGTTGAAGCTCATCTCAAGAACCTGGGTTACTGTAAGGCCTTGAAGACTGGGTTCTGCTCCTGACCCTGTCCCTTTATAGCACTGGTCCTCAACCTTCCTAATGTCAGGACCCTTTAGTATAGTTCCTCATGTTGTGGTGACCCCCAACCACAAAATTATTTCATAGCTACTTCATAACTATAATTTTGCTACTATTATGAATCATTATATAAATATCTGTGTTTTCCAATGATCTTAGGCAACCCCTGTGAAAGGGTCATTCAGCTCCCGAAAGAGTCATGATCCACAGGTTGAGAATCACTGCTTTATAGCAATATGTATTGGCCAGGCTGCTTTACCTCTCTTGACCAGCATATCCTTGTCTATATATCAAGAATTGCAAAGACTGCTTTTAAGTTTAGTCAGATTAAATGAAATGACCTTTATGGACTGGTAAGCACTTTGTGCCTATTGGTCACAGCTGATCGTGACTTCTCCCCTACTTGGATTTCTCATGAATTATCTTGTCTAAATTAGCAGTCGGTTCTCAAAGTATGATCTGTGAACCAACAGAGCAGCCTTATATGGACAGTGATTAGAAATTTTAATTGGGGACCTCATGATTGTGCTGCCGACACCATACCTACTGAATCAGCACCTCTGGGGATGGCTTCAGCCCCCTGCTCCTTAATAAGCTCTCCAGGTGTTTCTGGCACAGTCAAGTGCAGAGTTTTTGCTCCCTTCTCAGGGATAGAGCAGAGACAGAAGTATTGCCTTGGGCTGCCAGCCACACCCACAACCCCCAATTACGTTCAGTGCTAGCAGGAGATGCTGCCATACACTCCTAACTATTACTGAGTCCCTGGGACTGAAATAGGGCACTGTGATTGTTTATCTTACCATTTGCCCCTTGTAATTCTCTGTACCCCCGAAATGCTCCTTGGAGCCACTGAGGTACTGTAGCCGCTTTGGACGAGCCTCTCTGTCTTTAATCTATGTTGTTATTGTTCACCTGCATAGAGTGATTGGGAGCCTCCACCCAGTGTCCACTCCAGATGGCTGGTGCCTTGGCCTAATTTCTCCCCATCGGTGACAATGTGGCAGCCACATGATTCGCCCAGCTCAACACCATGACCTCCTGCCCTTTTACTGTCAGAGATGACAGGGGAGCTCAGGACAGCAGGTGGCAGGCGCTCTGGACAATCTATTAGAGTTGGTGGCTCTTGTGAAACCATTTGCTCCAGTCAAGAATTTCCTTGCAAATAACTCTCTGTTTCAACAAGCCTGGGTCTGTTATCACTAATTATTTTTGGATTAAGAAGGGCTAACAGGACTCGGCCTTGGAAGGTCAGAATAATTTGAGTAGATAACTAGATTGCTGTATCCCCTAGGGAGGAAAGGATCTCTAAGACCAAGGTTCCAGGAACTTTGATTGAAAGGAAACAGTGTTTGTTTTCCCTGATAAATGCTGATAGAAGACTGCATTTATATGATTTTCTATTGTAGGCTACTAGATGTTACGGCAGAACTGTTAGGAGGGTGGCATCAGCCCCTAGATTCTAGGGTCACAGAATCAGGAGAGGAAGGAGAAGGGCCAATGACTGAGAGGGAATTTTACTGTGAAGACAAGAGGTGGTGAGGGTACCACTTAAAAAGGGAGTCACCGTGTCCAGCAAGCCAGGGTGTTACCTTTTGTTCCCCTCCCTCATTCCTCGGAGCTGTTAGACTCTCATCAAATGATTTAACACTCTGAGACTGAGACTCCGTTTCTAAATGGAAAGAAAATAATGTTCCCTATTGCAACATTATAAAGATTAAGTGAGGTGCCTACACACACACACACAGAGAGAGAGAGAGAGAGAGAGAGAGAGAGAGAGAGAGAGAGAGAGAGAGAGAAAGAGTTAGTTAGTTAGTTGGTTAGTAGTTAGTTGGGGATTGAACCTAGGGCCTTGGACACACTATATAAGTGTTCTGAGGTACATCTTTTGCCTGAGAGTTGTTTTAAGATGATCTGCCTTAACACTCCATTTCCTACTGTGACGACATCAAATAACAAAGTCTAAGCCTCCTCAGTACCTTTTCTGTTCCTGTGAAGTAACTCTTCATTTTGCTAGGAGCCAAATTACAATCTTTCACATCTTGACTAGATTTGGGGTTATTTTTCTGAGACATGGTTTCCCCCATTACCAGCACCGTCTTCTTATCTGCCTTCCATGGGCCACACATGTGAGCCATGATCCTATGGGCCATGATGAGCACCACAACCAGGAGCAGAAACCTCAGATCACTCACATGGGAGAGCTGAGTGGAAAAGGAGTTCTCCACAGGGGCACATTGGATCTGGAACAGCCTCAGCACTGTAGCCCGGCAGGGCATGGAGCAACTTTAGACAGGCAAGCAGCATGTAAAGAGAAGGCAGTCAGAGAAATGTTTCTGTTCTAAGGACACAGGGGCGGGAAGATCACTAGGTGGCTGAGAGCAGTGGCAGCTCTTCTAGGGGACTTGAGTTTCATTCACAGCCATCAACATCATGCAGCTCACAACTACCCATAACTTCAATCTCCTCTTCTGGCCTCAGAGGGCACCCACCTGTACTTGACGTACACACACACACACAAATAAAAATAACAGAACTCCCTTTAAAAGGGAGCTCTAAAGAGGGGGTATAGGTAGATGACTCACATGAAAACAAGGAAATTGGTGATAAAAAAATTATACCACATCCTGTATATTACTTAGGTCAGGCTATAGATTTTATTCTGAGCTTCCTAGTGGCCAAAGAAAAGAAATAGCTTTAAAATTTTAAGTATCTGCAAAAAAGGGGGGGAAATAACAGAAGGCATACAATTTATTTAAGATGTGTTCATGTTTTAAATTTTTATGTGTGATATGAAAGTTTATTGTTACTCCAAATTAACTATACCCAAACTCCTTTATAGCCACTCATTTTTTGGTGACATCAATATTTGGCATTCTGATCCAAAATAGAAATCAGTCAGCCTAAGGTTGAGCATCTGGGGATTTCTAAGACCTCCCCCAGTTGACAGTGCCATATCCAATGAGAGAGGATGTATTTATTATTCCTTGAAACAGAATAGCTGCTTTTCCATTAGAGCATCCTTAGGTTCATGGCAAGCCTTCCCTTGGAACACAATGTGTTCTACCCCACTAACAAAACTTTGCTAATTATCAAATCTGTGAAGTCGGGTCCTGGAAGAAAAAAATCTTTTGCACACTTTACAAATAATAAGCCTCTGTGGGGTGAGTGCTGACTCGTACAATTCAAGTTTGGGCTTATTTGGGTATTCATAAGAGTCCCTCTTTGCTGATTATGTCAGCACAAGCTCTTTATTGAATTATGGATTGGGTATTTAATCAAGGCCCATGTCTTATTATTAGCCGTGTAGCACTCCATTGTTTTACTGGCAAATGGAAAGTATAAAACCTCATTCGCAAGAAAATCCATTGGCCCTCTCATAAATAACGTTTTACAGGGTGCTCTTCTTTTATACTCCTATAATCTGCATGTGCAGGAAAGTTGATGATAGTTACTGCACTGTGCTGATGGACTGGGGGTGTGGCATGTGTCCAAGTGGAAGAGAGCTGAGCCCTGGTGTGGGCTTTTGTGAGTCTGTCTCTCCTCTGATAATCTTGGGGTTGGGCTTGGGGCTGTTTGGAGAGAAACCCTCGTGCATATTGGAGAGCATTTACATCAGAGTATATATATTGTTCAGTGAGGTTTGGCTTGGGAATCTCACTACATGGCTGTATCTTAAACTTATATATGCCACTTAAAAATTCCTTCACACAGGCCAAGTCCTCGGGGATTAACTTAGGTGTTGTAACAGGGCCTCCATGCTTTCCAACAGTGCCAAGGTTATGCTGATAGATAACCCAGACTGAGGACCAATGACCTCTGTTCCTAGGAGAGCAATGGGCTAATCTGCAGTGATTTGCTGGCTCTGAGCTGAGTTCCAAGTCTCCTCTCTGTGGTTACCTGTCCTCCAGTGCTCTCCTGGAGGCTCACACTTGCAGAACATGCATTAATGGTAGAGATAAAAGGACTTGAATCAGAATCTGTGAAATACAGGTGTCTTGGTGCCTCCTAGCTAAGATTTGGAGCATTTATCTGACTTGGGGAAAAAACTGGGAACCCTGTCTTATACATTTGGAACTTCATCCTTGGGATGGCAGCATCCTGAGTTCACTGCCTCAGTACCACCTTCTGGCTCTGCTAGTATAGCTCAGCATGTGATGCTATGAAAAGGGTGAGGTTTTTTTTCCTGCTCAAGGCTGTTTGGAGATTTAAACCTGATTGATCGATGGAGGCTCTTCACTTGGGAAGTTCTCTGTAAAAACTTGTTGCTGTCCTCACCCTGTCCTGGGATCCCCACTGGGGGATGCAGAAAAACCTCCAGCTACACCCTACTTCAGTTGTTGTTGCCTCTTTCTTTAGGCCTTCATAACTCTCAGTGTTCTGGCTTTCCTTGTGAGAATCCATCCCCTAGTGCTCCCTTCGCCCTACCTGGAAGCTTGTTGGTCCTAACAGTGTCCACATTGCGTCCTCTCCTGCCTGCTGCAACGATGGCCAATTTGGAACTGGTCTTCAGGCCTCCAGACATCTGTTCTCCCAATGCTCCTTTTGTAGCCATTGTGACAATCATCCATGAGGGGGGTGGCTAGCAGAGGAAAGAGAAAGAATGCCCAGGTTGCAGCTTGCTGTGGGTCATCAAAGAAATAGCAAACATGGTTGGGCTGTACCACATTTCATAAGGCTCCTAACGATGCTGTCTCGGTGCTTCTGCAGCTAGAGGTAGAGACAGCCTGGCACAGAGAAGGGTTACATGGCTGGGGCAAGAGGACAGAATGAGCCAAGTCACAGGGTGAGCAGGAGCCTGATGAGGTCAAGAGAATGAGGACTCTAGAACCCTGGGCTAGAATTTGGAGCCAGGGCAATCTCCCAGGGAAGTATTAACCTAAAGACAGTCATTCAGATGTGAGGAAGCAGGGTCCCCAGTATGTTTTCTTCTTTTGTTTCTGAAGTAGACCCTTAACTATTTTTGGAAATGATTTTAAAATATCTCTAATAATGGGAAGATAAAGTGGGAAGCAGTGGTTTTATAGTTCACAACTTATTAAGGATATGGTTCTATTCCTGTGTAGATCCTTACCCATCATCAAAATTGTCTCTCTCAAGCATCCAATAAAGACCTTGAGGCCAAGATGCCTCCTCCTCCAGGAAGACTACCTTCATCTATACTTTGCCAACTCTTGCCTATCTTTTCTTGTGTTCTTAATTGTGGTACTGAGTACTGTGCCTATGACAGCCTGTTTTTCCTTACATGTTATGAAAGGAAAAAAAAAACAAAGGAATCAATTATTCTCCCCTTTTTCTAATTTCTATAACTTACTACCCTGCTTTCATGTATGGTTATTGCTCTGGTTGAGCTAGAGTCTGAATCAAAACTATTAGCATCAATGGTAGTTTGATGACATGAGCTTGTGATTCCTGCTTCTCGTTGCCTAAAGGCCATCTCAATAAGGCTGTACCATAGGGGGAAGATGGGCAGGCCCAGGAATGAACTGTCAGCCCTTTCACATCACTTCCTTCCTTCCCCATTTCATATCCCAGATAGTCCCAACTTAACCTGGAGAGCCACCGACCCTCCATTCTCTCATAGGCTCTAACCCTGGCCCTCTGGCACCTGCGTCTACTGACTTTTCATGTGTTTCTGTTTTCAATCTACAGGTTTTTGCCAGTGTTAACTGTCCTGACGTCTTGTAGTAGCTAAGCTTTTCCCTGCCTTCCACTGTGTCTCCACCTGAGGATTAGATGGCCTTTCTGAAGTCCAGACCAGTTCTTGTTCCTTTCTGTTTACCACACTCAGCAGTTCCCTTAATCTTCTGGCTCTTCACCATCTCTCTCAGCTCCTCCTGGGTTTTATCATATAAAATTGGAAACCTCAAGTGCCAGGCAAAGTCCAGTAGAACTTTCTGGGGTGATGGAGATATCCCTTATGCGTACTGTCCAGGATGGGAGCTGCTGGCTCCATGTGCCTGTTGAATACTTGAAGTGGATTTGATATGACTGAAGAAGCAAAGTCTTCCTTTTATTTTGATTAATGCAGACTGATAGTTGCCTTCCTTGTATGGTGCATTTCCATTCCTTGTTTGCAGGTTGTGATAAAGCAATAAGGAAGCATTCAATCCATTCTCTCAATTAGGTTGCGTAATAGATTGTCATGGGCATTTTCAGGAGAAGTGTTCAATGATGGTGTCGTGAAATGCATTGATCAGCTCCTTCTCAGAAGGCTCATTGATTATTAGGTCTGTGTCAAGCAGAAAGGCTACTGGCATCCCATCCCTGGAAGACTTAAGCGTCAGGTTGTGAAGATGGCTAGGAGACTGTCAAGTCAGGCCACTTCCCTCGTGTGTACAGAGAGCCTTGCATTGGCATTGACCCACTTGTCACCTTACTTCTGTGTTTTGCCATTAGCACTCTATTCCTTCCCCTACAGTTCCCTTTTCTTTTGTGGATTTCCTTTTTCTGCCCTGCCACTCTGACTGTATACTATAGGTAGAATACTCACTCACCTGCCCTGTAAACACAATGCTCACAGAAAGAGGGCTAGACATTGACATAAAGATGCCCATGTACGATTACAGCATCAGCATGGTAAGTTACATGTGCATATATTTGGTAGCCTAACACATAGGGTTATGATGAAGAGTTGCACAAATTTATATTCTATTCTTCCTATATAGCTGGGGAAACAGACACAGAGGGATTATACAGCTCCTCCAAGATTGTATAGCTCCTGAGTGCTGCAGCTAGGATTCATATTAGGGTGGCCTATCTCTGAAGCCTTTGCTAAGAATCACAATTTTGTTCTGATTTTATATCACCCTATTGATGATAGCAATGTGAATTTCAATGGAAGAAGTGAGTGCTTCTTAAATGATTCTCCATCAAAAATTACCCACAAGGCTTTCTAATATGATCTCAACACACCCCCTCAGGCTTTCTCTATCCAAATCCCTAAGAAGGAGCCTGGAAACTTGAATGCTTATTTGAGAAGTGTCCATGTTTGGGTGCCACTAGTTACGAGAATAAAAGGCACCAAGTGCTATGACAAGTCCAGAAGGAGTCAATGAAAGGTTCACTCTTCTGCATCAGAGGCTGCAGATGTGTAAGGGAGAGATGTTGAGGGGGTGTTATTTCAACTAGGTTTTAACGGTGAACAGCAGTTAGCCATGCAGAGGATAAGGCCAGCTTTATTCCTTCTATCAGAATAAGTAGAAGATTATGTCCTCCAAGGAGAAAAGAGGAGAGTTTTCTGTAAATATGTTACAGTGAAAGCAGATGTAGGGAACTAAATGCTTTGTCACTTGTACCTAGGGCCAGATGAAATGTAAAAGCCACTACCCTGTGTGACATGAGTTCAGGGCCCCACATACAGCCCACCTCGCACCAGTCTTGAAATTTCTCCACCAGAGCCCCATATTTGGGTGCAAGCGTTTGCCTCAAGCTAAAAATCTAAATGTGCTGGATTGCTGACACATGAAAACATTAGGCAGGAACACTTAATGTGATTAGTGGAGCCACTTCAACCTTTACAGTGCTTACCCCTAGGGACATATCAGGGTGAGAGTGGCGCCATGAGAAAATTATTAGTCCCGGTAAAATCTGAGCTAAAGTGAGTGGAGAAAGCCAAGGGTACCGATCTTCTGTGCAAAACGGGTGCCTGTGAGCAGGAGGACAAAGACATGAGCCTCTGTCCCTTTTCCCTCGTACCTGAGCCTTGCGATTTCCATATCACATTTGCGAACTGAGTGTGCTTGGAGCCTCGGTAAAGACCCAGCTGGAAAGGATCAATAGTGTCTAAATAGAGTGTGTGAAAGGAGGATTCTTACTGAGTGGCTATTATTACACAAACACACATACATTTTTTTGTTGTTGTTGCTGCTGAGGAAGCACAAAACAAATCTGAAAGAAAGACCCACTCTAATCTCGGACATCCAGTGTGCAGCTGTCACCCTCTCCTTGGCATGTTCACATCCAAAGTATCCATCTGTGTCCACTATCTGTCCCAATGTTTTCTTGTTCATTAAATAGACTTTATTTGTCACACGTGAAGCCAAGCCACCATAAGTCATGATAGGCTTACAAAGAACCAAGCATCATTCTCCCCATACAGAAAGCAAAAAGAAAAGAAGGAAATTTCCCTTTAATAGCTAACTGCTGTCTCAAATACACATAAATGTTTCTAATGTGTAGGTTTTTAGAAGGATTTCACTGTCCTCCCTCCAGCTTGCCAACCAGGTAGGATAAAAGATCCAAGGTGATTTATTTTGATGATTTCAATAATAAAACTCAAGGGGGAAATTGGTTCATAGTGAAAACAGCCACTTTTCATTAAACCCCTCTAAAGGCTCCAGAATGAATCTAGGGAGGCAGGATCTGCCTTTTGAATCAGGGACAGAGAGACAATTTGCATGTGACATAAATTCTCCTAGGGTCCTGTTAAGAACACATCAGGCCTGGAATGAAAATTAAATTGACTTCTCACCCATTGCTGTCCCTCCCCAGATCCACTCCTCTAGAAGTCGTTAATGGCTGTAGTTGCAAAGGATAGGATGTAGCCCTTTGGGGTTTCCTAGTCACAGAGATGTTTAGCAGACTACTGCTTGAGGCATTGATCCACCCTTCACCCTAGCTGCCTTTTACAGAATCTCCATTAAATAAAGCAGCAGTGGCCACTGAGCAAGTACACCCTGCCAGAGTAGTCCTGCATTGTTAATCAGGATATCCTGGCCCGGCCCACAATCCATCCCAAACTCCAGGTACCCATTTGCTTCAGTGATTGTGAAATTTAAGTTTTAGGGTATCTAAATGAAGTTCAAAGTCTAATGATACTATTTAGGGTGAGTTTTCCATAAGTAGTGGGTTTTTATAGACCCTTCTTCCTGAATGTATAAATTGTGTTCCCCTTTATTAAAAGCAAACCAGGAGAGTTGGTTACAGAAAACCTTTAAGAGATGTGCGCGCATGTGTGTCGCACGTGCATGCTGTGCCAATGCACAACTGAGGATCCAGTAGAGGATATCTGTTATTCTCTGCCTATTCCAGTGATACAGGTTCTCTCACTGAATTTACAGCTAGGCTGGCAGGCTGCAAGCCCCAGAAATCCTCCCATCTCCACCTTCCCACCCCTTAGCACCAGGATTACAGGTGCACATTGACCACATCCACATTTTTCAGGGGTTCTGGGGATTTGAACTCAGATCCTCATCCTTGCTTAGTAAACACTGTTACCCTCTGGGCCACCTCCCCAGTCCCAAAATAGGATATTTATATTTCTTAACCTCCAGAAAGTAGAGAGTGAGGTGAGGACTACTATTCTTTTTTTTTTCTACCTAGTTTGTGCCATACATTATCATATGTGATTGTATATTATTTTTCAGATTTTTGCTGTATGATATAAACACTGAAAATACAGAACACTGAGTAAGTCATAAATGACCTAATGAATAGGTGTATAATAGACACTCAGAAACAACACCTCAAGACATGGCCATCACTACATATCTTCTCCCATTAATTTCCTTTTTATCATCTCTTCTTATAACAGAACATCTCCTGTTTTGTTGCTGTTGGTTTGATTGGGTTGGCTGGTTCTGTAGTCCTGGGAATCAATCCCCAAGCCTTGTGTATGCTAAGTAAGCGCTCTGCTGCTGAGCTATACCCCTAGTCCTCTTGTCCTTTACAGTATGCACCTCATTACTTTTCCTTGTAATTTCATCCTTCAATCAACAAATCAAATACTTTGATTTCACTTGATCTTGTGTATCAGTTCAGGCACAGTGTGCGTTCTGTGGTGCTAACCTACATTTTTAAGACACCAATGTCTTTATGTTGTTACATATCTTTTTCGTTGGCTCGGTCTGTGCTATGACCTTTTTCTGTTATTGAATACACTCTCTCTTGCATTTATTTTTCTGTTGCACAGACTCTTACATTGGGGTTGTTTGCTGTATTGGTTACTTCCCTGTTGTTGTGATGAAACTCAATGATCAAGGCAGCTTATAAAATCAAGTTTATTTGGGCTCACAGTTCCAGAAGGGTATGATTTCATTATGATGAGAAGACATGGTAGCAAGTGGTCAGTATGGCAGTAGGAGCAGGAAGCTGAGCACTCACAGCTTCAGATGGAAGCAAGAAGCAGAAAAAGCCACCCAGGAGTGCCACAAGGCTTTTAATCCCAAAGCCTGCCCCAAGTTACATACCTCTCAAGCAAGGCTGTACCCCCTATAACTCCTAGACAGCTCTACCAACTGGAGATCATGTGTTCAAATGACAGAGGCTTTGCTGAATGTTTCTTATTCAGGCCACACACTGAGTCTAAGGACATTTATCTGTTTGACTTGAAATAAACTGTCTGTTTTCATCTGTATTATATCATATCAGCTTCCTGCAAAAAAATTGTGTATAGTCCTGCCAATACTAAGCCATGTGGACCTTGCTTTTGCTGACATTTGTTACTCAATCTTTTTCATATTTCCCCATCTATGACTGTATTTAGTTTTTATGATACTCTAATCAGGAAAAATAATCACAGCTCCATTTTACAGATGAAGAAATGTATTTACAAACTTTGGCAAGCAGAACAGTAAACACACTTAACACGAGGCAAGTGGGAACATGAGTCACTAACTAAAAGGCAAAGGAATGTCAAATACCCTCGTATTTTACTTACCTATGTTGTGATTTTAGAGGAATATGGAATCTGTGGCACCCAAAAGTCAGATATATTGTATTTCATCATATACAAACAAGCTATGGGAAACAAAATGAAAATAAAATAATATAGTAAAATAAAATAAAACCCCTTTATAGAAGGTGGATTCTGACCAGGCACTGGACCTAGTGGCTTCCATGATTACTCATTCCAAGGCTGTGTGCTTCAGAGCTCTTGACTGATGTAAGACAGAAGGCAAAAGCTGCTTTGGTTCTTAGAGTCCTGGGAGCTTTTATTCTTTCTTCCAGGCCAGCGGGTCTACGGCACTAAATGGACCTTGTAGATCTAGGGAAGGAGGAAAAGAAATCTTTTTTTTTCCCACTCTTCTCCCTAGTTTCTTATGTGGGACCTTGAGACTGATGAAAGCAGATTAAACAAGCGGTACCACCTGGAGGCTTATACACACCTGCATGCACAAGGAAGGATTCAAAGGGTTCTGAGACTCGGGGCTTCATGGAACCTTAACAAAGGAACAAATGTTTGGAATCGTGCCAGAATAAAGGGAAGGACTTGGGCTTTTCTAAGCAGTGACTTCCACCAGCAAACACTTGGAATAAGTACTGGAAATGAGGGCTGACTACCCAAGTCTGCATACACATTCCATAAGTATTGCCTTAGGAACTAATCACCATCCCTCCAGGTGGGTAGAGAGGAAGATCACCTTGACAAGCTTTGGTCCTGCTTAAGCACAGTGTAGACGATGAAAATACTTTTTTTTTTCTCGAGACAGGGTTTCTTCATGTAGTTTGGTTCTTGTCCTGGATCTCACTCTGTAGACCAAGCTGGCCTCGAACTCACAGAGATCTGCCTGACTTAAAGGCGTGTACTACCACCACCCAACTTGGAGATACTTTTTTATGTCTACTTGTCAATTTCTTTCAGTAGAAAATGATCTGTATTACAGAGTAGCATATTTCAGAGTTGCATAGTCACCTACCCGTCACTGGACAAAGTTCACATTACAAGGATAAACCCACTCCTCATTGTGTCTCCATGATCTTGTTATTTGGAGGTGTTTACTTTAGGGATCAGGGGTCTTCTCCTGGGGAATTTTTTCAAAAATCTTTGCCTATAATCAAAGCCACAGACTTACTAGACATTTAGCATCTGAAGTCCCTCTTCATGTGAGAAAAGTACCTAAATACTACTAAATTACACATTGTAATATGAAGTTGTATTATTTTAAAGGAAGATTCAGATTAGGGTTATAGGGTATGTGTTTAACACACAAAAGAGCCCCTTCTATCACACAGGTTACTCTTACAACTAAAATGGTCTCCCAGAGTGAAGTCCATAATCCATTCATCTGCCTGATGGTGTGTCATTTATCTGTACCTTCCAACCACTTAGGGCAGAAGTGACGTCATAAATGGGGAAAGTTTGGCTTGACAAGCCAAGATGACTTGTCCCAAATCACACAGGGGGCATGTAACCAAGCTTGCATTTGAATACAAATGCATCTCTATTGCTCTTCGCCTATTACATCAAAAACGCCTCTAATCAGGAAAAAGCCCTGAAGTAGAAACTCCAGCTGGAGTTCCAGTTTCTAAACTAGAAGCTGACTTGCTCAAGCATGCAGCTTTACTGGGGGTATCAGTCTGATGTGCTTTCAAGGAAGAACCCAGTTGCCCAGTGCTCCATACCCTCTGCTTTCTCTAGCAGTAGATGGAAGAATTCTTATTGCAGGGATCAGGCAGCTGAATCATCTCAGAGAGAAAGGCTGTTGTCTCTGGAAAGTCTCCAGGTTTGGCCATTGTTGGGCTATTTGGCTCTATTATTTCACAGCAGACATGTTGTTGAAGTGGTTAATATTTTCGTCATGTTCACTAAGGAATTAAATGCTCAAGTTTTTTCAGCTATAATTTTTCATGGTGTGATAAATATGATTCTACTTCAAGTGCGTTGAACATGAAACCTCACGAATAAATGCTTTGACATAATCAAAATTTTGTGGTGTAGAACTGACCCAGTTTGTGGGAAGACATCCCCCCCAGAGTTCCTTAGCTAATAGTACATTCACCCAACAGAGAAATCTTCCTGCTAATAGAACTTAGCAGAGGAGATTGGAGTCTGTAGTTTGTGAGGTAATCAAAACAAAAACAAAAAATAAAAAAAGAAAGAAAGAAAATAATTTAAAACGTGGAATCATTAAAAAACAGCTCAAGGCCACCTTTCAATTTTATCTTGACTGAAAACATACAATAGATGTATATATATCACCTTATGGTTATTTTGATTCTGATGCCAAGTCAGTTTGTAATCTTTCTTGGTGTTGAAATTCAATTTTGCTCATTGGAGTATTATACCTGATTTTTAATAAAAGCCCCACATATAAAACATGACCTCTATGATTTCTAGTTTGAGCTCTTTAAAAAATAGAAGGCTGAAAGGAAGTGCTTGGAAGTTTGACAGAACTGGATGTGTGTGTGTTTCTACCTAATCATTCTCAATAGCCTTGTCTTCTAATGCCTTAGTGATCTGGATCATTCTAAAATGTTAACTGTCATTTTTTATTGAAACAACTCCATTTTTACATTCACTTTACTAGTTTATTGCATATTTTAAAAATTACATGTGATCCTATGAAGGTCAGCTCCACCAACAGGTTTGGAATCAAGTGTGTAGGATTCTGGGTGGCTAACCTCTGTAGTGGTGAGGTATACAAACAGGCAGCCTGGCATTGGTGTTCAGATTACAGCTGGCATCAGCCTGAGACACAGGCCACTTACTGGCCTGTTCATGTACATCACTACAGAATTACTGAGAAGATTCTAGACAAATCAAAGTCTGGAGATGGAGTGGCTCATATCCAAAATAATTGAACACTTAGTGTGATTTTTTTTTTAAAAAATATCTTAAAATTTATCATAGGTTTAAATCTCATTTCTTTTTAGCTTCTCAGGGTTTGGGGTAAACTGTGTATGGTAATCATCATGCATGGCTTAGTACCTAGTAGATCTTCTTCATATGACATCCAGTTGAATCCCAGAAGAATGGCTCCAGCTCTTAGAGAAAGGGGAGGTAATCCTGTCCAAAGGCCCATGTCTGGGGCTGCTTTGCCAAGGGCAGGTCTCAGGAGATGGAGTGTGGGGATGCAAGCAGTGAGTCTGCAAACACCAGTGCAGATACTGAGTCCAAAAGGCCAGTGATGCAATCTGCTGAGGATCCTGGAGCCCAAAGCTGTCAGTCAGAGGGTTCCCTCAAGCACTCCTCTAGAGTTCCCCTCCCGGTGGTTCCCTATCTCCTGCAGCCTGGTGTGGTCCACTCATCCAGCTTTCCTAATAACAACCAGCTTTCCTTTGCTGTCAGGCCAGAGGGCACTGTGGAAGGAGCAGATGGGATTCCAGCACTGGACATTTTAAGGATAGGTCCTTCTTTTAAATATAAATATAGGAAGAGGCAATTACAGATTTAATTTTGAAATTCTGCACTTCCAAATCACACAACCAAGAGCTCCAAAATCCCTGGTATGGATGGAAATTACTGTGATTCTTCTTCCTTCTTTAAACACACACACGTTTATATATATACATATATGCATACACGCTTATATGTATTTCTTCCTTTAAAAATAAGTTATATATATATATATATATTTGTGTATATATATTAACACTGTGTGTGTGTGTGTGTGTGTGTGTGTGTGTATGTTTGTGCTTATGCTTATATGTGGGGGGCACATACATGCCATAGTTGTGTAGAGGTCAGAGTTTAACTTGAGAAGTCAGTTCTATCTTTATATTTTGGATCTCAGGGATCCAACCTAGATTATTAGGTGTGGTATCAAATGCCTTTCCCCACTAATCTATCTTGCTGACCCCAACTCTTTTATCTTTAATGTGGAGAAAAATACTTGTCTAATTGCTGGTTACTGCTTTATCTAAACCATAGCTACCATTTTCATCCAATGATGCGATGTTGTTCAGGCTCTTGGCCACGTAACAAAAGAAAAGAGACAAAATCATCGTTAGGAAATTTCTCCAGAAAGACCCTTTCTGCTCTCGATTCTCCTGGTTCCACAAGTCCGTAGTGCTGGCTGAGGAATGCTTTTCTTTTCCTTCTCTTTTGCTCTCTGGCTATTAGACTCTCTTGACCTTTGGGAGTGTTTCTGTTTGACAACATCTTAATTTTATATTTGCACTCTGGGGACAGGCGGCAGAGACCCGGGGCTTCTGTGCCTCTCTAGTCACTATCTGGAGACTTCTTAGGAAGGAGTAGTACTTGGGACCACTCAGCGGAGGTGCTGGCAGAGCAGACACCACAGGGGTCACTCTAGCTTTGGGACTTCCCTTGGCCCTGTGTAATGGGCTGAACACGGATGACTTGGTGATGAGCTAGACACAAGTTTAAATGTAACCCCCATCTTTTTCTCCAGTGTGTACTGGCCCAAGCCCTTTGCTCCTGCTGACCCTCAGCTTTCTCATCAGTATGCATACAAGCTGTCTTTTCGATGGGATTGTTTCGAAGTTTAAATGATCTAACATGGACAAAGCACCAGGTTTAGGTGGCTGATTTGTGCTTCCTCTCTCTGAACTCATACATTGAAATCCTAACTCCTGTGAACTGGTGTTCTGTGAAAAAAGCCATGTGTTTGTTAGTCTACAGACTGATATACTGATTACAGTTTTGTGGTTCTGTAGTAGAATGTTTCAGATTGCGAGTCAAAACTATCTTGGCCTGTCTTTAATCCTCATTCATCATTTACCTCCATGTCTGACCTAATATCATTTTGATTATCACAAAACAACTTTAGGAATGTATTCACTGTTGTAGAATATTATTTGAAGATACATTATTTTTGTCTATGCTGCATTTGTTTAACTCTGTGAAGCTCTGTTACTGTGAGATTGAGGAGCCAGAGAAGGAGAAGGACTCCAGGAGCATGCCACCCAGCTACACAGCAAGCCATGGAGTAAGAGTAAGACTTATCAAAGTAAGAGAACAGGGTAAGTTAAGGAAAGCTGGGGAGAAACAAGCCAAGCTAAGGCTGGGCATTGATAAATAATAAGACTCCATATGTGATTTATTTGGCAGCTGGGTGGCACCCCCCCCCTAAAAGGGACAAGAACAAATAACAACAATAAGCTCCTCAGCTGCCACTCACTCTGAAGCTCAGAATGTTCTATGATAGCATTTGAAACCAATAGAAGAAATTTCTCTACTCCATTTGCAGCCCCTACCTCAAGTCTCCACCAAAGTATTTGACAAATGTAACAGTTTATGATGTGCTCTTGTTCTGTGACTATAAAAGTTTATGTAATACCTTCTACACTGGAACAACATGCTGTTCAGGGCATGTTTCCTAAACCATGGTCACTCATACTGGCTCAGGATAAACTGCCTCTAGTTCCCTTTGGAGAAAGAGGTATTTACATCAACATTCTCAGTGTCTTGGAAAATGACCTGATTGGCGGGGGGAGACATATCATTATTATAAATGAACTTACTTAAGCTGAAGCCATTGGCTTTTCTCTAATATATGATGGGTGTCTTAATAAAAAGAGGAAGCTGTGGACATGACAGATAGGGAGAAAGTTTTAGGAAGGTGTCAGCAGAGAGCAGGGTGATGTGTCTTCAAGACAGGGAATGTCAAGTATTGGCAGCAAACCAGTCAGAGGCAGAAGACAGAGCAGTCTCCCTCAGACTCAGAAGCCATCTAGCCCAGCCAAGGCCCATAGTCTGAGATGCCTCACCCTCAGAGCACTGAGATGGTGAACTCGTGGTTAAGTTTCTCAATTTGTGTCACTTTGATACAGGCGCTCCGGCAAACTAATACACATCTGTCCTTTGGTTCCTTTTCTTTACTCCTTTTCCACTGTGTACTGCTTCCCCTTGGCTTCCAGCAGGTAGATTCAAATGAGCTGCCTCAGGTCCCCTCCCTCCACAGGGACATAAACCACGTTCAGGGCTTGCTGGTTCTGATCTCCCAGTGAGCACAGGGAGGTTGTCCTCTTTCCCTAGGATATGGAATATGTATTTTTTCAATCCTCTGGGTTGTGCCTGCAGTAATCTTCTGCACACACATCCTGCTGCGGAAGATGTGCCAGGGAAAGCTGCCTCATGAGGCCAACCTGAAAAGGAACAGTGGATGTAAACATGTCACCTGCGCTTGTCATTTTGAAACAACAGTTTTTAAAACGTCTCAGAGTTGGGGAAAGAAGGATTCTTTGCTTCTGGGTCTCTTGTTTCCCCTCCATCAGGGAAGATGTTTGCAGGTGTGGAGAAGACTGCAGGAGCTAACAGGGACAGATTCCCTGCTGAGTGCCCACCAATCACCTCACTTTGCCATTCCTATCAACTGTGCGACTTCACATGTTAAAATAGAGTTCCTTCGGGAGTTTGTGATCAAGGCCGTGTCCTCCCTGGCTCTCTGGCATGTCTTTGAAACAGGCTCTGTTTGGTACAGCTTTGCTTCTGATTGATGTGATATGGAAAACCCTTCTTCTGGCTGTACAATAGACTGGGTATCACATCTGTTGCAACATTACTGTAAAGAGATTCCAGCTCTGGGAGCCAGCAGCCCTGCATCCACCAGCTCAGAGGAGACTTCCCCCACCCCCATCCACTATGCAAAGTACAATCTCTCCCTTCAACCAAGCAATATTAATCCCGTTGCCTTGATCCGATGAGGTCCTAGGATCTCAGAGACTTCAAGCTTTGCCGACTGTGGTGAGGGAGTCAGGACCCTACGGAGCAAACTGCCTGTAGGCTATGAGTTCCAGCAGAGAGAAGGTTTTGAAGCATCAAAAGCTTCCCACCTGAGGGTGATTTCCATGCAGAGACCAAGCAAGAATGACCTACCCCTGGCCCTCCAGAACTCTGTATACTCTCCCATCCAAGGAGAGAATGCTATCCTTTGTTTCCGGAGACACTGCAGGATTGCAAAGAATGGGAGAGACCTGGGAAGGCCTGGAAGGGAAAGAGGCAGTAGAGACACATCAGAGGGCAGGAGAGCTGCACTCAGAGATGTGTTCTAATTCCCCCCAACACACACCTGCCCTGTTTCTAGCCTGGGAGACCTTCCCAAAGCCCCTGCACCTGCCTGAACCTCTGTCTATTTATAAAAAATAGGTTAATAACAAGTACTTGACCCGACAGAGCTCTCCCTGGAATTATGAGCCGTTGTGAGTGAATATGCCTTACACTATTTATCCCTCTGTCAGCCCCCTTTCTTCCCTCCATCTGTCTCCTGCCACGTTTATCAAATCATTACTACATGTCATGTGCTTTGCTAAGTATAATAATGTTCATTAATTACATGGCTCAACGAGGTGCTATCATGCTTGTGGTTAAAAATCACATTACTTGGGTTCAAATAAATCCCAGCTGTCAGCATGACCTTGACCAGCTCGCTTGGCCCCTGGAAGTTCAGATGCCTCACTCATAAATGGAGAGAATGAGAATGACCACATTGAATGATCCTTGAGAGAAAGAAAGGAAGTGATGTCTGCTAAGTAGTCAGCCCCACACCCAACAGCTAGGAAGCGTTCTTTAAAAACTGGTATAAACAGTAGCAGGAAATTGTTGAACTTCTACAACTTCCACAGAGATACATTGACATGAAGATAGTCAGCTTCATCTGTGATTTAAAACAGTTGTCGGAGAAATGATTTAATTTCTGCAGTTCAGTGTTGCATCTCTATTTCAGTTTAAGCAAATATTTACCTTATGAATTTTTTCTTTTATTTTGGCTTTTAAAAGTATTTTCAATTGTTAAAATAGAACTATATCACTCCCCATATTCCTCCCTCTCAGCTCTCTCCCCCTCAAACTCTTCTCTTGTACCCCTCCTGAAGTTGAAAGCCTCTGTTTCTTTTATTACTGTTATAACATATGTGTGTGCACAAATATATGTAAATACAACCTGCTGCGCCCATTTTGTTATTTCTTGTTTCTGTCTATTTGGTTTCAAGACTGACCACTCCACTTTAGACAACCAAAAATGAGGCTCATCTCTCCTCTGCTAGCAGTTATTCTTAGGAGAGCTTTCAATTGGCACTAAGGAAAATGAGCATCCAGCTATGCCTGGGAATCAACTAGCCACGCCTGGGAATCAACAGATGAGGGTGAGAAAAGCAGCAATTTGGAAGGAACTAACCTTTCTGCTTAGAAGAGAACTTATAACAATAAAAAAATAGGAAGGGGTGAGTGGGAGGAACTATGGGGACAACAAGGTGAGAGGTAGAAAGGTGGCCTGGTAGGTAAGTGGTATGAGGAATTGCTCCAGTCAGTGGAAATGGTGTAAGGCAATATACAGATGTGTGCCTATTTGGGAAAGTTTGGGGAACCAGGATCTAACTGAACCTTTCTAGACTAAAGCAGAAAGCATATGTTGGAGAACCTGGAGTAAAAATAAGTTATTTTTCCAATGGAAAAGACTGTGTTGTCTCTAAGTCAAAGAAATGTGTGCACAGTATTCATGTCTTGCTATCTATTACTTAGGAAGTGGGCATGTAGCAAATATTGGGTGATATGGACCAGACTTTGTTTATTTGGTGTGGAGGAAAGTGAGAAACCTGTGACACCTTCTGAGGAAATTGTTGAACTTCTACAACTTCCACAGAGATACATCGACATGAAGACTGTCAGCTTCACCTGTGATAGAATACCATTATAAGAATGCAATATCTCAAGAGCAGTTGGTCCAGTTCCTTATCAATAGATTATAACAGGGAGAAGTTCTGAACAGGTAGACCAGTGGATCATGGAATAATTGAGGTCATCTATGAGGATCAGAATCCTGTAGCTGTGAGAAGATTTTAGAAATAGTGTTTGTAAGTCTTTGAATCTGTAAGAAAAATGCTATAAAGAGCTCTCTCAAGTTTTTCCCCTGGGTGAATAGAAGATTGTCCATGATACTCGTTCATTTGACCTTGGTCACCTTCACGGTGGTGCTTTCTTCCTAATTCCGTTCTCATTATCATGTCACAGTGTTACATCCTCAATCAAAGACGTCCTAACACCCACAGAGAAGTCTAAGCTGGCATTCAGTCTCTCCAGAATCTGCATCCAGCTGCATAGGTGGTGGAGTGCACTGAAAAGAGCTGGGGATTTGAGGATCTGGTGGACACAGAGGCCCTCTTCCTGCTGTGAGGTCTTAACTCGAGGCTCTTTGAGTTCTTTTTCCATATGTGAGTGTTACTGGCAATGTGCTCAGTACCGTTCCTGGCTCATGAGATGTAGCCAGCAATGTTAGGGCAGTTACTGTAATATAAGTTCCATACAGGGCTCATTTGCAACATCTCTCCTTCTGGCACAGTTTTGCTTTTAGCCTTGACTGGGCCTGGTCCCATCTCCTCCCTACACATGCTGAAAATTGCCCACCTCCCATTCCAAACTCCTCTGAGGATCCTGGTTCAAAGTCATCTTTGCTTTCGTCAAACCTCTGTGACACTGCTCAATATAATATATGTGCTAGTTGTCCTTGGGCTGGCCTGGGCCATGGCTTCTATTGTTCTGCACTTGTTTTTCCATCTTGACTTCTTGTTTCATTTTTCAAAGGTTTATGTATCGCCAGCCTGACTTGATTGTAAATTCCTTGAGGTGATACAAAGGCCTTCAATTTACTACACCTGTAATCTGTAGCTGTTTCTCCTCTTTCCTTTTTTTTTTTTTTTTAATCTTTTTTATTTTGTGGGAAGGGGATGCAAGACATGGTCCAGAAGAGAAAAATACATTATTTGGGAACCTGAATTTGTAATTGTTGGCAGCCAAATGAAATATATGTGATGTGGCAAGTGCTGTCTATACATTGTGAGTCCTAGAAAATTAAAAAAAAATTAAAATAGTAATACTTTAAAAATATTTAAAAATAGTAATACTACCCTGTAGGGTCTGGATGGCATTAACATGAGATAATAATTGGTCATCAACAGTTATAGCATTCTTCAGCATTTTCCTGGGACCTACTGGGTAGTATACAATGACAAATACAGGTTGACCATGCCCAGATCCAAAAGGTATCCACATCCAAAGCTTGAATTTGAGACATCAGCAGCTCAGACATTCACCTGACAAGGTATATTCAAAGTCCTTAAAGCTTCAAAACTGGAAACTGCTCTGCTCCCAAATATTGGAGGTAAGGGGACGCTCCACCGCCCATTTGTTAGTATTCTTTGAAGAGATTTACTCTGGAAGTCCGGCCTCTTTCTAAAAAATGCTATCTCATTCAGGTTCTCATCCTGAAGGATGACATCTGTCCATCCATTGGAATTGTGGCCTCTTTACATGTGCTCCTTCTGTGCATTAGTGGGAGCACAGTTTGCTACCACTCTATGGGAAGAAAGCACAGTTAAAGCTAAGGAAATGCAAACACCGAGACAAGCGGGCAGCCACATCCTGGAAGAGTTCTACTGTTTTCCTGGCTGTGTGACCTCCTGACAGTGTCGTGACCTCAGAAATCCCCTTATAAAGTGAGGTCATAGTGATTAATGGTTGTTGCAATTTTTCATTGCATCAGATAAAAAGTAATGCAGGTGAATAACTTCCCCCTGTACCTTGAACTAAGTGCTTGGGAAATGACATCCCCAGCCCCTCACAGGAAATATTCCAGTCCTTAAGTTTTGACCAAATTAAGCAGAAAGGAATTTAGTTCTTATCTCTCCTTTCCACTGATTATTTTACTATTATTGCCCATGATCCAAATTTGCCTCCTATTCTCCCTGACAATCTGCTGTGTAGTTTGAATAATCATTAAAATCATTCTTGCAAACAAACGATTATGAGCCCTTCGGGAGGGAGGGGCTTTGTGGAGATCAGCATGGCTGCAAGTGGGCATTTGATTTGTACAACTCTTATCTGATCCAGAAGACCCTTCTCCTCTTCTTCGTTTGCAAAAGGTAGACAGACAGACAGGTTGTTTATGAGGCAGTTGGCTCTTCTGTTTTACATTCAACGCAAGCTGAGTGTTGAGAGGGAAAAAGCACAAAACCAGACAGTTTACAGTCTGAAAATGTGGGAGTGAAAAGAGAGAAAAGATAAGATCAGCCCCAAGTCTTTTCTCCCCAGCTCCTTTAGGAGATGTGAAGCTAAGGAAAGGGGGAGAAGGATGCGAGTCCCTGGAACAGTGAATCGGGATGTGGCCCAATATGTCCCCTCCTTTAGCCAAGCATTCAGTGAGGATCCCCTTGACCTTGGGTGGTGAAGGAGAGGCAGATGACTGTATCAGAAGGCCAGACCCCTCCCTGATGCTTTCCTTGAGCCTTGGTAATGTGTCTATTTATCAGATTTCTTTCTGCTTTTTAATGAAACTTTAGTTCCCCCATTAGCCTGGGGAATTCTTAACTGGCTAATTCCATGGCCTAATTCCTATCCATTATTACATTTTCTAAATAGCTTCAAGTAACAGAATCAACTTGAAGAGAGCTAAATAATAGGGCATATCATAAGAACCCAGTGGTGTCTCACAGAGCCCAAGGGTAAGGATCTAGGAATTTGGAAAAATCAAGGACCCTAACATTGCATTCTTTCTGTATTCAGTCCAGAACTCTTTTTCTTTGTCTTTTTGTTTTATTTTTAAGTCTGGTTTCTTTCCCCTGCCTTACTGTAGGAACTGATAGCTCCCTAGACTTTTAGATTTACCTTCTATGGCATGCTAAGATCCCTTCATAAAGAGGGGCAGACTTCTCTACCTATTTCTTCCCCTCTCTGTACCCCTCCCTTGTTCTCTCACCCTCCCTCTCTCCGCTTCAATATTCAATCCCCAGGAATACAACTCTGATTAATAGCACACGGACCAGGTGTTATCGTCCAGTGCAATCAAGAGGGGCCAGAGGATGGGTCACATTATATAAGAACAGCCACCATGCCTAAGGAAGGGAGTGGTCAATGGCTGATCAATCATTGAAATCCAGGCATGTATCGCAATAGGCTCCATCCTTGATGAATGAGACAGGGCCCAGCTCTCATGTAGTCTGTGACACTGCAAAACAAATGGCCAGGGACTACAGCTCTTCAATACACTCATGTTGAGAGTCAACCATAGTTTTTCAGTGTGAAATCTCCATTTAAACCAAAAGGAAAGCAACTCTTGTCTGTGGGCGTGTCGATGCCAGGTAGAAGCAATGATTTATTTCTTCTTGCTCACCCAGCACACAGACTGTGTCACTTTTCGTGGAAAGAGGCTTAATTTGGCTCATGGTTCTCAAGCCCTAGGTCTAGAGGCTCCTTTCGTTAGTTGCTTTTTTGCTGCCAAAGCCCCGAGGAAGCAGGGCTTACCACATGTGGAGAGGAAGGGAGCGTGAATGTGTTTCTCCCTGTCTCCCTCTGGTATCTTAGAGTCAATCATTGGGCTCCGCCCCAGTGACTGTATTTAATCCTGAATCACCTTCAGCAGGTCCCACTCAACACACCAGGGTTGGATTACATTTCTTCTTTCTAAATATCTCACAGTGGGGATTGAATTTCAGCACATGGAATCTTGGCAGAGACAGAGACCATGTTTAAACCATAGCAATAGGCTGTACGTCCTCACTGTATTTGCAAACTTTAAGCTGGTTCTATCTACTCCACATGATAAGTGAAGAAATGAACATCCCATTGTGACAATGACTACCTCAGGTTCCTGGTCTACTTGGGACTATACCATGTAGCTATTTGGAAGTCTCGTTTTTGTTGCTGGAGGGCTTCTCTCCAGGTCTCACCAAGCCCCGCAGTCCCACAACCCACGTATAAAATAATCACTCAGATGCTTATATTACTTATAAACTGTATGGCCATGGCAGGCTTCTTGCTAACTGTTCTTATATCTTAAATTAACCCATTTCTATAAGTCTATACCTTGCCATGTGGCTAGTGGCTTACCGGCGTCTTTACATGCTGCTTATCCTGGTAGTGGCTGCAGTGTCTCTCCCCCTCCTTCTTCCTGTTCCCCTAATTCTCCTCTCTCCTTGTCCCACCTATACTTCCTGCCTGGTCACTGGCTAATCAATGTTTTATTTATATAGAGCAATGTCCACAGCATGTTTTTCTGCTCCTGAATCTCACATGCTTGAAACAACTGGAAATGAAAGGCCTCAGTGGAACATTTAACTGCCACCTTCTCTGAGTTAAGTTTCCATCCCTTGGGAGGATTTCACATGGGGAAGTGGCCCTGGCTTCCAATAAGCTGCCCAAGATATTCTTTTCCTGCCCTCTCCAGAATCTGTGAGCAAGCCCTATCTGCTTCTCTTAGGGTTTCTATTGCTGTGATCAAGCACCATGGCCCAAAACAACTTGAGGAACAAAGAATTTATTTCAGCTTACACTTCCAGGTAATTGTCTATCACTCATACAGGGCAGGAACCCAGAGGCAGGAACTGAGGCAAAGGCCATGGAAGAGGGCTCCTTACTGGCTTGCTCTCTGTGGCTGGCTCAGTCTGCTTTCTTATATACGCCAGTACCAGCAGCTCATGGGTAGCACCACCCACAATGTTAGCACCACCCACAATGTCGGCCCTCCCACATTTAACCACTCATTAGGAAAATGCCCTACAGACTTGGCTATGGGGATGATCTTAAGGAGGCATTTTTCTCAATTAAAATTCCCTCTTCTGAAATATATGACCTCCTGCTATCACCCTTATCTCTCATCTGGCTTACCTGCCCCTGCTTGGACTTCATCCTTGAACACAAAGGAATAAGAATACTCTTTTTATGCTAAGCATCTGCCTCTGCATGAAGGCCTACAATGGCTTTCTACTTCCCTTGGGATCCAACCTGCACTCCAGCCCTGCCTGATAAAGCAATACTTGGAGAACTCTCCACCTCCCCTAAATTGGCCCACTCCCATCAGAGTTGCATCCTTTTGTTTTACCTACAGTTCAGTCTCTGTCTTCCCAGCATGACTAGTTCTCCTTGCAAATGTCTTCTCTACAGGAATGCCTCCCTCTCTCCAATAAGTATAACCCAAGTCAATCCCTGTTTTGTCAAACTGCTCCACCATCTTTAGAAAACTTGCCACTTTCTGGAAAGATGCTTCTTGTTGTTTATTTATTTGTTCCTTCATTCCTTTCCCGTCTGAGATCAGAATCTCCAGGGGTGCATGGCCTTCTCACCCTCAGCTGCCTGTTCGTGTTTCCTGGGACACAAACCAGTGCTTGGCACGAAATGGTACTTCAGCGTGTGCTTAGGGAATGAAAACGTATTCGAGATCTGGGGAGCCAGGACTGGGCCTGTGCCCTTGCAGCCATTATGAGTCACTGTTGGGGACACTTAGTCACTGTCTGCTCCTGTACATCCTGCTTAAATTCTCCATCACTGAGATTTATCTCTGAGTTTAATCAAATGTAATTTATACTGCAGCCTCCTCAGTAAATAATTGATTTGCCCTCTCTGTTGTCTTCATCACACATACTTCTTTGTACTCTAAAGAAATGATTTAATCAGTCGATAGAATACACAGCCCTCTTGTTTAGAAGGCAGACAGAAGATAAAGCCTTGTTCACACCAGAGTATACCAGGACCAAAATAATCTCGCTTACAAAAGGTACTCTGCAAACAAGTTGGCAGCAGAGATATCCAACTGAATCCTGTGTTTTTCTAATAGAGATGACCCTGAACATTGTAGCCATGTAGAAGAAAGGAGCTGTTTGCAGGCTGCTTGTGACAATGTAAACTCCTGTTCATTTGTGGTTTAATTAACCTCTGCCTGAGCTTCAGAGGAAGCTTTCAAATGCAGAGCATGAATGCAAGATGCTGGAAAACTTCAAAAGCGGGATTCCATTGACCAGCACAGCCTTTGACCTCAGACCCACTGGGTCTTATGCTGGGTCGCTTGCTGTCAGTCTGTCAGGCTTTGCCTGGCAGCCTGGCCAGACTTTCTCACAATCCATGTCCATCCATCCAGTGCCCTCTATCTCCTGAAGAAAGCTGTCAGGAAAGGTAAGCTTTACATCTGTTTTCACACATTTGTCTATTTTGAGCCTACATGTTTCTGGAGCTGGAGAAGGGGAGGGGAGGGGGCATGATGAAGCATCAGGCTGATACGTGTGAAAGACTCCATGTGGGCCTTCTCAGGGGGCGAATACATCTTTGTACTGCCTTTAGGAGTAATTCTCAGTATTGTATTTCTTTGTACTGTTTTAATTGGAAACATTGTAACTGTCCAATAATAAGATTGGTTGAATAAATTATGAGCCATCTATGGGATGGGATGTGGTGCAGCCAAGACTAATCATGCTACAAACTATCTGCTATAAGAAGGAAAATACACCATTCTTTGCCAGGGTTTTTTTTTTTTTTTTTTTTTTTTTTTTTTTTTAAGCAACAGGACTGGAGTTGTGGCTCAGTGGTAGAGTGCTTGCCTGGCATGCGTGAGGCCCAGGATTCCATCCCCATATTTACAGTATGAACATATGTTCATACGCATGTTTATTTGAAAAATGATGTTTATGTGTGTATCTATTTCAGGAAAATCTGGGCGACCATGTACTCAATTGCAGACTTAAATATCACCAGGTGGCATTAGGGGTATCATCCCCTTTTATTCTCTCTTGCATTTTCCCCATTTTAAGTCCTACATGTTTCATTTTATAATTAGAAACTTATTAAGGAGCATTTATTTTAAGGACTGGAAATTGCAAACGTTAAAAGGAAATGTCTAGCTTTTGGTGGGTATTCCTTTCAGTTTTGGCTTTTGTTGTTTGTTTGTTTTTTTTGGTTTGTTTGATTGTTTGTTTTGCTGTCTGAAAACAATCTTCCCCTATGTTCTGCCCCTGAGGCTTGGTTGGTGGCTGATTGTCTCTATCTATGATCACATACATTTGGCGAAAGGAGGTGAGGTATCAACTGTAGACTGCAACTCCACTGCATGCCTGGTGGTGGCAGCAGTGAGGTTCCCTTGGGCTGATAATGGTGTTCTAGCTCTTACAGATGTGACCTGGCTACTCAGAGCAGCTCCGCCCAGTACCGCCAATCCACATTGGGTGATAAAGTATTGGCTCAGAATGACTTTCGTAAGATATCAGTATCAGTTTGTAGAATCTGGGCACAACACTCTCACCCCTATACTACCTCCAAGCCCTCCTCCCCAATTGTTATGGAAGCTTTCTGGTTGGTCTCCCTGCAAGACTCTCTCTCTCTCTGAAACCTCTTTCAAATGTATTCAGTTTCATCCTGCCTTAATTGTGCTCTAGGAAACCTTCCTGGAGGAAGCTAGGAGTGCCCTAAGGTCCCAATGACACTTGATAGGGTAGGAAGGGTGGCACACATGGTCAGAGAGAGTAAGAAGCAGTTCCAGCCACTCTACCAGAGGAGCCCTGGGTTGTCCTGCAAAATGTCACACATTGAGACATGAATTCTAGGCCCTTCCGTCTGCCTCACCTCATCAACTGGTTATTGATTGGATGCGGCTGCAAGGAGGAGGTGTCAGACCAGCGGGGATGAAGGGCATGGATTTGAGTGGAGATGACTCTTTCTGATCTAGGGCAATTCCCTAAGAGCAACTCAACAGATCCTTCCAGAAAGAGTGTTGCCCCAGGTAAACAATGTTCAGTTAGCTTGGATGTCCATTCCTCAGCTCCTTGCAGTTCCTGGGAAAGCAAGTGAAAATATTGTGAACAAAGACTGGCCAGCTGCTGCTATGTAGTTCTCTGTATGTGGAGGTGCATGTGTTTCTTACAGAGAGAGTCTGCCAGGATGGACTTTTACCCTCATTTGCAGAGAGGAGATGATTCCTCTAGCCAAAGAGCTGCTGAACGGCCAGGCCAACTGAGAGCTGAGTTCCTCCTAGAATGTGCTTTTTCCATTCTTCACCCTGCCCCATCTCTTCCCACTATAAAGATGACTTTCCTGTCTTCCTGTTGAGCATCTCTCTCTCTCTCTCTCTCTCTCTCTCTCTCTCTCTCTCTCTCTCTCTCTCTCTCTCTCTCTCTCTCTGTGTGTGTGTGTGTGTGTGTGTACAGGCACATGTCTCCAGGTCTTATTCCTCAAGAGCCATCCATCTACCTCGTTTTATGAGACAAGGTTTTCACACTTGGCCAATTAGATTAGACTGGTTAGCCAGAAAACACCAGGCATCCACCTGTCTCCGCCTACCTAACACTGGGATCCCAACCCATGCCACCACACTCAGCTCTTTTGCATGGGTGCAGATAATCAAACTCAGGTCCTCAGGTGTGCAGGAGCCATGTCACCATCCCTACTTTTAGCTTGTACGTGCATCATTTTGTCTTGTCTTTTCAGGTAGCTTCACAACCATAATAGGACCCTTTATTTTATATGGTTATAAAATGGGCACAGAATAAAGAAATACAGTGGCTGTGGATTCTGACCTAACTTTCTACATTCTGTGGCCCTGTCTTCCCCAGTCTGAGACTTCAAATCCCCTTCCTTAAAGATGTCTTTTGATCAGGGTTATTTCTTTCATACTCATGCTTCTGCCTTCCCTTCTGGCTCTGTTGTCTTAGGGCGGTCTTTAACACTTACAGTCTCAATTTTCTCTTCTATAGAAAGTGATTGTGGCACGTATCATGTTAGGTTGTTGTGAGGAATAAAAATCTGATGGTAGAGAGCTTAGATGTTGCTCCAAGCCCAGCCTGAGCCTTATAGTAGGGCAGCATTTGGAGTTTAGTGCTACATACTTTATCCTTAATGGCAACCCACACTGGTTTTTATCTCTTTGTCTTTTGGTCACCAGGGAAATGACAGAAGCCCGGTGATTTAAAAAAACAAAAACAAAAAACAGAGTAGCATGCAGTTTTATGCATCATCATTATGCATCATTCTTAGTGAGCAAGTGTATAAATATTAGGCTACAGGTTTGCAGCCTGATCACCAGCCAGTGGCCCATGTAACAGGATGTATCTGCAGCCTGTATCACCAGCCAGTGGTCCATGTAACAGGATGTATCTGCAGCCTGTATCACCAGCCAGTGGTCCATGTAACAGGATGTATCTGCAGCCTGTATCACCAGCCAGTGGCCCACATTACAGGATATGTTCTGTGCCTCAGCTTTCATGCAAGGACATCAGAAGGACTGTACAATGAAGAGTTATGGCTGTGTTCACCAAGAGGTTTCCTTTTATTTTTTCTGTCTCATTCTTCTTCTTCGTACCTGAGAAAGCGAATGGCCATTTTTGTATTGTTCCTGCCACCTTCTTGCCTGACAAAATGCCTGAACTACAGTGCAAGTACATCTGATTGACAGATTTTGAGACTTCAGACACTGTGACTAAAATCTAAACTCAGATTTACAAGATTATAAACTGTTATGCATATGTGTTGGGTAGGGGTGGTATTTGGAAGCTCTAGAAAGTAAGTTAAAGCAGTTTCTCTTAGTAAATATTTTTTTCAAACAAATATTTGTCAGCATCCAGTATATGCTGGATACTATTGAGAAAAACATGGCTGCCCTCAAGGACCTTCTGGTCTACCTGGTGGTGGGAGGGGGATTGTCAGCCTGACTTCCCACCAGGTGCTTACACTGTCCAGCATGAGAATCTCTTCAGCTTTCTTCAGAGAAACATGGAAATGGTGTTTGAAGAGATGCTTCTAGACATGGAACCTTAGCCATTTTCCACACAGAAATCTACATATGGCTCCAGACAGTTTTTTTAAGGGTTACTTAAAATAAGAGGATATGGCTGAAGAGAATTACCTATTGTCTTTTAGAGTTTCTCAATACCACCATATCCCTTGTATAATAGGCTTTTAAAATTCAAGTTTCAAAAGACTCAGAATTAAGAACAAACAAACAGTAGTAATGTTTTTTTTTCAATTTTATTATTATTTAATTGTGTATGCCTATGCATGGTGTGTGGTGGAAATCTGTGTGTGCCAGTACCACAGCGTGCCTATTGTGGTCAGAGGACAACTTTTCTTTCACCTTTATGTGGGTTCCTGGGATCACACTCAGGTGGCCAGGTGAGCCATCTCCAAGGCTAGTAAGATTTTCTCAGGGAAATGTAAGGAGGAGTCTCAGAATGAAAGAACTGTCCCTAATATGGTTCCACCAAAGGCACTGGTTAGCTGTTAAGTGCCTTTGGGGGCTCCACATGTGAGAGCAAGGCCTGAGAGCAGAGTGTCACGTGGCTCCATGTATTCAGAAGTGCCAGGCCAGCACATACGTTTAGAAAATATGGGCATGAATCATAGGTTGAATATAATTTTAATTTTTAATTGATTTACCTTTTAGCAATAAAGACAGCAACCATCCTCATAAAACTCCATTTTCACCCCCCCATGTGTGTTTCCGCTTGTTCTGCTTGCAACCCAGCTAGTTAATTACATGAAATCAGCCTTCTCTCCTACACAGCTAGCTTCCAGAGTTATTTGTCCATTGCAAATCAACACCTGGAAAACTGCAAGGTAGAAATCTAAGTAGAATAAGGTATCTCTGTGTATGCGCCCTGAAATCCCCATAAGTCTGCTCTGGAATCTGAAAACCTACCAAACAATACAGCTCTTCTGAGGAATAGAGAGCCTGACTGGACAGGCTGGGAGAAAACAATGCTTTGAAATGTTCTTATCATCTAGATGGATGGCCTGTGAGTCAGAGAGTAGTACCAAAGGGGGGGGGCATTGCTCAATGCTAGTAATTCTGAAGGTGATCTCCCAGTGGCCTCCAGGCTGGAACGTCCTGTCCCTAATTGTACCCTTACTCCGATCAGCCAGAAAATTCCCAGGCAACTGGGACCCCTGAGACAACTGAAACAGTGCAACTTTGCTATGGAAACCTTTGTGTACTGATGCTTGAAGTGAACTAGAGTACTGAAGAAGGATGGAGAAGGAGAAAGGCAGTGACTATTTATGGAAGGGTCACCATGTATCAAGCAGAGGACTAAGCATACCATAACATGGCAAATCTCCTGTGGTTTTTCTAACAATCTTAGACATGAAGATAACCACACCCCTTTCAGATGGAGAACCCGATGATGAGGAATTAGTTAACTAATTATCCCAAATGCTCATAGCTGGTATTATACCACGGGTTAAGAGTAATGCCTTCTTCCCACAACGGGCCAAACAGTGTGCCTTTTGCTAGCACTGACAGAATGGCTTTACACAGTGACCTTGCTTCCCTGTGCTTGAGTTCCCTTCCTGAGTGAGTAATAGTCCTTGCCCCCAAGGTCAATGCCAAGGCAGTTTACGGAAACAGAAAACACATGTTTGTTTTCAGCTATCATCTACCTTCATACTTCTCCCTGATTCCAGCCACTCTCTGTGACTAAATATTTGTGTCCTCCCGTTAGTCCTAAGACAGATCCAGCACTCGTAGTGACTTAGTATTTAGAGGCGATACATTAGGTAGGAAGTAAGGTGAAGGCAGAGAGGAGATCCTCCAGATAGAATTAGTGCCCATTTAAGAACAGGGAGACCCAGAATATGCTGTCACTTACCCTCCTCCCTCCCTTCCTCTCTTCCACCTCCACACCACACCCTGCCTTCCATGTGGCTCGTGGAGCTCTAGTAGAGAGAAAAGAAGCAGAAAAGACCGTGAGTAGGTCTTGTGAGCACAAAGTGTGAACGTGGGCATCTGCAAGCCTAGAAAGGCACCAGTCCCCCACCCCTTCCAGGCTTCCTAGCCCTGACCCATGAGAAATGGATTTCTGCTGCTTACATTGGCTACGCTATTTCACAGAGGCATTGTGAACTGCAAGGCACCCTCTTTAAGGCTTAAGTGTTCAGAACACAGAAGTGGATAGATAGTCAGCTGGAGTATGCTGGTTGACCTCCTTTAGAGTGGGGCGTACTATAACTGGGGGGGGGGATGAAGAGACATTCAGAGCTGCACTGTCCATGCTAGGAAAAAAGAGGACTCAGCTCTTGTGTAGGTTTATGTGGCCGGCCACTCATTATAACCTGAGGCAATCCAGGAGCTACAGAGACAACAAGCTCGGACAGGAAATGTCTTTTCTTTGGCCACTAACAGTCTTAGCCATCACCCTGGAGTAGGAGGCCACTTCTGACTGCAGTGGACAATGTAAGGAAAACTTCTGATGTCATAAAAATGCTGATCACCCCCCCTCCCTGGATCCTGACTCCTAGAGGGGTTTGTTTGTATTGAAATGTCTACAGGTTGACTTCCAGTATCAGAACTCAATACTGGCAGTGCCTTCTGCTCCAGGGCAAGAGATCTCCAATGGCATCTGTGAGCACTGTTCAAAAATGGGGAATTGGCTCAGTGCCTGAGAAATCAGCCTGATTTAAATTCAGAAAAGAATCGCCTCCAGTCTAGGAGGTGAGCAGGTCATGATGAGGTACAGTCATTCCCACCTAATGGCATAAAGCAAAGCCAACATTAAAACAATTATGGGTGACATTTACTTTGTCACATTAAGACTTTTATTCGTGGGAGACTAAATGAGTCACATGGTTGGGTGAAGTAGGCTATGTATGGAAGGGGTTTTTACTGACTCCTCAGAGGCTTTCCCTCAGTGTTCCTGACTCCTGGAACACACTAAGTAGCTGCTTTAGGACAAAGGCACAAATTAACTCATTCAGCTATCCACAGACCTGAGGTTCTGTGGGTCTATGCTGTACCAGTTACCACACCAGGCACAGCTGAATTAATCCTGGTTTCCCTGGAGTCAAGCATAGAGAAGAAAGCTAAGAAAACAGTCAGTGAAATGCCCTTAATGCCAAGACAGATGCTGGGAATGAGTAAAGTTCAAAAGGTACCCATGTCTGTTAAGAAGATGCTAGGCACTGGGAAGGTAGTGGTCAACTGATCCAACTGAGCCTGTGCCTTGATTCTTCTACCCTGTCACTTTGGGGTCTACGGTGAAGTGATACATAATTGGATGGCTGTAGAAACCTCTTTATTTCAGGTAGCCAAGAAGTAATGATTTCTTCAAGGGTATTCCCAATTGAAATAATTTTCTTCTACTGGAGCCTGTCTCCAAAAGGTCCAACCACCTCTCCACAGCACTATCAACTGGGGACCAGCCTGTAACACATGATCCCCTAAGAGCCAGGGGCAGACCTTTAGAATCTGTATCTTAATGACTTGATCTGGATGAGGGCCACTGGCCAGTCCTTTGGAAAATAAAGGAAGATGGGGTACTAACTAGACTGGCGAATTAAACAAGGATGTGGTGTGGTTTGGGGGCAACTTGTAGGTGGTGTCAAGTGTCAGGGAGGTTAGCTTTAGTTGGTGAAGAGGTGGGGGTAAGAAGGGAAAAGTAAACCCCTCCCTCATAACAGGACTTGATCTGAGTCTATAGTGTATGTTGAGGAGACAAGTCATGTCAAAGAAAAGACAAGGTGAGGACAAAGGACATGGAGGCACCTGATTGACATGTAAGGTGTTTGTAGAAATGAGGTTGTAAAAGGAAAGACAGTCCATGGCAAGTAGGAAGAGGGCATGTAGTATGTGAGGAGGTGGCTGATGTTGGTAATAATCCATTTGGGGCTAGCCGGGCGGTGGTGGCGCACACCTTTAATCCCAGCACTCGGGAGGCAGAGCCAGGCGGATCTCTGTGAGTTCGAGGCCAGCCTGGGCTACCAAGTGAGTTCCAGGAAAGACGCAAAGCTACACAGAGAAACCCTGTCTCGAAAAACCAAAAAAAAAAAAAAAAAAAAAAATAATCCGTTTGGGGCAATGTGGGCCCTGGCTTAGAGGGTGACATGTGTATGTGAGAAGGCACAGTAAAGGAACTGAGGACATGACTGCTCTAAGATATGGTTAAGGGGAAAGTTTTGATTGTGAATAAGAGAAACAATATATCCAAAGGCATCTGGAGTTGTCCAGAGCCAAGAGGCTAGGGGGTGTTGGTGGTAGAAGTGAGAATAGCAAAGGTTGGGGCTTACCTCACCAATATAGAGAGAATAAAACAGTTATCTAGGAGGAGAGAAGTCTGGGGAGGTGAGAAGGGGTGGGAGACTAGCATGGATTTTAAAGTATATAACAAACAGATACTCCTGAGTAGGCACTGGAGGACCCTGGAGGCCTGCAACCACAGGTAGTCATGTCCCTTCTGCCAGAAGTAAGGGAAATGGCTCCTTTTGGCAGATGGGAACCTGTTTCTGAGGAATGCTGGCTTTTATCTATCCACCAGAAGACCTGCTATAGTCCAACTTGAGCTCATTTCTAGATATATGAGACTTCCTGAGACCTAACAACATGGAGGCACAGCCGCTGTCACTTCCGTGAACCCCCAGGTGCTCTCCAGTAATGTCCAGACAGCCCACCCTGCCCCACAGTGGATTAAAGACAATAATAGCCTCTGGGTTCCCCACAACACTCTGCAGAAGTCAGCAGAGAAGAGTTCTGGAAATACACACATCTTGTTAGTGTTGTCAGTTTCCTGGGGCTCCCTGAGGACTTCTCAAGTTGCTATTTCTCAGGCAGAACTATCTGCAAGGAAACTGTGATATGCAAATACTCCCCTGGGTACACAGATAATACATTGGGACACAGGAGGACTATGAGACATCTATTTATGTTTGGTTTTTATACTTAAGGTTTAAGACAAAGTAAGCAATAAAGTAAATGAGTGATTGCCAAGAGTGCATGTCTATCATTTATGCAGAAATAGCCCAGTTTTTGAGTTCAAACTATTTTCCTTGTGGAAATGTATAAAATACCCTGCGGTGGGGGGTGTCTATGGATTTAGGGACACCTGAGTTTATTGTCTCGCACTAGTGTTTTCCTAGATATGTCAACGTAGGCATCATAGACTCGAGTTTCTCTTTCTGTGTCTAAAGTTCAACCACATTGGTTTGCTGTGATTGTAAGTAACATGCATAACACTTATCAGATAGTTCAAGCTCTCGGTAAGACCCCAGACACTGATCATAAATATCATTGTGGATATTTCCACTCAGAGATGCTTGGGAGACTGTCTTCTCTCCAGAAGTACCCATCAGACCCAGCCAAACTGAAGCACTGCAAGGGTGAAGGGATGCTGTGTAATCACTTATGTGAAGGTGTCGTGTTAGAGAGCAGGCTGAATTCAGGGCCTCTTACTTCCAGGCAGGATCCTTGGTTTCCAGGCAACAGTGTAATCCTATATAAACCCAATGTCTTCATCCTTTGGAATTCAAATCAATGAAATGCTGAAAACTCAGTTGTCAGATTACTTAGCGAATTTGGCTTAAGATTCCCTCCCAGAGTGTCTCCTACTTGTGGTCCTGTTAATTACTCTTGTGCTCGAAACCAAAGCAGGTCCACCAGAGCAGGAGGCTTCACGCCTTTCAGGTGGCCCTTTTACTGTGATCTTCTCAGGACAGTAGTGACACCATGTTGGACCTGCCTCCCACACACACTCTCCATCTCCCAGGCGTGCATGCCAAGCCAGAGGAACCCAAGTCATATTTCCAACTTAAAGGAAACCATTTTTAAAATTTAAATTTATTTTACGTCGTAACGGCAGTTTCCCCCCCTCCTACTTCCCCTCTGCCCCTCCCCCACCACACCCACACCTCCTGTGTTTCTGTTCAGAAAGGCGCAGGCCTCCCATGGGTGTCTACAAAACATGGTGTATCAAGTTGGGGTAAGACTAAGCACCTCAAGGGATCCATTTTTAAAAGATTATTACTAGAATACAAGTATTTTTTCCCCTTACATTTGGTTAAATGTTTAAAAGGTCATCAACTTCAAAATTCCCAAATTGGAAAAGTCTTATTTGAGGAGCCCAGTTTGAGAATCACTAGCCATTTTAGTTTTTCTTTACGGCTGTGAGGAGTTCCTTTGCTCATTTTTGAAGATTATTTACACCCAATCAGCTCTGTCTACTGGGTCCCTGTCCTGGTGCATATTTTCCATGGGAGCCATTTTGGATCTCATGTTGCTTCATCTTTATGCTGATTCTCCTTAACATTGGAATGACAGAAATGCTGGAAAATTCATTGATTTCTGTCAATAGATTCGTCAAAATCTTGTCCCCTAGGATGAAACTACTGTAAATGGAGTGGTGTCTGCATGCTGAGCATACTGCTCTATCTCTAAACATCTTAGAACACACAGTAGGCACTCAGTAAATAGCAAATGAGTCCATTAACTTGAAATTAAACTCTACTTGTGTTCTTGAAACTCAGACAGATCAAAGCCAGATACTTGGCCCAAATGTCAAAGGAATGATGCCAGCCTAGTTTCTGGTGGTCCTGGTTTACTCTCAACATTTTTGTTTTTCAAGCTCATTCCAAAATGGACCTTAAACAGAGTAGGGCTTTTCTAGCCCCCAATACCAAACTCATCCATATACTCACTAACCATCACATAGTTCCAAAGGCCTAAGGACCACAGGGTCAGTTTTATCACAGCGGTTTCTAGGTACCAATTGTTGTATATTAGTTACTTTCTTTTTTTCTGTGATTTTTAAAAAACAAAACAAAACATGGCAAATCTCTGACAAAGGCAACTTAAGTGAGGATGGGTTTGTTTTGGCTCACAGTTGCAGAGGTATACAGTTCATCAAAGCAGGCAAGACACAGCAGCATGTAGGAAAGGCATGTTGACAGGAGGCTGAGGCTGGCTGCTCACACCGCGTCCATCTTAGGGAGCAGAGGGTGAGCAAAAAGTGTGACCAGACTATAAATCCTCAAGGCCAGCCCCACCCCCCCAGTTACCCAGTTCCTCCAGGGAGGTGCCACTTCTCAAAGATCCCACTGCCTCCACAAAAAAATGCCACCGGCTGAGGACCAAGTAGTCAACTCTTAAGAACCTCAGAGAGACATTTAGCATTCCAACTCTAACAGTGAATGACAGCAACAAGTGTGAGGCATCATGTTGAAGTAAAGCATCTTCTAAACTTAGATAGAAGGGATGAGTGTGCATCCTGTGAATAACCTAACCCCACTGACTTGTATGTAAACTTTACATGCATGGATTATGTAGGATGTGAATGCTATATTACTACAGCTGATATTCGAAGTGTCAGATGGTGCCGTTGACTTTGAGTTTTGGTGTGGTCTTCTGTGACACAGTGCTCATCACACAGCCTAACTCAAAGAGCAGGCAAAATATTAAAGGAGAGATTGATTGCATGACGTGAAACTCCTGGTAAAGTAATGGACACAGTAAACACTGAGAAATAGATGGTGAGCATTGTTGGCCTTTGCTTACAAGAGACCTCTGCTTTGCCCATCCTGAACTGTGGCTTCACTGTTTGCTTTTAGTCAAAATGGGCTGGAATAAGCTACAGGGGTGACCCGCACACACATACCCTTTGCATGTACTCTAGTGAGATCACACACTTAGGGCTCTGATATCTGTTATTTATTTTTTAACTAATATAACCGAGACCTTGTTCAAGATGTGCTTATGAAAAATTACCCTTTTAATGGTGGAGCATTTAATGAGAAACTGGATTTTCTACTGCATAAGTGCCCTTCATACAAATTAGCTTGGCCCTGGGTCCTGATCTAAATTGGGCTCCCTACTTTCCTCTAAATGGCCTAATATTTTCTTATTAATCCCTGCCCTTTCCACCTGCCCTGGCTCTGCCTCCTCATGTGAATCTCTCCTCAGCAGCAGGCTGTGCCCTGACACATGTTTCTTCAGGCTCTTTGTATCTGACCAAGGGCAGGTTTTGGACATGACTAGTTTTCTAGAAACTATTTATTCCATATTCAACCGCCCTGCATGTCCCAAGGGAGTTTTTTTTTTTCAGTGCCAGTGTGTTTATATTTAGGAACAATGGATTTGGGCCAGGTGAGTTCTGGTGTAAGGTAAAATTGGGGATTCAAAGGGAAGTTGGATAGATGAAAAGCAATTAATCACCGTTGTTAAGAACAGGCTTGCAACACAATGTGTGCCAACCCAAATCCAGGCATTGGCATTGGGCAAATGTGTGCAGGTCCTTCTAAGTGAGAATGGGTGGGTTTCTCGGATCTTCCCTCCAGTGTGGGTCTGTATAAGGATGCCTGCCTTCTTCAGGGTTAGTCGGGTGGGATGTAATGTGCTTCTAGTAAGTGCTTCCTGCTATCACTGTTGCAGTTGCACTTGAAGGCAGTCCAAATAGTGAAAGGAGTGTTATTGGTTGCATAGAACAGCTCCATAGTTGATTATAGGAGATAAAGTAATAATCTTCCCAAGAACTCTTAGACCAAGACATAGTCGGCTGTCATCAAACTTAGCACAGCAGACAGGGTTAGAGAAAGCCTGTGTATCTTAGGCCAACTTGCTTAAATACATACCCAAAATATAGTGACAGATATTCTCAGCTCTAACCTCTGCCAGCTCTCTCCATTGAACTCTGATGTTTAATTATTCCATTCCTTTTATATATATCTGTATTCCTAATATATATCATATAAATATTCATATTTTATATTTATATTTTTCACATTTATATATTTTTATATTCCTGACTATGTGTCTTTATATCATTTGCTTTCAGAACAATCTTATCCAAGCTATTGATAGAGTAGGAGTCACAGAATTCACTGATAAAATGACTACTAGGAGTCGGAAACCACAGGTTCAGACTCCTCCCTACAGCCATCCCTTCTCCCCCATATGGTATCTCCAAGTGCTGCTTTTATTGGTCTGGTCACGGAGTGGCAGCTACTATTTACAGAAAGATTGCTCTGTATTACACTCATACTGTCTCCTTTAAATTACTATTGGCACTCTATAAGGTAGCGGCTCCTTTACTGCCCTTCCATAGACAGAAAATGAAGTTTAGTTGACGCACTGTGGCAACCTTTTTACACACTTGCCATGTGCTGTACATTTTTATTTGCAGTCACAAAAAACTTAGGTTTCTAGGGGCACAGATTGTTTCTTCTTCATTTGTTGCCAACAAGTAATTGTATTTGGTACAGAGGAAATAATCATTAATGGATGGATGAGTAAATGCAAGGGATTAAAGTCAGGGTTTATAAAGAGAAAAGTGCTCTACTGTAGTTAGCTATTGTTGGGTTCTTCAGAACATTGTCAATCTCATACTATAGATGGAGGGAAATGGTCTGATTTATCTCTGAAGTCCTCAGCTCAGGTTTTGTGGTGATGAGGGGAGTCCTGAGAGAATAATCAGGAATTAGATAATAATCAGTGGTAAGCAGTAGAGGCCTGGGAGAACCTTGGTTTCTGTAGGTCCAGTGTCCAGATGCTTGAATAGGCTACCCTGAAGTGTGGTAAGTGTTTAAACTGCTATGTTGTCCTCTAATTTCTGACTCTGTGAACAAGCTACTGGATACTGTGTCCCTTCCTTTGGAATATGTCAATGGTTTGGCTTTTAAGGAATGGATATTAAGTTTATAATAAACATCTCTACATCTCCTTCTTTATGTGGGCATGCTTAAATTCCTGATTGATGTATATAGCGAAATATGTTAATAATTAATGAGAGCCTGTCACAAGGTACAAGTACTCAATACCGAATACTGTGATAGCCTATTTCCCTGCATACCTGACTAACCAGAAGCAATGTCATAAGGGCATTTTTTTTTATAATTGTTAAGTGTCATTACTTGATGCAAAGAAATTATTCTGGACTTTTACAATAAGGCAGTTCATGGAATCATGTGTAAGGAGGATCTTGGATCCTGGCCAAAGCATCACACAGAATTATAAATACTGGAAACTTGATGCTGATGCTATTCCATGCTTTTGGACATAAACTCTTAGTTGGTGATGACTGTTGGTTCAGTACCTATCATGTACCAAAAGTTACCCATATTATCTGATTTATTGCTCCCCTGGGGTGATTCTTTTTAAAGTTCTTTTTCTGGTCCATAAGCTGAGGGCTCAGAGAAATAAATTGCCTCAGTAATTAAATGGGTAGAGCCAGAGTTGGCATCTAAAGATATTATTTTATTTAATTATTTTTTTGACTTGACTTTCCTAGCGTGTAGGTGGAACCAGGAAGTAGGTCTCCGAATGGTAAGTTTTTCAAGCCAGCAGAGCTTCAAAATGCTTGTTTCTGAACCTCTGTTCCTTCATTTTCAGGTCAGGATCGCAGTGAAGCCACTTTGATAAAGAGGTTTAAAGGTGAAGGGGTCCGGTACAAAGCCAAACTGATTGGGATTGATGAAGTGTCCGCAGCTCGGGGAGACAAGTTATGTCAAGATTCCATGATGAAGCTCAAGGTACCGTACAAGCCTTTCTTTATGACTAGCTCTGGCTGGACATGAGTAAAGGAAACACCCACTCCCCAGTACTGTGCCAGACAACCTCATGGCTTGAGGGATTTGGCTCCGGGATGAATCACAGTTATTCTCTAGGAAGCAATTTCGGTGACTTAGAAACACTGACTGGACCCATACTTTATGGAGGTATTTAGTAGCCAGGCCTTGTTCATGCTGCTTGAGTGGATCATAGTTTCTTCTAGGTTAACTTCCTTGTGAAACTCCTGCAAAAATAAAACCACAAAAATGATCAAGTTCTGTAGTTCCTCACGTAGTTTGAATTTTTGTGATTTTAGTACTTAAAAAAAAAAATGTTTTCAGAGCTTGTCCTCTCAAGGCAGATGTGAAGGTACAAAGCTGATTTTATTCATTCTTGTCCTTGTTGAGAATCACCCCAAGCATTTTATAACAAAGGAAAGGCAGCCTCGCTGAAGTGATGTGCAGCTAGACACTACAAAGACAGCTTTGCATGGAAAACCAGAAAAAGAAGTTAGAAAAAACTTAAACCCAACAAGCAGTACACTCCTTTTCCAACAGCCTTAAAAACATACAAAAAAGAACTTGTTTCCCCAGATGTTGATTCCACATATCCTGTTAACTTTCTAAATGTGGTATAAAGTATTAGAAAAGCATGTGATCTAACAATAATCCTGCCGTAGGCATTTCACACATGCAAAATTTCATTTTTCTCAATATAAGTTTTAATTATAAAGTACTTTGAAAATACTGAAAAAATATAAGGACTAAAACTAAAATCATCCATAATCCCACAAAAATAGTGAAAGTTGATACATTTTGTGTTTGATCTTCAATTGTTTTACTTTTCTAACATCAACAATACACATATAATAAAAATGGATTTTAGTTTATATAGTTTCATGAGATAAAATAAAATAAAAGCGTGTGTGTGTGTGTGTGTGTGTGTGTGTGTGTGTGTGTGTGCTTTTTTTCATATCTTCAGACAGTCTATAAAACACTGTTAGGTCAGTGAGATATTTTTAAGTATAAGAAAAGGAAAAAATGCCCACATTCTGCCAAAGTGCCCAAAAGTATTTAAAGTACAGAAAATGGTTAATTACCAACTGTATCACCTTTTCCTTCTATGCCTGGTGAGTCACAGCTCTTATCGTTTGTCTGTGCTGTGCAGTGTTTCTGAGCACTTTACCATGCCTGGCAGGTATTATCTCCCAGTGGCAGGGCTTTAAATAGCAGGATGGTTTTTTTGTTTTTTTTTTAAACTACTTGATTTTCTATGTTCTGTATCCTGGTTTTTGCTATTTAAAATGTTATATAAACAAACTTTTTTTAAATTAGTGCATACTTAACTTAAGGTATATTAGAAAAGGGTATTAAAAACAATGAAATCAAGATTTCACACTTTCACCTTGGAAGAGGTTAGTGATTTTTTTTTTCAGATAATGAAGCCGTGTTATGAGATTTCAAGGCAGCTCAATAATGAGCCTTCTTTCTCTTCTAAATTCCAACCTGAATGATGAATAGGGAGGCAGTCAGGCAAGAAGATTCCCACGGCCTGCTTTGTGACTGATGAATGCTGGCCTAAAGGATGTAACTGGGAAACGGGGCCCCGGGCAGATCCTTGAACAACATAGGCTGTGACGTTTGGCTTGTAGGAGAATTCTCTGTTCTCCTCACCATTGTCTGGCCCCCAACCCAAGGAGAGCCCAGACTACATACATGAAATCAGAGTGCAGCCTATCTGATAGGACATGGCTGCATCCCAGAGAGACTGAGCCTCCTGTGTCCCTCTCTCACAGAACCACTCCCAACCATCCCAACAGAACTATGGTCAGGAACAGACATAAAAGCCCAGAGCTTGATTCTTACTGCTGTAATTGAAGCCTGGCAAATCAACAGAGATTTGCTCTGGACAGTGCTTCATTTAAAGACAGCAAAAATGCCACTCCTTAATCCTCCTTGTGCACAGACCTGGTCCGCACCCAGACCATTCCATCTGTGGAGGAGAGAGGAGTTCTGCATCCCCTTTCTCCAGCATCCAGAGAAGCTGTTCATCAGGTAGCAGCAACTGAGAGCATTATTGGCCAGCTGCCTTCATACAAGCACCGGGGGTTTAAGTGGGTGTGAAGTAGCAGTTTGCTCTGCTCCTACGAGTTTATCCTGGGAATTAACACTAGGCCATGCTAGCTGGACCAGATCTAGCTATGGGTGGCAGTGTGTGTGTGTGTGTGTGTGTGTGTGTGTGTGTGTGTGTGTGTCCTGTAGTGAAACATTCCATCTGTCATCCCTTATAATCCTGAGGTCCCAAGGCCCAGGGAGTTTGTCCTGCTATAACACACTCCTGTCGAATGCACTGAACACTGTTGAGGGGTTCTTCATTTCCAGACGATTGTGTTTCATTATTTGCAAGTTGCTGAGAAGAATGTTGACATTTCAGCTCCCAGTGGTTTTTCTGTAAGAAGCACAGAAACATAAATGATCGATTCTGCATTTGGCCACCTGCCCAGGAAAGAGAGAAGTACAAAATTCCTTTTAGCTTTGAAAAAAGGCCCACTCACTCCTATTAGACCATATGAGAACTGGGGGGGGGGGGGAGAAAGAAAGAAAAGATTCCCTTTGTTAGACTGAAGCTGATATATCACCCATTAGAGAATTTTCTCCTGCATTGCAGAGGTTCTGGACAATCTCTGTGTGTGAATCTGAGGAGTCCACTGTCTACTCACTGCCAGACCATCACTGCATTTCAACTTAGAGTCCGTGGGGCATGTTCACATACATCAGCTAAAGATGGTTTCTCTGTTTTGTAACTATAAATGTAGGTTCAGAGAAGTTAAAGTATTTCTTACACACTCTGTCCCAGAACTCAAAACTAGACCTCCAGATGCCCAGTGGTTAATGAGTAATAGTTTAGCACTCAGTTGTATCATGTTCTGTCTGGAGGATTAATTTATCTTTTCTCAGCTTGATTTTATTCTTCTACCTCTAAGGTACTCCCCAGTAGCCATATGTCTATGACTTTTAAAGAAGTCACCTTTTAGAGTCCTTGGGTAGAATAATGATGATTGAAACTATGGACCAGATGAGTCCCAAAGATAGAGCCTGGAGAACCAAGAACAGAATCATAAGTGTATCAGAAATAGAACTTACACTTGGGGAAACAGAACTATCATGAAGTCCTTTGTCCAGAATCAGGAGTATAATCAGATATTGTAAGGTGAAGATGATTTCCCATACCCAAAGTAGAGATAATCACACAATTTCATAAGCAGGTCCCCTCCTTCTACCTCTGGCTATACTGAGAGGTCTCCACCACCAGTTATTCCCCAAGTGAATCCTGGGAGCACCATATTCTGAGAGCAGCACAAAGCACTATGACCTCCTAGAGCTGTGAAGTCAATATTATTTCAGATTTGTCTATGCCTGAAGCCCAGTGTCACTACTGCTGGGAGCTGAGCCTCATCGTAAGCAGTGATGTAGGAATGGAGACCTTGAGATGCCTAATGCTGAGTGAACAGCAGCCCAGAACATGTGGAAATCTATGAAATGACTTTACCTGCCAACTGTGCTCTAGTCTAACGTCCATATTCACCTGTAATTGCCACCACAAAGTCTGACTTTAAAAAGTAAACTGTCTTACTCATAACTTGAATCACATAACCCTAGAGTGAATAGTACAGACTCATTTAGTGGCCATCTGATGAGCACCTGCTGCCCCCACCATTAGGGACAGAGGAAGGTCCTAAGCTCTAGGGCTAGACCAGAGAACAAAGTGACATGTCTACGTTCCATGAGCTTTACCTTCTTGTGGGTTCATATATGTATCTTCAGTTTATAAACTATCTGGGCATGTGGGAAATAATGAATGTATTTAGTATGTGTTTTAACCCCAAGTACAAGAATGACAAGGGAAGGATAATATAAATGGTTTTCAGTAACTATTACAAATGCCATGCATAAATTATTATAATTTTTGCCATGGTTTTGCCAAGAAAAGGTAGGGGTGAAAGAGGTAAGGTGGGGTCTAGCATATCTTTGCTTCTTTCTAATGTCTAGAATTCATTCATGCAAAAATATTTCATGGGGTATAAAAACTAAATCTTTGATACTATGCTGAGTAACTTACTTCATTTAAAAGATTAAATCCACATTAAATATAAAAACCTAACAGAGATGTTAATGAGAGTCATATTGTTTCCATCTCAAGTAGTCTATCCCAACTCTGAGACATGTATTGCAGCATAAAGGAGACATTCCTTGTATTGGATGGCTAGGTATATCTTTGCTCCATGAGAGACCAGCCAAGACCACTATTACCCTAAAACATAGAGGAGATGTGAGAATATGATGTAGAGACCCATGGAAGGGCAAAGGAAGGCTGTGTGTGATTGGTGGCTCTAGCTCATGCTATCTGACATGCCTTTGGACCAGAGGGGATTTTCAAATGAAAACACTTAAGTAAAAACATTGTTCTTCTTTTCAACAGGGTGTTGTTGCTGGAGCTCGTTCCAAAGGAGAACACAAACAGAAAATCTTTTTAACCATCTCCTTTGGAGGAATCAAAATCTTTGATGAGAAGACAGGGGTAAGTGAAAGAGTCACACAACAATATGAAATTGAATCCATTGACAGATGGGCCACTAAAAAGCCTCTTTTCTCCAGGCAGGAATATCAAACAGGCATAAAAACATATAAAGCAACTGACAAACTTGATCAACTATGATCGTCCATCAAAGCAAGTCTCTTGCGTGACTTGGCCACAGCATTACTGCACCATGCTTCTTATACTGTAATTGTGGTCTAAGTGTCACACTATCCCAGTCATCTAATGGGAGATTGATGAACTCCAAAGAGTGGTGGTGGCCATGTGGCAGTTTGCATTAAATTTTTGTGTGCATTGGTAACTTCAGTGACATGCACTTGAGGGAGACACATGCTGGTTTTGAACTTGGTCAAAGCCTCAGACTCACCAGTTTAACTTGACATACATTGCAGTTGCTGTTATGGAATGAAAAAAATAGAAATCTTAATCTAAAAATGAAAAAAAGGAAAAAGGAAAGAAAGAAAAGATGGAAAGAAACCATCACTTTTTAACAAGGAACAGTGAGAGCTAGCATCATTATTAAACCCACCAAAGAAAGGGGTTTGTGTTATCATCAAGCTCACAACTGCACCAAACTCCCAACTCATCCCCAGAGCTCACACAACACTGTTGGTCTTGGTCATTGAGAATAAGGAAAAACAGACAAGCATTCTGTGACCTCATGCCTGAGAAAGTCAGAGTGGTTTTTCCTTTTATTCACTCAGTGTTTCACAATTTATAAAACACCTCCATATGTATCACCTCCTTTGAACTTTGCAAAGATAATGCACCAGGCAATTTATAAGCAATATTCCAACCATCCATATTATTTGGCCTTGATTGTGTTGTGTTATTATTGTCTCTTGCTTGTTCTGGCTAGTAACACAAAGGTGAAAAGATGATAATTCAGGAGTTAAAATGTGTTTTCTTGAAGAAAAATGCTGTAGGAAAATTACATCTAAATAAAGAGAAGTAGATGAGATATTGGTCATAAACACATTCACAACCAGCAGAGGGTGGGAATGAATCAAACAGCCAATGAATTAACAAAATATAGTTGTCTGTAGAGTAGAATGCTAGAGTGCCTAAACCTGCCAGGAAATCTGCAAGGGCTGCAAATGGATGAACCTTGAAGAAAACACTGAATAGAATAAGCTAGGTACAAAATGACAAATGCAGTGGGATTCCATCTGAATGAGGAATCTTCAAAATCCTGGAACCAGAGATGTACTGATGACTGGCAAGGACGAGAGAGAAGGAAGATAGGAATTGTTTTTAATAGCATGGGGGTTTGGTTTGAAAGTGATCTAGAAAGTAGGTGACAGTGGTTATTGAAAAAAATGTATGAATGGGGTGTAGAGAAATGGCTCAGCAGACAAGAATACATACTGATCTTGCAGAGACCCGAGTTCAGGTCCCAGCACCCATGTCTCAACTGGTGCCTCTAACTTCAGCTCCCAGAGATCTGACACCCTCTCCTGGCCTCCGTAAGCACTACACACACATACATATACATATGCGTGCTCACGCTCACACACACACACAGTAAATAAATATAAGTCTTTTAAAAGTATGAATGTACTTAATGACACTGGACTATATACTTTAAAAGAGTTCATGTAAATTTTGTTTTAACACAATATATATTTTAACACAATAAAAATAATAACTAGTAATAAAAACATGCACTTATCCAGTGCCTCCTACATATTAAATTATGCTAGTTATTTTACATGCATTATTCAGTTTCATCCTTACAAACATGGAATAATTCTAACTACTATTTTCCAAGTCTGTAGTAAAACACTGGAGACAAGCTGACTTTATAAAGAAGAGGGGCTTATTTAGCTATAGTTATTGAAGTTTAAAGTCATACCTACAGCATTGGCTTAGCTGTGGTGAAGACCCTGGACTGTCTTGTGTCCCGGCAGTGTGAGGATACCTGAGAGCAAGAGATCACATGTAGAAAGAGGGAGACAACAGGACACTGGGATCCCACAACTCCTTCTGAGGGTATAACCACAGTTGAAGAAAGATTAGCTAGGAGTAGCTCCCCCATAGAAGTTCACACCATTTCTGACATTGCTATCCTAAAGACTAAACTTCCAACACCTGAACCTAGGAGGACCCAAGGGTTCAAAGCATAACCAAACCCAAGCAGTACTTCATCCAGTGTGTGTTGTGTTCCAGGTACCCTCAACCTTTTAGAAGTTCCAGGTTATATAACCAACCTATCCAAGAGCTAGGTGGCACCATCATCCCTGAGTCACAGCTGTAGATGTCAAGGACAAAACATTGGGCACAACTTTCAAAAAATGAGGAGTGGCGGGGGACCAGTTAGAGCTCATGTATTTTGACAAGCATTTGCTTGGCCGAGTGCCTGTTACATCTTAGGCTTACTGATTGTCCTTATTTTACCTGTTGGCTTGTTTGTTTTTGTTTTGTTTGTATGTTTTTTGAATACGTCAGTCAGATGTATCTTCTGTGGCCAGGAGGCTCCAGAAACAGCAAAGCAAACAAAAAGTTTACTACATTAGCAAGTCCTAGAAAGGAAGCATAACATACCACAAAGGGCCACATGGGGAAGACACAAGGGCAGCCAAAGACCAGAAGGGAGCAGTGGAAGGGCCTCTGAGACCTTACACCGTGGTCCTTACTGAGTTCCCACAGGAAGTGCAATGCAGGGCAAGGGGACAGTTTGGAACTGCCGATTGTGAATTATTTCCTCTGGCTCTCAGCCATGAGTGTGGTGGCTCTTGAGGGATTAAAGCAGAGCAGATTTTCTTCTGTGGGATAGGGATTGAAGAGAATGAATGCCTGCCTCTGGACTGAAGTGTTTATCTAAATTCTTCTATTACCAATAAAACCTTGGGAGTCAAATATCGGGATAAAAGCCTGATAGAGCAAGAAAGCAGTGGAGGAACGATCAGCTGACCCTCTCTCTCCACATTTTTCAGATCAAAAACCCTGAGAATCTCTCCAAGCCCCTCCCTCTTCCTTCCTTTGCCTCTCTATCTTCTGTTGGGTCCTCCAAAATCTCTATGGCTAATTCCAGTCGGCTAGTTATTGACTCCACCTTCTGATTCAAGGTTAACTTTATTATCAGTCTTGAAGTGTCACAGTGTGATCAAATATCCCACAACACTGGATTGGTCAGTTTGCCTTTCACTCAACTGCATCGTCCTTGCTGGACTCTGCTCTTTCTAAGGGCAGTGCTTCCCCAGCCAGAAAGGCCTTGGACTATCTCAAAACAGCATGATATATGGAAAACTAAAAAGTATTTACAAGGCAGTGTTCAGGAGTCAGGATATAGATTTAACCCTGGATTACCCTGAATAGAAAATCAATACAATTTACCTCTGTATTATTGGAAAATATGGGACTGTCTGCTGATGCCTTTGTGAAAGAGAGTTTAGGATGATGGCCCAGGAGTCAGTAGAGAACAGACACGAATTCAGCAGGACTCAGAGCCCAGTGTAAGCCTCCACTGCCATCTTCAAACTGTGCTTTCAGAACTTGAAAAACATTATATGTTTGGATATCTGTGCTCATCCTGGAATCTCACATTAAAAACAATTGAAAAGATATTGACAAATCAGTGTCTAGCTTGGTGATCAGGACCAGGTATCAGGGTGGGGACTAGGGGACTGGGAACTAGGCTGGCCAAGTCTTCTTAGCATACATTTGACCTCTGAGATCCTGTAGCACAGTAAGTAGAGAACTTCAGGTATGCACAGACTTAGAGAACATCTCTGCCCTTCAGCACTCTATGGACGCCAAATAATTGGGTGGAGCATCAAATGATTTATGCAAATGATTTAGATGCCCCAATAGTATGATGTCATTTCTAGTTCCTTCCAACTTCCAGCTCTGTCTACTACCATGACAACCAGCGTGTTCAAAGGGACAGAGGCAGAAGCAGGAGCCTGCAGTATCTGGTATTTTTTCTTGCTTGGTGACCATGTTTTGGGCTTTGCTGCTACTGCTCCTCTATGCCATTCCCCTCCATCAAATAGACTATACCCAGGTAGATATCTAATACCTTAAATGCTTACCAATGAAGAGAGATAGTTCACATTCTTAACTTTTGTATGCCTCCTCTAACATCAAACTGTGCAGCAGTATTTTTTTTAACCTTTATATAAGAAAACAGTAAAATAATTATATCAGCCCCAAAGCAATTGACTTGGTGGAGAGAAAATGTCCTATCATTGGTGGAAAATCAGAAAAGGAGGCAGAGCTGAGTGTTTGCTCTCCAGCTTAGCCTGATGCAGTTCTATATGGTTACTGGGCCCCTGGTGCATTCAGCTTCTACAGACTTCCCATCTTAATACACCACAACACAGGTCCTGGAAAAATAGTCAAAAGAATTCAGGTTTTATTGTTGTTGTTGGTGGTGGTGGTGGTAGTAATAGTAGTAGATTTATTGATTTTTCTTTATGTATGTTTTGCCTGCATGTATGTCTGTGTAATAGATGCTCACAAGGTCAGAAGAGGGCATCACATCTCCTGAAAGTGAAGCTTTAAATTATTGTAACCCACTATGTGGGTGCTGGGAATCAAACCCAGGTCCTCTGCAAAATCAACATGTTCTCTTAACTGCTGAGCCATCTCTGCAGCCCAGGGCTGAGTTCATTTAAATCTGAAGTATGAGTGATAAAACTGCAAAAAAACTGTCCAGTGGAAGCAACCAACTTGTCCTGTATGACCTTGAGAATGAAAAGAGGGCTCTTTGCTAGAAGTTTCTAAAAGGCCATTTTAGTGTATCAGTGAGAAGAAACCTTTCTTGGCAGGCTGAACTGCTCAACAGTGACATAGAATGAGGGACTTCACCATCTCTGGGGGCAACGAGACTACACCAGGCCATAGGATCTTGTGAAGGGAGTCAGATAAGGCAAGAGATATACAGCAAAGTCATGTCTGTTAATTTCTGAGCTGAATTTCAAGGTTTTACTTCCCCTGAAAGTAAGAACCATTGATGTTTTCTACATGAAAACCTTCCAGGGGAAACTATGTAGCCTGTACTGAACCCCTGCCCTTGCCCTGCAAGGAACTGGCAACCCAGTGCATGCTGGGATCTTCATGCTGAGGAAGTGGAAAACTAGACTTTGTCATTTGGAGTGACAAATCACGGTTGTTTTTTTGTCTGAATATTTTTGCCCACATTTGACTGCACTTTTTTTTAAGCTGAGAAAAGAAACATTTGCTGAAAAATGTGACAATAGCTAGAATTTTAAAAACCTAAATTGTCAAAAAAATGTTTTGATCCCAATTAAAGAGACCCTTTGCAATAATTTACACCCTGTCTTGAATCTCAGAGAACTTCTGATCCCTTACATGAATAAATTTTGTATTGTTATTATCATGTTGGGGAGAATAAATCATTGTGGAAAGCTCTTCATATTCACGTACCTAAGGCATAGCTAATGTATCAGAGGGACCAGTGAGATGACAGAGATGTCACCCATTGCCTTTCTGTTATTAGTCATAGGATCAGGAGCCCATCTAGAGCTGGACAGAGTTGTTCAGCAATATATCCATAGTTCTCCAGACAGTCCAGGGTAACACTGAGACTGGAGGCTGTCAATCTCATTTCAGATGAGGAGACTGAGCTGCTGTGAATGTCCATGACTGAGTGTGTAGACCCAGAGCAAACTTTCTAACCTTGAATTCTCTTCCATCCCTGAGACCATCAATGACTCTCTTTCTCTCCACTTAAGTTTTTATTCCACAGAATCATCATAACTTATGCCATAAAAAATATAAATATTATAAGATCCTAAAGATGAGTCTGTTTCTTAGGATGGAGTATAATAGTCTGCATCAAATTGTTATGATGTTGGGACATGCTCCTCACAATCACATATGAATTTTACTTTTTCTTTCAATGAGCCAACAGTTATTCAGATGCTACCTTACACCTCATTCTGTGAAGTAGTTGCTAGTATTATTGCCATTTTACAAGTGGGCAGTTTTTAGAGCCAGCTCGTCTCAGCCTCACAGCTAAAAAGTAACAAAATCAGGATGCAATATCAGGTAGCATGGTATAGAAACCCTAATACTAGTAAGAAGTAACTAACAATAGTGTGCCTAATTTTATAGATGATTTCCTTTGAAATATAGGAGAGCAAATTCACATGACCTCTCTGATTGCCACCGTCATTTTCATTCTGGTATGTCCTGAATGGAGATAAAAGCAATGGAGATAAAGCCGCCATGCCTTCCCCATGGTCTGTGGTGGGCAGACAGAATGCTGACAGTTTGACTCTCAGGTGATTAGCCAGTAGCATCTTGGAAGCCTGTCTGTGCCATGTGTGCCTCTGGTTCCCAGGGATTTAAAGATGAATAAGACATGGCCCTTGCCCCTAAGGCATTCATAGCATAGTGCAGAAGCACCTCACAGAGTGAACTGACAGCTGCCAAGGCACAGACGTGAACAAAGTTGTCCATGCTCAGCGACTAAAGCCTAGCTTTGCCTAGAATATTCCTGACAGTCCTCACGGGAAAGGACACACTGATTTGGCAGTGAGGATGTTGATTGAAACGATGAGGCGGAGAAGGCAGGGAAGAGACAATAGCATCTAAAAGTACACACCTTTCTCAAAGCAAAGTTATGTGTGTTCATTCTTTATTTCCTGCAGAATGTATTTATTGAGTGCCTCTATAAACACACATATAAATAAGGCCTTATCTTCCTGTTCATCGCTGTTATCTGTTTGGTTCATGGTGACTCTCACACAGCCAGGTTCCAATAATATTTATTGCAGCAGAAACAAAATGTCAGGGTGATTAAAAACCACAAATGCACACTGAATAAGTAGGGCATAACAAGTGAGAGGTGTAGAATGGCTAAGGAGTCAACTCTGGCCCTCATGATCGATGGGTAACGTGTTTTAAATGCAATGGCTACACTTAAGGCTCAGGGATGATTGACTAAGTTCCTCTGAGTAAACAAAGTGTCACCTTAGTTGTGCTTCTTTAAAAACAGGGCTGTTCCCAGTCAGTTCAAACTGAGTATTTTGAGGATGCTCAGGAAGAGCAGCTGAGGTCATTGGTGGAGGCTGGTCTCAGGGAGAGAGACTGTAAGGAAGGTGAAGGGGCTGTGGAACAGGACCCAGGAACCCTCAAGGACAGTATTGTCTGTCATCATCTTCCATAAGACTCTACCGAGACCGATGCTGATAGCTGCACTGTGGCTATGGTGGTATGGCTTGTGGCTACTGAATCCAGTCTCATGTGACCCTAACCGTTCTTGAAGTTTACAGACTGCCCCAAAGTTACTCTTTACAGCAGAAGTCAATTTCAGAATCAACTTGAACAACTCCTGAGCTATTTTCTTTCTTTTAGCCCTGAGTTTTTCCCAACAGACTCGTCTTGTCTCCCTGTATATAACTAGCTCCCTTTCTGATCAAAGTTCTTGGGGGAGGGGTGGTAATGCAGGAATTTAATTGTTAGGGACTAACTGCTAAGCATTCTTATAGTACTCAGGACAGATGTACACAACAGAAGATATTTTCTTGTGTGATATGACTTTCAAATATCTTGCCAGACATTCATGTAGATGAGAAACCTGTTTGTAATTACTTGAATCTAAAACCTAGTTCAGTTTTACATATCAGCAAAGAATTTTTGTGCCATATTCATGATAGTGAATTTTCCAGATCTGAAGTAAGAGGGGGAAAAATGTACTTTGTTTTGTAGAGACCTTAGCAAGACTGTTCATGATTTCAGAAAACTAAACCATTGTTCATGTTCATTGTGGTTGAGTCACTTATCCCTGCATCCTTCTTTTCATTCTGTCTGTCCTTCTTGTCATCCTATCCATTCTTCTTGTCACTTACCACTACTCTAGCCATCCCTCTTGCTTAGCCCTTCTTTGTTAATGTCCACTCTAAACAAAGGCGTGTCCATGTTGTTGAGTTCTATGTTTTCTTGAACATAAGCTTAAAAGAGGATATACATTGTGACTGTGTTATTACACTCTTCACTTGTCATTGTAACTAAGCACTTAGACATAGAAATCACATTATTTTATGCACTGAGGATAGAGCTCCATGCTAGGTGCTTGCATAGCATGCAAAAGGCCCTACATTCAACTATCGGCACCGCAAGAAAAGAACTTCCCATTATTTTAAAATCAGAAAATATTTCTTACATTTCCTTTATGTTATAATTAGGATATTTTGATTTGTGTGTTTATAAACTTTATGAATATAGGGGATTTTATAACCACTTCCAAAGAAGAGATGATTAAAGTATATGTTATTTAAAAAAAAAAAAAGGAATTGGGGGCCAAGTAAGGTTGATTGAAAACTTGTCTTGACCATTTTAATGGGTTTGTTCATTTGTTCTTTTATTCCACAACTGTGGGAATGAACCAGCCCCAAAATGAATTATATAGGCATTCAGATATATGAATAACTGAAAACTTGAAGAACTGTGAATATAAAGGGAGAAAGTTATACAATTAACATCAAAGTTCAGAACAAATGGTCTTTTTTCATTTGATAAAAAAAGACATAGAAAGATCTAAGAAGATGTGGCTGAAACTTAAGGGACTTCCTGCAATTAAAGTCAGAGAAATCCAGACACAGAGTCTTCACTGCAGTCTTTGAAGTGGGAAGGTCATGGAGGGGATAAACAAAGGGAGAGGTAGGCCTGGTTCACAAGTAACACCTATGTAACTCTAGCAAAATGACACCATGGAGGAAGATTAGCCCTAGACCCCCAATACCTTGGTTCTCTCCCAAATAACTGTATGGATAGAAAGCAATATTTCTTTTCAAAACTATCATTTTAATTGGTGCAAATCAAATATATTTTGTTTGTACAACATGATGTTTTGAAAAACTTGCATACTGTAACATGGTAAGAACACGAAGGTCTGCTGTCCAGAGTTTTCAGGCCCACATATCTGATTATGAACTATCAAAGGAGCAAGAAAATACACTCTTCTACCCTCTGCTGTCATTCAATATTTGAGCCTGAAAAAGAAAATGACCTGACATTAGACAAATAACTGGCAGAAAGACAAGCAAACTAGTTATGTGCACATGGGCATCTGGGAAGGTGAGGGTCAAAGAAGACAGTGAGATTGAGAAGCTACCCTCCTTCATCAGATAGAGGGGAGTGAAGCGGGAGGCCATTATGAAGGCAGAGTAGAGGGATGAAGGGTGGAGGAGGGGATGAATGGACCCAAAAGGCAGGCAAAAGCCAGGACAACGATTGTCTGAGCTCTGGTTCTAGAGTTTGGCTTACAGTCTCCTCTATGGAATGAGTCTAGTATTTCTTGGTTGGTAAGTAACAGAAGGAACACAGGCCTATGTGGCCTGCTGTGGGATGGTCTATGTCAAATCTATTGCTCTGATTGGTCAATAAATAAAACACTGATTGGCCAGTGGCCAGGCAGGAAGTATAGGCGGGACTAACAGAGAAGAGAATTAAGGGAACAGGAAGGGAAAGGGAGACACTGCCAGCCGCCACCATGACAAGCAGCATGTAAAGATGCCGGTAAGCCACAAGCCACGTGGCAAGGTATAAATTTATAGAAATGGATTAATTTAATAGCAAGAAGCCTGCCATGGCCATACAGTTTATAAGCAATATAAGACTCTGTGTTTACTTGGTTGGGTCTGAGCGGCTGTGGGACTGGCGGGCGACAGAGTTTTGTCCTGACTATGGGCAAGGTGGGAAAACTCTAGCTACAGTGGCCTGCTCTTGAAAGATCCTGTTCTTGAGTAGGAAGGGAATGTTAACATCTCCCTGTTCCCAAGCGCCTTCTGTTTAAACTAATGAGCACACCAAGGGACCAGGGTTAAAAGTGAAACCCTAACCTTTATCATTGGCACCCTGTCATACACTTCCTCTCAAAATCCTATTCTGCAGGTTTAGGTGGAATTTTGTGTCCTATGAGCAGCATCTCCACAATTTTTTTTTTTATTTTTAAAATGTATTCTGTCATTTTAATATATTTGTATAGTGAATTTTAGTTGTTTTCACTAATTCCCTCTCTTATTCCCTCTCCCTTTCCCATTGAAACCCTGCTTTTCCAAGACGTCTCCATCCTACTCTTGTGTCTTGTTTTGTATGTGACCTGATAAGTGTAATTAGAGTTGCATGTGTGAGCGTGGGTGGGAGGTTTTTTAGTGCTTCATGAGCAACTAAACCACTGGACAACATGACATGGTTTTTTTTTTTGTTTGTTTTTTGTCTTTCAACAAGATCTCAACATTTTAATTTAAAATTAACTAATAAATCACAATTTTCTATTGCTTTAAAGATTATTTGTTTAAAAATGACACATCTCAAATGAACCATTACTATTAACTAGTACAGGTTAGTCTGTCCAGGTCAGGAGAGAATAAAAGCAGTGCAGCTCCCTTAACCTCGGAGTCAGGTCTGAGTGACAGAGTCCGTCGCCAGCAATGGACATGCAAATAACCACCCAAGAAACTGTAACTACAAACCCCAAACTGCTTCTGTTGAGGGAAAGCCCTGTGGAGTCCCAGCATAAGGTGCGGGCATTGGCATGTGTCACACGGGGTCTTCTATGACTTAGGAATGGAGTGCCTTCCTGAGCAGTCCTGAGACAGACAACCAGTTCCATCATCTCCTTTGTGGGCAGCATCCCCATCATAATCTATCCAGACAACTGTTCACAAATAATACTCACATCTGGAACTCAAGAGGCACCACGGCATCCCACCCGAAATCAACCAGTTTGTTCCTGCAATTTAGTGACAGTTGTAGAAGGCCAAATATAGTCCAGAGAAAAATGAAATCACATGGAAAATAGGTCATTAAGTGCTCTAGATGTTGAGTTTCACTAAAAACCTTTTCGTTATGAAAACCCCAGAGACCTCTTCTTATCCCTGTTTTTTTTTGGGGGGGGGGGCGGGGGGGGTTTCGAGACAGGATTGCTCTGTGTAACAGTCTTGGCTGTCCTGGGACTCACTCTGTAGCCCAGGCTGGCCTTGAACTCACTGAGATCTGCCTGCCTCTGCCTCCCAAGTGCTAGGATTAAAGCCGTGTGCCACCACCGCCCAGCTTTTCCCCGTATCTTAATGGGCACAACATGTCAGACACAGTTCGCTGCATTTTCTCACTGACTTTGGCGATATATATCATTGAATGGTATTGTCCCCATTTTACAGGGGAGGTGACTGTGACTTCAAAGGTAAAGATGAGGTCACTCAACCACTGTTACATCTGTATCCATTTCTTCATGCAAAGGTATTTATTGAAGATCTACTTTGTTCTGTGAGATGCTGCCAGGGATTTGGCTACATTTGGTGGCCCAAAGGAGAGTTCCTACCTTGTAGAGCTTACATCCTAGTGGAAGGAGACTGGCGTGATGCAGTAGACATCTATGAATATGCAGTCTACTAGAGAGTAACCAGTTGTATGGAGAGAGGGCCAGGAATAAGGAAGGTCAGGACATCCTCCCACTCCTGTGCATCTCTCTTGTCCTCCCTTGGCATGTGTTGGCTACAAGTTGCCATCTTAGTATGTTACGGAGCTTCCTATAGCTTTGAGTGTCACCTGTGTAACGGAGAATGACATTGCTGAGGTTCTTATCGGACTTAGGGCAGCTGTTCACTTGATGAATCAGAACTGTCCAGTTGTGCTTCTTCTGTTTCGGTGGCTGATTGTTTTACTTGAGGTCTGCTGCTTGTTTTTCTATCTCCCTCCCTTTATTTTGAATTTTAACTTGAAACTCATTTTCCATGACCATGCCTTGGGGTAGAACAGGTGCTTGCATGTTCTGGAACACCCTCTCTGCAAGGGCTGCGTGCACTCAGAGGGCGACACTGAGTAGACTGCTTCTGTGGAGCACTGTGCCACAGTGGATCCTCTGACGAGAGAGATCATGGTTCTGGCAGCAGCTAAAGCATATATTCTCACAGAGACAAGACTAGAGTCATGGTGGGAGGAACAAAAAGAGATCCACCTCCTGGAGGGGAGTGATGTCTGCGGAGACGGCAGGGAGGAGCCCAGAGCCAGGTGATCGAGGCCGGTCATGTGGCCTGGGAACCACTGGAGCCTGTGGACTTAGGTGATTGATATTGTGGGGGAGTATCTGAATTGGTTCTTAGGAGACGTGAGTTTTTTTTTTTTTTTTCACTGTAAAGTTTATAAAATTGGCGCAAAACATTGTGATAATGTTACAATACCAGTTTTAAGAGTTCAGTGACTAATGGGGAGCTGATGGGATACATGCAGAACTGTGAAAGCGATCTCACTTAGCCAGCTGTACATGTAGACTGTAAATCTACATTCAGATCATTTCTGAACTAAAACTATTATCTCAGTTTATCTGTTGAGGTCAACCAGGAAACCCTAGAATATACCTTGATTTTTGCAAAAAACAAAATAGGGGGAGGGGTTTCTTCAGCATTTCAGTCCACGAGTAACAGTACCCTAACAGGCAAAGTGTTCTCTCACTGTCAACATAGAATGAACTGCTGCTGTAGGTCAACTTGGGTTTTAATTTGCATTAGCACTTACATGCATAGTAGTCCAAGTTGTTGACCTCATGACTTTAAAAAGTAACTCTAAAAAAATAAAATGGCCCTTCTTGGAAGACTAAAGAAAGACATCCAGCCACAGTTGTAAAAAGTCTCATCAAAACAATATACCCTTTTATGAATTACGCCTCAATTAAAAAAAAAAGTAGCCCCAAATAAGAAGCAGCTCTGAAAAAGAAAATATAACTTAAGATATTTGAAAAAATACTTGCAGCTTGATCTGCACTGACAATGATTGTCGAAGCCTAGAATTCAACATTTACAAATTCTCATTCACACACACAAAACACACTATTATCACACAACTTGTGTCTTGAGAGAATCTTCTGCTTTTTAAATCTTTGGCCTCCCAGTCAATCCCAAGTTCAACCAACTTTAACTAAAACTTCACTCAGAATTTCACCAAGCTTTTCACCCACACATTAATGCTTGTCGTATCTTTCATCAACTGTCAAAATCTGAAGCCTGCTCAGAGATCGCCAGGTAAAAGAAAATAAATGAAATACACAGAGGTTATTTCAAAACAGAACATAACCATCATCCAAAAAAAAAAAAGAATGTCACGATTCCCGATTGGGATCATCTTTTGTTTCCCACGTTGGACTATTTCACACTCCGGCCTTGGCCAAAGGAGCTGGTTCTGGAGCATACAGTTTCTCACACAGATGTCCCCAGAGGAACACCAGAGACAAAGTCATGTGAGGCCTCTCCTATACAGAGACTGTCTCACAGGGGCAGTGAGGGAGAACACCCACTAGTTTGTGGAGATCCCTGAGAGAGTATGATTCTTAAAATCTGGACTTTACATAATTCACATCAGCCCTGTTCAGGTACTTACTGGAAGAAAGATGCAGCTGTTTGCCAGAACTCAGCACTCCACTCTAGATCTCTGCTGCCTTAGTCTCCGTCGCAGATTTCCGAGTTCTGGTAGTTACCTGGACCACTGAGGCATTGCCACAAGACTTCTTCTCTTTTGAAACATCCTTTTTCTCTAGATATTAGGATAGCTACACCAGCTTGTTTCTTAGGTCCATTTGCTTGGAAAGCCTTTTCCCAGCCCTTTACTCGGAGGTAGTGTCTATCTTTGAAGTTAAAGTATGTTTCTTGTATGCAGCAGATAGATGGGTTCTGTTTTCTTATCCATTCTGTTAGCCTATGTCTTTTTATAGGTGAGTTGAGACTATTGATATTGATGGATATTAATGACCAGTGATTGTTAATTCCTGTTATTTTTTGTGGTTGTGTTGTGTTGTCCTTCTGTGGTGTATGTTGGTGTGGGATTATCTATTGCTTGATTTTTCATGGATGTGTTTAGCTTCTTTGGGTTGAATTTTCCCTTCTAGTGCTTTCTGTAGGGCTGGGTTTGTAGACAGGTATTGATTAAATCTGGTTTTATCCTGGAATATTTTGTTTACTCCGCCTATGGTGATTAAGAGTTTTGCTGGGTATAATAGTCTGGGTTGGCATCCGTGGTCTCTTAGTGTCTGCATGAGATTTGTCCATGATCTTCTAGCTTTCATAGTCTCTATTGAATAGTCTGGTGTTATTCTGATGGGTTTGCCTTTATATGTTACTTGGTCTTTTTCCTTTGCGGCTCTTAATATTTTTTCTTTGTTCTGTGTGTTTAGTGTTTTAATTATTATGTGGCGAGGGGACTTTTTTTTTGGATCCAGCCTATTCGGTGTTCTGTAAGCTTCTTGTATCTTCATAGGTATTTCTTTCTTTAGGTTAGGAAAGTTTTCTTCTATGATTTTGTTGAATATATTTTCTGTGCCTTTGAGTTGGTATTCTTCTCCTTCTTCTATCCCTATTATTCTTAGGTTTGGTCTTTTCATGGTGTCCCAAATTTCCTGGACGTTTTGTGTTACGACTTTTTTGTCTTTAGTGTTTTCTTTGACTGACGAATCTATTTTCTCTATCGTGTCTTCAGTATCAGAGATTCTCTGTTCCATCTCTTGCAATCGGTTGGTTATGCTTGTTTCTGTAGTTCCTGTTCGTTTTGTCAGAATTTCTATTTCCAGCATTCCCTCAGCATGTGTTTTCTTTATTGTCTCAAATTCATTTTTCAGATCTTGGAATGTTTCTTTCATCTGTTTAATTGCTTTTTCTTGGCTTGATTTGATTTCTTCCCATTTTTTGTTCGTTTTTTCTTCCATTTCTTTAAGGGAGTTTTTTATTTCCTCTTTAATGGAGTTTTTCATTTCCTCTTTAAGGGAAGTTTTTATTTCCTCTTTAAGAGAGTTTTTCATTTCCTCTTTAAGGAAAGTTTTTATTTCCTCTTTAAGGTAGTTTTTAATTTCCTCTTTAAGGAAAGTTTTTATTTCCTCATTGAGGGAATGTTTTATTTCTTCTTTAAGGGCCTCTATCATCTTCTTAAAGTCATTTTTAGGGTTGATTTCTTCTGTTTCTTCTGTCATGGTATGTTTAGGTCTTGCAGGTGTAGAATCACTAGGTTCTGATGTTGCCATATAGGTCTTTATGTTATTGCCTGTATTTTTGCGCTGTTGTCTACTCATCTTTTCCTCTGTGCGGTGCAGGTGGTGTCTGTGTCTGAGAGTGGCCTCTCTTGTTCTAATTTTTAGTCTTGGTTTAGTAGGGGTTCTTGGTTAAATTGGTGCTATTGGGCTGTTTCTTCAGGGACAGCTGATTTCAGTTGGTGAATTATATACTTATGATTCTGGTGATCTGGTTTAGCGGCTGGGTAGTGCCTTCTTCTGTGTTCCCAGGTCACGTTTTATTCATTTGTCAACTCCTCAGCTGATCTTGTTTCTTCAGACTTCCAACTGTAGGCATCTGAATCCTCTCCCAGATGGGTTTCAGCTGAGCAGGGTAGTCTCACCTCCAAGTTTCACAGGATCAGCAGTTGGGCCCTGGGTTGTCCCCAGACAGAGTGCCCAGACTCGCCCACAGAGATAGCCTCTTCCCCAGGTGTTGGGGCCAGGGGCGTCCCTGCTCCAAGCTGCGTCCGCCCCTCTCTGTCCCTGGGCCTGTCCACTCCTGCGGCCCGCCACCACAGGCCCACCTGTGTCCACTTGTCTCAACCGCTGGGCCTGTATGTCCCTGTCAGCTGCTGCTGGGTCTGTCTGCCTCTGCGGGCTGCCAACGGGCCTGTATGTCCCTGTGTCCCTGCTGGCTGCCACCGCGGGCCTACCTACCTCTGCTTGTCACTGCTGCCGGGGGCCCATCCACCTCTGCGGGCCGCCACCGGACCTGTATGTCTCTGCCGGTTGCCGCTGGGCCTGTATGTCCCTGTCGGCTGCTGCCACTGGGCCCGTCCACCTCCGCAGGTCGCCGACCTGCGTCCGCCTGTCTCCACCGCGTGGCCCGTCCACCTCTGTGGGCTGCCGCCGGGCCTGAATGTCTCTGTCGGCCGCCACTGCCGGGCCTGTCCACCTCCGTCTGCTTATCTCTGCCGCAGGGCCTGTCCACCTCTGTGGGCCGCCGCTGGGCCTGAATGTCTCCACCAGCTGCCACGGGGCCTGAATGTTCCCTTCGGCTGCCGCCGGGCCCGTCCACCTCCACGGGCCGCCACCACAGGCCTACCTGCGTCTGCTTGTCTCCGCCATCTTGAGTCCTCGGAGACGTGAGTTTTTAACTGTCGCTCCACTGCCAGTGCACAGGTTATCATCATACAACCAGCGGAGTGTTAATTGAGGTGCTGATAACAATGATCTCACTCCCCGTTTCCCAGATCTTCTTGTAAACGCTTTGTATGCGTTGTCATTTCATATTTTGAATCCCGGAACCCGTTAGCAGCTCCGTGTTCTCCTTTGAAGTATGCGAGAAGTAATTAACTACCCCATCTTCAAAATAATCTTGCAAAATAGATGTACTCCCTCCCTTTCAATAGACGGTGACACTAAGGTTCAGAGAAAGGCAGAGGATTGCCAAGATGTCTCAGCTAGGCTAGGTGCCCCTCCCACCACATTGTTCCAGTCTGCTCCAATTTGCTCACTGTAACAAGGAAACCAAGGTGAGAACATGCCAAGCGTTGCTGCTTAGGCACATTTGGAGCAGAACGTGTCCACTATTTCCTGGTGAGCTTTTTCAACGCTTGTGCTCTTGTATACATATTTACTTCCAAAATTTACAGTGAGGTTAGTTTAAAGCCCTTTTGTTTTTTGTTTTCTGGTATCTCAGCTACTATTTTTTTAGACTTTTCTCTGCTTTTCTGCAGAATAGAAACAACCATGCTAATATATAAGACTTAATTTCATGCCCTGTTATTTTCAATATGAACTATAGGAAGAATTTCAACAGAGCGAACCAAAGTGCTGGACTCTTAGTGACATGGAGGCAGGTCTATGATTTGGTCAGTATGTCTCTGGCCTCTTGGCATTTTCTTGGCCCCCGATAGGTGTTTTGGGAATGGCACTGAATTTCTTGTTGTACAAGCCATGAAGCCTCCGATTCACTTTCCTGTCTAGCCATCTCATAGACCTTACATCACTGAATAGACCTCTCAGTGATTCTCTCTCTGGGTCAAAAATGGAAGTCTCAGGAATGAGACTCATTTTCTTCTGGCCATGCATGAGCTATGCAGGAGTCATTATGAAGAGAAATATTTTTAAAATCGGCATGCAACGCATTACATCTCAGGTCTGCTATTCCTGAGCTTGCTGCCATCTTGTTTTTCAGCATCCGTTCGGCTTGCCTTCATTCAGATCCTCTCCTTTTTCTCCCTTTCTCCTACACATGTACATGGATGTGTCTTTTTTCTAAGACTCTCCCAAGAAGCCATCCACTGTTTAACACTTATAAGTTGTAACATATCATTTGCTATAAAAGAAGTATAAAACATTATGTAAAGTGACAAGAAAGAAGAGACTGAGGAAGAAGCTCACATTGGCTGAGCACCTACTATGCATGTGTTTAGGACTGTCTTAATAGTCAGTCCAGTACAAAGTTCTGACTGGAAAACCATCTCGCATGTGAGTCCTGCCTCTGCTACTTTTCCTGCCCTGCCTGGCCAGAGTGAGAACTCCTTCAGGGCTCTTGAGTCTCTGTTCCAAATTTTTGATGCCTGGCACCCTGGGCCCTGGCACATGTGAAAGCGTGGTTTGATCAAGAGATGAAAGGGTAAAGTCAGTTCTGTAGAGCTGGAGAGGAGGTGAGAGGTGACCAGGAGCAATACACCGTGCATGCTGTGGTCATGTGTGGAGCAGACTGTGCCTGGACTGGTTCTGTCCTCGCCACCACACTGTGCACTATAGCACGGACAGCAGAAGCCTGCGACTTCCTAGATCAGTCTCAAGCCTGAGGGTTCAGTCTGGCCTCTGAACCCCGATCAGCTGTAGTGTGCAGCCACGTCAGCTGCTGGCAGCACTGTACTGTGGCTCCAGCCACATCTCCCTGTGGGAATGACCCCAGCACCCTGCCTCCTTCCAGTAGCCTTTGTTGCATAGCTCAGAGATTTGCTTTCTAGGATACATTTGACTTAAACTCTTTAGAAAATCGAGAGATTTTTAAATTGAAAAAAAATTACCAGGGAAGCACGGCCTCACTATTTAAATAGCAAATGCTAGCGCCTCGAGAGACCGAGGTTTGCATTTTTCATGATGTCTAAGAGATGTGAAGACTCTCTGGAAGTTATATATTTAAATTTTGGGGGAAAAAAGATTGTGCTGGCAATTGTCTAAACTCAAGACAGCCCCAACCTCACTTTCAAGAGGAAGGTAGTTCGTCTTCTATACAAATGGCTCCAATGAGAGCGTCTGAGACGCTGATACAAAGATGCATCATCTGTGACGCAGACCTGGGCTGTGATGGATTTACCCATGTGGATAGACACGCACACTCTTTCATGTTCATTTCTGTGCTGTCCAAGTCTGTGCCAGTGGTTCCCCCTTAACAGTATCCTATGGTACAGCCCCACACACACTTAAATACATCTTCATGTGCTGCAATGATTTAAAAAAAAAATCTCTTAGGTTTTCGAATCTTTTTGTAGTTTTTAAAGTACACTCACTTTGTTTCTCACAACTGACGCTCACATTAACCTTACAAGGTGCACATTACACATGCCATTTTATTCATGATGGATCTGAAGCTCAGAGAGGTTAATTGCTGGTCCAGAGACACATGATTGTAATTGATGGAGCATCGTTCTTATTTACATCTGATGTCTTCTTGTCTCTGAAAGGAAGTTATACTTACTGTTAAAAATTTACAAAGTATAAGAATGGCATAAGGAAGAAGATGAAAATTACCTGAAATCCCACCACCTATTCAGAAATGCAGCTCATATTTTACATGAACATAATCTTAAGGTGAGATTATAATTAATTATACATGCTGCTTTATAATCTACATTGTTACTTATCTGCAAGTTTCCATACTGAATATTTCTGCTCTCTATAGTTTTTTTCAGCCATGGAAGCATCGTAGCATATGAGACACTCATAATTATTGTAATTTAAAACACACCATATTGTTAGCCCATGAAAGGTTGTATCTACACCTTTCTATATATCTCTGATTACTTCTGTCAATTAGAATCTGGAATTAGTGGGTCAGCCTGTATGTGTATTTTAAGACTTTTGATCTTATTTCTTTGGTCAGTTTTTGGTCAGAAAAGTTGCACTCCCAGATGTCTGTTTCACTATGTATTTCTCCACATGAAGCATAAAAATAACTTTTTAAACATTTTTTGTTGGTTTCTTTTTGAGACAGGGTTTCTCTGTGTAGCCCTGGCTGTCCTGGAATTCACTTTGTAGACCAGGTTGGCCTAGAACTCACAAAAAATCTGCCTGCCTCTGCCATCTGAGTACTGGGACCATGCCCAGCAACTTTTAACCTTTTTGATATTATAATTTACTTTAAATATCTCTGATTTGACTTCAGTACCTGATTATAAATATTATATCTCAAACCTACCTCTTTGTGCAGAATTAGTTTTATTTATACATGTATTCTTTCACATAATTCTGTGTGATCTTGTGGGAATCATTTTATCTCTGTGAGCCTGTTTCTCCATCATGAGTTAGAGAGGGGACATCCAGTTCTTTGGAGGTCTGATACAGTAATACAGAAAGGGGGGTTGTCGTGGAATGCTTCTTCATGTGTTACAAAATGCTCTCTGGTAATGGGTCTTCTTTTTACTGTGATAGAAACATGAAGGTGGCACAATGCAAGCAGATGAATGAACCCCCTCTGGAATCCTTCATTCTAGATATGTGTAATTTCTGTTCATCAGCTTCAAAGAGCACAGGGAATAGCATGGATTGGGACAGACTCACAGGCAGTGGGATTTCAGCACTGTCCCCATGGTGCTTATAATTGGTTTTTGTCTGCCCAGGGCATCTCAGTGGCTGTCACATGGATGAGGGCATCCAGAGACTTGGGTGAATTTAAAACCTCATGAGGCTGTTTCTTGAACTTCTCAGTACCTTATGCACAGGTCTGTCCTAGTGTCTTCTCATGAACTCATGTGGATGGACACCAGTGGGAAAATTAGGGATCAATATTCCGGGAGGCATAGATCCCCCTCAGAGTCCCATAAGTACTTTGGGGGATGTTGTTTGCTTTATTGCCTTGCTTTCCTCTTTAAAGATGGAATTTTTCTATCAGACCTTTACTGAATTCCTACTGTGTATCAGGCACAGGGAGCGGAAGATGAATTCCACACCCCTCCACAGCAGCACTGATCCAGTCAGCAGCTGATTGTCCCATGGTGCAGTCTGCCACATCATGGGGTGGCAGCCTTGCCTCAGGCACACACACACACACACACACACACACACACACACACACACACACACACACACACGTGTGTGTGTGTGTGTGTTTCTCCCCGGGTGGCCTGACAGGCAAGACACAAAGAGGATTTCTAATGAAATAAGCCAGTAGATGACATTTCATCGATCTGTGCAAGCAATGCCAGTGTAGTGGAGTCACAATGTCGGGATAATATGCAGACAAGAGACTCACAACACCATCAACACCACCCTCCTCACTCTTCCTTTGCCCTAGAAGATTCTTCCCCCAACCCAGTTCCCCTACCCAGTCTACTTGTCCCTTCCTTCATCTGACTGATGACAATTATCAACAGGTCTTTCAGCTCAAACCCTGTTTCCTCAAGAATTCTTCAATGTTCCATCAACCTAGGACAGATATATCCCTTCTATGCTCTTGTGCATGCATTTGCTACTTCTGTTGTAGGGCTTCTAAAGTGCGCTGTACAAAGAGTGGATACAACCTAAGTAACCACCAATGGGTGAATAAGAAAAATATGTATATTGTGTATATATATACATGCACATATGTAAACACAATCAAATATAGTCTTAGAAAGGGGAATCTAACACATCCTTCGATGTGGGTGAACCTTGAAAACATTTTGCTAGTTAAATAAAACAGTCATTAAAGGACAGATATTTTATGACTCATCTTATGTGAGTCCCAGAGTTGTCAAATCCATAGAGGCAGAAAGTGAAGTAGATGGTAGGAGATAAGCATGGAGGCAGAGTGACAGGTTAGTGTCTAAGGGGTATGTAGTTTCAGTTTGGGAAGCTGCTGATGTTCTGTATGGGGGTGGGGGTGATGTTTGCACAACAGTGTAAATCTACCCGAGGCCACTGCACTAAGTGTCTAAAACGACAGAGATTCTATTTTGTGTGACACGGCCATGTCACAATTGGCTGCTGCATGGCAGTGCATCTTTCTGTGTCGTTGGTTCCCTGTCCAGTATGGATGACGGTTTCCATCAACGTGTGTGCAGTGTTGCGCCATGTACCTTACAGGGAGAAGGTGCTTCCTTAAGGAAAACTGGTGGTTAGAACAGTTGGTGCAGAAGGTGTCACCTCTGCCGTGGCAGGAATGTATCCTCATTTACAGGTGAGGAAAATCAGGCTCAGAGATGAGGGGTGACCTGGCAGAACTCACCTGGGTGATAAGTGTTCAAGTCGGCATTGAAAGCCAGGTGGTGTCAGCTCCAATCCAAAAATATTCTTTTCATTGTGCCAGCCTTTATTTGCCGTCACTTTCTATACAGAGTTAGCGGGAACCAGCAGAGGCAGAGGCACGGGGGTGCGTGTGAAATGCCGCATCTCACATGGAGGATGAGTTTAGTAGTCTGCAGAGAGTGGGAAGGAAGAGGTAACAGAAGGGGGCCAGGAGGCTTCATGAGACGGGCACTTCCCCCTTGCCCTTTATTCTTTCCATGTAGCCAAACAAAGTGGAATGAGGAGATTGATTGAGCCATCCCTTGTTCCCCAAGGGCTGTGTGGAGTCCCCATCTCTTAGGTAATTTAAGCTAGAGGGGGTGATGCTGTAGGCAACAACAACCCACATGGCTGAGAATTGGTGCAGTGATTTAATAGGCCACTTTCTGTGCTAATCGCTGGTCTTCCTTGTGGGAACCTCCTTCTCTAGCTGCATTAAAAACTCCATTAATTTGTTTATATATAAATTCAAGCGGCTTGGGTTCTGTCGCACTTCAGAGAGGAGAGAGGTCCCTCGTTCAAGAATCTTCAGCTTGTACCACCCATCAGGACTGACAGATAAGAAAGATGTATTATGCATTTTATTACCTTGTCTACAGAGAGCAGGTGACAACTATAAAGTACATTCATGTACAGTATGAATACCTGTCAGGGTAATTGATAAAGCTGCCTGTAATAAGGGTAGCTGGAGTGGCCTTCCTAGAAGCTGAGGACTCTAAGTGCTTAGGGCAAGGAGAGGTACCAAATAAATCCAGTTCTTCAGAAGTCACTGGCCCTTAAAACAACAACAACAACTAACCAGCCAGGGTCTCTAAACCTGCCTTTCCCTTCCAAGTGTAATTATTTTATGTTGCAACTCATATCATCGGACACATTCAAATCAACTCAAATAAAAGAATGGCATGAATCTCACATTATTTGGTTAAAGCACATTTCAGGGCTGGAAAAGGTTTGAAATGGAGAGAGGCTGCTCCTACATTTAAATAGCAGAGGAAGATGAAGATGCTTGAAGAGACATAGACCCTGTGAAGATGGAAGCTGTTGGCCTTTGTTTACATATCCAGAGCAGTGTCAGGCTCTCTAGTACAATCTAGGTGAACTGCAGCTAGCTGGATGATAACATTAATTCCGACAGAAACCAAGAGGGATGCTTACTGAGCACCCACCATGTTTTCTGGTGTTTTTCTCTAAGGAACCTGAAGGAGCAGGTCCACTCACACTATCAGGTGACCGCTGTGCCCCAGATTGTTAATCTGGAAATGATGATAACATAAAACCCCAAGACTATTGAGAAAACCAAGCAAGTCAAACCTGCACAGTGCCCGGAGCATTCCTAGTGCACAGTGGGTGTTTCAACGAGTAAGCTGACAATAAGCAAGTGTCTCAGAGATGCTAAGGCTCGGGTTGTAGGGGGATGGAGAAGAAGTGGAGAGAAAAGCAACACATAGAAAGTTTGTCTGAAAAACACCATAATCAATATAATCAATGCTAATTATTTGTAAGATGATATATAGAAGAAAATCCCTAGCCTGGCGAGAAGGCTTAGCAGTTAAGAGTACTTGCTGCTCTGGTAAAGGACTGGAGTTTGGGTTTAGCTATGAGCATCCACATCATGCAATTCAGAACTGCCTGTATAACTCCAGCTCCAAGGGGTCTGATACCCTCTTCTTGTCTTTGAGCCCCCCTCTGGCCCAAGTGAAGAAACACAGCAATACATATTAATGTTTTAAAATCCCACTGTCCTGTGGTTGGGATGTAGTTCAGCGGTGATCACTTTCTTAGTATGTGGGAGGCCCTGAATGCGAGCCCCATCCCTAAAAAATAAATAAATATTAAAGAAGTAAAAATATATTAAAATGTGTCATTTTCCTGAGTGTTTTATAAGTTGGGCAGGAAAGGTAGAGGATTTCAGTGTCTTAGAAATATGTTTCGTGTGGTGGCATAAGCAAAATTGAGCTTAAGAGACCGGTACCCACCACCAGTCAAGGGTGAGTAGAGAAATATTCTGCAGATGTTAATCACCATATTTCCTACAGAAATGGCCAGTGGAGGGCCTCTTCTTGAACCTCGTCAATGCAAATGGCAACTTTGTCAATGCGGCATTAAAAAAAAAAAAAACTTCAAAAAAGAAGAACAAGCTAAACACCTACTTTTCACTGCAAAATGTCTAGTTTTCTCAGCCAAATGATTCTTCTCATCTATTTAGTTGCTTAATTGGAGAGAGAATAGGGCAGACACAGACACCAAAGCCGGGAGTCACTGGGCTCATTCCTGTAGGTACAAATTAGATCTGTGTGGCGGCTGCCGCCCCTCATTTTGCTGTCTGTAGACTGGTGTTTGTGCAGAGCTAGGACGAAGTAACTCAGACTTCTATTCAAGATAAATGCTAGTTCCGTTTTGTGCTGAAAGATGTAAGCCAGAGTGTAGAAAGGATTCTCTCCATGGCGCTCCTGTTAATTCATAGCAGTCAGAGAGCTGTAAAGAGCCACCTAATTACTTCTTCCTCCCCACTGTATATTTCAAGGATGGCAAGTATCCCAATAGGTTCAAGAGAGATCTGATATTAAAGCCACTGGGCTATAATCTTCTCTTCCCCACCATCTTGCAGCCATTAACTGTGTGCAATAGAGAATATTTGTCCTTACAACCGCCGCCTTTGTCCTTGGATTTCTTCTGCGCATCTATGAATTGGGGAGACACTAAATGGTCCTCTTTGCTCTGCTGGCTTCCATCTGGCTGCTTGTAAAATGGGAGCAGTCAGTCATGCAAACTGGTTACAGTTTGGAGAATACTGGAATGCCTTCTGAGGAAGTTTACTGTTCCTGTTTGCAGTGTGATTAAGCAACCCTGTGAGGGTCCCAGCCTGTCTTGGGAGGGAATCTGTGGAAAAATACCCATACTCTAGATTGGGAAACTGCAGAGCTTTGCAAGCACCAGCCACGCTTGTCATGGGTGGGCTTGCAGTTCATTAGACCTCCGTGTGGGTGGGAACTTGGACTTGAGCTATGGAGGAGGCAAGAGCAACTGTAGTCACTTGCCTCCTGGTCTCATGAGGACCCATCACTAATTTGGTACTCAGGGGCCCTTTGAAGAATGTCCAGTGCAACCCAGCTTACCACGGCTTTCCAACCAGTTGCCTGGTTCTTTGAGAAGCACCACAGGCCCTCACCCACAAAGAGAGGCCAAGTTTGCCACAAGTCTGAGGTTGCTCACATTTATGAACCCAGCTCAGAGAAGTCCTAGAGCTCACATGGTTCTTCCTCCTTCACCTTCTCCCACTGAATACTTCTTTCTTTTCTGAATGCATAGGAAGCCTCAGGTCATTCTTGAACAGTGCTATCCTGTATAGCAGCCACCAATCACATGTGGTCATTTTAGACTTAGATCTAAATGACTTAGAACAAAATAAAATATGTGAACTCAGTGTCTCAGTCATGCCAGGTAAGTTTTGAGGGCTGTGTAGTGTCAGTGGCTACCACATTAGAGTAGATACAAAACTTTTCCATTGTAACCCCAAGTTCTATTGTCTCTGGCTGCTCTAAAGTGTGCCTTACTCTTTGCACTGTATTGGAAATATGTCCATTGTTTCCAAGTTCCTGGGTTGCTGAGCACATTGAAATACTTAATGAACCCCTAAACAGTGTTCAAATTAGGTGTGATTTAATACCTCAGAAACCCAAGGCTTAGCGGTATTAAGTGACTGATCCAAAGAGACATGGCTGGGAAGTAGGGGTGCAGGGTCTGTCTGTGATGAAGCTAGCTTTGTGTTGACTATAGGTATCTTTGCATTAGGAGTAGAGACATCCTGTTTGCTTCTGATTGACATCTTTTGTGAGCCTATGAGATATGAATGGGGCTGTAGAATTGGGCTGGACACTAGAGTGTGGGGAGGATAATGGCAGCCATCCATTTCACATACTTTCCTTTAGTAAGTTTCTGCTTCACACTGGGTTGTATGTACCCTTCTGAATTCTCCTAATCATTATATAGTGTAAAGGCCATTCACATGTCTTCTATACATTTTTTTTTTTAAGAAAAGAAAAGTAAAACAGAAACTAAAGGTAATCAACAGGGTGATTAGCAAGTGTCAACCTGGAGTGAAAATTCAGAGGTCTGAACTGAGAAACAGGAGTCAGGACACCTAGTCTGGTTACCCTAAGCGACTGTATAGTCAGGTTTTAGCCTCAGTCTCCAAAGCCATGTCCTCAGCTTCTCCACATAGAGGACCTACGCAAATCCTCTTCTTGCATCAGGAAGGTAAACAGGGGAGGCTATCTGAGGGAATTGGATGTTTCAGAGCATGGAACTTATGTGGTCCCTGGAGAGCAGGCCTTGAGTAAAGGCCCACTCTTTCCCTCCACTACTGAAGAGCTAATCGATGCGGCAAATACACCTGATTGACTTCTTGTCACAGCCCCATTTCACAACAATGGACAACATCTTCTGTAATCTGAAAACTGATTACAGGCCTACGATCCTGATTTGCTTGCTTTTATAAAAAGACATAAATGGAATTTCTCTCCAAGAGTGAAAGCTTTTGTACTTGATTCCAATACATTTCTAAGGAAGTTCCTTTCCCACTCCTATTTTAAGCGAGTTTGTTAAATTATAGTAACTGAACTTGAAGATACAGCAAAGAAAAATTAGTACCATCTGTATTCCATCTTCGTTTATTAAGAATGCTAAAATAACAGTGAAAAGATGAACCATGATCAAAATGCCTATTCTATTTTCTTATATGACAGTAGTGGTTTATCAACAGATGAATTTTACCTATGAAGCGGATATTTTAAATCTCAAATACAGAGGGATTGAGAAGACGAGATGAGATCTCTGTGAATAGACCCCACTTCCATATTCACATTGTGGTCAGGGAAGGGAGTTTAAACAAGGATCACCAAGGCAGGGAGACCAGGTCAGTTTCCATAGAAACTGTGTCTTGCAGTGACTTTGAGACATCACCAAAAGCAGCAGGCAGTGTTCAGCCTAGAGTTGAGTTCACCCTAGGAGAGAATATATTTGAATTCTTTGGCCGTCCTCTCTGCCTTTGCATTTGTGACAAAGGGCACAGGACTTGCAAAGAGAAGTCTGGACTCAAGGCTGCACTGTACCAGGCAGATGCAAGAGAAGGCTTTCACACCAAACCTGTTGATTCACATCCTAACAAAGTACAATGGCTCATAGAACATCGTGTCGTCTGTTTTTGTAAAAATAAAAGGTAAGAACAGCATTTACATTTTGAAGCGATTTTTTTAAAGAGTACCAGTTCATCATGCATACATTAATTATAATGAACATCAGATTCCCTTATCCACAAATATGAACATATTACATTATGATCACACCTGTCCAATTACATATGATCTGTGCTAGAGCTGACCTCTTGCACAGAGGCGGTGGGTCGACAAAGCTGAAAGTATTTATCATCTAGCCCTTCACAGAAAAAGTTTGCCACCCCTGATGCTAAATTCTTAAAGTCAGTATTACTTATTTGTGTCCCAGTGTCCTCATCTGAGAAAGATGATGATAGTCCCACCCCGTGGCAAGTGTGCAAATTAAATATGATAGTAAAAGAACTCTGCACAATTCCTATACACAACAGATGCAAAAGAAATGGTAATATATGACTACACGGCAATTTGGGTCAAGTTAGTAAACTGTCAGGCTTCAGTTTTTTTTTTCATCTCTGTAATGTGGATACTACCTTATAACATTGTTTTTTTCCATCATGGGATAACCAGCAAGTAACAGTAATGGCCTGTGTTTATTTAGCACTGACAAGTAGGAAAACCAACACAAAGAATCGAAAAATGACTTACTGGATCGACTCGAGTAGTTAGTGACAGAGCTGAATCATGGAACACATCATCCTCATGCCTGTGGTTAGGTCTAAATGACAGTCACCTAGCCTCGGTGCCCACTAAGCCACACGTCTACACCAATTCCCTTAATTTTCTCCTTATCCCCAAAGTGGTAGCATCTTCATGCCTGTGGCTGTCACTGCCACCACTCTACCTTGTAGTCTGACTACATGTATCCATTTAAAATTTACTGCAATTGAAAATGTCTTTTCATCATCATTTCTAGGATGTGACTCTTTTGAGCTTGGGAGTCATAAGATCTTTTGCTCTTTTTACCCCCTATTGTCCAGCATGCTCCCTGGCCATTATTGGTGGTGAGTTAGTGTTTACTAATGCATTTATGAATGAATGAATGAATGAATAGACAATGAGATTTTTGTTAATTTTTTTGTATATCTTCTTACATGAGTCCCATTGGTCTTCGAGTGGCAGCATTGTTGTAAAACACGTGGTGTCTAGCTGTTCAGAGTTTAGTGAGCCTGTATGACACCTGGTTCAGTGAGCTTCTAAGACTTGAGACAACACAATGGCCCCCTAGTTGAAAGGGACCGTGCCTGCTTGCTCTGAACCTCTGCTAGGCTGTTTCATTCATAGATGCTCTTTGGCTTTTCAGCCATCAGAGGTTTTTCGTTCACAAGACTACAAGGTCAGGAATTGTTCCACTACTCCATCTTGGTGGTGATTCACCTGCTGGGCCAGAACAAAGCCCCTCCAGGGAACTATTGGAGGTTGCAGTAAGCCACCTTATTGAGTGTTGGCATAGAATGACTTGGTCTGGAGAGTCACAGTGGGGGTAACAGCAGTGTTTGGTCTGCAGCGTGTCCTTGACTCTCATTCTGCACACAGACCCTGAAGGTATTTGACACACTTAGCCTTCTAGACTAGACACAACTTCTTGACAGGCAGAAAGGAATCCTGAAATGAAATGGATAATTTTTCTTTCCACGTTAGACCCCAGAGTAAAAGAAAGTATGACAGCAATAATTTCATAATGACATCGCAGACTTTAATGTTAGACACTTTTAATATATCTATAAGTGTTTAATGAGTATTATTCTTCTTATTTGGCAGGCATTGAAACTGAGATTTCTGAGGTGGAAGCTATACATATTGAGTATTTCAGAGCCTGAAGCAGAGTTTAAGATCTTTGACTTCTGGTCACCTGCTTGAACCTCACTACAAATGAACTTTAGATGCAGGGCAAAGATGATACAGTCATTTCTCTACTCAACAATTCTTCATTGATCACCCATAATAAGCACAGGGTAATTATCAGTGATGGGACAAAAAAGACAAGGTCATAACCCTTATTACCCTCTGTCTCATGGGTAGTGTCAGGCAACAACAATGTAAATATATGAATAAAGTAATATCTGGGAGTGATAAGTACTATAATGCTTTTCTTTTAATTTAAGAATATGAGATGGGCAGTGACCAGAAGGGATAACAGAAATAGACTGGAGGGTTCAGACAGCATGTCTCTAATGAGGGAATACAAACTGGGACTTAAATCCTAGGAAAAGGAGAGATTAAAGGGAAGAGTGTTAGACACCTGCTGCCTGGTGCTTGTATTCTCAGGTGGAAATAGATGGAGAGGTGGTCCTCTCTGCTAGAGGGTGTGGCCTGCCCTTAGCTAGGACCATGCCTTCAGGTCAAGGGGGACTCAGGGACCAGATGGGTCACCCTTTCCTCTTATCCTACTTCTGTTCCACCTACAATATATTCATTCTCAAGGCTTGGCCTTGGCGTCTCCCCTGCTAGAACCCTCCCCTGATTCTGAGTGAGCAGCTCTCCCTTCCCCGAGCCTTTCCCTGCACTCTTCATTGGTTATTCTTACCAAATTTTTCTTATATGTATTGCTGCTTATTTATCACGATTTAATAAATAGTTTATTTATTAAATATCAAGATTTAATAAATCTTATTTATTATCCCTGCTGTATTTACCCAAATACAGTGTAATAATCAAGACAATACTGCTTGGGTTAGGCAGGCTCTGGACCAAGGCCCAGCTTTGTACTGTGATGCTAGACAAGCTGATCTCTCTAGATGACTGTGATGTCACCTGTAACTGGGTATAATTATAGTGCCCATAGCATAAGGATATCCTGGAAATGAATCCATGCCATAGAACACTTAGTAAATATTAAGTAACTGCTATAGGTATGGGTGACTATATGCCTCATAGCAAATTGCTCACTCCCCTTTATTAGGCTGAGGATTTGAGAGCAGAAACTATGTATTACCTACCCCAGGTCCTGACTCCAGTTGGTGCCAAATAAGTATTTTGAATGAATGAATGAACTTTTCTTTTTCCCTAGCAATATTATAAATACTATAATTTATATTGTTTTGGAACTGGATAGAGGTTTTACTGTCACTGAAAATTCAACTACTTTTTTAATCAATGAGATGAAGAGGCCAACAGTAATTAAGAGTTACACCTGAAGTTATAAAAATCTATTCAGGGTAAGCTTGAAAATGGGACCCGGTCCCCTCAGAATGGCCATGAATGCAGAAGATGGTCAGAGCCAGCTCTGAGCATCAGAGAACTCCACTCCCTGTGATGAATCAGAGCACAGAATATTCTGTGTGGTTAGAATACTCGAGTTCCTTGAGCATATGGAAATGGTGGCAGGGACTGATGTCACACATCTTTCTATCCCTAGCTGAGGGCAGAGAGTGGGACAGAGCAGATGTTCTGTGCGCATGTGATGAACGAGTGGACACATGTGGCCTCTTACTGATGGCTCATTAACCTAATGCGCCTCATGTGCAAATGGATGTTGAGGGTGATATAGCTCTGTGTCCTGTGTCACGGAGAGTCTTTTGTCATCTCAGGCCTCACTGTCACTGTGGCCTAGGAAGTAATATGCATTGATCCGCCCATGATTTGAAGGCTTGTGAGCACTTAAATGACACCTGGGCTTATTGACGTTGGCATAGCAAATTGTGTTTAGAGATCATTTAATGGCCTGAGATTCATGTAATCATGCAGGAAATGCTTAGGAACACCTACTATGTGCCCAGTACTTTTTCCTATCTTTATCATGAATGTGGAGAAATAATAGTGTCTTCCCCATATAGCTAGGAAGAGGACTGAACTCTGCATATGGGCCAGAGAGGGCAATGCTCAGCACATGGTAATTACTCAGCATCTTAGCATTTATAAAATACATGGAATCATGAGCTCACGGTAATGGCTGCAGTCATGCAGAGCACTTAGAAGGATCCCAGCCTTACTTTCAGTTCTCCTATCACCATGCTATTGTAAACTCACACTCAGTTTCCATCCAAATAGTGTTGTTGGGAAAGCCCAGCCTTACTAAAGGTATTTGTCCCCTGGCTTCCACCCCAGACTGTGACTTCATACCTGGACTGCCCCGTGACTGCTCCTTCTGAGCCCAACCAGTGGTTTCCATAGAGGTGGACATTTGTGTTCTTACCTAAATTTAAATGGCCACCATGGAAACCATCCTCTGGACTTCCACTAACTAAAATACATTTAAAATACATACTGGTCGTCAGTTCTGGTCTGGACTCATCCAAGCTGTGTCAAGTTCTTCCTGAGACAGTGCTTTGGTGTACTGTGCTCTGAGCAGGGGTCTTTTTGTTCTGCCTCATTAGCTATAGAATATCTCAGGACTGATTCTGTATTTATGCTCCTAAAATCTAGCAATGGGGTCATGTATAGATTGGTTACTCATGTGTGTTACTTCAAAATGACCAATGGATTGATCTTGGGTAACAATGTGAAGAAAATCACTTTATGTTTCTGGTCTGCAGTAACCTCATCTGTAAGTCAGACATGTCAGACACAATTCTTCCAACCTCATGTTAGCCTGGTCAGCCAGCCCTGTGCAGCTAGAACCCCGATTCCCTGAGACCTGGATAAAATCAGTGTCTGACAGCTGCCTGCTATCTCCTACCTTCTGTCTGGCTTTATTTATTTAATTTTTTCCAATGTTCATATTTATCTGATTTCCCCCTCTATCTTATCTGTGAGTCTTAAGGACAAGAATGGAATCTTTTTTCAAGGCAGGGTTTCTCTGTGTAGCCCCCCAGCTCTCCTGGAACTTGTTCTCTAGACTAGGCTAGCCTCTAACTCAGAGATCCTCCTACCTCTGCCTTCCAAGTTCCTGGGATTAAAGGTGTGCACCACACTGCCCAGCTAAGAATGGATTCTTACTGACCTCAATTTCTCCCATGCCTAACACCTGGAAGGAGCCCAAAAAATGAAGAGTGAGTGTGTGCCACACTTTTCTCCTTTTAACAACTTTATGCCTTTAAATGGACCTCCTTTTCCTATCATTGAATCAAAGAAAAACCACTCTGTATTTCTCATGCTTTTTTCTCTCTGAAGCATTTTACTATATGAGTGGAAATTCAAATTTTTGTGATTTGCAATCCTGCCTGGCTGTCCCTAGACAAGACAGGAAGAGGAAGCCCCGCCCTACCAACTGGAGCCCTTTGGGGCTGATCCAGACCCATGTACATCAAAGATGGCTTGTGCTGGCTGTTTATAAAAGAGCTCCATGCCCCGCCAAACTCAGGGAATGACCTAAAATTTGTGATGAAGCTTTTAAATTAGGCAAACAGAACACTCTCTCCTCCTACCCCCTGTGCAGGAATGGTTTTAATGAGCCTGTGCCTTGTGAAGATTAAAGGAACTAAAATCCCCCCTCCCCCAAACTCTCAGTGCAGAGAAAACACTGGGGCTGGGGGAGGTGTTGTCAGAGGAATAACTGAGCAGGAAGAAAGATTTCAAGACATCAAATAAATATCAAATAGCAGGAGCTCTCTGTGCCATTTAAGATCTTGTTTCTGTTGTAGAAAAGGTTAACCCAATGTGAATACTGTTTCCTAAGAGAAGGAGAAAGAAACTAATAGACTGGAGTTCCTGCTAGGGGCCTCGGAGAACATGATACTCCAGCAGGACAGGCACTGGTCTTTGCAGGGGACATGGTCAGGATCCAGAGGCTCGTGAGGTAAAGAGATCCACCAGCCTGGGGACACCAGAGAGACAGCATCAAGCCCGGATGCGACTGTGTGCTCTTTCCCCTAAGCCAGTTGAAAAGAGGATCAGGAATAGCATCCATGCCTGCTCTGCTCCGGCCCCATGTATGCCCTAGAAGGAAATGACATCACTTGTAAAATTAGAACATGAAAATTAAAATGGAAAAAATTTTAAAGGGAAAAAAAACTTTAGGGAAAATCAAAGTAGCACAGTGGAATCATGCTGAGTGTTGGAGGCTGTCTCCACACAGACTGTTTAATTGGCGTTGTATTTTGAGGGCTAGATTAGAGGAAAAAGAAAAAGGACAGTGTTCAACCTGATTTACATGAAAATGAGAAGAAGGGAAAAGTGGGATATTAAAATGTGTGAGTTGAATCCTTAGATCTCTGAATTGTGAGTGGCACATGGTAGAACTTTTAAATTGGCTACATTGCTTTAATTGAAATATAGAATTGTAATAACACAATGTGACAGGTGCCTATAGGAGGGCCTGGTAAGGGAAGAGGGCTGAAGCTGCCCCCACCTCTCCTTGAAGCAGCAGAAACAGAGATGGAAAACACATACAAAGACACATTCATACAAGCATGTGCACATGTACACACATACACACACACATACACACATGCACACATGCACACACATGCACAGAGGCATACACAGGGAGAGAAGCACTTGAAAGGGCTTTGTTCTTTTATAGGCTCTTTGAGGCTTGCTTTATTGAAAAGTATTTTTATTCTCATTCGCTTCAGGGTCCAATTAATCCACCTCATTCCACCCCAGTTCCCAGCATGCTCTTGCCATGGGGTATTTTGCATCAATTAGGGTATTTGTTGTACAATGGGTGGAAGGAATGAAATGTGTAAAAAATATCCAGGTTTGTTCACAAAGACCCCAAACCTGTGGATGCTCTGTCATAGGGTAGTTGGTTCCAGACATTCCCCCTTTAACTCTGCATGGCTGTGATCCCTTTCAAATGTGAGCAAACAGGGTGTAATTGAGGGGACTTGACCCAGAGGCCATCTGGGGAATGGGTTTAGGAATGAGGAATGATTATTGTGAAGGTCAAGAAGGAGCCTAAGACAAGATGCATTCTCATTGACCAATCTCTCAAAGTCTCAGCCCATACCTGTTGGCAGGACTCACTCCCTGGTACACTCTTCCATAACCATTGATCATGACCTCATAATCTCAAATCTCCTCCTCCTCCTCCCAAGACCTAGCCCTAATGTCACCATGCTTGTGCAATTTAAAGGTCATGATGCAGCCATCACCAGCTCCACCTTATTAAGATAAGTGGAGGCCCAGGCAATGTGTGAACACTGCTCTTCTCACATGAGCTTTACCACAAAGTCTGGACCTGAGAAGTTCCTTACCATATTCCCACGGCTTTCTTCACCATAAGACATAGATTCAAATAACAGACCATTATTTAAAGTAATTGACACCCTCCTGGCCCTATTTCCCAGCACTCTTTCGCTTCCTGTCAGCCCATTTCAGTGTTAAAAAGAAGTGAAATGTCATTTTAAATTTAAAATGATCCCCTCGAGGTTATGGCAGTATTCCTCCTTGGATGGCTTGTGATGAAGGAATATCTATTTGTTTTTCCTGTCTATTGGTGTCAAGAGCCTTGGGTGCAATGGTGCACACGTCGGCCATATAGGACTCACTATGCGAATATGGCAAGTGGCCAGACACAGCTGTGTGCTGTTTAGTGAGATATGACCATGAAGATCACTGTTGCTATTCCAGCAAAGCTCTAGGTTTCTCAGTGACACTATACTTAGAATAGTAGCAGGTTGTAGAGCAGTACTGCACTGCAAAGCATAAGACTTGTGTTCAGGACAGTATTGGCTTCTTACGCCAAGGCCAAGTCTCCTCCAGGGGCATTTGTCTCTAACCATTTATCTATCCATCTGCACAGACCAGATACTTGATGTGGTTTGAAATTTCCCCATAGCCCTATGTGTTTGAACACTTGATCTCCTGGCACTGTTTACGAAGATGGTAGAACCCTTAAGACCTGGTACCTCACTGAAAGAAGTGGGTCCATGAAAGAAGGCATTGGGGTTTTGTATTACATGCTACTTCCTGTTTACACTCTGCTTCCTGACTTCTAATGACCATTTATATCCTGTTATTGCCCAAATACCTGTCCTGCCATGATGGACTATAGCCCCTCAAACTGTAAGCCAAAATATGCTCTTTGTTAGGAGATATTTTATCAGAGCAATGAGGAAAGTAACTAACATAGAAAATTTATAGTGAGAAGAAGAGCATTGTCATAAACCTGGCCATGTGATTCTTAGATATTTGAAATTGAGTTGAAGGAAGAATGTGGAAGACCTTGGAAGTTTGGTTAGAAGCACCCTAGTGTCCAATAATCAGTGGTTAATGGGCCTTTCTGGTGGATATTTACAACAGAATGTTAGTAGAAACATAGACAGAGGAGGCCAGTTCAGGATGTACAGGAATGATACTGGGAACTGGGCTACACTGTATTCTGGCAAGGAATATTCTATTCCTATCTTGACAACTTGAATGAGGCTGAATTAAAAAGTAATGAACTAATGTTTGGCAGAGGATATTTGAAGGCAGAAAAGCATTCAGGCTGTGACATGGATACCACTTGCCACTCTTAACCAGTGTCTTGGTTCCTATTCTATTGCCATGACAAAATACCATGATCATGGCAACTTACAGATAGTTTATTTGGCTTGCAGTTTCAGAGAGTGAGTGCATGACTGCCATGGTAGGAGCTTGGCTGCAAATAGGCAGGCATGTTGCTGGAGCAGTAGCTGAGAGCTTGCATGTTGAGACAAAAACATGTAAGGCAGAGAGAGCTAATTGGAAATACCACCAGCTTTTGAAACCTCAAAGCCCGCCCTCAGTGGCACACTTTTTTCCAACAAAGCCATGCCTTCTAAGCCTTCCCAAACAATTCCAACAGCTGGGGAAAGCATTCAAATATATGAGCCTTATGGGGCATTGGTGATTATTCTCCCTAAAGAGAAACCTGTTCATCATGACCAAAAAGACCCATCTCTCAAATGCTGCATATGAAATTTTAAATTGATTTGAAAGGAGAGCCTGATCTGAGAGTGCAATTGAAAGATTTCCCTGCTCAAAAAACAATTGCCTTGGAAACTATGTCCCCAGGGTCATTGGACAGAACTGTGGTCTAAGGGGACAAGGCTCCATTCTGAGCTGGCAGCAGAATTTGGCAATGTCATCTCTATGATACAGTCTTATAGGCATAGAAGGTACAGTGTTGAGAGACTCATGGAGTCTTATGTCAGAGTTCTAGAGGACAACTGATGCAGGCAATGTGTGGCAGGGTCAGAGGGCCCCTAAAAGTCCATCATGTGATGCTGTGAAGGTGAGGCCTGAGTTACAGTGGAGTCTCCAGGATGTTGAAGATGCCAGCACCATGTTTCCCATGCTGAGGAAAGCTGAATATAAAGGAACAGATTGGTCCTAGAGAGGGGCTATGGGTATTGCAGGTAGCAGAGCTGGAGGGGTGGTGCTACTCAAGCCCTTTGGAGTTTGCATGATCCCATCATGATTCCCAAATGCTGGACATGGAGCTGCAGCATTCAGTGTTTTATCTACTGAATTTTGTCCTTGCTTTGATAAAATGTTTTCTTCTTAAGCCCCAATTCTTCCTTTTGAGAGTGAGAATATTTACTCTTTGGCATACCTCTATTTTGATATTTTAGCCCCCACCCCCAGTTAAGAGGTTGCTTTGAGTCTCAGAAGAGACATTAGACTTTTGAACAGTGTTGAGCCTGTTAAAGACTGTGGGGATTCAGAAAGTTAGAAATCATGCATTTTGCACCATGAGATGGCCATGGCCTATGGGAACCAGAGGGTAGAATGCTGTGTTTTGGAAGTGAAATATCTCCCATAGTTCTGTTTTGAACGCTTGGTCATCTGCTGGTTCTGAATATGTGGTTGAACCTTTTGTGGGTGGCGCCTTACTAGAGGAAGTATGTCACTTGGGAGGGGCCTTAAGGTTTTGTAAGTCCCTACTTCCCGTTCACTTATCTGCTTCCTGGCTGCAGATGTAATGTGAGAAGCTGCCTCAGGGTCCTGCCATGTCTTCCCCGTCATAATGGACACTGCCTCCTCAAACTGTAAGGCAAAATAAGCCCTTTCTTTCTTAATGTCAGGTATTTGTCACTGCATTGAGCAAAATAATCCATATACCTGATCACCATATTTAAGTTTGTTTCCCACCAATCTCTCAAATCCACCCACATTTCCTCCTGACTGTGGCTCCTCCCATCCCCTTTCCTCTGGATACTACATCATCCTCCTACCATATGTCCCTACTGTGGCCCTTCTGGACTCATCTAAATCTGTCCTTCAAAAATCAAGCCACAACAATCTCTTTAACACACAGTCAGCATGTGGAAATTGGCTCTAAGATCAAAGCCTGTAGAGGACTCTAGTCTGTTATATAAAATGAAGCAGTACCACATATAACCGATGCGTATTCCGCCATGTTACTTATAATACATGATGCAATGTGAGTGCCGGGAAAAATAGATGTTACACTGCATTGTTTAGGGACTAAGGCTAAAAGAAATAAAAATCTGAATTGTTCAGTACAAACACATTTTTTGGGTGGGAAAATTTTGGTCCAGTTCATTGAATCTATTAGTGTAGACACCCTGTTGTGCTTTCTTTCTGCACTTGAGGTTAAATCCCAAAGCACTTAACATGGCGTAGAGTTCTGGGGCCCTAGCACCTGCATGGCTCCTGTCTCAGCTGAATCGTGCACTTCACTTTTTATTCCACCCCCTCCTGCTGATCCTTTTAGCTTAGCATCTCACCCACTGACTAATGGAAGCACCTAGCTCTTTGCTCTCGGGACTCCATGTTAGGTGAGGAGAAGCAGAGATCAACTAATAATAGTGCCACTTTGTCCATTTTCTCTGGAAAGTCCTGGTGTGGGATGTCTGCAAACCAATCATAATGATGATGGCCCCCATCTCCTCTCTCTGTGCTGGGCTGCCTCAAGGACTGAGCTGCCTTCTTTTCTTAGTCTGTGTCTGCTTCCTGGACTGAAATTTCCTTAGCCCTGGCATCAACCAAAAATAGCTGAGCCCCGTTTCCAAGAGGCACCAAGTGCATTCTGGCCTCCTGTAGCATGTGCAATTGGAAATCTGCTTCTGGGGATAAATGAACTATTCAAGAGATGAAAACCATCTTTCCTTTGTAAAATAGGCAGCAGAGAACCCCTGAACTCTGCATCCTCATGATACCCTATACTTTGTGTCAGTGGCCTCCACTGGAAGCAGGAAAAGCTATGCAAAGAGAATGAAAGCCTCTCCACGAAAATGGTTGGGCAGGCTCTGGTGGCAAGAAAAATCCACAGGCTGTAATTATAGATTTTTGTTTGTTTTAAATCCTGGCGCTCAATCTATGAGCTCAGTTTAATAATAAAATACTAGAATTATGCATGCAAGTGCAAATTTGGTATCATGTCAGTCACTTCCAAACACTATTTACAGGATGGAATCATTACAGTGCATTAATATGATGAAGAGGCAGGGTAGCCCAGTTCCATACACTCTGCGAGCATTACGAGAAGATTCTGGCTGGAGCGCGCCCCCCCCCACCAAGAGTTTAAGTGTAATGCAAGCCATCTTTATGTCACATGAGCTTCACTGTTGAAAGACTGTAGTTCTGCGTTTGCGAATGTATGTAGCATTGTTGCTGATAACTTCGAGGAGGAAAGGAGAGAGGAGAAACTGAGGCTGGTTATTGTTACTAAAGCCAAGACCCTCCAAGCACTCCTCTAGGCAGAATTTTGTCTGCAAAGCTCACTTCATTGAAATTCCATTGACTCTGGCTGTACCACTGCAGTAGATTGAGGGGCTCATTGAACACATGGGCTCTTGTTAGTCTCTGATTTAGGTGGCAATGGAGGATAGTGATTCACTTAATATTATTATTTTTGTTTTGTTTTATTTTTGAGACAGAGTTGCTACATAGCCCAAGCTGGCCTGGAACTCCCTGTGTTCCCCAGGCTTGCTTCAGACTCAATCCTCTTCCCTCACTGTGATGTGTGATCCCACTGATACTCTTGGTCCTCTAAAATCACCTTGGAAACAAACCTTGAGCATGTTTATAAGGGGTTGTCTAGGTGGGGTTAAGTGGGGTAGGAAGAGCCATCTTAACTGTGGGTGGTACCATCCCATGAGTAGAGGTCCTAGACTAAATGACAAGGAGGAAGAGATCTGCGCACAAACACCCATCATTCTCTGTCTCCTGACTGTAAGTGCAGTGTGACCAGCCGGCCTCCTGCTCCTCTGGTGTGCTTTCTCCTCTACGAAGGCGTGTATCCCCCAGAACTGTAAGCCAGACAAATCCTTCTTTCCTTAAACTGCCCCTGTCGGGTGCTTTGTTCCTGTGCTAGGCTCACAAGCCTGCACTATGGTGACGGACATGCCATCTCAACTTAAAGCAAATATCTTAAGCCATACAACCAAGATTCAACTCTAGCCATGTTACATACTATCTCAGTGGTTTTGTGTTGGTATTTAACTTTTTGGTGCCTCAGTTTCCTTATCTGTAAACTATGTTAACTTGACACTAGCTGTGATTATTATCCCATAGAGTTTTTATGTGGACTAAGTAAATATAGCCCCAGAAAGGCTACCGGTTCATAGGAAATGTTCCCTGGATGCTCCCAGCCTTCTTTCTCTCTGTGTCCACAGTGCCCAGGATGGTATTTTGGGGAGAGACAGTGACTAAGCAGTGTGTGGGGTACTCAGAAGCATCACCAAGCAGCAGAGCTATGATCCACTACATGAGTTGCTTATCTGAACCCATAGTTTTCTTTTTATGTTGGTGGCTCTGCCAGAATGCAGGCCTCTCCTTTGTTAGAAGTCGAGGCTGCTCGGAGATGATTGGACCTGGTTCAGATAGCTATCGAGGGAGACAAAGAGGTTTGCACATCAGGGACCAAAGTCAAGCCTTTGAGAATGTGCAAAACTGAGAATTGATGCAGAAGTCATTATTAACTCACACATTTAACAGGATGTTTGCCTCTCAACAAAGGGTGACTAATTAATGTAGCAGTTGATTATGTGGCTCCCTTAATTTGTTACTGGTTTTCAAATACCAAAATAATTACATCACCAAAGGAGGACAGTTGCTAGAAAGTCAGTTTACAAAAGAGAATCAGAAAGGGTTGTGTCTGCTGGTTCCAAGTCCTGTTTGGGCATAGCTTTGTATTTCGCTCTGACTTGGCAGCAGTTCACAAGTCCCAGGAGTAGAAATCAAACCCAGTTTCTGCCAATGGTGAGAAAGATGAGGGTCTCTCACACACAGTGAGCTGGTGTAGAGGAGCTGTGCCATCAGGGTGCCTGAGTTCAGATCCTCACTGTGCCACTGGCCAGCCCTGGAAATGCCTACTGATGTGAAAGCTGTAAGGGTTAACTATTTCTGACATAGAATAGGGGCTGAATATACTTAATATAATTAATAATCATCAAGTACCTTCTAATTTTCTTTCCAGCCTTATCTCCTGGCATTTTTCACTATGATCCTTATTTCCTGAACATCCCAGCCCCCCGCCCCATGGTACCCATCTCTCAACTCTTCTTCCCCACTGCAGCTTGCCAAGTTCCCATTAGCCTTTTAATCCTAACCAGATTTCTGAATCTTCCCTTCCTCTTCCAGGAATCAACTCATGGACACTCCTTCTCTATGGTGCTTTATCCCTTGAAAATATTGTTGCATTGATTTAAAATGTTATTACCTCCTCATGTTTTAGCATCTCTGTAATCAGGATCCACTTGATAGATAGCCGTACAGCTCATCCATTATTTCATTCTGCATCTCATGTCCTTCTTTCCCATGTCTTTGTAACCTGAAGGAACCAGAATCTGTGTGCTAGCTTTCCACTCTCAGTAATCAGACAAAGTATTCAATCAAGTTAGAATAAAAGAACAAACAACATAAGCGGTGTCTGATTTTATTAGGCGATACACAGTCTCTGTATAAATACTAACATCTTGAAAATGACAACAGACAGCAATAGTATAGCACTTAGTATGTGCCCAATCCCATTCAGAGCACTCATAGGTATTAATTAACCTGCTTCATCTTCACAATAATATAATGAGCTAGAGTCTATTTTTATTTTCATTTCACAGATGGGGAAACTTAACACATGGAGGTTAAGCAAGATTCTCAGGATCCTGTAGCTACTGAGATGGGATTTGAACCCAGGTTATTTGGCATTCAAGCCTGCACTTCTAATTCTTTATCACTGTTCTTTTACTGTGTGATTGTAGATTGAGTTCATTCTTTTTAACCAGGCATATCACCCACAGTTTGTCTGGCAATCCATCCTGTTAACCTGTTCTTAGACTGCCCATTAAGATAGGTACCATATTAACACCTGGTTCTCTTCCATCCTCTGCCTGCAATCATAACTCCTTTTCTTTACCATCAGTTCAAATATAAAACTGACTTCAAACCTCATCCCAACACATCCTCAACATGTCTTTGGAGTAGCCTTGAAAGTTATCCATGTGCCAGCAGCTATTTTATCCCCATGTCAGAATTTCTATCCTGTTAGCTTTTTCTGAATATCTCCATGATAACCTGTCAACTGTGTGAGGATAGGTTGGTCTTAAATATCTTTGTGTTCCCCTCCAAACTCTTTGCATGTTAGTAGTCCCCAAAGTGGTAAGGACTAAATGAAGGATTAAAGGTGTCCATAAGGTTGGTTGCATATGAGAAATCACATCTATGTCTTCAACCTGTGATATTCACATTGCACTCATTTGTCACTCAACTTACATGTATGGAGTACTCATGCCGACCCTCCAGCTGCCATGGCTATTAATAACAGCCACTGAAGCGTACTGAGTGCTTGTTGTTTCTCAGACATCCCTACACTAGCTGCAGTTGTCCTTGGTTCACTGTAGATAAGACATGCAAACTCTACACATTTTGTCTTACAAGCATCTTAGACATATGGTCTGTCTGCTTTCCTTCATCCTTTCATGCCCAGGAGTTTCTGTCCTTTAAATATTCAGCAAATATTTTCCAGCGGGCTAAGTGGATTGACCCATGTTTCTGTTTGCAAAATGGTAGTCTGCCCCCAACCCCCCAAGATTCCAGTATTCTCTATTACTCTACCTTGGGTCTTCCTGACAGTCCAGCTAAAAAAGAAGTTTGGGGGTTGATATGATGGCTCAACAGAGACACTTGTCCTCAAACCTAATGACTTGAGTTTGATCCTTGGAACCCACTCAGTGGAAGAAGAAAACCAACTCCATCATGGTGTCCTCTGATGTCTACCTGCACATCCAGGCATGCACTTATACATGAATAAATGACATAGATTTAGAATAAATGTTGAAAAGTTTTAGATTAAAGATAATGTTTCCATAGTAACTGTCTGTTGGGTGAAGATAGAACGAGAACCCACTTCACTTACCTCCCTGTCTCTCCTCTTCCTCTTCATCCTTCTACTCCCTCTATTCTTCCTCTCCCCTTCACCCCCCATCCATTTCTCCCCCCTTCTCAATGATCCAACCCCAGGCAGTTGAGATTCTGTGTACCTGGTATGTAAATCTAGACAGTCCTATTTCCATTACTTAGCTTTCAGTTTTCTAACAGACTCTGGGATCGCTTCATAGTTTATAGAGTGTTGATCTCTTTCTTCTAATCCTCCACTTGTCTTTCACATCTCTCACCCCAGCCAAGCCATGATTTATTCAGGATAAACAAGACAGTTTTTATAATACAGATTGTTCACACACACCATGCACATACACACACACAAAGTCCACATACATATACCAGAGAGAGAGAGAGAGGGAGAGGGAGAGAGAGAGAGAGAGAGAGAGAGAGAGAGAGAGAGAGAGAGAGAGAGAGAGAGCGCGCTCCTATTTTTGGCCCACTGTGTTCTTGATAAATAAATTTTAAATAGATGATGATGAATTAATACATAAGGTAGATTGAGTGATATTTCAATCACCTGGACTGCACAGAGCTACTAGGGACAGCCCAGCCCTCAGCTTGCCCTGGTCTTTAAGTATATGAGAGACATTGCTTCATACCTTGTAGCTACATCTCTCCTGTGTTTTCAGCCCTTGCATTTAAGAGTCAGGTGGCCATATATGACTGCACTTCTGTGGTACTGATCAGAGCACACAAGCATCAACCACAAACCCAGACACTTCTCCTGTCTGGTCAACTGCAAGGCTATTGGATTGGAATGTAGCCAGTGGCTCTCAACCTGGGATTGTTGTATGCCATTGATTGGGTCTGTACCAACCCAGGCTTGTACGCAGCTTCAATGAAAGATGAACCTTTCCTGTAGCAAGCCACTGCCAGTTAATGGTCATCCTCAACTATCAGAATATATAAAGCCATAGGTCTTAAGGGTACAGGCTGTTAGCAGTGTGTTTGCACTTAATTTCCATAGCAGAAATGAATTGTTTAAATTTTGTGTCTGTTTGTCTTTATTCATCCCGGTGGTCAAGACTTTTCTAGCACCTGCTCATTGCCAGACATTGGTCTAGTTGTTGAAAAAAGAGCTCACTGCCCCTGCCTTCCTGGCACACAGACCTAGCTGGATAAACACAAGCAAGAAAATTACACTGCAGTGTGATAGGAAAGTCAGAGGAATGAAATGGGAACCAGTAACGGGGATGCCAGTCCAAGTTTGGGGCCCTTTGACCTGTGCCTTGGAGATGTATAATATTTGTCTTTATTGAACAAATAGATAGTAGTCAGCTAATATGTAACAGATACTGTGGATAGAGTAGTTGAGCAAGACACACAGACAATAAATAAAGACAAACAAACAAATTAGTTTCAGAGACTCCTGAAAATTACAAAGTCAACTAAACATGTCACATGCCAGGTCTTTACTGAGTGGAGAGGCTTAGGCTTTGGAGATGGGAAAGGGGTTTGTGAGAGGCAACCTGGGAAGGCAGGTTTATCAGCCCCTGTGGGCTCTGGTTTGGAGACCTGGTCTAAGGGAGGCTTTCCAGATGAGAGGATGTGAGGCAGAAACAGACAGGCTTCATTTTTATGTCTAATGTTGCCAGGATACTCAACTTTTCTCTTGCTGGATTTAATTTTTCTTCACGTACTCTTGCTTGCAGCAGGGAGTTTAAATATATCTCTTCCAGAAGAGGTATCTATTATTGGACTTGAGTGTTTTTATTTTAGGCATTTCGGAGAGCAGCGTTCTGAGAACAGGCGAGAAAGATGAACAAGTAAGCTTTTAAGCAAAGAGGTTGATGATAGGAAATTGATGTACTTTATGGATCTGCAAGAACCATGAGCCCCAGAGTCCAAAAGGCCTGGTGGAAGTCCCAGGGCCCTTCATTTCCGACTGGCTGATCGTATGCCAAGATCAGCCTTGTGGCTTCCACATCCTTGTCGTCACCTGCTGGTGTTAGTAACTTGAGTCCTGCTGGCTTATTAGGCTCTGGTGGCATATTGCCTGCATATTGTGAGCATGGTGACTGGGGAGAAGAAAGCATTCGGGGAACATCATCAGCTGTCAGCTGTCATGGGAGACTGCTCTCATTCTCAGCTTCATCTTCCTTACCGTCATCATCATTGGTGGATTTATTTTGTGAGAAGCATTATTCTTCCCTGTGGGAGCGATACATTTTTTCTGGGGGCTTGGCTTTTACTTATATGACAAATTACAGGTAGCTTATTGTCCTCAGCATGTCAAGGTGTAGATCCTCAACCTGGCATTTGAGGTTCTCTTTCATTTGTGTCTAAATAGTGTTTCCTCTTCTTATGGCTGCTCACTCCCACTATGCCCCAGAATTCACTCCTCATACTCCACCTTTGTGCTTTCATACATGCTGATTCCCACCCATTGCAGAACGTCCCTCTGCTTAGAGTAATAAATGTTGAGTCCCTACTCTGCGTCCGTTATTAAGGCAGACCCTTTACAGAGGTGATCCCGATCTTCACCCCTAAGAAGCAACTAAGACCCAGGAATTTCATCCCAAGCACCCAGGAAGCATAGGGGAGAGTTGGAGACATCTTTGTGTTTTCTCACAGTATTCTAAGATGGGCCTCAGGACTATTCCCTCCACCTGTCAGACAAAGGGTGAAGAGCCACAGCCTCACTGGGCCTCAGTCCATGATGATCAAAGTAGGAAGACAAACCTTTCAACTGAACTGAAGTAGAGGGGCACACTTGCCAGGAATCCCAGGAAACTCATGAGGCCCTTGCCCCATGGTAGCGAGGGTGGGGTTAGTGACCCACCACTATGAAGAGACCACATTGCTTTTCTGAGACACATCTACTCTCACTGGAATCCTGCCCTGCGTCTGGTCTTGGTGAACATTCAGAGTGAGTGCCTTGTGAGACTACAGTTTCCTCAGAGCCAACCAGGTCAGCTGAACCTGAGGGAGACGCTGAGTTCCAGCAGGTAGGGACATTGTAGGTCAGGACAGCAAAGCTGTAGCCAAGAAGAGCTTTGAACAGGAAGTCGCTGACTGGTTAGAAGCAAGAAGAGCCAAGGTGGGTGAGGCTGCAGAGTGCAAGTAACTCAGGAGAACACACTGAGACAGAGGCTGTATGTGCTCAGTGCTAGAATGTGCTGGTTAAGCCGGGCGGTGGTGGCGCACGCCTTTAATCCCAGCACTCGGGAGGCAGAGGCAGGCGGATCTCTGTGAGTTCGAGTCCAGCCTGGGCTACCAAGTGAGTTCCAGGAAAGGCGCAAAGCTACACAGAGAAACCCTGTCTCGAAAAAAAAAAAAATGTGCTGGTTAATTTTTCTGTCAGCTTGACACAAGCTAGGGTCAGCTAGGAAGAGGGAACCTCAACTGAGAAGATGCCTCTTTCAGATGGCTGTGTAGGCAAGACTCTGGAGGCATTTTATTGATTAACGATTGGTGTTGGAGGACCCAGCCTACTATGGGAAGTACCAGCCCTGGGCAGGTGATCTTGGGTATAAAAGAAAGCAGGTTGAGCAAGCCAGTCAGCAGCACTCCTCCATGGTCTCTGCTTTAGTTCCTCCATCCAGGTTCCTTACTGCAATTGCTCTGCTTACTCCCCGAGATGATGGACTGAGCCGTAAACCAAATGAGCCCTTTCCTCCCCAAGTTGCTTTCGATCATGATGTCTTTGGAACAGCAATAGAAACCAAACTAAACCAAGGGGAAAGATGCTGGCTTTTCTTCGGTGAAACAGCTTTGGCAAGAGACGTTCACTTGCAGTTTAGTCTTGGAATCCAAATCTGTAGACTGCTGCAGCCTGACTACCTAGATCAGCCTCCAGATTTGCCTCTTGCAATACTGGTGTATCCTGAGAAAGGGAGACAGGAGCAAGCACTCAATGATGTGCTCCTGTAAGAAGGAGAGTCCACGAAGCCAATCACAGGAGAAACTCCCTGATGCCCACTCAAGATAACTCTAGGAGTCACAAACCACCATCAACCCCAAAACCTTCTCTCCTTAGGAAGTACATCTGTTCTCTTTAAGGACCCACAGCTTCTGACAGCATGACTTGGAAAACCTGCTGCCACAAGCTGTGGGTTCTCAAACAGAATAGCTATAAAAGTAGGAGGAGAAGGTTGGAATTTTGGACCCAGTAATGCTGGAGTCGGGAAATGCCACCTGTAAACTACTGCTACCATGTATGATTTTTTTTCAAACATTTGTTACAAGATAGTGATCGTCTATATGGCTTTTTCACACACACACACACACCCTCTTCCCTCCCCCGCACACTTTGTTTTGGCTAACCCTGTCACCTCCTCTCCCTTAGTCCCCCCTCGTTGCTGAATCATTTGCTGATAGATTCAGGGAGAGGAGTCATTGCCTTCACTTCTGACCCCACCAGTCTCAAGTGGAGTTCTAATCCAATGGTCATACAGGTGGCCCTGGTTAAACTAAATAGGTCACACAACAAAACCAAATGGGACAACTGGGTATGGGAGGGGTGATAGGCATGGTGGGGGAAATAAGAGAAGGCATTGGGGAGGAGCATAGTCAGAATGCATTATATACAGGTGTGAAATTTTCATAAAACAAAATCAATTAATGAGGAAAAAAATGGTTCTACCATCAAGTCTCTGAGCTCTGGAGATAGGTGAGGAAATGGTGATTTTTAGAAACCAGATCTCCTTGTACATTCTGTAAAGCAACAAAAGGAGTTTGTGTTTTGACATTAGAATGGCTGAGATTTGGGGTTTGGGAGATGGTTTAAATCCCGGATATACAAGCAAGAGGACCTAGTCAGTTCCTCAGTACCTACATAAAAAGCTAAGCGTGGCCTCGTACATCTATAATCCCAGCACCAGAGAGGAAGAGACAGCAGGGTCCCTGGGGCTCATTGCCCAAGTAGTCTACCTGAATTCCTAAGCTCCATGTTTGGTGATAGAACCTTTCTCAAAAAGTAAGGTGGAGCGCAGTTAAGGAAGGATGCAACAGCAACCTCTTAAGTCCACGCACATGTGCCTGCATGAGAGAGAGAGAGAGGGAGAGAGAGAGAGAGAGAGAGAGAGAGAGAGAGAGAGAGAGAGAGAGAGAGAGAGAGAGAGAGAGAGATATGAAGAAGGAGGAGGGGGGGCGACAGACAGACACAGACAGAATAGCTCAGATGTATGACTAAAGGAAATGCTGTGAGGGTTTGTGAGCCGAGCTTGGGGCAGTTCCTGCCTTTGAAAGGGGTGAGTAGAAGAGACAACAGTGATGCCCAAAGTAGTCCAGCAGGTAGCTGGGACTCACTACATTTTACCTAGAGAATGAAAAATAGAAAGAAATGATACTCTGTTAAATCCTGGGGGGAAAGGAAGCAAAGGTTTGCATATTGCAACCACAGTTTTTAAAGTTCCTGGACTTCTGAGCAGCTGACACACTGGCCCTTTTCTAGGCACACAGTCAGCTTGTTGAATTCATGATCTGAATGAAGTAGGTTGATGGCCCATTTTGACTCTCCTGAAATGCATGACCCTAGGCATGCACATGGTAGTTAGTCATACTGTTCATTTGCAGGCTGTGATTTGCTTACCCAAACAGTTTATCAGAAAGTTATTGTGATTCCAGTAATGTGGTTCTGCATATAATATCACTTTCTTTTTTAATTTAGATTTCTTAATTATGTATTTTAGTGAGCATAAAAAGTAATGGGTTTCATTGTGACATTTTCACACATTCTTCCCAATTTCAGGGAAAAGCATCAAACTGGAATATCACTTTCGCTGTGCATAAGCATGCTACAAGGGCTGTATTTATTATTCCAGTTCTTTAGACTATGAAGCTCAGACCCAGAAGCCTTATGATGCAGGTTCCCGCAAGCAGTGGTTGGTCCAGTGTAGACAAGATGGTTTGGAGGACTAGGGCAAATCATAGCTATCAACCTGGAACCAGAGTCACTGAACATTCCAATTACATACACGTGGTTTGTAAGGTGAAAGAGTTCAAGGCTGAGGAAGTTTAGGGTGGCATTCGGAGCAGATGAATGTCTCTCTCTCTGCTCTGTGAGGCACCCAGATTCAGCCAAGGTTGCACCTTGATGACAGAGATACAGGCAACAAGGAGCTACTCACCACTGCCAGAAGTTCTTTCTACCTGACCGGAGATCACCTTTGTGATTCATCTTAGGAAGCAGAACCCACTCTGGCTTGGATCAACACTCAGCTCTGTGCTGGAAGACTTACTGTTTAAGGTCAAGTCTACCTGGCCCTTTCCATTGTCCCCTAAGGACTTTGGCTTGCTCAGCCCTCTCCCCCATGAATTGCAAGACTGACGCTGCCCTTCTCAGCCACTCTCAACCACTCTTAGTTCGTGTCTGGGGATGCTTGTTCACTTTTAAGTTGGTTTTTGTTTTTTGAGGATGGGAAAGTAAACTGTAACAGTTTTCAAATATTTCTCCCATTTTGAAGCAGGAACTTGGAACTTCCCCTTAGCATTTTCCCATCACAGGCACCTCATGTGGCTTCTTTTCTAACCCCACAGCTTCTCTGGGACTCCTTGGAACACATGAGTATTGATCATGCTGGGTCCATTCAAGTCCACGAACATGGGAGGTGCAGAAGACCATGCCTACTTCAGCACTAGATTTACGGGGTCTTTGGGGAGTGAATGATGTTGAATAAACATGTGTCTATACAGTGGATAGATACATACTACCTAAAGGGTTGGAAGGTGTATTTCCTCATTTTGAGTCAAGATACAGCCTCAGAACCATCCTTTGATGTAGTCATCATGGACCAAAGGCAGAGGAAAGCAAGCAGGACTTTCAGTGGTTCAATTTAGTGTGTCAGACAGTCTGGATTCCAATCTAAACTCCTCCATTCTCCATTACTGCAGGGCTAGCAGCAAGATTTCTCTCAACCAAAGGAGAATTTCTCACAGTAGGGGAAAATACTGAAGAATATTCTGAAATAAATTAAAAGCAAAATAAGCAAAAGTCCAACATATCCTATTTCTAGGTCCCAGGAAGTATCTTAAACTTACATACTAATTCTATTAGTTTTTGCATCAACACAGCCCCGTGGGGCAGATACAGTTCAGTGCTCAGTTAAAAGCTATATAAACTGAGACACAGAGTACATACAAAACTGGTAAGGGATTGAGCCAGGACCCAGGCATTCTGGATACAGTGTCCATATTTTCAGCCTTTGCTTTTACCATCTTACCAAGGGGATATAATCTCAAGGCTTGGAAATCAGAACTTGAGTACACTGATTTTCGATCTACAACTTGCTACTTGTAAGTTTGGGCCAACTACTTATCCTCTCTGAACTAAATAAGTACTTGTTTTAGCATGGGGCCATAAAATGAGATAATAAATTAGAACTTTAAGAAGCACATATAAATATGAAACATTTTTAACTATTAGGAGCCAAAGAATGATACAGGGAGACATTTGCCTTGTATGCTGTCAAAATAGGGCAGGATGGGTGAGTGGATGGTAGACATTGACATGCTTTGTCAGTATCATAGAAGACATTCCAATTAGGACATATTTAAAAAGGAAATGGGTACGAAGCAGTTCTTTATCATGCTGGTGAACTTGAGAATGGGGAGTGGACTGGGGTCCTTTGAGCCAGCTGAACTTAGGTCAGCAAACCCACCTCTCAGCCTAAGTGATCTTCCTGCCAAATAAGTGATTGGCTCATGATGAGAATTAAATCTGATCTGGAAGAAAAGCATCAGGCAGGTGGGAAGTTCTCCTTAGCTGCCTGCCCCCCTCCCCCCACACACACACATTCTTTCAAGACTCCTGTTGTACCCAAGTGATAGGAAACTGCCAGATGCTTCCCTCTGGGAATTGATTTCCTCAAGTGGGATGAGGGTGTTCTGAATAAACAGCCACATTTTCATCCTTGTGTTTACCTGCTTACAGGTGCAACTAGTGAGGAAGAATCCTCTTCAGTGGGGGGCTTTGTTCTGCAGCAATTAAAGGCGCCTTGCTAATCCTTCTGCCTCCCAGATGCTCTGAGAATATTTTTAACTCATCTCTTTTATATGCCTCACTCCGAAGATGTCTTATTATTATTCATTTCAAAACTCGACAGCTCCTCTCACTTTGTCCCCCATTCCACTCTGATACACAAAGGGAGAGTAAGTTAGAGCAATCAAGCCAAGTTTTGCCTCTGCTCAGTCTAGCCCAGAGCTGCAAGGATTTCTTCTGTCCGTGTCCCCACATGGTGGCCCAGCTCGGGGTGTTAGCCATGACATACAGATTCATGCACTTCATATAATAGAATGCTCAGTTTCATTTTGTTCACAGTAAGTTTAAGGTGCCACATGTTCTGCTGTGGACACCAAGCTGGCCGTCATGGGACAGACTAGACCAAAACTGAAAGCCAGTAGATAAGAAAACAGAGGTAAACATTTCCAACACAGAGTCATCAACTCTACAAGTACCATTACCTTACCAGCACTAAGATAGCCACGAGGGCTGGGCAAGGGTGGAGCATGCCTATAATTCCAGCACTTGGGAGGGAGAGGCTGGAGGCGCTCTGTGAGTTCAAGGCCAACATGGTTTACAAAGCAAGTTCCAGAAGGACAGCTAGGACTTTTACACAGAGGAACCCTGTCTCAAAAAACAAACAAACAAACAAACAAAAAAGGTAGCTTCTAGGTAAGGAGGTAATATGCATAAGCAGAGAAATAATTCCCTCTTGGGATATTCTTTAAATAACTTTGAAATGACATAACCTTTATTATGTACTTACTGTATTCTGGGGTAACTGGCTAAGCTTGTCTTGAGGGTGAGTCCATGTAGTTCCTGTAACTACTCTGAGGTGGGGACAGTTATTCCTACCATACAGTAAGAAAGCAGACTCACTGTCAATGCCCAGCCCAGAGGTGCACAGCCATAGAGACCCCTGGCTCTAGCACCTGCACTGTTAGCCAGACTGCTTCCAAGTCTAAGGTGACAATAGGTTAAGTAACGCATAAATTAAGTTTAAAGCCTAGTCGTCCAACTGAAGGTAGAGATAATGAGGACTGTCTAGGATCAAAGAGAAGCCCAGACCCATGTTAGTTTCAGTGACTAAACAGAGTAAACTCGTAAACTCCTGGCAGAGAAAAGAGCTACACTGTGCACAGAGAACTAATGGGATAATGGAGCAGTTAAGAGAATAAAAAATTACAAAAGGCTCAAGGTGGGGCTGATCCTTGTGAAAGCCTGGGTTTGCTCACAGTGATGGCAGCTCGGACACTCCCTAGGAGACTAGGAGGCAGGTGCCCTCTCCATAGGTGATGGCTGGAACAAAGATCTTTTGACATCCTGGAAGTTTCTCAGGCAGGCTTCTTAGGGAGATAGGCTAGGATCATCCTAGGAAGGTGGCCTTGACCCTATGGAAACTATACCAATATTTATTCATGTCTTTAAGACCAAGATTGAGACCTCATCTAGAAGGCCAGTTGGAGAACCTGAGCAGAGAGTATAATGTCAAGGCTTCTGGAAAGGGGCTTAGAGGAGAATGGCTTAGAGACAGAGCAGGGCAACTCGCTGAGTCGGAGGCACAGTGGCTGTTCTTTATTGTCTTACCCTGAAACTGTCACAGCATCCTCAAGATGATGTGCCTGGCTTCTCTCTCTCTCTCTCTCTCTCTCTCTCTCTCTCTCTCTCTCTCTCTCTCTCTCTCTCTCTCTCTCTCTCTCTCCTTTATCTCATAGTGGTGAGTGGCTGTGTAAGGAGCACATAAATGACTTCACACTGATGCACCTATCAGTCACCCTGGGGCCCCTCAGAAGTCCCCAAAGCCACCTGCATTCTACCTTGGCCTTGGCACTTGCTACTACCCATGCCCTGAGGTGGTTGTCTGTCCCTTACTTGCTCCTCATTATAGCAGGAATCTTAAAGGTTCTTGCCAATTCCTTAACTGATCCTGTTTCCTCAGGTTGGAGACCTCTGTGTCCTCATCCGGAATGGGTCTCAGCTGAATTACTGCTCAAAAGCCTGAATGCTTAACCAGCCAAAATCTTAACCAACCAAAAGCTTCTAGTTTCTGGTTCTCACGCCTTATATATCTTTCTGTTTTCTACCACCACTCCCTGGGATTAAAGGCTGGTTTTCTGGGATTAAAGGCGTGTGTCACCATGCTTGGCTGTTTCCAATGTGGCCTTGAACTCACAGAGATCCAAAGGGATTTCTATCTCTGGAATGCTAGGATTAAAGGTGTGAGTGCCACCATTTTCTAGCCTTTGTATCTAGTGGCTGTCCTGTTCTCTGACCCCAGATAAATTTATTAGAGTACACAATATTTTGGGGAACACAATACCACCACACCTCATCTTTCGTTTATTGGCCTAAATATCTCTTCCTAAGAGCCCTTACTAGTGAGGCCAGCTGCCCAGATTCATGTGTAAGAGTCGGAGGAAACACTCAAGGACGACCCTGGACTCAAACAGTATGCAAGAAAAGAGAGCGTTTACTACCAGCATGCAGGTCGACCACCTGTCCAAAATGGCGACGACCCCGAGAGGAATGTGCAGGCTCCTTTTAAGCACAGCTAGGGGAATTGTAGGAACAGTTAGGTCATCTCAAACATAATTGGCCCAGCAAGCAGCGGTTACATTAGTATACTTCTAATTGGCTGCGGTTCAGTTTTATCATTTTGGGACATAATTGAGCAAGTTTGGGCAAGTCTGGACATGACTCAGAAGAGAGGTTACAGGATTTGTCCTTGAGACACTGTGGGACTGACTCAGGTCTTGTATGCTCTCTCTCTCTCTCTCTCTCATTCCTGCTTTCAGGGGTGTCGTTTGATTAATAGCCCTTTGTTTAAGAAACTGAAACTTGTTTGGTCTTAAAAAAACTGAAACCTAGGCCGGTAGGTGGTGGCACACGCCTTTAATCCCAGCACTTGGGAGGCAGAGGCAGGGGTATCTCTGTGAGTTCGAGGCCAGCCTGGGGAACTCTGTAGAGTGAGTTCCAGGAAAGGCGCCAAAGCTACATAGAGAAACCCTGTCTTGAAAAAACAAACAAATAAATAAATAAATAAATAAATAAATAAATAAATAAATAAATAAATAAAAATAAATACAAAATCCTGAAACCTATATCTGGTTGTAAAATGGGGGACATTTAGACCTTTGACATGCACCTTGGGGCTGGTCGCAGCATCTCCAGGTCTCTGAGAACCTGCTCAACTCTACTATCATTGTTCAGACTGTTTTCCCCAGACCATGGGTACCTGGAGGGTGGGGAGGTACCTCAGTTCACATATATTTCCTATGTCCTGTGCTTCTGTGGCATCCTATTCATGGGGTCACCCAATGATCGGGAGGACAGGCTAGTTAGCTCTGTGTCCAATGTTGTTCTTGGCATGTCAGCTGCCACTCGAACTATTACACCTTCTAAGCATCTAGGCTTACCATGCAATCTTAAAGGTGATACCCCAAGATAGCTTCTTATAAATAAGCATGCCAAATATGACCAGATCTGTGACTTCCCCACCTCACATAGTGGAGAAGAAGAAACTGGAGAGGCAACCACAATCCAAAACCATCAACACTTCCCACACTTTGCTCTGATTTCACCCTAAGGTAACATAAAGCCGTATAACAATACAAGGTCAGGAAACACACCTAGCTGTGATCACTGTGTTATAGTAAGACAAATCCCTTTCACCTGTTGCTAGGAGACTTTGGGTTTCTGTGGTCATAGGTTGAGGCCTGGCTAGCAGGAATTAGTAGGTCAGGAAGAACAGAGTCCATCTTCAGTTCACAAGCACATTTCTAGATTGTCCCTAAACCAGAGAACCTGCTTTCACAGCTCAGGGCCTAAGAGCGGTTGCCAGGCTCATCTGCACTCTAGCCAGAGCCTCAGACAAACTAACTGCTCCAGCAGGGGGAGCCCGAGGAAGTGACTGTCATCCTGGTGGCACTCCAAGAGTCACAGCAGGGTCTATTCACAGTGAGCTGAGTTGATAATTTCCACAATCCTAGGTTTCATCCTGGCCAGAAACTCCTGCATGCCCTGGCCCTTACTTCCCTTAGAACTGTGGGAGTTTGGATATAATTAGCCCCCATAATCTCATAGGAAGCAGCACTATTGGAAGGTTTAGGTTCATTGGAGTGGGTATGGCCTTGTTGGAGGAAGTGCATCACTGTAGGGGCAGGCTTTGAGGTTTCCTATGCTCAGGATACCACTCAGTGTCAGTCGACTTCCTGTTACCTGCAAGATGTAGGACACTGAGCTCTAGCACCACATCTGCCTTCAGGCTGCCATGCTCCCCACCATGATGATAATAGACTGAACCTCTGAAACTGTAAGCAAGCCACCAGAATTAAATATTTTCTTTATAAGAGTTGCCATGGTCCCAGTGTCTCTTCAATAGAAACCCTAAGGCAATCACCTTCAAAGACTTTCACCCTGGATCTCACATTTCATGGTCACCGGCTGTTGCCGCTCTCTATCCAATGTGTTTTATAGCTACATGACTCTAATGCTTTCATTCTGGTTGGAACATCTTGAGGTCCTCCACAGTTGCTAACTTTTACCTACTAAGTCCCTACAATCTTACCACTTCAGGCCTCTCCTCCTACCCTGTTATTACCTTTATGATGATATAAATACAGTGTTTGCATACTCATCAACAAATCATTACAACACACACACACACACACACACACACACACACACACACACCCCTCAGACATTGTAGTAGCTGCTGGCAATACCACAGGGAGGGAGAAAGGGCAATGAAAGTATTTGATGATTGCTTGGTTTCCGTAGTCTGATGGAAGAATCAAATGCTACCCAAGGAGGAAGAATTGTAAACCCTGGTGTGCATTAAAAGTCAGGGAATTGGGTCCTTTGGCAGCCTTCACTTCCCTGTCTCTGCTCTCGAGAATGTGCTGCAAAAGGGCAGGTATCTCTCCAGTCCAACCTCTGCATCCCCAGCATCCCACACAGTCCTGATGGTCCTTTGCTGGGGTCAAGCCAGATGTCTGCCTAGGATGGCCGAGCCACTGCACAGTGGTATTTGCTGCAGAAGGCCCCCTTCTATCTGCCTTCACTGGGGCACTGCTACCTTAGAGTCAGGCACGGAGGTTAGGATGTCTGAAGAAGGGGAAGTTGAGATGAGGGGAGACAGCTGAGAAGATCCAGATGACCTGCTCTAGGCAAAGGAGCAGGAGGCTTGCTATCATACTGCCCTTCATCCCCAGCCTGCTCTTCACTATTGATTGAAAATTGATTAGGCAAATTGCTTAACCACGCTGAGTCACAATCCTCTCTTCTCAAATAGGAAAAGGACGCAGGGAAGATAAGAATGTTTGAATTGATACCCAGTTTACCTCTGAAATCCTAAGGTAGCTTGCAGATGACTATAGGATTGTACCTTCTTTCCAAAGAAGAAGGGGGGGGGCAGTTTTGTGCTAATTTCTTTCACTGACAGTTCATTTTCCAAGGCAACAGCCTAACAAATCATGGGGCCAATTAGTGTAAGAGAAACAATTGATCCTTGTGCTCTGTGAGCTCAGCCCACCGCCTCGGTGGTTTGCGGCGTATTTGGGGAATGCTGCACAGCACTAAATGGGAACTAATTGGACAGATGCAGCTGTAAATTGCACGGCGCTGCACTACACTGCAAGCTTCTGATGGCAGCAGCGTGGTCTGGCAGTAATAGGGAAACTATTGCCGGGCTTGACATTCAGCACTGAAAGCCCGCCTAGCTAGAGGCACAGGCCTGCCTCCTTGACTTACGGAGGTGAACATGGAGGCCCACCAAGGGGACAGAGGCTAGATCCCACAGCATCTGTTTAGTGTTGGCTCCCTTAAACCCTAGCCTTAACACCCTATTGTCCTGGCAGCCTTCTTAAATAAAGAGTTCTAGAAATGCAGTCTAGATGGTTAAGGGTTTAAGGACAGAGCGTCAAAGTACTAGCGTACTGGGCAATGAAAACAAGCGGAGTATTGTCTCCTGTACCAGAGGCTGGGAGTCTATGACCAGTGTCTACAGGATGATTCCTCCTTTGCTATGAAGGGATCCACTGTTCTCATGGCTTGCTGGCTTTCTTTGACACCCCTTGGGTTGAGGACATACCCACCATGATCTCTGCTATGATTTTATGTGAAGTTTTTGTATGTGTGTCTTTCTCCAGTTTCCCTCTCATGTAAAGATATCTAGTATTTCATTAGAGTCTCACCCTGCTCTAATATGGCCTCTTCTCACTGTATATGTAATCAGTGTTCCCAAATTAGGCCACAAGCTGAAGTACTGAGGTTCAGGACTTCAGCATATGCAGTAGGGAAGGAGAACAAGGCATATTTCAGCATGCAAGAGGAGCATGTAATTTCCAAGAACAGAATTCTTGAGCTAGGTGTTAACTGCTGGTTATTAGGCACCCTGTGGGAGGGCAGAACACTAGGAAGTTTACATGATCTTATTTAATTATCAACTCCATTCCGAGAGGCTGGGCAATCTGACCTATATGACAAAAGCAGATGAGGACCGATTTACATTTCAGGTTCTGGTTTGCATCTGATTGAAGTAATGTCTGGCCTCAGCACCCTGGTGTCTCACTCCTGTGGGTCTGAAGAGTCATTCTCTGGCCCTGACATCATCAGCTCTCCACCTCACTTCCTCACTTTGTAAATGAAGGCTTTGGCATCCCCAGATTCTCAGTTCTAGCCTCCTTCCATGGGCTGCACTGTAATCAATTCACATTCTTGCAAGTTTCTGTCTGCATGCCACGCTTTCTTGTGACCAAGACAAAGGTTAATTTCAAATTGGTAACAACATAAAAAGTAATTTTCCATTAAATATAATGACCTCATTTCTGTGGTGACTTGTAGCAAAACATGCTGTTTCATTTCATTCAACCACATTCATTTACCTACTTGCTACAATAATTTTTATACCATGTGTTAAAATGTTGAAATCATCAGTTATATTACTAAATGCCTACATCGGCTATTAGGATTCCTCATGCAGAAAGAAACAGAAATAAAAATAAGAGTTTAAGAGGAACAGAAATGGAAGCCATTAGAGTGTACTTGGAACTATTTGGGGGCACAGAGACAACTGGAATTTGGAACCAGCCATGTCTGGTAACCACCCATATTCTACCATATCAGCTGTCTGCCAAATAGTTTATGTCAATTTGACACATGCTTAGACATGCCTGAGAAGAGGGAACCTCAGTTGATTGTCCTATGGAGCATTTTCTTGATTGTTAATTGATGGAGGGGGACCTGGCCCAATACGGGTAGTCTTATCCGTAGGCAGGTGAGCCTGGGCTATAAAAGAAAGGTAGCTGAGCTGGCCAGAGGAAGCAAGCAGGTAAAGCAGCATTTCTCCATGGCCTCTGCTTGAGTTCCTGCCTTGGCATCCCTCAGTGATGTAAAGTGTAAGGTTAAACAAGCCCTCTCCTCCCTAAGTTGCTTTTGGTCATATTGTTTATCACAGCAGCAGAGATGCACACTAGGACAGTTACTTAACTCTTCTGGGTCTCTGTTACTTGGACAATGAAAGTAGGGGAAATTGAAAAGTTAATGGAAAGGTGAGGTAAATGAAGGTTACGTATATAGAGTACCTAGCAATGCCTAGAAGATAGTATGAACTATGAACTCTCTGAATAGTATCATTTTTTATAAATATATATATAGTCTGGAAAAAGTAAAAAATACAAAGTCTGAATCCTTATACATACTGAGAACTTCCAAGTTTCTCTTTCTCCCTCTCTCTGTTCCTCCCTCCCATCTCCTCCCTCCATTCCTCTCCCTCCTTGTCTCTGTCTCTGTCTCTCTGTCTCTGTCTCTGTCTCTCTGTCTCTCTGTCTCTGTCTCTCTCTCTCTCTCTCTCTCTCTCTCTCTCATACACACACACACACACACACACACACACACACACACACACACACACACACCAGCTCTTCAAAAGTATAAAATTGTCCCCATGCCCATTGAACCCAAGCATTTAAAAAATGCTGTTACAAATTAAAAGGCCCTGGCTGATCTCCTGCTATGGCTCCTGGAACCGGAGAGGTGCACAGGACAGTGGCCACTGCCATGCTCAGCACTTGTCAGCACAGTGTGTCTTTAAGGCCCCCTTGTGTCTGGGGGCAGTGGTTGCTCGGGTGGACAGGACAGAGGCCTTTTCTCTAACTTACTTTCAGTGAAGTCACAGAGGGGCAGTGTGCCAGTTTCCCGAGTTCTTGGGAAAGAGCCCTAAAATGTGTTATCCCCTCCCATCCCTGACCTCTCCATCACTTTATAAATGAAGACACCACACTGAGCAGAACTAAGAAGAGGGAGGGACCATACTGTATTCCATTTGTTCCCAACTTATCATCATGAAAATGTTCAACCACACAGGAAATTTGGAAAAGCTAACTCTAAAACTTACCCTTTTGCCACATTGTCTCTACATGGGTTAAGAGATCAGTAACTAGACAGATGATAGCTGTGTCCAAAGGGCTCAGCGCTGTGAGGCTTTCATTGCTTCTAGGCCCTTTCAGCAAACAGTGCTAGGAACATATTTTGTTAAGAAAAATTATAACCCGTTATTGATGTTTCCATTTCAAATTTAACACTATAGGATTTCTCTTTAGGATTTACAAATATCCATGTCTCCTCCATCTCCTGTGCGCCATCTTGCTTGCTAATAACAATGTGTTTGTGTACTTGCTTTATTCTAATACATATCCAAAGCTGTCTCTGAAATTACAATTCTAACATGAATTACTACTGTCAATGAGCCAGGCACACACTGGGGTTTCCCTGGTCCCGCTTGTCCTAAGTCTGTTTCCTCCCATGACAGGGACAATGATGGTGGCTGCGCTCAGAAAGCCCTGGGTTTCAAGTGCTGGAAAACTTGACTCAAATAAACTGTTCTCAGAAAGTCTTAGTGACCGAAGAGGGTTAGATTCCCAGGATCAATGGGATCCACATTCTTAGACCCCATTATAAAGTCGGAAACCGACCCTCAGATCTTTTCTGTTCCGATGACTTGATCTCCCACTCTCTTGGCTTTGGTCCCTCCCAGATGTTCCCGGGTTAGTTCCAAGGAAGTCTCATTGAGTTTGTGAACTCCAGATTCCAGCACGGCAGTAATGTAGCTGATCTGTAATCGAGAATCTTTAACTCATTTGCCTCGGAAAAAAAGAAAATCCCTAAATTAAGTGCCTTCCATCATCCAGCTTTGCTGGACACATTAAATGATCTGCCTTCCACCCCTATGAGGAAAGGATTCTTCTGGTTTTACAGACCAAGGAGTTGAGGCTCCATATGAGAAGGTAATTTTTCTCCAGGCCACAAAGCCATAAAAAGATGAAACAAAAAATCCCTCCATTACATAACAAGCCTGATGTTTCCCATGCCACCGCTCCAGCGCCTGCTGTATGTAGAGGTGTGAGAGCTGAGTCACGGGGACATCGAGATCAGACCAGCAACTGTGATGATGCTGTAGTCATCCTTGCCCATGAGCCCTGGGATTTTGGGAAGCTACTGTTCAGGCCTGTTTCCCCACTGAGTTTTTAACTTCTCTCGAACAGACATCAGCTTCCATGACACTTTGGTGATTGCTAAGTGATTAAGCACACCTGTTTCTTCCTTGCCTGTGAAACACATTGTAGGCCAAATCACAGGTCTGGGAATGCTTCTTGCTAGCTGACTAACTCATCTCCCCGTTTTAAGCAAGGTCCTTGTCACATCTTTCCAGATCTGTATGTTTATACCATATGACTAGAGAGCTGTTAAGAAACTGTTAGAGCTGTTGTCAGGTTATGAATTTTACAAAAGAATTAAAGAAATGCTGAGGGCTAAAAGGGACCTGCGCGTTTATTGAGTCCCACCACCTCATTTTAATTGTCAAGGAAAATGAAGGTTTAGGGAAAGAGATAAAGAGTTCATGGGGCTAGAGAGGGGTCCAGGACAGACTTGGACCCCAGCTCTTGCTGATTGATTCATTGCAGATTTTCCCTTTAAAATATACACAGGCAGAGGCATAGAGGGAGAAAGTAGAATTGCAGTTGCCAGCAGCCATGGGAGAAGGCAGCGAGCTGTTTATTGATACAGAATGTCAGTTTGGGAAGATTCAAATTTTGTGCAGGTGGATGGTTGCAGAACAATGTGAATATGCTAAATGCCACGGAACTGCATGCTTAAACTGCCAAGTTGTATGTTCTGAATATTTTTAAAGTATAAATGTACCGAATCCTTACTCCATATCGGGCACTGTACTTGATCAATAGAGGGAGAGGAAATGACATTGTACCCTTCCAGGAGCCAGCTCTCATGGGGATAGGTACTGATCAACACAGTCTCATCCACAGAACGGCAAACTCTGCAGTTCCCTGCCCACCCATGCTTCAGGGATGTCCCAGGAGCTTTGAGAAGCTGCATCTGGGTTAAACTCTAAACAGGGGAGGGGGGAGGGGGGTGGGAAGCTTTCTCTGCACATGGAACAGGGGGAAAATGTTTGAAGGGGGGCTGTGATTAATTCAAGGGCCAGAAAGAGAGCCACGTGACATCAATTGGGGGGACTATGGTGAGAGAACCCAGGGAAACACCAGGTCACACTGGTGGGATGTGCAGACCCCGCTGGTCTCTCAGTCTTTATCCCAAAGGCAGTGGGAAGGCTTTGATGTGTTTCAAGTACTGGAAGGCCTTGAGGGCATTCGCCACGTTTTTGTTTTTTATTTTTTTTTTCTCAGTCCCTTCACACTGTGGTGTGACTGTCACAGGAAGGAGGTGTGTGTGTGTGTGTGTGTGTGTGTGTGTGTGTGTGTGTGTGTGTGTGTGTGTGTTAGGGTGGTGTTGCTTAGTATGTGAGGAGGAACTGAACTTCTCTCCCAATCCATGCATGAAACAATGACTATGTACCCTGGACAACTAACTTACTTTGTTATGATAGGAAGGGAGAAGGAAGCAGCCTGAAAGAACACAAGGAGAGCTTTTGGGATTGGAGAGAAGATGGCATGTGCATTAAGTTTGTGATAGAAAAATAAAAGCATCTAATATTTTTCTCTCATACATAAAATATTTATTGTACCAACAACTAGTATAAATAAAGAGTCATATTTTAAATGTAGTAATTCCACCAAGAGACAGCCTTCATTAGACTGTCAATTAGACAATCGATAGACTTCCAAAGTTCCGGTACACATATAGATAGACATCCTTGTCTTTCTTCAGAAACACGGGCATTCTGAACATACTAATTTGAATATGCTTTTTCGAACTCAACAGGATGCTGCTCTTGTATTTCCGTAGCAAAAAAAAAAAAAAAAAAAAAAAAAATCTTACTTCTATGGATGATTTTTGCCATGCTGCATACTGTTTCATTATATAGAAACATGATCTTTTTTCTCAGCTAGTCAGTGAGTACTTACAGCTTTGGATATTTCTAATTTTTCACTGTTCTTTGGCACTGTGGGGAGCATCTTATATCCCAGTCTTTGTCCACAGGTTGCATTATTTCTGGATAATTAATTCCCTCCAAGAGGAATCATAGGGTCATTTTGTGCATGGTTTTAAGGCTCTGAAACATGGGCAGCCAGCTCTCCAGAGAAGCTGCATTTCCACAGATAACAAGAAAGCAGCCCTCCTCCCTAGGTGCCGTGCACTACACTAAGCACTTTATATACTAACTTATTAATCTCCTAAAAGCCCCAGAGAGAGATATCGCCATTATCCCTGCATTGCACCCACATGCTTTCAGTGACGTGTGTTTCTCCACAGCCTCTCAACACTATGTATCATATTTATCCTTCCCTTCATTGTGAGGAAAAGGTGGTATGCCACATCTATCTGGTATTTTTGTGGGACTCCGTTTGCTGTTTCCAGCAACATTTGGGGCTCCATATCATCCTTCAAAGTCCACAGAAATTAGAGAGGGGCATTTGAGAAAGTCAGAATGATGCTGCACACAGACAGATGGTAGATTAGCTGCATGTTCAACCATGTTTCCCCGACTCGAGAGCACTTACCTTCTCCCTGTTATCACATGACCTCTCCAGCTAGAGACCATGTGATCTGAAAATTTGGTCTTGTCCTTGACAAAAACATGAAACAAGATTTCAGGGTGCCAACCAGGGAGCAGTTCCCCCCGACCTGCTCCATTTAGCACTTGATGATGGGGTGCCCAGAAGGCTGGTACAGAGGTTGCCTCCCAGGCCTGTGTTGGCACCGCATCATAGTGAATGCATCCAAAAATATGTTAGAAAAGAGAAAGGCTTTTATAATGAGTCCAGGCCTCCCTTTGTCTTGTGAGGTTTTAACAACTGTAATTGCTTATCATGTGAAGTAGTGTGTTTTTCTGGTATCTATTTTTATTCTGTGTCTATCTATTTATCTGCTGTTTTGTTGTATTTTGTTTTTTTGTTAGCATACTTGAATCCTGGTGGGTATTTTTCCCATGAACAACATTGCCTCAGGGAAGAAAGAGAGAAAGAGAGAGAGAGGGAAAGAGAGAGAATGCACATACACACAATGATTATATGAAAGCTAAGTGGTAGAATTTATTCCTTAAAAATAGCTAATGGGAAAGACTTCAGCAGATGACTTTCTAATCCATACTGTATTTAATTGGCTGTATTGAACCATAGTACAAATTAAGTCTTCTCTGTAATTTATTCTGTCAGACAGTAGCCCCCCAAACAATTTGATACTTCATTTAAACATTGTTAAATGGCTCATGGAAATGCAAAGAAAAAGATTTAATGATGCTAAGAATCCCTCTGTTCACAGAATGAATCCTATGTGAAATGTCGTGAATTAACCCAATTCATCCATTCGATGAGCATTTATTGAGTACCTACCTTGAGCAGTACATGTCCAAGATGGCTTGGCCTGCCCTTCCCCTCCTTCAGTACTCATTATGTGTCAATTACTGTGCTAGGGAAAGCTTTTTAGGAACTGGAGAGAACCCACCATGGAATTTTTCCTGAAGGTTTAACATTCCCAAAGCAGAGAGGAAATGACAACCTGTGATTAGGAACTAGGTGCTTTCTATTACATAACCTTTGCCCTACTCTTCTGGGAACTTCCCACCTATCCTTCAAGACTTAGACTGAGTTCACAGCCTCTTTTGTCCAGTCTTCCTCATGTGCCTTCCTCGGTGCTGCTCCCATCCTGTGCAACCTGCATTTGATGGAAGTCTTGCCATGCTATCTTGTGGTTTTAGGTTTTGTCACATGCTTTGAGACCATGAGGTCCTTGAGGAAGGATGATGTTTTCATCATTTGCATAGATATGTAGCATGAGATCTAGATCATAGCAAAGCCTCAATTCCTATGTGATGTGAGAAACTGGATGAACAGATAGATTTAGTGCAAAACAAATCAAAGAATCTTACATGGAAGGGCAAATGTGATGCTCTGGGGTATAGGGTGGGAATTTTTCCAAGGCAGTGAAGGAGTCAGGGAAGGTTCCTTCCTGAGCAGGATACTGCAACTAGACTTTGCACATGGGTACAATAGTTCTGTAAATAGTATAGTTGCATATATAGTTGATGAAGCGCAGGAGAGAGGAGAGGGAGAGGGAGCCACAGAGAAAACCACATGAGCAATGGTACAGAAGTGGGAAAGCACAAACTCCGGAAGGAAGGGAGGGAAGAGCTCCTTGGCTTGTGTGTAGGCCAGGGCACCTAAAGTTCATGTGGAGGATGGGGTCAGACTGGACTGAGGGTGTTGATACCTGGATGATCCATGGTGTAGGGAAGAGGATGCAGGCTTTCAGTCCTGAAAGCCCTGGTTTCAAGACCAACAACTGCTTTAGTGGTAAGAGTCTCTCTAAGGCACTGTTTTCAATGAGAAATACAGACCAGGCATGGATAGAGTGTGCCTTTCTTCACCCCCCCACCCCAGGTCACATCTTCACTGGCTAGTCAACCTCTGCAGCCTCCAGAACAATCTGCCATGGCCCAGAATCCCTACAGAAACACACTCTTTGGGTGAAGCTGTCTTTGTCACCAATCACCAATGGTAGCCTCTCCTTGCCAAATCACACAAAGAAAAGTCAGACAGCATAGCCTAGAAATGATTCATAAGAACTAGAAGTAAACTTCCAGGTCATGCTTCCTTGACTGTTTTCTCTGTGACCCCTGGGATTCATCTCTATGTGTTTTGATTTATTTCCCTCTCTGATCTCAGATATTTGCCAGAATTGCAGAGCATCTCCATTCCTTCTGCCTATCGAGTTCTTGGTTTCACTTGCTTTCTGCTCCCCGTTCATGAGTCTCAGCTTTTGCTTGTTAAGCTAGAGAATGAGGAAAAGAGAGACGAGACCTAGCTTCTCCACAAGCCTGTTCTTATCATCAGTGCTTTGCATCCCTGGGTAAGAAAGACAAGTCCGCATATAGAAGTGCCTAGGACAGTACAGTCTCTGGCCTTCAGTCTCTTCATGAATAAACTAATAGCCAAACTATGTAATGTGTAAGGTTCCTTCTGGCTCCAAGTGCCCTTGATTGTGTTGTGCAATAAAACTCTACTTGAAGACCGAGGTCAATTTCTAGGCTCAGTGAACAAACTGAAATGAATGTGATAACACAACTGTAGAATTAACCAAATCCTAATGTGTGTGTTTGTGTGTGTGTGTGTGTGTGTGTGTGTGTGTGTGTGTGTGTGTGTGTGTGTTTCCCTGTATCTATATTGCATCTGCACAGTGGAAGGTTGGGGAAAGTGATGACATATCCCCTCACTGACAGTTAGCTTTCAAGTGAATAAGACACATGGAGAGCAGTGCTTTTTAACATGTCATAAAATTAACTACGGGAAAAGATAATGTTACAAAAATCTTTAAGCACATTGTGCACATGCACTCACACAGCTAACACTTTGCAAGGCAATATTAGGTATCATCAGGCATTAGGAATGTTTTGATTTTAAAATACTTAATGAGGATTCGTAGATAAATTAAAACATCTCCATCTGCTGTCTTCATGGTAGGTGATATTTTACCATTGCACAGTCATCTCTAAATCTAATTCCACCAGGAAGACTTCTAATCGCTGTTTAATTTTAGAGCAATATTCTGCTTGGCAATCAATAAGGCAGTGTCGTCAAACTTGGATTTAATAGGAGACATGGATTGCATCTTCTACATTATGCACGGAAAGAAATACTTTCAGGAAAAGAAGAGAAGGGAAGAATGTCTTTGTCTCCCATTTTCCCCTGCCACATACCATTCCGGCTCACAAAAGCTTATAAATCAATGCCCCATGTTGCGTGAATATAAATCTCATCAATTTTACATCATTAACATCATGAAAAAGCTACCACTCTCAGAGCAATTTTCCTCTGCTAGCTAAATCTGTCCTTTTGATGAAACAAAACAAGCAGATTCCAATTGTTTTGCTAACAAACCCTTCCTCCACCAACTTTAATCATGCCAAAATCCAGTCAAAGTATAAATTTCCATATTGCCAGTTGAGAGACTAAGGGCATGAGGCGGTGATACCACTCTGTTGTACAGGGAGCAATGGGCCACTGGAAAGCAGATGAGGCAGAAAGGAGAGCTCTAAGGGTTGTCAGAGAGGCAAGTAGAAGTTGCATCCTGGCAGATGAAGGCAAGGCAGAACGTTCTGGAACAGCAGATGATTCACATGGTCAGAAGCCCTGGTCAAGCAAGAGGCTGAGGAATTGACGTTTTGTAAGTCAGTGATCTCTAGAACTAAGGTGGTGACTGTTGTGAGACCCAGAGGCCCACTGAGCCCGGAGATCCTAGTGGCTTCTCAGGAACAGGAAGCCTAGACTATGAGCCTTGGAGAATGTGCACCCTCGTGGCTGTGGAGGCTTTTGTAGCAGAGATGTCTGTGCTGTCTGTCTTTCTCTCTCCCTCCTGGTCTTCAGGAATAGGAAAGATTTTGTGCACCACCAAACTCATTCATTTTTCTTCTTGGGCTATTCAAACCAAATATAAGCAAGGGAATCTAGAGAAATAAGCAGATATGATCCTCAATAAAGAGTTGCATGTAAAATATATAGATTTATTAGGAATAATTATAAGTTTATGACCTTTAACAATAAGCACACGGCCAGCATCATTTTAAAAAGAGAGGAACTCAAAGCATTTCCAGTGAAATCAGGAGCAAGACAAGACTGTCTACCCTTCCCATATCTGTTCAGTATAGTTCTTGAAGTCCTTTAGGATTTTTGAAATTTGCCTTTTCATTGCCTTTATTGATCTCTATAGATCAGGACTTTTGAATTAGAAGCCTTTCATCTGGTTTTTCCAGGAGAATAAACTGTGGTGCAGAGGACTACTTGGTGGCTTGCATTAGTACGATGGCTAGAATTCGGACTTCTAGATGTAGAGAAAAAGACTCTTTGTAAGCACTCTAAACTGACCACCAGCATCTTTTGGCTATGCAAGCCTTTAGAGAGTATTAATTAGGATGATATATGAGATTATTATAGGAAAATAACCATAAAGAGCTCCATCGTGTAGTAGGATGGGAAACTTTAGTGTTGTGGCCGCTTGGATCACAGAAACAGAAAGGCCAGTTTCAAATTACTGAGCATCAAGCAGCTTGTTTCAGTTAAACAATGTGGGTGGAGCACAGGGCAAGGCTGAGAGATGGCAGGGGTCAGGACGGCAGAGTCTAGTGTGGAAAAAAAGACGAGTCAGTCAGACTTGCCAGAGCAAACGCTGTGAGCATCTGTGTGAGAGGGGATCCATCAGGCATTTTAAGGGAATTCCTGCAGGGAGAGGGAAGGCTAGCCCCATTCAGGGGCTGCTTAACAGATATGGTGCCATTTCATGTGGCCATCAAAAGAGCTTTTCAAGGAGGTGATGAGACCAGACATTGCAGACAGAGGGATTCAACTGATGAAAAGGATGTATGTGTCCCCTCCTCTACCCAAAATGGTAACTTTGAAAAAGAATAGAGCAAGTCTTTCATCCCTCAACATAGCTTTTCACCAACTGCGGGGGGGGGGGGGGGGGGGGGGGGGGGGGGGGACGGACGACTCAGTAACCCTGCAAAACTAGGGTACTGTAAAGTTCACAGCGCCCCTGGAGTTGTTCAAGGGACAGCCTCTCCCACTGCATGCAAATGGCTGGGTGCGAACGAACGTGTGTTCGTTATGGAGACGGATTGGACCGGGCTGGGCTGCGAAGGCTGCAAGCAGAAAGAAGCTCGTGGGATGAGTTCGACTGGGGAGCTCTGGCAGGTGGTGTGACGCCCGCCACCTTTGCAGATGCTCACTCCCATGTGAACAGTCGGGGTCTCTCTCTGGTCACAGCACTGAGACCATGAAGGGAGACCTCCCTTTCTCAAGGGCGGCCGTAGCTCTTTTTCCTTCCATCTGGACCAAACAGCTTTTCCAAAGCCCCTTGGGCCTTTCACACATGGCAGAAACATATCTCTTACTCATCAACAGCTCGAGGGGTGTGCTCCCTGAAACATGCTCTTCCTTTTTGTGTGTCCCCAGGCCCTTCAGCATCACCATGCTGTTCATGAAATTTCCTACATTGCAAAGGACATCACAGATCACCGGGCTTTTGGATATGTTTGTGGGAAGGAAGGGAATCACAGATTTGTGGCCATCAAAACAGCCCAGGCGGTGAGTATTCCTCTCCAATACGGGTGTTTTCCTTGTAACTGCAGGGCAGAGCTAACACTGTGGATTTTCCAAGGCTGAGCCTAAACAGCTGATGTGCTACCTCCAGCAGCTGTGTGCAGAAGCCCACCTAGGAGAGAAAAACAGCCTTGAAGCAAAGAAACATGGTCATACCCATTCTTTTCCTTTTTTTATATCCTAATGGGTATTTCCTAATGACTAATTATTTTCCCTTTCTGATTAAGCTAGATAGAGACACGTATACAAATAAGTTTCCCTGTGTTCATAGCCTCATTTAAAAAGAAAATAAGAGAAAACAAATAGCTGTTTTGCATATGGCCTGCCCTAATTTTATTGTATTCGGAATCACTAATAAATAAAAGCAATGCCTTTTATGCTTATGATTATTATGAATTTGCAAATATAATTAGTTGAAGAAATGAACTTTAGCCTAGAAGCAATTTGCTAAACCAATATAAACAAGGTAGAATTAATTAAGAACGGAATGCTTTCAGTTTAATAGAAAAAGGAAAGGCTGCGGGTTGGAGCCCCATCAAAAATTAGTAGCTGCAGTTTGTTATTAATGTGTCTCGCCACCTTTCACTCCAGGCTGAACCTGTGATTCTGGACTTGAGAGATCTCTTTCAACTCATTTACGAACTGAAGCAAAGAGAAGAATTGGAAAAAAAGGCACAAAAGGATAAGCAGTGTGAACAAGCTGTGTACCAGGTATACCTCTGCGTTTCTCCCAGTGCTACAGAAGTCAGGGCCCACAATAAACAGATGGGAACCTGGCAAGCCGGGCTGTCTCCTGCTGCTGAGCAGAAATAAACAGAGATGAAAGGGTCCTGTGTAGGTTGCAGGCAGCAGAACCAAGCCATTAGAAGTGATCCTTTTTTTTTCCCTGAGACTTGAGATAGGTTAGAAAAAAAAGGCGAATCTTTAATCCAGGGGAAGATTTCCAAAGAGGAGGACTAAAGGCTCATAGCAGCTTTGCTAGCTTTACTGTTGTTAACACAGGGAGTGGGTAGGGAGGGTGCTGCAGGGTTCGGGGTTTCTTTGTGTATTTTCTGCATTAATGGCCTCCTAGCCTATCCTAATCAATGCTGGCTTCTCTGCTGTGCTGTATGATCTGAAGATAATCTCACATCTCTTCCTTTGTATCCTTTGCTTACACCCTCCCTCCCCTCACTTGGATAGACAATTTTGGAAGAGGATGTTGAAGATCCCGTCTACCAGGTAATTCCTGAACCACATCAGGGTTTTGCATGCAGTTGTGCCCATGGTAAGGCTATTTTGACTGAAAGTTGAGGAGTCTGTTGCATGCAGAACCTACAGAAGGGCTGAGATGATTTCCAAAGGTCAGGGTTGCCAGCCCATGCAGAGAGACAATTTCTATACTGAGGGAAGTTTAGCCAGCACTAAACAGGAGATCTGGAGATCCACTTCCTTTTTCATGCTCCTGCCTCAGACCCCTCTATGGTCTGGAAAAGTTTGATCCTAGAAATGAATGTTTTTCAGGGCTCTCTTGACTGTTCTGACTTGGTTAGAGACAAGATGTTTAACGAAGTGGACTCTATGAGCTAAGAATCAGGGTTGAGGGGTTGACATGTGGTTGACATTTGAGCACAACCCCAAAGAGTGGTTTATGAGCTTTAGCAGGGATCTAAGAATGTCTCTGAGGCCCTGATGGTGCAGGCTAAACCTCTGATTATTTGGCTCATGCTACAGAGGTGCTGTGATGAGAGAGAGAGAGAGAGAGAGAGAGAGAGAGAGAGAGAGAGAGAGAGAGAGAGAGAGAGAGAGAGAGAGATATCTGCCCAGGGCTGTCTCTGCACTCTCTTCATGGTCTATAACACAGGGGTGGGTAATGACCTCTCTTGAGGTCAAACCCAAGGTCTGTGCAAACAATGATTTAGAAAGAAGGGAAGAAGTAGCTTTTCCTCTCCTGTACTCATTTCTAAGGAGGAAAAAGTAGATCAAAAATTATATTCACTTTTTGAACATAAAAGCAAACCTCCAACTTATATTTCTATAACATATATAAGTGTGGTTTGTGTCTGTGTTACATAACCACTGCATATATATGCATACCTTCACACCAACAGCTGCTATGGCTATGATAAAAGTAAAATGATACATAGATCCATGCTTAGATATACAGACAGATAGGTCTCAAAGTAGAAGTTCCTAGTAGATCTATGGTAAACACGTCAGAGATGCATTACTGTGAACACTCCCTTGCTTTTGAGGGATACAGAGGAAGAGCTTGCTTATTAACTTAAACCGCTGATTACTGGGCTCATAGAGGACGAGAGTGGTGGCCTTTTGGAAATGGCCCAGCCCTTTAATTCTGAAATGTGCTCATAGAAAAGCTAATGTTCAGTATTTTAAACCGATAAGATTCTGTTTATGGGATCAGAGCCTTTGGGGCTTCTGGGCTCTTGAGCATTAGCCCAGGCCCTTAGGAAGGCAACGGGACTGTAAAGTTTGTGAGACTATATCCCCATGATACCACAGCATCATTATATTCAGCTGTTTCACAGACAAAATACCAATGAATGAAGACATCACCTCTGGAAAGACTTGCAGTGGCCCACTGTACTCACTGCAGAGGCCACCCAGCAGAACTGCATGTGTCCTTAGCAAGGCCCATGTTATCCCAGTAATCCACTCGTCACTTCAGATGTTTCCTCTTGTGCCTGTATCTGTAATGCTTGCTGTGGTTTGCATCTGAATTCCAAGTGCTTTTTTCCTCTTTCTTATTTTGTTTCCTTCTGCCCTTTCCTCTCTGGCTGCTCCTGCAATAGTACATTGTGTTTGAGGCTGGACATGAGCCAATCCGTGATCCTGAAACAGAAGAAAACATTTACCAGGTATAAGATCCTTGCTTCTTCCTTCTGCCCCCTCCACTAGTAAATGCTAGCATACTGATAGACTCAAGATACCAGGGTCTTTTGGTCATCCAGGATTGTGTGATGCCTTTGAGTACATTGACTTTTTGTTCCCAGCAATTACCTGGCAGTTTCCATGCCTCATTGTTGAAATATTTAATGGCCAGTTGGGTACAGTGTTTTAATTTGGAATGGATAATAGGTGTTTTAAGTAGCATACAACCCAAGCATTCTATTGTACTGAGATAATGCCCTGGAGAATTGCAGTTCACCAGGTAGAAGCATCTTTCATTTCTCAAAGGAACACATGCATCCAGTTTGGTTAAAAACCCAAACAGCATTGGGAGTATGAATGGAATAAAAGAAAGTACAGCTGAAGGCTTTATCCTTCCTGAAGGGGAGGTAAATTAATAACTGTTAAGAACACTTAAAACATTTGTAAACTCATTCAACTCTTACAAATATGTGATAAAATAGGCATTTTAATCCTGTTTTTTTGGGGGGGCGGGGGTGATGGTGAACAGATTTCCCAGGGTTACACAGCTACCTAGAACCAAGACTGAAAACCAGACACAAGTGAAGGCCAAGCCCCAGCCTCCTCAGGAATCCCATCCAAGTGCTTGGGTCTTGGGTCTAGTGGCACATCAAGTAAATATGATAATTTTTCACTAATGAGAACCTTAGTCTTCATTTAAGCATGAGTACTATGGGAGAAGGAGCGATTTGATGTATTTATTTAATCAGTGGTTTTCATTTACTTAGTTGTGTGCTCTATTATTCAGCCTTGGGCATGTGTTAATTGTGAAATCAAAATAAAACGTATTTTCAATTTCTATCAAATGTGTAGAATTCTAAATGAGCAAGCCCGATGCCGTTTCTCCCAATAGCTCAGTTTAAATTGGCCTTGTAGACAATCATTTATCTATGCCCACCTGGGTCCACCCAGACTCTTACCACTGAGCCTCCACCAGTAAGAGCTGGAGCAGGGATGGCTTCAAAGAGCATCTGTTTGAAATGCAAGGCGGTGTTTAGTCATCACTTACAAAGCTTAGATCACTGACATCACTTAGAAAGATTGCAGTTGTCCCCAGCGTCAGGCCTCCAGCCCTGTACCACCCTGCGGTCGTGTCCGAGCATTGAGGCCAAAGAGCCCTTAGCTTGCTGTCCCAGGGAGAGGGAGCACCTTGGCTGTAGGAGAGGCTCTTGAATCCAGCTGAGCTGTAGTAGCACAGCAACTGGAGACAGCAGACAGAGCTGGGAACCAGTTTGGCCCTTCCCACCAGCTACCTTTGGGTCATGGTTGGAGGGCAAGGGATGTACTGTGTTTTAGACTCGATTTCTCCAATTATAAAGTAGGGGGCCCCACTTCCATCAGTGTGAGACTGAAACAAGTTTGTGTGGGGTATAGAATGACGGGCAGCATCTTGGGGCACAAATATCCATGTAGATCCAGATCTTAGTACAAGTACCTGCTCCAGCCATTGATTTAAATTGTAAATTTCCCCGGTCTCCAGACATCAGTTTACCTACCTGTAAAATGAGTAAATAAGATTCATAGATCTCTCTGGGTAGGGTCTTGCCTACTGTTTGCAGCACACTCCTTACAAGAAATAGGATTGGGGTTCTTGGCAGAATCATGCTGGCTTGCTTTATAGATGGCAAGGGCCTTAGAAATGGGGTGCATGTGTGCTCACTGATGTCCCCCCACATAGGGGTCCACAGGCAATACCTTTCATCTCTCATAACACCCACTATGGCTTGAGTCACTTTCCTACCTTACAGACAAGGGGAGTGAAGCTTATGGGGACCAGGGATCTTGCTGGGGTCACAGAGCCTGTGAGGTAGACTCCCGAAGGCAGGTCTCCCTGACCTCTACAAAGGCTCCTCAGTGCCGCAGCTCTTTTCAGCTCAATGGTGTGTGGCTCTGGGTTTCCCAGCTAGAGAGAGTATGTTAAGTCACTGTCTAAAAAGATCGCACTTATTTTAACAGCACTGGCCTCCCGATCTTCCCATCTGTCCATCATTAACAGGAAGGCATCGTTTATGAGAATGAATATTTTATCCCATCTCTTGGAAAGGCTGTGGCCATGTTCCTCTCCTGTAGTGCAGGTCCACCCGGGTTCAGTGCATGTAATAGGAGACAAGCCCTTGGCCTGTACATTACCAGGCTAGAGAGGCACTGCCATTAGAAGGCCTGTTTTTTTTTGTTTGTTTGTTTGTTTGTTTGTTTTGTTGTTGTTGTTTTAAGGGCTGGCAAATTCTACATAACTGATCCTGCTACACACATCTTACTGTTTCTACTATGTTAACTCAAGGTGGCCTTATTTTATTCCAGCCCCTGTTTCTAGAAAGGGGCACACAGACCTGAGGCCTGGTATCCGTTCACTGTTTTGTGCCTTTGGATGATATATATAATTTTTGTTCTTCAACTTCCTGGGCTGTGATGGGGGTTAGTCCAGTGTCAGCTCCTGTGAAGCTAAGATGACATGGTGTACCTCCACAGAAGCTTCTGTGTAGCCATCCCTTCCTTTTATTTATGCATCATTAGCATCATTGGGTACCACTTTTGATGATGCTATACTAACATTTGTTGGAGAGCCCCTCAGAAAGCTGCAGCCTTGCTTTGCTACTTGAACCCAGCATGAGGATTAAGAAGCTCTGAGGCAGCTGAGACATCTTTCCAAGGAATTACAGCCCCGCAACCATGTTAATAATCGTAATTGTCTCTTGTGTCATGTGCCTCAGAAAACATTATCAGTTCCCTTTAATACAACACAGGGCATTTTTCTACATTTAACAGTGCCCTTTCTGTCACTCGGTGAGCTAAGAAGAAAAGCTCCCAAGGCTGTCATTTTTAACACAAGGGAACCTGAGTACCAACATCAGGGGCTGTAATTCCAGTCCTGACCTGGAGTACCTTAACAAGGTATTACTCCACTTTCCAAGTGAATATTTTTCGCATCCATTTGTTCAGAACTCATTGTTAATCTCCCCACGTGTTAAGTATCAATTTAAATTGGTAAAGCTGGCCTTGTGTCACCCACCACACTCTTGAATGGCCTCTCTAGACATAATCACCACACTGCTGATATGAATGTGCCCTCTGTGTACATCACTTCAGGTGTAGTTCTTAGGGTGATTTAACATCTATTTAATTTGTTCATTCGGAAGTATATTTTGGGGCACCTAAGTATCTTCTGGGCACCTATCAAAATTACAGTGAACACTGCAAGGCCCCTGTCCTTGAGGTTATAAATAATCCCTTAAGTGTTCATGTAAACCAATTAAGGAAGCTGAGGATCCGAAAGCAACATGACTCCTCTAAGTCATGCAGCCTGTAGTCAGTCCTGGATTAGGAACCCAATCTTCATATTCCTCCTTGTCTAAAAGTTTTAACACTCTACATCACTGGTACTGCAGTGGTCCCTGTAGTTGGGACAGACAACCTGTGTAGGGATGACAGAGCCACAGACCTTAGCCCTCACCTCTGAATGTTTGATGAGACACATCTTTGTTTGACATTTACAGATAGAAGTACAAGGATAATCGAGGATGTGCCCTGTCTTTTAGCAACAGAACTGTGGTACTCCAGACACACTGACAGCATGTGCTGTCATAGCTCCCATGAATAGAAAATACCTTTCCATACCCTGCATTAGTAGCCTGTGTATAGTTCCATCTCTCCCAACACAAGGAGCTCTGCTGACTCAGGGCCATATCTGCCATTCTCACTGTCCAAAAAAGGCACAATACCTGGCATATCACAGATTCTTGGAAACTTTTCTTTTTTCCTAAAAGGATGCACCTGAGATGGGAAACAAAACAAACAACAAAAATCTCTAACCCAGGTCTGTAGAGGCAGACAGGAGTCGTGAGAAGATGTCCCAGCTGAGATAAATCTTAAAAGACAAACAAGCAGATTGATATCTCACCCATGGGAGAGCCAAGTAGAAAAGCGTTTTCAATTATGCACAGTTTGGGTTTCTCCATCGCATGGCTTGTTCTCCATTTGCAGGGATAATTGAGAAGCAGCCGCGGTTCAACTGTGCTAAGTGCCCGTAGTGAGCAGTGAATTACAGGCACCAGAACACTCTCCACTCCACTCAGTGAAGGGTGAGCTAGTGAAAACAAAAGCGAGGCCTCGTAATTTATTGGCCCTCGTTAACAAGGACTCTGTAGACATTCAGGGAGGATTCCTTCTAAATGGAGCTCAGTTATCGGGACCGAAGAAATTACATTCTTCATTGAATACCTGCACACTGCGGTTCTGGAAGGGCATCTTCCACCTGGCCTTGCTCAGCCATAGTTCTGTTTTCTGCAAGGATGCGCATGGGCCTCCGGGAATTCAGGGGTGGGTTTTTTTGTTGTTGTCGTTGTTTTGTTTTTTTTCAAAGGATGAGCCTGAAGCAGCCACCTGAACAGTATAGCAATAAACAGCAAATGGCCTGGGCTGCAGCTCCCAGCTACCCTATTCCCTGAGTGCTGGACCCTCTCCAGGCCTGATCTTCCTCTTCTACATCACAGGGAAGGATGGTCCTAGTTCTAAAAGACTTATCCTGGTTATTACATCATTATTTATGGATAATAGAATGTCTACAGTCCTGCCTTCTCGTGGGGCATGCCTAGTGCCATGTTAATGCATTATCTTAAGAATAAGAGTCTTATTTTGGTACCCAGAAAGATCTGGGTTTGAACACGGTCAGGTCTGAAGTTTAGAACAAAGTCCGTAACATCTCTGAGCCTCACCTTCTGCAGATTGAAGGTAGGCTTGGCATTGGGAGTTTAAGTTAAATGAGGATAAGAATAGGAGCATTCCAAGGTTGAGGTTCTTACTCTCATGGATAGGATGGATGGCTGGTCCATGTTGGCAAGTCCTTCTTCTCTTCAGTTTACCCCACACTGCTCTATGAAAGATTTACCCAGCGGGTAGTCAAAGGGGGGCCTTCTGGTTCTGACATACTCTATCTGTTTCTGAGGAGCATCCAGCCTGCTGGAAAGACAGTCTCACTGTCAGGATATTATAAATCTACTGCTGTTTGGTCTCTGCAGTGGAGAGCAAAGCCCGTGGCAGTGTGGGGGAGGAGCGGTTAATGAGTGCTTCCAATCTGGAATGTTTCAGTACAGAGCCCTTGATTGACACATTGGAGAAGTATTCAACACTATTAATATTACAAAATGTGTTCATATACATATGTATATGATGTATGTGTGACAAAGGAAATCATCCCCTTAGCATATTGCGGAATTGTGGTGCTTATCTGGTATCCAGTTTCTCACTGTGCATCTTACCACAACCTGAATGAGATGCATTGCTGACCATGCCCATTGAGAGCACCAAAGACAGAGGGCTTGGTGGCCTGCTCAGGGTGTTATAGACAGCAAGTAGCCCCAGGAGACCAGAAGCATGAACAGGGAAGGAAGAGAAGGGAGATTTGGAGGGATGTCAAGTCAATCAGGAACTTCTGGATCCTGGTGTCTTACTTCCCCTATCATGGGGCCCCTTTCTGTGATTATTAGGTGGCTTGTGTGGGACTCCAGTAGGAAGCTGACAGGCACTAGGGACTTGATTTTTCTAACACATAGGTCTTACTTAGCACAGAGACATATATGTTCAACCGCAAACTGTTTCTAATTACTTCAGGGGAAATCACAGCACCCGGACCTCCTCTATGATTAACCAAATGAAGCTGGATTTTGTTATTTTGTTTTGTTTCTACCATGTGATGCTTGATGTCTCAGCAGCTATTGTTTGACCCTGGGAAAGACTTGAGAGCAGATGTTTGTGATAAGATGCTACCGGTGTCCTAATCTGATTTTCCCAGGGGAAGGAGCCAGGCTTGAGGCCTTGATGACTAAAGCCACCCTCTGGGGCTGAGTGCTGGACCTGATTTAGGAGCCATCTCACAGACAGTCAAACTCGCAGAGACATCTGACTGCTTTGTTCTTTAAAAGTGGAACGCCAAGGCGGGTGGTGGGTGGTGGGCACCTTTAATCCCAGCATTCAGGAGGCAGAGGCAGACAGATCTCTGTGAGTTCGAGGCCAGCCTGGTCTATAGAGCGACAACCAGGGCTACACAGAGAAAAAGAAAGAAAGAAAGTGGAACACTAATGTTTTGACTGTTGGATTTGATTTCTCTATAGGTTCCCACCAGCCAAAAGAAGGAAGGTGTTTATGATGTGCCAAAAAGTCAACCTGTAAGTGTAAGTACATCTGCCTCAGCGGCCAGATTCATGCGGAGGCTGCAACTGGTGGGAAACTCTTTCTCTGGTCTTAGTGTCACAATGGTTTCTCATGGATATAGGGACAGAGACATAAAGAAAGGATGGTACAGATGAGCAAGGGCCAGTTCTGCTCTGTGAATGGATGGATGGGGTTGGATAATGCCAAGAGTTCTGCTTGAGGGACTCACGATCTCAGGTGTTTTAGCACATAGGTCTCCAACCAATGCTTTATAAAGTGCATGGTCAAGTATAGGACACTGCCATTTTCTTCTACCCATCCCATCTGAAAGTGGTTAATAAGTTTCAAAAAAAAAACAATTGCAAGGGCCATTCAGGGCCCTTAAGGTGTGTGAGAACTCATCCCATTAGCAAGGACTTATAGAAAAGGTCCTGTATCGCGTGCTTGCAGAGAAAGTAGCAGGTGGGTGGGCCACAGTGAGGACAACAATGCCCAGTGTGTCTGGCCCCAATCTGCTGGAGGGACTGGTAGGAATCTGAGCCAGAAAGGAAAACAGAGCTCTGCCCTGGCACTGAAGGCCACTCTTATTCCTAATGCCAGCACTGCTGAGGACCAGCCTGCCCTCTGGGTTTCAATTGGTCCAGCCCCCATTACACAGTTTCCTTCAGTTCAATTTGTGCCTGGATTGACTCACTTGCCCCTGACAGGTTTAGATATGCGAGGAACACGCTCTATTTGCTGCCCTAGTTTTTCTGATTTTATTAACTATTCTGGTCACACCCTCTCCATGCTTAATAGCTCCAAGGCAGAAAAAAAAAAAAAAAAAAAAAAACCTAAGCCTCTTAGCCTGGCAGATAGGCCGTCTAAGGGTTCCATCAGCTCACAGGCCTCTCACCCCGCTCCTGGCCCAGCCCTCCGAGCCCTGTCTTCTCCCTGCTCTGCCTGCTGCCCAATATCCCTGTATCCAGTTGTCAGGGAGACTTTGGGGGTTTCTGTTCTGAAGGTCAGTCACAGATCACCCCTATCGTTATGGCCCTGTAACAGTTATTCTCCTATGAACAGCACATTGTTCCCCATCACCTCCACCAGTCTCCTGAGGTCCTTGTAGTACCAAAAGTGAGCCCTTGTAGCTTCATGACAGGCAGGAAACAGCAAGTTTAGGAATATTGAATGACTAGACTATTGACTCTACCCTCAAGAAGGATAGGGGTTCTTCCACTTCACAGGGATTCCCTATTTTTTGGAATCCTAAAAGGTCGTTGCCTAAAGATATTAGAAGTTTGGCTTGGGGGACACCTGACTGCATGAATGGATTGCCTACTTGCTGTTCCCTAAGTCCTAGACCTACCCTAAGTGTGGTAACAAATTTCCGTACTTCCCAAGGCCCGAGAGAAGCAGGAGGCACGAGTCTCAGGCTGTAGCTTGCAGACGTGAACACTGGTGGGCCCAGTTCCTGCTCCTGCTCAACCCCATGAGCTTTGGTGGAGTCTCTCTATCCCTTGGGCCAAGGTTTGTCATCTACCCAAAGCAGTTACTGACCTGAGGAAATAGAACGTGTGTTGGAAAGTTCATCTCAGTCACCTCAACCTCTCAGGGGTCCATGAATTCCCCAGGGTCCCTCTCTGCTCTGCTCTGCCCCTCTGACAGTGCACATGCCACAGGGCAGCTCTCTGCTGTGAGAATCCTTCCCATGATCACCTGGGCCGCCCCATTTGTCTCCTGTCCTTTTCCGGAAAGAGAAAGGACGTAGACAAGGGAACCCTGTTCATGCATGTTCGGCAGCTGCCAGGGAGCTGTGGGGCTCCTACCCATTTCCCACAGGAAGGCAAACCACCTGGTGGCCTGTCACTCCAAGTTCCCCGCTAGTTTTCTCTCCCTTGGGTCCAGATCTACACAGAGCCCAGGGGAGAGAATCCACCTTGGGTTTTCCTCTGGGAAATCAACCATCAGCCACAAAGGACTAGCCTGATCTGCCAGCATAAGGCTTACTTGTAGCTGTCAGCAATGGGCACTTACTGGGGGTCTCTGAGTAACCCTTTGTCTCTCAAAGGCTCTGCGTCATTATCTGTTAAGGGGCAGGTACTGCCTTTTATCTTTGGAACACTAAAAGAAACATCTTGGGCAAGTCCTGAGCAGAGGATGTAAATGTGATTAAATGAGGATGTTGCTGTGTGATGCTGTAACAAGCAATGCTTGAGCTGGCAGTTTTGACTCGTCTGGGATGGTCGGCTTCTCAGATCGAGTTTGCACCTCCTTTCAGAAGCCTTCTTTACCCCAGACAGGGCAACTCATCTTTCTGTGGGTTTTTGTGCTTCCCTTTGCAATGATAGCAGTGAATGTTATTTTTTTCTTAATATGTCTACATGATCCACTGGATTTGGGGTTCCCCCAAAGCATTCAATGAAATTATAGCTCTTGAGGTCCAGCACTGTGCCTAAAATGTAGCTGTCTTTGAGCGTAGAGGTAATGCCCCGATCTTATGAGATAGAGCTGACTTGGAGCTCTGGCTTCATTCCTGGCTTTGTGCCTTTGAGTGAGTCCTTTCCTCTGTACAGTCTTTACTCTTTCTGTGTTTGTGATGGTGATAAAAAACCGTGACTACTGGATTCTAAGCATTTCCATTATACTCAGTATACAATATCTATTGGTAGAATCAAATAAATTTGCTCTAAGTTACTTACCGGGAGTGATCACTTTCTCTTTGTACCTCCCTCACTCTGTGTCTGCAAAGGACAGAAAGCATGCCCCACCCGTGACCTGATCATGAGGGAGGATTGCCGCAGAATAGCTGCCCTGCAAGTGCCTAATTGAGAGTGAGTGAACAAAACTGAAGATGAGTGACTGTGGGAAGAATAAATGTCTCTGGGCCCAAAGCTCATGTCTCAAGTTCTTTTTCCTCCTGGAGCACCATGTCAAATGGAGACAGTGTTTGCTGTCATAGCTGCCCCTTGTCCAGCCCCTCTCTGCACTTTGCCTTCAACAACCCATGCCCTATTCTGCCTCCAACCTTCATAAATATGCATGTTTTTTCTTCATAGCTTGGAGCACCAAGCTGACAGATGGCCTTCTGAACACACACACACACGTGGAAACACATGCACGCACGCACACGCACACACCTGCACCACTCACTCTCCTCCCACATCAGCAGGCTCCGCAGCAGTCAAAGCCAAAACATTTTGCTGACTTGGTAAAGTTATTTGGGGGTTGTGTTTTGTGTTCTGCTGCCTAGGGGTGGGCCCAGAGCTGGAGCCCCGTGGAAACTGTTTCGAGTCATTACAGTGCTTAACGTTTTCTGAAGACAGGCCGGTGCACGATGATAACGTAGTGAGGACATGGTCTGACGGAATGAAGAATCTGCAGAGGCTTTCTTCCTAGAAGCCCTCAGAGCCGTTTATATGTCACAAAGAAGGCTAGAGGAAGGATGAGGGTCCATCGATTTAACTACATACTCGCCTGGAGACTGCTATAATTCTTGCATTTTAAGAGCATATCAATATATCTCTTACCTAGTTATAGATCATCTAAAATTAAGGATAGCAATTACGTGGTTTAATTTTGAGCCACATTTAGCTGCAGACTTTCCTTCAAAAAATTAGAAGTTTCTATGGTGATATGTAAGCTATGAACAAGATAAAAGGAGACAAGCTGACCTTACGCTCCAACCAGTCATTTACCTGCTCAGCCCCAGGTGCCTCTTGAGGTTTCCCTGTCTTCTCAACAGGACAAAGAAAGCTAGCATAGATGTCCAAGCTGGTGTTTCAAGGAACACTGACCAAAGAGATGTTCATCAGTGATTCCAAAAATTAAAGCATTAAAGTTTTCAGGTGTTTGATACATTTAAAAATATACTATGAATGTTAATATATATTTATATGTGAATATGCAATCAGAATAAATTTTGAGTTATGAATATATATATTGCATAAATTGAGCATGTCTCAATTTTCTTTGACCCAAATACTCTTTTTAATGCAACCTCAGATGCATCTCAAGTAGAGAATTAAAGACCTAACTGGGACAAGAGGTATGGAAGACAACACATGCCTGCAAGGTACTAATACCAAACAATCTACTCCCCAAACTCAGGCTGAACAGCAGGGTTGCTCTTTACTGTTTACAGGTCTGTGAGCTGGCCGTGTGGTTCTGCTGTTCTCTGCCTTTCCCAGAGCTCCTTGACTGATGTGTCTCTGGTTACCTGTGGGTCAGGAGGCAGTTGTGCCCGTCCTTGCTGAGCTGGCTCACAGACTGGGGATGAGGATAGCTTCAGGAAAGGCAACCGCATTCTGTCCCATGTAGTGTCTCCTCCTTCAGAAGGTTTATTAGTTCATAGTCACCTTGTGGTGGCAAAGGTTCCAGACGCATAGACCCTCTAAGACTAAGGCATTCTTCAGCCGGAGTCTATCCTAGATTCAAGTATGTTTTGGTGGAGATTGTAGTTTTACTGGAAAGGATTGAGAATATATGGAGAGTGTATGGGAACATCTCTCATACAATCAGCATGTGAAATCACTACTGAATTATAATAAAGTTGAAATATTTTTACTTCCTTGATACCTCTTTCTTTTCATGTTGCCTTGCCTGTATTTTGCCATTATCTGAGGTGATTTCTGATTTGTTCACTCTGTAGGACAGCCCAGTGGGTACCTGAGCTTCCCGACCCCAGGGCCCACAGACATTGAACCTCTGCTTCTGGAGATGCCTCAGTGATCAGACTCTCGGGCACCCTCCTTTACCTCACCACAAACCTCTCCATCCTCTCCCCGACACTCTTGCTAAAAGTACTCTTGGTTCACCATTCAAGATTCAGTGACAATCTTTTTTCTACATCTTTCCTGGAAGCCCTAAGGAACCTGCAGTTGTGAATTTGCTTCTGCGGAACTTCTAATGATCTTTTATCATTGGCAAGAGTGGGAATCTCCCGTGACCGAAGTATGGGCTTTGTGATCAGAGGCACTTGGATTTGAGTTCAGCCTCACCATTCCATAGCTTTGTGACTTTGGCTGCTGTATTAGTCTCTCTGGGTCTCTATTTGTTCATCTGAAAATGGAGCTAATGCTGGTGTCTGTCTTAGAAGCTTGCAGGAGGATGGTATGAGTGGTACAAGCTAGTCTCAATCAGCATACCGCATAGTGCTAAGCCCAGTGAGGATTCAGGAGTTGCGGGCTGTCACTCCATATCTTTTACCTAATTATCTGTGAACTGCCAGGGGATAGGCATCCTGTCTCTGAAGGAGCACTTCCTGGGATTTCTGGTCTCCTTGAAATGTTGATGGTAAGTCCTCTTCCCACAAAAGGACACATTCACACCAGTCAAGTTCTGTGGGTCTTGGTAGTGACACAAGCCCTCCTCCGCTGTCCCAGAACCCCAGCCAGCAGCTCCTCATCACACATCAGCGGAAATGGCCTTCACAGCAGAACCCATCCGATGGATCAGGGATTGCAGAGTTTGGGGACAGAAATTAGAATTTATTCTTTCTTAACGCTCACGCTCTGCCTCACCTTGCTTAGGACCCAGCTATAGACAGAAAGATGGCTGCCTCCTTCATTCTTCTTCCTCCTGCTCTGTTACCTGTGCCTGTGTCCCAGCCTTGTCTCCACCTGCTTCAGAACTCCACTCAGCCCTTTCTAGCCCTGTGTTCTCTGGGATTTAGTGCCTTTGTGTGCTTACTTTACCATGAGCCTGGGATGTCCTCTTCCGGCAGATTTCGTCTTAGGGTCATCCTACACCCCACACACATACATTTACTGGGAACTCTAAGCCAAGATAATCATTAATCCCACCCTCACCTAGAAATATACATTTGTTACCTCTTTTCCTGGTCATGACAGCAGGAAGCTTTGCACAGGGGCTAATCTCTTTTATAATCTTAAATACACAGGTATATTATTATGGAAAGGTCTTACAAAGCCAAGGGCATACATGCTTGGTTATGGGATGTTAGCTGGATAAAGAGAAGGTTTTAGGAAAGATAATGTAACTTGAGCAAAGCTCTGTGGGTGAGCAGGATTAGAACGAACCCCAGGCACAATGCCAGCCCCTTGGAGACCGAATCGATTGCAGGGTAGTTTTGACTCCTGAGTTCAGATTGACCTTACCTAGCAGCACTCAAAGCTGATGAACTCATCATCAACTCCCTTATTGGATGGAGAGGAACTTCAGATATTCTTTCTATCTGCCAGCTCATAATTATGAACATGTTTTCAAGCCAAATATCCTGGCATTTGGGGTGACTATCAGGAATGCACATTCTTCAGTAGGGACAGAGGCTGCCAAGGGTGGCATGGCTGCGTTCATTATTGAGAGCCTTTGAAAATGACTCTGGTCCCACTGTGGGTCTGCCAGAGAGAGAGGGACACTCAGGCTGTGAATGCCTGTTTCATGCACAATGACACCGAGCAGGGTGAGACTTCCCCTCCACACTCATCTGTTTTAATGATGTAGACCCAACTTTCATGCCATTTTAGATGAGAAATGGTGATTTTCTACTTGATGGTCCTCATTCCCCTGTGTAATATTCCATGCCTGAAAAAAGATCTTTTATCCTGAACCTTTTAATTGCCCCATTTAAAACTCTTATATAGTTGTGTTAGGCATAAAAGACTTTCTGCTTATCAGTAACAATTCTGAATTCTATCAGAATCCACTCCCCCCACCCAGCCTTCAAAATCAGTGAGATTCTTAAAAGTTTGGCATGGTGGCAGATAAGAAGATGGTCAAACTGATACCTTAGGTTAGACATTAATTGCCTTGAAATGAAACATGGATTCAGAACTGAAGGAACAATCAGATGCCCCTCCCCTGCCCCCCACAGTTCTCCTTTCCTTTTGGTTGAGATCTTTCTTGGTTTCTTCAGCTTCCTGAAGCTCTTTCTCCTCCTCTGCATAATGAAAGCGCTGACCGTCTTCTTCTGACACCCTGGGCCCTTCAGAAATTCGGTGTGTATAAAATCATTCTCTTCAAGGAAGATGAAGGCTGCTGGTAGGAGAATAAGTACCAAGGAGGGTACTGTTTGCAGTAGCCAGGAATGGAATGGGTCTTTTCCAGATTCTTGGCATCTTACTCAAGAATAAAATAGAGGTATACACAGATTGTGAAATGGCAAGAACTTCATTCAGATGGAACAAACAGCACAGATTAGCAAAGAATCCACTGTCACGATCAACAGTAGATTGTATGAGTGACTGCACAGGGGCCCTGATGGTTGTGTGGGGCCTCCTTTTATGAGGCACAAAAAAAGGAAGTTTGGTTACTAAGAGATATGGTTCGGGGGTGACCTATTTTGATTGGCAGATTTGGTTATGTAACTATTTCCTCTACAGGTCATGCCCCTTCCCATGATATATCTGATTTTAATTATATGCACACTCAACTGTGCATAGGCATAAGATGATAAACAGGGTTTTTGTGGGCCAAAAATTCACATTGAGGACATAGTTTGCCTTGTTGTGCACACACACAAAACTAGTTCAGCCAGGATCAGCCTCCCTCCTACCTACTATACCAAGGCATAACCCAAGTAAGATCGAATCCCATCTTAGTTTGAAGATCATTAAGGGAGGTAGACTTATTCCATCATTCAGAGAGGGGTATGTGGGCAGCTTGATGCAGGGTGAAGGGCCTAGGTTTCTAGCAGGCTGCTGAGTGCATTATTTGGAGTGACGTGTGTGCATTGTATGTGCAGGGAAGGGACTCAGGCTGCTAAGTGCATAGCCCAAACCAGATAGAATCCCATGTTGCTACTACCCCTGATGCTAGCTGCCTCAGTTGGTCTTTGTTGCCTCTATTTTCTGACTAAGACTGTAGATGAATTTCTAAATGGTCTTACTAAATAAAAAACACAGAGCAAATGTAGGGGTGAAAGCCTTAGAGAGATCAGGGAAATAGGGAAAGCCACAGCCAACCTTACCTCACCAACTCTGCAGCTTCCAAATGAGAGTTACTTCCTGTCTACCCACGCCTATATGCCTTGCTGTTCTGCCATCGGATTTGCTCTCTCTGTTCAGCTACATCACTTCCTCTTCCTACCCAGCTCTTTCACTTCCTGTCTGTCTGTACAGACCTCCCGACCTCCGTGGTTAACAAGTAAAATGACAAGAGAGAGCCAATCAGGGCTCAGGACAAGACAGAGCTTCCAGACTATTAGAGCTGATGTCCAAAGGACAAGGCAGCTTCCCTAAATGGAGAGTCTCTTCTCCTACGAATATTCAAGCAACATAAATGGTTCCTAGTTATTTCTGTCTCATGAAGGGAACTGCCCTAGTGGGGGGGTCTCAAAAATTACTCACCTATTCATGTGCCTTTTGCCACTATGTCCGTCTAAAGTGGTCAGTGTTTATTCTTTAAGCTTCTCCTAATGCCTCAGCTGCCAAATCAGATATAATCGAGGCCCCATTCCAGCCTTCTTTATTTCCCAACTCACAGCAGCCCACAGAGACGCACAGCAGTGAATGACGGGTTTGTCTTGTGAAGCTAGTGCCCTGGATGTGAAGCAGTTTTTCGGGTGCTGATCAAGTCAGCTCCCTGAGCAAGCTTCCAGCATGGAACAGGTATCTAGAAAATACATTCCTTCTTAGTTTCCTTCAAGAAAGCTTGAGATCAGGGCAGTAGATCTATCTGTGTGCCCTGAAAAGGAGCCACGCTGGAAGAAGGTGATAAAAATCCTAGTGATGGGATTTGCCATTCACCCTGCAATTCAGTGCCTTCCTTGGTTTTATAGTGCCAGGCACTAACCATATGTACCAGGAATTTAAGGCTAATTTAGCTGTAGAGAAAGGAGCTAGAATTTACAGAGCATCTGCTATATTCTACGGGCAGCCTGGGCTCTGGATTCCATTTCTCTTTCTCCCTTATCACAGCCCTAGGAGGTGTGTGTACTTGACACCTACAGAAAATGAGACTTGTGGGGTCCATCACTCACACTCACGAAACTGGTAAATGGCAGAGCCAAGAACCGAACCCTAGACTGTGTGACTCAGACACACAATTTTATTGAAACATACTATGTTTTTTGTCAGTTTTATTACTTTTCTAGATGAAACCTCATGTAGCCCAAGACTCAAGAACTAACTGAGTCCAAGGAGGACTTTGAACTCCAGATCTTACTGCTTCTACATTTGAAGTGTGGGGATAAGAGTTCTGTGTGCTATCACCGAGTTTATATGGTGTTGGTGACCAAACGCAAGGCCTCCAGCGTGTCAGGCTAGCACTCTACCCACTGAGCTCCTCCGCTGATCTCTGACTCCTCCCTTTTACACTGGTGTGAATCAATACCCAGGCCCCAGATCCGTCTCCTGACGTCCTGTGTATCTAGTGTGTTTATAAATAGTAATCTTTCCTCCTGGTGCCCAGCACTCCTGGCTGGTTTCAAACACCCCGGTCCTCACTTAGACTGAGTTTCAAATGGGCAGATCCTGTTGCATTCACCCCTGCACCTTCCACTCTGCCAAGCACACTGCTGCAGTCGCCAGGTGTCAAAGAGACATCTGCAGAAACCAAAAGAACTGGTCTTACTGGAAGTGGCCCCACTTCTGAGGATCAGGAAAATTCTCATTTTGCCCCCGCTGCCTCTCCTCCATTACAACATGCATTTCTGTAGGGGCTCCTGTGCCCCAGCATCCAGCGTTGGTCTGGTGCTCCCTGCTCAGGCTTTAATTCAGCTTCTCTGCTACAAATGTAGGAAGAGTCAATCCATTAAAGTGAAGAATTGCAAGAATTCTCCTGACAACTATTCCCTGCTTCTCCCTGCAACTCCCGTCTTTTATGGCAAATAAATTTTCATTCACAATCCGGCAGTTGGTTTTTCCTTTAGCTGGAAATCTGGATCAAGATGTTGCATAATTGGATTAAATCTAGTCTGAACATTTGTCAGCTTCACTTCCTCATTAAGCACCACATTGTACAGAAATTATAATTATTGCGAGGCAGTTAACAGAGATGTCACACCAGAGAAGGAACCACAGGGAAGAACGGGAGTCTGAACTTAGGCATTTGCTTAGACGATGGGGAAGGTGGCCCTGTCTGATGTTCCTTAGGTGGGCTTCCTTTTGCTTAAGCAAGTTGTCCTGAAACAGAATCCTGAATCCCCATGCAACAAGAAACATTAAAAAGCCCTCTGACTTAACCTGACCCAGAATACAAGTCCCTCCTAAACAATTGTGATAGGTGTGGGGAAAAAAAAATCCCCCCTTGACCTTGAACTTGTAGACCATTCTTACTGTTCTAATCCAAGAGCCTAGAACTCCAACTGATTTAAAGTCCTCCTTGATGAGCTGTTATAACCTTGTTCATTTACTCTTCTAGTAAGCAAATATTTACTATGACCCTCCCACCTTTGAGACAATATTTTGTTTCCTATCAATACAAAGATGGAAAAGGTATGTCACTGAAGAATCTTGATGGTTCCAAGAGGCTAGGCATAGAAAATAATGATTAATATAAATAGCCAAGGCTATGAGAAGCTATGTACAAGAAGTATGGTAGAAAGCCACGGGAGTGTGGTAGAAAGCCCAGGAATATGGTAGAAAGCAGAAAGCTTTGCTTGAAGACATTGAGTGAAGACCTCAGCCAGGGCTTGCAGTTGTGGTAGGATCTTGTAAACCATAGGAGTTTGTCACTGGAAAAAGAGGAACAGATATAAGAGGGAACTGAGTACTTCAGAGTACTGAAATGGAGGAGAAAAGTCTGGCACATTCCCAGAGACTGATGGGTCACCTCAAGTGCCCAGGTCACAGAATGTTTTTATGGGAGCAAAGGACAGGGACACTGGAGGAAGCTTGCCCCAACAAGCAAAGGTCCTGAATAAGATGAGGAATTGGGGTGTACCAAGAAAACTGATGCTTTCTGGTCACTGTTAGAGTTGTGTTTCTCAGTACCACTCTGGTGGCCTGCGGCAGGTGGCATAACAGGTGGGGAGACCATTAAAGTACTAATAAAATTATCTAAGAGCATCTATCAGGAGGCTCTGGGAAACAGGCCAGGTGGTTTAATAGAGGGAATGTATTGTGGGGAGCTAATTACAAGTTCTAGAAGAACAGAAAAACCCAATGAGCAATTGGATAACCCAGATTAGTAATAGTAATAGTTAGACAGAGCCAGGGCAGAGGAAAGATGGTCTTAGCAGAGCTCAGGACCTGGGGCTACCCACAAAAAGAAGGAGGAACTTTCTGTGGAGGCTAAAACCACACTGGAGACTCATCCACACTCCCAGTCACTCCAAAAACACCTAGGCCTTCCAACCACTGCCTCCTGCTGATCAACCTAAGTGGAAACCTGTTGGCAAGGGACTGGCCAGGGATGTTTATAGATCTGTCCCCTCTCCGCCCTCTCCGCCCTCCCCCCCCCACTGCACATACACATACAAACACACACTTTCCCCACAATATAGTGTATAATAGACAACGGGTAAGACTGATTCTTAGGCAGAGAGGTCAAGGCATAGACAAGTGAGTACCTCTGCGGATTCCGTCTAGGAAGAAGATGTTTCCTGTGTGAAGGAAAGAGTTAATGAGTCTGATGGAGTAGTGGGTAGATATGGAAAACCATGCAGGTGTGTGGATATAACACCTCAGAGCCTAAGCTACACTCGAGACAATGAACTTTGGGAGATGGAAAGGAGGTGGAAGGGACCAAGCACCTAATCTCCCTCATTCCCTTCGGGCTCTATCACTTCTGTATACCCAGCTTTGTGTCTCCAAATCTAAGAACACTCTTGCATCAGTCTTAACCACCAGCTGTCTACCTGTTCTAGCCAAAGACAGCAGCAATCCCTCTCCTCTTCCTCTGGGACTCCAGTTTGAGTTGTATAACGTTACTCATTTGAGTGAAATCTAGCCTTTTGTCCCAAAGTAGGAAAACTGGGTGAGTTAGTGGAGAGCTGAATCCAACAGGGTTGTAGGCAGCTCACTGTCAAGTCACTCCTGACTCTCGATGTCCATGGATGGCAGTGGAGAAAGGCGCCAGTGTTGCCCGCCTAGCTGCCTGGCATCATGTTTGCTAGGTGGTGCATTGGAAAATCATTTCTGAATCAAAACATTGACCACCCAATTCCTCTGCCACATACCTGCCACTGAGTCCCAGAGGAGTGTTCTTCAGACTTTTCGTAGAACCCTTGGAGCCTTTGTTGGTATGAAACATGCTGGGCAGGCTGCTATAGAAGCAGACCAAAAGGAAAATATGGCTCAAGACTTTCTCACCAGGGGTACATCTTCTGAAGGGTATACTCTAAGGCATAGAAGATTCTAAACGATGGAGAGAGAATAGTCTGGAAGCCATTATCCAGAGATTCTGCTAGTTAATTCTGTGCATGGAAGTTGGGAGACAGAGGCAGAGGTCCTTCAGAGTATGTCCCGTCTTGAACTTGGATTAGCATAAATTGGGAGACATTAAGACAACAGAGAGAACATGAAATCAGGGCCTTCTACTTCTTAGCTATATTACTCTCAGGAAATGACTTGATTTTCTAGTGACTAGTTGACACAATGTGGAGGGCCACTTCCTTGTGTCATTGTGGAGACTGAGAGAGTGATGGCATTACAGTGGCATTGTGTCATAAACTAGATTGAACTGGTAGGAGATAGAGGAATTCAGGTGAGTGTGAGCTTTGCAGCCCGGTTACCTTGGCTTGGAATCTGTGCCCGTCCATTACCAGATGTTCCAACTGTGGCTTCCCTTTGCCTCAGTGTGTCCACCTGCTAAATGTGGACAATGGCTGTGGCACCTGCCATAGAGAGGTTTTTGAGTTTTAAATAAAATAATTCATGTAAGACATTTATAGCAGTACCTGGTACATGGTAATGCTCAGTAAACATTGGTTATAGTTATTATCGTCAGCCATCATGTAGACTCTACTAAGCGCTTTAAGACATGTGTGTGAGTGACATCTGCTTCAGTTGCTAGGGTGCTTTCAGTCTGCTTGAGTGGATGAGATGGCGTGGAGAGCCCTAGTCCCTAAGGTCTCTGGTCAGCTTCAACTGACAGCCCAGGATGGTATTGAACCTATAGTGGCACCAGAACTCTGGGTTTGGGTGGCATCCCTTGAGCTGTCACAACACAGCACCAGAGGCAAGATGGCCTAAGCAATAGAAGCAACAGTTTACAGCATACAGGCTGCAAAGTCCCGGATCAAGGTGAAGATTGTCCTTTAGATGTAGACGGCCTACCATGGCCCATGCATGTGGGCTAGGGAAGAGGGGGAGGGAGAGAGGGAGAGAGGGAGAAGGAGAAAGCCACATTGAAATATAGGACTTAAGCCTATTAGTTGGAGGAGGAAGAGACACAACCAGTCCTTCCTGTCAAGCACATTAGTTACTTTTTTGTTGCCATGATAAAACTCCATGACCAATAGTGACTTATGGAAGAGTTTATTTTGGTTTATTCTTCCAGAGCCATAAGAGTCCATCATGGTGAGGAGGAGTAGCGGGCAAGCATGCCAGCCAGAGCAGGAAGCTGAGAGCTCACAGGTCCTCCACAAGTATGAACCAGAGAGTAAACTGGAAGTGGGGTGGGGCCATATTGTTCCAAAGCCTACTACCGGTGACGCACTTCCTCCAGCAAAGCTGTACTCCTAAACTTACCCAAAGCAGCACCCCCTACTAGGGACCAGTTCCTCAAATACCCGAGTCCTTGGAAGCCACCACAGCAGGGATGACAAATAAGTATTAATAACAAATATCGAGCACCCCACTGTTCTAGGCACCATGTGTTGTTATTTCAAAATTGTCCCAAAGTACTATAACAGTGGGTGTCCTCCACATCCAGTGGGGTGCTGAGGAACCAGAGCATTAAATCGCTAAGTACAGCCACAAGAAACACGGCTAAGTTGTTTCTCTCATCCACCTCTTTGACCCTGAAGCTAGGGTGACCTAGTTTATTCTCCAAACTGGTCTACTTCCAAATGAAAGGGGAGGAGGGTCGCTATTAACAATTACATCAGCACAACAGGCATAAATAAGGTCTGCCTTGGGCAAACCAGGGTCTCGGGCTGCGCTGCCCCAAACAGGTGCATTTTTTTTCTGCTGAATCACGTAGCCTCTAAAACCAGAATGCTTGAGACCCCAAAGCTGGAGGCTTCTGGCCATCTTGCTCCTGCAGCTTTTTGTGGGTGGCACTTCCTGTGCAGAAGGAAGGACAGCGGGCTCTTCCACGCACAGGTGCCGCACGCGGCTGCTCCTTCTGCAACATCCATCAAGGGACTAGGAGATCTGGTGTGTGGGGTATCCGTTAACTGCTACTGCTGCTGCTGTGAATCCGTCGTTATTCCTCTAATACAGATCATTAACATTCACAGAATCTTAACTACAGCATCTTAACGAGCAAAGCTGTAATATACAGCTTCCCCATAAATATCCATCGGTGCTGACGCGCCTTCTCTCTCCATACAGTAATTCCGCTGCTCTGGATAAATCATCCTGTTGTGCTTCTTTCTCTCTCCCTAACTGCCGTTATTAGTGGTTACAGAAGAGTAATGAACAAACTCTCGTCAAAGAAAAAAAAAAGAACAAGAGCTAAATGAAGGATCATGAGGCATGAGGACATATATATCAGTGACAGTCCCAACTGAAGGGAACACAAAGCTTATTTTCTGCAGCAGCCCAGAGAGGAAACAAGAAGTCAGCCTTTGCTGACTCCTTGCCAGGGTCGGGGCTGTGCTCAGGACTTCACAGCTGCCCCTGTGATTCCAAAGACTGCGTGGCAGGTGTGTCCTGTGTGACTTTTAAAATCAACACTTCCAGCCCTACCCTCATAGATACGATGAAGCGTGTGTGTTTCTAGGAGACTTCCCAAGCCCCAACAATGGACTCTAACCCTCCATGAGTTTCTGCAGTTTAATGAACATGGCAACTATTGTTTTGTCTGTGACGTGCACAAAACAATTGAAAGCCAGATGCTAGCAGTAGAGGAAGGTCTGTCTCTGGAAGGTCTCCTGTGATGGGGACATTCTTGCTCACATTTTATGACACTTCCTCCAATTTGGCTTATAGTTCTGTCAGTTTATCATCATTTTCTCCCATGTGAGTTAGCAACATCTCCATCCTCATCTCTTAGAATATTCCTCCTTCCCACCTTGCACACTCTCAGCCACGGTTGCGGTTTCTCCTTCCTGTTCCTGTACTGTCCAGTCTCTGCCTTGTCCCTTTGGCTGTTTGCATGTTGTTCTCTGCACCTTTACCCAGGTGTCCTGGCCCTCTTCTTTAAGCATCTCTGGGGAGCTGACACTTATATCAGCTGGCCACACCTTCCATAAGGACCTGTATTAGAGCTGGCTCCAAAAAATGGCCCTCATGTCTGTTCCTTCTAAAACCTTGCCACTTACCTTGGTCTTATGATCTTAAAAGATCATCTATTACCTTTTGCCATCTTCACTAGAGCCTAATACTTAAGTGTGTATATTCTAAAGCTAGCCCACTCTGCCATTTTCTTGCTGTGTGACATGGGACAAGTGATTCTTATGCTTCTGCTTCTGCCTCTGAAAATGGGGGTAGTGATAGTGCCCAAGTCAATTGTGATAATATTAGTTACTACATGAAAGTGCTTAGAATAGTGTCTGCTGCACGTAGAGAAGATCCATCTGAGCATCAGCTGGAATTGCCCTTGGCGTGTACAACCTTCTGCCGGGCCAAGAAGACATGAGGTCTCAATGTTACTGTTTGAGCCATTGTTTCCTCTCTAGTCTACATTTGGAGGTTTGCTTGAGAGGAGTGTGTGTATGTGTGTGTGTGTGTGTGTGAGAGAGAGAGAGAGAGAGAGAGACAGAGAGACAGAGAGACAGAGAGACAGAGACAGAGACAGAGAGACAGAGACAGAGAAAGCCAGAAATAACAGTGCCAACCAACTGGCCCTACCCAAGATAGACTGCTTTTACTTAAAGAGTCTCACAGGGTCCACACTACAACAGGTGAGGAAACGTGTCTGTGTGAGGTCATCTTCATTCACTAGCTACACAGTCCTCCAGAGTAACCATTATGGTCCATTATGCCCAGCTCTGCCTTTTCTAAGTTGAAACTTCTCAAACTCCTGATTACCGTAACAGCAGGAACTAACTCACACATAAAAGTTGTATGCCTGGGGTTTCAGTTTCTAGATATGTGTTGGCGCCTGTGTAGAAACCAGAAGATGAACAAAAAAACAAATTTGGGAAATGTGCTGAATAGTTTTTTTGTCAACTTGACACAAGCTAAAGTTATATGAGCAGTGGGAACCTCAACTAAGAAAATTCCTTCATAAGAACTAGCTGTAAGACATTTTCTTAATTAGTAATTGATGGCAGAGGACCCAGTCCATTGTCAATAATGCTATCCCTGGGCTGGTAGTTCTAGATTCTATAAGGAAGCAGGCTGAGCAAGCCACAAGGAGCAAGCCAGTAAGCAACACCCCTCCATGGCCTCTGCATCAGCTCCTACCTTCAAGTTCCTGCCCTTTTTGAGTCCCTGTCTTGACTTCCTTTGGTAGTGAACAGTGATGTGGAAGGGTAAGCCGAATAAGCCCGTTCCTCCCCAACTTGATTTTGATTGTGGTGTTTCATCACAGCAATGGTAACCCTAATTAAGACCCAAGATCATGTTCATCATGACCTCAGGAGATGAGCAGCTCCCTACTGTTGCCACAAAGAATTCAAGGGATGAGTGAACTTGGAAGATTCTGTTGCAGCAATGACAGAAAGCTTTCTTTGACTGTTCCCCGTGGCTGGTGTTGGCTTCTGTTCTGTGAATGGCATTGTGACTGGAAACGGCACATTGTCTGTGAAAATGCTCGGTATGGTTCCCTGTTGCGACACCCCCTGCACCGTGACTTGAGTTAGTCATCTGCAGTTTTCCCTAACCTCACTTGCTGTAGCTCAGAGGAGCAGCTCAAGGGCCTCTTGGTGCGGGGCTCGTGGTAGACACTCGGGCGAGTTCGCAGGTCATCAGATTCATGAGAAACAAATCCAAGAAAGAAGACCAAATAGTGAAATGAATTCCCATGTTTGTAAGCTGCTGTCCTGTGGAGAAGGAAGGGAAACCATGTTGCAAGGAGCGGCTGTCAGATCAGCAGGCAAGGGCTGCCGGCTATTTTTTTCCTTTGCTGTGACATCGCTCTGTTTGTGATTGCCTCTGATTTGCTCGTATTCCGCCTCTTGCCACTCGGTTTGGGCTCAACTTCATCCAATATTTCTTGTTACCATTTGGGGACCATCTGGACCTCAGCAGTGGTCTCCCCAAGAAGACATAGCATCAAGGGAAGTGATGGGCTCTGCTGTGTGTCCTGCCCTCTGCCTGGGAAGTGGGCTGAGAGCCTGTCAGCCTGCTGACAGGAGCCAATTTCACATTCCTGTGACTCCACTTCGCTCCCTTTGCAAGTCCTGAAGCCATGCCAAATCTTGTTAGGAGGTTTTGAAAACTCCTTGAGTTTTGGCTAATGTGGACACAGGATAATAGATTTTTAAAAGGAGAAGGGAGAAAGGAAGAAAGAGTTAGGAAGAAATAACTGAGCTTTTGGAAACCATTCCCCTTCGGTTTCTAGTTTTCTGATCTCACTGCCCCTGGACGAGTCGGTTTGTAATGTCTGAAGCCATTTAAAAACAGCAGAGCCGTCTCTCAGCCTGCTCCTCCAGCCAAAGGAGGGGAACAGGAAGCTCTAAGTCCTCCTGTTGATGTTGGATCTTCTGGCTTCCACATGAGGTCACAGACTGGACAGAGGTCTCGGAAGTCTGTAGGAATGCTGGTGCACAGTCCTTCCTAGAACTCCTCAGTAACCGAACAGCTGCAGGGTTCCCAGTGCTTCCGCCCCAGCCCATCATTAGCCATCTTACTGTCACCACTGGAATAGCTGCATCATCCCTGTGCCTGTAGGATCCCACTGTCACCAGCATCTATTCCCTAATGTGCTGTGGCTCAAAGACTTCCCGGCATCCTGCATCATCCACCTATTGAGACTGAGCTGGATGCTGTGTTCAATGGTACAGACAGTGGGTAGGAAGTAGTACTATGCGCTTGAGTCGTGTCAGGACTTTTCACTGGGTACCACATACCAAAGGATGTGCGTGAATTGTCTCATTAATAACCCTGGCGGTGTGTAAATTGCCTGGTTTCTCTTGTTTCCCTTTCAATAGAAGGACAGGACCATGGTAGACACTTAGTGGGTCGTAGATGATTAGTAGGTGGACATGGCTTGGAGGAGCACATGACTCTCAGTCACATGGCAGGCATTACCATCACCACCCCCACTTACCCAAACACTAGTACCATCATTTCTCAGCCAAGACAGTCCACAACTCCTTCACTTTGTCACTGATATCCAGCTGTTTGTATCTCACCACAGAATCATTACTAGCCTGTAAATGGTTCCATAAACCTTATTCCCATCTATATTTTTATATTGGGTATGTTTGAGAAAATTTAGGCATAAAAGCCTGGAGTCTCTGTGTCACATCCAAAGGAAACTCTCTTTCCCCTAGTTCTGGTGGTAAAACAAAAGAACAAGACAAAAAAAGGAAGGAAGGAAGGAAGGAAGGAAGGAAGGAAGGAAGGAAGGAAGGAAGGAAGGAAGGAAGGAAGGAAGGAAGGGGAAGGGAAGGGAAGGGAAGGAAAGAAAAGGAAGAAGGAGGAAGAGGAGAAGGAGGAGGAGGAGGAGACAAACAAACATTTCTTAGGAACTTGTGAAGCAAGTCCCCCTTTGCCAAAGGAGTCATGTTCCCTTTCACTGGCAGAAGGGACAATCGTTATCTGTAATGCCTATTAGCATGCCAAAACACATGCTGTTCCCCATGTTCCCTCCATATCACAAGTCCCTAGCTCTTCTTTTGCCCACACGCTTTATTTTCATCTCTCTATCTCTCTGCTTCTAGCATGGCCAGGTCCAGTCTCTGGCCATGTTCAGTCTGCTTCTTTCTCTCTGCTCTGGCTCTTCCAGACACCCCTGGCGGTTCTCTCCTGCCTATCTCCAATGAAAACCTTCCCCTTATACATACCATGGAGCAGTCAGGTCACCAGTTTATATAGTTTTCATGTCAGAGGTGGCAAGAAGAGAAAAGAGTTTGATGGGGTGGATCCAGAACAGTCCACTCTTGTCCCTGTTCAAAAGTGGGGGAAAGATGACAAGCAGGAGCCTGGGTGTCTGTATTGGAAAGGCCATTCCCCACCTTCGGTTTCTTCTCCAGCTGACTTTGTTGTTGCCCTGGACCAGTGCTCCCCATGCCTGGCACCTGCTCGCCCTCATCTCTTTGTCACCTCCACTTTGCTACTGGCAGCAACTGGATTTTAAAAGAGGAAAGATGTGTTTGCCCCTAGTTTTTGGAGGCCCCTGCTGAGTGGCGAGGAGCCACAAGGAGCCCAATGTCAGAACAAGTACTTCTCTTGGGCAGGAGCAGAGAGTGGCTGGGTCAGCACATCTGTCTGTCGACAGCTCAAAGGCTCACACACAAACTGCTGAAAGAGCTTCATGAGAAATACCTCAACCCTGAGTGACCTAGGAACCTCCTGGTAGGGACTCCTCCTGTGGGATTCCCTCACCACCCCCCAGGGCCACCCTGGGGGTCTAGCTTTAACCATAATAAACTCTTAGGAGCTCAAAACATTCAAACCATAGCACCTGCCAAACAATAAACACCTGTTCCCTTCTCCTCCCTTCTCCCTGCCCTCCTTCTATCTCTCTTTTCTGGCTTCCTTTTCTTTCCCCCTTCCCTTCCTCCATCCCTCCCCCCTCCGTCCCTCCCTCTCTCCCTCTCATCCCCTCCCCTTCCCTCACTCCATCCCCTTCTCTCCTCTCCTTTCTTTTCCCCATTCCTTCCCTCCTCCCACATTCCTCCCTTTCCTCCCCTCCCCTCCCCCCTTCTCCTTCCCTCTTATATTCTAACCTCTCCTCCCTTCCCCCTCAGCCCTGTTTGGGGGGAGGGAAAGGCATGACTTAGGTTTCAGGACTGAAGGCGCTTCCCCAGGATGTGGCCAGACAAGGGACAGCATTTTGTCCTGAAGCTGCTGTTCCTACATCTCCTTCCACTCCCCTGTCTCCTAAAACCATCCGTTCTTCCCTTTAAGCCCCTCTGCTTTGAAATGCAGGCACATTGGGTTTTCTTCCCATGAGATGAAAATGGGAAGATAAAGAATGTGGACTTGGAGTCTTTGCCTGGGTTCTCCCTGCTCCTTCACAGGAGTCTTCTGAGGTCTGCTTGGTGTCCTGGGTGAGCTCTGTCCCCTTCATCACTTCTCACAATGCCAGCACAGTCAAGCCAGGCATGGTGGCACACACCTGTAAACCCAGCACTCCGGTCTCAGAAGGCAGAGGCAGGAGGATGACTACAAAGCTTGTTCTACACAGTTCCAGACCAGAAGAACATAGCAAGACCTTCTCCCAAAATCTCAAAAGAGCAACAACAACAACCGCAAAGTGCAACTTCCAGGAAGTAAGATGTCCTGTTTTGTTGTCTGAGGGACTATAGACATAGCCTAGCATGTGCTCTTTGAAGAAGGATGCCATCTTCATTACGAGATTCAAGCATGTCCCCTCAAGCTTCCAGACATTCCTCAGAACTGTCCTGAGACAGTAGCTGGAGGAAGAAGGGCTTTGGGCTGCAGAAGGAGTCCCAGTATGGGGTAATTAGAGACAGGATTTCAATCACCCCAAAGCCAGGTCTCCATGCTAGCACTAGTCCATCCCGCCCCTACCCCGCCACCGCCATTAGACTGTGGCATTGAGTCTAGCAAGAGTGTCAAGCCCCACATCTTGTAAGGCCTGGCACGCTCAGGCATTAACTGGAATTCTATTTCATTTGATTGTTGATGAGGCTTCATGAATTTCCACTTGAAACTTACCTTTAAACGTCCCACAAGTACCTGGCTCTGGCTTAGCCCAGACAAGGAGAAATCTGAGATCCAGTAAGCGGCTGCTATCAGTGCAAACTGAATTTGATGATTTCATGGTACTGCCTAGATATAGCAAGGAACTGAATTCTCCCAAGGAAGAATTCCAGTCAGTGCAAGTGTGGAAGATCCTCCAAAAGAATTGAAGAAACTGCACATAGATGAGATGTCTAAGTGTTGAGAAAGTGGCCATCACTGGAAGTATGGCTGACCTCTTCCTTTTTCATACATTTTCTGTCTAGTTGGGTTAGCTCCTGCGCCTGTCATTAGCCACACATGGCTACTTAAGTTGAAACTAATCCAAAGGAAGTTTTCCAATTCACTCCCATTAAGCATATCTGCAGAAGTTGGCATATGCCTCTCTCCAGATTGGACAGGAGAGATGCAGGACTTTCCATCATCATAGAAACTTCTACCAGACACTGCTACTCTGGGGTAGAATCCCAAGTCAATATCACAGCTTGTCATCCTGTGCAATAGGCTGCCCCTACCCTATTGTTCAGTTGCCAAGCAGAGCTTTTCTTGACTGTCTCCTAAGAAGTAGGAAGTGGCCATCCCCTCTCTGCTGAAGGTGGTGCAGAGAATAAGCTGCTAGTATCCCAGTGAGAATTAGTCTTAATTAGCATGTGCCTTGCTTGTTAAATCATGCATTCAGGAAAGTAGCATGCATTCGGGTGCCTGTAATCACTAGGTGTTCTTAATACTACCCACCTGTGTGTAGTTACAAATCACTTAAGTTAATCCATTCCTCCTGGGCCCTCTAAATGGATAATCGAATTGATTCTTTTGCAGCCTTGGCCTAGGTCCTAGTTTAGATCTAAAAGCCTGTGTCCTCCCATATGGGCACTCCTGTCTACCTCGGACGACAAGGACCACATATCTTGGCCCTGCTGAGAGCACAGACCATGTATTAGTTAGTCATCACCGTGTCTCCAGCACCTGCCTAGGTCCTGGCAGGTGGGAAATACACTGGGAATGTTTGTTGAAGTCATTAATTAATCCATTACCTAATCAATCAAGATGCCTTTGGTTCTCCCAGTAGGATGCTCACTGATTATTCCTGAAGAGAATTCATTCCCCAGCACAGCAATTTGAAAAGCCAGTCACACATCAGAGTCGCTGAGGATCTGTGGAATCGTGGCAAAATCAGCTGCCCCCCCCCCCCCCCCCCCCCGCATACCCTCCCCTCCAGCAGAATCAGAGATCAGAGACCTGGGCTCAGGTCTCAGAGTTTTGTAAACGCCTCCCCACAGGATTGTGTGCTCTGCAGCCCAAGATTATATTATAAACCATGTCAAGTTCCTGACTTGTCAGCCATAAATATGATTTCATCGTTTTTGATATTTGTGCCCCACATCCTATCTCATCCACAGTCATTTTTACTGCAAGGGCACCATCAATCTGATCCCCCTTCTCCCGTTCCTCAGTGGTGGAACCATCATGCCCCTACTGTGGGAAAGGAAACTCCCCATGGGAACTTTATTCCGGTGTCTTTATGAAGAATACTGAAACAGTGTAGGAGAATATAGTCCCTTAAATCTCTTCTCAGAATGTGAGGTCCTGGTATATTTGTCACTTTTTTTTTTAGTTTTTAAGAGTGATAATTGAAGATAATTGCTAAGCCAAGCTGTAAACATAGTGTTAAGTGTGGGTAAAGCAAGTGATGGGGGTGTGGGAAGCAAGGGGATGGATTCCAGGACCTAGACATGAGTCACGGCTGGGAAAGGGGTCTTGCATAGAAGTGCCTCTCCACTGGCCAGATGGAGTGCACTGTCACCTACGGCCACACCAGACAGGAGGGAGGAGCCTGGGGCATTGACCAAGGCAGAGTCCGACAGCACAGGACCAAAGGTATCAGAGATACCACCTGGAAGAAGATGGTCTGGTGAAACCGCCTAGGAACAAGGCCAGGAGGAGGGAATGGAATCAAGAACAGACTAAAGGTTACTCATTCTAGTCCCAGACACCATGTAACAATAGTTTCCTCACGTTATGAAGCCTGTGTAGACATGTTGTTAAAATGAACTAAGAGATAGGAGCAGATGATACTAAATAATGGCTCTGGTTTATTGAACATCTACATTGTGCCTAATACCAAACAAAACTGTACATACATCTCAGTAAGACTCAGAGAATGGCTTTTTTTTTTTTAGGTATGCACTACCTAAAAATTGAGAAAAGTGAGGCTCCTTGACTTCCAGAGTCATGTGGCCAAGAGGTGGCATGACTAACTCTATCTATCATAGGTCGATATCTATGCATTTATACATAGATAGATATATTTATCTAGATTCCTAGACTGATCTTCTTCTGAATGTACAGAAATCACCCATCACACCTCACCTCTGCAACTCCCCAGAGGCCACCTCTTCTGTCACCAGGAAGGTGACAGCTGTGTGCGACGCTGGAAGTCCTCCCACGTTTTCATTATGTGGGACATGGTGAGGCTTTTATGAGACTCCACCACGGGCTGTTTTTCAAATTTATTTAATTCATCCATCATGTTCTGAAGCCATTTGCTTTTTTATATTGGACAGATGTAATGAGATTTTGGACACTAAAAAATGTTTTTATTAAAAGTTATGACCCAGAGCTAGTTGGTAGGGGCCCTGCCATAAATCCCCAGGAGTATTGGAATTTATAAGGGATGTAGCGACATAACCTTAACCTTCCAGGCCACACCATAGATTACATGGTCTCCTAGACTGTTGCTCTCTTCCTACAGCCTCACACACCTGTGGCTAAATAACAATACTAATAATTATCAGTGCCGACAGGAGTGGAAGGAGTATTTTCTGTAGTTATTGCAATCATGACTTTTCATCTTGTCATCGCCACAGGTGAGCCATGGGGAGACAGACCCTGGTGGAGACAGGTGGCAGGATTTATGGATGGGTGTTCTGAATGGCAGTGGTCCTGGGCATGTTGATTCTCCTGCCCAGCTCTACATCCTGTGGATGGGAATGAGGGAAGTAGCAGTCACAATTTCTGTGGACAGAGTGAAGGCAATTTTAGCAAATGGGGGACAACAGTCTCCCCATTCCTCCATGGCCAAGACCAAGCCCTACTCAAAATTAGGAAGCACTGTCATCTCCCTGCACATGCGCAATGACTCAATTTGAATGCCAGTAGATACAGACTCTACTAACATTGAGCTACTTGGAAATTATCCAAAGAATAATTAGCTTGGATATATAGACCAAAACAAGGTTATTAAAAATATGCCTGTGTAGTAGATATTATACATTTTGTATGATACATAATATATTCAGCAGAATTAAAAGTTTAGAGAAGAGTTAGTTTTGGCCAGCTGCCAGCCACTTGTGGAGACACAAATTCATTCATTCCTGTTGGCCAGTGCTATGTGGTAGACCCTCCCTTGGGAGCTGCAGGGCATTTGGGAATGAATTGCACACATGAGAGAACTCTCAACAGAACAGGTGCAGCTGAGGTGCTGAGGACTCCAAGGACTCCAAGAGGAAGAAGTCTCACGGCAGAGGCGGCATTCAGCTGGGCTTAGGAAAGTAGGGACCACTGAGCTTAGCAGGATGGGAAGAGATTGCTGAGTAAAGAGAAGAACTGGCACAAAAGATGGGTACAACTGGTTGGTAGTGAGTGTGTGTAGATATGTGTGTATATGCATACAAATATGAAAACGTCATAATGGAACTCACTATTCTTATACTGTTAACAACTAAAAGAATTGCCAATAAAAAACAGTTGAGTTTGGCTAATATCACATGACGGCACATCTTCATTTTCAAGGAAGACTGTCCACTGTAGACACCTAGCTCTCACCTATAGACACTGCTGCACCAAGCTGAGTGGTGTGCATAATTACAGGAAGATGGACTTTAGAGTTACAGACATGCTGTCGCTGTATCTCCCAATCAGGCCTGTGCTTTATCATCTGGTTATGCTGAAAACATATCCCAGGGTTTTCCCCATACATCAGAATCTGCTCCCGCCTACTTGAGACCACGGGAGTGTAAACCATGGCTACCGTCATCATTAAACTCATAAATCCATGTCATTTGTGTGTCATTCACTCCCTCCTCATTCATCATCCCTTGCACTTGCAGAGTAGCCAGCCATTGGACGATTTTGAAGAGCGCTTTGCTGCAGCCACGCCGGTAAGAAGGAGAGGGCCCTGTCTGTTTAGCTGTTTCATGTTGTTGGACCATCACTCATTTCATGTTCATCAATCATGCCTTGTGGTTACAGAACAGAAATCTGTCAGTGGATTTTGATGAGCTTCTTGAGGCAACCAAGGTAAGACCTCCAGGGTCCTGTTAAATCAGAGTTCTTCTGACTATCCTCATGTGTCCCATCATGTCCTCGTCCACCTGCATAAATGGCGATTATTCTATTCTGTACTGCTCAAAGGTGCCCATTGCAATGTTCACAGGAAAACTAAAGATGCTATGGGTCCAGTAGTAAGAATGTATGTACAAACGGTGTGTGTGTGTGTGTGTGTGTGTGTGTGTGTGTGTGTGTGTGTGTGTGTATGATGAGATACTTATAGGGAAGCGTGTATGTATGTGTAATGAGATACTACTGATAAGGAAGTGTGTGTGTGTTGTGTGTGTGTGTGTGTGTGTGTGTGTGTGTGATGAGATACTTACAGGAGAGTGTGTGTGTTTGTGAATGTGGATGTGATGAGATACTGATAGGGAAGTGTGTGTGTGTGTGTGTGTGTGTGTGTGTGTGTGTGTAATGAGATACTTATAGGGGAGTGTGTGTGAATGAGTGTGTGTGTAATGAGATACTGATAGGGAAGTGTGTGTGTGTGTGTGTGTGTGTGTGTGTGTGTGTGTGTGTGTAATGAGATACTTATTAGGGGAGTATGTGTGAGTGAGTATGTGTGTAATGAGATACTGATAGGGAAGTGTGTGTGTATGTAACATAAGGGGAAATGGAAAGGAGATAGCACCCCTTAGTTTCATTCAACCAGTACTTTAGAGGTCTCCTAACACATTCCAGACATTCTGGGTGGGGGGGGGGGAAACAACAAAACCTTTATTTGTGTCCTGACAGACAGGTGCGAAGGCAGAGGGGAAAGGAACGAGTGACTGTAGAAGGAGCTCGTGCAGAGGCCCAAAGATGGGTTTCCCATCATCCTCTGTGCTCTGCCCTCCTTAGCACTGTGTGGACTGACTGCATAGGCCTGCCTTCCATAAAGCATCCAGCTCCTGAAAACAGGGGCAGGAGCATGCTGTCCTCAGGTCTCTATGTCCCTTCTTTTGGCACAGTAGACAATGTATGATAAGAATCCCTGTACGTTTCCTGAAGGATCCCAGGATCTCCTGTACCCAAAACATAGGGATTGAGCCTTTGAGAGAATGTGTTGTGGGGGCCAGTCCAGGACATCTCATTCTTCTTCGATTGTGTCATGGAAACTTCCCCTCTGGGGGTTCTAGGGCTACTCACTGCCATCATGTTGACAGAAGGGCCAAGGACTAACCTTGAGCCTGCAGTTTTCCAGTGTTCTATATACCTGAGAAATTGCCACTTGTTCAAATCAAAGTGACTAGGCCAGGGCCAGGCCTGATGGAGATATTGAGGGGTGTCAGTGTCTTATCTCCATCCCTGGCTATGGCAGCCTCAGCCTCACTGCCCCTACTATTGGAAAATATCCAGTATCTTCTACAAGAAACACATCTGCCACCTATAGTTACATCTGTACAGAAGACCTTTGCAATGCTTGGGTGGTAGGTAGGTCCCTCCTCTATCATGAGCAGACATCTTGAACTGAAGCCGCAAATAGCCTCCCATGGGTGTGCACCATAGCAGGTCCCTTGGGAACCCTGGCTTCATAGAGCTAACTACCACCATTAAACAAAGCTGACCAGGGCTTGGGGAATCAGCAGACAGATTGAAACAGGGTCTGGTTGCTCTGCCGGACAATGCACCCCGAACTCCTTTTCCCCAGCTGATCCCAAGTGGGTCACTCACCTCAGCCTCAGTTAAGCCATCTGTAAAGTGCAGACTGTGGCGATGGAGCTGACTTTCCTGGGCTCAGGGAGTGTCAGACATGATGATAATGTATGGGAAAGCTTATTGTGAGCTGTAAAGTGTTTTACAAATGTGAACTCTTAGCTTTATTCTCTTGAGGCCTTTAAAATGATGGATGAGGACAGTATTTTCAGATGGAACATGGTTTATTAGGTTACAAGTAAGCGGCCGGAGTTTGCATGGGGGAGGGCCGTGAAAATAGATACTGTTCCTGATTCTCAATCATATGGGGTTATTCAGATTATTTTTAATTTTATGGCCTAAGAACCCCCTTTTTCTATAAAATTTAATTAACTCGGGGTTCTATTTAAACAGCAAATCCAATGAAACGAAATAACAGCCTATGTTTTATGCCTCCCCATGTTTTTCTCGTTTAATCCTTGAGTGAAAATCATTTGGCAAGAAGAAGGGCTATATCTCAAGAAAGAAGGTTATTTTAAAAGTTGTGCTTAAGGAGAAAATTAGCCAATAAATTATCTTTATGATGTTAGTAAAAGTATGCCGTGAGTTCAACACATTTGAGATGTAAATTGTGTGACTTAATTATTAACTTCATTTTAATATTTTCCCAGTGCTGAAAATAGTTCAGAGCCGTTTTATAAGCATGGAGATCCCAACTCCAGGAAGCCCAGAAGCTTCAGTTGAATTCGTTAAGTAGTTAGTCTTTTATGCGGAAGGAGAAGGACCCAAAGGGTAGGTTTCGCCCTATCAGGGGAGATGTTGTTGGTGGACCAAAGAAGGCTTGCAGAAGAAAATAAGAGAGTCCAGACTTAGGAGCACACCCTGCTGTCATGTGCACGCCAGCTGCTGGATTGTCACTGTGTGAGAGGCAAGCTGTTAGGAGAGAGCTGGGGCAGGGGAAGACCATGAGATGCACACAAGCGCCTCTCAGCCTTGACCAGTCCCCTGTCCGCTCATTTCCCAGGAGAGCTGCATGCTGGGAGCACCAAACCAAATACCTCCCCCAGTGCTCTCCCTGGCTTGTGGAGTTTCATGTGTCTTCGGGGTCCTTCCTCTTCTTTGTCACCAGGCTAACTGTACCCCTCCTGTAGGATTTGGAGACAGGCTTTGGAAAACTCTGACTAAATCCTCTGCCCCTCGTAGACTGGATTCTAGTTGCCCCCACGGAGACTTGGGTCACCCCTTCCTGTCATGTTACCTTCAAGGGATCTGCATCTGTGGACTACCATCCCCCACAGACCATCACTCCCTGCAGTTGGGACTTGGCTGTTCTCCGTTCTATACCCTAACACCTAGTGCGGTGCCCAGCACCTTATGCTTCTTCAAGGTTTGAGGGAAGAATGTTGTGTTCTTGGGTAGCAGTAAAACACTTTGTTTTGACGTATTCAGAATGACATACCTTGGGGACTGAACCGAAGTCTAAATGCAAAATTCCTTTCTGCCTCATATATAACATCTATCCATACCTTGCATGTGACTTCATACAGTGTGTTTAGTGTCCCAGCATTTTTTATCATGACCCTTACAAGGAGTCCGGTGTGGAGTTCTCCACTTATGGCATCATATCAACACTTAGAATGCTTGGGATTTGGAATATTTGAGGTTTTGTGTTTTCAGATTAGGGATGGTGAATCTCTAACACATAAGGGGATATTATCAATTCCATCGTCCAGCTGAGGAAGAGATGCTTGAAATTGTTAGAAGCAACATGCACACCCCATGATGGGGCCTTCTCCTGAGCTCAGAGCTGCCTCACTCGTTGGAAGAAATGGTCGTTCCTCTTTTGGTATGAATCCTATAGATCCAACTATGACCATGCAAGAGCTGAGTGTCAGGGGGGACCAGAGTAGTAGGGCAGCCAACATCTTCCTGGGCCTTCTGGTAACCGGGTTTTATGGCTGCCTGCATCACAGGCCCTCACTTAAGATCTGAAGATGAATGGAAAATAGTTTTTGCTCAGTGGACAGGCTCGTACAAGGTGTGTGATTATGTGCTTTGCATAATTAAGTCAGGACATTTGGTTCCTGGCCAAAGAATCCCTATGGTCCCTGAAGCTAAAGTGTATGCAGATTAATTTCTAAGTGTATCTTAAAAGGGTTCTTCTGCTCTATGGCCAGGCTCCCTCACATACCCCGTATGATGGATGGGAAGATGGATGGTCCAGTGTCTGTAGGGATGGAGTTCCTGGGAGTGATTGATAGTGTGTATACTGGGCTGGTTTTGATGCCCTTCCTGGTATTAAATGAAATGTTTTCTTTTCATCCAACCACATTTTTTATCCTAAAGACAGACTTTGGGAGGAATACGTGTTTGCCTGCATGCTCTCTATTATAGAAAATACAAATCCTGACATCCTGACCTAGATAACCTTGGTGTAATCTCTAAGTGAATCGGTTTCTTTACTGAAAATGTGAATAATGGTTCCTAGCTCTCAGGGCTAGTGCTGTGGGAGCACTAACTGGGAGAGGACCCCGTAGCCATCCTTTGTCATTCTTACAGGTAGGTGGTTTTTAGATGGGTGGTTTCCACTCTTGAGAGAAACCAGTCTCAGGATTGCATTTCTGCCCATAGTTTTTGGTGTTTGATGGTATATAAGGATGAAGTGCTGTTAACACTGCTTGTAGCAAATGGGTAACACTCAAGAAGCCTAGAAAAACAGCTAGACACAGAGAAGTAGATTGATTTTGGTTCTATCCAAGCGTGTTGCCTTGGGACCATGAGATGCAGTGGTGAATGACTGGCCTCACCATTGGATAAATGCAAAATTTTCTTATCTTAAATGTCATGAAGGAAGGGATATTCTCACAATCTAACGTTTTAAAGCAAGCCCAGCAGCATTCGCTCTCCTGCTGATATCATTCTCTCTGTGTCTTTTCAGGCTGTGACCCAATTAGAACTTTTTGGAGACATGTCCACCCCTCCTGATATAACCTCTCCTCCTGTAAGTATGCACCGCCCTCCGAGCCCTGCCGCCTGGCCCCTTTTCCCCAGCCACACAATGACACAGTCTGGGCTTTGGGGAGAGAGACTGGCTGGTAAATTTCAACCAATGCTCTCGAACCTCTGTCTCCTTTACTGTGAAGGAGAAAGAATTTGGATAAACACCTCTGGTTTGAAGAATAAATGACACCATGCATTCAGCAACCACAGGACATTGTGACTTGCTCTTCAACCTCAGTCTCCTTTACCATGAAGGAGAGAGAATTCAGATGAGCACCTCTGATTTGAGGAATAAATGATACCATGCATTCAGCAACCACAGGACATTGTTGGTGGCTTGCTCTTCAGGCTCTAAGAAAGGAGACGGAAAAGACATGTAGTTTGTGCCTACCAAGAGCAGGTAGCTGAGTTAGGAATATGGACAAGAAACTCAACAAGGCAGGAAGCATGAGAGGGTGTGTGTCAGCGTGTACCTGATCCCTCACAGCACAGTAGGCAGCTAAGGAAAGGAAGCCTCTTCTACCTCGTCCTTCCCTTCCCCTCCCCCTTCCTTTCTCCCCTCCTCTGTGTTCACTGCCCACTGGCTTGCCTTTGAGCCTTGTAAACCGTGACCTGTGCCTCCCCGAGCCACTCATGTAGCCCTGGGTTCACAGCCACAGCTCACTAAGGGCATCTGGGGCACTGCTTGCAAGAGGATGGAGATTGCACAGAGCCTTCCTTTGAGAGTACAAAAAAGAAAAAGGAAAGAGAGAGAAAGGAACGAAAATGGAATTAAAAACAAAGCAAAATAGAACCTCCATGCAGGACACTTTTGTCAGCAATCCCATCCCTGCAGTAGCCACTGCAGCACCAGCATGCCCTCTTCAGCTCCCCTCTCCCCCGACCCAGCCTGCTCCCCAGAGGTCTGGAGAGAGAGCAGTCAGCCGCAGCTGCACCAATTGAAGCTGCGAGGAATGAACTGCTCTTCTGGGCACCACACAGTTGTGCAAACAGGCATCGTGCTGTGGTTCATTGGCGAGATGCACCTCACAGAGGAAGGGCTGTGATCTCACCACCAAGGACAGGTGGCCCTTGCAGCCCACAGTTGCCACCAGGGAATGCAGGCACAGCTGCCCTGTGCCCAACAACTGATGTCCACTGCAATCCCGTCTTGTTCCCAGAGAAGCCAGGCCATTCACTCTCATGAGCCTTTCTCTCCTACAGCACCCCCAGGTAACAGCTGGGGTAGAGAATAGGCAAGAGCGCGCCTGGAGTGCCCTCTCTTCTTTATCCCCTGCATTGTACAGATGAGCAGACTGAGACCCAGGAAGGCCATGTGCGGGAAAAGTGAACAGCTCTGACTATGTGCAAAAATGCTTAACACAGCAGCTCAAGGCTGCATTTCTGGCCCCGAACCCAAGCGCCATCCAAATGGATGTTTAGTAATCCTCAGAACAAAGCCATTCGTCCCGGAAGCTGACGGTCTAAAAATGGCCCTGTCTAATTGCCATGGTTTCAGGATTAATTGCTTGCCCCAGTCTGTTCCAACGGAGGGGGCGGGGACCGGCAAGGATATTATGGCATCCAGCAGGCTTACACTCCAGTAGGCAAAAGCCGACAGTTAACAGGTGTGGACGTTCCTATTTGATAACTCACACCTTACCCAGCATGCAGCTGACCTTCTGAAGCTGCAGTTTAGGCCGGGTTGGTGCTAGAAGTTCCCAGACACGCTGCCGTTGTTAGGTTGTCATCTTGAAAATATTTCCTTCTCTTTTACAAGCAGGAGGTTCAAGCAAGAGTCTGCAAGGCTCCAGGACACACAGGCCTGCACTCCATCCACTCACCAAGCTTGCTTGGGTTATTTAGCCAACTGTTTACTGACCACCTAATCGATGGCAAGCTCTAAACTGAGAATACAGTAGGGTTCAAGTGTGTGCATTTCGGATTGAATTGACCATTTGCAAGTGGCGAAAGCCATATATGATGAAATAAGTTGGTGGCCGGAAAACCTCCAGAGGTAGGGGCTCAAATGAATTCTCATACTAGCCCTCATGTGCTGAGCATCGACTGTATGCCCATGCACGGTGCTTAAGAAAAACTTAATTAGAATAATCATTTGCATGCATGGTTTCATTTAGTTCTCACTGCAGGTCTGGAGGGAGGGGGTAAGATAATGTTTCTGTCACCAACCCACAGCCCATGAAACACATAAGTGACTTGGACTGTGTCTGTTTTAGCAGCCCCCGCCTCACTCCCATCTCCTCCCTCCATGTGGACTACTGAGCAGGTCTCATGCATCCGTCTGTCCTCTTGCCCCTCTCTGTCTGGCAGACTCCTGCGACCCCAGGTGATGCCTTTCTCCCGTCGTCATCCCAGACGCTTCCGGGGAGTGCAGATGTGTTTGGCTCTGTGTCTTTTGGCACTGCTGCTGTACCCTCAGGTAAGCCCACCGTCCTCCCTCCTACTTCCTGTGGACCTCATTCAGACAACCAACAGAACCAGTGCCAGATACTGTTAGAACATCAGAAGAGCCCTGTTCTCGCCTGTTAAATTCTCATCAGGAGACATGAGGCGGCCAGGTCAGTGGGCAGGTGGTCCAACACAAAGCTGTGGGTATTGATGCCACCTAGAAAATTCCAAACTCAGGCCGGGCAGTGGTGGTGCATGCCTTTAATCCCAGCATTTGGGATGCAGAGCCAGGAGAATCTCTGTGAGTTCAAGGCCAGCCTGGTCTACAGAGCGAGATCCAGGAAAGGCTCCAAAACTATACAGAGAAACCCTGTCTCAAAAAACCAAACAAGAGAGGGAGGGAGGGAGGGAGGGAGGGAGGGAGAGAGAGAGAGAGAGAGAGAGAGAGAGAGAGAGAGAGAGAGAGAGAGAGAGAGAGAAAGAAAAAGAAAGAAAGAAAGAAAGAAAGAAAGAAAGAAAGAAAGAAAGAAAGAAAGAAAGAAAGAAAGAAAGAAAGAAAAAGAAAGAAAGAAAGAAAGAAAGAAAGAAAGAAGGAAAGAAAGAAGGAAAGAAAGAAAGTTCCAGACTTGGGATCGTTTGAGAAACATGGTATCATGCACACAGACATGCAAATCACTACAGGTCCATTTCCTCCTAATCACTTCAGCCAGCATCAGGGAAGATGATGTGCAGGAGAGAAGAAGCAGACCTCTTAAATCCCTGCTGGGCTCGAGGAAAGAGAGGTTCCCCACCCACATGGGCAGCGGTGTAGGACAACAGTAAACTGCTAGCAGTGTATTGAGATGAGAATGTAATATTTAGAGATTTAGAAAGTATCTTTTTATTTTCTGAGTATCCTTTAAAATATGTAGACTATATTACAACAGGGTAAAAATACCTATGGTCACCATGCTGCAGGTAAGTTACAAGTGGCTGGCATCCCAGGAGTTATACTTTGTGCCCATGATATCTGCCGCTCCAGGTAGCCAGGCCATTCCACTTGGAAAGAGCCACTGATAGGTGAGTTTAGTTCATTTAACTATCTGGGCGCCTAGAGGAGTATTGCCTTTCCCTCCACCTAGGTTCCCTGAGTTGCAGGCTCAGTATTTCTCTCCTGGCTTCATTCTTGTAAACAGCAAATGAGAGCCTGAATATTTTAGAATACAAATCTGCTTGTGCTTTTTTATGTAAATAATTAATTTTAATTATATAGTGTTAGGAGCAAGTTCTCGCTACTAAATATAAACCTTGCTGTTATTGTATATAAATTAAAAATTCATAGCCTGTTCTGGAATACAGCTCCTCCTCTTGAGTTAAGAACCATCAGTTTTAGAAGCAATAAAGTTGGTAGTGACTGGCCTTGACTTATCTATAGGCAACCTAGAAATGTATTCATTTCCAAGCTCCCCTTGTGAATCTTTTAGTCATCTCTGAGATGGGATAGTGATGATGACTTATTTTCTGAGTACAAAATGGACATTAAAATCTTGAGAACAGTAAAATAGAATGTGTCATTTTAAACATGAATAAAAATGTCCATCAGGAATGCTCCTGCGCTTGAGCCTTATTGTCATATTGCTTTGTCAATAAAGATCAATGATAACAATGCTAGACCCCATACTTCCTAATCGTTGGACATGCTTACTCTACAAGTATTCACTGAATGCCCACTATATGCCAGCTTCTGTTCCAGGTGCTTGAGGTACGCTGGTGAACATAGAGGCCTTCCCTCTAGCTGGAGTCATAAGCCATAGTATAAATCAGTTGTGCAATACTTTAGAATGTGCGAGTTATGGGATGAAAAGATGCCTGGAGCAGAGACTGGACACCAGAGTTCTGGCCAAAGAGGGTATGGTCAGGAGGCTGTCTTAAGTAGGGCAACATCAAGAGGGTGAAGGGCCAAGGAAGCAGACAGGCTTCTTGGTTAAGGGTGTTCCAGGCAAGGGGAGGAAGTTTGACCCCCTCCTACGTCCATCCTCCTCTCTTTAAAGGACAAGATGTCACCAGGTGTCATTTCATGTCTCCCTCTGCACTCATATTTGATTACAGATGCCCTGGAGACCTTGGTTAGACAAAGGACCACTCTGCTTTGTCCCAGGCCAGCTTGAAGAGTGTAGTCTCTTGTTACTTAACCGGCTATGTGTCCGGATATCTGTCTTTGTGATGCTATCTCTTTGGATTATTGAAAAATCTGATCAGCTTTCAGAGCATACGTCTAAAATTAATTTGCATTAGTGTATTTTTGCTTTCTGTCTTTACATAAACTATACTTGAGGTCATCCTCAGGCTGAGCTTTTACAGCTTGAACTGATGTTAAAATGTCACCCAGCTGTTGTACCTCCGTCTCCCTGGCACAAGTTATCTATCTAGCCAGCTATAGGAAGACAAGGTCCAGAAGTGGACCAGTCCCACAAAGGCTAGCTGGCTGCTGGCTAGCTGGCTTCCAAATCTCCTGGCCAGGCTTGGATCCTGGCTTTAGATGTTTGGACAGATAATCTGTCAGAGGCAAAATTGTATCTTCATACCTGGATTGAAAAACAATACCTTGTGTCAATACCATGAGAACTAAATGAGATCATTAAGTACCTTGGGAAATGCTGGTGCATTGTAGGTACTCAGTGTGGGAAAGGCTGTTATTATTTTATTAACATAGCTCTGGTTATGAAAGTCAAAGGACATATGCCCTGTCCTACCCTATCTTTGTCTTTGTTTTTTATCTTCTTGGAATTCTTTTAATGCATATAGTAAAGTTTAGGCCATTAGTCTTTTGGCTGCTCATGGCAGAGGTAGCCTGGGTGGACTGGAGGATGTCGGCTCTGACACCCACTGGCTGCAGCTGACCCTGCCCATTCTCTGCTGAGCCTGGGCCCTTACCTGTAAAATGAGGGGTGGTGATTTGACCTCCCAGAGCTGTGCTGAGAGCCTTTGATTGGTGTCTCTCCTTTGTAACGTTGCCCAGAAATGTGCTCTAAGGAAGAGCTCCGTGGATGGCATGTGCTTCTTATCAGGGGCCCATTCTTTACTGCTCATCCAAGTGGTGGTACAAGCCGTGCCCTCATGGAAGTAGAATTTTATGCATATAGATTAAACAGATAGTGGTAATAGCTACCCGAGAGGCTTACTACAAGGATCTGCTCCCTACCAGAAAGGCTCATTGGGGGGGGGGGGGATGCTGTTGTTTTGTTCTCTTCTGTATCTCTAGAGAATGAATCAGAGCCAGGCATCCAGTGTGGATATTTTTGGATGAATATATGAGTCAAATGAGGCAATGTGGCTAGGAGGTACCGTACAAGCTCTCTACAAATACAGAGACCCTTTGTTTTCAATGCGTTCCTTATAGTTTAGTCTGGTTTTGTTTTCCTTTTCTCAGTCATGGGTAGGAGTGTCTCCAAAGCTGGCATCTTGTTATAAATTGCAATTTTTAACACTTAAAAAAAAAAAAAATAAACCACCAACTGCAAGGTGGGGATGCAGTTAGCCAGCAGCGAAGAGGTTTGTTTTACCCGGAACTTTTTGACACAAACAGCTGTGCCTTGGCACCTCATCCTTTTCCACTGCTGCACACATTAGCAAGTCTGCAGCTAACAAGTTGTTAGGTGGCTGCAGCGGCTGCCATGAAGCTGCTCCCTGAGACCAGTGCTGCCTTAATCCTGGTGCTGAGGATCCCCTTCAGGCATGCATAAGGCCTGTGGCTAGAAAGCGGTAGCTCCCAGGCTTGGGGAGAACTCAGGCTACACAGCGCCCCTCCCCTAACCAGGAAAATTGAATAAGATCTGTAAATTCCCCCAACATGGTACCAATTACCCAATGCTGCCTTTTTCTCTTCTGAATATTATACTTTGGTCTGGAGCAGATGGCTTGAAGCCAGAGAGACATGCTAATAGCTCTCTCCCAAAAATTGTGCCTAGCCCATCTGTTAGCTCCCTGTGGGGGAAAAAAAGAAAGAAAATATGGGGCAGGGGGCTGCCACCAGCAGTAGAGTTATCAGAGATCACAGTACTTGTGGATCTTACATTGCACTCTTAGAAAAATATGGTGGAGATGCCCCTCCTCTTGATCCATACACCAGCCGGTGCTCATGAGCCAAGCCTTAGCTGAGCCTTATGCTCAAAACAGTGAAGTGCCACACAGACCCCTAACTCATGACTCAGAATGCTTCTCCTTAGGATTTTTTTTTCTTTGTGTTTGTGTGATGGCTATATGCATTCAGTAGAAACCACACTGTGAATGTTGATCTTTCCCCGGGGTAACAATATGTGGTACAGTACTCTGTGGATGCGGGGCAGCCACAGGGAGCTATGGCTCCCAGTCAGCCATGCAATCAGGGGGGAAAAAAAGGTCACTCTACAATGTACTGGGCTGCTCAGCTAAGCTGTTCAGTAGGTTAGGCCCTGCAGAATTTGGAGTTTACAACCCCATCATCAAAGAACAGATGCATTTGCATTTTAGAAGAGCATTGGGAAGGAGAATAGTGGCATGGCTGGGTAGAAAGCTTCAGTTTCTACTCTCTCGACAAAATCGGCAATAGAGTCACCAGGGTCATTGAAAGATCCATGGATAAGTCACCACTTCTGAAGCTTAGATCATTCTTTTTATAGCAAATATCTGCAGTTTGGAAACTCATCGATAATAACATAATGTTCTGACACCATTTTTAATCAGTGTAATGTCTACTGATAGCATGGAATTGAAATGAAAAGTGATTTATAATAAAGGATGCATTTCAATTTAGAAATACTTAGGCATGACCGTACTACAGGACATGATGAGTAATAAGATGATCTTACCTGATAATAGAGTCACCAATAAATGCTACAGCTGAAAATATAGACTGAGGAATGTTTCTGTCTATGACCATTTTCCAAAAAAACTCTTGAATGTTCCAAATGAAATGAAATATATTTTTCTTTGAGTGTGCACACTTGTTACATTTGTCGGGATTCATAGGTGTTGACTCTATGCAAAGAAACTAAAATCCTGAGCCATTCAGTCCACCCAGGCTCACCCATTCATAAACAGGAGGTGGAATCGTTTATTCTGTGCACTGGTCTCACAAATTATGTCTGCTGTAAATGCTGGTGGCCCCTTAAATACCATGAGACCCCAGGCTTCCCTGTAGTTACCATAACAACTAAAACATCCCACAAATTTCCTCTTTACTATTGGGGGCGGCAGTCCCTCTAAGAATAATTTAGTTATGTCAAAGTACATCAGAACCAAGCAGCCCAGTTGTCACTTAGTGTGTTGGTAGGTCATGTCACTGCATGAGTAGGTAACAGGTGAAGCAGTGTGAACAAATCTGAAGTTTGAACAGTATCCCTCATGCCCAGCACAATTGGACTTGTCTGGTAGGATGTCCGTTTTATTGTTTAAAAGCCTTTAACACTGGTTAGATTCAGCAGCAAGTCCTTGTGCCCTGTCTAAAGCTTCCTCCTGGGGCAGCATGGCAGGGAGGTGTAGAAGTGACCAGACTTTGATTGTTGACTTGACCCTGAATCAGTCTGTTGAGGGACAGTTGAATCTGAGACTAGAACAAGGTTGTCTGTATGCAATCACTGTGGGCTCACCAGAGTTACTGATATGAACAATGATGTTATCATTGCCACAGCACCTGTCCATCATCTCTTTAGACGTTGCTAGGATACCCTGAGTCTGCTCCCTTTTTGTTCTGATCTCACTGTACTGTACCTATAGCTTCATTCTGGCAGCCATTAAAAAGCTTCTTTGGGCAAGTCTAGCTTCTCTACCCTCTGCCATGACTGAATGGCCACTTGTCTCTTAGGCTTAGGTGTCCTTGTAAATGGCCACTGTGCCCCCTGAGAAGCATGAGGACCACTGAAAGCATGATCCAGAGTGTGCTGACACATTCCATGGTAGTCTAAGCCCAGTGATGGTGAAAGACCTGAAATAGGTTTTGGCCATTGGATATGAGCATGTAACACAAGAAAGAGAATACTGACTACAGATGGACTCAGCTCAGTTTGGATCCTCATCCTACCTTGTGCAAGCTGTGTGACCCTAAGCAAATCACCTTTCCTCTCTGGCCATCAGTTTTCCTCATCCCTAAATGGACATAACAGTATCTAACATGCAGGAATTTTGTGAGGAAGTAAAATAGTGCTTCAGATCCCTGTCTATAAGGTGGGCATACATTATCTTCTGTTTCAGCAGGGTGAGCTGAAGGCTAATGCAATTCTGTATTCAAGGTGTGGATGACTGTCCCTGACACAGAGTGAAGGTCTACAGAGGCTAGGACTCAGGGCAACCATATGAGAACGACATAAGCCTCCTGACCTCAGGGGTCTACCTTCTGGAGGGGGCAGGCCAGGCGAACCTGTCTTGGGAAAGGTCGTAAACAAAGGGAGTGACACACAGCTTGAGTTGGGGAATAATAACATTCTTACCATTGCTTTACTTTCCCGAATCTCATAGTTCAGGAGCTGGGGTGTCTCAGTGGAAGGCAGCCTTGTCTGTGATTTCACTTTGCCTCTGCTTGATCAGCCGAGAACAGTCTCAACTGCTGAAGCTATCTGAGACCTAGCTTTCACTAAGTTTCTCAGTCGGCAGGCAGCATGCAAAGTGGAACTCTGAATGTTAGAACTCCAGAGGCTGAGGTGAAAAGCCAGATCCCCACTTCCTCGCTGTAAATGGGTGGTGCATTTCTGTCACTCACTCAGATCCACAGACTTTTCCTCTCCAGGATGCCTGACCCTCCTGTCTCCCATTCCAGGTTATGTCGCTATGGGTGCCGTTCTCCCATCCTTCTGGGGCCAGCAGCCCCTCGTTCAACAGCAGATCGCCATGGGTGCTCAGCCGCCCGTTGCTCAGGTGATGCCAGGAGCTCAGCCCATCGCATGGGGCCAGCCAGGTCTCTTTCCTGCCACCCAGCAACCCTGGCCAACTGTGGCCGGGCAGTTCCCGCCAGCCGCCTTCATGCCCACACAAACTGTTATGCCTTTACCAGCTGCCATGTTCCAAGGTCCCCTCACCCCCCTTGCAACCGTCCCAGGCACGAATGACTCTGCCAGGTCAAGTCCACAGAGTGACAAGCCCAGGCAGAAAATGGGGAAGGAAATGTTTAAGGATTTCCAGATGGTCCAGCCTCCACCCGTGCCCTCCCGTAAGCCTGACCAGCCCTCCCTGACCTGTACCTCAGAGGCCTTCTCCAGTTACTTCAACAAAGTCGGGGTGGCACAAGATACAGACGACTGTGATGACTTTGACATCTCCCAATTGAATCTGACACCTGTGACTTCCACCACGCCATCCACCAACTCACGTGAGTGTCCAATCACTGGGTTCGAAAACCTGTTGAGTATCATGCCTTTTTCCTGCTCACTAAGCTAGCTACTGGGGTCAGAATCTATCTCACTTGCATCTCAGGCTTGTTGGTACTACTGATAACAGTCCCCATAGCGACCAACTCGGCTACCAGTTATAGCACACACGCCCGCTCCATTCTCTAGTGCTCTTTTTACATAACATTGTTAGCAGGTTGTCCTAGATCTGTGTGACAGATAAGCAGTAAGGTTCACAAACAGTAGTACACAAAGCAGCGACACAGATGTGTTATTAGTCCACAACATCACTGATGCTTCTTATGGCCTTGTTAATATGCTCATTTGCGATTCATGTATGTGTTAGCCTATGGCATACAAATTTTAGCATGGCTTATTAAAATGAAAATAAATGTAATTTTTTAAAAGTAGAAACAAGGGGCCAGAAAGATCTCAGAAGGTGAGGGTGCTTGATACTAAGCCAGAAGACCTGAGTTCAATCTCCAGAACTCATGGTGGAAGGAGAGAACTGATTCCCAAAAGTTATTTTCTGACCTCCGTGCACAGACACAAAACAATAAAATTTAATTTAATTTAGAAACAACGCTTACTAATTAGAAAAGAAGTTATTAAGATCAGGGGAAATGTAAAGCAGAGTTTGTAACCATGAGCATATCAGGGCCTGATGATTGACACTGAGTAGAACGAGATGAGAATGCCCTGGCTGGGAACATGGAGGCCTCTTTATTCCTACAGACTGTGTGCTTTGGAGTAATAGTTTTACCTGCACGGGCCTCGTGGTTCTTAATTCTCTCTAAAGCCCATTATTTAAAGGCATCACAACATGAAAGGATCTTTGTCGTCGTTGTGGTCTTGGTCAGGGGACTTTTGCAGGCTCCTGGGCCAGGTTTCTAGTGCTGGCTCCATCCTGACAAACTGAGTTTAAGACAAAGCAAGTCATTGCTCTGAGTCTCTGGACCCCGTGTGGGAGCAGCAGCTCCCTTCTGGCCTTAGCATCTGGGGATTCTGCTTTCACTCATCTTTCCCGTTGCAAACACCAAAAGTAGAAAGCCTGTTGTTGAGTCAGAATCCAGACACACTTGAGCACGCGTGTGCTTGTCAGACACAATCGGAAAAATTGTTCCAGTGACTCAGCCTCTGCCTTGACAATTGATAAGGGGAGAGAAAAGGCTCATGGTACAATGACTTTGGCGTTTTCATTACTGTCACCAGTGATACGGATCACTGGATGGCCAATACCATGAATTGTCAAAAAAAAAAAAATCTAATGTGAATACAATTAGATCGTGTCATTCAGCCGGGTTCAGAATGCTGTTCTGAAAATGAAGGCCTTGCACCCAGGCCATGGGTGCTACGTAGCCAAGGCATTTCTATTAATTCTAATCCATGGGGTTTCGATGATGAATAATGAATAAAAAATGAAATGCTAAAGAAATAACAGTCATGCATAAATGAACAAGAGCCTTTTAAAAGCACACATCTCATTTTTCAATGAACCATGGGCTGCCTACAAACAAGGAAGTTCTTTGAGGACAGGGACTGTCTTGCCACCATCCCCACACTTCTCAGAATGCTAGCGGGGTTCCTGGCACATACAGATGTTAGGAAAGGTTGTAGTGGATGAAATGAGCCGCCCAAAAGGCCATTTCACCATAACTGTGTTTGAGAGCAAGGTTTTGGAAATGTAGCACTGTTGACATTTGAGGAGGGATGATTCGGTTGCAGGAGGCGCCCACGTGTAGTGTATGGTACTTACTTAGCAGCACTCTTCTACCTCCAGATGCAGACAGCATCTTCATCCTTTTCTTCCACTCATGACAGCCTATAATAGCTCCGGACCTTTCCAGTGTCCTGTGGAAATGACTGCCTACCTTGAGAAAGCATGGCCGTAAAATACTGCAGTGCTCTGTAAAGTCTTGTGACAACTGAGGAGCTTATGCAAATAAACTCTAGCTGTGTGTTCCCATTGGTTCTACTGGGGAACTGTGAGCAATCTACTGTTTGGACTGGTGGCTCAGCCTGGATTCTCTGCCTTTTGTAAGCAATAAGCCACTTCAAACACAATTCAGAACCCATTTAAGCTAATATCACCCACTCAGCCAGGCATTTATACAGCATTAAACCTACGGTAGCTAGTTTGTTCTGAAACCAAGTCACAAAACAAGATACATATAATGTTTTAGCTTAAAGAAAATAAGTAAGTCAGCATCCCTTCAAGATGTGAGCAAGAGGTCAGTTGTTCAAAAACAAAACATAAAAACAAAAACACTTCAAATAGAAAAAAACTGAATACTATTAGATACACCTGTGTCATCCCATAGCTCACACCCATGCCGGTGTAACCGTGAGTGCTTGCCTATGCCCCTCTGGGCCCTGGCACCGAACACCTAGAGGAAGTGTACAGTACTGCATGTAGTTGTATCGGGAACATAATGAAGGGAAAGAGCTTGGTCAGTGTTAGCCTCATTGGCACAGTGTGAATGAGAAAGAGCTGGAAATAGTGCCCATGGGCTAAAAGATCAACGCTAACTTTCGCAATCATTCGCTCTCTGATAAAATACCAGATTTTTGCTAAGCTCTGGAACAGTGTGACAGGGAGCGCTTATCGACGCCATTGCTACTCACCTATTCAGTCAGTCCGTACCTGGGGACTATGCCAGCGACCAGAGTTTTCTATGCTAAGTTAAAAGAAAAGCTTCCAATGTCATCTGTGGTAGAAACCTCTGGCACAAACAAGAGGAGGAAGACATAGGAAGGTGTATATTCTCCACAGCCAGCTTGCCGCCACGTACTATCCCTCTCCCTACCCAGCCTGTGCTTGTTAACCCCTGAGTGTGTGCAAGAATGCAAAGCCTGCCTTAGCAGTAGCCGTGAAGGCATTAGCAATGTCCAGTTTTCTGGAAAACATAGGTACCCTCCATCTCAAAGGAGCTTCCCAATTTGCGGACTGTTGCCCCTACATTTTCTAACAGTGAACTGATCTACAAAAGCCATTCAAGAACAAAATGTGTCTTCTGATTAAAGAGAGAGAAGGAAGTCAGCCTTGAGCAGCAGCTCACAGCTTGCTCATGGTTCAGAAGCATTATGGGAGTTGTTCAGAGTTCCTGATTCAGTCGCTGTCCTGTAGGGTCCGGGGACTGGCATTCCTGAAGAAACATGGGAGGAATTCAGTTGCATAGATTGGACCTGAGATGGGGAGAGGGGAGACTTGACTCAACTACAAGGGGGCGCCAGGTATCTCTGTGGGGTAGAAATGGTTGTGGCTTATATTTATATTTACCGTATTTCTTCTTTCGGCATAGCTCCAACCCCAGCCCCTAGGCAGAGCTCGCCATCCAAATCATCAGCATCCCACGCCAGCGATCCGACCACAGATGACATCTTCGAAGAAGGCTTTGAAAGTCCCAGCAAGAGTGAAGAACAAGAGGCTGTAAGTGACCTACTGATTGCCCTACTTTTCTTTAAAATTAAAATTTCCCCATAGTATATGAGGATGCCAACATAAAGGAGAACGCCAGCTCAGAGCTGACATTCGAACGGCCTCTAAAGGGACTTTCTTGTATGCTCAGATGCATCAGCCGGAAACACTGACCTTTTATTAAGTTATTAGGAGCTCTCGCATCTGGGAGGTGGCATCCTCTGGCGGAAGTTTCAGCCCTCCTTTTAAATTAACTGGTTGCGTATGCCGCGTGAATATAATCTTAGTTGCCTTATATTTTCAGTTGTTGAAGAGAGAAAAAAAAAAGTGTTATCTTCTTGTGTTCTAGCCTGATGGATCACAGGCGTCCTCCACCAGTGATCCATTTGGGGAGCCCAGTGGTGAGCCCAGTGGTGATAATATAAGTCCACAAGACGGTAGCTAGATAGCGCAGGTCTGGGTAGGTATCTGTCCTTTTTAATCTCCTTCCCCTGCAAGGTTTTCCCTCTTGCTTGCTGTTTGCTGCTGATGTCGTAGCCCAGTGTTTGTGCTTTGTCTGCTTGCCTGTGCTGTATTACAGTGACCATTCCATCCCCCTTGTCTGTGCTTCTTCCTAATGCTAGTACTCTTTTCCATGCCTTTTACCATAGTGCCAATACTTCTACCCTCAGTCCTTGCCTGAGCCATCTCACCGGTTACCAGTGTTTGTACAATCTCCCTTTGCCTCATTTCGATTTTGCACTTTGCTTTTTTCATGTGGATGAATGACCTTTGACATAACACCAAAAGGTAGGGTTGGAGGGAATGTGGAAAATAGTTTTATTATTTATTTAATTACATATGCTGAGTTGGTGACGGTGTTAGGATGAGATCCAGTCAATACTACGTGATGTGGATTGAGTTTCTAAAGACATTGGCCCTCTGGGATGGGCACATCATCTGCCCCCCCTCTCTCTGCCTCTCCCTCTCTGCTTCTCTCTCTCTCTCTCTCTCTCTCTCTCTCTCTCTCTCTCTCTCTCTCTCTCTCTCTCACACACACACACACACACACACACACACACACACACGATAATTTCTCAGTGAGAGGTGCTCTAGACGCTTTACTCCTTTAAGCAAAATGTCACTGCATTTGCCTACATGCCACAGATCTAAAGAGGTCACTAATCAAACACACTGAGAAGGCAGACTGCGCAACAAAAGCAAGCCATGCTTGAAATAAGATTGATCAAGATGTACACTCACGGTAGCTCTTCCCACCTATCCAAGAAGGTTTCTATATCCTGTTCCAGGGTGTCAGTGAAATCAAGGCCCAAGGTCATGTAGCTGTCGTCACAGAGGCTCTGCCCTCTGCACCTGTGCTGCAGCTTGTGGTTTACCGCCAAACCACTCCGGATTCCAGCAGCAGCTGACTGGAGAGAGGCATCCTTCCATTTACTAGAAGTGGTTTTCGGAGCTCAACTTTCAATACCTCTGATTGAATCAAAATAAAGAAGGACCTGATGACGCTAATCTTCTCAGGAGACAGAAGTATACCTCGTTACTTAGATGTGATTTCTAAGGCCAGCTTTGACAAGTGTGTCACGTTTTCAGACATCTTCCTGGTTTTCCGAAAACATGGAGGATGGCTAGGCCAAACTCGAAGATTCCTTTAGTCCTGAATAGCATCATCATAGCTAATGGTGATGGTCACCATAGCTAAAATGGTAAACAGCTTTCACTGCTCAGACCTGGGTTCTATGGCCATGTCAGAGTCGTTCATAGTGCATACATAGGTCCTACGGACAGCTATTGAAAGATAATACAGGGTTTTGAAAGTATACTTTGTTAATAGAGTTTATGACTAAAGACTTTAGTACACTATATGTATTTGTAATAACACACCATACTATAAAAAACCCAAATACCTATTTAAAAAGTCAGTCTTTCACAACCACGCTGGGAATTGATCTCTTAAAGGCAAAAATGCTCTAGGAATGAGAAATGTTAGGGATTATACGAAGATTCCTTGAGGTGATCCCAAGGAGGTTTTCTACCCCTTGTGTATGTTGTACTTCATGTGTTCAGACATGCTTTAGATAATTTGATAAATGAACTAGAGGTGATGGCAGCAAAGAGCATCCCAGAATTGAAGTACCTGTGAAAAGCCAACATGACTTACACCATTGGCAGATCAACATCTCGAGCGCTCATCTTCATGAGCTTGTTTGGCTTGAGGCACTTACACAAGCTGAACTGTTTCACAAGGCATTGGTTTATTCTACATGTGATACTCCATCCGGCTCCTCGATCCACAGCTGGGTTGTAAACTCGCAGGGTGTTGTGGCAAGAACTCACGATTTGGAACTTGAGTTCAAATCTTAGCCACGTAAAAGTGGGAAATCTTGGACAAGAGACATTCTTTCATTTCTAATTATGTTTCATTTGCTAGTAGAGGGTTATATTATCCTTGATACTAACTAACATGTCCTGAGTCCAGTCTGTGGCATAAAGTCAGACCATGAAAATTCAGCCTAAAATTTAGTCTGGTTTGGGGATTAATATTGTCAGAGTTCAGAACCTGAATTCATCCTTCTTGTCTGTATCATCTTGATCAGCATTCATGATCACTCTCTTCATTTGAAAAATAGGGATGAAAGCCATGCCCATCTTACAAGACATGTGGGTGAAGTCATGAGGTGATGTACATAAAGTTCTCAATACAGTGTCTGGCACATAGAATATATGACAGCTACCAGTATTGCCACCTCCGCCACCCTTGTCATCACCAGCACCCCTGCACCATCCTCACTGTCACTACTACCACCACCATCATTACAATTAACATCACTATCACCACCACCATCACTGATATTACCATTACCACCATTACTGCTACCTTATTCATCACCATGTAACTAGCAACACATATCAGCATCAGCACCACTACCATTACTGCAATCATCCCACCATTATGACCACTCTTTTCACCTCCAACACTACTACATTACCACCCTCCTCAGTACAACCATCAACATCACAACTCTTAGCCTTATCACCACCTTTATCACCATAATCAACATGGTATGAATTCAATATTTGTTGGTGCTCTATATTCTTAGGTTTTATGCATTTAGCACCATGTTGAATAAAGTCAACAACTAGGAGGCTTTGCTTGATACTTTCTGTTTTTTGATAATTTTTGGTATGCCCCATAATAGATTAAAGTAGAGAAAGGAAAGTGAGGCCTTTCCAGTATCCCTATGACAAACCTTGTCCCATAATCAAAATAACTTCTATTTGAGCCCCATAGGCCACCTCTCCCTGCCCTTCCCCCCCAAAAAGCAATCTCGGGTTCATATGGAAATCACATTAAGACCCTCTCAGCTCTGAGGAGAGATAGATTATACTTTATGATGAAGTGGAACTTCAGCCTGGCCATTTTACAGTTCCCTATCAGAAGCTGTACAATGAGTGGAGTTAATGCCCACCTTGCAGATAGGTCCCCTATGGCACCCACGCACGGGGAAACCCGTGTGAGTCTTTGTGTCCCTCCACCAGTGTCAAAATAGCACAAGCCAAATGTGACCTTTCTGTCTCCACCCCCTTTACTCATAAGCAACTTGAGATTTACTGACTGTAATTTCTTGGTGCTTTTGCAGACCCCTGTGAAAAGGATTCCAGGCAGAGATAGTTGTGTCTGTGGCTTTCTTTTCCCCTCTACTGTCATGCGGGTTGGAAAGCAAAGTCCCTATCCTCCTTATCAGGCTTGCAGCCACTATCTCCAGCTGTTTTTTTTATTAGAAATAGCCACCCAGTTCCGAGTAAGCAAGGATGATAAACTAAAGCCATACCGCTCCAGAATAAGAGGAAACAGACTCAATCCCCACAGGTGGAAGCTTCAGGGCCAATACCAAATGTTTCTGTTTTAACAATAAAGGAAAATATCTTCAATTACTTCACTTTCTCCCCCTTACTTTCCCATCTGGGGGAATCATGTGTCTTTGAAAGACGGAGACAAGAGGGGCCAAAAAAAAAAAAAAAAAAAAAGGAACCAAAGTAATATTATAATGGCTGGTGTGGGAATGGCAGGTAATTTGTACTTCACTGATGTGTTGCTGGAGCAGTTTTAAGGGCGAAATGTTAGCCTTTGAAGGGATGAAAGAAAAATGAAAACATTTATTTGGTTAAATGGCTAAGTAAATAAACTGCCTATCAGTCTTTCCCAGGTGTCAAGTCAAAGGAGCATCTGTAACAATGGGAGTCGTTTGGTCTGTCTCCCTTTGTGACAATAGCTGCTGCCATAAATAATAAGGCGCTGTCACTTTTTTAATACTCATCCCCGTAGTGGGAACCCAAGGCATAGAAAGTATTGCCTGATAGATTCCTAGTGTTCAGGGAGAAAGAAAGATGAACTTCAAATGCTTTGGGAAAGAAAGGGAATGTTTGGGGGTTTTGTTGTTGTTGTTTGTTTTTAGTAAATGAAAGAGAGAAAACAGAGGGCCAGAATCAGAATGAAGCTGAAAAACAAGTGGCCTTAGGCAAGCATGTCTCTCCTCACATGGAGAAGCACAAGTCATACAGTGATGCCCTGCCCAGGCTTTCCAAGGATCACATGATGTGAGCATGAAAGTGCTTTGGGATTTGGGGAGATCATTTAGTGGTACAGTGCTTGACATGATCCCCAGAATATACCCACATATAAAGCCAGGCATGGGGGCATGCACTTGGCAATCCCAGTGCTAGGAGGTGGGGACAGAGAGGTCCTTGGGGCTCAATGGCCAGACACTAGCCTAATCATTGAAAACCGAGTCCCGGTGAGAGACCCTGTCTCAAACAATAAGGTAGATGGCTCAGAAAGAATAACACTCAAGATTGATCTCTGACCCCCACACAGACCCATATTTACATAGATCCCCATGACCACACACATGCATGGAAGGTAATTTAGAAAGTCTCAAAGTGAAATATGTTTATTTGATATTATTATTACTCTTCCATTTTTTTATTGAACTTTGTAGCTTAGATTGACCCCAACCTCATAGTCCATTTGCCTCAGCCTCCAAGTGCAAGGATTGCAGCCACACACCACCAACCTGAGCATTATTCCCCTTTAAAAATGGAACTGAACAATAGAACGTTAGAAATAATGTATTTGTTCATTCATTCAAATCTGCCTGTTTGGTAGATGTACAAGTTAGAAGCAAGTCTAACCTAAGCTCTTGAAGTGAGCAGTCTCACTTCCTCAGACCTTCATGGAGTGATATTCTTTGATATCCCCACCTGGAATACATTTGAAGTAAGAGAAATTACCAGGGTTTGCCTAAGGGCAGTGTCTGCTGGGATGCCAAGAGGTATTTAAAAGATGAAGTTGACTAGAGCTAAGACTGAGGGACATGGGAGATGCAGAAGAGGAGATGAGCTAGATTCTGAGCTGAGGAACCAAGTTGTTATTCTGTAGAGCACAGGGTAGCATGCTTGAGCAGGAAGCAAACAAGTATACATTGGGACCAGGCATGCTTGAGGTACTCAAGAGATAATCAAGTAGAGAAGACAGTAGAATGCTGGACCTACCTCTGGAGGTCAAAGGTAAAATCAGGGAAAGCATGAAGATTTCAACATGATCTTCAGCCATTTGAGTCGTGGATGCAAGAATATGTTGCCCATGTAGACCAGAGGTCAGGAGACTGTATTATGTATGCTGTGCAGACTTCATAGACCAGCTTAGTTTCTCTGTGCTTGAGAGCAGAAAGAAGCAAAGGCAAGAGATAATACATGGAGTTGGCTGGGTCCTGTTCCGTGAACAAAACCAGGCAGCTTCCAGAATTGACTAGTAGACTGAAGTTTGCTTGCCTGTGATGGAGATCACACCCAAGGTTTCTAGAATCACTCAATAGGATCAGCTGTGGGGCCTGTCATCTACTGCTACTGAAATATATTTCAAGACTACTTGCTAAAATTCTAGGCTGGGATGGAAATCCACACTGGTACTCAGTGCAGACTAAGCAACTGAGCAACTCCAGCAGAATCAGGCACCTGGCTTTCTGGAGCATTCTGACTTAGTGAATGCATGATGTGAGCCAGAAAGAGCTTGACCTCTGACCTTCAGTTGTCTCCTCTGCAAAACAGTTGCCACAGGTTCATGCAGCTATAACATCTTAGGATCCTTTAATTTGTTCAAGTTCACTCAGCTACAACTTGGGAAAACTAGGCCTCAAATAATGTCTCCCAACAGCTCACCCTTTGCAGGCAAGCTTCGTTCCCAGCTAACCGAGAAGACGGAACCCCTAAATCATGGCAAACTTCTTTAGAATGACTTTCTGGAATACTGAAAATAGTATGAGGTCTCCATGACCTTGACAGAGCCAGGCTAGAAATTTCTGGATCAAATGATTTCTGAGCTCCCCTCCAGCTCTTACAGTCTACGATTCTGTAACAAGGAAAGTGAAGCTATTGCCAAAACGAATAATGCATCACAGTGTCAGACTTTGGGATCATCTGCTGCTTGGGGTTTTCCACACCACTGCTCCCCTTCATTAGTGGGGATAATTGAGAGCTGACTGCAGTTGTTGCCACTGTTGTGATGCGTATTTGAAGCTAGATTCCGGCAAGCAGGAGCTGTGTGCATATTTATCTCCACTGCAGAAAGTTAATGCAGCGCGGCATTAATTACCCTGTCTGAGCCTGCTGTCTCCTCTGGTTTTAGGTGTCGTTCTCAGTTGGATAAATTAGTTTCCAAAATTGGAATAGAGCAAATTGTAGGGTGAGATCAAGGCAGCTCAACTTCTCGGGGAACCCAGAAAGAAGAATGGGGTGAGTGAGGAAGTCCACACAAGAATCATTGAGGTGAATTGGTTGATGGAAAAGGTTTCTTCGCTGCTTACTGTTCCTAAAGAATTTTCTGTCCCATTCATATTTATTCAGTGCACTGCATCCCTAGAAAACATACATATACATGCACACACGCACACACACACACACACTCGCACACATACACACACACTCACAGATTCATACACACTCACACACACATACACACACACATACACACACACATACACACACACACACACACACACACACACACACACACACACACACACACACACACACACACCAGAAGTTTCTATCTAGTCTAACTGCAGATGTTGGAAGTAGTTCAGATATTGGAAGTAAATGGATTAGGGCTTAAAAGATTTTAATCATCCCGCCTCAGATTTTGACAGATTCAACCTTTGAAAATATAAAACCAAATTGAAATGTGCTGAAGACAAGGAGATCAAAATATCGAAGATATTAGAAATCATGTCATACTCACACCCATTCACCAGGTCAATAGGGACAGGGGAAGATGGGACCCTTCCTGTAGTCGGGCATTTCAACAGGTTGCATTTACTTAGCTCTCTGTTTCCATCAGCAGGATACATTCCATGGGTGGAGCACAGAGGTGTGGGGTGCAAAGGATGTTGCTATATTACAGAGCAGGGTGACCAAAAGGGCAGAAAAAGTTCCTTCTCCCAAGAGAGTGTATCTCTAGCCAGTCCTGGAGGACGATGCATGACTCGGTAGTGAAGTTCTGGGTTCGACTGTGACGCGATTACTCAGTACTCATGTGACATTAGGGAAACATAGAAGCACTCCGCTGCGTGGCAGATCCCTCATCTATAAAACAGCGGGTCAGACACTGTTCGTCTTCTAGGCCGTTCCCGGGAAAGGTCGGGGAACAAACAGTGTGATACATCATATGGAAGAGGCAGCACCCTGACCTTGAGACTATTCAACCGCTCTCGGCTTAATTTTTTGAGTGTTCTTGTTCTTTGAAAATTTTGCACATAAACATGTGTTTTGATCAAGTCTGACCCCCGCATTTGCTCTGCTCCAGTTCCTTTCCCATCTGCCCCTCCCCCATTGCCTCTTGCCAACTTCATGTGTGGTTTTTTCTTTTAAACCACTGAGTTCACTCAGCAATGCCAGTATGTGCCTGGGTATAGGACCATCTATAGACTGGAGCTTGGGTAGTCTCTTGGGGGCTGCATCCTTGAAGAACACTGACTGTTTCTCTCCTAGCAGCCATCCCTTGCTAATAGCCCCTCAGCCAGGGGGTGAGACTTGGTGCCCACCTCCCTGCTCCATACTGGTATTTTGTCTGGCTTGAGCTTGCGCAAGTCTTGTGTATGCTGCCACAGCCAGTGTGAGTTCCTATGTGCAACTGCCTGTTGTGTCCTGAAAATACTGCTTCACTGTAGCCTCCCACCGCCTCTGGCCCTTAGATTTCTCGGCCCCCTCTTCTGAGATGATCCCTGATGAGCTTTAGGAGGAGGGGCTGTGGTGTAGGTGTCCCATTTAGAGCTAAGCATTCCATAGTCTCTTAATCTCTGCCTGTGAATGGAAGTCTTTTGTCTCCAAAATGAGGACAGGAGGAGTCTGCTCACAGGACTTTTAGGTAGATGAAGGTAAGGCCTGAAGGTGCGTCACCAACTCTCAGTGCCCTGCTGATAGGAGGACTTCTGTCTCGTCTCCCCTTGCCCTTTCCTCTTCTCCCCTTTCCTCCAGTACTACCAAGTATTGTGCTAGGTACTTTCTGTGAGTTATCTCTCCTTCTCTCAAGACCTTTTGTAGGATTACACAATACTATTTCCATGGTGTGGTTGGAGAAACTGAGGCTCAGAAGGTGTAAGTATCTTTCCCACAACACAGAACTCAGTGAGCTTCCTCTCCACTACGCCATGCTATTACCCCAACAGGAAATAAGTTTCAAAGCCAAGGATAGGCCTGCCTCTAGGAACTGAGGAGATTGCTCAGTCTTTAAAGTGTGCCAGACAAACATAAGTTTGATCCCCAACACCCATGTAAAAACCCAAGCATGGTGGCACACACTTGTCATCCCAGAGCTGGGACCTAGAGACAGGTGGGGCTGAGGCTCCCGGGTCAGCCAATCTGGTCTTCTGGGTGAGTTTCAGGCCAATGAAATCCCCATCTCAAAAATAAGGTGGATAGCGCCTACAGAATGAAACTCAAGGTTGACCCTGGGCCTCCACTACATGCACACATGCATCAGACACATGGGCACATATACAAAAACAGCAACACCAACACCACACACACACACACACACACAAATCTGAATCTGTTCTTAGGGGTGCCAAAATTGTTGCCAAAATGATTAAGCACCATGATGAGACAATGCAAAAATAACCTAAGGTCATTCATCATCAGCTGTCACCTTTCTGTTTTTATTCCCAAGCACTCCTTCCTAAAGCCGTCTCACAAAACCTGCTGTCAGCAAGGCAGGCCTGACTGTTGTGCCTCTGTCCACAGGAGCCAGAGCCTCTCTATGCGCAGATCCACAAACCCAAGAAATAGCATCAATGCGAGCTCCTGGTGGGTGCTTCAAGACTGGCATGGGAATCAGCAGTGCAGCAGGCTCTCTTGTACTCTCACCTCATCCCACAGAGAAACTCACCATCACCCAGTGAAACTGTCTGAAGAGGGAACAGAGTGTTTTTTGGCAACCGATAGAAATACCTATGGCAGCACAAAAAAAAACAAAACAAAACAGCAAAACAAGACACCCCCACAAAAGTATTTTTAAAATGAACAGAACCCAACATTGATCACCAGTCAAGCTGATACTTAACCAACAAACACCTTGAGCTCTCTCAGCTGGGTCTAAGATGCCCCCGGATATGAAACCTTATTGTGCTTTTATTTCGCTACCTGTTGACCACTGTAGAGCCCGCAGATTCGGAGTGGCAGGCATCAGAGGATTGCACCAAGGTTGGCACTAACTCATTTTAGGCCAAAGCAAGGGATCCTTTGTGACCACAGTGTCATCATCCATATGCCTTCTGGCTGTGGCGATGTGCGTGGCATCTCTCCACAGGGCCTGGTCTGCCATCCTGTGTCCCCTGTCCTTTCTCTGTCATGTTGAGAATCAATGAGTGTACAAATTTTTGTATTGCTTTTGACTTTTTTTTAGCAATGGGTGAAGAAGTATAAATGGGGGAGGGAAAAGCCTCTTATGGAGTAAATTCACTTGAAATCACAAGGCAAACGAGAGGTTGGTTATTCATTATAATCAAGAATGTGGCCAAAACAACCCTTTAGTTATCCTGCATCCTGAAGAAGAAAGACAGCTTTTGGATGGAACCTTCATTCTGGGGGTAGCAAAGGACATCAAATCCCATTGATGAGAAAGATGGAAAATGCATCCAGTTCCCTAAGAAGCTCTGAACTCTTGAGTACAATAAAATGATGTCTTTATTTTTCTGATACTTCGCTGCTGTGATACTATGCAGACAAGTGTCTTCTCCATGCGCCATTTTCAAAGAAAAATCATTTGCCAAATAATTCTGGTACAATTCTGCTAATATGGTTTTGGATCTTAGAAACCAGCTTTGTAATGGTGACATACATCTTCAGTGTAACAAACTGACTCTGTGGTCAAATGGTTCATCTCTATCTCTTTTTGTACATCAGAAAATTCAAATGGGATTTTTTTATTTTCTAACTTGAAAAGGAAAACCTTACCATTAGACTCTTTACCTATTTAAGGGAAATGGCTTTAAGGAGTTCTCATGATGTAAATATGTCAATGAAGATGCTTTTAATAATGCCATGACACTGTAGAGAAGGTAGCAGGTGGAGTGTAAGGTGCAACGAACATGATGGGTGGGGGCTCACTCTCCAGATGTTTTTCTGGGATGACTGGTACTAAGCTACAGTTCAGAGAGAGACAGGCAGGAGTCTTGGGCCAATGAGCAGCTAGTGAACAGGAGGGGGCGGGGCTTCATAGCCAGCACTCTGGAGATTCCTCACCTAAGCCCAAGGGAAGAGAAAGGAGGTTCACATTGGAAAGTTTGACTTTCAGAGATTTGGGAAATTGCTCACCTCTCCGCTCCCACTTCCTCTCCCATCAGTCACTGGACAGATTGTACGTGAAACAGAAGGATTCGCTTCCTGATTTTACGCATACGGGACAAAGTCTAGTGTTCAGTTCATATGGCTAGCACACAACTTTCATAAAGAATCTATATATTTTTACCCTATAGAGAATCGTTATGCAGGTCAAGTGTGTTTCCCTGATGTTCCTATGCAGTTACATGTTGGATTTAGTGGTTTAACAGAAAGGGGGAAACCCTCAAGAGTCGTGTGATTGGATCTGGAAGTAATTAGTTTGAAAATTTGAAAAGCCAAGTTTACCTTGATGTGATTGATTGAAATTGGCCTGTATGCTTTGGCTTCTTCCTATTCCTAGGAACTAACATGGTTTTGAAGATGGTTTTTAAAGTGACTCCTCACACAAAAATCACAGTACAATGTCAAGCTAATTGTTATTAGTTAGAGCCGACATTTGGCACTGAAATTCAATTTTCCCAAGTAGATAAATGAGCCACATGTCCATTAGAAAATATAAGTTAATGCTGCCCTACTGTAGAAGGTCCGAAGAACTAGAGAAACGAGAAGGGTTATTCCCTGCCCTCTGAAGCTGCTACCTGTTGGTACAGGATTCCTCACAAAATGTGTATCCATGCTATGACAAGGTGGCCCTCTTGGGCAAAGGAGAAATGGGAAGGTACAATGGCTGGGAACTGTCCTGAAAACAGTCCCGCTTCTCTGATGTGTTGGCAAGATAGGTGGTTGCCATAGGAAACAGCTTCGGTGGCAATGGTGCCAAGTCCATCTGAGTGGTGCTGTCGTCTCCCTCACTATGGCTGTCTGAGTTCGTCCATCAGTGTCACCCTTGTCCCCATTCTTTGGGTCACTATGACGTGAAGTGAACTCTGACTGGCGTTGCTGTTTCAGGTCTACCATCTGCAATCCTTTTCGTAGCAGGTGGTGACAGCCTGGCCAATGGTCATCCTTCATTGAGCATGACAGAGATGTAACTGGACCTGAACTTAAGGAAGAGGCCCAGCTGACACATTAAAATGAAGAGGATAGAGCTGAGATTTTAAACTACCATTGATATTTTCATTGGCCGAATACTGATTTTTTCCCCCAAGCACCATTTGGTGAGTTCAGAACCACAGTCCCCCTATCCCAGGAATATGTCCAAACAGAAGCTGAGGTACCAATACCAAAAGAGTGTGGGGAGTCTGCACAGTTCTGGTTAGATCGATGGAAAGATTCACGTGTACAACTCACTTCCTCATCCTCTATTAGCACTAAATTTGTCACTTTAAATTTTGAAACCAGGGAAACGCCACCTGTCATTCTGTCCCCATTCCCCATAGCTCTTCGATCTTTACATGCCGCAAGACTTTTTTGATAACTTGTATTCATCCCAGCGTCTACAGAAACCCCATCATGTAATGTACCGGGCACCTTCTTTTAAGAAAATGTTTACTCCGTGGGTTTGGTTCCTTTCGATTTCTGCGTTCTGACACATATTTTTTTAATAAAGATGAGAAAGAGAAAATGACTGTTGCAGTACGTTTCTAGACCTACTTTAACTTTACCTCAGACAGTTTGTTAACATATATGGACACATTATTTTTAACTTTATGTACAATGCATTCAACAGAACAGCAAAATTTTTAGAAATTTTCCATTAATTTCTGTAACACGCCATGTAAAACGGTTACAAATAAACATGTTTGAGAACAACAGCTTAGCCTGGCTTTATTCCACAAGTGTCCAGCTGCCAGTCAGGCAAGGGGTCAGAGAAAGAACTGGTTCCTGGCATTAAGTTTCTACCTCGCCAGAAAACAACCTCAGCTTCCCTGGTTCTGAACTGGGAAGAGCGAGCTTCACTGATGGTCCACGGTCAGGCCTCAGTGTGATGCTCTGGCTTATTTGTGTCCATGGAAACTAACATAGTTTGGAAAACAAGCTAGAAAGGGATAGATGTGGTATCTGGACCACAGGTAGTATGGAGCAAAAGTAGAGAAGTCTACTTACGTGTAGACTGGAAAACTATGGCTGATGATGGCTGCCATGGGATTTCCCGCCTTCGTCAAAACTTGTTTGCTCTAAGAGTCTTCGAGAAGGAAGCATTTAGTGTCTTTCCTGTATTCTACATGGGCACATTTTTTTAGGAAATCTGAGTCTGGGGAAAGGGGAAATTTATGTATGTTGAAGAACCAAAAAATGCATCTACATATTAATGTGTGTGTAGGGGGGTGTCTTTTTGTAACTGAATGCGTTTACATATCCAATAATGAAGCAGATTTCAATTAGGCGATTGAGATGCCAAACCCCGCTCCTTTCTAACAGTGGTGTGTTAACGATTGCATAAACACAAACCTTCAATCTGGCCTTGTTACACTGAAGGGACTAAACAGATGTTATCACCAATTTTGAGAACAGGAGCGAAATGGCTTCGATTTCAGCAGAGTAAATTTGGAGCAGACAGAGAAACAGCTCCCATATGGGAAGAAATGCTAAATCCCGGGTGGAGGAACTCAAAGATGTTGCAGCTGTTCCCCTTGGTGCTAAAGCCCACGCACTTCTGGGCAACTGGTGTGCCCTAATGGGTGCCCGGTGCTCGGTGTACGGCCTCCGTCCCTGCTCTAAACAGTCCAGACTGGGTCCACGTCCTTACCAAAGCCTTAGGCAAGGAAACCAAGACACAGGGAAATCACTGCTGCATGGGGAAAGTGACAGCCTGGAGAGTTGGAGTTTTGAGTCTTCTCTGCTTAAAGCTGATTTCTATTTTAAAATTAGTTGGAGAGTCACTGTTTTAATAACCTTCCATGGGGCGATTGAAAAACACTGGCTTCTGTGTCTCACCACACACCTCTGATTGAGCTTGGGTAGTAAGTGTGATTTCTAGACTTTGCCAGGCTAAAGTAAAAACAAAAGGCCAATGGGTGTGCCTCTCTGAAGTTGTTAAAGAAGCACTGGCTTCTTTACCCTCTTAGAAGAGGTGGATGCCCAAAGGGGAAAGGATAAACCTTCTGCCCAACTAGTTCAAACTGAGCTGAAACCAAGCCCTGGGGATTTACTTTGCAAGCCTAAGTGAATCTTTAAGAAGTGACAAATTAAAAGGTGCCCTATTTAACTGTGAGGCGTATGCCAAAATAAATCAGGCAGACATACCTGCTTTCATTCTCTGCTTGAGAGCAAGCCCTTGTTGTTTTGACAGTGAATGTTTTTTGTTTTACCCGGGAGTGACAGTTGGAAAAACCGCATAGAATAAAAACAGGTTTCATTGAAATCAACCTTCAGAGCTTTGAAAGCCTTTAAAAGATGTTTAAATTCAAGGGAAACGTGAGCAATGATGCCTGAAAGATGAGCAAGGGGGATGGGAATGGATGGGAACAGCTCCCGACCATTCAGTGACCAGTCAGTTCTCAGTGTGCGGGGTAGGCGCCACTGTCAGCTCCTGCTTTCTTTGGGACACTTGTGTTTTTTTCCTGTCGCTTACAAGCCCTTAGCAAAGCCTGGGAGGAAAGAAGCATTGCCCCATCTCACAGGCTCCGAAACCGAACCTCATGCTGTAGAACAGCTCTTCGTTGACGGCAGAGAGTGCCAAGCTCTGCCCTCCGTCCTGGGAGGCCTCTTCCTACAGCGTCAAGCCACTGCGTCCTTGTATAAAATGCTTAGAGTCCTTCAAGATTCAGTCTCAAGTTGTGGCTATTATATTAGAAACATCATGCCACACGTTACTCTGTCTGATTTGGTACCGAAACCGATTCTTAAGTAAAATGGTTGTAGTTATTTCAAAACAAAGGGGGAAATCCAGTTTTATTCCTGAGAACAATAACAGCTCTAACCCAGTCCAATGAATATTTAATTCCCAAACAAAATCTTCACACTCTCTTTATCTTCCAAGGTACAGAGATCTGAAGAGGATTTTTGAGCAGGCTTCCTGCTCATTCTCTGCTGAAGAATATTAAAGACTGCCAAGTGGGAAATGGCCTTGTGAGATGGCAGCCTCTGGTGACTTGGGTCTTTAATCTTCTGAGCAACCTCTTCCCACCTCTGTCATTTAGTCTGGGGTCACTACCTGGAGTGGGGGACCAACTGGCCAAGTGGCTGGGGGTAGAATAAGCAGGTCCAGGAGACGGCATATTGTCACAGTAAAAAGTCAAAACATCTCTCTTTGTACTGTGCTGGTAACAGCTCTGCTGTACCCAGCCTTTGGGGTAGGTGCTGGAGAAGCCAAGATAGCCCTCATCGCAGATAATGGAGTCATAATTAAGAACTGAGGGCCTTGAGCTCAAGAGTCCAGGCTAGTGGCTCTCACTCTTCCTAGTGCTGTGACCCTTTAATACATGTTTTGGTGACCCCCCAACCATAACATTCTTTCATTGCTACTTCATAACTGTAATTGTGCTACTGTTATGTATCATAGTGTAGGTATCTGATACGTGACCTCCAGAGGAGTCATGACCCACAGATTGAGAACCACTGGTCTAGGAAGTGAGTGACAGAAAGTGTTTCCTCTTATCTGTCTTGTGCCCTTTTAGACTTTTGTGGAGAGAAAGAAGAGTGCCCAAGTGTCCCACAGCTGTTCTTATCCCTTCAGGATAGAGCACATCATAGCATGAGCTAAATAAAGGCAGACTTGGTGATTAGCTTGTGCTCAGACAGAGGAGACGATTCAAGGAGGTAGCTGGATACTGGCTGTCTTCCTACCAGGCACCAAGATTAAGCAAAACCTTGTTGAGGAAATAATGTATCTGAGCAAGTTGTCACCCTCTGCTTGTCCTCTGTCTCTTTTCTCATATATGCGGGGGGGGGGGGGCGTTATTGCTACTGTAAGTCAAAGAGAGTTGTGTTCACATGGTAAGCTCTGAATCCAGAAAATCTGGCTTTAGATTCTGGCTCGTTGGCCTGCCAAGTTGATCAGCTTCAGACAAGTCACATAAGCTCTCTAGAATTTGAAGCACGGTCCTAATTAGTCTTAACAATAAAAACCCAGAGTCAGATATCAGGGGTGAGAGCTGAAAGATCAGAGAAGCAGAGCCGCAACCACTCAGGAGTTCTTACCTCTATGAATCCTCAGACCCAATTAGGGTGGGGGATATCTTGTCCCTGCCCACCTTATATTCCTGTCTCTACCTCCCTAGTGCTGAGATTAAAGGCGTGCACCACCGCCACATGACTCTGTTTCTCTTTTAGACTGGTTCAATCTCATGTAGCCCAGGGTGGCCTTGAACTCCTGATCTTTTTGCTCCCTCCTCCCAAGTGCTGGGATTAAAGGTGTACACCACCACTGCCTGGCCTCTGTGGTCAGCTAGTGACTAGCTCTGCCCTCTGATCTCAAGGGAAGCTTTATTTGTCAGAACACAAACAAAATATCGTACAACAAGAATCCACATGTCAACTTGAGGGCACTTATGAGAAGTGAATTTGATAATTCCACACCTGCTGCAATTGCTGTTCAATGCACATTGCCTTCTGTTATTATCAAAGGGAGGATGTGAGCTGTGGTGTGCATTTGTACTTAATTTCTTCACTTCACACTTTATCCTTCCACACCCACTGTCTCCGCATGGTAACTCTGAAAGTAGGCAGAATGCAGTGATTACTGCCCTCTTCTACTCTCAAAGAAAAACAAAAAGGTGTCTTTGAAATTTTCCACTACCACAATGTACCAGGGATTTATCCATGTAAGAATTGTTAACCATAAGCTGTATGGCAGCTCCTGTGATGAGCTCTAGAGATTAAAAAACTTAAGTTCATGCATGAGTGTCCCAGCTTCAAGAAGCGCAGAGCCTGGTAGAGGGGCGAGGGTAGGGAAGGTAGGAGAGATATAAACTATTGTATGGTCGATTCTCAAGTGAGTGTTTGTGCTAATATTATGGCACTGGGCTGAGCTGGGTGCTCAGGGATGAGCAGTTGAGCAGGGAGTGATCAATGGCACTGGGTAAGAGAGCATCCACGGAGATGGCAGGGCCAGTGGACATGGAGGACCTGTAGTAGCTAACCGTGAAGCCAAGGCATAAAGCCCCAGTTAAGCTGTTGAATACCACAGAGTTTTTCAGTTCATATTTCAAAGCGTGAAAAGAGTGGTACAGTTATAGCCTCATCGTCTGATAGATAATCAGAAATGTCTAAATTAAATTCAAATCAAACAGAGTTATAAACCATGACTAAAGAAAGCTGATTCTTGGAATGCAAGTAATAGGTCCAGAGAAGCCAGCCTGTCAAAAACATCTGATAAATCCATTAACCTCTTCAAGAAAAAGACTTTAGAGAGTCAGGCCTAGCGGTGGCATGCCTATAACTCCTAGATCTCAGAATGGTTGTGAGTTCAGGGTCAACTGGGGCTCCAGAGTGAGTTAAGTAACTCAGTAACTTAGGGAGACCTTGTTGAGTGTTGTCAAAAAGAGAGTGGGGCTGGGGCATAGCTCAGTGGCAGAGAACTTGCCTGCTTGTCTATTGTGTCCAAGGTCCAGAGTTCAACCCTGGGGATGAGGGAGAAAAGGGGGAGGTATTAGAAAGTAGAATTATAGTAATATTCCCTTAGCACACTGTCTTAGTCAGGGTTACTATTGCTGTGATGAAACACCATAATCAAAAATAAGTTAGGGAGGAAAAGGTTTATTTGACTTATCCTTCCACATCGTGGTCCATCACTGAAGGAAGTCAGGGCAGGAACCTTGAGGCAAGAGGTGATGCAGAGGCCATGGAGGGGTCCTGCTTACTGCCTCGCTCTGCATGCTATTTTTTTTTATAGAACCCAGGACCACCAGTCTAGAGTGTACTGACCCACAGTGAGCTGTGTCCTCCCCCATCAATCACTAACTAAGAAAATGCCCCACAGGCTTGCTGGCAGCTTCCTCTTATAAAGTGTTTTCTTAATTGAGGTTCTCTCTTCTCAGATGACCTTAGCTTGCGTCAAGTTGGCATAAAACTAACCAGCACACATAAACGAATAGCTGATATGAAAAACCTCTCCAGTGGACCTTGAGGGTTCCCCCACTGAAATCAGAGATCAAAGATGGGTGTGGTAGCACATACCTTTAATCCAAGCACTTGTGTTGCAGAGGCAGGTGGATCTCTATGAGTTCCAGGCCAGCCTAAGCCACAGAGTGAGATCCTGTCTCAAAAAAAAATTAGAGGTCAAAGCTGTCAGCTCAGCTATTATACATTTTATTGACATTATTCGACAGTTTAAGGCAGTGCAAAAAGCAATAACCTGTATAAATGGCATCAGCCTGTGTGAGTTGTCAGCAGAGAATAGTCAGAAGAGTTTCACTGAAGAATGGTTTTAACTGGGGAATAAGCAGGCATCATGGCACAGCAGAATTTACAGTCATAGAAATGAGGAATGTGTGCAAAGGGGGTGGGATGAAGGGAAACGTTTAAAGGAAAGAAAAAAAAACACTGAGGAGGTGTATATGAGTTTAGAGACAGTAATCCTTGACCACAAAGGTAAGTTACTTTGGGGGTGTTGAAAGGTCAGTAGCAATCCAAGGTTGAACAGATGTGCAGTTTATAACACAGTAGTCTTGGAACACAGTGTTCAAGCAGCCGTTTGTTGGGGCTGAGTGTGTGTAAACAAGCACACGGAAGAGTGGACACACTGCAGGACAAAGGCTGGAGTGAGACCCCATGATCTGACAGAGAAGTGCACCGCCGGAAGCATTCGGGGTCGAGCACAGGTTTGAGTTCACCAAAAACTTGTTCACATTTGGAGGTGGTGAGAAATTGGGCAACAATGAAAGGTCCCACTCCTTTGAAATTCAGCTAAAACCCACAGGTTTTTTTGGTTTTTGGTTTTGGTTTTGGTTTTTCAAGACAGGGTTTTTCTGTGTAGCTTTGTGCCTTTCCTGGAACTCACTTTGGAGACCAGGCTGGCCTCAAACTCACAGAGATCCACCTACCTCTGCCTCCCAAGTGCTGGGATTAAAGGCGTGTGCCACCACCGCCTGGTTAAAACCCACAGTTTAAGAAGCCCGGTTAGGAAGGAACAACCAAATTATCTTTCTTTAGCATGTGCCTTTTGCCTTAGTAAACATAAACACTAAAAATTTTAAACTATAGAATACATGAGTATGAAATATTCATAAATCTGCTCCTGGTTCCCTCCCAGGAAACCTGCTGATCCCCATAGTGGCCACCCCCTCCCCCATGTTCTCCTGAGTCTATATTTGTGAATGTTTCCTACATAAATACTTAGCTTTGTCTCCTAGGTGTTTGATTTTTATATAAAAGCTTTTGTGCAGTTTGTGCAACATGACTTTCTTCACTGAAGCATATATTTTGGAGTGTGTGGCTGGAGTCACCTTTCATAGACACAGTGTACATGTTCCCACAGTCAAGTGCATGCCTGCATCTTGGGTGTGCACCTCAAGTCATAGCTTTCCATTTTTGTTGCTAGTGGCCTTGCCCATGGTAAAGGTAAATTCTATGTTCCTGCCTGAAAGTTTGAAGCCCACAGATGGTCCAGAGCAGAGCTGTGTCTTCTTTAAATCTTCTCACCTGCTTGATGATGCTACTTGTTACACTTTATGTAGCTGGAGTTTTCTGGTCCTGCCTGGCCCACAGAGAGGACAAATCTCTCTTACCTGCCAGTCCCGCAGCCACTCAGACCCAACCAAGTAAACTCACAGAGACTTATATTATTTACAAACTGTATGGCCATGGCAGACTTCTTGCTAGCTGTTCTTATATCTTAAATTAACCCATTTCTATTAGTCTATAAGTTGCCACGTGGCTCGTGGCTTACCGGTACCTTACATCTCGCTTGTCATGGCAGCGGCTGGCAGCGGCTCTCTGCCTCAGCCTTCCTGTTCCCAGAATTCTCTTCTCTGCTTGTCCCGCCTATACTTCCTGCCTGGCTACTGGCCAATCAGCATTTATTTATACAGAGCGATATCCACAACAACTTTATGATGCTCTCTCAGAGGCAGGAGTCGTCACCCATCCCATTCTTCTTTTGAGCAAACTGTGGACAACCAGACAGGTGGCTGGAAACTTCACTAGGGAAAAAGTAGTGGAGACCCTGTCTCTCTCTCCTTCCCAAGGCTCTGTTTGGGGCATCCCACAAGGCTGGATTCGCAGCCTCACCCTTTGTCATTATCCTCAGTTCCCTTTGGGTGTGTGGGGGGCAGGGGTGGCGTTGGGTGAAGTAGCTCTGCCTTCCTCCTTGTGGGGATGGCAGGCTCAGTGACAAGGGGTGAAGTGGGCCCTGATGTGTGTCGGGCCTCTCTGCTCTCCCAGCTTCCTTCCCAGTCTTTACTGGTGCATGCTGATCATTGCACCTTGATGGTGTGTGTCCATCTCTAGTCCCTCTTCCCACACACCTCACCACTAGAGAACTGGCTTTCCCAGTGTTTACCTTGTCCTTGTCCTTTGATATCCATGGTAAATGGATATCAAATGCCTCGTAAATGCTTCCAACAGTTCTCTTGGTTTACCCTGGCTTTGTAAGACTTTCTGTGTCTCCATGTTTCCTGTTGAACTGAGTCTGGGGGAGACTAATAATCTACCAGGCATCCAAACCAGACAAGGAGGGATTCAAATTACAAGTGGCAGAGCTCTCGAAGCTTCAGCACAAAGTTATGATCTGAGCAGTTGCTGATTCTCGTAGGCATCCCAGGAGACTTAGTGGAATATCTTCTTATCCAAATGGGGAACTGGCTTGGCCAGGGGAGCATTTTCCAGGTCTCTTCTCCCTCTGTCCTGTGTTCATTGACAGGAGCACTCTGCTCAGCATTGAGTGGGTTCTGACCACAGAGGGCAGCTTTAGCAATCCTGCTACACCAGCAGGTAGACTTGGAGATGCTGTGTCATCCCAATTCAGAATGGATCTCCAAAGAGCCAGGGCCTTCCTTTCAGATCTGGCTTAAATACTCATCCCCAATCAAGTTTAATTCCAGTGTGTGATATTCAGGGAGACCAGTATCCCCTACAGCATCAAGCTGGTCTGCCTGGGGCTCCAATGGGACTTCTGCAGCAAAGCGTTTTATCCCTGGAAGACTCTCCCTGTCTTAATGTGCTGGGGCTCTGCTTCAAACAGTAGTCACCCCTGCCCCATAAACCCACTTGGCTACTTGATGAGAAACACAAAACTCGTTCATCTGTTCTCTCTACTCGTGGTTATTTGGCCTTTGACCAGGCCCTGGCATCTCCTCATCTCCAAATGGCTATTGCAAGAATCTGCACCTTTGCTCTTAAGTCAACACTATCATTCAAGTTATCTTCTTCCCACAAGATCCCTCCTTCCCCCATCTCTTTTCAATTGTGCGCGCGTGCACGTGTGTGTGTGTGTGTGTGTGTGTGTGTGTGTGTGTGTGTGTGTGTATCTAGAGGTAGCATATCTATATCCTTGCTTTGCTTTTCTCACAAGAAATATGTATATTATCACGCCCCTTTTTAAGCTTCATTATTGAATCTTTGAGGGCTTCACATAATGCACCCCAATTCTGTTCACCTCCCAGTCCCTCCATATGCCCCCCTCATCCCTGTTGCATCCCCTCATGAAAGAAAGCAAACCAAAGCAAGCAAGCAAGCAAACAAACGAACAAAAAACCAATAAATGATAGCAGAACAAAACCACACCAGAAATAGAAAAATCTCTGCTGCTTCTCTCCTGACTGTCCATCACCTCTTCATCCATCCTGATGGCACTGGAGGCTTCGGTGTTTCATCTAGTATACTGCTTTGTCCCATCAGCTTGACTGGCAACAGTTTACTGCAATGAGTCATTGGTCTGGTTCAAGCCCTCTGGTTTTTGGTACACCATCTTCACTGGAGCCTCACCAGAGTTCTTCTGGGGTATCCTGTATCTTGGAGATCATTCCGCAGGACCAGTCCCTTCATGAGCTCCAACAGGACCTAGATGGGGTAGATGCTAGGGTGGGTCAACCCAAGGCTCAGTTGTGGACCTGGCTGTTAGCCAAGCAGGTCAGATGGAGCCACTGGGGCCACTGGCCTCTGGTGCAGTGGCAGAGTCAGCTCCCCTACATGCATGCCCTCATGGTAGGCTCATCTTTGCCTGTGGTGAAGGATGGGGGCCCTCTCTCCAGAGTACAGGGGCAGCTCTCTTGCTGTAGTGGCCCACGGGAGGCTAGGCCAGCTTTCCCAGGGCAGTGAAGGGCAGAGCCAGCTCAGTATAGCCCTCTGATTTCATCTCGCATGATTCCTAAGGTCTCCTGAGGTGACACTGGCCACAGACCCCAGCTGCAGCTGAACCACAGACCCAGGCATGACCTTTGGCAACAGCTTAGGCTTGGGTGACATCATGGCTCTGGGTGGAAGGAATGGCCACCCAGGTGGTTACCCCAATTTTATAAAGATAGAAATTGAAGCTCATGGGAAACAAACACCGTGTCTAGATAAATGTCGCAGCCAGTAGTTGACTTCTGGCTCACAAATTCCAAAGCCTTTTACTACCCAGGCTTCCAGGAGAAAGTGGGGGACCTTCACTGCTTTCAGAAAGCCTGGGGGCTCTGGTGTTCCTTGGTTCATTCCAGATCTACCTGACTGAGAATGGAGAGTGCTGGTCTAACCTGCTATATTTATGGGTGGGATTCACTGCTAAGCATGTTGCATTATCTCTGTGGAAACTTTGGGTTTGCAGGTCATGAGGAAGAGGTTTTATCAAACTCCAGATGTGTAACATGAATTGCTAAACAATCTTATTAATAAAAAAAAAAACCAGAGCCAAGTATTGGGGTGAATGCTGAAAGATTAGAGAGACAGAACAAGCCACAGCCAATCTCACCTTGCCAACTCCTCAGATGATCTTATTTCCTCAGACTAAAAGCCTGAGTCCCGCACCCCTCAGGGGCTCAGCTGAACTGCTTAAAAGCCTCTAGTTCCTGGTCTCAGCCTCAAGAGAGAGTTCCTCTTTTCTCACCCCTTGCATACCTTTCTGTGTCCTGCCATATTACTTCATGGGATTAAAGGTGTGTGTCTTTCCCAAGCAAAGACATGAGATCTCAAGTCCTGGGATTAAAGGTGTGTGCCACCTCTGCCTGGCTCTGTTTCCAGTGTGGCTTTGAACTCAGAGATCCAGACAGAGCTCTGCCTCCTGAGTGATAGGATTAAAGGCATGTGTGCCATCACTGTCTGACCTCTATGTCTAATATAGTGGCTGTTTTGTTCTCTGAACCCAGATAAGTTTTATTAGTGTACACAATATATTGGGGAACACAATATATCACCATACAAGTGGGCATCTTAAAAAAATAGTGGCATGCAACAGATTGGGAAAAGATCTTCACCAACCCCACATCTGACAGAGGATTGATCTCCACAATATATAAAGAACTCAAGAAACTAGACATCAAAGTACTGAACAGTCCAATTAAAAAATGGGCTAAAGAGCTAAACAGAGAATTCACAAAACAAGAACTACAAATGGCTGAAAGACATTTAAAGAAATGCTCAACATCCTTAATCATCAGAGAAATGCAAATCAAAACAACTCTGAGATACCACCTTACACCTGTTAGAATGGCTACGATCAAAAACACCAATGACAACCAATGTTGGAGAGGATGTGGAGCAAAGGGAACACTCCTCCACTGTTGGTGGGAATGTAAACTTGTACAACCACTGTGGAAATCAGTATGGCGGTTTCTCAGAAAATTAGGAATCGAACTACCTCAAGACCCAGCCATCCCACTCTTGGGCATATACCCAAGGAATGCTGATTCATACCATAAAGATACATGCTCAGCTATGTTCATAGCAGCACTATGTGTAATAGCCAGAACCTGGAAACAACCTAGATGCCCATCAACGGAAGAATGGATGAAAAAAATGTGGTACATATACACAATGGAGTACTACTCAGCAGAGAAAAACAATGAAAGCATGAAATTTGCAGGCAAATGGATGGAACTAGAAAAAATCATCCTGAGTGAGGTAACCCAAACCCAGAAAGACAGTTATGGTATGTACTCACTCATAGGTGGATTCTAGATATAAAATAAAGAACAATCAGACCACAACCCATAGAACCATAGAGGCTATATATATAGCATGGAGGTCCCTAGGACGACTGTGGCATATAATAAATTTCAGTTTTACTCAATTATTGAAAAAAATAGCCAAATGAATGGAAACACATGAACTATGAACCAAAGGCTGAGGGGCCCCAAGCTGGATCAGGCCCTCTGAATAGGTGAGACAGTTGATTGGCTTGATCAGTTTGGGAGGCAACTAGGCAGTGGGACCAAGTCCTGTGCTCATTGCATGAGTTGGCTGTTTGAAACCTGGAACCTATGCAGGGACACTTGGCTCAGTCTGGGAGGAAGGGACTTGACCTCCCTGGACTGAGTCTACCAGGTTGATTGCAGTCCTCGGGGGAGGACTTGTCCTGGAAGAGGTGGGAATGGAGGGTAGGCTGGGGGTAAGGGGAGGGGGTGGGAGTGGGAAGAATAGGGGAACCCATGGCTGATATGTAGAACTGAATGGTATTGTAAAATAAAATATATATATATTTAAAAAAAATAGTGTCATGAAAACCACTCTGCTGGGTGGTGATGGTGCACGCCTTTAATCCCAACACTTGGGAGGCAGAGGCAGGCAGATCTCTGTGAGTTGGAAGCCAACCTGGTTGATAGAGCTAGTTCCAGGACAGCCAGGGCTACACAAAGAAACCCTGTCTCAAAAAGAAAAAAGAAAAAGAAAAAGAAAACCATGTATTCTGAAGGTATGCCAGGAAGAACAAGGATGTGGTCTTGCAAATGGTGGTGCAACTTTGCTGCACCTGAAGCTATCATCTCAAAAAAAAAGTCTTTACCAGATTCCCCAACAAAAATATGAACATAACAGAGCTGCAAAGAAAGTTGGCCAATGGGCGGGTCTCTTAATTGTGTCAGATCCAATTCATCTCTCTGTATTGTATTCACCAGAGCAAGAGGAAAGACAGTGGTGGTGGGGTTGGGTGCCTTCATCAGGAGAGAGAGGGGGCGGGGCTTGAGAAGAGCCTCAGTGCAGTGAACAAGCCTCAGTAAAAAAAAAAAAAAGAAAAAAAAAATTCCAAGAAGTTCAGATAAATCCCGACACCAGCACAAAGCAAAGAGAGAAGGTGGACAGAAGCTGTTATCAAGAATGCAGAGCAAATAGTTCAGCACCAGGGGAAAGAAACAGAAAGCAGAGCTCCTGAAATAACACCATCGTCTCCATGACCCACTCTCACAAGATGCTCCATCCAATGGTGGACATTGGTCCTTGAGTGAGGACCAGTAGTGTAGATGAAAATCTGTGCAGACATCCTTGACTACAAAGTTTTGGAGCAGAAAGGTGGCCTATCACTGTGCCTAGAATCAAGGAGGTGAGCTATGTATGGTATGCAATTGGCTGAACAGATAAGGCTGAGAGGAAGCCTGAGCTGAATGAGAGAGTGTACAGTTGACTTGCAGCTCTGCTTTTGCATACCTGAGCAGGAAAATTACCTTCCTCTTTTGAGCCTGGGTTTCTGAGCACAGTGAAGAGACTGGGTGGTAAGTGTTTTGCCCTCACAGTGTTACAGAATAGTTCATGCCTGGGAATAAATGCCTTGATAAATATGAAATTGGTGTCAATGGGGTTGTTAACCTCCTTTTAAGCAAGACTGTGTCATGCCAGAAGGACACCAGTAAAAGGGCACCCAAACATGGCGTCCTCACCTGATGCTTCGACTTCATCACTAGTATCAACTGAGATATTCGTGTTCACCTAAAGAGCCTTTACCTGAATGTCACTGGGGACAGAATTGGGAGTGGGTGGGGGAATTCTAATTTCCTTCCAGTAAAGAGAATAGAAATCTGAGGTTTGACATAAAGTTCTTATATTGCCATTATCAAATAATTAATATAATTACTATTTTAATACCATATCTGACTTGTACTGATCCTCTCCTGGGTGTCAGGTAGTGTGGAGGTGGCTCTTACACATCATCCTTAATCCTGACAGAAATCCTAGAAAGGAAGCCTTCGTGTTACATGGATGAAGAAATGTACCTCAGAGAGTCTGTGTCTCCTATCCAGGGTGACACAGGGACCCTTGGCAGCACCTGAGGACTGATCTCCCTGACTCCATGCCCAATCTCCGAGAGCTATGTGACCTTGGGCAGGGCAGACCCCTCATCTGTGACATGGCAGATAATGATAATAATTCATATTGTAGGACTCTGGGAATAAATAAATCAAAATGAATAAAATAACTCCAAGCCATCAGGACTCCTGTCAGGATTGAATAAGTTGATATGAGAGAGTGCTTTGTAAACGGCACTGCACCCTACAAATGTTATCATCGTTATTATTATTATTCCAAAAATATGGCTGCTCCCATAAAATAAAACCAACTGTGGTATGTATTTATGCCAACATGCCTCAGAAACAATTTCTACCGTGGCAGGTTGCCTCCCTATCATGTTATTAAAAGGTTAAAGGAAAATGAACAGTGGAGGATTAAGATTAGATCTTTCACACATGAAACCACAAAATCAATAGAGCCCCTTAATCTATCTGGTGATATGAAGAAATATACTGAGGTGCCTGGAACAATTACTTAGGAAAATGTCAACAGGTATTGACAAGAACTCTGGCAAGGAATGGCGGCCGAGGCCCGGCCACTGACTCCGGGACCAACAGAGACTAATAATGTTCAGAGAACTTCAGAGGGATGGGGAAGACCTGAGAACAGGCACTCTGCATTCCCCCAAAGTTCTGCGTCTGCTTTGTCTGTTTCCACAATTGGGCCAGAGCTGCATGGGGGGAAATGAACATCCCAGAAGCACCATGGGGAGCGTGTGATGACACCTATTTGTGGTCACTGTGGGGCCTTGTGAAAACCTGCCATTAGTGTTCTCATGCTATGAAGGTCATTATCACTGTCACTGAGAATTATTTAGCATTTAGAGAATGCTAGTTATTTTCCAGCTACCTGTGGGATGGGAGAAGAAGGCTGGAAAAGGATGCTCGGGACAGCAGGGGAAGGAAGAATGGGGTGAGTATTCCAAGCAGGCTTTTAAGCAAATAATTGGAAATTTGACTAAGTCTCAGACTCAAGTCTGGCCCTAGGGCACCCTGAGAGAGAACAGCCTTTTGATCAACTTTGACGGCTCCATGGTTCTCTACCTGTGTGACCCTTTTCCTACAGTCGTAGTTACAGGACAAAAAAGCAGCTTCACGTGTGGAAAAATCTGCCCAGTGTCAAGAAAGTCCCACGAATTTACATACAGCATCCCAAATCCTTACAACCCCATACAAGTCTCCTCTCTTGGCAAAGAAAGATCTGAGGATCCAAGAAGTAAAGCACCGTGCCTAGAGTCACACACACACCGTGCCTAGAGTCACACACTGGCGAATGACAGATCCAAGGCCAACTCAGGCTGCTGTGCCTCAAATGTCCACAGTGTGCCGCTCTTCAGCATTGCTTCTCAAAAGTACCCATCCCAGCCGGGCATAATGCGCACCTGTAATCTCAGTTCTCTGGGAGCTGAGTCAGAAGGATCTCAAGTTCAAGGCCAGCCTGGACCACACAGTGAATTTGAGACCAGCCTAGTCTACATATCAATGAACTGTTTAAAAAAAAAAAAAAGTGAAAACCCTAAGCCAGAAATTGTGGCTGGGCCAGAAGTATAGGGCAGAATTTCACAGCTCCTTCCAAACATGGCCACATAGTGGGACTCAGAGTTGCTGAGTGTACCAGCAGCAAGGGCCCTAAAGGAATTGAGAGAATGAGTAGGCCCTGGAGCTGGCCTGGGAGGCCTGCAAGGTTTGGAAAGATGCCCCCATTATCAAGGACCTTCATGGAAGCCCAGGGCAGCATCAGTTCTCTTGGGGTGTACTCACTGGCTGTCCTCCCACACTCCACAGGACCTGGAGACTGAGATTGGGGGGTATAGGAGCCCCAGGCATTCCTTCTATAAGCAGACTAACATAAGCTAGTGCAGCTTCCAGGCTCTGATGCATCTTTGCCCTATGTTGAGCTGGTGGGCTCTGGTTATCATCTACTTTCCAATCTCCAGATCTCAGCTCATACTGCCAGAGTGAGTCTTCCTGTCCCTAAAATGCCCAGGTAATCCCGTAAGGATGCTATTTTATTATGGAGGTGGGAACCCACCTCTCTGTATGTGTTATGTTAGCCTAATTCCATGTGTTTTATATTCCTGGCTAAGGTTCTGATATCAGATTTGTTATCTTTAGATATGGGAATAATCCATTCCCCCGAGAACACACACCCATATAAGTGGGAACAGCTTCTGCCTAGCTTGAATTTGCTTGTAAGATATTCTCAGCACTTACCTTGAATATCCCTGCTCTTTTCACTTGTGTTCTACCTCTGAATTACATCACTTCCATGCACTACGGGTTATACAAGTGTTTGAAGAAAAGACCATAGCCTGTGTGCCACTGATTCACAAAATCCTTAAGTCTTGAATCGTAAATTCGGGAATAACTTCTGTGAACTGGTGTGCAATGGTGTAATTCTCGCTATGGTCAGGAGGTTTGACAATTTCTGTGAGTATATATATGAAGGAGTGTGTGTGTGTGTGTGTGTGTGTGTGTGTGTGTGTGTGTGTGTTTGATTGAGTCATTAATTCATTTTTATTTCGTTATTGTGACCAAACACTCTAAGGGGAGAAGGCTTTATTTTGGATCACGGCCTCAGAGGTTCAGCACATGGTTAGTACCCGCCACACAATTGAGCAGAAAACCATGACAGGGGAATGTGGAGAAGGAGGCTCTTTGTCTTCAGGACCAACTGGAACAGAATAAACAAAGGACCATTGACCAAGTACAGCCACCAAAGGCATTCACCCAATGACCTGTTTTCTCCCAACTGGTTTCTACCACTTACAGGAAACAGAACTTTCCCAAACAGTACCACCAAGGGAGGACCAAGCATTCGAATTAAGACCCTGGGAAGTACAGTTCATATTGAAACCATAACTTTTCACCTCTGGTCCTGAATGATAGTGACCATATCATAACGTGAAATTTATTTATTCAATCTCCAATAGTCTTTGAAGTTGAGAGAGTTCCAAAATTGTTCAAGGGTTTAAGTTCAGTGTTTCCTCTAAGGCACAAGGCAAACTTTTCCAGAAAGAATAAGGATATTAAAAAAGAGATGAACCCAAAGCCCAGCAGGAAAACATTCAATGCTGTGACTCTACACCCGCCCCCATCTGAGGCATGTGGTCTAGCAAGTCTTGCAGGGTCCTGCTCCCATGGCTTTACTGCTTTTTTTTTTTTTTTTTTTTTCCTGATACATGGCCTCTTTTCTCTGCTAACCCCACTCACTGTCTGTGGCTTTCCTCGGTAGGCCTTCCATGGTCCTGGCATCTCTGATATCCCAGAGTCTTCATTTCAAACTAAATTTCACCCTCAGAGCATCACTCTCTGAGGGACTCTGGCCCTGCCACACTTGCCTGGCTTCCCTGGCCCTTGACATTTGGGTAGAAGCATCCCTGACTCCCTAATTCTTGTTTTCTGCATCCATATAAAAACAGCATCACAAAGATGATGCCAAGAACTGCTACAAGTTGGGCAGCATCAGCATCCCTCAAGACCATCACTGCAGCAGTCCTTAAGTGGGCAACTAAACAGGAGAACATGCTTCCCTAGCTGGCCTTGTGCATGCTGGGTGCCCTTAAGCTCTATTTTCAATGCAAAGTCTTTCAACTGACATAAAACGTTTCTGCCATTGAGCCTGTGATGGGTGGAGTTCAGCCAATTCCTGTTTAATTTCCAATTCCTACCTTTCCCGTTGTTACAATGTACTTGATTTGCTTTTAATGGAATTAATCTCTTTAACAAACTTGCCTGCCATTTTTTTTAACTCAAGCTTAAACATGTTGAATTTCAGAGCAAACGGCATGTTTTTCAAATCCTTTACTAAAGTTCTTGCTACTGAGTTTTAATAACAGCAACCAGCACAAAGTATGCCAGGGGGCAGCAAGATGGTTCAGTAGGTCAAGGTTTTAGCTGCCTAGCCTAACAACCTGATTTAGATTTCCAGGATCATGTGGTCAAAGGAGGGAACCAGCTCCCACAAGTTATCCCCTGACTTCCACTCGAAGCTAACTATTTCAGTTAGACTGGCAGGCCAACGAGCCCCATGAACCTGCCTATCTTGTGCCCCAACCCCATAATGCTGAGTTTACAGGCATGCACTGCCATGCTCAGCTGTTATATGGCAGTTCAGAATCCAAACCCAAGTCCTTGTGTTTGTGCTGCACGCCTCTTACCCGCTGAGCCAACTCTCCAACCGCTTGGCTTGTATTTGAAGGAAATAAAAAATTCCCCGCACAGCACTGTAATTTCCTGGGCTGTGCCTGATCTTCAAAGATGGCTCCCAATGAGCCACACATGTGTGTATTCACCTATTGGTGAAATTATTAAGGCTACTCCACATTGTTAAAAGGGAGGTTTATTTTGTGGGGTAACTTACAAGTGAAGGGATAGGTTACATATTGGTGAAATTATTAAGGCCACTCCACGTAGTTAAAAGGAAGATTTATTTAGTGGGTAACTTACAAATGAAGGGATAGGTAGGTTGTGGGGTCTGGGGAAGGTGTATTGCTGTCCAGCGGTTTTCTCTGGAGCTCTGCTCGGTCAACCTCCACCGTCTAGCATCCCATCACAGAGAGAGCGCTGACCCATCCAGATCTCGGGTCTTTCCCCACCTCCCTTGGCCCCGCCTTGTAGGTGTGACAGTTGCCGAAGCCTCAATGGGGGTTGGAACTTCCAGATCAAAGATGGAATGGATACCCACTATAGTTACAGGGTCTGGGAAAGGTGTAGCGCAGTCCAGCAGTGTTCTCTGGAGAACTCTGCTTGGTCTATCTCCAGCGTCCAGGGTCCAGGAAAACAAGAGAAGGCGGCGCATCCGGATCTCGGGTCTTCAGGGCCCTCTCTTGGCCCTGCCTTGTAGGCATGATAGTTATCGAAGCCTCAATGGGGGTTGGAACTTCCAGATCAAAGCTGGAATGGCTTCCCACTATATTCACCCCAGTGTTTCTCTCTCACAGACTGTGTCTGGGCTTACCCTGTGACCCACTTCAACAAATGGGGTGTGATAGATGAAAAAGTCAGTCCAAGTGAGTACATCAAGATGCAGCAACTTCTGCTTTTATGCTCCTGGGAGGCCTGTGCTTGCATGTAAGATACCCAGCTTCCCTAGCAGACAGAGAACATGCAGTGGCCTGTGGGGTGGGATGGCTCCTTGGCAAGGAAAAGCCCTTGAGAGAACCCAGAATCCCTTTGAGCTACCATAGGCAGCCCTTAACCATCAAGCATCCAAACCAAGAGCCCTGTGACTTGAGAACCATTTGTGATATTCCAGCCCACACCATCGCACAGAATGGGTGACCATTTCTGTGGTGATCAGCCTGAATTCTTGACCTACAGAATTGTGGTAATAGTGATAATGTGGATTAGTAAACCTTTCTGTTGTAGGGTAAGTTCTTCTGACAGTACCAGACAACAGAAGCCCTGCACATCCATGACTGCAGTATAAGGCTTGACCCTTTGACCTCTTTGCTTCTCTGCTCAAGACTTCACAAGTACAGAGGGTTTTCATAGTTCTCGACCCTAGCCCCCAAACCAGGAATCGATTTACAGTTACTAATTCATCATTATAGATATTTGTGATGATTTTGATTTATTTTCTCTCCAAAAATGAAGGCTTTGTGAGTACAGTGAGCTAGGCATGATAGTTACTGATGCACCCTCCACCTTAGCATAGAGCTTGGTCCAGTGTGCAGCAAACATTGAAAAATAATTAGTTTTGAATGTATAAGTGAATCGATGGAAAGTTTAGGTTTGTATGAATTTGAGAGCATTGGAAGCACGCAGATTGAAAAATTGTTCATTTGCTGGGCTAAGGAGTTTGAACTTGGTCCTGTAATGAGTGAATGAGCAGACGAACAAAGTGGATTAAATTTCACCATTTGCTGCAGCTAATCCACAAAATCAATGCAAATACATAATCCATCCAGTTGTTTAAAGTCCCCTAGGTAATTAGTTCTGTGGCACTTTGCCAGCTACTATCCCATTTTCCCTCCTCACACGTGTGAGCCTTCCTGGAAATATTTGAAGTAGAAAATGAGTACTCTGGATATTTTTATTGTTATTAAATTCAGTTTCCTATACTCATGTGTTATTTATTATTATTATTAATTACTATTATTAGTGTGTGTGTGTGCATGTGTGTGTGTGGACACACATGCCAGAGGCCAGAAAACAATGTGAAGTCAGTTCTCTCCTTGCACTTACATGATTTCCAAAGGTTGAACTGGGATTACCATGCTTGCACAGCCATCTCACTAGCCCTGTGCTTACACATATTTTTAAACACACAGAAGAAATCTGTCTTCCTTGGCTGCACTCAAGCCTATGCTGATGATGTCAATGATCATCATGGAGGGGGCTAATAAGAGATTCAAATTTGGAGGACCCACAAAAAGTGCTTGGTAAAAGACACGGTGTGCTGTGCCTCCAGCACTTGACACTTAGTCCTAGAGAGAACTCAAGAACTACACTGTGGCTTGTGAACCATCCAGCATATGAAGCCGTCTGTCACTTAGGAGTCATGGAGACAGTACTGCTCTGTGGCTAAGGTTGAAGTTTCCTCATCAGGGACTCTACCCACAGTGTGCTTCTTTATCACCAGCGTGACCCACCTGTCCTGTTCTAACTTTGCTTCTTGACCACTTCTCTCCATACATACCGTTAAGTCCTTTCTGGACAGCAGTATGGCAACGATTAGGAGCTGAGCACGATGCCCACTCTCGGCGATAAGCCATATCTAACTTGAGAACTTGCTTCACTCCATTGTGATTGGCAAGCATTCCCTGAATGCTGGGCCAAAAAAGCAAAGCCAGCAATCCTGTCCACACTCTGGCCAATTCCCCACCTTGTAACTCACTGTTGGTCCCTTATTTCTACATGGCTATCACAGTGCTCAGCGGCAGCGGTGGCGGCGCCAGTGGCGGCGCCAGTGGTGGCGGCGGCGGCAGCAGCGGCAGTGCTAATCACGAGTTCTTGGTGTACTTCCTGCTTTTTCTTCATCTATGTGGCTTACACTCAGTGTTGCCAGTCTCTGTTAATTACCTTCCTTTATATTGCTGTAGCAAAATGCTGTAGGCTGGGTAATCTATAAAACAAAGAGGTTTATTTAGCTTACAATTCTAGTGACTAAAAGTTCAAAGAATTATGGCATATAAAAGAGACCAAAAACATGAAAGCTGCCTGACTTTATAACCCATTCTCAAAAAAAAAAACCAAAATTATAAATAAATATGCAAACAAGTCTTTGAGAGCCACATCAGTGCCTTCCAAGAACAGTTCAATTCCCTCATGACCTCCTTCCTACAAGCCCTACTTCACAAACTCTACCCGCCCCCCACACACCACCACCACCACTGACATGTTAGTGACCAGAATTCCAGCACACATACCACTGGGGGGGGACACAATGAAGCCCTGTCTAAGCCATGGTACTTGCTCCCTATGTTTGTCAGGGAGAATGGCCCTTTTGGAGTTAGTGGACCTAACACACACTAGAAGTAACCTGTATACATCTGCACAGAACCGCCTGTCCATTCTCCACATGAGGAAATAATACAAAGAGAGGACACACGGTCCCCCTCTCTGTGAACACAGGACACACAGAACCCTAGGGTGGCAGTGAATCTCTCTTACTAAATAGATGCCACCTCTGTGCCCCTCCAGAGCTGTCACAACACTGAGATGGCTGTTTCTCAACCAAGACTTTTCCAATGAATGTGTGCCGTGCTCTGAAGTGAGGGAGGAGAATTACAGGAGGGATACAGTATTAGTTTAGGTGATTCTAGCCAATAGAGCAGAACATCACTGGCATCTCCGTAGCTCAGAACCATGGCAGACTCTTCTTACTCAAGAACCACCTGTCAGCAGAGTGGGAACGACTCTGCTCCATGCAGTTACACTGAGATCTAGGTTGCCAGGTACCCTCTTCTGCATCAGCTTCCCAGTTCATACCAGTTGTCCACACCAATGGGAAGGAGAGAAGAGAGTCTGTGGGATCATGCGTGTCCTATGTACATCTCTTAAAGTGGCATCACTATTGTACACCTTGCATGGCAGGTCAGTATTGTAGCTGCAGAGCCGAGCATAGGGTAAGATGCAAATCTTTCCTCCGCAGTATCTCCACAGTCCCTTCTGGCACTAGGAAAGCCAGTCAGCATGGGAGATCTTTCTCAAGTGCCCCTATTGGCTTGAGATTGGTTTCTATGTGGGGAAGAACATGGGAAGCCTGACCCCTAGCTGTGGAGCATTTGGTAATTGAGAGCAGCTAGGGGAGGGGATAGTTATTATTTCCTTGGGGATGTGGCCACTGGTATGTTGTACATGCCCCCATGGATGACCCCACACCCATGCACATATAAGCAGCACTAATTGGACCCAGTGGGGTCCAATATAAATATAGATATATAGATAGATATAGAGAGAAATAGAGATAGATAGATAGATAGATAGATAGATAGATAGATAGATAGATAGATAGATAGATAGATAGATAGAGACAGATGAGGTAGGAAGAGGGGCATGTTGAGAGTGTCTGAGAGCGGGAGAAGATGAATTTGATCAGAATGCATTGTATATAACTATGAAGTTATCAAATAAAAAATGTTAAATGATAATAAAGAAAAATAGAGATGGAGTGGCATACATCACTTCTCTCTCTAGTTCACTGAACAGATTTTAGACCCAAGGCCACACATAATGAACAGTAATGGGAGCTGAGAAACAGTGGAGCCTGACCAGAAGGGCATGTGGTCTCCATCAACAGCTATTCTCTTGGCCACAAAGGGATGAGACCCTCCCATAATACCAGGGCTATGATTATTTTTACTCTTATTTTCTTCCTTCTTTCTCATTTGGATCTTATTTTCCCCAGAGTGTCCTCCAGGGAGCTTGCTGCCCACCCAACCCACCATGCTTCTTCCAGGACCAATTTTAAGCCTTGGTGATGATAATATGCATACCATGCACAACGATTTGCATTATGCACAACTGCCTTGAGGGATATAGTTAGCACAGCCAGCCATCTGCTAAGGGCCCTCTTAAAGCAGGTGCCCTGGACCTCAAGGAAAATCCTTCAGGCAATCCTATAGAAATCAGGGATTTGAAGATACTGACTGAGACCCTGGAGCCACAAGAAGGGCCCACAACAGTGGCCCTGGAAGGTAAGGAGCTCCATGGCAGGGGGACTCTGCTGCTGCCCACAGGTGTGTACGTGGGGAAGGAGCAGAGATGTACTGCCCGGAACAATGCTGCTCTGAGTAGCTGCCACTCTCAGCCGTGGAAGTTAATATGCTTTCCTGGAGAGAGCCGCTATCTCACAGCAATCCTGCCTTTGTGCAGAGCTGTGCAGTATCCAAAGCCACTCACAGACAGCGTGGCGTTGGCCTCTCTCCGAGCCTGACTCAGTGCTTTGCTCTGCTCCTATCTCGGCAGCGCCTCGGGGCTCACTGCTTCAGTGCCTTTCCATAATCCATTCTCTGCACTGCAGCAGAAAGACTCTCCATCACAAAGCAAGCTGCCCCTTCCCCCAGCCCTGGATGCTCAGAGGCTCTCCCTGAGCTTAGAATCAAGTCCATGTCAGCAGCACTACCCATGAGGCCCTGATAGTGTGATCCCAACCAGCCTTCCCATTTTCATTCCTTTCTACTGCTAGTCATGCTGATCCCCTAGGTAGTGACACATTGCTGTCTCTACCCTGATACCCACTGTCCCTACAGGGCTACATGCCCTGCTGTTGGTTCTCTGACTTCTCCTTGAATCTTAAGACCAGCTGCCTTTGGGGAATACATTCCCCCTAACCATGCACACAGACAGGCATGTGCTTGTCGTGTGCCCAGCCTGCACCAGGCAGACCTCTGTCACAGTGCAGCTTCCTTGGGAGGCTGTCAGCTCTCATGGGGACTGGCTATTGCATCTTGACCTGCTGGCTTAGCACTGTACCCATTGTCTAGTAGATGCTCAATAAATGACCAGGGCAGCATTATTTCAAGAAGCCTGCATTTACAACTAAAGTAAGTATCAAGGGCTTTAAGAGATTTGGTCAGGACAGAAACTAATAAGTAAGCTGCCGTGATTAACCTTGATTGGCTTAAGGACTCCCTGGGAGTTTAGTAAGGCAGGCCCCTGAGTGTGTGAGGGAAGGCCTCTCTAGCAATGGTTAGATAATGAGGGCACCCATGCAATGAACATATTACTGATTTGTTGGGTTCATGGCGGGATGGCATTAGTGGCAGGTGGGGCTTGGAGTCTAGTTGGATAAAGTAGGTCTCTAGGGGGTCTTCTTAAGGGGCTTTGTCTTGTTCTACCTCTTCCTGTATGCTGTATGATCTTTTCTTGACTTTCAAGAAAGAAGAATCTTTTGTCCATGCTTCTGCCACCAGGATGTTCTTCTGCCCAAGCACGTGGAACATTTTGAAACCACAAGACCAGCTAACTTCCTCCTGTTCATTGTTTCTGTTTTGGTAACATGGACAAATAAACCCTTTCCTCACCAAGTTCCTTCGATCATGGTCAATATCAGAGCAATAGAAAACAAGCTAAAACACACACCCAGCAGCTGATTGGACAGACAGAATTGCCAGCTTTGCCTAAACCTCTTTTAAGCTACATGAAGAGCCTTTGTTGTGCATTGAAAGATAGTGTTCCAAGAGCACAGTGCCATTGTGGTAAAACTGTGAAACAGCGTTGGCCATGGACCTGGGTATAGGCTACAAAATTCCATCAGCAGAGGTCAGCAAGTGGATTCATATAGTGATGAATTTCTACATAGAGTTTAAAGGCTTAAAAACACATGACTCATTTTATAGCTCCCCTGTGATCAGCAGTAAGAGCTATGGCCCCTAGGACAACAGCTAGACCAGAGGGCTGATGAGGTATTATCTTTTCATCTTTTCAGCAGACCTGAAGCAATGCTGGCACTCTCTAAGAGTAGGACAGAGCCCTTGAATGTGAAAAGACACTCTAGAGGTCAGAAAAAAATCTTATATCCAGCAATGGATTGGCTGCCAGCCAGCTGGGGAAGTAGCTGTAGATCCCCAACCAACAGGCACAGGGGCAATCTTTGCTTTGTTGGTTTACTGTTGATTTCAAACAGGATGAATGGGAAGACTATGACACTGCTAAAAACCTGGCCGTGGAAATGTGTGTTATTATCTCTGCAATTGCAGGCTACCATCATCCCACATGACCTCAGGTGAGCAGCATGGAGAACCCTGGAGGGTGCTATGAGATCTTTTAGGGACCAAAGGATCTGACATTGGTATAAAACAATGAGTGGTATTTAACCCCCTGAGGCATTTATTCTGGACAAGCATAGAGGTGAGAACCCATGATTCATTCATGTAACTTTGACGTTTAGGTTCCTGCATGGATGATTGGCAGTGAGTTGGTCAAAATGAGACCCTTACTGTATAAGGATTTGATTCCTCTTACATGGGTTGTGCTCATTACTTTTTGTTTTTTGTATTTTGGTGTTTGTTTGAAAAAATGTGACCATCAGATTGACCCATGCAATATTTTCTTGACTAATGTTAGATGTTGGGGATTCCAGCCCACTGTGTATGATGCCACTACTGGGCAGGTAGGCCTGGGTTGTATGAAAAAACAAGCTAAGCAAGCCATGGAGACAAGTCAGTAAGCAGCATGCCTCCATGCCCTCTGCTTCTGTCCCTGGCCCTGGGTTCCTTTGTTGAGTTCCTGCTCTGAGTTTCCTTCATGATGGACTGTGATTGGGTTGGGTAAGCCAAATAAACCCATTCCTGCTTTGGGTAGTAGTTCCTCTATCATGACAATAGAAAGCAAACTAATACACACATGGATGGGAACAGGGATAGTTCTTGGAACTCAATTTTCTGCCTGCTTGCCAATGATTAACTGCAGCAATCAATGTGTCAAAGTTCAGACCAACTGCATCCTTGGGGATGTCAGCATGACAATGCCTTGTGCTTGGGTTTATGGTGACTGTAATGTGAACAGGTTGGTCTACTGTAGAGCATGTGAGGGACACTATCTTCCCTAGCTGTCCCTCCACCCCTTTTCTGCATGCCTAACCCCAGCCCAGTTACTCCAGTAGACACAGAGAGGTGGTAGCCTGGGAGCACCCCAACTTACATTTGGAAGTTAGGTCATTCAAACCTGGAGACAACCTATGGAGTGGATGTCAATGAATGGTCTCTATTTTATCAATAAGACAGTTTTGGAGAAATAGGTAACAGCAAAGAGCACCAAATGTTTTTTTCTATCTCACCCTTGTGTTACACGTCACCTCTCTCCACCGAGGTTCCTCACCACATTTGCAACTCACCCAGCATCTACCCTTTAAAGAGTTGTAGGTTCATTGACACCATTTGATGAAGACAATTTGTGATTTGATTTTAGTTCATTGATTCTTGAGGATCAGGAAGGTGCTTCTCTAAGCTTCAGTGTTTGCGTCTTGCCTAAGCATTGCACAGTGCACCTGTCACACACACACACACACACACACACACACACACACACACACACACACACACACAAACCCTGCCGCCCAGTGCTGAGATCTTTACCACTGTCTCCAGGTTAGAATCAGAACTGAAATATATAAAAACTCACCTCACATCTGGTCATGGGCAGCCTGGTGGGTGCTTCTTTCCCTCCCTCCCTCCCTCCCTCCCTCCCTCCCTCCCTCCCTCCCTCCCTCCCTCCCTCTGTCCCTTCCTTCCTTCCTTTCTTCCTTCGTGTGTTGTGTGTGTACAACCATATGTGTACCGAGGTCATAGGAGGACATTGGGTGTTGTCCTCTGTCATTCTCTATCTTACTCCTTTAAGACAGGGTCTCCTGATCCTGGACAGGTGCTTGTGACCATACCTAGTAGTTTTGCTTGTTTGTTTGTTTGGGTGGGTTTTTTCCCCCTTCAAACATGGGTACTAAAGATCTGAGCTTAGTCTTTCTGTTTGCACAAGTACTCTCACACTAGCCCCTGAGAAGCATTTCTAGAGGTTTTGAGGTGAGTGGCTGAGCAGATTGTGCTATTTCTAGGACATGTCTCTCTGGTCTTTTCCTTTAAGTCGACTGAATGGGGAAGGTGGCAGATGAACCTGGGAGCCATCTTGAGCAACAAAAAGCTGTGAGAGAGGGGGCCTGTCTTCCTAGGCTCCAACAGTATACTGACGGTTGTGAGTGATACATGCCTTGGCTGGATTCAGCCCTGGAGAAGGAATTGGGCTTTCCATAACCTGGCAAATGAGGGAAGTGGTAGGTGAAGAGTCTGGTAGCCACTCAGGTGTATCAACCGTGGCTCTTAGCAGTCTCCAGCAAATATTAGAGACAAATGTTGAATTTTCCTGAATCAATCGTCTGCTAAACTTTACTTCCCAACAAGGTTAGAGCTGAGTACCCCATAAATAAGACCCTATAGAAGCCATGTCGAAGCAGCAATACAGATTAGAATATTTTCTTGAAATTATAATTTTTACAATACCTCTTTGCATGACATTTGCACATTTAATATCTCATCTGATTCTTCTGGTTCTGAGGCATTTTATCAAGAGGAAACAGAGAATATCAGGTGCATATGGAGAATACATGATACCTGCCTGGCATTGCTCAATGCATTCTGAATATTTAGATTTACTCATGTTTTATTAGCATATAATCATCATCATAATAATGGGTTTCATTGTAACATTTTCATGCATGTTTATAATGTTTCTCCTGTCACTCTCCCACTGACTGAGCACAGCACTGGGAGATGGGCACTATTGTTATCTGTTTTATAGAGGGTAGTAGCTATTCTGGTGACACAGCAGAGAATCATATGGAAAGAATTTGAACTCAGGTGGAAATTATATAGAAAGAATTTAAACTCTGGTGGCTGAGCTCTGGAGCCCTGCTTGGAGTTGCTACACATCTGGCACTCAGACCCAGTCCCATTGGACTTCAGATGCTGCACTCAGCTTGTTGAGGACAGGATATGTGTCTGAGTACCCACCATGTCCCGGTACACACCACTTTCCCTATAACAATTTATCTAGCCCTCACCATTTGGGGAGGCTGAGGTATGTGCTTCCTGAGGTACTCAGGTAAGGCAACTTGCATGGAGTTAGTTTTTCTCACTGTTGTTGGTTTGCAGTGTCACAAGTGAGCACATTTCTGCTGTGTAAAGTCAGCTGAGGTCCCAGGCAGTGGCTTCTGTTTGCTTTACTGAGCTGTTTGCTCTGTGGGGACAGAACTGAAAGTAGCAATAGTGAGTAGGCTTTTCAGACATTCGGGGACCTCACCGAAGCTCCTGTCACACAGACATGAAGACAGGGGCCCATCATTGGAGGGCACTGGCAAAGTCATGTCTTCTCTGTGCTGCCCTGGGATGTCTCCAATTCTCTGGTGCCAGGTAAGTGATGGGTACAAATGATTCCCTGATCAGTTATATGGCAGAGAGCGTAAAACCACACAATGCTGACCAGCTCTGCCACAAGCCTGTGGGCAGAGGAACATCTCTTGAAGCAATTTGCATGTGTCTGATAAAATAAAATCAACAACTCCCTCTGAATTATTGTGGACCCAAGTGACTGGCTTCAACAAAAGTGCCTGTTAAAGAACTGACATGTTTAAATGAATTTTGCCATGCTGAGAAGAATAGGATACATGTTTTATATTCTGAGTGAAGCTTTGGTCTGGCTCTCTATGCAAAAGAAGGTTTATTATATATGAAAAATGAACCAGTTCACATGAATGATCCTAATAAATGGCAATGTCTTGCTCTACCCACCCAGCAGCACAATGTATCTAGAGTGAGTGGATCTCTCAAACTCTTTCTTCCTCTCTTTCCCTTTCTCCTCTCTCACAGATGTTTGCTCCTAGGAACTTAATAACTAATTTATTTCATCCAAAATTCCATTCATAGGATGGGAAAGAGCTAAAGAAGGTAATCTTAGTTGGCGCTCAAATTTGGGTTCCAGAGAAAGATGTACCAGAACCTTGACAACCTGACGACCCTCCTTGTGCCTGAGCAGTTCCCACCACGAGATGTGGAAGTGCTCAGGTACCCAAGTGTTCATAAGCACTTGTTGCTGGGGTTATCTCCAGTCCCTCCTGGACCCGCAGCCACTCAGATCCAAATAAACTCACAGATGCTTATATTATTTAAACTGTTTGGCCTAATGGCTCAGGCTTCTTGCTAGCTAGCTCCTACATCTTAAATTAACCCATTTCTATTAATCTATAAGTTGCCACGTGGCTTGTGGCTTACCAGTACTTTTACATCTCACTTGCTCATCATTGCAGCAGCTGGCAGCGTCTCCTGACTCAGGCTTACTGTTCCTCAAATTCTCTTCTCTGCTTGTCCCACCTATACTTCCTGCCTGGCTACTGGGCATTCGGCATTCTATTTGTCAACTGATCAGAGCAACACATTCACAGCATACAGAACGCATCCACAGCCAGTACTGCTATGGGAAGAGAGAGAGGTAAAAGTTTTTTTTACTCCCCAACTGTTCCCCGATAGTATCTTTTCAATAGTGTGAGCAGCGCCACGTGCTCCATGGGCCTCCTATTCTGAGTTCTGCATCACGCCAGTCAGCCTCTGTTGAGCACCTTTCCAGGGATCAGGATTGTAAGTCCTCACTCACCAAGTACTCTAGCTCTCATCCTTAGAATTAACATGACCCTCAGCTTGGCAGAGAGACTACCTGTGCTGCTAAGGCTTCCCATGTATTTACTTGTTGGCCCAGAAAACCCTGCAGTGCCCGGTGGGTGAGTTGTGCCTGGAGGAGAGGCCTAATACGACCCTCTCAGAAGCAGCTCTCAGAAGCAGAGCTGAACAAGACCCCAGACTCGTGTTCTCGGGGAGCATGACAGTATGTGAGCAAACAGAGACTTGTGAGAGGTGGTGTAGAGACAAACATCACTCAAGGGAGAGAGTGAGAGTGACTAGTTCTCCTGAGCAGGAGTCCTGGCAAGGGGTGAGGGTGCATCAGTCATAGGTAAGTGCATACACAAAGGCCTGGAGGTGTGAGAGAGCCTGGCTTGATCCCAGGGCTCCAGGTATACACTTCAGTCTCATTGAGTAGACACCAAGGTAAGAACTGTGAGGAGGAGGAGGAGGAGGAGGAGGAGGAGGAGGAGGAGGAGGAGGAGGAGGAGGAGGAGGAAGTAGCTGGGGACTCGAACCATATCCTTCAGGTATAGAAGGTTTGGAGTGAAGGGGTGGCACAATGGGATGTATTTATTGGCAAGTTCTCTCTTAGGTAGGGGCTGGAGTTTCAGCAGATGAGAAGTGCAGGCTATAAACCTCACAGCTGTGTCCTGTGCAGAGGGGGAGTGTCCCCTTGTTCCCACTCTGGGGAAGGACAAACTGATCCCCAGAGCGGGGAAGACAAGGGCTCCCACTCAGTGAGCCTCCAGCCCTTCCCTGACTCCTGGTTGAATATTCTGCTCTCCACCCATGATCTCTACACGCCAGCCCTGAACACAACATGGCTTTGAGTATCAGACACAAAAAGCAAAACAAAAATACTCTGTGTAGGAGCAGAAAGTGTTGCAAGCTCCTTCATATCATAAACTTTGTCATTTCATTTGCTCAGGTCCCATTGCCACACGGCCTATTGATCACTATTGATTGTCACTGTTGCAGGCATCCACTCTTGCCCTCACAGTCAATCTACCACTTACAGATGTAGAGAGAAGGAAACTGAGGCTCGAAGACTATGTGACTCTCAAGGCTATTGAATCTATTGTGTGTGTGTGTGTGTGTGTGTGTGTGTGTGTGTGTGTGTGTGTGTGCAGAACTTGAACATTCTTGCTGTTTTCTGCCTCTCATCAACACACTTCCCAAATCCACCTGACTTGCTAGACACCCAGGATGTTTCTGTCGGACACACATTTGCTGCTTAGAGATGTTGCTTTAAATTCCACGTCTGCAACAGCAAATGACAGAGAGAAATGGGAAACCTTTCCCCCAGAAACTACCCCCGCCCCAGCAAAGTGGAAGATGCTGTTTATACAGGGTTGCAGCTGCCGAACAAATTGTGTGTGACAAGAAAGTTGTTGTGTCAGGCCATTTCCACAGAGAGCCAAAATATATTGATGTGGCCCATCCATATAAGCTGAGGGCTGGAAATTTACTGCTGACCTAATCCTGCTGTGCTTGATGGATCCATCTTTATTTTGATCAGAGAAAGAGAGTAGGAGACCTGGACCCAGAGCAATGTGTCCTAAGGCTGGCAGCAAGGTTCTGTGCACCCCAAAGAAAGGCATGTCCTTGCCTGTACTTCCTCAAAAGGGGCATATTTCCAAAGAAGTATAAAAGGCTGCTTATACTAACATTTTTTTTTTGAAATTGCAAAATGTTGTTAGGATATGAATGTGACTCAGAGGAATCATCAATGACATGCAAGAGATATTCTAGGAGATAACATCCAGATGAAAGCAGCACACTAGGTCCCTTCAGGAATCAATGTGGATCTGGTTGATGTGGGTGGGCAGAAGCACCCACGTCTGAAAAATGGTGGGCAACAATGCACAAGGTCAAGGCAAGGCACAGGAAGGTGATGCTGCACCCAGCACCCATGTGTGAAAGCATTCACAAGAGGCTGGAATGACACACAGCATGCCTGTGACAGTTGTAGGCCTCACAAACAGGACTGGGGCTGGTGTGGTCCTCAGATGCCCAATTCCTGGAGATGCCATTTAGTTAAAGACCATGCAAGTGTAGCGAAAGATTGACAGGGGGCCACGTGGGGGTGGGGCCCCGAGTGATTATTAATTTTCAGTACTTCTCGAGGCAGTTTTATGTTACAGACGAGTTGGGCTTTGCAATCGTGTCTGTTAATTGCATGTCCGGCTTTCATTATGGCACTTTCATACATGCTCATAATATACTTTGACCATATGCACCCCCTCTATTACTCTTTCTTATCTCCTCTCCCCATATGGAGGCATCTCAGCAGCAGCCAAGCCAGTGGGTTTGTTTCCATAGAAATTCCTCAGGGTGGAAGGTGCACATAGCCGCATGCAGAGGCCTCAGTTGAACCTGCCATTTATGCAGCTCCATGCCATTCTCAAACTGAAGATGTGACTAGACACTAGCCTTTCTTTTAGATTTGCATTGTGTGGCACTAATGAACCACACTTACCCGATGTAATTTACAAACATACTATTTATTCTGCTGATTATTTCATTATATTGCCACCTCCGTAATGGAAATTGGGTGTAAAAATGAGAGATCTGGTGGTTATAACTACTTCTTGCAAAGTTCCCTCTGTAAGCCATCATCTTGCCCATTAATGGGCTCTCAAATCTCGGAGAGGAAAATAATTGTGACTCTTAATAGCAACTGTGCACGTTACTTATCCACTTGCTCTCCACTGTGGCCCCGGATTGGGGTGATACTTGGGGAAAAAAACAGTATAACTGCTTTGTAGTTGAAATAGGAAGAAGGTACCCTGCAGAGCTGTCAAATACATACTTAGGAGAAGCCAAATCACAGACAGTATTGTTTTGTCAAACCCGAGCAAATTAGTAGATAGAAGCCCATCGGAGGGCCCCTGCTGGTGTGCAGCATCCTGCCTCAGTAACCACTTTCAAGTACCCACCTGTGGTTTCCAGTAGTCTTTGACCTTTTGTTAAAGATCCAACTTTACTAGGCAATTGATTTTTGCCAGTCTCTGGGGCAGCCATGGAAATGGAGCTCACAGTAGTTAATATTATCCTCCTTTTAGGACTTTTGCCAAGTGAAAATGTGTCGTTAATGACCTTGTTTGGAGTGACATCCTGTGTGTTTGACAGTGGAAGCCTTGTGATGTTCCTCCTAATGACTTAATCTTCGAGACCAGGATGAAACAGGCCTGGCGAACACTTACCGAGATAGTGATGGGAAGTGACTGGAGTGGATCCAGGTTGGATCTGCTTCCAGACGTCATGGGGCAAGGGGAGACAGAATCAGACAGGCTTAGATCCCAGGGCAACTACATCCCGGGTTCACTGCAGCAGGCACATTGTGTCTCTCTGGGCCATTTCAGCATCTGTCCAGGTGACCACAGTCCATAGCTACCTTCGAGCACATCTGTGGGATGGGATAAAAACATCTAATACAATGCTTAGGTCTGACATCCTAGGCTCTCAGTAAATCTTCATTCCTTTTTTCCTTGTACCTCCTCTTTAGCTTAAGAAGTACAAGTTACAAGGGCGCTTACACTGATATCCATACTCACGGAAAGAGATGAAAAAAATCATAGCACTTCTACCATGATCTAAGTAGGAAAACTGAGGCTCCCACAGTTGAAATAATGAGTTCATTCATTCACTTGGCCCAGCTGTGTGCCAGGGACTCAATAAGTAGCCTGCTTTACAATTTAGACATATTTCAGTTCTCGAGTGGCTTGTCTGCTCTGAAGGTGTGACTCCTCTGCCCTCCGCCCCATTTCCCTGCTTCACTCACCCCCTCAGATGCTTCCTGACCTGTATGGCTCAACCTGATACTGCCCCCCCCCTCTTCTGTGTCCCTGATGTGCGCTAAGCACTTTTCATGTTGTGGTAGTTTGAACAAGAGTATCTCCCATAGGTTCAGATGTTTGAATAGTCAGCCCCCCCCCATTGGTGGTGATGTTTGGGTAGTCTTAAGGAGTTGGGTATTGATGGAGTACATCACTGTGGCCTAGTTTTGAGGTTCCAAAAACTTCATGTCATTTTCAGTTAGATTTTTCTTCTTCCTGCTTGTAGTTCAAGCCCTCAGCTTTCACTCCACATGCTGTGTCTGCTGGTGGCTGCCACACTTCCCCACCATAATAGACTCTTAGTCCTCTGGAAATGTAAGTCAAATAAACCCATTCATAAGTTGCCTCAGCCATGGTGTTTTATCACCGTGATAGAACAGTAACTGATACACTTGGCCTGCTTTTCTCAAAAGAGATCTAGTCACTTCCCCTCCTTACCTTCTCATGATCAGATCTGTTTCTCTAGCACAGAACTCCCTTCCTGACTTCAGACTCAGATAAGACCTGTGCCCTGCGTGAGTTTATGTGGCTATCCCATGGGCACCTAGAGCTTAGCCTGCCTCGGCCATCTTCCACATCTCGGTCTTCCTATGTTCCCACCACCTAGGCATTCAAGTAGGATCCCGGCATCAACCTAAACCATTTCCTTCCTCTCAGGCCCTTCTAGCCCATCCATTTGCTGATTACTTTCTATCATTTCCCACCTGAGACCTTGCTCACCCATTCCTCTACCCTGGCCCTGCTGTAGTTCAGGTTCATATCATGTCATGGGGACTCCTACACCAGCTTCCCCCTTCTCTCCAGCCTCCAGACTTAACTAACCCATAACTAACCTCTACACATGTTCAAGCCCAGCTCTGGCCATGGGCCCTGCATGCATTAAAAATTAGTAAGACACAAGGCTTGTTTCTCTCTTAAGTAGATCCTGTGCCGCATACCCAGAAGCCTTGTGTCTTCAGTATCAATTGTTCTTGGCAAATGTTTCATGGATATATAAGATGAAAAGGCATCATCTAGTGCAACCCCTCAATCTTCAGAGGATAAAAAGGAGGCCCATAGATAGGGAGTGTGTTGCTGTGATTGGATTTCCTATGTATCTATAGCCCATGAGAGTTTAAGTGCTCACCTATTGACTATAATTTATAATCCAGAAACAGCTGTGTAAGGGAATACATTTCAGCCACTGTGTGAAGGAAAAAAAATGAAACTTCTACAGACTGGAAATCAGATCACACAAGTGGCTGAGATACTGTCTTCTAACCAGAGTTCAGTACTCTTTACCATGGTAGTCCTAATGCCAGGTGCTTCCTGGGGGCTCAATACATATTTGTTAGATGAACTAACAAGCACTGAAATGATAAACTACCTGCCTTGCATTCGTGATCTGATCTACATTTATGGGATGGGTGATTGATGGGTGGCAGGGAATGAATGTAATTCCTTTAGGATATGCGACTCTTCTCTTACAATGATTCTTAGAGGGGAGCAGCCAGATTTCTTTGGCATAAATGCAGTCAACCAGAGCCTTGCTAAGAGCAGACAAGTACGGAGTGTGGACGTCACCCCAGCACCTGTTGACTGTGAGCTATCCAGTTGGTCCTCCTGGACTGCATGTGACCCCTGTCAGAAGAAAAGGGTAAGATCCCAGGCCTTGGGTGAGTGCCAAGCTTCTGGGCAGGGATGGGAGATCAAGATGGAGACTAGTATTCAACATTCTGGCAGAGGCACTGATGGTAGTGTCTGGCCATAGTCTATCCTTTAAGATGCAAACTGTTGAAATAACTCTCCTTTCTCTGTGCTTTCAAACAGCAAGAAGCTGCTCCCTTTGGTATTACAGTGGTTTTCACAAAGCTGTCTTTGCTGCATCCTGCCTCTGACCTGCTCTTTCTATCCATCATTCATGGTATAGCCAGGAGAGCTACCCCAAAGCCACATCTGACTGCCCTTTTCTCAGCTAGCAATGACCTTTCCCACTGCCTTCACTTTCTAACATGACTCAGACTTGATTCTCTGCTCCAGGCAACCTCTTCTGTGAAGCCTTCCCTGACTGCTTATCAGCCCCCAGCTCCCCATAGATAAAGCAAATTTTGCATGCTTCTCCAGGTCCCCCTACCCTATATCCGATATCCTAACATATATCATACTGTGGCCTTTACTATTTACTGCCATAAACAGAGAACTTGTAAGGGTACATGCATGGAACAGGTGCTTCATAACACTCTTATATTTGAGCTCACTCTGCTTTCTGATATCTTTGCAAGGAAAAGAAGGTGGCTGTCACATATTCTGTTAGACAGATAAATGAAACTTTGAGCAGGTAAGTGCTTCTTGGAGCCCTCTGGTAGCAGATAAGCCTCAGTTCAGGCCATGAGGTCCTTCCTGACTTTTCTGCCAGTAGAGCTTGTCTCCATGGTGCCTATCCTTCAGCTCCCTTGTGATGGGAGAGCTGACCCAGGACCCCAGCTCTGAACAAAGCAGATGTGCCAGGGAGAGAGAGAGAGAGAGAGAGAGAGAGAGAGAGAGAGAGAGAGAGAGAGAGAGAGAGAGAGAGAGAGAGAGAGAATGGTTACCATTTCCTTGGCTCCTTGGGAACCCAGACCTATCATGGCAAAGACTCTGGAGAGGCTGAGGAAGCCAGCCCAGGGCAATTCCACAGTTAATTGGATCAATGGGGAAAGCCAAGCACTATCATTCTGTTCCAGAGTAGGTTTTCTTGCTGAAGTTATCAACATTGATCCAATTATCTGGATAATTGCTTCATCTGCACCATAAACCAGAAGGACTGAGCATGAACCAGCTAGCCAGAGATGCTCATGGTGGACTTCCTCAGCTGGATGGCTGAGTGAAATCTCTCAACCCAGACTTAGAGGTGCATTTCTTCCATCCTTTCCATCTTCCTCAAACCTACTTTGCCTTAAGAGCCTGGGGATTGTCTTTTGCGAATCTCCTTTAATATGTGTGGCTTTATTTTTATCCTTTAATTGACTTACAGTCTTTGTGCTTATTTGTGGAGTATAGTTTTATAATTTGATATCTCTATGCACTGGGTAATGATCAAGTCAGGGTAATTAGCCTTTCCATCACTCAAACATAATAGTTATCTCATGTAAAGAAACTTCAACATCAATGTTCCTTGTTATTTTGAACTATACAATTATTGTGGACTTATCTTCTGTATTATAGAGCATTAGAGCCCCCATGCATAGTGTTTTGATAATCAATAGCCCCCCTTCTTTGCCCCTTCTTCCTTTCTAGTCCCTAGCAACCTCTAGTCTATTCTCTACTTCTGTGATGAACTATTTTTGCTTCTACAAATGAGTGAGAACTTGTGATTGCCTTTCTCTGTCTAGCTTATTTCCCTTAACATGATGTCCTCAGATTCCATTCAGGTTGCCACCAATGACTGGATCATTCTTTTATAGATGACTAATATTCCACTGTGAATTATACCATTTTAATCCATTCATCTCTTGATGAACATCTTTGTTGATTTCTTATTTTTGTGATGGTGAATCTTGTTATAATAAACATGGGAGTTCTGGTCTATCTTTGATAAAGTGTCATTACCTTTGAGTATTTAGACTGTTGGCTCATGTGGTAAATCTATTTTCAGGATTTTAAAAATATTTTTGAAAATTCTTCTTTCTTCTTTATCTTTGTCTTCATGCCTCTCCCCCTCCCTCTTCCCCTCCTCCTCCTTCTTTTGCATAGCCTCTAGTATTGTTTTCTGTAATCCATGATGGTTATATTAGCTTACGCTCCTATCAACAGTGTGAAAGACCTTCCAATTCTTAGCATTTGTACCATTTGTACATTATCATTTAAACATATATGCAGAGATCATAGATCATTTGCCCACTTAAAACTTGGATTATTAGAAATTTTTCTGTTCTTTGAATTCCTTATATATCCTGGGTATTAGCTCCTTGGCAGATGAAGTTTGCAGGTATTTTCTTTGTTCTTCAGTTCGTCTCTTGAAGCTGTTGATCATTTCCTTGGCTGTACAGACATGTCCTAGTACAATCTGATCCCATTTGTCTAGCTTTGCTTTTGTTGCCTATACTATCTGAAATCCTGTTTGCTCTATACTTAGGTGCTCAAGTGTTTCTGCTGTGGTTTCTTCCAGTAGCTGCATAGTTTGGGATCTTACATCAGGTCTTTGGCCCATTTCTTTGGCCCATTTTAAGTTTTCTTTACTTTTGTTTTGGGTTTGGTTTGGTGTTTACTGTTTGTTTGTTTTGTTGTTGTTTGTTTGTTTGTTTCAAGACAGGGTGTCTGTGCATAGCACTGGCTATCCTGGAATTTACTCTGTAGTTCTATGGTGGAACTGGCCTCCAACTCAGAGATCTACTTTCTTTTGCCTCCCTGTTGCTGGGATTAAGACCATGAGCCACCATACCTGGCAAGTTAGATTTTTATATAAGGGTCTGTCTAGTTTCAATTTTCTATAGATACATTTCAGTGTTCATTCATTTGTACTCAATCTCTCTCAGTGTGTGTGTGTGTGTGTGTGTGTGTGTGTGTGTGTGTGTGTGTGTGTGTGGTCATATGTACTTGTGTGTGTATGCACACACTAAGAGGTCATTCATCAGGCTCCATCTACCTTTTTTGGCATAGGGTCTCCCACTTGCCTGAAATCACCAAGCAGGGTAGACTGCCTGTCCACGGAGTCCCAAGGTTATGCCTATTTCTGCCCTTCACCCCTGTCACTACAAGCACATACCACCACACCTGGCTTCTTAAAAGTGGGCTTGAGGTATTGAGCTCAGGTACTCCTGATTGCAGGATAAGCACGTTACCTACTGAATGATTCCCCTTGTGTACCCAGTTTCCAGCACCACTTATTTTTAAGAGATGGTCCTAGAGTAAGTGTTCCTGTTCTAGAATATGTGTTCTTGTTCTAGATTATGTGTCCTTGTTCTAGAGTAAGTGTCCTTGTTCTAGAGTAAGTGTTCTTGTTCTAGAGTATGTGTTCTTGTTGCCTTAGAAAACTAGCATGTGGAGTCACTTCTGGGTTTTCTCTGTATGCCATTGGTCTGTGAGCATGCTCACATGTCTGCTCCATACTTTTTTGATCACTCTAGCTTTGTAGTATGTCTTATGTCTTGGGTTGTGATGCCACTTGGCCTTGTTCTTTTTGCTCAGGATTGTTTTCACTGTTTTCTGGATGGTTTGTGCTTCTACATAAATTTTGTAACCCCACACACACTAGCTCTGTAAACATGGTAAGTCATGTGTGATAAGATTCCATCAACTCTCAGATTTACCTTGGGTAGTGTGGACATTTTAACATTATTTCTTAATGTTAATAATAAAACAAAATGTCTCCTGTCTTCTTAATTTTCATTATGATAATCTTTTACTTTCTACATTAAATTTATTTCTACCTGTCTTATTATTTTTGAAGATGTTGTAAATTGAATGATTTCAAAGCTCATTTTCAGTGTGTTTGTTTGAAGCATACATAATGCCATTAGATTTTGTATGTTAATTTTATATCCTGCAACTTTACTGTATTTATAAACTGCAGCAGTGTTTTGGTGATGTCCTTGGAGATTTTACATACAAGATCATGTTACTGACAAATAGAATCAATCCTTTTACTCTCCCCTTTCAATTTATCTGCCTTTTATTTCTTTCTTCTGCCTGATTGTTCAGCCTTACACTTCCAGTTCCATGTTGGATAGACATGTTATTTTATCCCAGATTTTTGAAGATGCACCTTGAACTTTTCCCCATTTAGTATGATGTTTGCTGTGGGTCTGTCATATATGGGATGGACATTTCATGTATATTGTATGTGTATATTGCTGTATATTGTGTGTTCCTTCTGTACTTCATTTGTTGATGGCTTCCTAGTTTGTTTGTTCCTCAAAGTTTTATTTAATGTCTGTGTCTACCTTCTAGGAAGAATGAGTCTCTAAAGATAAGGGGGATGGCTGTCTAGATCCCCTTTTGTATTTCCAGATCCACTGTATAGATGTCATTTAAGGAGAGACTATACCTTATGCCACTCTGAAGGAGAGGGTGTCTCTCTACTTATTTTCCACACATTTCATACCAAAACCTTGACTGTGAACATTAGAAAACCACCTAAATGTCATCACTTCTTTCTGTCCCCCCTAACCCAGCCTGGGTCCCTGGTTGCCTGCCCTGTTCTCCCTCTCTCCAGATCCCTTCATTCTCCTTCTTGTACTCTTCTCCATCCATGATGAATTCATCTCTGGTTTCTGGAATAAGAAGACACATCCTTAAGTCGATCAGTGTGACCAGAAACCTTCCTCTACCCAAGTTGTTCTTGGCCATCCTTTTCCTGCCCTCCATGTCTACCTGATGGTCCTCCTCAACTCTCAGGTCTCAGCCCTGATGTCCTCACTAGAAACCAGTCGCCGCCTCTTCCCTTTGCATTGGGAATTTCACCCTGAGACTCCAGAGCACATTGCTGCACTTGCTCAGTTCTGCACCCGCCTGCTCACTGGCCTGTGTTGTCACTGCCAGTGCCTCCTGCCACCAGGGGTGACCCTCTCCTTTGGAAAACAGGCCAGGACACTTAATGATGATTAAAAACCAACCAACAGGCAAGCAAGCAAAAATACCTACCCTTTTAAATATGAGATAGATTAATCAATATTCTCAGAATAAATGAGCAAGATGAGAGAGATGGCAATATTGATTCCTAAAATTGTGGATAATAAAAACAAGAAGTAATGACAAGAAATTAGGTACCTACTTTGTGCCAGAAAAACATGAGCTTGAGATGATATATAATGATATATGATACGAATGAATACATAATTCATAATAAATAAATAATGTAACAAATATATAATTATTTCATTTAAATTCTAAACTGTACATTTAGGTAATTCATTGTCCCCAGTTTACAGATGAGTAAATTTGGACTCCAAAGACAAAGCTACTTGCCCAACATCATACAACTAGGAAGTACTAGCATCAGCTGGAGTTTCAGAGCACATACTTTTTCATTTATATCACACTGATGCCTTAAGCAATACGTGACAATACATGAATCTCCCATTGGAATAATTAAGTTGAGAGTCAGTTTATTGTTGAACTGACTATATGAGCCCCTTTATTGACTTTTTATTCCAAAGCCCGTGCCTTTTTCACACAGAACAAATCTTGGCAGGCCACTGCGGAGACAGAGATTCAAGACAAGTACCCCAAACTCAGGGAGGATGCAGTGCAGTAGGGGAAACGTTCATAAAACTGCCAGCTGTAGCAGGAATCTTAAAAGTTCTTATTAATAAAATCAAACCTGAGGCGAGTTATTGGGGTCCATGCTGGTAGATCAGAGAGACAGAACAAGCCACAGCTATCTCACCTCGCCGGATCCTCAGCTGGTCTTGTCTCCTCAGACTGGAGGCCTCTGAGTCCTCATCCGGAATGGGTCTCAGCTGAATTACTGCTCAAAAGCCTGAATGCTTAACCAGCCAAAATCTTCTAGTTTCTGGTCCTCACGCCTTATATATCTTTCTGCTTTCTACCACCACTCCCTGGGATTAAAGGCTGGCTTTCTGGGATTAAAGGCGTGTGTCACCATGCTTGGCTATTTCCAATGTGGCCTTGAACTCACAGAGATCCAGAGGGATTTCTATCTCTGGAATGCTAGGATTAAAGGTGTGAGTGCCACCATTTTCTAGCCTTTGTATCTAGTGGCTGTCCTGTTCTCTGACCCCAGATAAATTTATTAGAGTACACAATATTTTGGGGAACACAATACCACCACAGCCAGCCTTGCATAGACCCTCATTGTATGTGGTGAAGGAAGCACAGGAATTGGCACATAGCCATTGGCCAACTGTATGCCTTCCCTGCACCCACAGCTTGGTTGGTGACCATCTGTATACAGTATCCTTAGCTCCTGAGGTCTCTGAGGTTCCATCATTGGCTCACTTTGTTTCTGTCTGCTACAGTACAGACATGCATACTTGCTCCGGCCCTCCCAGTTCCATGGGGAATTGTGTGACTTCTCTGACAAGGACGTTGAAGATTGTGTTACCAACCGACCATGCAGAAGTCAAGTGCGATGTGAAGGCTTTGTGTGTGCACAGACAGGTATGAATGAGTGTGGAAAGGAGGAGAGAAGCTTGAAAAGCGGAGAATAGCTTGTGATGATGGAGGGCCAGACACACAGGGTTCATGATCAGGATTGCAGGACAGGTCAGGGAGACCCCTTACTGCAAGCCTCAACCTCCTTTTCTGTGTGTCATCCCATGAAAACAGGTCTACGGTAAGGTAGTATCATTATCCCCATTTCGCATCCTGAGAAAGTGAGGCTCAGAGGGGTTACTTGCCAAGAATAATCCAGCAAGCAGGTCAGTAGAGGAACATGTGGGTGAGAATCTGGAAGCCTGGCTGTATTTGCTGACTTTAGAAGTTAGATGTGCTGGAATCAAAAGTCCTAGGTCAGTCTAAATCTGACTGTGTGAGCTAGAAGATTTTATTTAACCTATTTGGATTTTGATTAATATTAATTGAGTGTTATATTAGCTACTTTTCTATTGCTAAGATACCATGACCAAGGCAACTTATAGAAGAAAGAATTTAATTGGGCTTACAGTTTCAAAGAGTTAGAGTCCATGATAGTAGAACACGGGCATGGCAGCAGAAACAGCTGGGAGCTCACGTCTTGATCTGAAAGCAGGAGACAGAGAGAGCTAACTTACAATGTCAAGGAGCCACTGGAAACCTCAAAGACCACCTCTAGTGACATATCTCCTCCAACAAGGCCACACCTCTTAATCTTTCCCAAATAGTTTCAACTGGAGACCAATTATTCAAGCATACGAGCCTAAGGGGAACCATTCCCATTCAAACTGCCACAAGGATGATGTTAATGCCTTATAAACTGGTCATAGCCTCATGTGACAAATGAAGGCAAAAGCTCTCTGTCACATATTAGCTCTGCTGCTACTCTCAGAGCCCTAGGGTGGGGCCAAACCTGAAACAGTTGAGAAGTGTGATCAGCATCACTTACCAACAAAAGGCTTTGGAAACGTGGGCCTTGTTATTTGCATTTCTGGATCAGTGAGTCTACCATAAGTCCAAATGTGTGATGGAGTCAGTAAAAATGTTGATTTTTCACAAAGAAGAAAAGGGAATATGGAAGACAGATGGGAAGATGGATGGAAGGAAGGAAACATGACACAAATGCATGATTATCTACTGCAGAAGCAAGTAAAAAAACTACTGTTTTCTCAACTTATGCACTCATCTAATCCCAGTAAATCTGTCTCCGCGTCTTCAAGTCTCTCACACAAATAGAGATACTTTGCCCTAAAGTATCTGGAGGGGAGTTCCACTGTATTCATGTGGATTATGGTCTAGAGCTTCCAAAAGACAGACAGGGATTATCAGAGCGATTTCCAGGGCTTACTGCAAATGTAAAATTCCATCCAATAAATCTGAGAGACTTTTTTACAGTGTACCCAAGGACTCATTATGGCCAGTGTTCCATGGTTTTGCCTAGAGCTATAATGGCTATTCATGCAAGCTTTACTTTAAATGCCTTGTAAGAAACATTTGAAGACCCGATTGTTATTTTTCTGCCTTTTATAACCGAAGGACATCGGTTAAAAATGACCCAATGTGTCTAAGGAAGCAGAGCCACCTGTCTTGTGGGCTTTATCTCCCCGAGAATGCACAAACACGAAAGAAAGTGAAGTCATATGAGAAAAAGTTCAAGGGGAAAAACAGATGATGGTGCTGAAGGCAATGTGTGTCGGGGAAAGGATTCACAATTAGGCAGGTAAAGGTCCCAACTGTGCCACAAATACTTACTTGGCTCTCCAAAGCACCAAGTCTAGTTATGATAGGCTTTTGCAATAGTTTCCATGAGTCAGTTCTGTTTTATTCACTCACTCACAACTGTGTCATGGCGGGATAGCTGTGATAACTTCTCTCCTTTACAGACGAGGGAATTGAGGCCAGGAGGTTGGGTCAGAGATAAAAGATGGCTTAGCTGGTACCATTCAGAGAAGCTACCCACCACCTCTTCCAAGCCTCAGTGACAGGAGGAGGGGTAGTTTCAGACTATCAACCTGGTGGTCCACCCCTTCCCTCTTTCTTAGGCACATTGATTCAGCTTCACGGGTGGTGGTTCCAGATACTCTCTCCTCGGTGCCTTCAAAACTGTGGCACTGAACTCCTTGCGGAAGAGAAAGGGAATGAATTGTTAGTGTCATTTTCAGTCAGGGCTGATACACGAAGACTGATCAGCACAGGCACTAAAGGCCTACCCACACACCTAGTACTTCTTATCACAGCCATGTGAGTGTGGTCCCCTCTCTCCACCCCAGGGAGGTGTGTGAATCGCAGACTCCTCTGCAATGGAGACAATGACTGTGGAGACCAATCAGATGAAGCAAACTGTAGGAGGATTTATAAAAAATGTCAACAGGAAATGGAGCAGTACTGGGCGATTGGCAATCTGGCTCATGGGTGAGTTGCTGCAGTCCTGCTGGGCAGGTGGGAAGGCACAATGTTAAATGGAATTCTGACAGATGGACAGGGGAGTGGAAAGGGACACTTAGTGCTCTCCTTTCCGAAATAGGAAGGCTGTAGTTTAAGTGGGTCCTCTATGTATTCTCTGAGGTCAATTGTATGTTGTTCTAGAAGCCATGCCATGAATAGGCATGGGTCACAGGAGGGTTGACCTAGGAACACTAAGACTGTTGTAGGGCTGGGGTGAGCCTTGTCCTTAATTCTCACAATTTGTTGTGTCAGAGTAATTCTAAGCACAGCTCTTGAATCCTATTGACAACTTACGTCATAGGTTTTATCTGGGTCTGTCCCTAGTTCCCAGCATGCACCATGCTGAAAAGAAGGGAGTTCTGAGCACTTCGTGAAGCAACAGGTTTCCAAGATAGGTCTGTAGTCCATGTGTGTCTCAGCATCTGGGGATATAAGCATTGGTCCAATCTTCTGTAAGGTCAAAGGAGCAAGGTCAGAAAGGGCCAAACAGGCCCAGCATTGATCCTACTTTCTTGCCACATCCTGCCACATCTAAGCCTGCAGATGGATGAGTGAGACCATGACTTTTTGCATGATAAGAATCACTGTAAAGGATGCCACTATCAAGCAAGGCAGTGAATGGGAATAGAAGTTACCTCCTCCCTAGACAATTGCCTATCTTGACCCTTAAAGACTGTCATTAGAGAGAGACTCTTCACTCAGATGGGAGCTCCTCTCAGGACTGAGGCCCTCAAAAGTTAAGTGAGCCCCAGGGATCACATAGTCAGAAAGAAGCAGAGAAGACATCCAAAGTCAGTAGTGGAGTCCGACTAAGCCTGTAGCAGAGGGACTTCCCCTGGGAGGAGCAGAGCACGCCAGCAAGAGAACAAAGGGCGGGAGACAGGGCTGGGTAGGTGTGTTGGGAGTGGTCTAAGATGAAAATACTAAGCTTGTGAGACTCAAGTAGTTACGAACTCTGGCTGCTCTTCCACTGGACCTGGGATCAATTCCCAGCACATACAACTGTCTAAGAGGATTTGATGCCCTCTTCTGATCTCTAGATACTGTACCAGGCATGCACATGGTATACCGACATATATACAGGCAAAACACCCATACACATAAAATAATAACACAAGGTTTTAAAACAGAGAATGTTGAGTTGGCATGAACCATATTCCCAGGGCCTTGCTTGTGGAACCAGGACTTTTGAGTTTCATCTCAGTGGGATCTGCTAACTGCCAACAAAGGTAACCCAACCCTAAATCCTAAGCTTTCCACCCCATCTGTGCCTTCCTTCCAGGATAAACCTGTTCACAAACACTTTTGAGGGCCCTGTTCTCGATCATCGGTATTATGGTGGAGGATGCTCCCCACACTACATCCTGAATACCAAGTTTAGGAAGCCGTACAATGTGGAAGGCTACACCCCACAGGTAAGGGACAGCCAGGTAGCTGCTTCTGGCAGTGAGGGAATCACTGAGCACTCTGAAGCCTGATAGCTGTGTAGCTTTTCTGTACCCCTTTCTCTTGGATCCCCGGTGTCTTCTGACATCCAGTGGGTGTACTCTAACACAAGACTTTGTGCTGACAGTATGCCAGGTACAGAACAGCAACAGGAACTATAATAGCAGTAATGTTAGTACAAGAGTGTCCATAGCTACACTAAAAACAGAGCTTAGGATTTGGTGCCACACAAGTGTACTGGCTTGTCTGCTCATTGCGTATGAAGTCCTAAATGCTCAGCACTTCTCTTGTCCTATCTTTATACTGAAAGCTATAAGCTTCCTCCCTGAAGTGACATAAGTGAGATTATGTGGCTGAGTGGGCAGCATCATACCTGCTGTCACAGGAGTCCTCAACTCATGTTAACACGTGTTTCCATTGCTACCGTGTCTTTGCCTATCAGGCCAGGCACTGATCTAAGTACCTAAAGTCATAAAATGATGTGCCCCCGGGGTGGGAGCAATGGCTCCGTGATTAAGAGCAGTAGCTGCTCTTGCAGATGACCCAAGTTAAGTTCCCAGCACCCCCATCATGTGGTTCACAACCATCTGGGACTCCAGTTCCAGGGCATCTGACAGCCTCTTCTGGCCTCTGTGGACACCTTCATTTACAGATTCACATACATACACAATCATAAATACATACACACACAAATAAACCTTTAAATAATTAAATAAAATGCTGCGCCCATATAAATCTGTACTATTACCCCTATATACTCCCAGACACACCAATCACAGAGTAGACTATGGAATACACCATGTAGATACCTACCAGAACCCTTGCCATCTAATGGGGAGACATTTTACTTTAGGCCAGGTTCCTTTCCCGCTCTGCCCTCAGGTTCCTCAGCTGTGAAGTAAAGGGGGTTTGACTGAGAAATTCATCTTGGTGGTGGTTTCCATGACCAAAGGCATATAGTTCTGAAGGCTGGGCAACTTCCTTTCTCCTCATCCCCCTTTCCTAGTCCTTTCTGTAATACTTATTGACCATCAAGAGGAAGAAACAGCCTAGGACTAAATAGACCTTCCATCAGGTGGTCTAGTCCATTCTCTCAACCTCTGCTTTCCAAGGACACAGTACAGGAGCCAGATCCCAGCCCAGACATCATGTGCAGTTTCCAACTGCTATTCTTCTTAGCCAGCATTTAGTGAAAGCTCTGACAGGCTCCTGTGTGAGCCCGGTCCTCAGGACAGGTCTAATGAGAGGGACAACCGTCAGCTCCATTTTATACACAGGGAAATTGGGGCCTAGAGAAGTCAACTGTTCCAAGTCATCCACCTTGTGAAAGCAGTGCCAGTATTCCAGAAGCCCCGTTGAGGCCATGACTACATCATTGCTGTTCCCTTCCTGGGCTGTGGGACTTTATAGAAATTACAAGTATCCAGATGCCCATGGGAATGGAGGTGGGGATGACTGGTCACTCCAGGTCCATCCAGGTACTGCCTCTGGCAGTTCCCCTATGCAAGGACAGTGAGCACTAATGACTTAGCATACAGCTGTGTTGAGTTCTCGAAGCCAAGTGGTAACTCAGTCTCCCTCACTCCCCTGCTGCTCCCTCAGTCCCACATCATCAGTGCACCACACTCCCCCTGGCACCTCCTTCTTGGCTTGTGACTTCACATCTGGATTTGCTCCTTCCAGCTTAACCAGCATGCTGTCCCAGAATGACCACCCCACTTCTTCCTCTCTTGGCTCGTGTTCACAGTAAGTCACAGTTCAGAACAAGAGATCCAAAAGCCTCCATTGTCCAGAATGGTCTTTCACGACACCCTCCTTCCTGAACTTTCTGCTTCATCTACACCAGTGTCCCAGCACTTGCTCAGACCCTCCTGCTTTGCTTCACGCCTCTGTTCAAGACCAATCCACAGCCCCGACACCCTCGACACAGCGTGAGCTGTAGTATTGAATGTGTCTGTCTCTCTGGCTGGAGCAGGGGTCCTGAGGCATGGATGCAAGCTGTCCCTGATAGTTTTGTGTTTACAGAGTCGCTGGCAGAGCTCTGCTGTACAGCAAGAACACAGTTGACTACCTGATGACAATTTCAACCAAAGCATATTAAAAACACATTTTCTTTTCTTCATACAGACCCAAGGCAAATATGAATTTGCATTTACAGAATATGAATCATATGCAGATTTTGAACACAATGTGACAGAGAAAGAAACCAGCAGTTCTAATTTCAAGTTTGGTTTTAAAATAGTTGGCATGTTTGAGTTTGGAGTTAAAAAAGAAAACAATGAAGGCAGACATTACATTCAAAGAACCAAACGATTCTCCCACACTGTAAGTACCTGTCTGGAGCTTTTATTTGCTTATTTTCATTTATTCTTTGAGAATTTCATAAACGTATTTTGATCATGTTTATTTCCTTTCCCCAACTCCTCCCAGGTCCCCACACACACCGTGCCCCTTCCCACCCAACTTAAAGTTCTTTCTTGTTATTGAAAGAAAATCAGTTTATTGCTTTTAAATGTATGTGTGTTCTTTTATGCTGACAGATGTGTCTGAATTCCACATTATCCCTGGTCCAAGTAAACAAGAAAGTTTCTGTTGGTCCTGAAAATGCCCTCGTAGATAATACCTTAGTCTCACATTGACTTACTTTTTGGAGATTGTCAAGCCCAGTAATGTTATTTTCTGGGGATTTTTTTTTTTGTGTGTGTGTGTTTGTTTGTTTGTTTGGTTGGTTGGTTTTGGTTAGTTTTGTTGTTTGTTTGTTTGTTTTGTAAGCCCTTCCTTTGGTTTTCAATAAGTTTATTGTGCAGATTTGCCCCCAATGAAACCTATGTGGAGGTTTTTCAACCCACTGTAATTAGACTTTTGTTTGAGATAAGTATCTGGAAAGTGCCCCGCTCTCCTGTGACTTCCTAGATGTCTGGTGGGGTTGCCTTTACCATCGCCCCCTCTTTCTCCTGCTTTCTTTCTACCTCTTATCAGCTTCCTCACCCCAGGTTACTAGCCCAGACTGCTCCGCCTTGTGCTGCGCTCAGACACAGTGGCTTGACTCCCACCTTGCCCCAGAGATATTCCACAATACTAACATAATCCTTGTCTAGTCCTTGACCACGAGGTAAGCACAAAACCAGTGGCCTGGTGGGAGAAAAGCGGTGGGTGAGGGAAGTGATTGGGGTGATGTGTTAAAGAAATGGGTGATAGGGTAATAGGCACACTTAAGACTTTGAATTCTGGGGTAAAGAAAGTATAAAGTTTTTACTAATTACTGAGAATTTTCACACAGGAATGATGTAATAGACAATTAATCTAAGGAGATATGAAAGAGAAGAGACCAAGACCTAAAGTCTGCAGTGATTTATATGAAAACAAAAGAAATTGTGAGGGGTTCTGAAAGGCCTCTGCTGCAGATATAGTCAGCAGCAGGAAACAGGTAGTCAGCATTAATAGTCTATAACTGTCTTGCATCTATTGACTTGTCTTATGGATCGGGGCCCTTTGGGGGACAAATTTATTTCCTTCATCTCTAGATAGGATGGTGAATAGTAGGTACTCACCACTGAGCTATAGGAATGAAGGCCAGGACTGACCACAGGCATTGATTTTATTATGAGGGGAAACAGTGGGTACCACCATGGCCTGCCTTCTTCTCCTCCTCCCCATCCTTACCTCCCTGATTCACATAGCCAGTTCTGCAATGCTAACATGTATATAACCTGACATGAGTCTTGGGTCCTAAGACAAATTCTACAAGGTTTGTTTTGTTCAGTTAGATGTATTATCTCAAAAATTAGGTATATTTCTGGGTTACAGTGTGATGATTTTGTTCATATATGCAAGGTATAATGACCAAATTCAAGTAATTAGCATTTATGTCTCTTTGATTTGTAACTTTTTTTTTGTTGTTGGGCATCTTCAAACTTACCTCTTCGAGCTCTTTATAAAATATATAACAAATTGTTCTTGCCTTCATATTATCAGTCTAGTGGGAGATGTAAGCTTGTAAGCAGTATATCACTTAATCATTTATATCAGCTGCAATAGAGCACAGTGTAAGTTCTAAAGGAAATCTGAGTGAGCCGTTCTGCAAGCGTAGAAAAGGCGAGTTCCTGGGACTTTCCAGGGATGGTATTAAATAGGCAAGAGCTAAATGGAGAATTGAAAGACAAGTAAACTCATGTCCAGAAGAGCTCAGAAGCAGAGGAAATGGTCGTTACACGGTTACCTCATGCAGGTTTAGGGATCAGTACAGAGTTGGATAAAGGCCAATACACAGTGTGGCTGATGGAAAATGGACAGGCATGGAGAGGAACACTCAATGTCAGGGCAGCTGACAGCAGTCAGAGAACTGGTGGATGGAATGTGAAGGTTATGTATCCAAAGTAAGAGAGCCGATTCTGTCGGAAGGCAATAGTGAGCTAACCCGCGACCATGTTTGCTTATTTTTGGGTGGTTTTTTTTGGTTTTTCGAGACAGGGTTTCTCTGTGTAGCTTTGCACCTTTCCTGGATCTCACTCTGTAGACCAGGCTGGCCTCGAACTCATAAAGATCCACCTGGCTCTGCCTCCCGAGTGCTGGGATTAAAGGCGTGCGCCACCACCGCCCGGCTGGGTGGTTTTTTTTTTTATTTGTTTTTGTTTTTGTTTTTTGCCTGAAGGAATATTATCATAATGTTCTCAGAGGTTTAGGATCTTGACTCTGACGAGGGCACTGAAAGCAGATTAGTGAGAGAAGGGAGAGCAGAGAGGAAGTTTTATAATAATGTGTCAACTGAAATAACAGTCAGAAAAGACTGTCAGAGAATGCCTTTGTGTATCTGGGAAACGTGGACTATTGCAACCGGGAGTGAGCATGCTCTAGTCAGCTGTATTCTTCTCAGGGGATTAAAGCAAGGAACGTTTTTTAAAGGCAAAAATAAGGAGGATTGCAAACAACAGTCCTTGGCCACAGGGTTCTAGCACCATGGGTGACACCATTCTGAAGCTGGGCAGTAACTGGTCAAAGGCCCTTGAAGTAGTGTGTTCTTGTATGTGGTTGCTGTGACTGTCTTCCATGGCAGCTCCTATTATTAGACGATCGTGAATGAGCCACCCTTTCTTCATAACTTCCAGGCCTGGTGTATTTTTACTTTCCTTCTGTTAGAGCTGCCACAGTCAACTCCATTTTGATTCTGACAACTTCCATAAAGCTGCAGAGAGGGGTAGAGCAGAGGAGATTTGGCAAAGGTGTGAGCCAAGTGCTCAGTGACTGCTTAGGCAGTCATGGTAAGAGAAAAGGGTTCTGAGCCGCTGGGCAGAACTAGAATGGGGTGACAGCAAGCCAGGTTGGACTGAAGTTGGTGGTTTTAGTGACAGTTCATGCAAGGCTGAATCGCTCTTTAGAGCTGAAGGGATCGGTTGGAATAGAGTGCCCCACCCCACCCCCCATCCCTGCTTTCCCCCATGCAAGGACCTAGACATAACCCCATACAAGTCCCGTCACCTCTCATGCGGTGATACCCAGCTCTCATCTGGCAACACCAGCATTCAGTGTATGCCATACTTCCAGGGGACACCAGACTTTTCCTGGAAAGGACCAGAGTAAATAATTGAGGCTTTACACAATACTGAGGGAGGGTCTCTGTTGCAACTACACACCTCTGCCACTGCAGTGTGACAGACACTGCAGACAATATGCAAGTGAATGGGAATGGTAGTGTTTGCAAAACAGGCAGGAGATATGTTCTACAGGCCATGGTTTATGGACACCTGCCATGGTCTCCTTCCCAAGGAACTATGGTTCACCTTGAGTGGTATAGGTTTTTGTTTTCAAAGGACATAGGTGAATGGTTGATGCTTACAAGTTAGCAAATGCTGGCCCCATCTGTGTGGCCTCAAGTGGCCACATTCTCCCTCTAGTGCAAGTTTCTGATTCTCCTTCACTATCTTCATTTGCTCCCGTAACGAGATGCAGTCAGTGCTCACCCAAGCCAAAAAGGATGCTGGAATATTTATGAGAACTGAAATCTTCTCAGATATCCTAAAGGAATCATAAGCGTGATGACCCCGGGCAAGAACAGTGGATGGTATTTGTAAAGTTCATTTTCCCATTCACGATTCCTAACTGTAAAGGTCTGTTTTTCCCATGTTGGTATTTCATCTAGAAAAGCAAGTTTCTGCATGCGCGCTCTGTCCTTGAAGTGGCCCATTACAAGCTGAAGTCCAGAAGCCTCATGCTCCATTACGAATTCCTCCAGAGGGTGAAGAGCCTTCCCCTAGAGTACAGCTATGGGGAGTACCGAGATCTCCTTCGTGACTTTGGGACCCACTTCATCACCGAGGCCGTGCTTGGGGGCATTTACGAGTACACACTCATCATGAACAAAGACCTCATGGAGCGAGGAGGTGCACAGCCCAAGGGACACACCTGTCCTGGCCAACACAGGAATAAGTGACAGAGTCTTACACTAAAGCTTGGGGGGAAGAGTCTTGAACTGTACCCCCATTTTCCTCCCCCTAACCTAGCTGTATCTCCATAGAGGCCTTGGTCTTTATCCTTCTCTTTTGGGCTTGGCTGGTCCTCCCAACCCAGCTCTCTCTCTTTGGGTGATCCTCCTTTCCACAGCTTCTGTATCCAAGCTTGAATATAGAGTCACGTATTCAGCCTGGATCACTGGATCACTGCACCTGGTTTCTTCTGTGGTTTCCACATCTCAGAAATGGTTCCACCATCCAGCCAGAGGCACAAGCCAAAGGCTTAGGAATCAACCTCAATTTCTTTTCTATTCTCCAATGAGTTTCTTCAGATCTATCTCCAAATTTCTTTTCCATTTTTCATGTGTTTATGTATGTGTGTATATACATCATGGGTGGTTTTTTTTGCATGTGTGTGAGCACATGCATGTGTGGGTTCATGTGTAAATAATTGCACGTGCATATGCACACCCGAGGTTGATGCCAAGAAACATCCTCTGTGTTCTTCCACAATAACAATTGGAGCAGGGTCTCTCAATCAATCCCAGAGCTTGTTGATATGGCTAGTCTCCCTAGCCAGCCTGCTGTAAGGATCCCCTGTCTCCACATTTAGGAGCTACAACTACAGGCAGGCCATGGTGCCCACCTGGCCTTCACATGGGTTTCTGGAGATCCAAACTCTGTTAACTTATTTTGTAAGACAAGCACTCTGGCTGTCCTTATAAGTCCTAGTCCTTATATTGGTTTTATAGTTAATACCATAGGCTCATTCTGTGACCAATGGTTCATACACACTTAAATTTTAGTGTGAATATGAATTACAAGCAAATCTTTGGATCTTATCTCAGTTAGGCAAGATCCAAAGTTCTGTCTTTCTATCACCCTTGGAGATGATGCCCAGCATGCTGGTCTACAGACGACACTTTTTTTTTCAAGACAAGGTTTCTCTGTGTAGCTTTGTGCCTTTCCTGGAATTCACTCTGTAGCCCAGGTTGGCTTCAAACTCACAGAGATCCACCTGCCTCTGCCTCCCAAGTGCTGGGATTAAAGGTGTGTACCACCACTGCCTGGCGATGACACTTTCACTAGTGAGGGCTTATACTACTGTGGTTTTCCAGACTAATGGTCAGTCCAACACTCCCCTCTGTTTCCATCTTGCCCATAAACATTCCAGATCTTTCCAACTGTCTTCAATTACCAGTCTAGGCTGTAAATCCTGCTTTCTATTCCAGTATTCTGCCTCAGGACTGAGCACTTGCCTGGTTCTGTGAACTGTTCTAGGTTACATGGTTTTTATCAGCGGAGCCAGGACTTAGTTAGAATTCCAATGTACTTGCAAGAGGACATAGGATGTAAATGCATGTCTTCAGGACTTGGGTCTACCAAGATCAAAGGTTCCGTCCTCCAACAGAGTTGTTCCAAAGTTTCTGTCCATGGTTTCTAAAACTGCCCCCTATAAATGGCCTAGAGAATCATACAATTCAGAAATATTCAATTGGTGTCACCCTCAGAGTTCTCCAGAGTGTTGCCAAAGAAAGAGATACAACCCTGCCTCATTTCATGCACAGTAAGAAAGTTTGCATGGCCATGGAGGCTCTTTTTCTTGTAATACCTATTATCTCGATGAGATTTGTATTTTAAGGGTTCAGACTACTCTGGGGAAAATTCTGTTCTACATTAATAATGCTAGAAAGCCTAGTAGTCAACAAGCCTCTCTTCCTCAGCCAGATTTAAAACAATTTAGAAAGGTCTTACATAAATTTCAGCAAGCCCCAGGGAAGAAGATACCTTGGGGAGAATTTTGGGGGAACGAGGTAGGAAGGGATCCTCAAATAAGTAGGGGAAATTTGTACACCCATCCCCCAGGTACTTTCAGACTTATATATGCATTACTTCAACCAATTAACGCAGACCTCTTCCTCCTTTATCAAAGATTAGAGAAATGTATACCAGGGCAGGCAAGGGCTGGAGCTAGCTCATAGCCACTGGATCAGTCACTAGGTACCTGTGCTGGCTAGTCTTGTGTTAACCGGACACAAGCTGGAGTTATCTGAGATGAGGAACTTCACTTAAGAAAATGCCTCCATTCATTTGGTTATTTGTCCCTGTGCCTTATCCAACCCTGGTTTCAATAATTCTCAATCATATAAACCTTCCTCACTCTCACTAACTAGACTCCCAGCGCTCCACCAGGGGCCCAGCCGTGGACGTCTGCATCCAGATTCCTCAGTCCTTGGACGGGGTTTATGGCACAACCATTAGGGTGCTTGGCCATCCCATCACCAGAGTAGGCCAGTCCCGGCTGTCTCTCGACCACTGCCAGCAGTCCCTTGTGGGGGTATCCTTGTGGACCTCTGTGGGCCTCTTTAGCTCTTTGTTTCCTCCCCTTCTCATGTGGTCTTCATTTACCACGGCCCTCTGAATGGGTCAATTGGCTTGGTCTGTTTGGGAGGCATCTGGGCAGTGGTGCCGGGTCCTGGGCTCGTTGCATGAGTTAGCTGTTTGAAACCTGGGACTTGTGCAGGGACGCTTGGCTCAATCTGGGAGGGGGGACTGGACCTGCCTGGACTGAGTCTATCAGGTCGATCCCAGTCCTTGGGGGAGACCTTGATCTGGAGGAGGTGGGAATGGGGGGTGGGCTGGGGGGAGAGGGAGGGGGGCGGGAGGGGGAAGAGCAGGGGAATCTGTGGCTATTGTGTGGAACTGAATAGTATTGTAAAATTAAAAAAAAAAAAGAAAATGCCTCCATAAGATCCAGCTGTAAGGTATTCTTCTCTCTCTCTCTCTCTCTCTCTCTCTCTCTCTCTCTCTCTCTCTCTCTCTCTCTCATCTCTTTTACTTTATTTATTTATTCATTTGCTTTTTCAAAACAGGGTTTCTCTGTAAAACAGTCCTGGCTGTCCTAGAACTCACTCTGTAGATCAGGCTGACCTCAAACTCACAGAGATCCACCTGCCTCTGCCTCCTGAGTGCTGGGGTTAAAGGCATGCATCACCACCACCGCCGCCCAGTTTGTAGGGCATTTTCTTAACTAGTGATTGATGTGGGAGGGCCAAGCCCATTGTAGGTAGAGCCAGCCCTCAGCTGGTGGTCCTGGGTTCTACAAGAAAGCAGGCTGAGCAAGCCATGGGGAGAAAGCCAGTAAGCAGCACTCCTCCATGGCCTCTGCATCAGTTCCTGCCTCCAGATTCCTACCCTGCTTGAGTTCCTGTCCTGACTTCCTCTGATGGTGAACTGTGATGGTAAGCTAAATAAACCCTTTCCTCCCCAATGTGCTTTTGGTCATGATGTTTCATCACAGCAACAGTAACCCTAACTAAAAGAGTACCTGTTGAGGAGTCTTGGTTTTAGAGACCAGTTCTGAACACATGACCTCTTTGAAGGCTACAGCTACCCTCAGAGACTCTGAGGAGGAGGCTAGAACAGGAACTTGGGACTGATCTCTGTGGGGTCTCTGCCATGCTGCCTATAACTCTTGTCTCCAGATTGAGGACATGTTTATTTGAACCCAGGACCCTAGGACACCAGGAAGGGTTAGGGTTAGAGTCAACCAGAGGAAAAGGGACAAAGTGAATGACCTATATCTTTCCTTTTTCCTTCAGATTACACGTTTAACGATGTTTCTGCCTGTGCTGGAATAGATTTCCGAATTGGTGGTGCGATCTATAAAGTCTACCTCAAATTGGGTGTGTCGGAGAAGAAATGCAATGAGATTCTGAAAGAAATCAAAGGTGAGACAGGCCCGTGTAACTTCTGCCCTTGTAGCCTTCCTCTCCTTAGCACCACTGGTCCCAGGCTTTCTTTAAGCATGGACTAGTCCAAAGCATTTCAATAAAAATAATAATCTAATAAATACTTCCTACTAGTATAATGAATACATAAAAAATGAATGAGGTTGAATTCCCATTTTCACAGTGAGCATGTGGGGTAGGTAAAAGGCAAAAAGACCAATATCTAGGGTGGAACTTTAAGGCCAAGTTTCCAGAACCGTGAATTATAACCAGAGTGTGAGTACTATTGCACATAGTGCTAATAACATCACTCTACTCTAGGGGCTGGAAGTGGTCTTGGCTAGAGATAGAATGCCGGGGGCCAAGGCAAGGTGGCAGAGGCTGGACCTTACCTGACATAAAGCATGCCAAAGAGATTAGGAAATCTGGCCCACCACCATCCATATGGCAGAGGCCACAGGGCAGAAAAAAACAGGCTAGAGTTGGGGGTAAAGGCAGCCTCGGTGGAGAGTCAGGGTCTAGAAGCAGATACCTGGATGCAGTATGGGGAGTTGGGAAGCTAGCCTGTGGAGAGTAGGACTGAGACTGGGTGGCAGTGTTCTGATCCTGCTTTCCCCCAGTTGTCTTTGTATGGGTCTGCCTGCCATGTGAAGAATCCCACAGTGGAAGCAATATACAAATATACAGTAAAGCACAAATGCAGGAATTAGCTGCTAGCTAGAGCAGCCACTTACACTTGAGAATAAGTAGCTGATATTGTTGATTATTTGTGCATTGTGGTGGGGCAGGATGCGTTAGACTCTTCTAAGGAGTCTTGTAGCTTAGTTCCTATACAGGTCCCTGAACAGAACATCGCCATCACCCACAAAGCCTCACTATTTACAATGCTTCTCTCCCTGTCTGCCCACGTGCTTGCCAGTCTATTATTTGTCTATATCTATCTGTCATCTATTTATCATCTATGTGTCTATTTACCTATCATCTTTCTGTGTATCTATCATCTATGTACAATTCTCTTTGCCTATCTATCTATCTATCTATCTATCTATCTATCTATCTATCTATCTATCATCAATCACCTACTTCTCTCTGTCTCTCTCCCATATACTAATTCAATAATTAGCATGTGCATATCTTCATGATGAATCTATCCTTGTTCTCCTCATTTGTACTATTCATGATTGGGTAAGTTTCCAGTTGCCCTGGGCACAATCACTTCCCTATGGTCAGGAACAAGTCTTCTTCTCCCGTGTCTCTGAGACAAGCTCACTAAGAATCATGGGATCTCATTTGTTTCTTTAGCTAAAGTAAATTCCAAGGCATAAGAGTAGACCCTTTGATTCCGTGCCACTCTTCCTGTCCATTGCAGACAGAAACAAGAGGAGCACCATGATAGAAGACTTGGTGGTTCTGGTGCGAGGAGGGACCAGTGAGTACATCACCACCTTGGCTTACAAGGAGCTGCCAACACCTGAGCTGATGAGGGAATGGGGAGACGCCGTGCAGTACAACCCAGCAATCATCAAAATGAAGGTACAGGCAGCCACTGTGCCCACTCCCCTTCTGTGTCGAACACGGGTTCTGAGAGTCAGCTGTGAGCTATGTGTGGAGTATGGAGATCATCAGGACCAAGGCCCCAGTCTTGAGCTACTTGTATTATAATAGAAAATAGATGTGGGATAAACAGTTTAGAACGCAGCACTCCATACCACCTAAAGATTCCAAGCGCTTCCCTTGGTCCCCAAGTTACTAAGGAAATTAGCATCTGCCATGCTGTTAGAAGATGCCAGAGGAACACAGAGATATGACAAGAAGAAAGAGCCACCTAGGAAGGACAGTAGGTCAGCAGCATGCATACCCATCTCTTAGGAGAGTGCAAGATGTGATGATAATAACCAGTGTGTTTGGAGCACCTACTGAGTGCACAGCACTGATGGCGCATTAGGAATGGTTTCTAGAGTAATGCTTTCAGCAGTCTGCCTGTCAAGTGTGCTTGCCTTCTTTTGTGACAAGTCAAGGGTCAGGAAGGCCATGTCCATCTGTGGCTGTTCAAGAATCTGTTAGGTCTGCACAAGAGAGTCTGTCTTCTTTCCTCCCGCTATGGGCTTGGGGAATAGAAAAAAATAATGATTCTCACCACCTGACTCCCACACAAGAAGAATCCTGCAACTGTAAATAAACTAAACAGATGCTTGTTAAAACAGGACTGTCACACACATCAGCAATGGTAGGTCCTTGCCTGTGGGGACAGCTGTACAGTACCCATAGCATGCCTGACATCACTCTCTTCTTGCTGGTGCCTGTACTGTCATTGATGGACCATTGTCTATCCCCTGAGAGTTCTGTTTGCATTCAGGGAGGGAAAGTGGGGGACTGGACCTTGATGCGAGACTCTGCAGTCCTGACCCCAACGAGTTTTCCAACAGGACCTGCACTTGTGTGTCAAACACAGAGCTCCACAGAACACGAAGGCTGTCACTCAATTCTTGCGTCTGTATTTAGTTACTAATGACACTCACAGCACAATCACTGACAATCACAAGAGAGATACAGCCGGCCATGGGTTGCAGGCAGCTCCAGCGAAGTTCAAGCTTGACTGATGCCATGGTGACATTGCATGGCATCACAGCCAGATGTGAGAGAGAACAGGGAGTTCAGAGGAAAACAGACATCTGAATTTCTGTCCTTTGCTATGATATCCTATCTGGTAATTGTTAACACTGAGACCTAGGGAGGATGGCTTGGTTTCCCAGTGAGGCCAAATGTGCCTGTCTGGGCTAGGGACTGTGGAGGTCAAACTGGTTGCATCAACTGGGGCATGATGGAAGAGAGTGTTTTAAGGTGCACAGCAGGAGAGATGCAGAAGTGCAGGAGACTTCTATGCACCTCTGTGCATGTCACCTGCTCTGCAAACACATGTTCATCCATCTCCCACTTCATGCTCTCTCTGTGGTCTCAGAAACTGCAGGCTGCTTTCACATTATCTCAGAATAGGGCCTCTCAACAGAGACAGCTTTCCAGGAGGAGTGATAGCTGATTTTCAGGACAGCAGAGCCCACTGGATAAACAATTCCTATGCTACTGCCTGAATATAATAAATTGTCCTATGAGAAGACCTGAGATGAGATTTCTGCAGATGCAAGGTATGCAAGCAAGAACTAGCTCATGTTGTTTCCTGGTAAACAAAGACAGGGAGAGGTGGCATCTTGTTAAAAGAAGAGTTAGAGATGGCAATGGATAAATAAAGAGATTTTTTTTAAGAACAAAAAAGATGGAAATTATGTTCAAGCTGCAGAAAATGAGCATATGCCTATAAAATAGAAAAATAGAAGTAAATTTGAGAATGCATTTGCTTTGTGACAACAATAAAACTCAAGAAAAACGAGGAATTTATGGAATAAAAATAGAAGCTGAGCTGTTTAGACACTAATCAGATGAAAAGAAAGTAGCTGGATGTGGGGAACCAAGAACTCAATGGCAGAATTAAAACCCACATTGGAAACTATAAAGAACAGAATTGACACTGCAGAAAATTGAGTCAGTGATGTGGAAGGTACTATAAAAATGCTCTTATAATGCAGAAACAAAAGACAAGGAGATTAAAACAGTGATGGAAAAGAAATATGATGGATAGAGTACAGAAGTAGAAAACGAAGCCACAAAGACTCCTTCCTGAGCAAGCAACAAGATTAAATGTGCGCATACATCCGTCAGGCACATAGTAGAGAAGCGGCCTTGCCCTGACAACCCAGGATGAACACATTGTTGAAACCTGAGCAGAAGTACTGAAAACAAAACAAAACAATACTGCAACACTGCTGACATGTTTTGCTTTTAGGAACAAATGTATCCCCCAGGAGTAAAAATCAAATGCCGAAGCCATTCCAACATGCAGTGTACCAGCAACCCTAGTCTTTAAAGGAAAAAAGCTTTGTGACCTGGTGAAATGTTCCTCAGTGGGTGAACTCCAAAGGCATTTTGAGACAAAACTAAAAGGGTTGTCAGATTTAGCTGACGAAAATACAGAGTAGCCGGCATTGAACTTCAGATAAAGAAGGAATGATTCTCTTGGTATAAGCATCTCTTGTGTGTTGAATGGAACATACTTATTCTTAAATTATTCCTTATCTGACTTTTGAATGGAGCTGGGAGTCTTGTATTTAACTGGTAATCCTAATCATTGGTCTGTTGTCTGCATGTTTCTGCATAGGTCAAGGTAGTGAGGTATTAGGGTTGAACTAAAGCTTATGAAGATATTGCATCACCTAGGGCAGAAGGAGAAAATATAAGTGGTGCTCACACAGAGGTCAGAATAGCCTAGGTCATATTGCAGAGAAACAACCATACCTCAGTATCTTAGTTCAATATGAATCAACTTTCCAATTACACATGCCCAAGAAGCATTGAGAAGAGAGCTCCGCCCAATACGGTTATTCAAACACCCAGATACAGCTGATAATGGCTCTGAAGATTACTAGAAGTCTTAAATTACTTCACTCTGTGCTCCTGCTCACCTGTCAGTGGTCGGAACAAGTCACACTGAAAGCCTGCTTCTGGGGACCTACAGCCCTACTGTGCACAAACCTTCCTCTGAAGACTGTAGCCCTACTGCGTGAAAACCTGCCTCTGAGGATCTATAGCCCTACTACATGCAAACTTTCTTCTAAAGAGATGTATCCCTACCCTGTGCAAACCAGATTTGGGAAGCTACAGCTCTCTATGTTCCTCTGCTGAGATGCAGGCCTATGATGTGCAACCCTGCTTTGGAGGATCTGCAGTCCTATCACATGTAAACCTGCTTTTGAGAGGCTATGTTCAAATGGAGAGCCGAAATTTTTGATAAGCAGTAGTAATGCTTTCAAGAAGCAAATTCACTCAAAGGATTTTCTTAAAGCAAAAGAAGATATAAAATGCAATGTGTTAACACTACTCCAGTAAAACCATGTCAGTTAGGGAGACAGAAGATAGCTCAGAGGTAAATTTCTCATTGTACAAGCATCAAGACTTGAGTTCAGTCCCCCAGAATCCTTATTTAAAAAAAAAAAAAAGCTGTGTGTGGTGGGCTGTGTTTGCAACCCCAGTGCTGAGAAGGCAGAGACAGGCAGACTGCTGGGCTCATTGGCCAGCCAGCCTAGCCTAATCAATGAGCTCCAGGCTAGTGAGAGACTGTCTCAAAACAACACAAGGTGCAGGGCTCCTGAACATCACACAGGGTTGACCTCTGGCCTCTATGTCACCAACATGAACACACGCACACCACAAAATCAAACGGTAGTAAGTAGGCAGATAATTCACCAGTGATGATGATGATGATGATGATGATGATGATGATGATGATGGCTTACCACAAATAAGAGCCTTACAATGTGAAAAATGACACAATTCATAAGAAGGATACAATCTCTAGGAAAATGGACACCCATCAGTTTGCTAATAAATAACCTCTCCCAATAAAAGTAACATTATAACAGTCTTATTTTCACCTATCAAATAACAATGATTTAAAAATCTGTGATACTCAAAGCACTGTGAGGACTGAGAGGCCTTTTGTGGGGTAGGATGACTCTAGTCTGAGAAGATATTCTAAGCCAGTATCTCCATAGTGTTAAAAATGTTGATGATATTTGATCCAATTTTAATTTTTTATAAATAAATATGTAGAGACAAATTGCCTTTGGATACTTGTAGTAGCATAACCTAAAAGGGCAAAAGTATCAATTGGAGGCTGGAAAAAAAACAGGAGCTGAATAAAGAACCAGTCCGTCCATGTATCCTGAAGCTGTAGAAAGACATTTTATCAACACAGGCTGAGTCACACAGAGAGAGCCTCATAGTATAAGTGAAAAGATGAGATGTAAAACTGCATTTATGCACCAACTTGGTATGATTATCTAACTGTCCACAGGTCTGAAAATATATACTGATTAATGGGCAACAAACCACGATATTAACGGTCTAAGCTCACCGTTGGTGGAGGCTACATCTTTGTCAGTCTACTTAGCTTTTCTGTGACCTAGCTTTCTCAACTGTCCCAGGAGGAGACACGGGACTACCCGATTCTCAGAGTGCTGTGAAGACTTCTGGGGTGTGTATGTAGTTCAGCTTCTCGTGGTGGCTAGCTGTGGTGATGATTATTTGACATGGTTAGGAACAGTAGGGTGCACTGCAGAGATTTGCATGGAGCTTAATAGACATTCTCCAGCCTCACCTCTAAATGGTGTGATAAATAAAATTTTCCGAAGGGCAAGTATGTTAAAGACCCGAGTGACCATTGTATTCAAGACTGAGGATCTAAGGGAGAGATGCAGAAGAAAGAGGTAGCGGGAGCGAAGGGAAGAGGGGAGAAGGGGAGGAGGCGAAGGGAGGCAGGAAAACACGCAGTAAGCAAATAATGGCCACAGCCATATTGACCGAAAGGTAAAGGGCTGCCTCGAAGCCCCACTGCGGTTTCTGCTTCACCAAAGCAGACTGCCATAGCCTGCAAAGTTTGGAGGACACATGGGTGAGACTAGCGATGGGAACTCCTGAGTCACCAGTATCAGTAATCAAACCTAAACTAGTAGGGGACACACAGGCTTTGGACTCTAATTCTGGGGTACCGGGATTGTCATCTTGGTGTTCTTGTTTGTTTATCTGTTTGTTTGTTTTAAATGAGCCGCATAACCACCCGGAGTTTCCCCTCACCTGACAACTGCGCTAATCATCATCATCTTGTGAGGACAGGCCCTTTTCTAAAGCTCTTCCGCTCCCGAGGTGCAGTGTACGTGGGGAGTTTATCAGGTTTGGCTGCTGGCTAGTGCTGTGTCTCGGTAGGAAAACACCATGGTGGTTAAGGTAGGCCTTTCAAGAGGCTCGGAGCAAAAGCCAAAAGCTGACTGTTGAGAACCTTATCAGTGGTGTAAAGCAAGCGCCCTCCCTTCACCCTCCCCCCATGTGTGACCAGCAGGCTGGTCTCTCTGAAAACAGCCTCTGGATCAATTCATTGACCACAGACCGGTGAGACAATGGGACCTCCAAGGGGCCTTGCTTTGCCCACTGGAGCGAAGGTCAGCATCAGATGCATTAAGAAATGGAAGCAATTTTCTTCCCACTGGAGGCTTCTATTAGGCATGATTGCCTGCATTTAGACAGACCCTAAACTCTCCAGGGCTGAATTAGGACCGGATCACAAACAAAATCTGGACAGGAACCAGGCCCTGGAGCTGCATCCCTAACCGAGAGGAACAGAACACTGGCAAACAGCAGTTTGGCCCTGGTACTTCTCCCACCATGAAGTCGCAGCCCCTGATGCACAAATGTGCAGTGACCAGCACCTGCGGTGTCTGCTTGTACTTTTCAAACCTCTGCCCCGTCTCCCATGCACACTGCCTCACGCAGACCCACTTCAGCTAGCCAGACCTTTAATCTGCGGCTGTGCCCAAGGACAGAGAGGGCGGCTCCAAGCCTCTCTCCCTGCCAGCTCACTGTTAAATCGGAGAAGAGAATAGAGACTCTTCATGAAAAGGTTTAAGGATCATAAAGGAACGTTTGGAAAGTAGAGTAGTATCAAATGGGTAGCTCAGAGGCCGCTGAGGGAAGGGTCTGGGAGCCATGGAGTAAGGTTTCCTGCAGTGAGCTTTTGGATTATATGAGTGATTCCCATAAAGCTCAAGGGAATGATGCAGGGAGAGCCATCCTAAAGTATGCCAAAGGGCGTCGAAGGATCACCTTCCAGGCACACCAAGACAGATGAGCCGCTCCGCCTCCCTCTGTGAAACTGTATGGGGCTGATGTGCCTCGACCCACGGTGGGGTTGTGTCCAGATAAACGTATCATGAATCGAAAATAACAAGGCAGAAATGCATTTGACCCACCTGACCTGTGGAGCACAGCTGGTCAGTACTGTAGCCTGGGAGCTTTGGGCTCCTCATGGCCCAGGAGCTGACTGGGCCAGATTCCCTGACACTGGCTGCTGTGTGGTACTCCCAGGAGAGCTTATCACTAGCCTGGAAGGCTCACAGTGCACTTCAACTAAATGGGAATCACCTTCTTGCCTTCTGAAGGTGGCAAGAGCTTATGTTGGACCCATGAGGGTCAGAGACTGTCTGTAAGGCTCTAGTGTACACTAGTGATTATCTCCGTCTCTGGATTTGGAAGTCCCTGGGAATAGAGATTCTCATGTTACAGTTATTTTAGATTTGTGCCTACCCTTTAGTACGTATTTCTTGTTAACTGATTTGAACTTGAATAAATGAACTTTTGTCTCCCAGGTTGGGGAGACAGAGAGGACAGGCATCTAGCTGCAGGCTGGAGCACCTGTCCTGTCCTGCAGGGATGCTGCTGCATTTTCTGTGCACTGCCCTTCCTGTCCGTTCCCTGTGGCTTTGCTTTGGCCTCTGATTGATGTGTGTTGTCTCTTCTGTCCAAGGTTGAGCCTCTGTATGAGCTTGTGACAGCCACAGACTTTGCCTACTCCAGCACAGTGAAACAGAACATAAAGAAGGCACTAGAGGAATTCCAGGTGGAGGTCAGCTCCTGCCACTGCGCTCCTTGCCAAGGCAATGGAGTTCCTGTCCTGAAAGGTACCACCTTAGAGAGCACTGGGGTCATTTGCAGAAGGCGTAGTTTGCAGGGAGGCTGATTCTGGGGGCCGCTGTTGCCCACTTCTAATTCTCAAGGAATAAGAATGGTGGCTGCAAGGGGAGTCTGCTTTGGTGGTCAGGGCACCTGTACTCTAGCCTCAGGGTCATCAAGGGTGACAGTAGCGTTTAGCTGAAACTTGGAGCTGTGAGCCTATGGTCTACCTTTAGGTCAAGTATCAATTTAGCCAAACTCTGGACAAAGAAGAGAGCCTGGGCTGACCCAAAGAAATCCTTTGTGAATGTCCTTGCCAATGTGAGGTGAGAAGATTTGCAGGTGGCATCATGGACAGACTAATAGAACTTGACTAACTCTCAGGGTCATGCCCAGGATCCCTACAGTGGGTGGGACAAACCGGTAAGACTGAGGTTGTAGTCTCAGGTTTATTATGGTGGGATGTCAAGATGGAGGAAGGGTTCATTCCAGCACCCTAAATAGGACAGCAGGAGCCTTTGATTACTCCCAACTCAGGGAGCTAGCCAGAGTCAGGCAGGGATCAGGTCCATAGAGCAAGCCCAGAAGGTCACAAGAGAAAACACGTTTGAGGGGAGGGAGATTCCAGGCCAACAGTGGCACTGAGGGATCTGTGTGCAGTTTCTCAGACGGGGCGGCTAGGACACAGGGTATGGCCTGCAGTTTCCTCCATCAGATAAGGTCCCCTCCATGGTGATCACTTCACAGGAAGTGAAAGGAGATCAGCTCATCATGAGCTCAGAGTTTGAGCCTAGGATTACTATTGTCTTTCTTGCCTTACAAGAAAGTTAGAACTAGAAGCTGTTGTCCACTGGCTTGTAGAATGGAGGCAAGGGGTAACATGGAGTCAGAGGAGGACATTCACAGGGTCTGTCCTGAGGAGACATTCTTCATGATCAGACGAGAGACACGCGAAGGGGGCAGATTCCAGATCAGCATAGAGAAGTACTTCCAAAGACTCAGCATTTCCCAAAGGTAGGTAGGGTGAGACTCAAAGAGAGGGAAGCTCCCTCGAGGCACTCAAGCAGAGACTAGACTATTATTTGTGAATGATGACTGGCTTCGGCGACTGCTAATGCAATGTCTGATCCTGAAAGCTTATAAATGTGAGTCAAAGGTCAGCTAAGGAGCAATTTTCTCAATAGCACCATATAATCCTCGTGATGGCAATGAACACCCCTTGATGAGGAACCCCCAGGAAAGGAGCTGGTCTTGGCACTGTACCTTCATGTTACATACATCCCACACACTTTCTGATCCACATAGCTACCTGATGAAAATGCAGTTGCTTGGAACTGAGCTCCTGAGTCCTGATTTCATTCTCTCTCTCTATTTTCCTCAGGATCACACTGTGAATGCATTTGCCCTGCTGGTTTCCAAGGTGTAGCCTGTGAGGTTACCAATCGGAAAGGTAACGAGTCTTCCAAAGTTCGTTGGGTATATAGACTTTGGGAAAATGTAGGGAATGACTAAAAAGAACAAGAGCAAGGTGGTGTGTAGACTAGGAGACAGCCATTGTGGTGTTCAGGATCCTGGCTCCTTCAGGATTTTATCATTTCTACTGTTGAGAATGCACAATGCTGTAGGACTGCTAATGTGTGAAATTGCTAAGCCTTCTTGTGTTGTTGTGGAAATCTTATGTTCTTTTTGTATCATTCAACTTTCAAAATCCAGGGTGTGTGTGTGTGTGTGAGTGTGTGTGTGTGTGTGTGTGTGTGAGAGAGAGAGAGAGAGAGAGAGAGAGAGAGAGAGAGAGAGAGAGAGAGAGAGAGAGAATATACATCTGTGGAAATTTCTATAACATGCCCCATACCTCAGGGGAATTAGTCAATTCCTGCTGTAGATGCCCACAGGATTTTAAAGATATGTACACATAGCCCTTTTCACCTTGGGTCTCCTCCCCTCCTTCTGTAACTAATGCCATATCCCATTGACTTCTGTACCTCCATGACTCAGGAACACTTGCCTCTCAATGATAGATAGATAGATAGATAGATAGATAGATAGATAGATAGATAGATAGATAGATAGATAGATAGATAGATAGACAGATAGACAGACAAATAGATGTCCCTTCCAACTCTCAAATTCTTTGCCCATTCTGTCATATAAGAATTATCAAGCTCATATTCCTCTCTCATTTTTATTCCTTTCTATAAGTTTTTGATGATACCTTTAAAATGGACATATCATATCTAATAAAGCATTAGACATCCTCTGTGCACTTTGCTATGTACTGGGTACCTTGGCTGGGTCCTTGAACTCAGCTTGAGTTCAGATTTCATCACCATCATTTAATAACTCTGACTTGAACACTTGATCTCTCTGCATCTGTGAAATGGGCATGATCCTATTTACTACCTCACAGTGCTGACTTAAGTTTATAATGAGGCAAATAAGTCATTTAGAATGATGGCTAATACACCAGAAAAGCAAATTAATCACAGTAGATAACATAGCTCCCATACATGAAAAACTATCCAGTATCTTACAACTGTGAAGTGTCTAATCTGGAAACCATTCACCTACCCATTTCCCTCCTACACTCACATCTACCCATCCATCCATCTGTCCATGCTCTGTCTACCCACCCACTTGTTCACCATCTACCCACCCATCTATCCACCAATATATTTTATCCATCCATCCATCCATCCATCCACCCACTCACTCATCTATTCACATATTCATGCATTCATTCACCCATCCATCCTCCCACCACCTATGCATGTGTCTACGCATCTACTCATCTACCTATCCATCTATCCATCCACCCACCCACCCCCACTCACCTATTCATCTTCCTAATATCCAATACATATTTGCAGAAGGCCTTCTGTATGCCAGCCTACATGTTGTGATTCATTGTGAATCATAAAGATTGTGATGTAAGAAGAAAGAGCAATGCTATTTGAATTATTTCACAAACACATTTAAAATTTCTATGCAATAACTGCTACAAGTGCTCTGAGAGCTTAAAATACAAAAAAAGTGATAAAGATTAAGGATCCTGGGCTTCTGTGAAGAAATATGTGTTTACTGAGATCTGAAGGGCTAATAAGATTGATAATGTCAATGGAAAGACAAGAGTATCCTGGGCAAGGAATAATTGTAGAATATGTAAATACCCTATGATAGGAGAGAGCAAAGAAAACAGTGGCCAGAAACAAAGAGCCTTGTTTACAAGGGAGATATCAGAAAGTCAGATTCCCAAAGCCTGTTGGCTTATTCACCCAGCCCTAGCCCTCTTCCTAGAGCAAGAGAATTTAATAAGGACCAATTCATTCTCATTGTCCTTCTTTCTTATAGATGTCCCCATTGATGGGAAGTGGAGTTGCTGGTCCAACTGGTCTGCATGCTCTGGAGGAAGTAAAACAAGACAAAGACAGTGTAACAATCCGCTCCCTCAGAAAGATGGCAGGCCCTGTTCAGGCCCTGCTTCAGAAACACTCAACTGTTAGAAGAGGGAGCAGACCCAGCCGGTGGGCGACCCACCACAAGCTCTGGACCTCACTTTCAGCCGGCTTCCCACACACCATCTCCCACCCAGGGCAGCCACAACAAAATACAATGCCACTCTGTCCTTTAAAGATTTTAGTTTGTTCAATGCATGTTAATTTGAATAAAGAGTAGGTTAAGCAAAACCCTCAGTCCTTGCAAAATAAAGCATCATTGTAAACCTCTCTTTGCCCACTCTGCACTCTGGCTACCCTCACATGGTCTAGGAACCAGAAACTATCTTGGTCACCACATAGTAGGTGTCTAATCATGAAACAGTCAATAGATGAGATGTTGTTCATCCCTTGGTAAGCATAGTCTTGTTCAGTAATAAAGACAGCCAATATCTACGAAAGGATTTCTATGTGCCACTGATCCATTCCCATGACAACCTTGCAAGACAAATAAATGGGAAACAGACTTGGGAGAATATAGTAACTTGTTCCAGGTCAGACAATTAGGAAAAGGCAGAATCGTGCTGCAGATGAAGCTCCTGAATTTTAAATTCTTACCTAGGAGGCTTGCCTCCTTTTCTGAATGAACATGTGGCTAGCAAAGAGCTATTCATGGAATACAATGCAGCTGAAAGCTGTGTGTCTGTGCACGAGCGTATGCACCCACATGTGAGCAAGTGTGTATGTGTGCTCTTGTGCATTTCATGTCACTGCCCCGCCTCTGGCTGCTGCCTTGTCAGGAGAGTGGCTTTAGCTTTGATGCTCAGTAGAGGAAACAAAGCGTGTGGCAGCAGAAATCAGGGAATCGATCTGGATGGTGATCAATAACAGAATGTGACTGGGAGCCAAGGGCCAGGAAAATGATCGCCTCAAGAGAAAATATTTACAGTCAAAAGAGGATGTCACAGTGGCTGGAAAATGGGTCGAGGGGCTGTTGGCTGTGGGGTACTGTGCCCTGGGTCCCACCCACACCCCAAGTGTGAGAGATGGTCTGCACATTCCACTTTGCTCACTGGGCTTTTGTGCAAATACTATTGGTGGGGGGCGGGGCGGGGGGGACTTGAAGAGGTTAATAAGATGGTGACTGGTGTCCAAGCTACCAATATCTTCTTTTAAATTTTTTAAATGCTAAGTGGTTATACTCTATATTTCTTATACATTCCCTCTTTTCGTTGCTTTGGTTGCCCATGGACACATCTCCCTGATTGAGGAACTTCAGGTGAGTTTCTTGAAATAAAGTGAGTGGGGAAAAGCAGTTTGCTAAAGGTAATTTGGTTCATCAGATTCATTTGCAATCAATTGTTTTCAGCCAAGTCACCTGCCTTGTATCTGCAGCAGCTGGATTTGGTCCTGGGTCCTGAAAGCTAAACACATCCATGGTACAGAAGCTTTTCTCCAGTCTAGCCTTGGCCAGCTACCTCCAGTGGAGTCAGTAGGAAACTAGGAAGGAGCTGAGGACTCACTGCCTGGGGCAGGAGCAGGCAGCGTGGCAGTTCTGTCTGCTTTCCTGCATCCCCCATCCCCTGCAATCGAACTGACGGGTCTGGGCCCTTGTTTAGCTTAATATTATTGCTTTGCTGTCTGCTGTTATTTCAACAGGATAATGCAATAATGTTTAATCTCTTTCATTATACGGAGGCCGTATAATTTTCTTGAGTTATAATCTATCTTCTTTTAAGATTCCCCCGAGACAGGGAAGAGCCACTCTGTCTTTGGTTGACGGGAGGCTCCCAGGAAGCTGACAGTAGCACATCGAAGCAGGCACCACCAAATTAAATTCTGAATCTCAATCACAGCCACCACTTCTAATGGGAAATTTGAGTTGATTATGGAGATGACAGCCCAGGTTCACGTTTATTGCATTTAGCAGAAATTGTTTATCCTATTAAATGTGGTCTTGAAGGAGAGACAATTGAATTGTGAAGTACCACTGAATACCCGGGTGACGCCCAAGCACTGCTAAACTGTGTAATAATTATATTCTTATTTGTGGGCTGAACTTCCCCACGTGGCTCTTTCTGCAAACAAATGCACTTAGGAGGAGGTTGAAACATAATGTAAGAATTAAACAAAATAAATGCAAACTGTGCTCTTGGAGTCTTGGCAACTGTGGCTCACCCCCCCCCCCCCCCCCCCCCCCGTGTACCTGTGCTGAGCCGAAATATTGTACCTGCAGAGCCCAAGCAGTGTGGTTTAGGAGTGGCCTTGAACTGTGAGTTCAAGTACAGCCCAAGGAATCTGTGTTTGCATGTTTGCATCCAAGAGGAGGATCTTTGAAAGGCCATGAGCTCCTCTGCACACTGAATGCTAGGCTAAGAGGCTTTCCCGGGTGACCTTGTAATAGCGTAACTTCTGTGGGGATAATAACTGTTATAATTACTTTAACAATAGTAATAATAATAATAGCTGCCGATTACAGTGGTTTCTAGTTTATGAAGTCTTTAACCTGAATCATCCGTTTAATTTTTATCTAAGTTTAATGGGGTAGAATTTATGCAAGCAGCAGATGACAGAGGGAGTTTCAGATAGAATTCAGATCCTTACCAAGAATGGGCAGACAGCAGCAAGAGGGGATGTGGGACCAGGAGGGAGCTCCTGAGGCTGGACCACAGGCAGAGAAAGGGCCATCTCTGTCTTGACACTGAAGCCAGGTCATGGTGGTGCATGACCTTGATCCCAGCACTTGAGAGACAGAGGCAAGCAGATCTCTGTGAGTTCAAGGCCAGCCTGATCTACAGAGGGAGTTCCAGGACAGTCAGAGCTAAACAGAGAGACCCTATCTTGAAAAACAAAAAGAAGAACAAGACACTGTAGCTCTCAAGCATCTATAGGAAATCTTTTTGGAGAGAATGCGCCTGGTGCAGAAAGCCTTTAGCAGGACCCTAGGGACCCGAATGCTCTCATCAGTGGAGGAATACCCATAGGAAATTACACACAGCAGCATGAACTTATCCTACTCCACTCATCCATTGGACCCCACTCCAGATTAGCCTTCTGTTTTTGTTTTGTTTGTTTTTGTTTTTCATTTTTTGTGGTGATGTGCAGGTGTGCATGTGTGTTTGTCTGTACTTGTGCATGGCATGTGTTTGTCAGGTGTTTTCAAATGTCTATTTTTTTTTTAAAGATAGGCTCTGCTATTTGATTTGAAACTCAAGTTTTGGCTAGATTGGCTAACCAATAAGTCCCCCAAATCCTCATTTTTCTGTTTACCCCTGACCCAGGGTTACAGATTCGTAACCCAGGTTACGGGTGGTAATCCAGGGTTACCACTATGGCCAGCTCTTATGTGGGTGCCTGTAGTCTAAATTCATGTTACCTACTGAGCTATCTCCATAGCCCCTAGATTTCCTCAAAGCTCAACTGCCCACATACAACCTAACAGTAGCATGTTGCCATACTATTGGTCAGCTCTTTGAGACACCCTGTTTACTGAATTTAATGTTTACTGAAAGTCCTTTCTTCTTTGAATGACCTGTCTGTCTTTAGTGCCAGACAGATGCTTACCTGAGGTATTCAAATGCTTAAGTGTCCGTTCATGGAGACAGAGGTATGAGATCACACCTCTTAGGCAGAACTATCGACATTGTAAGGAGAGGCTGCGTAGCAGAGCGTGCCACAGACATGTTCTGAAGCCAGTGCTGATATCTGGGGCTGGGCTTAGTGGATTGCTCTGTGGCCTTGACATGCTCTTTACAGCAGGTGCTTGTTTTTTTAACTGTATTTTTAAAAATTTATTCTATGTGTTTTTTTACATCATGTATCTTGATCCCATTCATTTCTCTATCCCTTCACATCTGCCCTCCACCTCTGCATGCCCCCCCCAGTAAAGCAAAATTTAAGGTTAAAAAAAATTAAAATACAGGGAAAAAATAAAAAATCTCATCATGGAAGCTGCAGTGTGACACAGTGAGTCACACCATAAACCCCTTTTCCATTTATCTTTACTTGCAAGTGTATATTGCAAAGAGTCAGTGGTCTGGTTTGAGGCTTCTGGTTTCTACTACACTGTCAATGCTGGGCCCTCAGTGGACATCTTCTTGGACATCCTGTTGTTACCTTGTGTTGTGGAGATCCTGCAGCTTTGGGTCTGCAGGTCAGGTTCCTTCATGTGCTCCAGCAGGTCACAGATGGAGTGGATGTTGGGGTGGGCCAACTCATAACCCTGGTTCCAGGCCTGGGCAGGGTCAAGTCATAACCCTGGGTCTGGGCCTGGGCAGCTGTGGGGTTGGTTGGTCTGCCAGATGAGAAATGGGGACAGCTCTTCCATGTTTACAACTTCAGGACTGGCTTAGCCACACCCACACTAATAGGGTTGACTCTCCTGCTCTTATGACCATAGGATCAGCTTTCGCATCTGCCCCAGTCATTGATGGGCACGGGGTGGGGGGCAACTCTCCCCAACCCATGCCACCACAAGACAGATAGGTAACAATGGGGACAGTTCTCCATGATTCAGGGCTGCTCACCCGCACCTGTGCTAACAGGGTTGGCTCTATTGTGCTACCCTGGCGAGGTGCAGGGCATATTAGGTGCTTTTATCCCCTCCCTTGTAAGAAGGGCACGGTGCATGTCTCCTTCTGGGGCAACATAGGCGTCAGGTAGATCTCTGGGCTCAGAAGAGGCCCTGGGCCCAGGAAACACTCTTTACTTAGCTATTCCACTGCTGTGATCATATTCAGGGATTCTCAAACTATCACTAAGAACCCAGGTTGTTGGTTTTCATTTAAAACTGCTTTAAAGACCTCTCAATGCAAAACCTTCTACTACATAGGAGAATAAAAGGACATAAAATTGCTTAGCTCCTAGGGAGATCTTAATAAAGGCCATGGAGGGCTTTTCCCTCCCAAGCTCTGGGTTATTAAGGGAGATGTAACAGCATAATAACTAATATTTGCAGAGACCATTTCCAGCGACAAAGAACGTCACAAACCTAATCCAGGCCTAATCCTCTCAGTGCCTGCAAGAGGCAGATTTATTGTCTGCCTGTGACAGGTGGCAAGACAGCCTCAGAGAGACTGAATGACTTCCCTGAGACCACACAGCTCCAAAGCAGCCTGTGCAGTCCAGCCCAAGGCTGCTGTGGAGGTTCTGCATAGCCTTCCACTACAAATGAAACAGACCCAGATTTGTCACAGGTGAGGACCCTGGCCCGCTATCCCCACAGAACACAAACCTAATGGATTGTGTGTGTGGGGGGTCTTTGTGGCAGACAGAAGACCCTTTTTTCCCCAAGTTATGTACCCTCTCTTCTTTCATGCGTGTGACACATGTGTGATCATTTTATGACATGGCATATACTAAGGGAAGGCATCACTCGTGAGTGTTTGGCACAAGGCAGATGCTAAATTCACTTCCTGTGCTTGGGTGCTGTACAAAAGGGCCCTGTCCATTTTCTGCCTCTTTTTACTTTCCTGCCAACTGCTTCCTTGAACATGGACATGCATTTTATAGAGAGAAAGGAGAGAAGGAACTATGGTCCTATGTGCAGAGGGGAATTCTTGGAGGATTTTCAGTAGGAGTCAAGTGTCTGGCCTGACATTGGCCTTGAAGCAGGAATCGGCACAGAGCCCGGGCACTCCCATTATCACCCCAGCAGCGGCCACCAGTTATCTCAAGTCCACACCTTGCAGCCCCAGGTGTCCCTCCATCCATCACTGGCCATTGTCTGGGATCCACTCAGCTTCCCCCACCAGCTCCTGCCCAATGACTCCTTGTTAATAATCCAGTTTGTTCACATCCTGAAAGCGATCTGATTCTGGCCCCTTTCATCCCAAACACCATCCATCCATCAACTGCTGGCTCCACATGCTTGGTTAGGAAAATGAGAGTCGGGGAGGGGGCCAAATAACAGATAAAACTTCTCAGTGTTATCTCTAAAGAAATAGAATGGATAAATAGATCTGTCAGACATGTATCATGCCACCTGACAGCCGAGTCTATTTGTTAAAAACAGGTTAGGATGGGAGGATTTATCTCACATTTTAAGCTGTTAATACAGGAAGGAGACATATTTTTCTTTATCTCTCCAGTGGAAGGGGGAAATCCCAAGGCCATGAATAAGGGACCTTTAATTTGATTTGATAGACTTTCTTTCACTAAAGTGGAAAGGGGTAGGCTTGCTCTTTAATTTGTGCCTCCAGGATGCTATGGACTTGGCTGTCCTCTAATGCTTTGTGAAGGTCATAAGATTTGGGAATCCTGCGCGGTGTTTTCCTTTGAGACTCTTTCTTACAACTTTCTACAGCCAAACACAAAGGCCATGGTAGTCTCAGCCTTTGGTACCAAAGGACAAGAGGAGAATGGAGGGGTATATCTTAGTTGTTGGGGTTCTAAAAGCCAAGAGGACATAAGAAGTCCCTGTCTGTCTTGGAAGTCACTGGATGGGACAGGTGAGCAGGATATGGTGATAGGACATGAAACATGTGGGAAGACAGCCACACAGGGTCATATATCTGATGAGCTGTGGAGTCATAGGAGTAGCTAGGCTTGCTTTCTGAGAAAGGAACCTAAGCCATGCCCCAAATAATCTGGGAGGAGGAAGGAGCTGGGTCAGAGGCAGACATGAAGACTGGTCACAGAGGTCTTTGTACATCAAGTGGGTTTAAGGGTATCTAAAAAACACAATGAAGTTACAGTGGTATACAGGCCTTAGATCAGACAGTCAGCCATGAATTTGACGTTTGTGATTATAGAGCACAGAAGGCCCAGGAAGGTGGCCAGGAAGGGCTATGAGATGCAGCACCTGCACCACACATGAGGTCCAACTCACTATCCGCAGCTTGAGGTGGACATGCACCACCCAGAGCTGGCAGCTTGAGGTGGACATGCACCACCCAGAGCTGGCAGCTTGAGATGGACATGCACCACCCAGAGCTGGCAGCTTGAGATGGACATGCACCACCCAGAGCTGGCAGAACATCCACGGGCTGCTAGTTTGTGACTTCCACTGGGCCTCTGTGTGTCCCCTCTTGTGACACGTGCTGCTCTTCTACCTGTCACTCTTTCAGGGCTCAGCTGGCTGGCTGTCTTCCAGCTGTCTTCCCTGATTCCCATACTAGACTTTCTCTAGGGCCCCTTGGGCTTCCTCTCTGTTAGGGACCCATTGCCACTGTCCATAGGTCTCCTCTGTCGGACTCTAAGTCCTTGTACTCATGGGTCTGTGTAAGGCTCACTACCTCCAGCACCCAGCAGTGGCCTGTGCACTAGATATCACTGGAAGTTAGCCTGACATTTTATTTTCTTTTTATTATTTCTCTGTTATTTTAATTTTTCTTTTGATTATTACTATTACTATTGTTATTACTATTACTATTGTTGTTGTTAGATTAGATTTTTTTCTGGAGGCAAGGACCACTAGCCAAGGAATGTAGTCACTCCAGAAGCTGGAGAATGCATGGAATAAATGGTCCCCTAAGCCTTACAGAGGATCATAGCCCTTATGGCTTTATTTGTATGTGTATGCACAATTGTACGATTAATATTTTTCTTCTTAAAATATTAGACTCATGTGGTACTGTGTTTAGAAGAATATTTTCATACATGTATATATTAAGCATATTCCTCCCACATACATCTTCTCCTCTCTCATTAGTTCCCTTTGTTCCACTAGACAATTTTATTTCTACATTTTAAAAAAGATATGTTTGTGTGTGTACTCACCACATGCATGCAATGCCCACAGAAGCCAGAAGAGGGCATCAGATCCCCTGTAGCTGGAGTTAAAGGCAGTTGTGAACCTCCTAAAGTGGATGCTGGGAATTAAACTTGGGTCCTCTGGAAGAACAGTAAGTACTTTAACCAATCCAGCCCCTCGCTTCTACTTTCATGTCATATATACAAACATGATTTTATGTATCTATATACAATCCAGAAACTACCAATAGAGGAAGGAAATCTGGTTGGACTTTTGTCTTGGTTTGGTTTGGTTTGGTTTTTGGTTTTTCGAGACAGAGTTTCTCTGTATGTAGCCCTGTCCATCTTAGATCTCACTCTGTAGACTAGGCTGGCCTCAAACTCACATGGATCCACCTGCCTTTCTGGAATGCTGGAATTAAAGGTATGTGAAACTACTACCTAGCAGGAAATCTGTGTTTTGAGACTGGCTGAATTTAATTAATATGATTATCTGCTGCTGCATCCATTTTCTTCAAACAACATAATTTCGTTCTTGGGGCTGGAAAAATCATTTTCTTAGTGCATTCCTCTGTTTTTTGACACGTGGGTGGGTTCTACAACTTAGCTATTGTAATTACAACTATTACAACCAATTAACTTTATTTATATCGGTGAGTCCTCTTTCAAACTTCAGGCCCTCACAATATTAAGACAACAAATTTGTATTACTATAAAAATAGATTTTCTTTGAGATAGTAACTGCTTCTATCCTAAGCTGTTCTTGAACTTGCTACATAGTTGAGCTTCTCTTTCTCCTGCTCCTACCTACTAGTGAGCGCTCATTCTCAGTTTTTATAGTGTAGTGATTTGAATAAGAATGACCCCCATAGGCTCATATATTTGAATGCTTAGGGCACAGCACTATTTGAAAGGATTATTCTAGTGGGTATGGTCTTGTTGGAGTGGGTGTGGCCAGTTGGTGTGGGTGTGGCCTTTTTGGAGGAAGTGTGTCAGTGGGTGTGGGCTTTGGGGTTTCAGAAGGCCGAGCCAGAGTCAGGGTTCCTTCTCTCTCCCTGCTCCCCGCGGATCCAGATGAAGAACTGTCAGTTGCTGTGTCTGCTTGCATGCCGCCACGTTCCCTACCACGACAACAATGAACCTTCGGAACTGTAAGCCAGCCCCGATGAAATGCTTTCGTTTTATAATAGTTGCCATGGTCATGGTGTGTCTTCACAGCAGGAGAACACTGACTAAGACATGAAGTGCTAAAGATTGAACCTAGGACTTCATGTGTGCTAGGCAAGCATTCTATTAATTGAGCCCCATTCCCAGCCCTAGCCTGCCCAGTTCTGAAGTGGAGGGGCGACAGTGGAGCCCGCCTTCACGGCAGTGGGATGTCTTTCTGTTGGTCGGTATCGCCATCTCATCCTTGTGAAGCACAGAGGCTTCTCTGAGGCATCCCTTATATCTGCAGTGTGGCTTCCGAAGCCCGCCCTTCCTCTGTGGCCATTTCCTCCTCCTAAAGGCATAGTAGCTCCGAAGAGATTCACTGAGTGCGGAACTCTTTCAATTTCCCTCGCAGAGAAGAAAAGGAAGGAAGTCACTCTCCTTACCGCTTTCCTCTCTGTCGTAAATTTACTTTTCAGAAGACGCATTGTCAAGCTGAAGAGTATAACTTTGAACGGTGTGTTTACACGCCACTCCCTATAAAACCTGAGATTATAGATCTCCTGAAAGGACCCAGGGGACATGCGCGGGAGAATCACTGTGGAGGAAGGCGTGGCTGATGTAGTAAAAGGTTGCCATGGCTGCTTGCTTTTCATTTCTAATGCTGCTGTGTTTAGCAGGTGATCTGGGCTCACGTGGGAGCCTTTAGTCTCTTCCGATGAAGTTTCCCTCTTGCTCCCAGGTTTACTACATTGACCCCTGACAAGGCTCCCTGAATTTCATCTCCTCCCCTGCCCTAAGCACCACAACCTATTCTGCAGAGCCCTCCAATGGCAGACAGCATAGAGCAGTAGAGCAGGGGAACAGAGCTTGAACTAGTGCATGAAATATCTGGCCCGCAGCTCTGACTCACGAGACGCAGCGTCCGTAACTGTGGCATAGACCTCGCAAAACAAATCTTGAGAGGTCCTTGATAAGCCTCCATGAAATAGCAAAGATCAAGCTTTTCTGCCCCCGGCCCTCTGTGTGCCATACACCCCACTCCTTGTGGGCACATAATGGCTTTTCCACTCTCCGTGGTGGTCAACCTTGCCTGCGCTTAGAATTGCCGAGGGAGCACTGGAAACTGCTGATGGCTGGCTCCTGCCCCCGGTGATTCCGGTTTAATTGGTCTGGGATGCCGCTTCTGGACATCAGGGTTTATGAAATTCCCCAGATGATTCTTCTGTGCAGCCAAGGTTGGGAGCTTTGAAGGGAGCGTTTAGAGCAAGATTGAAAGTCCTCATCAATTGCCCACTCACCCTCTTCCACCTGGCCTCCGGTCACCTGCTAGCACGGAGCTGCTACTAATCACCAGCTCATGAATGTCGGCTAATTATTAATGTAAACAAATTGTAAAGGGGGAAAGCACACAACATGATGGAAAGCAAGAACAGAGCCTTTATTCATTCTTTCAGAGAGAAGAGCCACTTTTATTTAGATAAACCCCTGAACCACATGTTTTATCGATGGGAATCACAATAATGATGCTAAGAATTTGCTGCGATGGGCCTCATACACTTGATTTTCTTTGGTGGCTGTCTTGCCCACTCCTCATCCCCAACACATACACACCTGCGAGTCCTCCCTTCCCCATGTTCTTTCTTAACCTCAAGCTTTGTCTTAGGCTGGACTTCTTTTTCAAAAGGTTCCTCCCTGTCAATCTGTGGAACAGTCCATCCGGGTCCAGGTGGACCCCATGCTGCCTCTGATACACCCCGTGGGAAGACTGCCCTCTCTCACGTCTTCTCCTTCTGCATTCATTTGGGAGCTACATGTGTTAATGTTAACAAGTCATTTCCAATGGCCCCAGAGTCTCTACTTTTTCACATACACAGTTGGCCCTCTGTTTCTGAAGGCTTCATCTCTATGAATTCTACCAACTTTGAAGAGAAGGCCAGGTTATAAACCTGAGATGTTTAATTACTTTTATGTCACCCTGACGCGTTTTGGAGAAGGGGACTTCAATTGAGAAAATGCCCCCACCAGGCTGAACTTGTGAGCTAAGTCTGTAGTGTATTTTTAAAATTAGTGATTGGTATGGGAGGGCCCAGGTCACTGCAGGTGGCGCCATCCCTGGGCAGGTGGTCCTGGGTGGTATAAGAAAGCAGGCTGAGCAAGCCACGAGGAGGAAGTCGGTAAGCAGCATGCCTCCATGGCCTCTGCTTCAGACTTCCTGCCCTAACTTCCCTTCATGATGGACTGTGAGTGGGACATGTAAGCTGAAATAATCCTTTCCTCCCAAGCTGTTATTGCTCATGGTATTTTATCACAGCAATAGAAACCCTAACTAAGGCATTGCCAATGATGCTGAACAAGTACAGGGTTTAGGGTACATGAGAACACCAGGCTGACTGGTGGGATTGGCTCTTCTCAGGAAGGGCAAGGACTGGGTATTGATCTTCATGGATTGACCCTTCCAAATCTTCCTGCAGCTCTGGGAGGCTGACCAGTGCAGGCCTCACCTTTGGACTGGTCTGTTCATGTGTCCCAGTGACTGTTATTGACTAGGCCCCCGTGATCTGTGACACACACAGCCTTGGCATCTGAAGATATTGTGCTGAATGAAACCTATGCAGTTACTGCCTTCAAATATGATTGCTTCCTGGGAGAAGGCAGATTAGAGGGTCATGGGAGATGTGCTGGGGTCTTTCTAAATTCATACATGGAAATCCTCTACCTGGTGTGGCAGGAAGAGGCTAGCCTTTGAGAGTTGACTAAGTCCTGAAGGCAAAGTTCTCATGAGTAGCACTAGTGTCCTTATTAGGGGGGTCTCAGAGACTCCCCAGCCATCCACCATGGGAGAACACAACAAAGGACATATATAAAGTAGATGAAGCCTCCTGAGACCCTAGACCTGCTGGAACCCTGATCTTGCAGTTTCTGCCCCTAGAATTGTGAGGAATAATTTCTGATATGTCTAAACCACACACAGCTGGTTTATTGTTAAGCACCCTGAACCTAGTAACATAGAAAGTGGTTCTGAGAAGTTCAGGGTAAGAACCTCCTTGAAACAGGGAGGCAGCTTTGGAACCAGGTAATTGGTAGAGGCTAAGAATCATGAGGTTCATACTAGAAAACAATCCATGAGTATATGAAGAGAATGGTCTTTATTGGTTTGCAGTCACTTGGAGCAGCAATCAGTCCGACCTAGTCGGCAGGCCAGTTAGCAGCATCCACAGACTTCTCAGCCTGCATCCAAAGGTACTCAGCAGGTCTGGGTCTGCACGCTCTTCCCTGGGCATGGGGCACCTCCATTCTGGGGTGCAGGGTTGTTGCACTGTCTCCTCCTTTCCCGGGTACCCGCTCTGCACGCTGACCAGGAGCTCCAGCAGCTCCAGCGACCATCTGCTTTGACTCCTGCAGGAAAATGTTCCAGAGGAGGAGGTGGTTAGTGGAGGAGGAGCAGCCGGCTGGGGGTGGAGGGCAGAAGGCCACCTTATTGCCCCCAGAGTGCTCTGCAGTCCCTCCTTGGGGAAATGCCCTGGGTAGCCAACCAAGACCTCTATGCTTGCTGCCTCACAGTTAATTTGAAACTCCGGACAGAGTGAGAAGAAGCCACTTGGGAGCCCATCTCATGAAATTGGAATCCATGGTTGCATGGAAGATAGATAGCAGGGCAAGGCAGGAAGGACAGTCCTCTGGGAGAAGGGGTCCAAGTCACTGGAGGATGTAAGGAACTGGAACTATGGCCACCCTGCATATCCAAGGCAGAGAGATAGCTAGAGATCTCTGGAGCAGATTGTTGAGGTTCTGTATGTGAGTTTCGAAGCCAAACCCTTCAGAGTCTGGCAATGGGTCCTGCAGTATGACAGATTGTCTGTATAAAACTTCCAAATGCTAGCACTAAGTGTGGAGTCCAGGAACCCGGCACACAGAGCCCCACCCAGGGCCACTGGCCTCACTGGCTATAGCTCTGCAAGTCCCTCTCCCCCGGGGAAGGCTTAGGTTTTGATTATCTCAGAAGTATGGACTAATCTAATGGGAATTGTTCATCATTTTCTATCACTATTTCTTTTTCCTAAATTAAATCTTCCATGAACCCCACATCTAATTCAGATGAAAGCAGAGGAATTCTATTGAAGCTAGGGTGACTATTGGGCTCACTCTCCTCCCCTGGGGCAAGGCCTAGCACCCCAGGGCTCCTCAGATCTCACTGTGAACAGCCTTGGATTAGATTATCTCCAAGTCCCTTCCAGCTCTGTAATTATACTCCCTGATGGAACGGCCACAGCAGTCTTAGTCTCTGTTCCTCCCACCTCTGTGACTCTGTCCCTACTGGCAAAGGTTTGCTGGGAAAACTCCCAGGGGCTCTAATGGGTTTCTGCGGAAGCTGACAGATTCCTCTGCCTTGGTTTTCCTTGCCAGCTTAATCTCTGTCAGACTGAAAGTTCAGTGAGGTGGCCACGAGGCCACCAGATCCCCAGACCCTGCTTGAAGGGTTACTGGAGCTACTCCCAATGCTGGCAGTTAGCTGAATGTGAGAGGACTGAACGCACAAGGGTTGAGACCTCGGATACAGCTCCTTGTCCACTGCAGTCACCCAGATCACTGGCATCTTGCCCCTCCTCCACAACCCATAGTATATGGCTCAGCATGACTGTCTGGCCTTCGCCTTGCAAGAGGTGTGTCGTCTAAGTGACCCCTCTTCTCTTTATCTCTTTGCTGGGTGGACCAGGCCCTAGAAAGGGAATAATTAGAATGGCCAAGCCAAGGCTCACACATGTGTCTTGAAGTCAGGCCTGACTGAAATCCACGAACTGGTTAGCCCTGCCCATTCCCTTAAGTGATTGTTACTGAGACTGCCTCAGTCTCTGCTCTCATTCAAAACTTCGGGAACAGTGTAACATGAGACAGACTCAGTAGTGAACATTAGGTCAAGACCTTGGGTGCTGGCATCAGACTCCTGGGGTCCAGCTCCCTGCCCCTCCTTTCTTCAGCCACATGACCTACAGCAAGTTATCCAACATTCCTCCTGCCCCGGGCTCCTCATCAGTAAACGATGTTAACAAGAGCATTTATCTCATAAGGCTCTTGTGGGAATAATTAGGCTCACCCACAAGGATGCACTGCTATGATGCTGGCTTGGAATGAAGAACCATTATTTCCGTCAAGTGGCCTTTGGTCCCTTTGGGAAAGTTGCCTGGCTGAAGGGGCCGGAACCTAGTGCATATCCTGCTGGTGAAATCAGGAGGGTCCCTGAACTCTGGGGCTGGGCTATCTCAGGCTAGAGTATCTCTTTCTCTCCTACCCCACCCCCCCAGTTCACCAATTCCCAAAAAGGCAATGGCTTTCTCCAGCTCCCAGGAGGAGACAGTGCCACAGCCTTGGAGCTGGTAGTTGGTGGTGGTAGTTTTTATTCTCTGTACCCACATTTCTCAACTTTGGGCTTTCCCTCACTCTCCTGGGTCTCTCCTCTCAGAATCCCTCCTCTGGAGAGGTGACAGCGGTTTGAGACCTAAACTGTTCTTGGGCAGAGGTAGAATTCAGAGAAGGGGCCACCCCGGGTATGCTCTGTCCATAGAGCATCTGACATGCAACAGCCTCTTCCTTCTGCTTGCTAGCATGGAATCAGCCATGTGTTTTAGCTGGTCTAATCTTCAACATGGCGTGTGAGAAGCGTACAGCTATAATTTCATTTTATAACGTGTGCTTCCATGAGAATCAGTGACGCTTGATTCAAAGGCATGTTTGACCTGAGCTGCACTCCCACCTGGAGATTCTCTCTCCATGAGGGGATGGTAACCCACTATTATCTCATCGTAAAACCAGATCAGCTAGGAGGTAACCTCGGACTATTAAGGAAATTGTTGTCTGGGGTTGTTATGGACACACTACCTTTTGATTTATCCATCCAGACTTCCTCTGTTCTGTGTATGTGTTCTTCTGTACAAGAGCCAAATGAAACTGAGGTATATGTTGTCTGCCTTCATTCTGTGCATCATATGAAAGTAGCTTTGTATGTCTGGTAAGCTGAAAACTTAGGTATTGGGATATGCATGGATACTATTAGAGCTTGCCAGGCCTGGCAGCATAGGCCTGTAATCCGATCTTTTTGAGAAGCTGACATGGGAGGTTACAGGTTCAAGGCCAGCCTGGGCAACTTAGTGAGTTCCTGTCTCAAGATAAAAAGTGAAAAGAAAGCTGGAGTATAAATCTGCCATAGAGCACTTGCCCAGTATGCATAAAGCCCTGGATTCCTCTCCCTGGTCAGAGAGAGAGAGAGACAGAGAGACAGAGAGACAGAGAGACAGAGAGAGAGAGAGAGAGACAGACAGACAGACAGACAGAGACAAAGAGAGAGACAGAGAAAGGGAGACAGAGACAGAGAGAGACAGAGAGAGAGAGATTGGAATTCAAAAGAAATTTAGATGCAAGCTTGAACCCAGAAAGAGGCGTTTGAGCCCCCAGAAAGAGGTGTTTCACCAGTGTCCCAGGGTTAGTTTATGAACTATCTGGGATTCATGTCCAGAGTCCCCTTATTTCATCCTAAAAGGAATTAGTGTTTACTCCTGTTGATAAATTTCTTCCATAGTGCTGGTTAATGAGTTGGTTTATGTCAAAGCTACATACTCTTGGACCTTATTTGCTCCAACTTTATATCTAGCAGTAACTCCTTATATAATAACACCCATTGCATCCCTCCAAAAGACACATTCAACTCCCAGCTTCCATTACCAGTGAAAAGAACCGCATTTGAAAATTTGGTCTTTGCTATGAAAACACATTGAGGTAAAGCCACCTCGATGAGGCTGGGGCCTACTCCAATGACCTGTATTTTTAGAGAGAGAAAAGCCAAGAGAAAGGGGGAAGAGAGTCATATGACTATGGAGGCAGAGATTGGAGGCATGTGTCTACAAACTAAGCAACTCCAAGATTTGCTGACAGCCACTAGAAGCCAAGAGAAGCATGGGGCACAATACTGCCTAGCGGCTCCAGATACAATTATCCTGGTGCCCCCACTAGCAAACCTGGACAAAAGAGAAGCCTTGATATCAGGGATATCAAGAGAATGGAAAAATGATTAAGTATGGGACATGAATTATAAAACTCTAGCATGTGGATTCTTAAGGTAATCAGTGAGAGGACCTAGAAAAAAAAGAGGTTGATATCCCAAAGGTTTCTTCTACACATGCCCCTCAGTCCCGGGCCAGGCTGGAGCAGAGTGGAAGACATGGGTCTTACCCTCCGTCGCCGTCGCCATCTGCTCACAGGCAAGGCCTTGCCGACCTGCACTGCACTGGCACTTGCAGCTGGTACCCTGGAGTATGGGCTCCCCATTGTTGAAGCAGGGCCCACAGCGGCAGGCATTGAATTCCATCAGGTACTGGTCCAAGGCCCGGCGCAGGTTCTGCCGTTTGGTCTCCAGAGGCCCCAGGTTTGTGTACTGCAGCAGCTGGTGGATGGGCTGCATCTGCAGGTACAAGAAGAACTCGGGGTTTCTCTTTGGCTCTGCTCACCTTCTCAGAGCTCAAGGGCTAGCTGTGAGGCTTCTGGAAGTCCTGATGCAGAGGCCAGTCCTCACAGCCATTCTGTGCATTGCACTAAGCATACCATGTCATTGATCAGGAAATGGGGCCTCAAAGTATGCGTGTAACCAGCTCAGAATCACATGAGCATTTAAGTGCAAGAACCATTCTGAACATGGATACAAATATCTCTGAAACCAATGCTCTCCATACTCCAGAGGAAGAAGAGCTCCTAGAAGCCCCCCCTGGCCAACTCACTTGTTGCCTCCAGAACTTTGGGAAGCCAGACCCATGTAATGGGTTGAAGTCTATGTATTCAGGTATTTTTTTTTTCTGGTTCTGTCTGTCACTCTTTAACACAGGCATTAGTAAGAGGAGTTTTGTTGCCTTTGGAAGCAGATCCCTTAATGATGCAAGGGCAGTTGTATGTGGGTGGATGTGAGGTAAGCAGGCTTTCCTGGCCTCCATAGTGTTGACCAGAATGAAGAATGTGCTGATAGAAGCATGTGGTACTGTGTATGCCAGGCTGTTTAACAGCATCACTGGACTCTGCACACTAGATGTCAGCAACACCCTTGTCCTGAAAATCAAACCATGCCATTACTAAATGCCCTGCACACAAAACTGCCTGGGTCTGAGAAGTGATAAGGGGTCCATCATTCTCCTGCTTCCAGCTGTGGGATCGTTGTCAAGTGACCCACCATACCTCCCTTCTTCATCTGAAAATGAGAGTCATCACTTCACCTCCTGGTTTTACTGTGAAGATCCAGGGAGATGTGTGGGAGTCCTGATCCCACTTTCCCCAGGGTACTCTTGAGTACAGAGAAGTGAGAAGTATTTAGATAGAAATATAGAGGGAGAGAGAGAGAGAGAGAGAGAGAGAGAGAGAGAGAGAGAGAGAGAGAGAGACTATGTTCTTCTAGTTGTATTACTCTGGTTATCTTTAGCACCCTTGCAGTGCTATGTATTTGGAGGAAACCTACAATGAAAGTTTTCTGAGGGACTCTAATTTTACAAGGGAGGAGCCCGAGGCCCCAACAGGAGAAGCAATTTGCCAGGTCAGATAGAGCCACCCTGGGTCAGCCAGAAGTCAAGGGCAGGCACTTCACAGAACTTTGATGGGTTCCTGGAAATGTGGACAGAAAGACTCAAGGCAAACAGACCTTGGTAAGTGGTCAGAGGCCATTGCAGAGGCCTTCAGACAGGGGAAGCAAGGATTGGCTGGAGCCCTAGCCAAGAGATAATCACTTACTGGAATATCAGGGAATTGGGCCCGCTGTTAGGACATATGTATGGAATGGGCTGCCCAGGGTCTTGATTAAAGATGACTTTTGGTTCCAGGTCAGGCCAGTCCACAGGACAGCTTCCCCTTAACCTTAAAACAGACTAAACTCAAGTCCCTCCCTCTCCTCATAACTCTCAGGAAATGCTCCTGGGGAGGACTGGTGGATTTTAGGAAGAGAAAGGGATAAAAAAGAAAGGATATTAGAATTCTAGAACTTGAAATTTACTGGCAATGATCTTATCCCATTTTATAGATAAGTGAACAGAATCAGAGAATCAAGTAATAAGGCAACATAACATAAATTAATACATACTTAACACAATATATATAATATAGAAGAAAACAATGACCCATGGATTCACTCCATCTAAGTATCTGCTATGAATAAATAGTTACTGCTGAAACCATTTCTACTATGGGTCTCAAATAATTCCTAATTGATATGTTTAATCTGTGTTCTATCTATCTATCTATCTATCTATCTATCTATCTATCTATCTATCTATCTATCTATCTCCTTCTCTACCTCTCTCCACTCTCCTTTTCAAGCATAAAACTATCTATATTTCACTACAGTAAAACCTGCCCATGATTTAGTGTACTGATATACATGTCTCAGGGGGTAGGGAAAGTTGTGAAGACATGGATATTACAGGCGTTTATGCTCATCCATTAGTTCTGTGGATCTGTCTCCTCATCTAAGATTCCCTGAGTATCCCCCCTGTAACTTTATAGTCTGTCATTCTTTGTTATATTGTGCATGGGGACGGTGAGCTGAAAGTGAAGGAACAGACCAAGGCTACAGCTGGAAAGGGTGGATGAGCCATGATCCAAACTACTCTTCATTGCTACTTCCCAAACCCCGGGTTCTTTTCACCAAAGAGAGTTCCCATCTTCAAATTGTGACCCTGCCTTCCCCTCAAAGTTCATATATATTCTCCTGATATCAATTTTACAGTTTTTGCCCAAATCACTAATAGCTTGATGATAGCAATTTTCAGACCCTATGTGAATTACAGGTGCGTGAAAGTGGTCCCTTACTTATTGGAGAAGAAACTAAATCAAGGTTAATCCACCTGACCTTTTATCTTTGTAGAAAGTGGGGTGTTAAAATAGAGTTTTAGGTTTAGCTGTTGTGATGTCTTAGAAATATCTATTGGTTTACAGACATATAAGCTTAAACACATGTAGAAAAATGGACATAAACAGGGAGATAATAGTTGGGATAACAATAATACTTTTCCTAAAAGTTTGAAATAACAACTGTTTTTAAAGGGCTGTCTCGTCAACTAATGTAATCCAGTTTGTAAGGTCAGGAACAAAGCCAGAATTTTTTCCTAACTTTGTTGACATGTCAGGCCAGAGGATCTTTAGCTGAGGGTGGTGGGGGTGGGAGTGACTGGTGTGTACCCTGTAGGCTGTTAGCAGGATTCCTGGTTTCTTCCTCAAAGCCCCCAGAGCCCCAACCTTGTCACATTGCCTGGTACTGACCTGGCACGTGGCCATATTTCCCCTGGGCAACAAAACCCCTAGACACAGCTTCTTTGTCTAGCCTTGGCTATCCTGAAACTTGCTCTATAGACCAGGCTGGTCTCAAACTCAGAAATCCACCTGCCTCTACCTCCTGAGCGCTAGGATTAAAGGCGTGCGCCACCACCATCTAAGAATCAGCATTTTAAGGAAGGTACTAGGGCAGAGGCAAATGAGAACTGAACATAGTTCATGAGCCTGAAATCTAGACACTGTCACACAGACACTATCTAGCAGCTCATTTAGCAATTTCAGCAATTCCTTTAGTCTTTTCTCAGACTGATTTCTAAACTGTTCAATATTTATTGACTGCCCCTTTAATGAAAGCATGGTACTCTGAACAATAAAATATTATTCAGCTGTCAAAAAGATTAAATTTCCAGGGAGATGGATGTATGTGGAAATCATAATATTAAGAGAGGTGGCCCCTCCCCAAAAGCATGTTCTTCCCCATCTGCAGACCCTAGCCATTAATGTAGTTGCATGTATATGTAAAGAGCTGTGAGGTGGGTAAGTACAAATACTTAGAAAGGAAATCAAGAGAAGATAACACTAGGAGATGAGAAAGGACACATGGGTATTAAAAAGGGATATAAAGCTAAGTTTTATCTAGTTTTCATGGTGGATATATGGATTCAACTCTCCATGTATTGAAGCAACAAGAGCCATTCTTGTATGGCACTGGGATCCACCATGCGTTCTTCCTTTCAGGGAGCAGTTGTGAGAGTCAATTGTTTGTTTGCATTCCATTGACCATGCGCACAACAGGAGCACAACAGGAATTAAATTTGTCACATTGACACACTTATAAAAAGTGATTTATTTTCAGATTTGTTCTGGCTCAGGAGTGCTACAACTTGAAGTTTTCTCTTATGTTTAAAACTACATCCAATTACTCTATTGTAGTGTTATTTAACATATAAGTTCTATTGATATTCATAAAGTACAGCTTTTAAATAAAGTTTATAACCTCCTAATGTACCAGATGTGATTTCTAAATTAGTTTGTGCAAAAATGTGAGTTGGTGTTTCATGTCTAACCCTGAAGAGTTTCTGGGCTAGCAGTGGTCACCTGAACCCTGAACAGACAGTAAGTTTCTGACCCCAGCTGTCCTGTGGGTCTGGTCTAATGTCACATCTTCCCTCCAGGCAGATTTGGGAAAGGGCACCAGTTCAGTGTGCCGTTACATTTAATCTTGTTCTTTGATGGGCTCATAATAAGAAATATGAAATGATCTGGTCGGCTTCACTTTCATTCCTTATAGACGTAGGGTTTCTTCAACTGCGAAAAGACTTACCTCAAAATCGATAACAACAGGGTTATACTTTAATGATCTCCCCCAGGACCGGTATGTAATGGTACTTCTATTTTGTATCAAGCCACTGTCAGGACTGCCACCTCGCACCCGAGAAATGATCTCCTCCACTGCCAAGCTCGCCTTATGTATTTCTATCAAGAGAAAGGCAGTGTTAGCTTCCCTCTCCCCAAACCAAAGGACTGGGTGGTAAGTTCTACTGATAAGATTTGTAGTAGTATTCATCTGCTGTCCTTAGAGCTAGGCCCAACCTTCTACTGTACCTGATGAACTGCAGCATGGGATAGATAGAAACTGCACATCCTCTGAGTGGAGCAGACACGGAGAGGCCAACCCAACTCAACATGGATGATAAATGGCTGGGAAGGTCCATGGTTCTTCATGCACTCATTTACTCCTAGGTCAGAGGTTCACCCAGTGCCTGCTTGTTCTTGAATTCTCTCCCCTGCCATCTCTCCATCTCTCTCCCCCTCTCCCCCTCTCTTCTCTCCTTTGCTCTTGCTCTCTCTCTCTATCAAATATTGCAGATTCTATGACAGATGTCACTGTAGTGCTCAGTGCAGACACCGAGAACGAAACAGGCAGATGAGCTAGTCAGGGGAAAAAATGAGTTGGTTACAAAGTGTTTGCTAGGTCAAGTACAGAGGCTGAGGCATCATCAGAAATGGGGTAATTTGGCTTAAGACTCAAGGCATAAATAACCTAAGCAATGGTTATAACTTAAGTCTATTTAGTATGTATTTCGCCTACTACATTATAAGCTGATTTCATACTCCTTTAGTTCTCTGTCCCTTACCTCAAAAGAACTTGGTTTGTATTTGACAGGTGAGTGAATGAATAAATGTATAAACACCCACACTGGTGTGCTCAAGAAATGCTGACTATCCATTCTTTCACTGATCATCATTCCTTGAGCTTGGACTTGGGAGTCATAACCGCTTCTAATAAGAGACTTGCCTACTCCCTCTGCACCATTAGCTGATGAGATGATAACAGATCCTATCTACACATCCCCACATCCCTTTCACCCCATTCCTTGCTGGGGTCTTTGTCTAACCCTTGAAATATGGCAAGGAACCTTAAACTATTGAGTATTTTTGAGATGACTTTACTGCAAGAAGGTGGACCCAAAACAGACATATTATACACTGATCATGGCTTGGGGTTACTTAGTACTTGTAGTAAGACTATCAAGAGAAATGGATTCAGGTGGGGAAGAGAATCATTTGCAGGGATTGAGTGTCCCAAGGAAAGGTTGACTTCTCTTTGGGGGAGACCCACTGATAAGCACTTGCCTCTGTTACCATCTCCAGACTTCTCACAATTAAATCCTGATAAACTTCCTGCAACCATTAAAGTATCCCCAAACTCCAGGCCCAGGTTGCCTCCGATGCAGTTTTGGATATCTTCTGCAGTAATACCTGCAGCGGGAAGACAGAAAAGCACTCAAGGTTGAAAGGACAGCTGCCATGGTGCAAGCAGCTGAGGCTAGGGAAAGCTCACTCTGCCTTTAGAGGCAGAGAGGGCTGGCTTGACATCTTCACTTTTCTCTCCTGTGGGAGGGTGGTCAAAGCACCTGAAGAAATGCGAGTCGGGTGCGGCATGGCGCATGCGAGTTGCTCTAGGCTCTCACCCTTTTTCCTTCGAGATTCTCCTCTGAGTCTCCGTGAAGCAATGGTTCCAGTGCGTGCATCCCCCTTCAGCCCTGGTCTTCACCCCATTTTGCACAGGATAGCCCTCCATAAAAGTGCCTTCTTCCCTCCCACCACACCCTTTCTGAAGTCTACCCACGCTCCTGTTCAAACAGCATTTACTTCAGGAAGTGTTTTAGGAACAGAAACCCCCTCGGTCTCTTCATTTGTCACTGTTTTTTTTTATGCAGGAGTCCAGTCATTTTTTTTTTTCAGAAGCAATGACTGATAGATGAAAGGAATAAGTGAATAAGTGAATGTCCCAATCCTGGGGGACGGGATCAGAAGAAAGCTTCCGACTTCAAATCCCGCTCATTGCCACACTCTGTGAACTATGCAAAGGGCCATGATCTCGCTGGCCTCGGTTTCTCATTTATGGAAAGAAGGGATTGTTCACCCCTAAGTATGCATCAGCTGAAGCACTCTGTGACACGATAAATATCAGTTCCTGCACACCTCTGGAGCTGGAAGGGAGTGCCTGGAGGAAGAGATGCTCTGAGCAACCCACTTAGCACCAAGTAAAGGGCTTCTTCTGCTCTTTCCATTGAAGCACTTTTAATTTTTAATGCATAACTAATTGAGGAAGATTTAGCATATTTAATTGTTTTGATTAAAAAATGCTTCAACAGTGATAAACAAAAGTGGATGAAAAGAATTCACAGCCAGAAGCCAGAGTGATTACTTCAGTGAATGGCAGAGTGCTGCCGAATTAATGATAGCATTGCCTGATGAATCGGGCCGGAAAGTGCTGTGGAGTGATTGTGTTCCTGAAGGATCTGCAGACACAGTGCCATGAAGTGTGGGGAGAAGAGCATTCTAGCTGGGGTTGAGCTGCGAGACTTGACTGCAGTGGCTTTGCCTTCTGAGGACCCCCAAGTAGGATACCAGACAGTAAGGGGAGGACTGTGACCCCGAGAATCATGGAATCTGAGCGCTAACGAGTCTTCAGACACCCAGTCCACAGTTCTAATTTATAGTCAAGATGCTTATGGTTCATAAAAGTTAATTAGCTCACCTAAGGCCATGCAGCTGAAGGCAGGGAAGCTGAGAGTCACGTGACTCTCTGTCTGGCTCTGAAGCCTGTGGTGTTTTCACTATCCCCAGTCATTGAGTCAGACTTAAGCATCTTGTTCTCTGAGAGAAACATTTAGTAGGCACCTGCTGTGTACCATCCGGGGCACATCATGTGCTGGTAATGTAGCCATCTTGAGTTAAAACTCCTGTGGGTTGGATGTGAATCTGATTAACTAAAGCCTTGTCCTTACAAGGTTAGCAGGGTTCGTGAAGCAAGGACCAGCTGAAGACCAATCTGCATCGGAGAGTTGATGGTTGGAATGCAGTAGGAGCTGGTGAGCAGGGTCTTAGCAAAAGGTCTGAGAGACGCTACAAACAGGTAGCCACATGGAGCCCGCTGAGACACCAAGGACAAGGAGCTGGGTCAGGTAGAGGAGCTCAAACCTGCCTCCAGATGCAGGAGCTGAAACTAATGTTGGAGGCCAGGACACAGATCCAGAGGGATGGATGTAAACAGACCAAGAGGCACAGCGGCGAGAACACAGTAGGAGCTGGAGCTGCTGTGGAGAACAGTGTGGCCTAGGCGGGTGGCCTGACCTGTAGAACACCCTGCCTGTGTTCTAGACCTATCCCAACCACCCATGTTCCACAGTACGCCTTTGACTTTGGTCAGATCCAACTAGACTTGCTTAAAGCTTTTGAATTCTGAACTCTGGAGTTCATGTCACCTCACCCAACTCTGGATTAAACGTAGACTCCTAGGCCCCATTTCCTTTCGTTCTGAGTCTGTATTTCTGAGAAATCAGAAATCTGGATTTTAAGCAAGGATCTCAGATGATTCTCAGGTGGTGAATCTGGGACAAGTGGAACACTATGGTTCCACAGAAGATGTCTGGTAGCTTATTCCAGTGAGCTATGGTACATATGGTTTCAGTCAGAGCCTCTACCAATGCTTTGGATATGGACACAACCATCAACCTCATCACATCTACTCAGAGTAAGAATTGGGAAAGGCAAGGGGTAATTCTGGTTGCTAATCAGGATTCAGAAATTCCTCAGGAGACTGGATTCACAGTCTGAAAAAAAAATAAGACTCGTTTGGGAAAGCTGTAACATTCTACCCTGGGGACAAAATACCAACCACCCAGGTACCTCGAGGAATGTAGGAAGCTGAACAGACAAGGCCTGAAGTTCCAGACTACTCCCAGTTTATCAGGGTGATGAAGCCAAATGAAAGTGAAAACCAGAAAAATAAAAATGGAGTAATCTCAGGCTCCCCTCCCAGGCTAGAGAAAAACCAGAACCCGATAAAACACATTCCTTCTGTAAACACTACCTAGCCATTAAAATTCCTTAAAGAGGACAGAAATCCTGCAGCTTATGACAACAGATGGCCCTCGAGGACATTATGCCACATGAGAGAAGCCAGGCTTAGAAGGACAGAGACTATGTGCTTCCCCTTACGTGAGGTATCTAAAGTAGTGCAACCCCTTGAAGTAAAGTAGATCCTACCGGTTGCCAGGTCTGGGAGGACGAGGAAAGGGAGAGAGAGTTGCTAATCAATAGACATGAAATCTCAGTTATGAGCTCTCTGTACAACACTGCTCCTCTAGTTAATTAATAACACTGCGCTATATGCTTCCAGTGCTGAGGGGCTGGGTGTCCTCAGGGTGCTTAAAACGATAAAGGTTTTTGGGGTGTGTGTGTGTGTGTGTGTGTGTGTGTGTGTGTGTGTGTGTGTGTAAGTAAGTAAGTAAGTAAGTAAGTAAGTGTGTGTTCATGTGGATAGAGACCTAAAGTGGATGCCAAGAAATTTAGGGAGTCTTCCTGGGTCTAGCTTTGAGAGTGGGTGTCTCAATCAAACCCAGAGCTCACTGATATGGCCTGCTAATTAGTATTAGTTTTGTTTTGTTGTCAATTTGACACAAGCTAGGGTCATCTATGAAGAGGGAACCTTTTTTTTAAAAAAAAAAAATTAAGTGAGTAACTAAGTAATTTCTGAGACAGGGTCTCACTGTGTAGTCTTAACTGTCCTGGAAGTCTCTGTTTAGACCAGGGTGTCCTCAGACTCACAGAGACCCACCAGACTCTGCCTCCGAGTGCTGGGATTAAAGGTGTGCATCACTGCCCAGGAAGAGAGACCTCAGTTGAGAAGATGCCTCCATCAGATTGGCTTGTAGGCAAGTCTGTAGGGTGTCTTCTTGATGAATGGTTAATGGGGGAGGGCCCAGCCTACTCTGGGTGTGCCACCCCAGGGAAGGTGTTCCTGGGTTGTATAAGCATTCTGAGTAAGCAACGGTGAACAAGCCAATAAGTAGTATCCCTCCACATGCTCTGCCTCAGTTCCTGCCCCCAGGTACCTACCCTGACTTCCTTTCCTATGGACTGATGTAGAAGTGTAAGCCATGTTGATTTTGATCATGGTCTTTATCATGGATGCAATCATTTCATGAAACACATACACACATACACACACATATACATATACATATACATATACATATACATATACATATACATGCGCACGCGCGAGAGTGAGTGACAAGGCCTTCATCCTGTCTTCTGAGGCTGGAATTACAGGCAGGCTATCATGCTCACTGGCATTTCCTTGGGTTCTGGGGATCTGCACTCTGGTTCCTTTGCCTCTGTAGCAAACATTATAGCCACTGAGCCATATTCAAAGCTATAACCTTTGGAACAGGAATATTTATCTGAGAGAGTGAAGATCTGTCCTTGTGTAAGGAATAGCACTATCAGACAACTCTCTCTGGGGCACACACTGAGTGAGAGGGACCCTGGGGGATTTGAAAGGGCTTGTGTGTGTAGGTACTGGGATAAGAACTTGCATCAGATGAACTGAGACTTCAGAAAGGTGGTGTTTGGCTCCACAAGAGAGATTCATCATGATGATCAGAAGCCAAGCAGAGATGCACTAACTCAGATGACAGAGAGATCCCATCATGGAAAGGACCAATCAGGGGCTGGCTGCCTGCCTGCTGGGGGGGGGCAGTAGGGAGGAGAGAAGAGTGGAAGACCTGAGGTCTTTTCACACTGAAATTCTGGAATGTTAAGATCACCCCATAATGCTTCAAAAAAGTACATGAGGCAGCTTTGGTAAGTTCATGACACTGTTTCACTGCACACAAGGCATGTTTGGAATAAAGGGGACCAAGGACAGTTAGTATGGGGAGACAGGTAAACAGACATAGAAGAGGGTCTGATACAGTGCAGGAGACCTGAACCCAAAAGGAGGATGCTGGATGTGAGCGGAACAGGCGGTACCCAGCAAGAACGTAGGTTGCAGAAAGTAGAGGGAGAACACGTTGAGTGTTCACGTTCCCACAACAAGACAGTACTCAGAAAGGCTGACCTAAACTCTAGAGTGAAAAAGACATGGAAGGAAACGAACTGCCCCCAGGGTTTCATCTCTCTCTAGTCTGGTGCCAAGAAGGACAGCTTTGATGTCTGCTTGGCAGCCCAGGGCCTCAAACAATATGGCTCTGACCACCATGCCCACCGTCTGCTTTCCTGTTGGGCATGGCTGTGGTACAGGAGTGAGGGCAGTCCTCACGCTTCAGTGTGAGTACTGAAGGATCAGCAGGGCTCTGAGGGAGAAGCAGGCAGCTTGACTTCTGAGGTTCCTGAACACAGACAATCTCTGTCATTTCTCAGATTAAAGGCATCAAGTGGAAAACAGATAGGTGTAATGTATTATTTATCTCTTCGCAGCAAACAAATACCACTCAGGAGACTGTGATCTCGCCGCTGTGTTGCTTTGCTGTACTGGTTGCCTGCAAAAACAGTCTCTCCCAAGGGAAAAGGGAATCTTAGTGACTATTTCAGCCATCGCAGTGGGAAAGATCATTGGTTAGTTTGTGGCTGGACTGGCTGAGACATGCTGGCTAAATTACCTGTTCTCTCTCTCCATACTTCCACTAGTCTGTTTAAACTCATTTTTTTCCAACCAGCTGGCAAATGTGAGTGTCATGTGCCTTTGCATGTGTTAGTTCTTGTGGCCAGAAAGCCCTTTGTCCCTTTCATTGAGCCTTTTGGGCTTTTCTCCAGGTATCCTTCCTCCATTCCCTAGGGATCTCTACAATACCTCTGTGTTTCCCTCCAGGACTGTATTTAGCACACCCTAGGAAGTTTTTCTTCCTTGTCCTGTTTTCTTTTCTAGTAGACTGAAAATCACCATTTGGTTAAGCACGGTCCAGCACAGAGCATGGCATGTTCAAGCCCCCAGGAGTGCTCAGGTACCAGCTGGTCCTACCATTCCTAGATGGTACCACTAAAACATTTGGGGAGTTGTGTGTGTTTAGGGGGAGTCATTTGTTTTCTTTTAAAGGAAGATATGAATCAGAGCTTTGTAATAATCATGGTTAAGTCTTGGTGTTTTATGTAGTGTTTTCATCTGCTTTAACTCATCATCTCATTTCAACCATATTCTGAGATGGAGGATTTGACCATATTATGAGCTTACTAGAAAAGGGTGAGTCTGCTGGCTGAGAGTGTAAAGTCTGGAGCCATTATCTGGTAGTGTGACTCTAATTTTTTAACCTCTTTGTGCCTCAGTTCCCCTGTCTTTAAAATGAGAATAGTAGTTTCTATTAGTGCCAGAAAACAAGATCCAGCACAATGAAGTACTCAATGTGCCTTGGCTATTATTGTTGGCTTACTCGCCCCAGGTTTCATGACTAGCAAACTCAAATATCAGATCTTTGAAAGCTAGACATGCTGACCCAAATCCACAAGTGCCTATGTCATCACTGCCAGTGGTGCTGTGCAGAGAAACACTCATCACATGTCACTGGGATCAATGGTGGCCCCCCAAAGAGTCCTGCAAAGGCTGCCTTCCAGTTATGTCCTCATCACACAAGGAAACTCAGAGAATGATGGCCATGTAGTGTACTCACGCTGGCAATATTAAGGCTGCAGCCTAGCCTTCTGCCTGCCTGATGAGAACTGCCTCAGCTTCTCTGATTTTGCAGGATGACATTGGCCATGACGAGGAGCAGCACATAGGAGGCCAGGCTCTGAAAGTGGAGACTACAAGAGCTGGAATCCATCTCTGACCAGGATCTGTCTGGACGATTGTTTGTCTACCTAGAAGGTGGCTTTGATACAGTCCCTTCATGGGGCTTTGATGAGGGCTCAGTGTATTAATCCATGCTATGTTAACTGCTCACAGAGATGTCAGTAAAGGCCAAATACTGCCACTTGTGCTGTTTGGGGAAAAGCTGCAAGCTACATGGAGCTTCTGGGTTCCTGATTCTCAATGTGGAAGATGTGAAACTGGAGTAGGCAGGTGAATTCATGATAACAACAGGTTCTCTTCATCAACACTTACGTATAATCTGCTGGGGCATGGGGGAGGTCAGGCAGTACTAGCAAACCCAGATTACAGGTAAGTAAATATCCAAGGAGGATAGACCAGGGTACCCAAAGCCTGTGCTCTCTAGGCCATGCTATACTTCCTGCAAAGCTAAGGGTGGGAAGAATTAGGATACATCTCAGATTTTCTCCTTTAAGTATGAAGCTATTTTCAATGATATTAGAAGTGGAAATTCAAAATCAGGACAAAGTCAGAAGGATGGTACTGCGTGTCTCTCAGTTCCATGTGTATGCAAATGATTTAAGGGGAATGGGGACAGAGCCAAGACACCAGGAGTCTGTCAGTCAATCAATACCATCCATCACCGTGAAGTCTGGTTGTCATGGTAACTGGGGGATAAAGCCTGGAGCTTGTTAGAATCCAGTGACTGTCTGTTCAGGGTGACTGGTTAGTTAGCGGGCACAGCAAAAGACCTGCTGAGCCATCCAGACTGCTTAGCCATGAATACAGAACTCTTCACAATCAAGTTTCTGTCTATCTCACCCTCCTCACTATCCAGTGGACCTGAGATCCTTTAGTAAAACACCTGCCTCTGCAGAGTGTAAGGAAAGCTACAGAGAATGTATGTCAAGTACAGCATTCTGACCCTCTGCTGGGGTCCAGCCTCCATCCTCAGGCAGGACTCTGGAAATTTACCAGTAATAGGATGCATATGGAAAGAGGTGCATACAATAGAGTGGCACATATATCTTAGTCCAAAGCCCACTGAAGCTTTTAAAGACAGGCATGCAGCCCAGAAAAGGAGTCAGAATGCTTACTTGGAAAATCCTCCAGAAGCTAGGCAGAGACCTAAAGATGAGCGAACATCAGACAGGTGAGGAAGGGATGAGAGGGAGCACAGGATCCCAAAGAGAATGTAAGAATGCTCAGGGTTGAATGTGTGTCCCAGTACAGCGCAGCAACCTGGATAGAGGTCAAATGAACTATGGGCAAGGCCGAAGCACACTCACATATACTAGCCATCACTACCAGCATCAGGAACCCTCCAGGTCAGTGTTCATCTTCTCATGGCTCTTGCAGCTAGCTTTTAAGTCCAACACTGACTTCATTTCCTGGCTACTGTCATTACAACTCTACCTGACACAACACAGATGCAGAGACAAGGCCTCCTCAACAGAATCTAGTGATGGAGTGAGCCTGGACACTGGCCCTCTAACATCCGCCCTACTGGTCCCTACTTGCTGCTCCAGCCACCCCCATACAACTCCCTGAAGGTGTGAATGTCTTCAGAGGCCGGAAACTGGAAAGCGTGGAAGAGAAGGGCTTGCTCTCCTCTTTGTGCTTTGCCTGTGTCCATTTCTGTTCATGAATGGTGCTATTAGGTACCTCCAGCTAACAGCACATTTCTCTAGGCCAGGGGTCTGCCTGCCGCACCTCTATGTACAAGAAATTGTGGGTGCTCAGTGCAAATTTACAATGTATGTGGCTGTTCTGGACCTCCAGATTGCTAACAGAAGATTTGGGGATTGCTCATACTCCATAATTGTGAGATTATTCCTTATAGTAAATCTCATTATATATATATATATATATATATATATATATATATATATATATATATATATATAGTGCAAACATCTAGGTAAATATATGTTATTGATTTTGTTTCTTTGGAGAATGGGAACTAATATACTATCTAGTGCCTTTCTTGTACCTGTTGGTGATTTTTTTCCCCATTATTTAGAGTGGTTTGTTACAAGTTCATAATCAACAGAGGATACCACATTAGTACATAATTTTTAATACTCTGACTGTCCCTAAAAGTAACAAATATATTTTACATTAGAATCTCACAAGTAAGAAATACATTTTACATTGTGGTCCCACTTCCACACATTCAGCTAAATGAAGTTTCAGTAGTTAATTGTATTTTGAGTGATGCACTCATATCCTGCATCCTGCCATATTTTAGTGTGTTGTGCATACGTTAATGCTGGTCATGAGCTACTGAATTGCTTTGACAATCTACTAATGGACTATAGTCTATGGTTTGAAAAAACCTGAGGTTACAACATCCTGAGACATTATAGTATTGTTAGTTGGGAGTGATGACGTCTTTGGTTCTTTTGCCCACCTGTGGGACCTTTTTCCTCCTCCTGAGCTGCCGTGTCCAGCACTGATATGAGGGTTTATGCCTTGTCTTATCACATCTTGTTATACCATGTTTCAGTTGCTATCCCTGGGAGGCCTGCTCTTTTCTTAAAGGAAACAGAGGAGCAGTGGACAAGGGGAGGGAGGGAAAGCTGTGGTTGGGATGTAATGTATCAGAGAAAAATAAATTTTTAAAAAAATACAGTTTCCAAGATTGACACCTGATTCCAGTGACACATAGATATATATCTTTGAGATAGATGCTTGACACTGGGAAACATATCTGATGTTGCTAGACCTTAGTCCTTTGTAATTTATATATTTTATTATCCTTTTCACAAATGTCTGTTCATTAAATGCAATAGTGATTTTTTTAAGACAGGGTTTCTCTGTAGGCCTGGCTATCCGGGAACTCACTCTGTAGATCAGGCTGGCCTAGAATTCACAGATTCGCCTGCCTCTGCTTCCCAAGTGCTGGTCTTAAAGGTGTGAGCCACCATTGACCAACAAAAATAGTGAATTTTAAGTTATTAGCTCAGCATCAAGCTCCAAGGAAATGCCAGTAGATGTTAGTTGGCCTTACTGTTAGGTCTGTGGTGGTGTATAACATCAGAATGAGTGACAGAATGTACTAACGTATGGGAAAGGGACACATATTGGAAGACACACAAACTCTAACTCAGAAGACCTCAGATCAGCACTGAGTCACGTTACAGTGTTTACTTGAGCTCTTTGGGCCTCGGCCTTCTCTCTAAAAAATGAGAGGAAATAATAACACAATTCCTCATGAAACTATTACAAAGATTAATTTGAATACCAGATGTGATTATATATTTGCTTTACAAATATTGGGTGTTACTACGTGTAAATATATTTTATTAAAATCAAATACTTTGGTTGATTCTAAGTACCATGAATGAGAATCTAAATCATTAGTCACTTTGGGTGGCAACTCATTTGGCTACCCACAAAGTAAATCATCCATGACTATAATCAGGAGATTATAACAAAGAAAAACCCGCTACCTTCTATGAGCCCCCTGATGAGTGAGAACACTTATTAATCATGTTGGTATCTGGACAGTGCCTCCCGTGTTAAGTGTGTTTAACAAATGTTTATTTAATGGAGAGCTAAAGGAATGAATGAATAAGGCAGGCAGGAAGGCGGGAGGAAGAGCAAGTGAAGCTATAATTAATTCTGTCCTCGTGGCTTGTTCTGCGCTGTCTGCTAGTGGTGGTCAGCTGGCCCAAGGACCATGATGGAAGAGGCTGATCAATGAAGGGCTAGATGAACTGCACTGTTGCTGGAAGGGCCTTTCCAGGGCCACTGTGTTCTGGCATCCATCAGGGGCAGGGATGATGGAAAACACACACTGATTTAGGCAGAGTTGTTAGCACTTTGAAAGATAGTGATGAGCATCCAAAGTGACCTTGACAAATGGGAAGAGCAGACCCTCCAAAACTGGATGAAGCTCTGGAGACAGAAATGAATGACCTTGATCAAAAAAATGGGCAGGTGGGGGAGGAGGCATGATGGCTGGGGCTCCAGGTCTACAGCAGCAACATCAGCCACTGCGGGCAGGACACAGTGGTAATGATTTCCCTTCTGTTTGAACAATGTTTCAGTACTGGCCAGCTGCAGAACCCCGTGATATCGGTCTTCTTATTATCCCCACTTTACAGATGAGAGAACAGTTAAGATTGCACTCAGAAATGGGAAGGCTGAGAATAATAGCACATCGTAATAATGGCACTTCCATGCTCTGAATATAGTTCCTCCCCTGCAAATTCTTGTGTTGAAATTCTCTCCTCAGTGTCACAGTGTTGGGAGAGGGAAGGAAGGGGCTTTCTTAAGTGACTGTGTCATCAGCAGGAATTAATGCCTTTGTCCTGTGGGTGGGTCCGCTCTTCCTAACATTGGATTGTCTCTTCCTCATGGCCACTTGCCTTTTTGTTATTCTGCGAAGTGGTGGTGCAATGTGAGGTCTAACCTATGCCAGCTGTTCAGACTATCTGACCTTCAGAACCATGAGTCCTAAATCGGTCTCCTATATAAGTTAACCTCATCAAATGTTCTGTTATAGAACCAGAAAATAGACCAAGACAAACAGAAATTTCATAGCACAAAAATAGGTAACACTGCTGAATTTCCATATGTCAGGCTCTGGGCCAGGCACTCACATAGATAGTTTCATTTCATATTTAAAACAATCCATGAAGTGTGTTCTGTTACTGTCTCATTTGGAAGAAGAGGAAACTCGGGTACAAAGACATTAACTGATGTGGAGCACAGGGCTGATCAGTACTGGAGACGCACATGACCCCCACAGTCTGATGCAGACCTGACTTCAGTTGGGGAGCTGGTGGTCTAGTAGTTGGCAGAGCTGCCTTCCAAAACTGACTTCAACAATTAAAGTTTCCCGAGTGCTTCCTAATAGTCTGGCCACTACACTAAATGCTTTTTACAAATAAGTTCACTTACTCCTCTCTTAATCATGAGGGAAAGGATTATATATCCAGCTTTCAGGTGAAATTGGATTTCAAATCATTAAGTAATCTTCCCAGAATTGTGCAATTAATAAGTAACTAGTCCCATGATTTTAACTGTTCATGTAGATAATTGTATTAATATAGTGCAGTAAAAGGGGAAAATATCTGTTGAATGTTTACTGTGTTACCGTGTAGATGAAATCATTCTTGAATAAACCTTTGCTATCATCTTCCTTTAGGCTTTGAAACTGAGGTGCAAAGAAATCCAGTACTTTGGTCAGAGTCATCTAGAATCAAGACACCCCACCTGGGTGTTTGACTTCAATGTTTGGATTCTTTGCACCACAACAGGCCTGTTTTAATTCAGACGCCTTTAGGACTCTGACTGAGCCCCCTTGAAATCACAACCCACAACAGTAGCTACCGTTTGGGTGGACCTTTAGTCCTCATAGTGTTTTTGTAACCATTACATTGTTAATCCTCACACTGGCCACCCGCTCTCCCTTATTCCTGGGATAGAATCTCTCCATGTAGTCCAAACCCAGCAAACCTCTTGCCTCAGTATCCCGAGTGCCTGCACCACCACACTCAACTACACAATAGCCTCTTTAAATTATGATAACATTAATATAATATTTTGGCAAACTGAGGTTCAGAGATGTGACATTGCTGCTTCTAAGCAGCAGACTGTGGGTGAGAAGCAACGGTCCTCTGAGGACAAGAATTCCATGTTACCATCCAGCATGCTGGCTTTGATGGGACCACAGGAGGCTTCTGCCTCTGCCTTCATTCTCAGCAAAGCATTAACAGTAATCTTTTTTTTTTTTAAGATCCTGGCAAACCATTTTATTGATTGGTTGATTGATTGATTTGTTTTTTTGAGACAGGGTTTCTCTGTGTAGCTTTAGAACCTTTCCTGGAACTCACTCTGTAGCCTAGGCTGGCCTCGAACTCACAAAGATCCACCTGCCTCTGCCTCCCAAGTGCTGTGATTAAAGTTATTTAAGCTTATATTTTTAAGATTTATTTATTATGTATATAATAATAAATTATATACATCAGGCCAGAAGAGAACATCAGGTTGCTCAATCGGTGGAGCATGGGACTCTTAATCCCAGGGTTGTGGGTTTGTGCTCCATGTTGGACACCATATGTAGGCAGAGTTTTCCTGTGCCAGCAGCCGCTTCCCAAATAATCACTCAGAAACTTAATGTTAATTATAAATGCTCAGTCAATAGCTCAGGCTTGTTACTAGTCAACTCTTACATTTAAATTAACCCATAGTTCTTATCTATGCTTTGCCACATGGCTTGGTACCTTTTCTCAGTACAGCATGTCCATTTGCTTCTCCCTGCTTCTGCTTGTGACTCCTCTGACTCTGCCCTCCTTCTTTCCAGTCCTTAGTTTGGTTGTCCTGCCTATACTTCTGCCTGGCCACTGACCAATCAGCTTTTTATTAACAATGAAAGCAATGCATTTTCACAATGTACAAAGGCAGCACCAGATCTTATTATAGATGGGTTGTGAGCCACCATGTGCTTGCTGGGAATTGAACTCAGGACCTCTGGAAGAGCAGTCAGTACTCTTAACCTCTAAGCTATTCCTCCATCCCCTTGCAAAGCATTCCTAATATACCTCAAACCCACAGAACTGTCAATCTGGGAGGCCTTTGGTATATTAGTTTAACTTCCTACTACATACAGAGTTTCCCTTACAAAGCTTAAACTCTTTAATTGACAAGAAACACTCCCTACTTCAAGCTGTATTTTAGGGACCAAGGTCACCGAAGCTGAAACAAATGTCACAAATCCTATCTACATTGGCTAAAAAGAAGGGTCTAAAGCAGACAACTGCCACCTCATTCCCCAAGTCATTTTTGGGATACCCATCCACCCTTGATCCTTTCCTCATCTAAGTGTCTGCTTCACTGGAGAGATTGACAGAAAGAACAGAAAGCGGCCTAACCAGTGGAAGAAGTGACCAGCCAGGGGAGGTGGAGATTGATTGTGAATACAGGATGGATAACCAGTCATGTATGGGGAGACAGAGAAAGGAGTCCTAATAAACGCAACTGGCATGAAAGGAAAAATGTGGATTTTAACTCAGAATACCCTGAGTCTTCTTCACTAACTAGAACTAAGGAAACACCTCTGCTTTCCCAGGACTGTTGATGAATGAGAAAACTCATACCAAGTTGCCTGAGATGGTGACATATAGATGTCAGTCACTTCCTATCTGTCTGTCCCGGGAAGCTGGGGAGTTGATGGCATCTCTGAATTCAGAAGAGGATCACACAAGGTGGGAGGAGAAGCTGTGGTTGCTTCTGGCAGCACCATCGAAGGCGAACGCCCTAAGCATGTCATAATGCAATCAAGATTTGCCATCACATGCCCCAAATCTGTCATGTTCTTCTACCTCAGTTCTTTATCTCTTACCTGGACATCAGCAAGAGCCTCTGTGTGTCCTCCCTGAGTCCACCCTCACTCCTTTTTATCTGTGATTACATAGCACCCAAACAATCCACAGCCACATGTGCTAGACCACATTGCACTCTGTTGGCCACCCATATCACTGCAGATATGTTCTGTCCTTCTTGCTATGGTCAGTTGGGTCTTTGGGGGCCTTTCTATACTTCTTTTTAAGGTTCATTTATTGGTTTTTAATTATGTGTATGTGTGTCTGGCTGTGTAGGAGTATGAATGTATGAGTACAGGTACCCACAGAAGCCACGGGTGTCAGATCCCCTTTGGGCAGAAGTTAGAGGAAGTTTTGAGCTGCCCAGCATGGATGCTGGGGAATGAACTCAGGTCTTCTGCAAAAGCAATATACACTCTGCACCTTAGCTATTTTTCCAGCCCTCACTTCCTAAAACCTTAGTCCTTTCCTGTTATTCTTCCCTTTGCCCAAAGGCTTCAAGCACACATGCCTTCTTTCATTCCCAAGCCTTTTATACTCCTTCTACTCACAGGGTCTTTCTCAGAGCTGCCCATTCTGCCAAGAATATCCAGATGTCCTCATTAGCCTTTACTTCTTAGCATGACTTGCATTTTCCCTCCTCAGAGAGAGACCATCTCAGGACACTCAAAGCTAAGTGAGTGTCTTCCAATGTGTGCCATCATTCTGTATCTCTACAACCTGTTAATGTTACTGTACACATTGCCCTTAGCATAATTTGAAATTTTGTCAGTATCTTATCTTTAAGATTTATAAACTGAACATATATTCTATTCAGTGCAGTTTCTATTAGACATGCTGGGTAGGGCACATTCATGGATATCCTTGATATGGGAAGATTTCAACAAGCATACCAATCTGTGCTGGGGAAGATTATATAGGTAGGTAGGTAGATAGGTAAGTAGGTATATAGGTAGGATAGATAGATGATTGATAGATGATAGATAGATAGATAGATAGATAGATAGATAGATAGATAGATAGATAGATGTATGTATGAATGGATTCAGTGCCACTTATTAAATCCCTGCTATGGTCCAGGAACTGTGCTGGGAAAGATATCTGCAGAAAAGAACAAAACAGAAGTACCTACCTAGACTCACATTTCAGAAAGAGGGCAAGTGAGCATAAACAAATGCCATATAGTAGTGTATAGGACTTGCCTACATAAGATAAGTATGTCTGTGGGACAGTTTCTTAATTGCTAATTATGATGGACAGTCCAGCCCACTGGCCTACATAAAAAGGATGGCTGAGAAAGCAGTAAGCAGTGTTCCTCATGGTCTCTGCATCAGCTCCTGCCTTGGCTTCCCTCAGTGATGGGTTGTCATGTGTAAGTCAAGTGAGTTCTTTCTTCCCAAGTTACTATTGGTCATGGTATTTGTCACAGCAACAGAGAAGCTGATTAGGACAAGCCAACTAGGGAGTGAACAGTGATTTCCTAAATTTAAGATAGGGCCATATAAAAAGAGGAACTTGCCTCCCTGGTCAAGAGAGGCCTCTCAGAAATGTTGGCTTTGAAATTGAGGTCTGAATGATTGGAACATTGCTATGAAAAACCTCAGAGGGAGGGATATTTGAGACAGAGGGGAGAGCCTATAAGAAGACCCTGGGTTAAAGTTAGCCAGCTACATAGAATCCCATAGAGCAGTGGTGATGACCAGAGATGAAGAGAATAAATGAGAGAGAAACATGAAAGCCCATCACACTCCTGCAGGAGGCAGCTAGGGATGTCAGTGGTTTGCACAAGATGGGTAGCAACAGAGTCAGGAGGTGAGATGGCCACATGGACTTTAGAAGGAAGCCAACAGGCCTCACCAGGAAGGAGGAGGATTTGGGATTTACACAAATGAGGATCATATTGGTCTCTTTCAACTGGTACACAACACAAACACATCTAATATGGCTATGTGAGTGAATATAGGAACACACAAACACTGAGGAAATTGTAGAGTCAGGCCAGAGTGGGAGGGAGCCTACAAAGGTGAGCTGATGTTTGTCCGGTCAGGAGGAATTGGAGGGATTAGCCTTACAGAACAAGAGAGAACTAATGCAGAGGAGAGAGAAAGCATACAGAAACCATCAGAACAGGATCACTGAAGAATGTCATCCACCCTAGGAAAACTGCAACTTGACTACATTCCAGACAGGCCAGGATGGAGAACATGCTCCTCACTCCCTGTTAAAGCCCAGCCCAGGGACAAATGGTGAGCGCCAAAGAAGGAATGAAAGGAAAAAAAGTAACATGTCCAGATACCTAAATTCTAGGCCACAGCCATAATGGTTCCTGCAGAGGGTAGAGGGCTGTCAGGAGCATTGCTTGAAGAAGGTTTAGGATCACACTGGAGACTTACATTGCCTCCCCCAAGTACAGTCTCCTCTTGATTTTATTTTTTTTAATGCATGGTGCCATGCTGTCTTTGGAAAAAAGCATTTGATCTAAAGGACATATTAGAAGAAAAACAGCCTTGTGCATCCTGAAGCAAACCCAAGGACAAAGGAGCCCCCAGTGCAAACCAGTGTGTTTACTGAACTCTTTCCATACTAAGGTCAGCCATGTGAAACATGAGAGTGGACCACCTAGGATGTCTAATAGAAAGCGCACTTGATAGACTACAAATTAAAGTCATAGAGATCAAGAAGGTGGAAAGGACAGGGACAAAGAAGAGTAGAGATAGGAAAAAAGGCATATACCTAGGAAGAAAGGGAATGGGGAGGGACGACAGAGCAAACCAGCCAGACATCATTTAGGAGAAAGGGTATGAACGCTGCTGTTTGTCAAAGAAAAGAGGTAGAGATGTTTTTGTTCTTTGTAGGTTAATATGTAAATGACATTCTGATTTATTAGCGGTCTCCAGCAGATGAGGTGATGATTAGCACATTTCCATATTTATAGAAAAGCAACACTAACTTTTTGGATTTATAGAAAATCAGCCCTTCACAAATAGCAAATTGTGCTATTATCGACATATGGTTTTCTATAAACAGAGCTGAGGTAATTATCCCGGGACAATTTGTTGGTGGGCTCCTTTTGAATATTAACCACTTTGGAAGCCCATTTCTGCCCTACATTATTTTAAAGAGGAGGGGGCACCAGATACCACAGGCAACTCATTAGTAATCCAACACTAAAGATAGGAGCCCAAACCACAAGAGAAGCACCACAGGTCCAAGGCTCTGAGGTCGGATTCTCTGCAGCCTTGGGCAAAGTAATTCACCTCCCCGATGAGCCTCAGTGTTCTTGTGTCTAACTTTGTCCAACACCATCCTCTAAGTGTTGTCCCAAAATTAAATGAGAATATAAGCTGTCATGCTAGCAATTTATTAAGTGCTCAATGATGTTGATTCTTTCCTCCCTCCCTTCCCTTTCTTTAAATGACTTGAAAAAGGACTCACTTGAGTAGATTATGAAGCTCTTTTTATAATGACCTTATGTTGCTTATTTTGTATTTTAATATGCCAGTACACATATATACATTCTTTATCTGGAAAAGGTTTCCCAAAGCAATGACCTAGTTTTGGGTGGGGTATTGCATCCCAGCAACAAAAAATGAAACAAAGACACACGTCCCAGTGTGTGTGACGCCCACTGCGCATGTGTCTCTGGATCTACTTACGGTCATCTTTCATTTTCTGTTTGTCAAGCACCAGAACGTATTCATAAATGCCACCCATGGTTCCAGAGGTGATGTAGTGGGTGCCGTAGTCATTGATGAACTTGGCATACATTCCGTAGTTGAACTGCTCCGGGAGCTCCATCAGTGACTGCAGCATTCCTTCATCCAGCACAATATTGTGCCTCCTCATCTTAAAATGTGCAGTCTGTACCTCTGTGGACACTCTCATGAAGCTGAATCTCTTCCAACAGCATCCAAATGAGGCAAAAGAACAACAAAAACATGTGAGGCGAACACAAAGGTCAGCCTTTAGTAGCTGAGGAAAACACAGTCATCAACACATGGAAGAAAATGTTCTTAGATTTGACAAGCACACATTGGATACCAAGGTACAAAAGACTTCTCTCATGTATTCCCCTCTGTTCTTTGCCCCGCTCAGGTCATGTTCACAGTAACTCCCACATGGGTTAGGTACCAAGGGGCAAATGTCTGCTAGATAGATGAGCATACAAAGCTTCTTCTCTACTTGAAAACATAAGTCTTCTTTTAAAAACCTTGTCTGTCGAATTTAGAGGGCCAGGCTGGTTTTCTTTAATCCAGCCATCCTATGTGTTTCCCTATATGTTCTAGGTAAACATGCAAAGATTGGGTGGGGGGTACAGAATGATAGGCATTCTAGTCTTCGAGGGTAGCTCTATTCCATTTGTGATGATGAGTCTGTGTGCAAAGGCATAATAAAAAACAAACATGATCACCACTGATCAGACACTTCCAATTACACAAGCAAATTAAGGTTCAATTACTACTGTACTTTTTAATGCAATTAACATACTACGTGTTCAGTGTAGATTATGGAATACTGCAAGATGCAGACTTTATGTTCCAATACCTTCTCATTATACTTGCTTAACTCTTTCATGAACGAAGATTTGTCGGACCAGGCTACATTTGCTGTCAGTGTTACAGGAACTTTTGCTGGGCCTATGCCAAAGGTTATGCCATTTGACTGTGACTTGTCCGTTTTTATTTTAGAAAAGAGCTCATTTGCATCATCATAGAGCTCTGAGGAGATTAAAGTATCTGCCAGGGCCTGGAAAGAGAAAACTAGATGTTAGCAAACTTTGTGTATGCTTCTCAGCTGATATGTGCCCTCAGAATCTTTGCTTCGTATGCTATCTGAAACCCCAGATTGGTGTGACTCCTGTCAGAAGCTAATCCATGCATCAGACTGACGCTTGCTAAAATAGAGAAAATACAGCAATGTTTCTTGGTGTCGAGTGGAATTTCTGAGATATTTATTTACACAGTACATATACACTTGCTTGTTCCTGCATGCAGATAATTATGTTAAAATGTTAATTATATTCAAAGCATAGCTTTTCTTGAAGGTGAAAGGTTGCTCATCTTTTATGAAGGATGGCTGCTTGCTTGCACTTTGGAGGGTCGCTGAAAGCCATGTCTGGGCATTGACCTGGGTGAAAAGGGGTCAAGAAGGCTTATAAGGATAATAATAATCCCAGCAAGTGGGATTTAGTAAAACCCACAAATGTTCAGCGATTTCTTTCCCTGCACTCTACAAGGTTGCATTTACTAGTTGACTTAAGCACGGCCATAGAAGTACACCTTTCAGAGCTTGTGACCCTAAAGGTACATGCTGCAATGGTGCCTTCATCAGTGAGTCGCTGAGAGTCTGTGATGTTCAGACAAATACATTAGCCTTAAAGACTTCAGAACCCTGTGACTATATCTAGACTATCCATTTTGCCTGGCACACAGACCCTAGATCTTCCTTGTAATTAGGAAAATGGCATTATCAGTGTTTTTCAGCATGACTTTTCAGAGCCTGATATCCAATACAAGTGACCGCAGAACTGGAGAAGCAAATGTCTTAAAAACAGACCCCACATGTTTGCCAGTGCTTCCTATCAATACTTTTCTCTTAAGCAGCTTAAGAGTGGGGAGGATGTGTCTAGATAATTGCTCATTCCATCTGCATTTGTAGAAGTGTGCAGGTCTAATGTACATGGGTCATATATATAGCATATATGTCCAATCTCCTAAGTGATGCATAATCTGGCCTTAGTTTGGACAGATCTGGTGAGAATCTTGTCTCTGCCAACTATTGCAGTACAGCTTTGGGACTGAGGCTGTATTCTTTTGTGTTTTCTTTCTAATATCTGAAAGGGACATTGACATGTGTACCTCATGTTACTGCTATGAAGATTAAGTGGCAGAACTTACATGGAAGATCTGGCCACACACAGAAAGCTTTCAGTATGAACACCTCCCTAGGTTGAAAGTAAGGAAATGAGTGGCCTTGAGCTAGCTCTGAATCTTACTATGAGCCTTGTGATGATGGTCTGATGACCATGAAACCACAGGGGGTTAAAAATGGGGAGTCACACAGACTACCAGCAGGTTGTAAGCCCCTTTGAAAAGAACATTTAAAAAAATCATATTAAGAAGAAAAGTATGAAAACAACAGCTCTAAGTCACTCTTGGTGAAGCGTGGGGAGTAGGGGTCAATCCTAATCCCACCTTTCAGATTGGAAGAGTGTCCCAGGGAGAAATGGTGCATGAGTTGCTCACTGTCTTTTGTAGTTAGAGTTTAACAGAGCCATGTCATGGAATAGGGATGGAGAAGGCGGCCCAGATCTGTTTCACTGCTTTGGGAATGGAGCCAAGATCGAGAAGTTGGTGACTGTGTTCAAGCAATAGCTACCATTAGCCTCAACACTGAGCACGTACGTGCAGCAGATATGAAGGAGCCTTCGTTCACCGGAAAGCCCTGTGGAAAATAAAAGCCTCCACAGAAAGCAATCTCCCTCCATCTCCATCAAACTTACGTCAAAGTGGTACTTAAGGAAGTTGTAGGGTTTCCGAAAATATTTCTCATCATCCCCATAGTAGAGGCGCTCACAGGTGGGGTCATACTGGAGCTTCCTCCAGTCACCATTGTACACAGTCTCACACTGACCGCCGTAATACTTGGCATCATATACACTCAGGGCTACCTCTTCAGTGAGGATATTGTACCTAAGTTGAAAAAACAGCATCTTGGAAAAATCTTTGCAAAGGGAAAGAAAATGTAACACGTCATCCTCTAGAATATGTTGTAGCTGGTAGGTTAAGAGCTGGTTTCACTGAGTGTGTTTGATGGAGCCCTGGGGTTCCTTCAAGTACCTTGAGGGCACAGAGGGAGAGTAGGCAATACTGAGCGACTGGGTGGACTAAGCCTGGGCCCCCAGAGAGCCTTTAACCAGAGCATCTTGGCCAGTGTCTTAAGGAGGCCTTTCTGATTAGCTGTTAAGTTAAGGGACAACATGAACAGTTATTAAGAATTCAAGCACAGAAGCCAGTTAAGGTAGTGTCAGCTGTGTGAGCTGAGGCAAATCATCCCATCTCTCTGCCTCACTATAGTCATTTGTTAAAAGCAGTTAGTAATAGTTACACCCTCCTAGGGTTAGATATACATTAGTACATGTAAAGGCATCATAGACAGGGTGGCATATATTATACTGAATAGATATTGTCATGGTTTGAATAAGAATGGCCCCATAGGCTCCTGTATTTGAAGGCTTGGTCCCCAGGTTGCTAAAATGTTTTGATTTTAATATTAAGAGATGTGACCTTGTTGGAGGAGGTATGTCACTGGGGTTGGGATTTGAGGTTTCAGAAGTCCATGCCTGCCATCCCCAGCTAGCTTTCTCTTCCTCCTGCTTGCAAGTGAGATGTAAGCTCTCAGCTACCACTCCAGCACCATGCCTGCCTGCCTGCTGCCATGCTCCCTGCCATGAGTGGTAGTGACTCTCACCCTCTGGAACCATAAGTCCCACATTAAACACTTTGTGTTATAAGTTGCCTTGGTCATGGTGTTTTAATCACTGCAATAGAAAAGTAACTTTGATAGACACCTCTATTGCTATTGTTAGTATTAGTTCAGAAAAAGGCTGTGATACTAGAAAGTGAATTTGAATAATCATATGTGTAAGGTTTAATCCTCAGAAAAATCCATTGTCTTTGAGGCAGCCTGGGATGAAAAATGTGCACAGTGTGAATATCAGGAAGACTCCTGGGTAATTTCCAGCTCTGCCACTTCCTGTAACTGTGACTTTGTCACCATACCATAGACTTTAGAGATGATTAAAAGTTCTAAGACTGGACATAAAAGTCTCTTATGCAACAAATAATAGAAGTATTGCTTCTTTCTGCCTCTCAAACTCTTATGTAGCCTTTGAGACTCAACTCAAAAGTTGCCTTCTCCATATGGCCTTCTCTGAATGCTCTCGTCACATGCCCCTGGCTTCCTGGCAGTCAGTACTTACCTTGGCATGGCACTCCAATGACTGTCTATGCACTCTGTGACGGGCACAATGGATGAAAGGGAACAAAAGGTAAATGGTGACTTTAACCTACCTCAACGAATAAATGGGTAATTACAGAGCACCTGACATAGCTTAGAAGTTCAATGTGTGCGCCTGTCCATCTCCACTTCCTTCCTCCACCTCCTCCTCACTAGAAGACGTGATGTAATAATAGCTATGATGAATTGAATATATACTGAACTAGACATTTAACACATATTAACTTTAGACCTCATGACAACTTTGCCAATGCAGAAACGGACGCTCAAAAAGATGAAATAATTCGCCTACAGTCACAATGGATGTTTTTTTTTTCCTTCAAGTTGTTTTTGACACTAAAGTCTAGGTTCTGTGCCCTTATCTCCACCCTCCAATTTTTATCTGCCTACTCACTGAGCGCGTTTCTGTCTGAAGTTTAAAAGCACAGCCTCTGAAACATACCAAACAAAAACTCAGAGCAACAGTGGGTCTCAAAAGTAACCATTAGACCTACTGTATTTGGGAAAGCCCCGGCGGAAGTGGAAAGGCGCAGTTAGAACTCTCCGCTATTAGAAATCTATGCATTTGTACGAAGAACCCACAGACAAGGATATTCATTGCAGCACTGTTTGTAAGAGCGGGGATGGGAATTGCGTTTTGGATGGGAACGGATCTCTAGTTTGAATACTTAGTCCCCAGATGAAGGTGCTGTTTTGAGAGGTTGTGAACCCTTCCATGTGCGGGCCTCACTAGGAGGAGTGTGTCTTGGGGCATAGGCTTTGAGGTAGGTAGCCCCCTTCTCTTGTTTCTGAATCTGTCAAGCGGTGAGCAAGCAGCCTCACTGCATTGCCACCACATCTGCAAGACACTCCCGTTGCCATGCCTCCCCCATGATGGGCTGCACCCTCAAGCCACAAGCCAAAATTCATGGCTCCTCCCCCTAAGTTGCTTCTTGAAGATAATTTGGTTGCAGATATTACAGGAAAAGTAGCTACCCCAATGAGAAGGGATCTAGTTGTCTTTCAGTGAGAGGTAGTCAGATAAAATTTCCTGTAATTACAAAAGAGTCAGCAAACATATTTTATAAAGGTTCAGATAGTAAATATGTTGGACCTTGCAGGATATAGGCTTTAACTGCTGCTCCTTAACTGCCATTTTAAGGTGAAAGTTGTGTTCTAATAAAACTTTATTTATAAAGACAACAGGATTTTGCCTTCAGACGATTGCTAATCCTTGTTACATGACACTGTGTTTCTTTTTTAAAATGAGATAGAGAATATGTGTTTAAAGAGGAAATCATCAAATGGCATTCAGTTTTAAAAGTGTGACAACAACAAAACAAGATCAAAATTTATGTCTTGCTTGTGGAAGAGAGAGAACATAAGGTTGGATGGGTACAAAGTTAGGGCATCTTGGATGATTTGGGGGAGGGAATAGAAACATGATCAAAGTATGTTGTATGGACAACATTTTTTAGCTAAAAAACAAAAGTGGGTAACAGATGTATATCATGATCATATTTATATAAGTACTACCTGCATTTTTAAGACAATCATAGAGGTTTATTTCCCAGATAGTATATGGTATTAACCTATTTTTAAACCTAACCTGGAAGTGCCTGAACCGTATTTTACAAGGTCGGCTCTAGGGAGGGAACAGACAGAGGACCATTCATTGGGTGAGGTGCCAGCATATAAGTAGAGCACATGAAGACTCAGGTTTGCCTCAAGTATATAGTCTACATTTAACAATAAATAAAAATTTGAAGCTGGGAAATGCTTAAATTAGGATTAAAATATCAAGAAAAGTTTCCAAGACCTTGAAAAGTACAGAATTATGTCAAAATATCAACTGCTTGGAGGCAATAGCACCATTTCACTGGTTTCTGTGTTCAGTGTGAGAGAGACACACTAGTCAGGAAGTGTGTCAGAACTGCTCCTGATCCAATCACGGGAGAGCAGGGTGGTTGTCTGCAATGTTTTTGTCAGTTAAAGAGGATTATTTTTCAGCTCTACACTTCAACATTCCATACTTCTACTCCATTCACCACAGCCACTTTCTAAGTCAACCAGAATCCCCTTTGATTGTGTTGTGGCCTAAATTTCTCTCCAAATGCTCATAGGTTGGTATTCTAAGCACCAGAATCTCAAAATGTGACGTCAGTTGGAGACAGACCCCTTAAAGAAGTGATTAAGCGAGGTTGGAAAGCTGGCTCAGTGGTTAAGAGCACCAGCTTCTCTTCCAGAGGACCTAGGTTCAATTCCCAGCACCCACATGGCAGCTCACAACAGTCTCTAACTCCAGTTTCAGGGGATCCAACACCCTCATACAGACATATATGCAGGCAAAACACCAACGCACATGAAGTAAAAATAAAGTTTAAAAAAACTTTAAAAAGGAAGTAATTAAGTAAAATAAAGGCACTATAATTAAGCCTTATCCCAGAGAATAAAGTTGAGACTCTATGAAAGCCCAGGAAGATGGCAGCCACCTGTGAACCCAGGAGGAAACCCTCAGAAGAAACCAGCCCTGCTGACATCTTATTCTCAGAGTCCAGTTTCTAGAGCCATGACCAAATACACTTGTTGTTTCAGCTCCCCAGTGTAGGGTGTTTGGTTACAGCCATCCGAGTGAAAAGATACAACTGGTTTGAAGAGCAGCACATTGCTTGGTGCTGCATGTGTGAGTCTTCATGCAGGTACAGGATCCAAACAGTCTGGTGAGGGGGCTGTGGTCTCAGGACAACTAAGCGTTATGAATGAGAGCTACCTGGCAGTTCTCAGTGTCCTTGGGTGGGCTGTGCCCTGACTGGGTCACTTGTGACAATTACTACCTCACACATTTCCTTCTCTGCCAAGTGGCGACTGCTCACATTGACATGCTTCAACGGAGCCTAGAGTCACCGAGAAGTGAGTACAGAACATCCTCTGACAGAACAAAGGATGTGGAGAGCGTGAGTCATAAGCAACTTCTGCCCTCAGGGAGCTGATATTCCAGGTAGAGGACAAGGCCAAAGGCAAAGACAGAATAGCAGGAAACTGGCTACATCAGACAATTGCCATGAGCTAGCCCTTGTGCTGGGACATGGGGAGGCTGAGATGACGAGGAGTTCTGTGCCTCAGCAGGTGGACACCCTAAGAGTTGTCTTCATCCCTGGTGGTTGCATATTGGGATAGCCAGATAGGATGCTCTGTGAACTTTAGGAGCGGCTAAGGCAATGCGGGCACAGCCAAGAGCTGGAGAGGGACACATTCTAGATTTCCTAGAAGTCTTGCTGAGCAGTCCTACTAATAGTATACATGGGTGCCTTAAAAATATCAGATTGGTATCTTAAACATCAAAACTCAATTTTTTCTCTAGTTCTATATGCAAAATCAAGGTTTTCCTTGAGGTTGGTTTCCAGTGAGAGCTTTTGGGGGGGCATACAGACAGCTCCCCTTTTCATATCCTCATGTAGATTCTTGTCTGTACAGTTGTGGAAATAGATTGCAGTATCTCTCCATCTGTTTCTATGGATGCCAGTCCTTTTGGATTAGGGCTCCACCTTTCTGATCTCATTCAACCTTAATTACTCCCTCAAATCCCTGCCTACAAATGCAATCGCTTTAGGTGCTTGGGGTTCTGACATAATTGGAGAGGCCACTGTTTGGTCTATAACACTAGACAAGAAGTCATCCAGGTCAAGATATAGACAAAGATACTGCAGAGAGAAGAAATAAAATTGATGAATGCTCAGAAGGACTGAATGTGAGGCATTCGGGGATTTGAGCCTGGGTGTAAGGTGTACAGTGAAGAGAAATGAGATTGAAGCTGACTTCAGCTCAACAGAGAAGCTCTAGTCTGAGAGGTAAATCAAACAATGACAAGGTGGAGGCTCAAGCTTCTGGCTCACCATGAAACCCATTTTCTTTGCACTATATCACACTGTTAGCTTGTCCAGAGTGCAGTGAGCAAGGCTGCTGGCGATGTCAGGACCGTCTGGGGAAAGCTGCCCTTGGGGACATCTAGGAAGGTTTCATGGAAGATAATAGCCTTGGAAATGAGGAGAGGGACAACAGTGAGGGGAGAAGGTCCCTCGGGTAGAAAAAGGACAGTGTGGGTGATGTCATATTACCAGGACCATGCAAGCTACTCTAGGAAACAAGAGCTACTTGTAGCTACAGGTACTCTGCTGTGGAATAATCCTTCTGTACGCTGTGAAAATGTGTTGCTCTCATTGTTAATAAAAAGCTGAGGCCGGGCAGTGGTGGCGCACGCCTTTAATCCCAGCACTCAGGAGGCAGAGGCAGGCGGATCTCTGTGAGTTTGAGGCCAGCCTGGACTACAGAGTGAGTTCCAGGAAAGGCGCAAAGCTACACAGAGAAACCCTGTCTTGAAAAATCAAAAAATAAAAAATAAAAAATAAATAAAAAGCTGATTGGCTAATAGCTAGGCAGGATTTGGGGAGCAGAGAGAATGCTAGGAAGAGAAAGGGGGAGTCTGAGGGGTCTCAAGCCAGACATGGAAGAAGCAACATGGAAAGTTCATAGATGAGGTAAACAAGCCTCAGGGCAGCACATAGATGAATAGAAATGGGTTAATTTAAGTTGTAAGAGCTGGCTGGAGACAAGCCTAAGCTATCAGCTGAGCATTTATAAATAATATTATGTTTTATGTGGTTTTTTGGGGAGCAGCTGGAGGGACAGAGAAATTCCAACTATGGTACCCTTGAGAGGAACCTTCAAAAACAGACTTATTCTGCCTCAAAACTACTGTCCACAATGAGGGAGGAATCATTTGGCACCCTAGAACAGCCACAGGTGGCCACTCACCCCAAAGCTGCCCTTTCTGATCCTGGGATTGGGTCATATTGATAGCAGTCATCCTCAGTGACCATGGTGTCCTCACAGTTGTCCTCATCGGAGCCATCGAGGCAGTCATTGTCTCCATTACATACCAGGTGGCGTTTCAGGCAGCGACCTAAGACGGACAAGGCTGAGGGTGCTTCCTAAACCATATTCCCCAACATCTGTCATCACAGGCTTCCCCACTTTTGTCCTCCAGTCTTTCCTGTTCTTTCTGTTTGCACCACCTCTTCCATCCTTGCTAGCTCTCTGGCTCTGTGCTGTGTCCCTTAGCTCAGGCTTACCCCTCTCTCCCTCTCAAATCCAACCTCCACCTCAAACCCACCACTCATCCCCTAAAATGCCAGCCTACCCATGCCACTTTCTTGCTCTGTATCTACCCAGGGTTCCTGTAGTGGTTTGAAAGAAAATGACCCCCTTAGGCTCACAGGGAGTGGCACTGTTAAGAGGTGTGGCCTTGCTGGAGTAGGTGTGTCTTTGTTGGAGGAAGCATGTCACTGGGGTGGGTTTTGAGGTCTCAGAAGCTCAAGCCATGCCTAGTGTGGCTCACTGTCTCTTCCTGTGGATCCAGATGTAGAACACTCAGCTTCTTCTCCAGCACCATGTCTGCCAGTGTGCCACCATGATGACAATGGACCTCTGAACTGTAAGCCAGCCCCAATTAAATGCTTTCCTTTGTAAGAGCTGCTGTGGTCATGGTGTCTCTTCACAGTGATAGAAACCCAACTAAGACAGTCCCCATCCTTCCAAATGTCAAATTCTGAACCCTCATTGCCCACCTTGTTCCTGCTTACCTTAGGGGTCCATTACCCAACCTGTCTCTTTCTAAAGCCCTCATGCTACAAAGATTCTGGGAAGAGTGTAAGTCCCTAAAGAAAATTTTCATGTTTCTTCACATGCCTTCTTCTGGAAGCTTCAACTGTATTTTCCAAACCTCAAGTCAAATGCTATTTTAAGGACTATCCTGAGTCCCCAAAGCTTATTTAGGTATCCCCTGCTAGAGAATTGCACACAACCCAAGACTATCCCATGAAACTATAATTGACCTCTTATAGGTTTCTCTTCCAGACAGATTAGGACAATTTTAATTTGTTTTTAATTTGCATATTAACAGCAGGTAGTACACTGCCTGGAACATAATATGTACCTAGTGTTTGTTAAATAAATGTTATCTATTAACTATGTGTTGCACTTTCTCAAAATTAATAAAAAAATATATGTACAGACAAATCAAAATTATATGGGCTGGCTCAGCAGTCAAGAATGTGTGCTGCTCTTGCATAGGACCTGCATTCAGTTCTGAGCACCCATACCAGGTCGAGGCTCATATTGAATAGGCTATAACTCCACCTCCAGAGGATCTGATGCCCTCTTCTGGCCTATATGGACACCTGCACTCACGCATGCACATACCACCCTTCTACACATGAATACACATAATTTTAAAAAAATAAAATATTTCTTTTAATTACATGGGTTACTAGCTTGACTTAAAATGCAGATTTCTGGACCCTTTCTCAAACCTCCAATAGTTAGGAGTCTCAACTTTAACCAACTTCCAAGTACTTACTTTGCACGCTGTGTTTGACAAGCACAGCTGTTGTTGTAGTGGGATGCTACTCACCTGTCTCTCCACACTGGAAATCCTGTCCACACTGTGCTTGCCTCAGACAAGGTGTGGGGCTGTTACAGCTGGTCTCCTCCCAAATATCACCACTGCAGATGGTTCCCCCAAACTTGCTTGGCTGCAAGAGGCTCCGGTGTCGGTACTAAATCGGATGGTGAACCAGACATAGTCTTGTCAATCAATCATCCCAGAGCTACGCAGGCAGGTCTCAGCTCAACATAAGGAGTAACTGTTTCATGATTGAAAGCTGCCTTCAGGGCTGTCTTAGAAGGGGACAAATGAGCATGCACCGTGGTGTTCAGACAGGTGGCACAGGCATCATCTGGAATTCTGAAGACAGATGTGAAGGATGACATGAAAGGCTGGGATGGATGTGTTCTGAAGGTCTTCTTACTTCTTAGGGAAGACCTCCGTTCCCATAGTCAACCAGCTACAAGTGTTTATCTTTCAAAGTCCATGGCTTCTGTCCCCTGGAAAGCCTTCCCTGACTCAATTGTGTACTCCGAAAACCTTCCTTCTTCCTTAGCACTTGTCAAATAAGGCAGCAACAAAGCATTGTCTATCCTGCCCACCATCTTTGTGAGAAAATCACAGGTGGAGATGGAGCAGTGAAGGAAGGACAGCCTTAGGTGGCTTCACGGATTCGGACTTGATCTGTGGTCAGGTACACTTCTAGAGGCCATCGCCACTTTGCCTTTGCAGTTTGGGGGCGTGTTTGTTTGTCTGTCTGTCTGTCTGTCTGTCTGTTTCTGGTCTTGCCATCTGCTCTTTATTTGGCATGCATCTCATAGTGTCTAAGAGGGATGGCCTCCCTCTTTCCCCAGTCACAAAGGAAGGTGAACACAAGCCAGGCCCTGATGACCAGAGCATCGTATCTGCCTGTTTGCAACAACTGCTTCAGAGATTGGTCTTGACTCAACATGAACCAATAATAATTATCTCTCATGATTCTGTTTTTGGAGGAAGTGACATTTCTGGAAATTATGGACATCCTGTAGCCATTTCTACATACCTACTATGTAGAAATGAAGAGATTTAAGAGCAGACATCATCTCAACCCCCGAGTCCAGCCATGACTACAGATGAGTAAATACATGTTGGTAAAAGGACAGGAAGAATTAAAACACACACCAACTTTGGGGCTCTAGAGTTTCATGAAAAAGACTTTCTGAAAAATGTACAAGGGTCAGGTACTGCTGTAGAAACAGGAGGCCAAAAACTAGGATATCAAGAGAAATGGGAGGTCTCATTGCCACCTTCTAGAAGTTTGGAGTTCAGTTGAGAGACGATATATAATGAATGATACAAAACACACTGCCTGGAAAGCATCCATGGAGTGATTGGCAATGAAACGTTTAGCCCTGTGCCTTCTGCTCTTGACCTTGGCTCAGCCAACAGTCCTTCCCCCAAGAATGTTAACAAGTCAAGAAGCAGTGATTTGAGCATCTGTGAGTTGCTTCTTGAATCTGTGAGTCCCTGATACTTTTGCCCTGATTGAAGTCTCAGTTCTGCCTTTCTCAATGGGCAACCTCTGACAGTGGACGATGGCGCCTGTCCCCTGCACTTGCCTGGGAAAGCCAGACTAGACGATGTGTTTATGTAAAGCATTACTACAGGGCCTGGGACATGGAAAGCCTTGATAAATGGTGAGAATTAGTGTCATCATTGCCCTTCCTCTTGTGTCTGTACTTGAACGATGCTGGAAGCCTTCAGGTTCATTTCTATCAGTGCCCTGTTTACTAAGTTGCTATCAAATAATGGGGACAGTGGGTTGTAGGAAGACGAGTGTCAGTACTCCCTGAGGGACTTCTCTGTGCTGTTGCCTGTGGCTTGTGCCATTAAAGCATAATTTTCTTTTCTATGTAGTAGATAATGTTTCTTTCCAGAAATGCACATCTTTGTTTGGGTGACTTTGAGAAGAGGAAACATATTAATAAATAAAACAAAGGTGTTCCTTTACTTAAATAATTAACAAGATTTAATATCTTAAGGATTTCTTCATAGACACATATATCTTTCTAAGTATTTAAGGAAGTAATTCAATTCTGATATAAACTGTAAGAGGTTCCCTGTGCAATCTGGTACCTAAACAAAAACACATGAGAAAAAGGCAAGTTTAAGATATTCAATAGGTTGAGTAATGGCCACCAAAAAGTGTAATTCCAAGTCTGTAAAAGGTTTTAATTTGCCCTTATTTGCAAAACAGTTTGCTGAAAATGTTAGCAGTTTTGAGATGTGACTATTTTGGGTTTGCTGAGAAGCCCCAAATACTTTCTTACAAAAAGGAGGTACAGGGAGATTGCAGGCAGACACACAGGGGAGAAGCCACAGAAGAAAAGGAAGCAATGTGTCTACAGAGACAGAAAGGAGAGATGCAGCCATGGGCCGAGGACTATGAGCAGCCACCAGCAGTGGGTGAAGCAAAGCACACATTCTCCCTTGGAGTCTCCAAAAGGGGGCAGGCACCACTCACACCTCTATAGCTTTCCCCAGGCCTCCAGGACCCCGAGGAGACAAATGTCTCTTGTGTAAAGCTTCTGTGTTTGTAGAAATAGGCTACTGTGTTTGTAGAATGTATTATTGTTGACTTGGGAGATTAATATATATCAAGATGAAGTCAGAATGCAGGAGCCAACTTTCAGTGGTGAGGTTTGAGGGTGCTTTATCATTTCTTTGAGCTGGGAAAGGCAGAATGCTAAATTTTAGAGCTGGAAGTTCAATAATTCAGGTCCAAATTGTGTTTCCACTACTTCTTAGCTCTGTGGGTTTTTTTTTTTTTTAACAACTCAACGACATTCACAGGGCACCTCAGCTTGTCAGGTGAGTCTAGAGGCAGAGAGAGCACCAATGGGCCCCACAGAAGCTCTGCTGAGAGAAGATGGGGCTCAGTTCAAAGCCATGGACGAGTCAGAGAGGGGGTATAGACCATGCTTATAAAAATCCAGGCTGTTTGTCAGACACTTGCTATGTGCCATGTGCCTTTGTCCATGTCACTCACTCAGTGCTCAGGAACTCCACCCTGTAGGCACTGTTCTACTGCTGCAGTGAGGTGCAGAACAGATCGAGAGAAATAAGCCCCAAGTAACAGAGCAGGTAAGAGGCAGCATCATACGCAAACAGTAGGACTGCAGGGTAAACACTTGAACTTGACAGTATTACCCTGACACAATGGATTCAGCCAGTAGTGTCTGAGGCCAAAAGGCTGGAGATGATGTAGCCCACCAGGATATATCCCATACAAAGGCAGGCTTTGCCTGAAGGAATTCGTAAACAATATACAACACGGTACATGTTAGACTGCTTGCTGTCAACCTCAGCCGGTGCTTCTGAGTAAATGAGATTTTATGCTTATCCTTTCATACGAGACTGGATTTAGGGACTACCTTGAATCATTCAAAAGTGTCTAAATGGGCGCCATGGACATACCTATGTGTTGGATGTGCTGGGTTTTTCAGCTATGGGAATACGCTTTGTGGCACTGCTGAGCATCTATCAGGCCCAGGGGGCAGCTCAGAGTTTTGTTGCTGAGCTGCCTGTGGGCAACTTGGCTCTTTATTACTATGCCATCGAGCAGTCCTTCCAGATTACCTTCATTAGAGGGCAAAACGTTGGCCAGGACCCAGAGAATCAAAGGACCTTCAGTGTGCTGTGTCCTGGTGGCTATTTTCCTGTGTCATAACACAGATGCTTTCAGCAGCCTTGCCCCATGATGCCTTATAAACAAAATCAGGAGAGGCAGACCCAAGCCTCACCACCCAGGTACTGGAGGTTTCCAAATGCCTAAGATGCATCCAGTTTCTCTCTGGAGCCCTAGATTCCTAGTCCCAGCTGCTTATTTCCATTGGTACCTAAAATGCACAAATCAGAGATGCAATACCCCGAGATGCTCCTCGATGGCTTACCTTTTTGTCCTGACATGGAAAACAATCTGTCCATTCTGACCAGTCACTCAACTGACAATCAACTGCTTCAGGGGCTGCAGCTCGAGGAACTCGCCTGAAAGGAACGAAGACCCCTGTATCAATTTTGAGATTCCAAACTAAAGCAAACGAGAACTGTGTGTACACTTTCCTGCTAAAGTATGCTTTGTAAGAAATTAAGAATGAGTATTTATCCTGCTCCTATTAAAGGCTAATGTAGTACTGGAGGGCTTAAATAAACTACCGAGGTAGGCAGTTTACAAGGATAGGTTAGCCCGGCGTGACTGGGCCTGAACACACCCCTTTCTCAGCAAAGCCGTTGGTCACTCTGCCCTAGCAATTCCCCCTTTTTGTGGTTAGTTTGTGTTCAGACACATCCCGGTACTAGAAATGAGCCAAACTGGTTTTAGTTGCAGACACGGTCAGGCAAACTATCTTCTCAGAATGAATTTTTAGGGTATTATGCATGATGGGGTGTGCATGATTACAATTACAGGATGCAAAACCCATGTCTGCCCAGAAAGTCCAAATGTCTACCTGTCAATCAACAGTTATGAGAACAGAGACCACCAAACCCTGCCTCTAGCACACTGCCCTTCTGGACTCATAAAAGGAAGCCATGAGACCTAACGGGGCTCTTGAGCAATCACGCCAAACCTGCTGCTCCCAAAAAGGGTACCCTGCACTGTGAGTACAAATAACACCCCTGGCTACATTGCTACTTGTATGTATTTCAATTCTTCAAACAAGACACCGAGAACCTGAGACACAGCCCAGTCGAGACAGCAAGCGCCATCAACACTGTCCCTTTACATCTTTATCAGTGTCAGATAGCTCAAATGATGACCATTTTAGAGATATGAGTCCTCCAGTGACTGCCTTTTTTTTTCATGAGCCAAAGAAGCAGAAACTTCTGTGGTTAGACATGATTGAGGTCAAACTCTGGCTTCAAAGACTTAAGTAAATTACTTAACATCTCAAAGCTGTTGTCTCATTGGTAAAAACCATGTTAAAAATAGCATTATCTAACATAGTTACTGAAAGCACATAAAAATACTCATTGAATGTTTGCTAACAGTTGTCTTTAAGTGTGGTATGCTGGGATATTACCTAGACCATATTATTTAGTCTTTATAACCATCCTAGGAGGTAAATATAATGTCTCTTTTATTTCACTAGAGATAGAGCCTGTGCTTAGACCCTGGGGGTCTATATACCACATTTGGAGAAACTGATCCTCAAAAGATGTATGAAAAATAAAATAACACTAACCCAAGCATCCTGTCAAAGAAAATGTTAGTGTCCTGCTCGAAAATTTCTTTCCTACTCACAAACTCTCTTCCATTTCTCTTTTGACCTTTGCTCTGAGACTCATCCCTATAAAGAGCTACCCAACACTGGCTCCTGTCACATGTCTTTTCTCTCCTCTCTCAGAGCCATGGCTTTCCTCCACGGTCACATTCTGAACCCCATAGCCTCCAGCAGAGGTATTCCTCTGAGCGATCCGTTCATACCTGTTCTGAGCCCACTGCCCTGCCCAGCTATAGCTTAGAGTGCAATGATTTCCAAGAGGCTTTTTTAAACCTTACTAGGACTTGCATTATCGACACCAAAACTTCCTCCTATCAGTAGGACCCCTGTTATCTTCACTCTTCTTTATATGCAGATTTTATTCCATGGAGGTCACTCTGAACTCGTACCTAGGTATGTTTCCCCCATCACACCCACCCATAGAACCCAGTTGCTGTCCACCTGCTCAGCTCCAAGCTGTCTTTCAGAATCATCACAGCTCCCAGTTCTGGAAGGAGGAGTTTCCTAACAGCCATACAATTTTGCTGATTTCTTACATATCTTCTCAAGACTTTTTTTAAATTTCAAACTATCTATCTATCTATCTATCTATCTATCTATCTATCTATCTATCTATCTATTTGTTCTTCTTTCATACAATACATCCCAACCATAGCTTCCCTCCCTCTCTTCCCTTCTCCCATCTTCTCCTCCCCTCCTCTGGCATAACAAGATGTGATAAGACTTAGTACAAACCTTCATATCAAGGTTAGACTAGGCAACACAGTAGGAGGAAATAGGTCCCAAGAGCAGGCAAAAGAGCCAGAGACACAACCATTCTCATTATTAGAAGTCCAGTAAACACCCCAAGCTAAAGAAACACAGCTTTATGCAGAGGATCTGGTGCAGACCCATGCAGACCCATGCAGACTCTGTGGTTGCTGCTTAGGTCTCTGTGAGGCCCTATGAACCCTGTTGATTGTTCAATTAGTTGATTCTGTGGACCTTGTTCTCTTGCTGTCCTCGACCCCTCTGACTCTTACAATCCTACAACTCTTCTTCAGAGTCCCTGACCTCCTGTGTTTCTGTATCTGCTCCCATCAGCTACTGGAGGAAGCTCGCTGATGATGATTGAGTTAGGCATCAATGTATGAATATAGCAGAAAATCATTAGGAATCATTTCATTGACTTTTTTTTTAGTCAATCATGATTGGTTCTACCCTCGGTCTCTGAGCCATCCTGCTTCTGAATCCTAGCCATCTAGGCGGTGTCAAGCCTGGGCTCCTTCTCATGGTGTGAGCCATAGGTTAGACCAGTCATTGGTTAGGCACTCCCGCAAACTCTGAGCCACTAATGCCCCAGTGCATCTTGTTGGCAGGGCAGTTTGTGAGTGATAGATTTTGTAGATGGGTTGGTGTCCCAGTCTCACCACTGAGAGAGATGGCTTGGGCTGGAGAGATCGCTTAGCCGCCAAGGCTAGGCTCACAACCAAAAATATAAGACTTTGATTGAATTTATCTATATAATCCTTCCCTTTCAAGGGATGTTTGCAAACTTTAGGCACTGCTGGCCATTGAACCCAGCTCATGACAGAGCATACCGTTCTGAACTAGGGAACAGGGCAGGAGGTATGTAGGCATTACTTAGCCCCTCTCTCAGCCCTCAGCTCTCTAGCATCCTCAGAGCCCATTCTCCCTAATGTTGAATTAGCATGCTTGCAGTATTGATAAAATTCCTGTCTCCACCAGAGTCCAAACCCTTGGAGTTCAGGCCCTGTCTCTATTGCTACTGAATCCCACCATCGGTCATGAGTTAGACCTGTGGAAGATATTCAGAAACTACTACACTGGGGAAAAAAGGAGGAAGAGGAGAAGGAAGAAGAGAGGGAAGAGGGAGATGAGGTAAAGAAGGGGCAGGGAAGAGAAGGAAAGAAAAATAAAGCCAATTTCTGGAAAATAGTGACATTTTTAAGAGATTTGTTTGAACCGGATTCCTAGTTAGAACTAAATTAAATAATCTTGACATCTAGAAATGCTGAGAGCTCCAAGTTTGAGCCACAGGTCTTTTGTTTCTGATATACTAGCCTAAAATAAAAGAATGTTTTGGAGCAACACTGTGGGAGCCCGTTCTGGGGTTCCTCGTGGCTTTACCCAGCAGGTCCGAATAGAGGATGATCAGGACCACGGGCCTGAGTGCAGGTGTCTGAGATGGTCTGCACTTGGCTGTGCTGGGGGAGGAGGTCTTTCGCTCCACCCCTTGGCGTCTCTATAAAAACCCTGGACCAGAGACAGTCGGGGCCCGTTGGAATAGGTTCCAGGCCCTCTCGAGGCTATCCTTTATTTTCTATCTGTTTATCTCCGCAAGATGCTCCGCTATAAATCCTTCTATCTAATATTTCCTGCTGCTCGCACTCAAGAAAACTCTGGGAAGCTGTGGGGGTGGTGGGTAAACGTCCCACACAACACGGAGAGAATTTACAAGCCAGAGATTTGGGGATTGAAGAGGGCTTGCATTAGAAGTGCACCTCACTGCGGAACTGCCAGGATAATGTCATTGGAAGTCCACAGCCTGTGCTGTGATGTCACAATGGAGAGACAGAGCAAAGCCAGGCAGCCGGCAGCAGAAACCCAGACAGCAGACCTACACCGCTGCAGCTTCCCAAGCTCATGACATGATGTCTAGACGGAGGCACATGGGGACGCTATCACAGAGGCCAGACACAAAAGGGGCACCAGGACGGCCATTAAATCAGCTCCGGCCAACATGACCAATAGTCTCTCATCATTTTAATGAATTTTTAAATGTAGTTCATTTTTGATGATTATACAAGTAATGCATTCACATTAAAGAAAGCATAGCAATGATTATAAAAAAATTATGTCAAATCTTACCACCATTAATATTTTATTATATTTCTTTCCATTCTATTTTCATAATATAGTTGAGGGCATACTGAGTATCATGTTGTATAACTTGATTTTTTTCCACTTAATACAGAAGAGATATAAACTATTTATGTTGACTATGTATTGCTTCACTATCTATAATAAGTAGATATTTGAGCCCCAAGATTTTCCTGGATTTTAGGTTCTTTGCTTGCAATATGTCCTGTAAAATGGAGCGGATGATTTTAAAGCTTGTGACACACATTGCCAAATAACTTTCCCAGGGATTTGTGTCCATTCTTAAATGACGTAATGCTTGTGATTTGATGTGGTTTATGCTTCAAAGTTTTCCTATAGCGGAGGCTGAGTCTCCAGCAATGCAGTGTTGAGATGATAAAATCTATACGAGGTAGGATCTACTATAAAGTATTACATCATGGGACACCATCCTTAGGAAGGGATTAATGTTGGTCTCTCTGTGGCTGGTCCTGTGAAAGTGGGTTGCTATACAAGGAGCAACCTAGCCATTCATTCTCCAGCCTCTTGCTTTCTGCTTCACTACATGTTCTCGTCTACAATATGTTTCTCCCATGATGCCATCTGCCATGTTGTGACTGAGCCAGAGGCCATCACCAAGAGCCAAGAGATGCCAGCAGTATACTCTTATGCTTCCAAAACTACAAGTGAAATGAAGCTCTTCATTAAGTGCCCAGCCACAAGTATTTGGCTACAGCAGTGCAAAAATGAATCAGTGACACTTAAGGAGGTACTAATAATTCTGTGGCTTATGAAATCTTGGCAAATAATTTTAAAGTATCTCCCAGCTAGCAATAACCTACTCAATCAGTAAGAAACTAATCTGGACTACCAGAACCTGAGAGCATGTGAGTCTAGTCAGGTGTTCACTTCTAACTCAATTGATATTATTAGCAAGTTACTCTGTATGACTTCATTTTCTTCATCTATTGAAATGGTATACATTCTGTAGTATGGCTGCATATTTCTTCAAAGTCTGATCTCTAGTATATCAGTTTTTAAACTGTGTATCCAGGTGAGGGTTAGGGAGAAGACAAGTTCCACAGTCAAGTTCATTTGAATAAATTGTCTACAATGTGCCATCTACGTACATTTAAAATGCCTGATAGTGTTAGGGGCTCTGCATCTTACTTTGCTCACACTGTTATTTCCCCACTTACTTTAAACTCAAACCATGCTGTTCCACAAACATCTGTAAGGCTATTGAGCACAGTTGAAGAAATATTGAGCTAACAGGAGTTTAGAGTCCATCAGCTGCACATCTGAACCCAGATTCTGCTGCTCACAACTGAAAACAGATAACAGCTTGTAATACTCTGGAGTGAGATCATGCATGAGACCCTAAGCAGCAGCCTAGGACACATACCAGTTTTTCCTAATACTTTCAATTTAGCCATGTACAAACCTCTCCATCTTCTTCAGAAACATGCCCTGTACAGGGCCGTGGACCACTGAGATACTGTGTGTGTGTGTGTGTGTGTGTGTGTGTGTGTGTGTGTGTGTGTGTGTGTGTGTTTGATATATGTGAACGAGCATATAGGCCAGAGGTCATTATTAGATGTCTTGCTGGATTGCTCTACACCTCATTTATTAATTCAAGGTCTCTCCCTGAACCCAAAGCTCACTGATTGGCTAGACTGGCTGTCCAGCCAGCCTCGGGGATCTGCTTGTTTCTACCTTCCCAGCACTGGGATTACTGCCACATTCTGCTGTGCTGGTCTTCTACCTGAGTGTTGGGAACCCGAACTCATATCATCCTGCCCTGTGGCAGGCCCTTTACCGACTGAAACATCTCCCCGGCCCTTACTGACTTCTTAACTCAGGGTGGCATGTTAGACAAAGGATTTAAAATCTAGTTGAATAAGCAACCTGAGAGTCAAATGCTTGACCCCAGAATGTGGCCACCTCAGCAACTTAGAAAGCCAAGTCATTAATTAGCTATTTACTGATCCTAAGCCAGTAGGTCCGAAAGCCTGCCTGGTTATTACAAGGCAGGTATCCTAATACACAGGTTCAGCTTATAGTCAAAGCTGATTGTCACTAATGATATAATCTTGAACTAATCCATTCAATTACATAGGAATTATATCATGAGATGAAGGTATTTTAAACTTGGCTTTGAAAGTGTTCCATCTTCAGCACCCTACACATTGCTAAGCCCACTGAAGCGTTTTCCGACTTCATCTGACTCACTCTGTGTTGGCCATGGCTTCCCCTGGAAGCCCCCTCCCGCTGACCTCCTCCATACAACCTCTACTTGCTCTCTTACTCAATGGCCAGTACCTTGGGCTTCTCGAAGAACTGGAATTCTTCAGGACACCTCTTTGTCTTTCCTTTCCCTTCTTGCTTTTCTTCTTCTCAAGGAGCTGAGATTCGTTCCCCCAGCATCATATACCATCCATGCCAATGCTTTCTAAGTTTAGCTCACCACCCTGGACTGCACTGCTGCCCTGCTGCTCCCCCCTCCCAGGTTCCCCAGCTTCACATCCCCACTCCCCACCGCAGCACAGAAAACATAATGGTTCTAAGTTGAACCTCTTAGTTTTGACTTTCAACCAATTCCTTTCTCAATTGAACCCCATCGTTAGTGCGACCACCAACACATACAAGTTCTCACACTGAATTCCTGGTAGTGGTCCTTATTTTCCTTCTTTCTCTCACCCTTGGAAATGTCTGTCAATTTGCCATTAAAACATATCTCAGATTTCTTCTTTTTCTCCCACCTCAGTACCAACCATGCTAATTTAAGACCCCATAACATCACCACATCCTTTGATGGTCTCTTCTGGGAAAGGTTTTCTCTTTCTTTCTTTTTTTCTTATTTCTGTATAATGAACACGATGGTTTTTTTAAAATGAGAAATCATGCAATGTTTCTCTTTTATAAGTCCCTCTTGAGTTTTCTTTCTTTTTTTTTTACTAGACATAAACTAAACTCCAAACCCTCCTTACAACGGTGTCCATGACTCCCTGAGATACAGCCCCTTTTCACCATTTTGACATGCATTCATGCACACTTTTTTTTATGCATTCCTGCCAACCTCTTTCAGTTGCCATACATCACAAACTACTTCCCACAACAGGAGCATAGCACCTGCTCATCTCCCCACATTGTCCTCTTGACACAGCTTCTCCCAACCTTCGTGTCTCAGCATAGATGCTTCCTCTACAGAGATTTTCACCCAACCAATTTCTCTCTCTCTCTCTCTCTCTCTCTCTCTCTCTCTCTCTCTCTCTCTCTCTCTCTTGTCACCCAACCAATTTCTCTCTCTCTCTCTCTCTCTCTCTCTCTCTCTCTCTCTCTCTTGTCACCCAACCAATTTCTCTCTCTCTCTCTCTCTCTCTCTCTCTCTCTCTCTCTCTCTCTCTCTTGTCACCCAACCAATTTCTCTCTCTCTCTCTCTCTCTCTCTCTCTCTCTCTCTCTCTCTCCCTCTCTCTCAAAACACCTTCTGTTTGAGTCCTTCATAGTATTGTTAACAATTTTAAATGAAAATTTGTGTTTATATGTTTACTGTCTAAGCCTGTCTTAGTTACTTTTCTTTGGCTGTTCTATGGCACCATGATCAAGACAACTTATAGAAGAAAGTGTTTATTTGGCTTAGAGTTTCAGTGGGTGAGCCATGACCATAAAGGCATGGAGCATGGCAGGAGGCAGGCAGGTACAGTGCTGGAGCAGTAGCTTAGTGCTTACATCCTGATCACAGGCATGAAGCAGAGATAAAGAAAGCTAAATGAGAATGGTGTGGGCTTCCCAAATCTCAAAGCCTGCCCCCAATGACACACCTCCTCCAACAAGGCCATGCCTCCTAACACTTCCTAAACAGTTCTACCAATGGGGGACCAAGTATTCAAATGCATGAGTCCATGGGGGACAAGTTTCATTCAAACCACCACAGCCTGTAAGTTACAGGAGGATCGGGATATAATTTGCTTATTTTACTACCCAGTAACTACTATACCTAGAATATTCACTTATTAAATAAACAACAAATGAATGATACCAAAATGTATCTGCAAGCCATATAGCATTCCACACACACTTACAGTTCCAAGAGTGTAAACAGGCTTTCCTCCATAATTCATACCCAGTGTCATTTGATGCATAGCTTATAGTTGGTTACTCTGAATATCAATCTCTATATTACTATGACTTACTTTCGAGTCACAGCCACCCAATTGTGGATGTTAATTAGAAGACCGTGTTGCCTGTGTGCATATTAATTCCAGTCGTCTTGATGACTGCTGAGAACATTCACATGGCTCTGGCCCAGACACTTGGGCAAACACACTTTGATGCCCATAAAGGCAATCAAATAAAAAGAAGGAACATGATTGACACTTCCTTGGCATCCACTACGTATGGGGGCTATTGGAGAAGTGACGATTCCTCTGGATGCTTGGGTGCTGTTTATGTTTGCTCCAGGATTGAGGTCTTTATTTACATTTCTTCAGTCTCCCTAATGAATTCTGGTTTTTGTTTTGTTTTGTTTTTTTGTTTTTTCGAGACAGGGTTTCTCTGTGTAGCTTTGCGCCTTTCCTGGAGCTCACTTGGTAGCCCAGGCTGGCCTCGAACTCACAGAGATCCGCCTGCCTCTGCCTCCCGAGTGCTGGGATTAAAGGCGTGCGCCACCACGCCCGGCGAATTCTGGTTTTTATCAGTAGAAATGATAGGGTGAAAATCTTTGAGTTATCTTAACTCCAAATTCAGCCTATGGCTTGTTTATCAAAGCAGGAGCTTGTTTTTGAAGAGGTAATTTGTTTTGTTTTCTTGGTGTGAGTGACTGGCAATGGATCTGGTGAAAATGTTGGTCCAGAGGCTGGAAGATGGCCTGTGCCACCACACATCTCAGGGGGATGCACCACATTGCCCCCTTCTTCCCCAGTCTTCAGTTCAAAGAATTATAAAAAAAGCAACTTAAGAAGAATGCAGTGATGATTAAATTCAATGTTCATGAAATGTCAGATAAGAAATCTTGTTACCAACCTCTTTCCCCCTCTCTCTCTCTGGCACTCAGTTTTTCTCTGTAATGTGAGTCGATTAAATTAGATGTTAAGTCCTGTGTAATGCCACCATTTTCAGAATAAGAACAAAAGAGCTCATTGATAAAAATGCACTCTAATAATTGTCCAAGAAGGTTATACAGATGAAATAACAGTATTAGAAGTGATATAACATCATTTGAACATAGGATGTGGTAAGTTAATATTATACATTATAAATCTTATACAAGTACAACAAAAATAAAGTAAAATACTCTATCCATTTAATATTATAAGATACTAAATTTAAAAGATGATCTAAGAAAGAGTGAAATATAGAAACAAGATATAGGACAAATAGGAAATAGTAAGATGATGAACTCAAAGACATCCTCCACCAATAATTACATTCAATATAAATGGTCTAATTACTTTGACTAAAAGGCACAGAGATTGAGTCTGGAGTGGTAGCTCAGTTGAAGAATGCCTGTCTTGTATATACAATGCCCTGAGTTCAATACTCAGCACCACTAAAATAAAAAGATGATGATGATACTAATAATGGATAATCAGCTGAGTCTTTTAAAAAGACAGAGAGAATACTTAGACTATGTCTACATGATAATACATTTAAAAAAATATGGTCATATATAGTAAAACAAAACATTAGATAACCATTTGCCATGAAAATGCAAGCAACAAGCAAACAAGAATGACTACATTACTATTAAACAAAATGTGCTGCAAATGAAAAATAATCATCTAAGCTAATGAAAGTATCTCAATGATGAAAGGACTGTTCATCAAGAAGACAGTCCTGTGTGATGGCTCATCTTCCTTGTCTGTCTTCCTGGGTTCAGGATCACTGAGGAGATTGCTGAAGCTCACCCTCTGGGTGCATCTATGAAGACCTTTCCAGGAAAACATAACTGAAGAGAAAAGGCCTGCCCTGAATGTGTGTGGAACCATCCTATGGGCTGAGGGCCCTGACAGAATCAGTGGTATAAAAGAAAGAAGCCAACCAAGAGCAAACATCCCCTTCTCTCAGCATCCTCTCTGTTGTGGAATAAACCGTTCTACCCTCCTCCATCATACTGCCCCTGCTGTGATGTACAAAACCTTCTGAAATTGTTGAGCAAAATACAACATTCTTCCCTGGAGTTATCATTGCCCCCTCAGCCATTTTGCATAGTGATGCTAAAAGGTAAGCAAAATACAACATTCTTCCCTGGAGTTATCATTGCCCCCTCAGCCATTTTGCATAGTGATGCTAAAAGGTAAGTAATCCATCTAATCCAGTCAGTCTCTCTCTTTCTGGTGTGTGTGTGTGTGTGTGTGTGTGTGTGTGTGTGTGTGTGTGTTTAATAACACAGCTTCAAAAGATACACAGTATATATTGATAGAACTGAAAGAGAGATAGAGAAACCCACTATCTCTATCTAGATGGACACTGTCCCCCTCTCTAGGTAAGTGGTAGAACAAAGAGATGAAAATTCAAGCCACAGGTTGCCCAACTTGATTTATTTGCAAGTATGTATACTGAACAACATGGAATATCCACTAATGTTACATTCTTAGCCATTAAAGAAATCTCAATAAATTGAAAGAACTTCAAATTTTAAAAAAGTTTCATAACTAACACATACCAAAAAAATCTTACTTGAATAAAACATGTTACTAGAGAATCACTGATTTTGCTGCTAATTGTAACTTCCTTCCATGGTTTTAAGATTTTATATTTATACAACCCCTATTTTTTTTTCATGAGCTTACAAAGTAAACGTGCACCATTAAACACACACACACACACACACACACATACACACACACACACACACACACACACACACACACACACACACATCTTCCACGATGGGGCTCTCGTGGAATTTTATTTTGGGGGAAAAAAACGAGCACTGTTGCTAAAAATCCAACAAAAAGTTGAAGTCTCTAATTGATCTGGATAAATCTGGAAGACTCATGCCAATTGGCACATTATAAATTTCTTCTTTCTGATTGCTGTCAACCATCCAAACAAATGGAAAAACCAACAATAACAATCCTTCGCTTGCTATCACTGGGAGCAGCTCCTAGTGAATGCTCGCTAAGTGGGAGGCAGTGTCCCATTGTTCTAGGTACTTTCAGCCATTTAATTCCTGCCCTTATTTTCCTCCCATCTTACAAGTGAGTCAAATGAACCCCTGAACGGTTATGTAATTTGCTTAAGATCAAATAACTATTAATAGTCAATGCCGGCACCGGGATTGGAACTCAGGGGAATGATTTTGTCATGTAACTTTCTATTTTCAAAACCAACGTCAGAAGCACAGGCAGTGAACACAAGAGCACCGTGATTTCTCCCTTAGCACTTTGTAAGGCGTTGAATTGAATCTCTTCTGCCTGGACTTGAAGTTTGCCTCTCCGCTGATCTGTCTTGTTTGATAAGTTCATCAAACATCAGGACTCTGTTCATTTTCAGAAAGGATTACCATGATAAGCTTTTATAATTGAGAGCATCTCAGCTGAGATTTTCTTCACCACCGACCTCTTGCCTATGTCTTCTAATTATTAGCGATGAATTTTATGATGTTTCAAGAGTGTATTTGTTTTAAATACAAGTTACAGATTATCTGCCTATAAAACGTGTTTCCCCTTCTGAACTGTTACTTAAAGGGAATCTCTCTTACTCTAGCATTTAAACAATAATGATTCAAAATTGAGTCAACTAATAAGAACTTGAATGCAATAACTCTGTTTAAAACCTCCCATGTTTGAGAGACAGAGCATGCTTAAAAGCTGTCCCAAAAGTGAGATTAAGGTGCTGTTTAAGAACCACAAAATATTCAATGGTGAGGTATAAACAAGTGAAACCAGGTTGGAAATCTCAGGTAAGTAGAATCAGCAAAATACAACACACATGGGAAGATATTACCTCTGCTGTCCCCCCAGAGCAAAGGGTTAGACTGACGTGGCTGAGTCTCTTGGTAGCTCATTGTTTTCCTCCACAAAAATAGTTACATATGTGATATAAATATATCCTCCCAACTAGTGTAAGATAGGATGGATTTTTACCACTTTCTTATAGACATAATGAAGTAGAGTTAACTGCTTCACACTGCTTGAGACAAATACTATTTATTAAATGTCTACTGTATGCAGAGGAAACTTTAAATTCAGGATTTTATTACATCCGTGCTAGCTGTTAGAGAAGAGGTATTATAAGTCTCAGTCTACAGATAGGAAGACTGAGAATCAGAGAGATTGAATGATTTAGTCTGGATTACCCCACTGCTGCATATTAAGAACAGCCATTCATAGCTGGACTGATCAGATTATAACTAACTGGCTTTTTTCCCATTCTAAATCCTTTACTGGATTAGTAACAGTATGAAGAGAGGTTCTATTCCATGCCAACACAGCCCACTGCCAACATCGCAGTGTCCTTGTCCCCCCAGCAGAGGATCCCACTTTTGCAGGGACCTGAAGCCTACTTACTGGTTCACCTTCTCTTGTGCAGTCACACTGGGGTGCCATGCCATCAAAAACAAGCCAAAGAAAGCAACTGCAAACATCTCCTCCAGAAGTCACCATCTAGCATCTACGTAAAAGAAGAAAACGGCCTGCTTTAGAAGTTGTAGGTATCTTCAGGCTGGAACCCCAAACATCTTCCAGATGTTTAAAATGGTCAGAAGTTCATCAGTTCCCAGTCAATGTGATTAACTAGTAACCAAGGTATTGATTAGCTAAATACCTTTAAAATGGCCCCGAGCCCTTTAGCCCTTTTTGGAAAATACCCACGTGGCTAAGAGAAGGTGATATTTAACTAAAATTGGTTCAGTAAAGAGTTTTCTTTCCAGAGAGAGACAAAATGCAAAACCAAGATACAGTTATAAGAACCGCAGTGTTTTCAAGTGGCTCTTGGAGCTTCTGAGGTCAGATGAGTCTGTTGTTCAAGACAGCAGCAAGGCTCAAGGCTCATCTGGCACATCGGCTCAGATGCAACCACCCAGGAGAGTGCAGGAATGTTAACAGTTTCATAGAGGTTCTGCTATCCATTGCCAAACATCTGGAGCCTGAGAATGCATGCGATTCACTGAACTTTCTCCTTTTTTTTTTTTTTTTTTTTTGAGACAGGGTTTCTCTGTGTAGCTTTGTGCCTTTCCTGGAACTCACTCTGTAGCCCAGGCTGGCCTCAAACTCACAGAGATCTGCCTGGCTCTGCCTCCTGAGTGCTGGGATTAAAGATGTGTGCCACCACCACCCAGCTACTTTTGATACAAACACTGAAGATCATTAAGATCCAGCCTATTTATGTCTCAAGGGGACCAGATGTCTTAAATACACATCTTTAGAAACTCTCTCTGGAATTATAATGCCAATCACAGCCAACACACCTGCACTAAAGATGCCATACCTGGATATACTCTCCCACTCTTCTAGACATAAATTAAATCAAGTAAATGGAGATGGACAGAAGATAAATGAGCAAATAGTCAAAAGCCATTAAATACTACTATATGACAGGCACTTCATATGTCTCGTTGTATTTAATCTTCGATCAAAAAGTTTGCCACACGAAAAGGACTAAGTCCATACTGCCACTGAAGGAATGGGGAGCTCAGGTCAGTTAACTAACTCCCTCAGGGATGTACAGTTGTCTTGCTATGCTTGGAGAGGTATCAGTTTCTCTTAGTAGGATTAACCAGTTTTATCATTACTGACCTCAATGGGGCAACACAATGAGTAGCCTGAATGCCTGAGAAACGCATTATCTGACTCACACGTGGAAACTTTAGAAAGGCAGTCAGTGGTGGCTCCTTTCCTTTCCTCGGAGGCAGATGTGAGCCCCAGTTTGGAATGCTAGAAGGACCCCGAGACTGTGTCTGTCTGCTTCCCACTTCTCTTCAGTTTTGATTCCCTAGGTCTTCTTAGCCTCAGTTTTCCTGTGTGTATACATCATTTGAAAACTTTCTTTTCTTCTTTAGTCCACAGGAAAGCAAGTTGGCATTTTCTATGCTGTGTCTGCCAAGGTGGAGGAGGGGGTGTTATGTCTGGGCACTCTTGGGCAGCTCGGAGTGGTGTATCTGGACCCCACCTTTCTCCTAACCCCCAACATCCAATGTACGACAAAGTTCTTGTCCCAGACATGCAGATTTAACCTGGGACTGAAACTCAGGGTCTCCAATCACTTCCACAAATTTCCTCATGGGAAACAGACCTCCCATAGCACTGTCTTGTCAAGTAGGGGTATCATGGCCTTCCAAAGACCACTTGGCAGTACTCAGGACGCTTTGTGATTGCTCCCATGGGAGGGAGGAAGTGCTACTGGCATCCAGTGGATAGAGGCAAGGTATTTAGCTAAACATCCCACAATGCACAGCGGTCCCCACTACAGAGAAAGATATTTGACCTCAAGTGTCAATATGTGAGAGACCCTGTGTACAAGAGTCCGGCCTGCCTTCTTCTTCCCTGGACTCCTGGGTCCCTCTTCTTTTTAGTATATGATAACAGCTTGTTCTTTTTAGACCACCTCCCTCTTAAAGTTTACCTGGTGACTGTCCTCCTTACCCCAAACCTCAGTGACATTTAGGATTCCTGCCGGGCCTTAGTCACCCCTCCCACACACCCTCCAATATTGTCACTTAAATTACATTGCTTTCCTCTGTAAAGTTCCCTCCTCCTTGCTTTATCCTCACTACCATAAACCATTCCAGGCCCCCTCCCCCTCTCTGGAACTCTAAACTGACTCCTGCCTCATGTCTCCTGTCTCCTGGGCTGAGTACATCTTCAAGAAAATGGAATCTGTCATCACTATCTGCTCCAATGTCTTCTGTGGCTCCCCACTGTCTATGAATCGAAAGTCTAAACTCCTCCCTAAACAGGATCTCACCCAACTTTGCTTCCTCAACTCACCTGAAGCATCATACTGTCCCTCTGGTACAATCTAGATGCCTCCTGCCTTCCTCCCATTTGCTGACTTGGTTCATCTTGTCTCTTCCACCAAAACCATCTTTAGCCATCACCCCATCTTTCTGTCAAGTGTCTTCTCAAAGTCAGGTTCATCAGGATATCTGTCAGATGGCTTCAGTTAGAAGTTGTTGCCTTGTTGTCTAAGCCTCATAAACATTGCAAGAGTGTTGGAAGTTCTTGCTGGTCAGGGGTTGCAGTCCATCGCGGCCTAGCAGCTTTCTCCAAAGCTCCACAACATGAGGACTCCCCGCTTCTGCCCCAGCAGGACTTCCCACTCTCTACCTGTCCTTATCTAGAGAGTGTCTCTGGGCCCAGAGGACTGACCTTATCTGAAAGCTGTCTCTAAGCCTGGATGCCTGATTTATCTCTAGGGTGGCCCTTGGCACAGTTTCCTGCTACGAGCCTTTCCTCTGTTGCACAAACGATAACTAAGACTTGTACTAGGAGCTCTGCTATAGGACCCAGCTGCCACATACCATACAACGCCTTATGATAGGAGCATGTCACTTAATGCAAATTAGGGTTTGTCCCCAGGCTCCCTAATCCTATATATTTCCTATACACTGGAATAAAGCTGAGCTGAGTCACCAAAGTCATTTCCTGGAGGGCTTTCTCTGTCATACCTACAGCCATCTGAACCCTGTTTCCCACTTCTGTTTCCTCCACACTTGTGGACCAATGCACCAGTGATCCTGTGGAAGAAATAGAACCACACTAAAGGACTTTTACTTTTTCTCCTATTGCTTACTAGAGTGTGGAGGCTCTCTGGAAAGTGAACCTAAGATGTGGTAAGTTCTGTACCTGATTTTTCCTTATAATCTCTCATGCCATCAGTGCTGGATCTTCAACAAGAACTATTGATGCATGGCTATCAAATGATCCATTAAAATAGTTTTTATAATACTTGCATTTTATCATTTTATCTTCAAAATTATCTTTTTACTCTTTCATTTGTGTGTGTGTTTGTGTTTGTGTGTGTGTGTGTGTGTGTGTACATGTGTACATGTGTAGTACATGGGCACATGCCACAGCACATGTGTGGGGATCGAGAACAGCTTTCAGAAGTTAGTTCTCTCCTTCCACCATGGGTCCTAGAGATTCAATTCAGGCCTTTTACAACAAGCTCCTTTACTCACTGGGCCATCTTGCTAACCCCCTCAAAATGATCTGTGGGATCTCTGGAAGTCAGAATAACTAAGAACCATGGGGTACCAGGCCCCGTGCCTGCCACCTCCCAGAACTCCAGTCATCACAGGAAGTCTTGCAATGCCAGGAACACTACTATAATTTTGGAGATGAAGACACCGAGGTGTAGAGTGGGTAAACAGATCAGCTACAATCCCTCACAGAATGAGTCTGAATCATGAATGTATAGTCTTTCAATCACTGAACCTGAGATTGTTTGGATCTAGATGTACAACTACAAAGTGCCATGCCAGGCTGAGGCTAGATCTCCCAGCACCAAGTCTGGACCCCCATTTACTATGCATTAGCAGACATGAATATTATTTCCAAAAACAAAGAAGCCAAAATGAATCACAAATGAAATTAAAGGAGAGATTCTGGACTATATATAGTAGCACACTCCTATAATCCCAGCACCTAGGAAACTGAGGCAGGGGGACAAAAAGTCCAAAGCAAGCCTTGGATATATAAAGAGACGATATCTCAAAGAAGAGAGGTGGGGAGGTCGATGGAATTGTGCTATGCCTCTATGAGAGAACATGTATAGAGCACTGGGGTGGGGACACCCATCTGCTCCAGCCAAAATTTTCTAAGATGAATGGGAAATGCCAAAAAAAAATTGTTGGGTTTGCGTATTCGAATTTCACCTTAATTGTAGCATCCTGCTGTCAGTGACAGTTGTGAACTACTGTGCAGAATCAACAGTAAGATGGTAATTCATTTTGGAAATGCATTGCCTGTCTTGTAAAAACACTCTTCACTATTGAAATCAGCCTGTGAGTTATGGCCTTGGAACAGAGCATGTCCGTGCTGGCTCGTGCGGCTGCAACCATGACATCTGGGCTTGCGCGCTCTCTGGTAAGCTTTTAAAAGTTCTCCCCCACTCCTGTGCTGGGCCTACAGTAGCACAATCACATAGGAGATCTGAATCTGCAAACCTAATTCGAAAGGAAGCAATTCCCTGGGGTACAAGGAACACAGCATTAGGTCAGAAAGTGCTGCTAGCCAGCTCCTATCTCCTAGCCTTGGCTTCATCATCCGTAAAACAGATAAAATAATGTTTTCCTAATAGGACAAGATTAAACACCAAATGAGGGAATCTGTTCACAGGCAGGCACTTTGAACAGCTGTTTCTGCCTTGTTGAAACAGTGGCTCCCAGTCTCTGTGTCTATTTTTCTTCATTTATATGCATGGGAGATTTCCTTCAAGCACAGAGGCTAGGGAGGAGGGCAGAAAGCCCAGGGCTGCCGAAGACACGGTTAAAGGAGGGTAGAGTGTGGGAAGCCCACACCTGGGCACCTTGGACTGAGGCTGAGTCCCCCTAGAAGGCAGGTGCTGCCCGCAAGAGCTGCAATAATAATTCCAGATACAAGGAGGCCAGGGGGAGTGGGTCCCACCCCCCACCTCTGCCTAGGTTCCAATAGTACCTCAAGGGTTTATAACCAGGAAGAACTCAGAATGACCACTTCAATCTCACAATGACCATAAGAAGTATGCTTCTGCCCAGGAGCTTACTACTTGGTATCAATATGGATCATCAAGCATATAGCTTTATGTGGGGCTTCACTGGTGCTGCTGCTGAGGGGTGTGTGAGTGTGTGTGTGTGTGTGTGTGTGTGTGTGTGTGTGTGTGTGTGTGCACATGCACATGCATGTGCATGTGCGTGTGTATCACAATATTCTAAGTTCTCGGTGCATAAGCCCACAGACTGCCCAACACAGTACATGGAACAGTTTGGAAGTAGTAAATGAACATGTCCTGCCGATTGCCTTCCCTACTTCCTCTCTCTACTGTTTGTAGATCTGTCTATTACATCTGTTTTCTTCCGGATTGCCTCACCAGTTCCTGGCTGCAGCCAAAAGACATTAGGATGGGCTAATTCCTGCCTGCTGCTATCTACCTCCAAGTGAGCTTTGCATTCGCCTTTAAGGACGTGGGATGAGGAGTCAATGTCTGGCCCAGTACAGGAGAATTAAAGACCTGTTCTCCAGGAAGGGATTCAGCATTCTAAGTGGCTCTGGCCAAATCTGGGTGATCCTTTGGGAAATCCTCATTGGAAATGGACAACAGTAAAAAGTGAAGTTAACTTTGAACCAGAGCTAATTCTTCATCCACGGGTCAGTTGTCTCCTGCGTGAGGTTTTCACTCACAGATTGGTGCAGCGTGGCCCCTCCCCTGTTTTCACAGAGCCTGGCCATATTTCCTCACTCAAAGACCACCAACATGGTGGCTTTTCACTTAGCTTGTTTGTGATATCCGTGTCCTCCTAAGAGGCAGAGCTGTTCCTGACTCGGTATGTGAAACTCAGTGGACAAACTAGCTCTCCAAAGTCAGACCAGCTTCACTGGCCTCTAGGGCAGGCATGGTGTGTGCAAGGGGGGGGGGGGGGACTCAAATCCATACAGACTAGAAAGGAGTGAGCTGTGTGTCACCAAGTGCAGGGAATTCTCAGCAGCGTCCTTAGCTCCCTGTCCTCCATTCCCTTCCACGATGAGTTGTCTGCTGCCTGTTGTCCCCATGTGACATGGAATATGAAGGTATAGAACATGATTAAAATTACTTGTGTATTTCTCGTGCTGATGGACACATAGTAGGTGCACTTGTTTGGGCTTTTAAGTCCAACAGACCTGGTCTCAATACCACCATTACCCAGCTGCAAAACTTTGGGCCATATGGTTTTTTGATTATAAATACAATGAACACATAATTGCAGGCAAAATTATGATGGGAGCACTTCCCCTTCTTCTGTAGGTTGTGCTGCTTCAGAAACCCCACTGGGGGCATTCATTCAGGTGGAGCCATGCTCTCAGTCAGCACCCGGGGTGATGGGAGACAATGTGAGGGTTGCTGAGAATCTGACAATGAACCAAAGTGTGTGCACCATTCCTGTATTTATTTTCAGCATCCATGTGCTGTCAGTATAGAGCTAATCATGCTCTTAAAAACACCATAGGCTCGAGGCTGTAGAGATGGCTCCCTAAGGCCACTGACTGCACAAGTGTGAGGACCATAGTTCAAATGCCCAGCACCCATGTAAATGTCGGACTGTCTGGTGGCCTGACTGTAATCCTAGTGCTTAGGAGACCAAGGCAGGGGATGCCTGAAGCAAGCTAGCTCACTAGACTAGTCAAATCAGTGAGATCAGGGCTTAAGTGAGAGGCTTTGCCTCAATAAGGTAGAGAGCAATCAAGGAAGACACTCCATGTCAAGCTCTGACCCCTATATAGGCATAGACATGTGCACCAGCACTCACATGCACGTGTGTCCACACAGACAGATATGCATATGTCTCCCCATGCATAGCACACATAGTTGGTATGTGCAAAAATATATATCATAAGCTTTACATCCAGGCCAATAATGACTAAATGGACTGATGACTCAGAATACGAGTCCTGAGGGGCCTGACCAAGCCGGTTCCCTTCACTGCCTATCACATGGCAATGGGTCAGCTAGTGCACTAACTCTCTCCAGGGCTGGAGTTAAATACAGGTGGACACTAGAGATGAAAAGCACAGCCCCTGCCTATCACAGAGTCCCGTGGCTGGGATTGAGAGCAAGTGCCAAGATTGGGGTATCCGTGATCTGGGGAATATGTGTGGCTGGACTTTAGGGAGGACATAGGGAGAGGACTAGGAAATTGTTTGATGCAGCTTTGTTTCCTAGACAAAGAAGAAAAGCAGAACATTCTAGACAAAGGAAGCCACATTGGTGAATCCAGGAGCCCAGCCAAGGTGGGACTCTCCGCACTGTATGGGTAGAAACAGATCATACCTAAGCAGAGCTGGCAGGACAGACAAGATTCACATCAAAGGGACGGAGGTTTGGCGCATTTGTCTTTGTGTTAGGGCTGAGAGGAATGCTGTTCCTGAGGACGTGAGGACAGCCTTAAGAAACTGAAGCCGAGAGCTCTGCCATCAGACTTGCACTTTGCCCTCCAAGGGCCACAAGAGGATGGACTGGAGGGACTGAGACTGAAACCAGCTTAGGGACAGACTAGCAGACCCCAAGGCTGTGCACCTGCCACACAGTGAGAAGTCCCTCTGGGGAGAAGGACTGGAAGGACTCGCATGCTCTGGAGTCAGGTGCCTCATTCTTATGCCAGCCTGAGCCAGGGGCACATTAAGTGATTTGACTTCTCTGAACCTCAGTGTCCGTACCTGGGACTGGCTCATCTCTACACTTTCTTTGTCTGAATTTCCAGGATTCTGTACATCCTGATCTAGGAAATCCCTTTTAGAACTGTAAAGCTGGCAGAGCGCATAAATATATGTCTACATCACATCACACACATAGTATACACACACACACACACACACACACACACACACACACACACACACACACACACACGCTCATATATACAGACATACATTCCTAAGCCATTCAAGTCTCTCTGAATACTTTTCTTCAACATTTGTCTTCCCATGAGGCACTCTGGGCTGTCAGTCTATAATTAGACCTTCTCCTCGCTCATAAGCCGGGCTGTGTGGAGTGAGAGACAGCGCCGGATTAACGCACTGTAAACAAATTTGGTCAGTCCCCTTCTCACCACTCATGGTTCTGGCTGAGTGGATTTCAGCAGCTCCTGGATGAGTGTTCATTCCATCTATGAACACAATAGCAAGAAAAACAAACAATGTGCAGGCTCCCTTCTTTGGTGAATACTCTGGATTTCACATCAGCAGCTCCTTTATAAGACAGTATGATGTCCAGGGTGGGGGTGGGGGAGGCAATACAGCAGGAAGGCAGTGCATAGAACCTACAAGGAGCTAGAGACAGCAGGTGTAGTGCCAAGGTTGCAAACCAAAGCATACTAGGCTACTGATTTTTTGTAACCTTGCTAACCTTGCCTAAGTCCCTCTTTGAGTCTTGGGTATATTGACTGTAAAATCAGACTAAGGCCACCTACCTCACAGGCCAACTTGGAAGTATCACTGAGGCAATATACGTGACAACCTTTGGCAAAGCTCTGTGGGTGAGGGTCATGACTCAGCCTTCCAAAGTAAAGGATCAAGAAATCAGGACATGTGCAGCAGACTCAGTAAAGGCAGATCCACGTCTGAGTCCTAGAACGTGGGAAAGAGTTTAGACCAGATGTGCATTGTCCTAGATAGCTTTAATGGTTAACTTGACACAGCCTGAGAAGGGAGTTGAGGAATTGTCCAGAACATGCTGGCCTGTGGGCATGTTTGTGGCGGATTGCCTTGATTATTAACTGATGCAGGAAGTCCCAGACCACTGTGGGGGAGCACCATTCCCTGGGCAGGTAGTCCAGAGTTGTATAAGAAAGCGACCTGAGCCGGGCGGTGGTGGCGCACGCCTTTAATCCCAGCACTCGGGAGGCAGAGCCAGGCGGATCTCTGTGAGTTCGAGGCCAGCCTGGGCTACCAAGTGAGTTCCAGGAAAGGCGCAAAGCTACACAGAGAAACCCTGTCTCGAAAAACCAAAAAAAAAAAAAAAAAAAAAAAAAAAAAAAAAAAAAGAAAGCGACCTGGGCATGACCCTGAGTGAGCCAGCAGGAAGTATTTCTTCATGGTTTCTGGTTCAAGTTCCTGCCCTGATTTCCTACGTTGATGGACTGTGATGTGGAAGTGTAAGCCAAACAAACCTGTCCTTTCCAAAGTTGCTTTTAGTCAGAATGTTTTATCACAGCAACAGAAAAATGCTTGACCACCCAAGACATGCTCTCTGATGAAAATTGTCATGATTTGGTTGTAGATATCCAGTGTATGAAGGCAGAAAGAAAGACACAGGCATTATCAAGCACTGGTGGTCTCCTGTAACCTTTGTGGTAGCTTTAGGGGGAAAACACAACCCAGATACAAAGAAACTGAGGTCCAAAGAAGTGAAGAGAGGATTTGAGACCAGGTTAGTCTGATTTCAAAGCCTGTCATGGCCCCTGTTTGGGGCATTGCAGAAACAGTTATAGCAGATTTAGATGAGGAAAAATACAGAGTAAGCTATAAAACAATAAATGATACATTTAGGGATTACTGCTGATCTTGTTAGTGCAGCATCAGAGAGGGTGAACTTTGGTTATACATTTGAAAGCATCGTGTTCGCTCCTCTCAGTGTCCCGGCACCAAGAACACAGCCTGGAACAAAGCGGCCAGTCAATATCCTAGCTGTCAGATGCATGAAGGAAACTCACAGGTTCATCATCAACACTCAAGCTTTGCTCACTGTTCCCAAACAATCAAGTCCCTCACAAAAACTGTCCAAGGAATTTGCACACATTTTCTGAAACAACTATCTCTGTTTCATCGCTGTGTAACAAACCACCCTCGAGTCCAGCGGCTGGGGATGCTGATTTATTACCAGGATTTGACAAAGGTTATTATCAGACTTCATCTAGCAGAAAGCTCAACTGAGACTAAACCACCCCCCACCCGCTGCCTTCCTTGGTCTTTATGTGTGTGGACTCACTTCACTCAGGCATTTAGCCAGGGCTTCTAACCTACATAACAGCTCACCGCCAAAGAGAGTGCTTCCATCACAGCGGCCAAGCCCAGGGTCAGTGTGGGAAGGCATGAATATAATGGTACTGTAGAGATGGCTCAGCCGTTAAGAGTACTGGCTGCTCTTCCAAAGTACTAGGGTTTGAGTCCCAACACGTATACAAGGATTCACAACGATCTGTAACTCCAGTTTCTGGGGATTCTGGCTTCTGAGGGAATTGTGGTACAGAGACATCCATGCAGACAAAATACCCATACACATGAAATAAAAATAAATAAATCATAACAAAGGCATGAATATCAAAAAGTTATCTGCATCCACCTTCTCGAGTAGCAGGTGACGATGATGTAATGTGTTTGAGGCCCTCAGAAAGGTGCGTGGCACTTCGTGGGCTCTGCCTAAGTATTAGTAATAGCTAATTACCGACAGTAATTATAGCATGCTGTTATCAACATTGGGAAATTTTCTACTGCAAATGCTTTTAATTTCCTGACTGCAGTTCTGATGCAGTCCTCAAGCCCTGCACACACTACATTATGGAAAATGTGCAATTGTGTTTGAGGAGCTGAGTTAGGCAGAAAATCCAAAGATGGGTCCTTTTTCCCCTCTCCCCCAACTCATTTCTTTTTGTTGGATTACTCTTAACCTGAGTGTAGTTATTGCTCATTCCTAGGAGTGATGTTCAAACCTGAAGAAGGATTACTCATTTTTATAAGAAATATTGTATTGAACAAGATTTTTTCCCAGCCCACTGTCTTAATCTCCCCCTCTCCCCCCACCCGCCCAGGGACTGATTAGGAAAGGGACACAAGACCCAGCCCTCACTGGTGAGAAAGCAAAGGAAATTTTGCTAGTAGTAACTTCTGAGAAAGATGACTTTGATGAAACAGAAGAAACATTCAAGGAGAGTCTGCATTTCCTTTCATGCCTCTGGACAGTTGGGTGAGGGCATGACATGCAGAAGTGCTGTCACGCTTATCTGGATAGTTCCCTAGTCCTAGATAAGAGACAGAACGGGTAGCCCAGCAAGGCCGTGTAGCCCAGCAAGGCCGTGTAGCCCAGCAAGCCCATACACGTTCAGCTTGAAATAAAGTTGCTCTTGGAAATCTGGATCTCACCAGCTAGCCCTTCCACTGCCTTGGCCTGAAGCTGAGCCGCCTAGTGGATCACAGATCAGTGGGAAAGAATGTGGTTCCAAATCGGGGATAGCTATTACACCACACTATTGTGGCAATAGCTAGCCAATACATCGCCTGACATCCTGGGCCACTGTCAAATGATGAGCTTCAGAATTTGAGATGGCCATGTGGCACCACCCATATATGAAGAGAAATCCAGTGAGGAAGTTCTTAAGGGGGTGCCTGAGAGTTTAGGAACTTAAGAAACAGAAAGGCTGGTGCTTCTTGGTTTCTAAAGGCAGGCGTCCTGCTGAAGTAGCTAAGCAAGCAATATTAGGTGGGGACCATGGAGTCATACGGCTAAGACAAAGAGTTAAAATCCAAGATCGAATCTACCCTCACTATTCAGTGTGACCAAAGAGCAATGGCATTACTAATCCCATGTGGGACAGTGGATTTAAAGGCAGAGCCTAGCTGGAAGCCCTGTCCAGGAAAGAAATGAAACCATGGCTGGTTTGCAGCCCCAGTTTGAGATGTGCAATAAACCTGCAGCAGGTCATGCTTCTCACTGCCGAAAAATGCCGCTGCTATCCTCATTGTTGAGACTTCACCACACATTCTCACCTGGACCACTGACAGAATCACAATCAGCCACACAGGCCTCCATATGGCTCCCTTTCTGTTTCAGTTCGACCTCCTTGCTTGGTGCCAGTGGATTGTGTGTGTGTGTGTGTGTGTACCTGGTTCTTTCGGCAGACAAGCTCCCAGCCTTATCAGTGTACGTCATTGGAGCCTATGAGTCTCTGAGCTTACAGACACATTCAGAGATTGTCAGTCAAGTGGAATCAGCAGTGTTATTACCGGAATTAAAATTGTTGATTGCAGCAGCAGTAACTGGGATTTTCTGAACACTTTCTACAAGCCTACCTCTGTAGAGGGGCTCTGCTTACAGCTTACCCAATCCTCACAACAGGCTGATGAGAACACTTTGCCTCCATGCTCCCAAAGACAGTAAGGCAATGCCTGTCTGTCACCACCTCTCTGTGCTCATTGAAGAGAGCATTCTGCAGCAGCTAGGTGGCTATTTACCCCGTTTCTCGTGTAAGAAGATGTTCTCACATCACAGAGCCGAGAAGGGCCAGCACCTGGATTTGAACTCTGGTCTACCCACGACTGAGCATGTTCATTCTTGCTCTATCCATTCTCAGCAAGAGAAGTGGCACACCGCCCTGTTTCTCGGACCTTTCATTTCCTTTGACAGTCTTCTCAGAAATCTTGCCTAGGTGGGAAAAGGCTCAGCAGGTAAAAATGCTTGTCTTGCAAGCAGGGGGACATGAGTTGGAGTCACCAGAACCGACGTAAGAGCTGGATATGTTTGCAGCAACATTTGTAACCCCAGTTCTCCTCCAGGGAGATGGAATGAGGAGACAGGAGAATCCCAGAATCCTGTGCGCTAGCTGGTTTGGTATATTCAACAGAACAATGACAAGAGACCCTGTCTCAACAACACGGAAAGACCTAAGGTTGTCCCCTGACCCCCCCACACACATGGTGTGGTACGTGTAAGCCTGCATTCACACACCCACTAAAAGTTTCCCCACCACGTTTGAGGATGAAATCTGGTGACATAAGAGCAAAGCAAATGGAGTAACAGAGGTACAGTCTGGTGCCCCCGAGATGAAGTCCTGCTGGTGGCTCTCTTCCATAGGTTATGCCACAGATACCAACACCCGGGGGCAGGGTGGCCCAACCTTGCGGGTGCTGGGGCATGATTAGGAGGCAGCCAGCGCTAACAAAAGATAGGAACATATGCATTATCTTTCCCCCAACTTTACAACCCACAGATCGCTTTCATGTATTTTGAGTCTTGTGTTCACTCCACGAGATAAACATCATTATGCTCAATTTATTCATAAACTAGATATGTCGTTTATACCCTGCACTTTGTTGGGCAGTTTCAAATACGGTACTTCATTTAACTATCACAAGTTCAACAAAGGAAAAATTATTATTTTGTCCTAAGGAGAAGGGAACAGAGTCCTGAGTGACATACCTACTGTCCCCTACACTTAAGGACAGAGTTGAGGTTTTAATGGGAACCATTTTCTAGGGTCAAACTCCTCCTCAGTCCATAGTTCAAGCTAGGCTCCTACAAGAAAGCCTTGTCTACCCCCTGCTCCAGATGCTCACAGACAAGCCGGACTCCCTCGCTGTCCTGTGAGTGTGACTCCTGTCACTGGCTGTGAATGCAAATGACCTGTCTTTCTAGTTCACAGGACCACTGATCCAGAAAGAGCTTTGTCTCATACACTGCACTCTAGGGGCCTTATTGACAGCCTGGCCTGATGGATGGCAAGATCCTGCACCTTGAACCTGAGCCTACCATCACACGGGGATGAGGCTTTGTGGTTCCTGGGACGTGGTGAGTATGGCAGGCACATGGAATAAATGAAAATGAATTGTGGTTAGAGGGCAGACCACCGTGGCACTTTTAAAACATGATTGCTGAACCCATTTATATTCCTCCCTAAAATGCCCCCTCCCTCAGTCTAGGAGGCTCAAGGTTTAATAAACTGGCTTCTTTTATCTTCTGACTTTGGGATGCTTGGTCTTCCATCCCAGCCACGATTATCATGTGGGAGCCACAATAGTCCCCTATGGAAAGGAAATGACAAGCTGCTTTTGTTAGCCATTTGAGTGGATCCCCAGAGGAACCACCAGCTAGTGCTGCCTAGAGCAGGGATGGGACGATCCTGCTGATCCTGACCAAATCGAAGCTTCATGAGCAAAATAAATGGTGTGTCTTGTCTTAGACCATAGTGATGTGCCTTGTTTAGCTATGATGTAATAATGAAAGCAGTGGCCATCTTGGATTCTGGACCCAGTACTGCACGGCAAGGTCATGATACTGGCAAGCAACTACCTATGTTTCTATGACCATCTCTTGAACACATGAAGAAACTGAGGCTCGGGAAGGGTAAATTCTGCACCTAGCAGATCTGAATCCAGTCTGTCTAGGAACATCAGCTCCTAGCTCTGCTTTCTACACTATAGGCATTGTAGTGGACTCTACCCGGCTCCAGCCCTCAGCTCCCGATGATGAGCCTGGGTCTAGTGAGGTCCTCTAGAGACCCTGAGTCTCCAGAAAATACAGGCTCATTTTCATCTCAGATTCAGTCATAGGTATGTAGAAATAAACACATCTGGTATAAATCCCAGACCACTCTAGGGAGTGGGGTGGCACCAGCTGAGTCATCAGAGTGACCTTAGCTCTGCCTCCTTAGACTCAATACTCTTCTGAGCCTCAGTTTCCTCCTCTGTACGTGAGGGTGACAGGGCTTACTTCTTAGAGGTCTTGTGGAGATCTCTACAAGGAGGAATTGTTAGGGAAGTGACAACATAGTGCACAGCCCATAATAAGTCCTCAGTAAATTGGGTATCCTTTGCATGATGGATTTAGACTGAGAAGTTTTCTTCACACATCCACCTGACTTCAGTGGGGAGAATGCTGTGAGGGTCACGATGGAGCAGGTGCACCCCACCTTGGGGCACGGTCCCCCAAAGACTCAGCCCTCTTGGCCTCCGCTCAGCTAGCCCCTCCAGATGAGAAGGAGGCTCTAACACAGCTGCTATGCTTTGCTCACACATTTCCCCCTTCACGACTGACTGAGCCCCGACACAGGAAAGAAACATTCCGTTGAATCATGTAAATCCCCACTCATCTCCAAATTGGGTGCTGGAGTGCCTCAGGGAAGTGCTTTACAGCCTGGCTGGCTCCAGCCAAGGTAGGCTTCAATTGCTCCTGCCAGATAATTCAGCCTCAGCCCTGCCTGGCAGCAAAACCAGGCAGGGGCTCCCTCCTTCCTGCCAGAGAGATGGCTCCTTAGGCTGAAGGGGAACAGCGTCTTCCCCCAGCAGGCAAAGAAGACCAGGCTTAAGCTGCCCTCTGTAGCCTGCCCCTGACAGGACAGTACCGGTAAAATTCCATCCTCACCTGAACAAAAGCTCTCAGAGAAGCATGGGAGGGTTGTTGTTAGAGCCAGTGCACCGGACTAGGAGGTCAAGGTTGCCTGGGCTTCCCCTCGCCCCTCCAGGATCTCAGAGGCAGGCTTATGCTATGATGGACTGAGCCATCCTCCTGCCTTCACGCAAGGAAACACTTTCCAGCCTGCTGTGCCCCTGGGGAGAGCTGTTATCTGTTCTTGTATGGCTGCCTTTTTAAAAAATTTATTTTCAAATCTGAGCCTCGCAATAGATTATTCAACCCATAGCCAACTGTGCTGCAGGAAGCACGCATACGTAACCCTGGCCTCGGCTTGCCTCACACAGCCCGGTCCTCCTGAGGTGCCCTGGATGCCTCATCAGGGGTGACATGGGTTCCCAGGGTTGCTTTGAAGGATCGCTTTTCTCTCAAGTTGTCGGGAACCCAAGTCCTAGTTGCAAATGTTAGAAAACAGGTGAGCAGCCACGCCCCCCTCCGACAGCTGCCATCATAAAACTGTGTCAATTCTCAGTGCTGGGACTTAAAAACCATCCAATCATGATTTCGTGTCAAAGCTCCTTAAGGCAGATCTTACTGTCCACATTTCATACCTATAGAAAAAGGTTCCGTCGTCAGATTTGTCCTAGGGCATACATGGCTGTGTGGTAGAATTAAAACTTTAGTTCAGCCATCGTGAACCTTTGCTGAACTCTCCAGGGATGTTCCCCAGAGGAGGCGTTCACTCTCCAGACTGCCGCCTGCATTCAGCTCGTACCCTTTCAGGACTCCATCCGTAGCTCACCTCATCCAGGTCCTGAGTTGGTGGCCCTTGCTTATTACCAGGGCCTGTGCTCAACTGCAGAGGTAACTCTTCTTTCTCCCAGCATTTGCTTCGCAGACCCTGGGGACATTTCTGGTGTTCTTCTGATGCACAGCTTCACCAAACTCCAACTCCTGCTCTCTAGGCCTGTGCCATATTTCCCCTACTTCTGGATCCTGCTATCAAGACTGGAGTAGATGAGTCTTTACAGAGAACTGAGCCGTGGAGAGATGTCCAGGGAACCGCAGTCAAACAAAATCAGTATGTGCTTTCAGTGAAAAGAAGAACACAATGTTTCTGGAATCCAAGTGGACAGTGGGTCCATGTGGGTCGGTGTTCCTTCACCAGAGGCAACTCCCTGCCTATACCACAGTCCCTGAGCCACCATGAGTAGCAGGTAACTCTTCTGTCCTGTTAGCCTTTCAGTCATATGAGTACAGACAACCCTACCAGAGGCTGTTATCATGTAGGCACACATGGTCAGTTCTGCCCAAAGACAGGTGGCTAATCATAGCGCCCTCTGAGGACACAAGGAGAATCCAGTTATTAGTTGTAGAAAGGGAGTTGGCTATTCAGAAAATGGCGCTTAGGTAGAATAGAGACCCCCAATAATGTGGTGTTGTATGCAAACAAAATCATGACAAAGGGCAAACCCGAACAACGAGAGTACCGAGGAAGACTAAAGGCGTGGAAGGAAGCTGGTTGTTGGCAGGAAGAAAAGCAGAGAGATGCCAATAGTAAGCTGCTGGTGGGCCATGTCAATCACAGGTACGGGGCACAGGCCCAGCAAGCATTGCAGCTGAAACGGCTAGACTCGTTGCATGCAGCTGCCTTGATGGGAGGTCTGGCTGCATGGGATACTCTTCTAGGATTCCCAGGGGCACCTTCTGTCCCCATTGCCAGGAGCATCTACACAGCCACTCCCTCCAGCGTGCCTCTTCTTCCTGGTGCTAGCTACAGAAGACCCTTCATTATAACAAAAGAGACTCGGCCAAAGCTCCCGGCTCCACACGGCTGAATGTGCACATGGTAATTGGGTTAGTTGTGTTTTATAGACTCTGAACTGAATTGATGCTATGCTTTATCTGGGCATTGTGGAAAAACAAGGGGCTCTGTTTGCGTCTTGCTGACGGTCCGTGGAGAGGTTGTGAAGCCAGGCAACTGTCTCAGTTTTCCTATCATTTCCAGGTTGTGCCTTTCTGTGTGTTTTCTCATTATAACTCACAAGATTTCCACTTAATATATCACTGACAAATTGTAAGTTCCTTTTTAAAACAAGACAATAAATAAGTATTGACAATGAAGTGATATAAAAGTTGGACATTGGCAGAAAATAGTTGACCCACAGGATTCACAAGGAGAATGGGGATGTGTGGACAGGGTTGAGGAAACCAGTGAGATGCGATCATGACCAGGGAGAGCAGGGGTCATTGCCACCAGAGGAGTTTCTGGTACACTCCAAAGCCAAGGCGTGAGAAGGTGCAAGGGGACACAGGGACTATCATATGTGACCCAAGCACAATGGGAAGAGGGCAGGAGAGATACTCTGGCTGTCTTAACTCACCGTGGACCTCACACTGGAGCTTCCCAACTGGAACCTGGCAGCACCATCTGGGCCATGGTTCTCTATGACTCAGCCTCCCTGGGTATGGAGAAAGGCTGAGGAAGGCAGAAAGGTAGGGGACGAAGTTGAGAATGAGATTCAGAGATGAATATGAGCCCTGCGGGTTGAGCATGGTCAGATCAACAGGCAGTGATCACACACACAGAACTAAGGGCAGGCAGAGCTGAATGACCAAACCCATTCGATGAGGCCGATGCTGCCCCACATCTCAGCCTCACAGCAGACCTTGTGTCGGGTCCTTCCTTGTAGAACCAACTACTATTCCTTGACTCTGGACCTCTCCCTTGACTGCCCAGAGTTTCAGAAGTTTACAACATGTCTGCAAATCATGCCTAATGCTTCTGACCTCCAAGTACTTCAGATCTCAGCTTGTTTAGTCTGTTTGGATTGCTGTGGTCCCAGAATGCCACAGACTGGGTTTTGTTCACACATGTCCTACTACACCATACCCCTCTCCTTAGAAAAGCATGGCTTGCCCTCGTGGATGGGAAGAAAAGAGGGAAACTTTGAAGACAATGGTTTCTTCTGTTGTAGCAAGCACTCTCCCAAGCATCCGGCTTTACACAGGAGAACTGTCGTCTTTTGGTTGCAGTTGCCTCCAGTTTTCTGTCATCTGAATCATAGCCAAGGAATAAATTGAATCTTTTTCTAACATAGAATATATTACTCTTGAAATAGTAGGAAATGTTGATAATTGCCTTTTATTGGACTCGCAAATAATTTATAAGTTGGTCTGATTAAAAAAAAAAAGTATTATAGTCTTATTTCTTCGGCTTTTTTCCTTGAAACAAGTATCAGTCTCTAAAAATAGAACCAGTGTAGAGATGGGCCTAGCGCTCCCCCTGGTGGTCAGAATGTAGGATTGCATGTTCCATAAATGGGCCTGAAGCTGGAGGCCACATTTAAATAATTCCTTTTCCCCTAAGTACACAGAAAGATTTGATTTATTCTTCCCAGCCATGTCTGCGTTACAGAGTACTTCTCCTTATAAAGTCCATCTGCTTTGAGCGTAAGTAAATGATCTATTCCTCATATACATTATCAGGCAGTGAACATCTCTCTGAGGTAGGAACAGCTTCCCTGGTTCTATCAAATGTCAAGGAAGCTGGGAGTTTCTTCTTTGCTTTAGAAGATACAGAGGAAAGGAATGCAAATCAGCTGTCAGAGAAGCAGGGTGAAAGGTATTTCGGGGATGACTTAATGTAAATGTGTGTGCCAGTGGGAGATGGAGAACTGGAGAAGACTATGAGATGGCATGTTCAGCTTAGAATCCTGTATCCACGGACAGCAGGTCGGGGGCAGGATCCTGGGATGGCCCTCCTCAGGGGTAGCAGATAGGTACTCTTCCCCTCCCTGGGGAGACTATTTCCTTGCAGGTAGCTGGGGACCTAAGAGACAGTTCCAGACAGTGGGCAGAAGAGTCACACTGGCCTAACCCCCAAGGACACGCTGATGGCTCCCACTCTGTCTGTATCCACACCAATGGCAATGGAATATTTCAAGACATAGGGGTCACAGGAGGAAAGTGAGTTCATCTCTTCTTCTAGAGGCATTTATTTCCTTTTTTGAGATTATGATATAACTCTATCATCCCCCCCTTCCCTCGCCTCCCTCCAAGCCCTCCCATACATCCCTCCTTGCTCTCTCAAATTCATGGCCTTGTCTTTTAATTGTTTTACAAACACACACGCACACACATACTCCTAAATACATAAATCAACCTGCTCGTTCTGTATAATGTGTCTTGTAGATATGTTTTCAGGGCTGACCGTTTGGATTGGCTAACCAACTGGCATGCTCTTCCCTGAAGAAGACTATTCTCCTGCTCTCAGCATTCTTTAGCTGCCCGTAGTTCTTTCTGTAGGTTGAGGGCCCCTGAGCTTTCTCCTGCCTACTTTGGCACGTCTATTGCTGTTGCCCTTGTCCAGCTCATGTTTAGGCAGTCATGTTGGTGAGCCTTCTTGGTTGTAGCTTCTGACATTCCTAGGAGACACGATCTCACAGCACACTCCCTGTTCCTCTGGCTCTTGCAATCCTTTGGTCCCCTCTTCCTCAGCGATCTCTGAGCCTTACATGTGAGAGTTGTAGATGTATCTGTTGGGACCAGGCTCCACAACTGTGCAATTTGATGGGTTCTAATTTTCTGTAATGTTCTCCATTTGTTGCAAGGAGAAGTTTCCTTGGTAAGGGATGATAACTACACTTATCGATGTATATAAGGACCAATATTTATGATGTAGTTAGAATTATGCTGGTTTAGAAAAGTAGCAGTTAGAGGTTCTCCTCCAAGATCCATGACTTCACTAGCCCTGGGTAGCTGGCTAGGTTTCTGGTATTAGACATGATTTGCATCTTATTGAGTGGGTCTTAAGTCCAATTAGAGAGCTGTTGGTTACCACCTAGGTGTGTGTACCACTGCTGCAACCTTAGGGTTATCATGTCCCAGTGTTTGTTGTGGTTCATAGGTGCCATAGCTAGGTAGGACTGTTGGTTACTTCCCTCCCTTAGAAGCTTCCACGGCAGCTTGTGGTACCAGGAGAGCCAGTCCTCAGGGAGAATGCTTTCAGGTCCATTCCAGCTCCGACTCTCTCAGCACTAGGTCTGAAGTGAATGGCGTTTCGGCAATAGAGACTTACCTCCCACCTCTGGGGGTGCAAGCCAGGGCAACAGCAATAGCCCGTAATGTTTTGGAAGTCTCTTGGACAACCTGATTAACAACTCAGAAGAAGGGCTTCTCGTGCCTGGTGTCGGGGTTTTGTTAGGTGGTCTTTGAAGAAGAATTGTCAGCAGAGCTGAGAAAATTTCCCTTAAACTATATATGTGTATTCATACACAGACTTCCGTGTATTATAGGTATTTTTATGCAGATAGTTGATAACATGATTCCCTATGACTTTTTCAGACATCCTTACTGCCTGCCGTTTTACCCTCTTTTATGCGTATCTTCCTCCCCTTCCCTAATTAGAGCCCCCCCCTTCCCTATTTTCCTCATCAGATCACTTATACCCTGATATTCCCTCTGTTTGCTCCCCCATCTCAACAATGGTCCCTTTTTATTTTACTGGTTTCTGCAAGATAGTGAGTTCATCTCTTAAGGAGCATTTACCCGGAAGAGCTACCTGATTCTCAGAACTGACCTAAGGAAGAACACACTCAAAATTTCTAAAGCTCCAAGGAGGAGGAGAACCGTGAGTGACAGCGGAAAGGGGTCAGCTGTCCCCACTATCAAAGTCCGTCAAGCCTTCTGAGAGCCCGGTCTTTCTCACCTGAAACTTGAGTTACTGTGGGACACTCAATGAAACAATGTATGTGACACATTTAGGATGTATCCAAGCTCAGGAAATGTAAGTGTGAATTATATTGTGTCTCATGTTGGCAATACTGAATTCTGAAACCTTGTTTTTGTTTTCAACCAGGGTTTTATTTGCAAGAAAAGGAATGCCTTGCCTTAGTAAGTAAACGGAATCTGCTTCTCAAAGCCTGATAGTCCAAGTGTAGATTAAGTTTGGAGCAATTTAATCCACACCAAACGTTAGGGATTGCCCTGCCTTTCAGGGGGTAAGCATCTTCTTAATTTGACTCCCTAGAAGCTATCAACAGTAGCTGTTACATAGTCCTAACCTGTTTTGAGAGCAGGAGAAGCCCCTCCCAGGTGCCTTGAATCCTGTGCTTCCTCCAATTAGACTGACTTAGATGACCCACTCGCACCCTGAACCAATTAAGACTCAAATCTGAAGCCAGGGATGGGATCGGGTTCACTTAAATCACATAGATCAAAAAGAATGAGATCACACATTTTAGAAAAAATGAATTATTCTTTAGGATGCCTTTTTGACAGAAGAAATGGTAATGTCTTAGTCACTGTTCTATCATTGGCCAAGGCAACTCTTATAAAAGAAAACATTTAACTGGCTGACTTACAGTTTCAGAGGTTTAGTCCATTATCATCATGGTGGGGATCATGGCGGCATGCAGGCAGACATGGTGCTAGAGAAGGAGCTGAGAGTTCTTCATCCTGATCCATAGGGAGACAGACAGACAGACAGACAGACACAGAGAGAGAGAGAGAGAGAGAGAGAGAGAGAGAGAGAGAGAGAGAGAGAGAGAGAGAGAGATTGGCCTTGGCATGGACTTTTGAAACCTCAAAGTCCATCCCCAGTGAAACACTTCCTCCAACAAAGCTATACCTTCTAATCCTTCTAATCCTTTCAAATAGTGCCACTCCCTGGTGACTAATGAGCCTATTAGGGGCATTCCTACTCAGGCCACCCCAGGTAAGCAGGAGAACAAGGATACTAAGTAGGCTCCCAAAAAGGTCAGTTGCAGTTGGAATGTGGAAAGTTTCATTTTCTTACAATGGGTGTTGTTTGATATTTTGTTTGTGTTCTGACAAATAAAGCTAGCCAGGAGATCAGAGGGTGGAGCCTGCCACTAGTTAATCTTGAGGCCAGGCAGTGGTGGCATACACCTTGAATTCCAGCAGTGGGGAGGAGGACACAGGAAGATCAGGAGTTCAAGGCCACCCTGAGCTACACAAGATTGAACCAGTTTAAAAGAGAAACAGAGCTGGGCAGTGGTGGTGCACGCCTTTAATCCCAGCACTAGGGATGTGGAGACAAGAATATAAGGCTGGTAGAGACAGGATCTCCCCGCAGTTCGGTCTGAGGATTTGTAAAGTTAAGAAGTTTCTAGTGGCTGCTGCTCTACTTCTCTGATCTTTCAGCTTTCACCTTCAATATCTGACTCTGGGTTTTTATTGATAAGACTAATTAGGACCATGCTTCAAATAGGAAACAGGTTGTAGAAGTGAATGGTGAATGTTATTTTGCAATCACTCCAAATAATCTCTTGGAAATCTTTTAGTTAACTGGGTGATGGGTTTACAACCTCCTAACCTCTGACAGTGAGTTTCTTAAAATACCCTCAGAAGTTGACTTCTGGAAGCATGCTCAGATATTGACTTCCTGTCTTTCTTGACAGTGCAAGGCTTTTGAAAAAAAATTCTCATAAGAATAAATGACTCTTCTATTCTGCTTTCCTTCCCCCTCAATTTGTGTGTCTTTTGATTTTTGTGTTTTAGAAAATACAAGGTACTGTGTAGACATGACTGGCTGGTGTGTTCTTCACAGCTAGGCTAAATCACATGGTGTTCAATCATAACATTACCAGACCAATTTTTAAGTAGATTATTTAGATGCTCCGAGAGTGACCCTTGTGAGCAGACCCCTAGAGAGGTGATCTTCATATGCCATCTGAGAGTCTTTGAACCACAGCTCAGATTTTATTACCTTAGTTTCAACCCCAAAGTACAGTCCCTTGATAGACCACACTACACATCTGATTGGGGATTCCCATCTCCTGGAAAGGTTTCCAGACATAATTTAACTCCAAACAAAGGGTTGTCCCCACAGATAATGTAACTTGGGCAGTTGTCTGTGGAGAAGTATAAGAACATCTTGGATCCTGGTATTCAGGGTAAATGTTAAAGTGTGAATGCTCAGCATGAAGTGTACATTTCCTTTGTTTAATAGAATAGAAGGAGACAGGTTAATATCAGGGTGTCTTATATCACCCCTTTCCATCCCTTGCAGCAGAATACCCCCAAACTTCAGGCTTTGTCTGGACTTTGAGTATCATTGAAAACCCTATACGTACATACATTCTTACACATATACACACCACATGCATCTACACACACACACACACACACACACACACACACCTCCCCCTCCTGCCAGACTGAAGTTCTCTCTCCCCCCAGGAGACCAAGCTCCCACCAGAGTCTCCCTGAGATTTCTCTGCTTTCCCTGGCTTCACTCAAACGATCTTGCCTCCCTCAGATTCCCGCGAACTCCTCTCCACCCCTCTGTCCTGACCCTCCTCATTCACAAAAGACCTTGCTGCTCTTTGACTGTGTAATATTGTTTGTTTGTTCATTTTAATCTTGTGTAGGGCTCTTTCCCCTTGCAATGCGTTCATCCTTGCGCCCACACTCTAATCCATAGCCCTCTGAACAGGTCTTCACCCCTGACCTGCTCCCTTCAGTCCCAAAGAATACCTCCTCGTCACTCCAGGCTGCATCCCAGGCGCCTTCATCAGGTCAGCCCTGCCTCAGCTGGGTGAGTAGGAGGCCGTGCCCGGAGGCTGAAGGAGGAGAAAAGGGGGAAGCCGGGGCATATCTTCTTCTCAATGAAGCCTGGGGAGGTATGCACGCTAACAGGCACGTGGTTCTGGTTTCCCCTGGGTGTTTCCAGATCTCAGACTGATGCCACCTCATCGTGGGTTGACACCTCCAGGCCAGTGGTTCGCCTTTTAGTTCGTCTGGTTTTCTTGTGGCTCTCAGGGTAGGGCTAGTGCTCATTATGAAATCCCCTCTGTCCAATATTGAGGGAAATCTCTGTTCCTGTAATTGCACGCTGACAGATAGATATACAGTACCTGGGGAAGGCTGGCTCAATCATAAAACCAATGAAAGGATAAATCACCACCATGTTTACCTATAACAGATGAATTTTGTTCTTTCCACTTCTAAGACCTTTATGGATCCACCCAAAACAGCCTTTCTAACTCACTTTTAGAAAAAGTTCCCCTTTTCCTAGCTCAGTGCCCTATTCCCAAACTCCTTGTTCAGTTAACCGGCCCTGCGTGGCATTTGCCTCCCTGACAGATGGTCAAGACACTGAGTACAGAGTGTGATCATCAGATCAGAAATGCTGCAGATCCACGGAGCCGAGGCTGCTGGCTGGGCCTGCCGCACAGTGGGGAAGGACTGAGTCCCCTTCCACTCTCCAGGTCTGATATGTGACTTTAGCCAGAATGAGGCCAATTTACTGTTACTCCCAGAGCACAGTGCAATTTGCACATGAAGGAAAGATGCACATTTGTGGCCAAATAGACAGATTTGGACATTGGACTGGATGCTAAAATGTCCCCTTGTGCTTGAGGCAGGCTCATAGGCGGATGGCTGCCTTGAAGCTGCCCAAAATATTATTATATTTCCATGGTCTGGACTGAGTAGAAGCCAAGCATTTGAAAGGATCTGGAAATAGCTGGCAGTTTGCATTCCAGCTACTTGAAAAGGATTATACAATCCACCTTTCTACAGTCCTCAACCTATACTGCCTCTCCTGGGCTTGGCTGTCAAGGATGCTGACTGAGTAATGAGAAGACACATAGCCCTAAAAAAAGGAAAAGATGACTCGTACATCTTAATGAAGTCTCACCTGAGAGGAACACACTTGTAAGCATTTGTAAGGCTTAGCCCTGAGCTGAGCACAGGGGAAGGGGGTGAATGAGACGCAGGTCCTGCCAGGTGGCCGCGGCGGCGGCGGCGGCGGCGGCGGCGGCGGCGGCGGCGGCGGCGGCGGCGGCGGCGGCGGCGCACGCCTTTAATCCCAGCACTTGGGAGGTATAGGCAGGCGGATCTCTGTGAGTTCGAGGCTAGCCTGGTCTACTGAGCCAGTTCCAGGACAGCCAAGGCTACACAGAGAAACCCTCTCTCGAAACCTCTCCCTGCCAAAAAAAGAAGGTCCTGTTTTTGAAGGCCCCATTGCCTATGTGTGTGTGTGTAGGGGGTGGTGAGGGGTTAGACAGACAGGGGCAAAGGAACAAAGGCAGGTTGGTGGGTGGAATGGCATCCAGATGTTCCTATGTATCCTGTCACAACAGTGAAAAACAGGTGTTCTGTGTGAGAATAGCTGGGATAATTCCAGGCAGGCAACCCCTCGGTGAAACTTTCACATTCTTTCTTATCTGTAGGGGGAGTTAGTGCCTGCCTCCCACTTGTTCAAGCACACAGTGAATTCATGTGTGTAAAGTTCTTCGTACTTAGTGCCAGAACATGGGTCTGGTTGCCAGGACCCCCTTCAGCAGCAGCCTTAATGAAGCTCGCTCCACGACCCTGTGGGTTCTGGTCATTGCAAAGAGGAGCTGTACCAGACAGGGAAGACTGTGGCAGATGGCATGACATCATGCTTGATAGTCTGCATTGGGGACACCTGGGAAGCAACCGCTGAAGACCTTGGGAGCACTAGCACGGGTGGATGGCTGTCTCGAGGCTACAAACGGACTCAGTTCCGCAGGGCAGCCACATTATGAGACGATAAGGAGGGACCTGTGGGAGCAGAGGCCTCATGCTGTGGTCAGTCAATGCAGAGACAGCATTTCACTAGCTCTTGGGATAATGGGGAGGGGCCCAGGTGAATGGTGGGTACATCAGGACCAGCATTCTAGGTAGAGAAAAGAAAAGCAGGCAAATATCTGGGGATATGATGAATCGTTGTAAGCCCAAGAATGAAGACATCAGCTGTGGGGACATCAGTAGCCAAGACTGGAATAGCCGCAGGGCCCAAGTCTGAAGAACCCTTTGTATGTGGGAAAACTTGGGACTTCACCCCTTGTATGCGGGGTCACATACATTTTCAGCACAAATACTGTGCATTTCCAGTGCACAGTATCACTATCAGATTTGCCTATGGGAAGATCAGTCTGGAAAGCCCCAGTTAACTTGCCTGATGATAAATTAGAGGCAGGGGCATCTTGGGTCTAAACACACAAGCCATAGAGGAGATTCACTGAGGAGATTGGCTATTGAGGTAGTCTAGAGGTCTAGGCATCTTCTGAGGTGAAACTAAACTGTAAGTCCCTGGATGGCAAGGACTGTTCTGACTTTCGGTGGGTAACTATGAAGTACCAAATACAGGAGTGGGCATGGACAAAGCACCTTTGCCGATGGCTGCCAAATGGGGCACAGAGAATGGGCATTAGGAAGGTCCAAGGTATCTTCAAGAAAGGAGGATAAACTTAGTGCTCTCTGGAGCAGGGTCAAGGGGCTAAATCTTGGGTTAAGTTATGGCCTTGGTGGGCTTGAAACGTCTGTGAAGGACCCAAATGAGAACTCATGGGCAGCTGGATATGTGTCACTCTGTCTTCAATACATAGAGCAGTGCCTACCTAACTCAATACCATGAGTAGGTACTCCAAAATATGTGTTGGAAAAATGAGTCCTGGACTTCTTGACCATCTTCTTTGTCTCCAATTATTCTCTTTTATAGTACTTAAGGATGTGAGTGTAGCACAAATTCTAATCGGTTTTAATAATAAAAAACACGGAGTCAGATATCAGGGTAAATGCTGAAAGGTAAGAGAAGTAAAGGAGCAGCCACTGGAGAGACTTCTTACCTCTACTAATTCTCAGACTGAAGTGGGTGCTGAGCTCCTGTCTCCACTTCCCTAGTCCTGGGATTAAAGGCGTGAGCCTCCACTGCCTGACTCTGTTTCTCTTTTAGACTAGATCAATCTCTTGTAGCTCAGGGTGGCCTTGAACTCCTGACCTTCCTGCTTCCTCCTTCCAAGTGCTGGGATTAAAGGTATGTGCCGCCACTGCCTGGCCTCTATGGTTAACTAGTGGCTAGCTCCACACTCTGATCTCCAGGCAAGCTTTATTTGTTACAGCACAAACAAAATATCTTACAACATGTGAGCATCCACGTAAAGATTCACCTATGACCTAAGTCGGCTTTTTGGAGTGAAGACATTGTAGTTCTGTTCCCGTCTGTGTGACTTGGCCTACTCTAGCCCACGGAGAAAATTAGGCAATTTTGGAATGAATGAGGGCCTAGGGATGTGGATGTGGGCATGAACAGGATGTAAGTAGGTGTAGCTAGAGTTTTCCTGCCTGGCCCACGGTCAGGACAAATCTCTCTCACCCGCCAGTCCCGCAGTCGCTCAGACCCAATCAAGTAAACACACAGAGACTTTTATCAGTTAAACTGTTTGGCCTAATGGCTCAGGCTTCTTGCTAGCTGTTCTTATATCTTAAATTAACCCATTTCTATTAGTCTATAAGTTGCCATGTGGTTCATGGCTTACCGGTACCTTACATCAAGCTTTCCATGGTGGCGGCTGGTAGTGTCTCTCTGACTCAGCCTTCCACTTCCCAGAATTCTCTTCTCTCCTTATCCCGCCTATACTTCCTGCCTGGCTACTGTCCAATCAGTGTTTTATTTATTAACCAATCAGAGCAACACATTTAACATACAGAACACCCCACAGCAAGTAGGAGCCCAGAGCAGGGAGGTACTCAGCAAAGCGGGGCGGTCATGTTCATTGTAGAACTTTCAAGTTCAAAGTTTGCCAAGCTTCTCTAACCCTCCCAACTTCCTCCTCCTCCCCCACATGCCACACCTCCAAACCATGCCTCCAAACCAGGCCCTAATCAAATCCTGCTGTTCTTTCATGCGGAAAACTGGGGTTTAGTACATATCTTGCCTAGGCACTTGCAAGCATTATATGGGGTGATTCAATTCAACAACTGTTTATATAGGTGATTAAATGCCACAGTGATAAACTGCCTTTGAATAAATCACTGATCTTCACACTCAGTTCCACCCGTCTAATGTCCACACAGATTGTGCCACTGTGGCTTGAAGTAGCATCCCCTGCTCCAGAGACAGTGGGAAACACATCTCATAGACAGAAGCACACCTCCCTTCCCAGGGAAGCCCTTCATTTCAATGACGAAAGACTTTCATCTTGCAGCCTCAACAAAGGCCAGCCAGTCTGTCTCCTCCAGCCGTTCCATTCAGACTGAGATCTCTCACTTCATCTCTGGCCGCACCCTACCTTCCTCCAAGCTGTTGTACTGACCCTTGGCAGCTTGGCTCTGAGCTGATGACCGTCCTGGTAACACAACTAGTAAGTGGGGGACGTGGACATCACAGGAAGGTTGCTGTTGGGGTGACAGGTGGTGAGACCACAACTCCTGAAAGCAGACGCCACGCCTCCCATCCTTTTAGCCCTCTTAAGGCCTGTTCAGGAGAATTGCTTGTCAAACTCAGGTCTTTGTCCAAGCTCTTCTCTCTCTAGACTGTCCCATCCTCTGTCATGTTAGCACTAAGAGTCAGGCCTTGTTGGCTCTGTGAAGCCTGTCTCGCCTCTCTGGGCAGAGATGTGTGTCCTCCCTCTGAGAAAAGAGAGGAAGGAGAAACACTGAGTTCCTGTCAGCAGTCACCTCCTATGTATGCTTCTTTCTGTGCTGTATAAAATGTCACAGTTGCAGCCACGTGGGAGTAGAAGCAGACTCCATTTCACAGATCAGAAAGCTGAGGAACATGCAAGATCACTTGGTCAAAGACAGAGCTGCTACGCAGTTGAATCGGGATTGGCCAAAAATCAAATCCATAATATTCATACTTCCTCCCTGTTACCCACAGAGCACAGACTGTGGTAGCTCTTATTCTGTCTTGTCTGGGCCAAGGATCTCTCCTATTCCATCTTGGTGCCTTTCTTAGCCACTCCCTGGACAGGTCTAGAGACCTTGGTCACAAGGCCGGATCTTTTTAGGCTCAGAAACCATTAACCAAGGAGATGGGATAGTGGGGACATCCTCCTGGCAGGGAGACCTGGTGTCACTGTTCCTGTAGTCTGGTGCACACTAAACTCAGTCTTCTGTCACTAGAGTGTCATTATGTCTTGACTGGTCCCCACCCTCCATTGTATGTTCCCGGTTCTTCCGGCCGGGCATCTGCTTCTATCTTGATGTTCACATGCCTTCTGTGAGGAGCCTTAACACCTGTCTCCTTGTCTGATGCCCTGGTGTCTTTCCTGGGCACACCAGGCTCTCTCCCTGGATGTTGAAATCCATCTCTAAATGCCAGTCATTCTCTCAGTGGTTGCCAGCATCTCTCCCTTAAATCACAGCAATGCCAGGCCTGAGAGCTTCTGCAGGGTCAGCAGCTAGGCTATGGCTACCATCTGATGTTACCTCAGCAACCAGGTCTGAGTTTAAAACCTGGCTCTGCTTCTTGAGGGCTGTGTGACCTAGAGATGGCTTTGTACTTCAGTTTATTCGTATATATAAGATTAATCACACTGACACCATGAGACTGTTGAGGAACTCAATACCACGATATGTGAACGACCCGATGCATTAACATGATACATGTAATAACCACTGTGATTCCCAGAAGCCCAGATCATGTCAGTTAGCATTATAATCTGATCTTCAGTTCATGCCCCATAGAGTTTGCTAATCCCACCTATATCAGGGCAGTTTTCCTTATCTCCCATCCCGATTCTTCCCTTTGCCTTTTGTTTTTCCTACCAATCCATTTTGAAGTTACTGTGATTCAATAACGAATGGAAGACAACTGTACCAGTCAGGATAAGAGAGGCTGTGCCACAGTAACAAATTATCCCCATGTTCTTAAAAACTTAAAACAACGAAATGTGCCTTATAGTCCAGGCTGGTGCTTCATTAACAGATTCTGTATCATAGCTCTCTCCGATGCTCAGGGAAGCCAATGTTATGCTCAGGAATGCAGCCCCTCTGATTCTGCGACACTTCTACCTTAACCAGATGTGTCACAGGATTGCAGCAAGAAGAAAGGAAGGTGGACAATTTCACAGTCCCATGAGTCATAGTCATTTCTTTTTACCACATACTATTCCTGGGCACGTTCTCCAATCTGCTTGCAAGGACAGTTAGAAATACATTCTTCTCGTGTGCCTAAGACCAGGAGATAAAAGTAAGATATGGTGAGAACAAAGTGTTTTGTCTCCCCTCCTTACCTACCCTGATAGAATGGCTCCCATAGCCCTGATGTGTGAGGAAGGCTGGCTGTATTTCAGTACCCTATCATCCAGACTCCTCAGCCCAGGGAATCGCTCACTAATCAGTATCGCAAGCCCTGCCAACCTCAAAGGACATGACTCCCCTTTTATTTAACACTCCATCCCAAACACGGATCCAAAGCATTTGCTTTTCCATGATTGCGGAGCTGAAGTTAAAATAAAATATCTAACAATAACGGGTTTTATAACATGGTTGCAGGTGATGCATGAAGAACAAATAAAGAATGCTCCTTTTTTTTTTTTCAAAATAAATTTTGTAGATCTTTAACTTGGATGCTCTTAAACCCCTTCCCTGAAGCCACCGTGTGGAGGCCATCTTGTTCCTGCTGTCTAGCAATGCCTGCACATACCTTCTACCCGTAAAATATAAGCATGGCATTGAAGGGGGAGTAAGCAGAGGAAAGGGGATATGCACATGAGTGCTAGAGAAGATCATGCCCACCGTATCCTCAAAGGGAAAAGCGATGTCACCTCTCAGACGTCAGCAGAACTTTCTGGTGCAAATGAAGTCAGCTTTTAAAACAGTGATCCACGAGAAACATGCCAATTGTTATGGTTTGAAGGTCTGTGTCCTTCCCAAAGTTCACATTGAAGCTTCATATCCCAGCCGGGTGGTGGTGGCGGCGGCGGCGGCGGCGGCGGCGGCGGCGGCGGCGGCGGCGGCGGCGGCGGCGGCGCACGCCTTTAATCCCAGCACTCAGGAGGCAGAGCCAGGCGGATCTCTGTGAGTTTGAGGCCAGCCTGGGCTACCAAGTGAGTCCCAGGAAAGGCGCAAAGCTACAGAGAGAAACCTTGTCTCAAAAAACCAAAAAGAAAAAAGAAAAGAAAAGAAGCTTCATATCCCATGTGGAGGTTTTCAAAGGGCCTTATGAAAGGTCTGGCAGGGAGTGCAGCTAGGCCTCTTTGCCCTTCTGTCTTCCACCATTGGAGGATCCAGTGGCCTTCATCCTGTGCAGAACATGCAGTGCTAAAAGCATCTTCTCAAAAGTGAAGACTGGACTCTGAGTAGACACCTGCTAGTGTCTTGATTTCAGAATTCCAGCCTCCATGGCTGTGATCATTAAAGTTATTCTATTCATAGATCAGACAGTCTAAGGATTTTGTTTTAACAGCACAAATGGGTGGAGCTATCAATTGACCTCTGGATTCTGTGGCTAGACCCACCATGCCTACATCCTAATAACTCCTAGCCTTTATGCATTGCAGTCACATGGCATGACTATGCCTTGAAGTCCCAATCCGAGTAAACAAGACCCAAAGAGAGATGGGAATTCCCTGCTTGAGTTTTCTAACTAAGGACCCACTTTTCTGGGTGATGGAACATGGGAGTGATTGATATCGGTAATGATTTCCTACTTGCCTAGAAGTCAAGTATTTCCCCATCTCCTTGCCACAGGGGAATACTCTCCCTTTGATCTCCACAAGACAAGCATATCAGAAAACATCTTAATAATTCATCGGAATGGTACATACATAATGTAGCTGGCATTAGTGGAGGAAGGCAGTTTCTGCACAAGAACCCAAAGGGCCGCTACATCCCTAGCCCCAAGCAGGACACCTGGTGCAAACCAGCTGCTAAAATTCTCCTTAAATGGTCATTAGAAGGAAAGCAGGGGCTAGAGAGGTATCGGGGCAGTTGAGAGCACCCTCTGCTCTTGCAGAGGACCTAGGTTTGATTCCCAGTACCTACATATCAGTTCACACCATCTGTAATGCCAGTTCTGGGGATCTGACACCTTCTTCTTATTTCTAAAGGTACCATGCTCACACGTGGTGCACATCCATACATGCACGCAAAAATATTCAGACACATAACATGCAAATAAATACATCTTCTTAAAAAGATTATTAAAAGGAAAACAACATGACTTGGTCATGTTTCCTTACCATTCTTCAAAATAAAATTTTGAAAGGCATAAAAGTTGGGCGGGAGATGTTAGGAGGACCTTGAGAGATGCTGGAGAGGGAAATGGGGCAGTTGATATGATCATATTTCATTGTATATAGCATGTGTGGTGGTTTGAATGAAGATGGCCCCCAAAGGCCCATAGGGAGCGGCACTATGAGGAGCTGTGGCCTTGTTGGAGGAAATGTGCCACAGGGGGGGGGGGGGGGTCGGGGAGGGGAGGGGGCTTTGAGATTTCAGAAGCTCAAGCCAGGCCCAGTGTCATTCTCTCTTCCTGCGGCCTCTATCGATCCAGGTGTAGAACTCTAGCTACCTCTCCAGCACCACGTCTGCCTGCATGCTGCCATGCTTCCCACCATAACAATAATGGACTAAACCTCTAAACTGTAAGTCAGCTCCAGTTAAATGTTTCCTTTATAAAAGTTGCTGTGATCATGGTGTCTCTTCACAAGAACAGAAACCCAAAGACTGTATGAAATTCTCAAAACTAAAGAAAAAATATTTTTATTGATTCTTTGAGAATCACATGCAATGCACTTTAATTATATTCATTGTTCCTTGCATGACTCCTCCAAGATCTACTCCCACTACCCTACCCACCCAACCTTATGTCCTCCTTTTAAAAAAAACCATTGAGTCCTCTCTTAGTTAGGGTTACTATTGCTGTAATAAAAAAAAAAAAAAAAAAAAAAAAAAAAAAAATGACCAAAAACAACTTGGAGAGGAAAGGGTTTATTTGACTTACACTTCTGCATCATAGTCCATTAGTGAAGAAAGCCAGGACAGGAACTCAAACAGGAGGCAGGGGCTGATGCAGCTGATACTGCCTACTGGCTTGCTACTCATGACTTGCTCAGCCTGCTTTTTTATAGAACCCAGGACAGCCAGTCTAGGGTTGGCACCACCCAAAGTGGGCTGAGACCTCCCCTATTAATCACTAATTAAGAAAATGCTTTACAGACAGATCATTTTCTCAGCTGAAGTTCCTTCTTTCAGATGACTTTAGCCTGTGTCAAGTTGACATAAAACTAACCAGTACAAGTCCAATTTGGTTGCTTTTATACTCTGGGGTATGGAGCCTGCCCTGGAATGAGGTGAATTTACCAGGGCTCACATCCTAACAGGCTTCTTTTCCCGGAAGCTATGCAATGCCAATAGCCCCTCATCTATGGATGGGACTCGGTGGTCCTGACCCCATGTTGGGATTTTGTCTGGCTTGAGCTTCTACAGGCCTTGTACATTCTGTCATGGTCACTGTGAGTTCCTGTGTGCAACTGTCCTGCTGTGTCAGGACAACAGGTTCCTAAAAGTCCTTCACCATCTCTGGTGCTTACAATCTCTCTGCTCCCTCCTCAAAGATCCCTGAGCCGTGGGGGGAGGGGTGTGCTATAGATGTCCCATTTAGGCCTGAGCGCTCCATAGTTTCTTCTTCTTCTCTGCTCGTTGACTGGTTGTGTTCTCTTAATTGCCATTTACTGCAAGAAGAAATTTCTCTTAGGAGGGTTTGACAGATGCACCATTCTATGAATATAGTAATAAGTCACTGGGAATCATTTTAATGGGGGACTAGATATGATCATACTTCATTGTACACAGTAGGAAATTCTCGAAACTAAAGGAAAACAATTCATCTTGTTAAAGCACATGTTAGCAAGATGTGGACTAACATAAGAAGAAAATGGAAACATGAGCGTCCTTCCAGACAAAGAGAAACCAAATACTAGATGATACACCTTTCTCAAACAGATAAAGAACAAGCAAGACCTTTACCAGTCCGCAGACCTCCAAGATAGTTCTAAGCATTTCATCCTTTCATATAATCTGTAAATAGTGTATACCATATAGTAATCCGTTCCATATTTCTGATTGGTTGTCCATCCCTTCCTACCTGCCCACCTGCCTGTCTTCTCTAGAACCCTAATCTTCATTTTTAACCATCTTATTTTACTTGATATCTTATCACTCAAGGCCATTTTGAGGCCATCATAGAGGGAAGGAAAAAGCAATTCAAAGGAAGAACTGATGTTTGGGAGGAGCTGGCTCAGTGGAGCATGAGGACTTGAGTTTGGATCCTTCATGCTTATTTAAAAAGCCAAATGGTCAAATGCATGTCTGTAATCCAGTTCTGGGAGGCAGAGACAGGAGCCTGCCAGGGTCTGGCAGGCCAGACAGTCTAGCCAGTTCATGTGCTCCAAGTTCAATGTGAGCCCCTGTCTCAAAAATAAGATGGAAAGGGGCTGGAGAGTTGGTTCAGCAGTTAAGAGCACTAGCTACTCTTCCAGAGGTCCTGAGTTAAATTCCCAGCAACTGCATGGTGGCTCACAACCATCTTTAGGGGATCTGATTATAGCAATAAGTCATTAGGAGTCATTTTAATGGGGGACTAGATATGATCATACTTCATTGTACACTGCCTTCTTCTGGCATTGAGGTGTATATGCAGATAGAACCTCAAATAAATAAATCTTTAAAAAAATAAGGTGGCGAATGATAAAAAACAAACAAACAAACAAACAAACAAACAGCTCCTGATATCAACCTCTGGCTTTCACATGCATCTGCACACATATATAAAAGTACAACACACACACACACACACACACACACACACACACACACACACACACAGGGGTATGAGATAAAGAAAATGAAAAGGGAGAATCAAACCTGTGTGTTTGCACATCTAGGGATCTACCCTGATCTTTCTGAGCCGCGCTGTCTTCAGTGGAAAAATTTAAAATAATACTGAAAACACTATCATGAAAAATAGAATAAAATAGATGTTGTGTCACTTGTTACACAATAGACTTCCAATAAATTTAACTTCCTTTCCTCTTTCCTTCTTTCCCTTTTGAAAGTACTCGGGATATAAATTATACATAAACAAATTACATGTTCCGCTGAAAGTCTTCAGACATGATTAATGTAACCAATAATAGCGTTAATATTAATAGCGGGTTACTCCAGCAGCAGCATCCTGACTCTGACAATCAATCTGCACACCCCAGCCTTGTCGCCACATGACAGATAGCGCTCAAGGTTTACCCAGGGAACTGGGGAAATGCACAAGCTTTCCCATTTTCTCATTTTAAAAAATATTCCTTCTTCACGTTAGGGTATTGTGGATAAGCCATTACTTACGGCACAAAGTGTAAGTAATGTATTTACCAAGAAATGAAAAACAGTGACGTGATAAGAAAACACTAAGAAGTTTCAAGTAATATCTGAGGTTGAAAGGTTTGGAACAATCGAGTCTGTGCTGGAATACTGATGGCTGCTGCTCACTGCCTGTTGCATTATCTTTTCCTGGGAATTCATGAATGAGTGTTTGTTCACTCCAGATAGGCTGCAAGGAAGAACCAAAGTAGCGACTGCTCCCAAGTCTAGCTCCCGGAACCACTGCGTTTGCTGAGCCTACTCACAGACACATAAGTAGGAGATGTTTGAAGGCAGTGGGTGGCCCCCAAACAGTTTCGCCACAGCAAAGTCCCACCCCAGCATGAGTGGTGACTTCCCCCAAACTGCAAAAATGGAGTCCCCCAAACTGCAAAGGTGGAGTCTCTGCTTCAATTACCTTTCCACCTCTCATAGACCTCCTAGACCATAGGCAGTTGGTACAGAATTATAGTTGGAGGTAGGGAGAAAATAGCTAGAATCTTAGGTGAGGATCTAGACCCTCCCTAAGCCCTCCTTCTATGTGGGCAGGTCAACAAGCCTGGTCTTGTCTTTTGTAGACAGTCATAGGCTCTCTGAATAAGATGGTAATGGCTGTTATGCTTAAAGGGCAGTGGCCCAAAGAAAGGATGTGACCTTAAAGGGGGTGCATATTATCTCCCCTATAGGAAAAGCAAACCAAAGCAAGGGGCTTAAAAGAAATATCTAGAAGATTCTGAGCCTAACTTCAGCCTATCCGTTAAGATCTCCAACAGCCCACTTTCAGAACCTAACTGGGATGGAGGAAACTCTAAGTCTTCCAGCTCTCAGATCCCATGAGTTTATTGTTTGGCGTTTCTTGAAAACTGAAAGAAAGCAAACAGACTGGCTGTGAGGGCGGGGTCTGTGGAGCCAGGCTGCCTGGATTGGAATTTCTGTCCTTTCATTTGCTAAATGTTGCCCAGAGGAAGTTGCTTAACTTGCCTGCGCCTCAGTTCTCAGCTAGAAAGTAGGGCTCATAATAAAGATAAGCAGGAAAAGGTCTGCAAGGTCTGTAGTCCTGTTCTTGGCAGGCAATAGACAGAGGCATGCAGCAGGCTACTTCCTTGTCCCTGATTAACTGGAGCTCATGGGGAAATTCCTCCTGGCCCGGGGCTAAAGCAGATCTTCCGAGTGCCAGATACTTGGACAGATCTCATCTTTGACTAAATTGTGTTCATTTCTAAGGTACAGTGAGATCTAGTTTGACTTGGGTCAAAACTGAAATTTCGCATCCCCAATTCCTCACAATGCCTGTATTCACTACCTTTACCCTCCCATGTCAGCATGTGCGAGTTCCCTTTTTATCAAGCTGGGTGCAAGGATCCGCCTGCTCACAGGACAGAGGCTCCTGAGCAATTTGAGATCCCTGCGGGTGGGGGTGGGGATGAAGGAGTGCTACCTCATTCCCACAACTAGGTGTGGCCTGCGCCACACGTAGCTGATACTGTGGTTTAGGGGAAATGGAGAAAGGAAGAGAGGAATGGCGTGGAGGATCTTGCAAAGTGTTAAGTACCATATCAGGGTTTCCAATGGCCATTAGTCCTGGCGCTGACCCTGTCAGCCTTCCTTTTAAAGACAAAGAACACTTCAGACTTGTGGACCTTCTCAAGGCCAAGTGCTAGTGGGCAAACTGGTTATAGATGGTTCCAAGCATAATTCTCTTTTTGTCTGTTTACCTTGCAATGTTTTTATTATTTAGAATACCTAATACAATATACATGATGGATAAATGCAGTGTTGAAGTAATGCCAAGAAAAGTGTTCAGACACGTTTAGTTTAGATGTCATCCCGTTCCTCCCCACTTCCCTGACCCCCTTCCCATGGTACCCTCTGCCGCTATAATTTCCCCTTCTCCTATCATCTCCCATATGCTCTGTTGACCTCCTGCAGTTAGAACATTTATCATCAAGAAAAAAAAAAAAATGAGTGGGGCTAGTGAGATGCCTTGGTAGTTAAAAGCACTTACTTTTGCAGAGGACCTGGGTTTGGTTCCCAGCACCCAAGTGGTGGCTCACAATGGTCTAAAGCTCCAGTCCCAGAGGATAAGAAAACCCTGTTCTTGCTCAGCAGGTACTTCATACATGTACTGCACATAAATACATGGGTGGAAAACACGCATAAAATGTTTATGTGTTTTTAATAAGTTTTTGTAAAATTATACAATATTTTGGTTTATTGAAACCAAAGTAGAAAAGGGCCCAAGGGATTGAGAAGGAGGCCAAGCCTAATTCTTATGCCTCCTAGTAAAATAGTCCCCACCCTCGACAGCTGCCAATGAGTGGTGCCCGGTATGCACTGGACTTACCACTCTAACCTGTCGAGGGCCAAACCAAAGCAGACCTCGAAGCCCCTCTAGATCTAGGTGGGCTGTTAAGAGACTCTGCTGCCCGGCTTACCCCTCTGCCATTGTGGGCTGCCTGACGCCACTAGGGGGAGCCCTTGTGTTGGGAGCATAGGGAAATGAGCGGCCCAAAGGTTTCTGGGGTCCAGAGCTCACTCTATGAATGTATACCTGGATAGACAGGACTACTAGAGTGCTAAGGGAAGGTCACAGAAGACCCTTAGTCTTGAGGAATGGTCTTGAGGAGCAAAAGTGACTGTGAGCAAGGCTGAGGAAAAAGAAAATCCTGCAGTTTGTCACCTGTTTGGGGATAAGCAAGCACGTGGCTTCCTCACCTGCCCTCCATCTCGCCCGTCAGGACAGGGGAATCTTATTTTAAGAACTTGGTAGCTGGGCATGGTAATGCCTGCCTGTCCTATCACTAGGGAGGCAGGGGCAGGTGGATCTCTGTGAGTTCCAGACCAGCCTGGTCTACAGAGTGAGTTGCAGGGCAGCCAGTGCTTTGTATAGAGACCCTATCTCAAAACAACAACAAAACCCTGATAATAATAGTAGTAGTAATAATAATAATAGTTAGGTTGGAGGTCATTCCAAGTTATATAGTGAGTTGGAAGCCAGTTTGAGTGAGAGACCCTGCATCAAACAATGAACCGATTTTTAGTTCCTAAAAAGCAAGAAACTCAGCAGGCTGCATATAAATCAAGGCACAGGTCATTCACCCTGCCCACCTCCAATTCGCATGACATATACCCTGTCTGACTCCCCAGCCCCCCAAATCTAGGAATGGGGTTTGGGTTTCCCACCAGGACCAGCTCTGCTAGGAAAAGAGCAATGAATCAGAACACAATGCCATCTCCAAGTCAGCCAGAGCCTCTTGGCTTCAGCTTGCTACCAGCGTCACTCTGGACTAGTTAAGGCCATCTCTCTGAGCCCCAGTTCCTGCCGGGCTAAAATGAAGACAGCAGCACTTCCCGGGGGAACTACGTGTAAGGGTTAAAGGGGGCCATGCATTCAAATACAGTGACCCTACCTGTCTTCAAACAGGTGTAGTTATTTTAGCTTCCTCTCTCACCCCCATTAAACGCACCTGCCTGCTTAGCCACACTTCCTGCTTTCTTTTCTCTGGCCCTGAGCAGCTTTTGTGAAATTAAGTAGCCATCAGCAGAGGCGGAGTTGGGCGAGGGTGTCACTAATGGAGACCAGTGTCCTGAGCCTTTCATTCTAACTTTAGGAACAAGATGCACTTGACTCCCAGCAACTCCCCCGGGTGGGATGTGGTGGGAGAGGACCGGGCGAGGGCACAAAGTGAAACCCATACAGAGGGAGTGATGGCACGGAGCCTGGGAAGCCCCAGACAGAGCCTTCTGCCCACACTCCGCCTCCTGCCCCCACCGCAGCTGATCCAGCTGGGAGGATGGAGACCCGCCCGCGCCCAGCCCCAGGGAGGGAGGAGCCACAGGCCAGGTGGATCTGGCTAAGAGCCTGGGCTCCAGCGTGCCCCAGACTTGGGGAAGTGACTGCAAGCTGGCAGGCGAGGGCGAGAGCACTGTTGGCCCCAGGATCCAGCTCTGGGAAGCTGGGATTCTTTCCCAGACGCTGGCTCCGAGGAACACCATGGAGGAGGTAAGGCACCCACTTGGGTATGGGCTGTCTGCGTGCCACCTTGTGGACTTGAGTTCTTTCCAAAGGAGGGTTTCCCTGGGAAAAGAGCTGCCTGTGTGACCCGGTTCCTGGACCTAACGAAACGTGTCATGTGTCCTGCTATGAACCTGTCATGCTGGCCTTGCTCAGGCAGCCTGTGTCTCTGCGACGCTCTCTCTAACCCAGGACCCGGGCATCTAGCCAGCTCTGAGGGCCACAGTTCACGTGCTTGTCACTTTAGTGTTGACTTTCCCCCTCTGTCCTGCCTTTGCGATGGCAGGCCAGTGTCTAGGTCCAAGGACAGAGCGTGACTCCGGGAAAAGGTGGGCTTGCAATGTCCCCTGTGGCTTGTGACTTTACATCACTGCTCCCTATTGACTCTGTGGACTGGGACAAGAGTGCTTGTGTCTCTCCTAAAACAGAATTGTACCAGAGTGGATGCTTTGTGAGAAGGGAGGTACATGAAGAAACAGAGCCCAGGCTTGGGATGGTGGCAGTTCAGAAGCGGAGCCAGGAGCATTGAAAGGCTAAAGCCAGTCTGAGCCACACAGGGAGACCTTGATCGTTTTTTGTTTTTGTTTTTGACAAAAGCAACAGAAAGTTTTGAATGACTGAAGGAATGCTGTTCAGTGTTCAGAGATTTTGCCCGGCTAACCCCATCCTCCCCTTTCCGTGTGGAGTTCTTGCTCTGCTGTTCTGTTAGTGGCTTTCTTTCCATAGATGCATATGCCCATGTACCATGCCTAAGAAATCACTGTGTTGCTTCCCATCCAGATGTTTGGTTTACAGTCAGGACGGTGGACCGCTCCTGTGTTGAAAGGGACACCTGTGTCTCTGGCTTCTCATTCCACCCAGGTGGTTGAGTTTTAGAAAAGAGGGAACCAAGGATGCCAGCCAGTTCCTTCTCCTGGTGAATTCCTTCTGCTAGCCTACGTGTGGTGCCACGATGTTTAGAAACTCATTCTTTGGGTGGGGGCATGGGGGTCAGGGAGTTGTTTTTACTTTGTAAAAAAGTCTTACTTTACAGCCCAGGCTAGCCTCAGCTTCTCAAATGCTTGGATGGCAGGCATGTGCCACTGTGCCGGACTCTATTCATCAACTTTTGGGAGCCTCCTCCATGATGGCAACTTGCCAAGATGAACTGATCCACGTGGCTTCAGGCAAAGGAAAGGGGACTGACATGCTGCCCTCTCCCTAGCCAGGATCTGCGCTGTGGACTAGTTCTGCTTATCAGTCTGATGGGACAGAGACTGGAGGTCATTGGCCCTGGGGATTTTAGGTGAGGAAGCTGAAGGACAGAACATTACTGCTTCACAGTTAGGACACCACTGATCAGAAGCAGGGCCGGGGCCTAGGCTCTGGTTCTTTAACGACAGTGACTGGGTGCCAGCTGTAAACCAGGCAGCACCAGCAGGGATTCATTACTCCAGCAGAACAGAGAGAAGGTTTGGCAGCTTAGAGAAAAAAAATATAAAGGGGCATATTTGTTACCTAGTAACGTTTTACAGGACAAGAGAAGTGAGCACACATTTTCCTCTGCTCAGAAAGACTAGCGGAAAGGACCCAAAAAGAAATATGGGAACTGGATGGTGGTGGTACATGTCTTTAATTCCAGCACTCTGGAGGCAGAGACAGGCGGATCTCTATGAGTTTAAGGCTAGTCTGGCCTACAGAGCCAGGGATAGCCAGGTAGACACAGAGAAACCCCGTCTCCAAACAAAACAAAAAGAAATATGGATAGTTCCTTATCTTAAAAGGGTTGTTCTTCTATTGTTTTAGAAAACCAACAAAAAAATTCTTTATATAATATATACATTTGGAGAACCTCCTTTGTATGGCCAGCTTCCATGCTGGATGTATGGATACAGCTAGGAGCCAAACATTCAAAAATACCCGCTTTAGCCTGTCATGGTGGTACATGTGTGTGATTCCAGCACGTGGAAGGTTGAGGCAGGATCAAAAGTTTAAGGCCAGACTAGGCTGCAGAGCGGTACAGAATGCCTTCATAAAGTTCATATGCTAATGAGAAAGGAGAAAGAAACAAAGATATAAGAGGTAAACGGCAGCTGGTGCAATGTGGACATTTCAAAGCGGAGAAGAAGGGTCTAAGTTCGCCAGGCAGCGGGAAGACTGCCATTTCAAGTGGCACAGTGTCAAAGGTCACTGTAAGGAGAGGATGAACAGAAACTTAAGGAAGTGAGAGTTGGTTGTGTGGATGTTTTAGGGGGAACGAGTCTACCGAGAGGTACTAGCCGATGCTAAGACAAACGCTGCTTTGGTGAACAGCAGCCAAGGGTAGACTAAATGGAGCAGAGGAAGTAAGGGGTGAATGTTCCCATCATGAAGGCATGGAACCCTCAGTGGAAACCAGCTTTCCCCAAGGATAGCCGGTAGCTGGATGGCACCACCTGGCTTACATTTCCTCAGAATTGTGTGGCTGTGGTTTGGAAACTAGATGGCCAGAAGGGTGAGATCGGTAACTGCGTGGCCCCGTAGAGGGGAGATGCTGGGATGGAAACAGGAGGAGAAGCGGCCCAGGCCGGACTTAGGGATGGTGGTTATAGCAGTGACGGATCTGCGTCCCTGACATTGGATGATTGAAGTAATGATGTTTTGGCTTTATGATGTACAGAACTGGCACACATTTGGTAAAAACTACTCTGAGCTGCAAATTTTGATTTTTTTTCCTGGGCTAGCCATGTGTGATGCTATATAGGTAAATGAATATGTGCTCTCTGTTGCTAAGCACTGAAGTTTGATAGGTTGGATGTATTGACTGCATTTTTAACATAACTGCATTTTATGATACTTATGGTGTTTTCAACTTAGCATGGAATCGTGCCATTAAGACGCATCTATATATTAAAGGTAGAGTCAACATGATATCCTTAGAAAGGGAAGGAGGAAGGGAACGGCATAAAGGCTGAGCTTTCAGAAGGATGAAGCCAGAATTTTCTGAGTCAGCTTTAGACATGGAATGACTGAAGGGCTAATTATACAGAGGAATACTCGGATTCGGAGCTCAAGGGGGAGGCTGAGGCAGGACAATAATCAGAACAATATCTACTAGAATAGTGCTGACAACCAGTAGGTGTTTAAGATTGCACAGAGTTAAAGCTGACCTCACATTCTCCAACATTCTTTTCAAGAGGGGAAAACATGCTCCCAATACTGAACCTGGGAAAGATTGCAGGCTGTCGTGAACCCTGTGGGCTGCCACACTTGGTGCTGTGGGACTTCACAGTCTCCTATGAGGCCGTGCAGTTCACACCTTGTTCTGAGAACGAATTCTTGCAGCCCTCAGCCAGGTCAGTAGCCTCTGCACAGCTAAAGATAACCGCATGTAGACGCTGACAGTTCTGGCTGAGCCTAGCTTGCCAGCCTGCCCACAAGAAAAGCCCCTCCTCTGAAAGCCCCACAGACCACAGCAGCACGAGGCAGACACCACAGAATGGCGTTCATCAACACTCTGTGGATGGAAATCTCACCCAGCTGGACCATGTCAATATTCCCCTCCTACACACTTGGGGGATGCAGAGGAAGGTGGGGCTTAGGTTTGTTTTAGGCCATTCAGTTTTCAGTTGTTTGGTGCTGCATTAGCAGATATCAGAACAAATAAAAATTATTTTTATCTGGGCATGGTGGTACACACCTATAATCCCAACATTTGGAAAGCTGAGGCAGGAGGATTGTAAATTCAAGACCAGCCGGTACTACATAGTGAGATTCTGTCTTAAGTAAAAGTTAGGGCTGAACATGTGCCACACACTTTTACTCCCAGCACTCTGGAGACAGAGCTCGTAGATGTCTGAACTAAAGGCCAGCCTCATCTACACAGCGGTTTTAGACCATTCAAGGTTACATAGTGGGACTCTGTCCTAAACAAACAACAGCAAAAAATTATTCTTTCATATAGATATATGATTCAAAAGAATTCTTTAAGAACATGTTTTGAGCTGGCTCAATTGTAAAATGCTTGTCACACAAGCGTGAGATACCCGAGTTCAATCCACAGCACCCATGTCAAGAATGTCAGGTGTTGTGGTGTGCACATATAATCCCCAAACAAGAGAGGCAGTGACTGGAGGATCCCTGGGGCTTGATGGACAGTAGTCTGGCAGAATCAGTGAGCTCCAGGTTCAGTGGGAGAGCCTGCCTCAAAAAACAAGGTGGGCAGCTCCTCAAGAGCCACACCTGTGTTTGACTGCCGGTTTCCACGTGCATATGAATACATATACATATCCACACAAATATGCACACATCCATACATTTTATACACACACACTCATGGGGGAGTACTTTTAGACCTTCATACTGAGAGGTTGGTAAATCCTTTTTGAAACTCAGAGTTAAGAGGTAACCCACCTGTGCCCTCGGCCAAGTGGGTTTTCACTTGGGTCCAGTCTTGGCAAGAGAGAATTGTAGCATTTTTGAGTTAGGGCTTACCATCACAGTGTCACCAAATGGGGACTGAATATTTGCTGGATGAGCTTGGACCACATTAAGAATCAAACCCCATTTAAATTCACCTCTGCCCATTGGCAGCCAAGTGATTTGAGCAAGTGCCGGCGTTAGGAAATTTCTCGAAGTCCAACCAGTTTAACAACTCCCATTTTACAAGGAAATCTGAGCCCCAGGGGCAGAAAGTTGGCAGCAGTTTTGTAGCCGCCCATCCAGTGCCTGCTCCTTAGATGCCCTGGAATTGTTCATGTTCATGTTGAGTTGAAAACCCGCTCCTTAGGCCCAGCCTTCATCATCTTATGGATGCTGAACAAGCATCTTCCATGTGCCAGACCCCACATTAGCATCTGAGAGGGACCTATCTTACATGACATCTAGTTGCTCATCTTTGCAGAAGAGTGTTAAAAAAAGCAAAGGATGTGAAGGAGAATGAGGAAGTCCAGCCTCAATGGCAGCAGTGTGGCTTGGTGTCTAGCCCAGTCTTGGGACTCTTTCAGGGAGATTCTGTCCCAGCTGAATGTCAGAGGAGTAGCTATGTAGGAGAGGATGAGGAGTGGGAGTGGGGTCGAGGGCAGCAGACAAAGGCTCAGAGGTACACAGTGTGGTAGGGCGAGTCAGGGGACACTCTTAAAGCGAAGGGTTACTGGGTGGAAATTTTCTAAATGAAAATAAGTTGCCAGAATGGAATCCTAATATTTAGAAAGGACAGGGGTTGAAAGGCCCTTGGTGCTGCACGTGGTTTATTCTGAGAGCTGAGGGAGCCACTTGGGGTAGAGGGGCTTTTCTTCTAAAACTCAAGGTTGAGCTGCACACCCTGATGTGGTCCTGAGGCAGTAAGATATTACCAAGATCACATTTGATTAATTTGGGTGGGATCTAGTTCTGCATGCCTATGAGACATCACTTAGCAATGCTCCAAGACAAATGTTTGGGTTTTTTACCTAAATAATCTGACATTTAAGGAAAAGGTCCTAAGGAAGCACCTATTATTAAATAATGGAGGTGCCAGCTGTTTCTTCTCTATGTGCATCTCTGGTCCACAAGGACCAATCCCTGGGGATTCACCTGCAATGACAGCCTCTTGCTGGGGAGTTTGTTTGTGGAGAGTAGAAACAACTGTGATGAAGAAGCTTTTATCAAAGCATAGTGTGGTGGTATAAACTTGCAATCCCAGTAGACAGAAGGCTGAGGCAGGAGGACTTCTGTGAGTTCCAGGCTAGACTGGGTTATGGGGTAAGACCCTGTCTTTAAAAACAAACAAACAATTTTTTTTAAAAGCTCCAAAACTTCTCAGATGTATTCTGAGGGAAAAGAAACCACCATATAAGTCACCAAATAAAAGGCTGGACAGTTCACAGCTATCTTGGCTGGGAGGCTGTGGGCAGCATCCTCTTGGACTGCATTGTTTGGTCCTTGCTGGTGAGATAGGGAATTACCTGTGCCATGGCCAGTCATCCCTCATAGTGAACCCTGCCCTTATCCCATCGTTGTTTCAAGGGGAAGAGTCAAATCTGCCTTCTCCAAATCATTCACTGACATTTCTCCTGAGAGAAATGCTCCAAAGTGGGCAATGCTGGTCATGCCATTCTGCTGCTGCATCTTGCCAGCCGTTCTCCATGCCTGTGAGGTAGAGCCCATGCATGTCACGCCCCCCCCACACACACACAAGGTTGGTGGTCTTGGTACTTACACAGTATCCTCTCATTTTAGCATGGTGCCCAGTCCCTGGCTCCAGCCTGGCATTTCTGTAAGCATCCTCACCCAGAGGCATGACCTCTTGCTGCTATACCTCAAATCAGGCCTCACTTTCCCAAGAACCCCCCCCCCCCAGCTCCTTGGCCACAACTGGGCTCTCCTTTCCTTGCAAGACTCCAGGCCCTTTGAGTAGATCCATGTGTGGACTGTGAGGTCCCAGGGAGGAAGGCATTGTCCAGGAAAGCTTGACTCTTTAAGGCACAGCCTCTGAGGTGCCTGACTGGTTTGTTCCCAGCTGTGATAAATACCAGCTGTGTGGTTTTGAGCAAGATATTTAATTTCTTGGTGCTCCATTTGTAAAGAAGAAAGAAGAGAAAATAATATCTGCCTCTTAGCATTCCACAGAGTCTTAAATATGTTCATAGGTATAAAGAACTTGGACCCGCCCCCTGGGCTCAAAGGGCAGAGAATGCCAAGCTTGACATAGTAACTCATAGGAGGAATGGGGTGGCTGTTATACTTTAATTGTGTCATTCTTCTCCCAAAGTCTTACTCCAAAGCCTAAACCAATGCTTGAGGAACATACATCTTAGAGGGGCTTTATAGAATCGTCAAATTGAAGTGAGGCCGTAAGAGTGAATTTTAATCCAGCATGAATGATATCCTCAGAAAAGAGGAATTTAAACAGGGAACTATGCAGAGGATAGACAGTGTGACCAGACTGTGAGAACACCTTATGAAACATCAAAACTGCCATCCAGCTCCAAGCTGAGTGGGAGACCTACAGTCCTCAGGAGGGAACCAACCCTGCCTGAAATTTGAATGTGAACATTCACCTTCCAGAACCATCAGACAACAAATTTCTCTTGTTCAAGTCACGCTTGGTGGCACTTAATCATGGAGGCCCCAGCAAAACTCTGCAAGAACCCATCTCTGCAAATTAACAAAGTTGATGTTAGTATTTAGGGTGGTATTTTGTTAATATTCAGGGTGAGACTTTGTGTTGCGGTTTGAACCTACCCCCAAACAGCAGCTATGCTTAGCTCTTCCGAGAAGGTGCTCGGGAAAGTGCTACATGGGGACAGGACAGAAGTGGGCGTGGCATCCAAGTTGGGATTCCTCCCCAGTTTGCAAATCCCTGGAAAGATTTTCAGAGATTAATCAAAACGATGCCCCATTTGCTGGGGCTCGTTAAGTGCAGATACGTTGTATAGACTGGGCTTCAGAATATCAGACTTTGCACCCTGACCATGGAAAGACTTCACAGTTTTCATTTCTCTTGTCTCTTGACTGTGTTTCCTCTTATCTTCCCATTTTACAGATAGGGCAGGGTCCTGGTGCAAACTAAGATGTTTAACTCAAAGTGTCATTCTTTTGTGCTTTTTGCATCTTATTTACTGTGTGTGTGTGTGTGTGTGTGTGTGTGTGTGTGTGTGTGTGTGTGTGTGTGTGTGTGTGTTTTCATTGTGCACAAGCGTGGAGGTCAGAGAACCTCTAACTAGGGAGCATTGGTTCTCTTCCACCGTGGGGATCCTGGGAATCAAACTCAGGTGATCAGGCTTGGCAGAAAGCGCCTCTACCCACTAAGCCATCTTGCTGGCCCTCTCGGTGCCGTTCTGGATGATTGGCTTTTCCCCTTTCTTCATGATGGTAGTGGATGTTGTATGGGACAGAGGGCTTAGACATTAAGCCAGGAGACCTGCATGTGAGCCACCATCTGCCATGCCCTTGCGCTTTGTCCCCAGACAGGTCAGTTGTCTTCTTTGACTTTAATTTTTCTTATCTGTATATGTGAATAGTAACGCCTGTCACTTTTGTCAGTAAGGATTTCATTTTGAATAGTACATTTCAATAAACTGAAAAACCAAAATGCTATACTTACAGTTGTTGATATTGTCAAGCTCCCCCATCCACAGGATTCTAGCAGAGCCACCATTGCTATGTAAACCATTTTCTAAGACCTACAACCGTCATCTCCCCATACACACCTTTGGTGAACTAGCCTATAGCTTGTCTCGAAGACAAGTCATGGCTGGAGGCAAGAGAAAAGAAAGAGATGGGGGAGGCTGGTTTCTAATAGTTCTGAGGGTTAAATTGTTTTCAAGGCAGTGTCATTTAAAGTTTTAAAGGATGAATGGAGACATGCCAACTTCAAGTGCCCCTTAAAAACAAAGGACTCAAGGCTGTTGTGCTTTTCCTCAATACAGCTGGGGGCTGTCTTTGCTTATTGTTATGACTGTTCGTTGCTGTTGCTGCTGTTTGAAACTGTTTTGTGTGTGTTTTGTTTTGTTTTGAGCAATAGGGATTGAAACTTTGTGTGTGCTACTCCATCAAACCTTCATTCTCTTTTCTCCTCTCCTTGTCTTGTCTTTTTCCCTTCTAGGCAGGGTTTCATTAACATTTGGTTGCCTGGGGCTGCCTTGAACTCACTCTGCAAGCCCAGGAAAGCCTTGAGCTGTCAACTCGCCTGCCTCAGCCTCCTGAGCAGCTGGTATCACAGGCCTGTGCCAACCCTGGCCTGGGAGAATGCTATTTGGAGTGTGTGGAATGTGGTTGCTCAGCTTCCTCTGTCTTCTGTGATGTCCACAAAGAGCATGAGACAGAGCGTCTCGGGACTCTTGTGTATGTGCTGTCCACCTCTCCTGCCTGGGTGCCTGCGGGTAAATTATTTCATCTCTGTGGCCTTGGGCTTCATTGCTTGTAAAGGGGGATTTAAATTCGGAGAGGAGACAGCTAAGAGCGCCTAGCAGCAGAACTGTCTGGATAGTCTGAGTGATGTGGCATGCTGCTGGAGAGTATGGTACAGGCAGAGTGGCCCTAATCTGAAAACTCCAAGTCAGAACTGTTCACACATCTGAACCGGCCTGAGCAATGACATGATATCACAAGGAGAGATTTTTACCCCACCCCATTTTGATTCATGCACAGAGTTATTTAGATCACCTTCAGGCCGTGCATATAAGGTATATATGAAACATACATACATGAATTGTGTATTAGATTTGAAATCATATTACATATATACAATATTTCAAATTCTCAAGAAATCTAGCATCCAATACACTACTAGACCCACACATTTTGAGTAAGAGATGCAATAGGTGTCTTCTGCTTTGTTTGATCTTCAGGTCATAGATGAAGGACCCCAAGGTCTGGCCCTGTATCTCTCATAAACAAATTATATCAGTAGATGTGTGTTCTGACTTCTCCTTGGCACTCACCACAGTTCCTTGTTTAATGACTAATTTAATGAACTTAAATGTCCTGGGAAGGATGGAAGGTATTTATAGAATACCATCAAGTCCTTTCAGGCACAATTTCACTCAAGCCTCACCAATCCCATGGGAATGAGTCTATCTCCATTTTACAGACAAAGAAACAATTTTCTGGGTTGCCTGGTTTGTTCAAAGTCTCATGGACCAAGAGCCAGGGAGCCAACCTTTGAACTAGATGCTTTACTTGGAGCCCCTAGATACTAAGCATTGACTAGGGTACCATTTTTTTTAGTTTATTATCTAGAAAAGCACAAACATAGGGACACTAGCTTGTGAGCTGTGACTTTAAAATTTCAATTTGGAGCAGAATAGTATGTTTACTGTGATGGTCTTGGTCATCAAGTTGACTGAATCCTGAATCAACTGACTGGATACTACTGTGAGTGGCCCTTTAAAATATATTCATTCTATGAGTTCTGTTCCTCTAGAGAACATTGGCTAGTACATTTACCAAGAAATAAAATAGCCATTATCCATTGTCTTAACTTCTCTGTGAGCCAGAAATTCTTCCTTGTAGTCAGGTATACAATCTCTGAGTGTCAATCAATCATCACAGTAGAAATAGAAGCTGGCTCTATCTATCCTTCAAGAGAGAAGATTCTGAAAACCACCAGGACCAAGCTTGTCTTTTAAAGCTTCCCATATCTTTCTGGATGGGAGTGCTGGACCAAGACCAAAGGCCTATAGATACTGAAGATGTTCTATCTGTCCAGGTAGCACTACCCCCAACTTTTCACAGAAAAACAGAGGCTCTGAGGACTAAGGGACATCCTAAGGCACGGAACTACAACCTGAAGCTCTGGGGCTCTTGCCCATGCTCCCAACCTGCACTGTAGCATCTTCTGGGTGGCTCTGGGTCTTACTTCATGTTGGCAGCAAGGAGAGGCAGCAAGTAGGGTTCCTCCTTGTGCCTCACAGCCCCCACTATTCATAACATTCCTGGGTTGTAATAAAACATGGAGTTTCCTAGCCAATATTCCATTGATGGTTCAAGGACTTAGTTGGAAAGTGCTCAAACAGCCATACTTTAGAATAACTCTTCTAGATGGAAACTGTTAAAGGGGCCATCATTCCGTGAGATTTATTATTGCCTTATTACTATGAAGAAGCATCTTTTCTGAAAGAAATTTGAGGAACAATGAGACTATTCTGGCCATGCCATTTCACTGCTGGTGTATAGTCAAAACTGCTTTTGTTTTTCCACAGGGACTCATACATAAGCAAGTTGTGCCCTTTTGTTTCATGGTGTTGGTGTGTTGACTCTTCTCTTCCGGCTCTGACTGTCCTTCCTGCATTGTTCCAGGGACTATGGGAGAGATGAAGTCTTGTAGAATGTTCCCCGAATACCTTTCCTCCAGGATGGGGCTGTAGCCCAGTAGCAGAGCATTTGTGAAGCATGTATGAGGCCCTGCTTTCCATCCCCAGCCCCACAAAGCAAACAACCTTAAGTCCCTGAGTCTAAATCCCAGGACTGCCCCCCACTGACTGTGTGATCATCAGCCTGTTATTCTGCTTCTCTGAGCCCCTCAGTGGAGGGCCTGATCCACTCATTGACAATGCCTAGACTTTCTTGAACTCGTGGATTTCTACAGAACACTTAGAACTATGCCTGATGCCATGAACGCGCAGGCAGGGTTAGCTGGTGCTGATGATGGCATACTGTGAAAGAACTCACAATCTCCAGGGAAACAGAAAAGCAGATGTAGCCAACAAAGCAATAAATGCACATGATATTAAAGACATGATCAACCAGGGTCAAGAGGTAGAGAAGGGTTGACTGTAGAAAATGTTAAGCTGAAAGCTAAAGAACAAATGTGTGAGACAGGGCCAGAAAGTGTTACAATATGGTGGCTGTGTAGATGTGCCACTGAGAATAGCTAAAAGGGGTGTGGGAGGACCTCGGGGCCAAACAGTTACCTAACGTGTGCAAGGCCCGGAGTTGGGAGAGGGGAAGGAAAGAGATGGGAAAATGACTTTGAAAAAGTGCAGACTCCAGGGCTCAACTGGTGGAGTGCAAACCCCACCCTGGCTGCATGTCCTTGAACCCTTCTCCACTGCATTGTGCTTTAGTTGCTTCGTCTACAAAATGGTATATCATAATAATGGAGCTGGTCTCATGGGTATTTTTATGAAAGAAAACTAAGTTCTAGATAGAAAGCTTTTAGTATATGGCCTAACACATAGTATTCATTTAACATTGGCTGTGAGTAATAAAATTCTTGTATGGCCTACATTTTCTGGAGTATGATGTGGTATAACTAGTAGGTGTGACCCATCAGAGAAGAAGGCATGGCAATGGTGTACTTGACTGTGATTGACTAGGGAAGGGATACAAAGGAAATATATTACAGGAGAGCGCATAAACTATAGCCATAAGGCCTGGCCACAAGGCCAAGTTACTGAAGGCTTTTGAAGTTAGGTCTCTCTTGTGTTGAATGGAATTGATAACTCATCATTGAGATGATTATGGAGATCAGATGACATCAGTGAGGAAAGAGTTTTGTGAATTATGAAACAAGATACAAACAGAAGAAAATAAGGACAGAGAAGAGATGCATAGACTCAATTCCTGGGGTACGGTGAGGGCAGGACATAGCCACAGCTCTCTCCTACTCTGTTACATCTTCAAATTGAATCATTTCTCTTAAAGTTGTTACCTGATGTATTAGTTACTTATCTCATTACTTTAACAAAAATATCTGGCAAAAGTAACTCCAAGAAGAAAGGGTCTCTTTGGGCTTACAGTTCCAGAGAGCGCAATCCATGATGGCAGGGATGTATGACAGCAGAGACAGAAGGCCACTGGCCATATTGTGTCCAAACAGCCACCAAACACAGTAACCAAAACTTGTATTCAGTTTTCTGTCCCCCCTGTATTCAGTTCAGGATCACAGTTCACGGACCAGTGCCCCTCACATTTAGTGTGTATCCTGGTTAGCTTCGACTGTCAACTTGACACAGTCTAGAGTTTTCTGAGAAGGAAGCCCATTGAGGAATTGCCATGATCAGATTGGCCTCTGGACAAGTCTGTAGGGAGTTGTCTGGATTGTTAATCAACATAGGATGACCCAGCCCATTGTGGATGGCACTGTGTATGGTTGGAACAGGTAGTCTTGGGCTTTGTAAAAAAGCTAATTAAGCGTAGACTTGCTAATGAGCCAGAAAACAGTGTTCTTCCGTGTTTTCTACTTCATGTTCCTGTTTGAATTCCTGTCCTGACTTCCCTCAATGATCTATAACCTGCAAGCTGAAATAAACCCTCTCCTTGCCTGTGTATGTAGCTTTTATCAGAGTGCTTTAGCACAGTAAGAGATAAAACTAGAACGAGGTGTGTCTTCCTACCTTAATTCTCTAAATCTAGATAATCTCTCGCAGATATGCCCAGAGTTCTGCTTCCTCAGTGACTCTGACTCCTATCAAGCTGACAGTCAAGATTAGCCCTCATTCATGGTTAAGCATCTAGGCTCATAGAGGTGTAATTTTCAGTTAGGAAACCCAAGTATAAGTTAAGTAGGAACCCAAAGGGTCATAGGCTTCCTCTGGGGAAACGTCCATGCAGGAACCATCATCCAACCTGGTCTCCTGCTAGGAAGACTTTTCAAGGAAGAAGATAAATATAAGTGTCCATTAATCTGAAGACTTCATAGGAATCCTTTTGGTGAAAAAAAAAATGGGAAAATATATCAATAGCCTTTCCACAAAACAACTAGATGAAATTTTATGCAATAGAAATCTGAAGCAAGTGTAAAGTTTTCGTGCCTTTGTGGCTTGTCTTATTTGGGCAGGCGCATGTTAAATGCAGTGTGAATGTTCATGTCTATCTGGCCTTACAGCAATTAAACATGCTATCTTCTTCTCTCCACTTTTTACCTCGCTCCACAAGTTTGTGCAAAGGCTGCCTGTGTTCACTTTCTCTCTCTCTCTCTCTCTCTCTCTCTCTCTCTCTCTCTCTCTCTCTCTCTCTCTTTTTGGTTTTTCGAGACAGGGTTTCTCTGTGTAGCTTTGCGCCTTTTCCTGGAACTCACTTGGTAGCCCAGGCTGGCCTCGAACTCACAGAGATCCGCCTGCCTCTGCCTCCCTCACTTTCTCTTTACCTAGCATACCTCTCTTGTTATCTAGTTGCCAATTTAAAAACCCCTCTCTTGGAAAACCCTTGCTAAGTCAGCCTTTTAGTGATATGGCCAACAATGCTTAGGGATGACCAGTATGGCCAACAATGCTTAGGGCTGACCAGACATCCCTTTGCTCTCTTAACAATTCCTAGCCTTTTTTCAAATTATACTGGAGTCATGTGACAAGTACTGGCCAATGGGCTATGAGTGGAAGAGATGCTCTAGGCACCTGCAAGTGGCTATGAGTCTCTTTGCCCTTCTGGACCTGCCCTAGGTGTTAAGATGTGATATGCTGCATGGTGAATCTCTAAGTGACAGTGAGGAGGAGAGTACTCTTCTAAATCAGGCTGGGCATATAGAAGAGAGGGCTGAACTGGAGGAGGAAAGACCTTGGGTTAAGCCAGTAGATTTGGGATCTGCTTGGGTACAATAAAACCTCTTCTATCCTAACCACTGATCATCCCATTTTTGTCAGAGCATGAGTATTAGTTTCCTAGTGATATTGTAACAAGTGAGACCACAGGGCTGCATGCCTCCTGTGGCTATGAGAAGAATCTGTGTTCCTGTCTTTTTTAGCTTAGAAACCATTTGCTGTCATTGCTGGTGGCTCCTTCAGCATCAATGCCATCAGTGCGGCATCTTCTCTCTGATCTTGGCTTCCAGCCTTTAAGACAATGAATGTCTCACCTCTGTTCTATAAGGGCCCCAGGAATATGCCGAGCCCACTCAGGTGAGCCAAGCCCTCCTTTCCAAAGTCCCTTCACCATGTAAGACACCATAATAAGACATAGCCATAGGTCCTCATAGAGCATGAGCACCTGTAGGAGCTAAGGAGGGTTCTACATAGCCTACTTCTTTCCTAGCCCATTCTGACCAGTTGTGTTTGGAATAGTCTTTTTTGTTGTTGTTGTTTTGGTTTTGGTTTTTGTTTGTTTGTTTTTCAAGACAGAGTTTCTCTGTGTAGCCTTGGCTGTCATGGAATTTGCTCTGTAGACCAGGCTGGCCTTGAACTCACACAGATCTGCCTGATGCTACCTCCCAAGTACTGAGATTAAGGGCATGTGCTACCACCGCCAGGCTAATTTTTTTTTAAGTGAGTAAATAGCTACTCATTTCCTATATGTCTTAGTTTGGGTTTCTATTGCTGCAACAAAACAACATAATCAAAAAGCAAGTTGGGGAGAAAGAGGTTTATTTGGCTTATACTTCCATATTGCTGTTCATTACTAAAGGAAGTCAGGACAGGAACTCAGACAGTGCAGGATCCTGGAAGCAGGAACTGATGCAGAGGCCATGGAGGGGTGCTGCTTCCTGGCTTGCTCCTCAAGGCTTGCTCAGTCTACTTTCTAATTGAACCCAGGACCACAAGACCAGGGATGGCACCACCCACACTGGGCTGGTCCCTCCCCAACTGATCACTAATTGAGGTAATGCCTTACAGCTGGATCTCATGGAGGCTTTTCCTCAACTGAGGTTCCTGCCTCTCTGATGACTCTAGCTTGTGTCAAGTTGACACACAAAACCAGCCAGTACACTATGTATTTCTCATATTGTGAATTCCATTCTGTAAAATTAGAGTTTATTTCTTACTGTTTTCTTATTTGCTAGTTTATGTGATCAATAAGATTGATGATAGCTACAATGGTACCATGTTTGGAGGCCTGGGAACTGTTCCTTTTCTGTGAAGAATGTAACTGCATCCCCTGGAAATCCTACAGGAATCAGTAACTACTGTGTCCTTCTCAAGTAGAAAACAGAACCCTCTTGAGTTTGAATAGTTATATCCTGAGACCACACAGTCCAGAAGTGTAGCTAGAGTTTTCCTGCCTTGCCCACCGTCAGGACAAATCTTTGTCACCTGCTAGTCCCACAGACGCTCAGACTCAACCAAGTAAACACAGAGACTTATATTGCTTACAAACTGTATGGCCGTGGCAGGCTTCTTGCTAACTGTTCTTATAGCTTAAATTAATCCATTTCCATAAATTTATACCTTGCCACATGGCTTGTGGCTTACTGGCATCTTCACATGCTGCTTGTCCTGGTGTCGGCTGGCAGTGACTCCTTCTGCCTTCCAGTTCTTTCTTTTCTCCTGTTAGTCCCACCTATACTTCCTGCCTAGCCACTGGCCAATCAGTGTTTTATTTGTTGACCAATCAGAGCAATTTGACGTACAGACCATCCCACAGCACAGGGGTGATCCCAGAGATCCTTCATTTAATAGGCAAGGTGCCAAGACCTCATAAAATGAAACAGTGTAGGCCTTTCTCAAACTGTCTAGAGTTTAATAAGGAAGATATACAAAAACAATATCATGTCTTTGCAGTGGGACAGTGACACCACATTCAAGTGACTGGACTCACTTGGGTAAGTCAGAGGAGAGATTATTTCTGATTCAGGCTTTTAAGGATGACACACCATTGCAGGAAGGCTTTCCCCAGTGAGGAGTAAACATATGTCTACCAATACTCTCCTTCTGGGACACCAATAAGCCAAAGTATAATTCCACCAAAGTCTAACTTGGGGAACCAATGACTTCATTGGGCTCACTTACAGAGCATGGGTGAAAGGCTTTCACCCATGTAGGTGACCCAAAGCAGCCACACTATCGGAAAGTCTGACCCAGCATGAATGATGACTTCCCAATAGCTGCATTGATGGAGCCTGCCCTTCAGTTAACCTTCCACACACTGAATAGTCTAGCACCTTCTGATACCATAAGACCTTATGTAATTAAGGCAGAATTACATACAATAGTTAGAAGAGTGTGAGAGAAAGTAGTTGAATTATAAGTGAGGATCCAGTTCTTCCCTTTCCTACCCCCTGCTTCTATGAAAGAATGTCAAGTCTACAAGCCCAATCTTGAGTGAGTAGCCATAGCTGTTCTGATGAAAATGATAGCCCCTATGCTAGAAGGAAAGCAATGGAGGGCATGAGTGAGAAATATGTCCTAGCCATAGAGGACAGTGTGTCCCATGGGCCTGTGGTAGAAAAGAGGGTGCCCTAAGGAGCCACAGGCTGTGTGTACAACCGCATTGTACAGTGTGGGGTGGTGCAGAACAGAAACACGGGGATTTTTTTTGAGGGCTGTGACCCACCTAAAGTCTGAATAAGACTCTTGGGTGAAGAGTGAGAAGGGCAGATGTTGTTCATAGCAGATCCTGAATTCACTGTCTTCATAGCAGATCCTGAATTCACTGTCTTCATAGCAGATCCTGAATTCAATGTCTTCATAGCAGATCCTGAACTTATGGTCTTTCTCCTTCTCTTTGTCCTCTTTGGACTGTTCACAAGCCAGGAAGTGGATGGTTAGAGGCTGTTTTTCAGATATGAAACAATTTTCACAGAATGGTTATGGGCCCTACTTTTCAGTTCACAGTTATTTTTGAGTTTCCACAGGTAGTGCTCCGCTCTGGACACTGACGGCCTTAGCTAGCTGTACTCTGTCTCTGCTAAGCTAGGTTCACATACTCTGCTCTTTCTACCCAGACCATCCTCTTGTGTGGGATACATTATTATACACCTTTAACGAGAATGCCTTGAACCTGTGTGGCCTTCTGTTCTAGCCAAAGAATCTTCTTATGTCACTTGATTTGATATTTACAAGAACTTTAGTAAGGAAAAAGAATTTCCATTTTAGATATTACCAAAATAAAGGCAGATTTTAGATGTTTAATTAGCCAACAAATGTTTTAGCTTTCTTCCTCAAGCTGTGACATATTCTATGAGAGCTAATTAACATGAACCTGTTGGCTTTTTCTCAAGTGTCATGGTAGACCTGGGGTTTCTAATCCCTAGCGCTACCTTCCTAAGCTAGAAGAGAGCTCATGTTGTGAAGGACCAGACGGAGGCTCTGGGATCCTATTCCAGTGTTGCTTCTCCTTCAGTTCGGCCTCTGGGAAGTCAGATCCTCTTGAGGAACCAAAGCTTACCTATGCCACAGAACCAGAAAGTCACCACTTCACACCTATTACTCTCTCAAAGCTAAATGATTGCCTGTTATTTTCATTTGTGCGGTATCCTGTGACTTTAAAGGTCTTATTCATTCTTTCTGTCTCTTAACACACAGAAAATCCCTGCCGTCACCCTTGAAGCCATGCAGTCTACACAGATTGCCCATGTCATTCCACCCTCCCATTATTCTGACTATTTACCTCAAGCTGGTCTCTGAGCCAAGTCCCAGGTCTGTCCTGGCACCTATGAGAAAATCTAAGGCTACCTCCAGCTGGTGGCTTGGTCAGCGTCTCTCTTCATCAGGACTCCCTTTGTTCTTCCCTCCTTCCACTGACTGCACTTGAAGAGGGACCCCCAGGGTAAAGTAGAAATGGACAGAATACAGGTCTTCAGCGAGGGTCTGGTGCCATTGTTCTGAGTGAGCACCACTAGCAGGCCTGAGTGTAAGCGGGAGGGGAGAACAGGAGAAGAGAATAAGGTCATAGGGTAATTTTCCAGATTTGAGGTAGAGTGTTAAGATATGTGGATCAGCAACATGACTGCCTAAACATGCGCTGAACAAGGACAACAATGGACATGCTAACATGGACTGGGTGCTGGGAGCCCATGAGCCCTCAACCCTGAATAACAGACTGTGGGTAACTAAGAAATGCCAAAAGAGGAGAATTAGTCTTCCCCAGGGAAGAGCACATGGGTTATACACAAAAGCACACATCATCCAATACCAACTGGTCAGCTTCGAAAACATACATATAAGTAACATACAGGCTGAACATGTTGTATTTATTATTTAGGAATATGTATATGCATATATATGTATATATGTAACAACAACTAATGACAAAAGAGGCCATGAATTTGAAAGAGAGGAAGGAAGGATATATGGGAGAGTTTAGAGGAAGGAAAGGGACAGGGAAAACTGATATAATTATGATCTCAAAAAAATAAAAGAAAAAATTCTGATCTAGAATACAGGTCAGAGGGGCTGGAGAGGTAGTTCAACAGCTAAGACCATTGTTACTCTTATAGAAAACTGGAGTTCAGGTCCCAGCACAGACATGATGACTCACAACAGCCTATAACTCGAGCCCCAAGAGATCTACAACCCTCTACCAGTCTCCACAAACATCTTCATGCATGTGTGTATATATACATACACACACACACACACACCACTCATAAAAATAAAATAAAAATTAAAATAATACTTTTGAAAAACTCTTACAACGTAATTCCTATATATTTCCAATTAGCTATCAATAAACCTCACTCTCCTTTTCCCTATAGGTCATAATTCAGTTTTAATTGTTAGTACATTTATTTTTAAGCACATCTCATAAGAGGCTAAGTGTTATTACCTTTAAAATCTAGGTTGTATGGATTGTTGCATTGCCCTTGAGAATCATTGTACTAAAATTTGATTTCAAAATAGATTTTTGATTCATATATCACGGTACTTTAATACTGTACAGCAATTTATTAGCAAAGTCCAGAAGAGCATATGCTCCTCACACTAGGGAAACTAAGAGGAAACATACATGCTGGATGTTTGTGTTTTGTTCTGTGGTGATTGTTAGCATGTCTTAACAAGTTGTCTTCATTTTCTATTTTGTTACTTCCATGGTCATGTGAATTCTAAACAGTCGTGTTAGAGACAAAAGAAAGCTTACTTTATATTGTTCAATGCTAATAAAATAAGTAAATAAATATGACACTTAAAATTGAGGAGGAGGAGTGGCTATGGTGAGTGTGGAAGAAGAAGGGCCAAGACTGAAGCAGCATTGTTGCTGGGAAGTAAAACGCCACCTCTCAGAGTTGGTAAATGATCTTCCCACCTGCACGTACCAGGCTGCTTAACATTGGCACGTGTTGTTCGCCACAGATGACCACTCTGCCAGCATAACCATCATAACCATGAGTTATCAATATCACCATCACCATCAGCATCAGCATCAGCATCAGCACCCTTTTTCAACATTGCAACTGTCTTATGCCAACACCATTGCTTAGGAGCCTCCTTTGTGCCAGGCACCAGGCCAGCATGATTGCCCACGATGGGGGTTGCTTCCCCATACCATGTGTCAGGAAATCGAAGAAAAAAAGAACTGAAACAGCTTTGTTAAGGTGACACAGATGCTTCCCCATTCCATGTGTCAGGAAATAGAAAAAAAAAAAGAACTGAAACAGCTTCATTAAGGTGACACGGGTCAACATGCCAACCTAAGGCTTTTCAACCCTCACATTCCTGCTCTTAGCCTTGCTACTACTATCAAAAGTGATTCTGTTTAGTCGGAAGGTGAAAACTGGACCCCAATCACAGCACAGTAAACACATGGCTGAAGGAGGTGTTGGGCTCTCAAGAGCACTGGGCATTCACCACCTCTCACTTTGGGAGGCTTAACAGGTAATTGAGATGTATAGTAACTATTGAAACGCACACATTCAGTGAGGGGAAGGCCAAGGTGGAGGCCAGTGCTCTGCCACAGCATGGGGTTTCTCTTGAAAGCCATCAGTGCATGGTGTCCTCCAAAGGGCCAAGGATGCATCTTTCCTGGGAAACGTCTGGATGGAAGATGGTGTTGGTCCCACCTAGTTGTCCACCTCTAAAGGTGAAGGACCTTGTGAGCTGCTGCTAGGAGTGTTCTTCAGGGACTGGTGTGTCACTGATTGTCTCAGTTAGGGTTTCTATTGCTGTGAAGAGACACCATGACCACAGCAACTCTTATAAAGAAAACATTTAATTGGAGCTGGATTACAGATTCAGAGGGTTAGTCCATTATCATCATGGCAGGAAGCAATGTGTGCAGGAGGACTCGGTGCTGGAGAAGGAGCCAAGAGTTTTACATCTAGATAGCAGACAGCAGGGAGAGAGAGCGACACTGGGCCCAGCTGTGTCAAAGCCCACCCTTGTGACATACTTCTTCTAACAAGGCCACACCTCTTAATAGTGCCACTCCCTGATAGCTAAGCATTCAAATCTATGAGCCTATGGGGAGGGGGGGGCATTTCTAGTCAAACCACCACACTGATGCTGCTGTGAGCCTCTCTCATGGGACTCTGGCTTGGCTGTTCATCCAGCAAAAAAGGTCCTGAGGCTGACTGGGTAACTTAGCAGAATGAACATGAACACAGCACAGACTGTCAAGCACCGGTTCTTATTGGCTGAAGAAATCTTGCCCCAGATGAAGGGCTTTCAAATACCCTTCAGTTGCATTCCTTGTCTATTCAAAGCCAAACCTGAGACTGTGTTAGGAGTAGTGAGAAACTGGAAGATGGTATTCAGGAGGTCTGCCACTTATTAGCTCTTCCATCTTAGGCAAAGGGTCATGACCCCTGCAGCTCTTGTTTCCTCTTTTGTAAAATGGAGTTGATTATTTCTCCGTAACAGCTTGGAGTCAGTGTAAACAAAGCGATGTTGAGAAGGGGCCCATGGGATAGGGAAAAGATCTGGAATTTGGGACTCAGATCTCTGTTGATCATTGTGATGTAGCTATAACAAACTACCTGGAACTGAGTAATTTATTAGGAAAAGAACATTATTTCTCAAGCTCTGGAAGCAGGGAATCTAAGAGCATGACACTGGTCTCATCTCAGCATTGGTAAAGGGCCTTTTCATTGCATCACACCATAGCAAGTTAGAGATGAGTGTAGTGATATATTGTGTGTCCTAATAAAATTTGCCTGCATATCAGAGGACAGAACAAGCCACTAGGTTAAACATAGAGGCCAGGCAGTGGTGGCCTAGCACCTCAGAAGGCAGAGATCTGTCTGGATCTCTGTGAGTTCAAAGCCACCCTGGACTACATGAGCTTGACTCAGTCTAGGAGAGAAACAGCCAGACAGTGGTGGCACACACCTTTAATCCCAGCACTTGGCAATCACACATGCCTTTTATCCCTGCACTAATAAGGAAGTGATATGGCTGGGCGGAGAAAGATGCATAAGGCATGAGGAGACAGGAACTAAAGCCCTTTCAGCTAGAGGTCTTTCGGCTAGAGAGCCTTTTCAGGCTGAGGGGTCCTAGAGGTAAGAGGTGGCTGTGGCTTGTTCCTTTGTCTCTCTGATCTTTCAGCATTTACCCCATTATCTCTAGGGTTTTGTTTTTGTTTTGTTTTTTACTGAAAGACCATTTTTAAATTCGTGTTACACATGAGTGCTTGGGTCTCTCATCCTCATTTTTCAAAGCTGCTGCTGTGATCCAGGAGGCCACACCCTCATGGCTTCATCCAACCCAATCTTATCCAAGTAACTTCCTTAGGCCCACCTTTAAAATCCATTTAGTAATTAAGTTTCTGACACGTGAAGTTTGGGGCACACATTCAAACTCGAGAAGACTCTCTTGTTAAATAGAAACTGCCCCTTAATAACAGTGCAAACTGACAGAACCAGTGAGGATCAGCTCGTCCTCTCCGGCTTCATAGTCAGTGCCCGGCACTGGGATGAACACTTACCACGGATTTTCTTAGCTAACTGGCCATTGAATACTATTATTGATATCACTTTATTGGTGGGAACTGCGGTGGCAGAGGTTCAACTGAAGGTCACCCAGACACCACCCTTCCACCTCCCAAGTCCACGGCAAGGGTGTTTCACCCTTGGCCAAACTGTTCTCTCTCCAAGCCGGTTCCTAAAGCTGTAAAATCAAGGTAATGGCACATCCCACGCCAGATTTCTAAGGGGCTCAAGGGTTGTGTCTAAACAGCAGCAGTTTATACACACCAATGTCAACAGAGGGGGTGGAAGAGGATGGGGGGGCAGACAGGAGGGGGAGGGGAGAGAAGAGAGGGAAGAAAAAGGAGAGATGATGGAAGAAATGATGATCAGGACACAGGTCATTGGTATTTCATATCTTAGAAACAAATTTTCTGAAATTGTTGCAGAAAGGAGATGTGGAATAGACAGAAAACCTGGGAGGGAACTTATTTGTTCCTTCTTTAAAACACACCTAACATCCCTAAGCTAAAATGGGCTTTGATTTCTTTCAAAGTTTCTTCACTTGTCTGGGATTCCAATATACAAAGCAAATCTAAGAAATTTAAGTGGCCCCGCTGGCTGCGGCATTTACATCGTATCGTGGAGGGTAAAAGCAATCGAGGGACTCAGAGAAAGTATTTAACCTTCTCCTTTAGGTGGCTGCTAAATTGCACTTTGTGTAAAGCTGTTATAACTCAGATGGACAGTGACAGGCTGTTCTGTTTGGGGGTGGGGGAGAGACGCGAAGACAGCAGGGTACCCAGGGAGCCCTCTCAAGTAAAAAGGCTCCATTCCCCAGCTTCCTAGCCAGCAGCTTCCTTCCGCTCCTCCCACTCATTCTCCCTGTCTCCCTCCTCTTCCTCCTCCTGAACTGTGTGTCTGTGTATGGAGGTACATGAGAGGAAGACAGGGCGGCAGCCATCTTAGAGAAGGGTCAGACTGGGGGCAGCAGGCCACACATGCCAGAGGGCAATTCTCAGGAGGGATTGGATTGTTTCCTTCCACTCTGGATCCGGAGGATCTAGCAACATCTTTTACCCAAGGCATCCCATTGGCCCAGAAACTCCATTCTTGCCCCAGGCTCCAGTACCAAACAAGTGTGGGGCAGGTAATGAAGAATGGCCAGTAGCAGGGCGATTGACAGATTGGTGCATTTGCAGATTGTAAATTCTGACTTGAAGCCCTGAGCCACCTATCTGCTGATATAATTAAAACCTAGAGTGCTTTGCTGGGGGCTTCGATTTGAAACTGGCCTCAGAGGCACATGGTCGAATTTTTCCTCAGAGACCCTCGACGCCAACACAGAGCCTCTGCTCAGCAACATTTTGATGTCTAGAAGTGATGCCGAGCCTCTCCTGCTCGGCTATTTCCTAACAGGCACCGTAAATCTTGTGCCTTCAGTGAGCGTTGGTTAGCTTTGCTGGTCATTGTGCTCTGGTTGCTCTATAGGCCTGTGCCTTGACAAGTCGGTGGGGGGGCAGTCTGTTGGCTCTAAAATATCATTTTCTTGATCTTGGGAGATGGCTCGGTGGATAAAATGCTTGCTGCTGCATGGCTGTAAAGTCTGGAATTTCGATTACCCAGAACCCACAGAAAAGCAGGCAGGCTTGGCGCCTGCCTGTTGCCAAACCAGCAGACAGATAAGTAAGGTATGCCTGGGGTAATAAAGTAGAGAGTGATTGAGGAAGACGACCCATGTCGACTTTGGGCCTACACACACAGAAAATATCACTCTCTTGTTACATATCTCAGGATCATCTCTGAAGGTACGTCTCCAACCATGAAAATGAAAACGTGCTGCCTGTTTGTTTAAAGACTGGGAACGTGGCTAGCCAGCCTCATTTCTTACCTCACACTCCAGCCAGAAGTACAATAATCCTATGTCAGGAATCTCTGCCTGCTGGGCTCTCTAAGCCTCAGGCCTTTTAAAACGATACATCCTTGCTCCACAACGTGTGATTTCTGTAGTGGGTAGCTGTTCTGTCTATGACCTAGAGAGGCAGCAGGTAACTGTTCCACCTGCCTATGACCTTGAAGTCCATGCCCCTGGGGCGGGGCCTCACCATGACCCTTAAGACCTGAGATGCACGTAGGCAGCTCTCTGCTCTGCTCTCTCCTGTGGATTTGGAGACTGGACTGAGTCAGGCGGCCAGAACAGAGTTCCAGAACCTGCGACTATGCTGTTCTGTAGAGTGAGTTTTTCCCCCTGATAAATTCCTTTGCCCGTTAAACAGACTCCGTGGATTTCTCGTTATGAATTTCCATTTCCCAAGGGTAGTCAAACTTCTATTTGTTCTTCATGCTTCCTTTTCTCTGAGAAGTCACTTGTTACTCAAACCAGTCAGGGTTGTCCTGATCTGCCTGTCCTCCTACTGCTCTGTCCTGGCGGTGTCCTTGGGGTGCGGTAGCTGTCCCACATTATGTGACATCTTCCACGAGAAAATAGCGCAGGGGTGGGGTGTGGGAGGGGGTAGTGGTGGGAGGTGGTTGTGGGGGGGGGTGATGGTTGGGGGGGGATCTCAATTCCATGAAGTGTTGGATGCTCAGGGAAAATGGGCAACCATACCATTAAGGAAAAGGTGTGCATAGCAGAGTTTTTTTTTGCAAACACCACAGGCTTCAAGTTGTTGCTGGGTTTAGACCCTGGCTCCAGGGTTCATTGATGAGCTGAGGGAACTTCAGGAAGCTCTGATCCTTGGTTCAGTCCTCTTCAGGGGTAAGCGTAGAAGCCTGTAGAAGCCTGTTGGTGGAGCTACAGAAATGGCAGCGGAGACATGTTGCTATACACACCTGGAAAGGCAGTAACATAAACACATGTAATATACTAGGAATCTAGAGCACCCTTACTTCTATCTGGAATGAAGCCTAGTTGTTCTCAGTCTCCACATCCATAAACGCATAATTAAGCGGGCCTGTATTGTCTATGTATTCTCTGTATGCCTATGCACAGTGACAGGAATGTGAGTTGGAAAAACGACGCAATCCTCACCTCTACAGACCTCAGTTGGAGGAGGGGTGGGGTTAGAGCACACATCTGTACAGGCGACAGTGATAAAGTTAGGAAACTGGAAACATAGGGGCGAGCAGAGGCTGCTCTAACAGTGGGGGTCAGAGCTGGAAGTCTCTTCTGGGACTATCACCTCAGCTCTGTCTCAAATGATGAACATGAGCTCAGGAAATAAATAGGAGAAGGGATTGCAGGCAGAGGGAACAGCATGAACAAATGCACAGAGGCAACACGGTTTTCCTGGGGGGCTGAGTCTAATGGAGTAGGACGTACCTGGGAAAGAAGATGGGGAGGACAGCAAGAAACCAGCAGACAGGACCTTGTGTGTGTAGCTAAGAAATGTAGGCGTTAGCATCAGGCCATGGGGGACTACTGAAGGATTTTAATAAGGGGAGTGCCATGATTAGAGGAGCAATTTAGATGCATTGTTGGCAGGAAATTAATTGGTAGTTCTCTGAGAAAGCCCTTTTTGAAATGAGAATCCCCTCTGGGCCACTACCCTAAATCTGCTCATTCATTTTGTTCAGAGTTGCTTTGGTAAATATTTATTGAGCACTTGGAGTCACTCATCAGAGAACCTGTAGGCTCTGAGATGAGTGTACTCCTCTACCTGCTATGAATGAGCTCAAGGGATCCACTTGAGTAATTACGGTAGGACACAGGAAGTGATAAAGAGTAAGACCGGAAGAGAATGGTAGCTGGAGAACTCTGCATCCAGATGTGTTGCTGGATGAGAGGCTGAGAGATGGCCATACAAAAACACTGTGGACACACAGAGATTCTGTTCATTGGGGGCAAGTTCAAGGGTCCCCAGGGCATTCCAGGACACATCCAAGACTGAGGGTGGTTGCCAGGGAGGCCTGAGGAGAGGTTTTGATAACAGCCTCATGGGAGTTTCTGAGCTAGATGTAAAAGAAATAAGCATAATGTGAATGGTGGGTGTCTGGCAAAGACAGTCCAGATAGGTGAAGCACAGGCTATGAGGATGCAGGAGAACACAGTCCTCATCCAGGAAGCCCAGCAGGTCTATGTGATCACAGATTAAAGAGACGAATGGCAGGGACTCAGTGAGAGAGCACTTGTCTAGCATTATGTAAAGTCCTGGCTTCCCCAGCACTAGGGAGAGTGGGAGGGAGGAGGACATGTTCTAGTGGCTTGAGACCCGATCCAGGAGCTGACGGAGTTAGTTAGCATTTGGGCCAGCTAGCTTTATGTCAACCTGACATAAGCTGTAGTCATCTGAGAGGAGGAAGCCTAGATTGGAGAAAAAAAAAAAAATGCCTCTATCAGATTTGGCTGTAGGCAAGCCCATAGAGCCTGTTCTTAATTAGTGATTGATGTGGGAGGGCCCAGACCATTGTGGGTGGTGCCACCCCTGGGCTGGTGGTCCAGGGTGCTATTAGAAAGCAGGGCAGGCTGATCGAGCCCTGAGGAGCAAGCCAGTAAGCTTGCAGAACTTTCCATGGGTTCTGCTTCAGCTCCTGCCTCCAGGATCCTGCCTGCCCTGTTAAGCCCCTGCCTGACTTCCTTTGATAATGGATGGTAATGTAGAAATGAAATAAACCCTCTCCTCTCCAAGTTGGCTTTGGCCATGGTGTTTCATCATAGCAATAGAAACCTTAGCTAAGATAGCATTTTATCTGAAAAATAGTTACAGGGAAATGCTATTTTTAAAAAAACAGTGAGAAATTATAATGGAACCGTATTTTAGAGCTACTGGGCCATTGAAGAATTGCTTGCATGAAGCTGATTGCCAGTGAGAAAATAATGGTAAAGATATAAGCAAAAGCAGATGACCCACAGGACTATCTGCTGGGGGTTGTCTGTAGCCACAGCTATCATCCGGTGTACCTGGTACAGGCAGACTGACTGCCTTATTCTCCCTCCTCTAGTCTTGAAGGATTTCCCAGGAAATGGAGAACTCATCCACAATGCCACACCCACAGTTCCCAAGTGCAGCTTTTTGTTTTGGTTTGTTTTTTTGAGACAGGGTTTCTCTGTGTAGTTTTGGTGCTTGTCTTGGATCTCGCTTTGTAGACCAGGCTGTGGTGATATATTGTGCCCCCCAATATATTGTGCATCCTAATAAACTTATCTGGGGTCAGAGGACAGAACAGCCACTAGATAGACATGGAGGCCAGAAAATGGTGGCACACACACCTTTAATCCTAGTATTCTGGGATCTCTGTGAGTTCAAAGCCACACTAGAAATGACTTGGTGACACATGCCTTTAATCCCAGGAAGTGATAGCAGGAAGCAGAAAGGTATTTAAGGCATGAGGACCAGGAACTAGAGCCTGGTTAAGCTTTTAGGCTTTTGAGCAGCAGTTCAGCTGAGATTCATTCCGGATAAGGACTGAGAGGCTTCCAGTCTGAGGAAACAGGATCAGCTGAGGAATTGGCAAGGTGAGGTGGCTGTGCCTTGTTCTGCTTCTCTGATCTTCCAGCATTCACTCCAATACCTGGCTTCAGGTTTGATTTTATTAATAAGACCTTTTAAGATTCGTGCTACACCAGGCTGGCCTCGAACTCACAGAGATCCACCTGGTTCTGCCTCCCAAATGCTGGGATTAAAGGCGTGAGCCACTGCCGCCCGGCCCAAGTGCAGCTTTTAAGATGACTAATTTGTCATAACTGTCTTGATATCAGAACCGTTCCTGAGTCAACCCAAGACAGTTTCTGGTCAGTGCTTACCGTACCTTAGATGAGCACTCATATGTTTCCCTATGGAAACAGGAGCTGGTCTGAACATAGCATACTGCTGCAAACGGGGCCAGGGCTTGGGGATGTAGAATTTGTAACAAGCTACCTTTCTAAAATTAGAGAATTTCTTTGTCCCAAAGTATACGCCAGAATTTTGTATAAAGATTATAGCCTTTTTTTTTTTAACTAAGAATAAATCTTAAGCTGGGGAGATAGCTCCGTGGATAAAGAAAGGGCTTGCCATGTAAGCACGACAATCTGAATTTGATTCCCTGAAACTCACATAAAGCCAGACACGGCAGTGTCCATCCGTAATCTAAGCACTCCCGTGGTGAGATTTGAGGTGGAAACCACAGCCTGAAAGGTAGTGGGCCTGGGGTATGATGTGGCAAGCAGCAAAGAAGCCAGATCTCAATCAACGGAAAGCAAGGACTGATACCTGAGATTGACCTCTGACCTCCACATGTGTGCAATGACATGCAAATCCACATGCACAATCACACAGCACACCATACATCTATATATAGACATCTGAATCTCAGGAATTGTGCTAGATAGTTTTATGTCAGCTTGACACAAGCTGAAGTCATCTGAGAAGAGGGAATCTCAATGAAGAAAATGCCTCCATAAGAACAGGTTGTAGACAAGCCTGTAAGCATCTTCTTAATTAGTGATTGATGGGGGTGGGTCCAGCCCATTGTAGATGATGGTGCTATCCCTTGAGCAGGTGGTTGTGGGTTCTATAAGAAAGCAGACTGAGCAAGTCATGAAGAGTAAGTCAATAACCAGTACTCCTCCAAGGCCTCTACATGAGCTCCTGCTTCCAAGTTCCTGCCATGTTTGAGTTCCTGTCCTGACTTCCTTTGGTAATGAACAGTGATATGGAAGTGTAAGCCAAATAAACTCTTGCCTCTTCAAGGTGCTTTGGTCATGGTGTTTCATCACAGCAGTAGAAACCCTAAGACAGGATTCCAAGCAACTTCCCAAAGACAGAGAGAGAAATGAAGCATGGGTTCTGTGAAAGGCCGGGATAGACAGGGTTTGATGAGGGAAAGTTGGCTCCTAAATATTCTGGAGCCAACTGGAGAAATGGTTATTTATATTAGTACCAAGTACTATTTGGACCTTGAGTTCCAGTTCCAGTTTCTCTGGCTGCTGATGAACAGAAAGACCTTCTTAAAGTAAAAGTGTCCATAGATATAGACTAAACATTGTCCGTGTTCCCTGAAAGGCTCTCAGCACCAAGGTACCTCTTCTTTCTTATTGCTCTAGAAAAGCAACCAAGATTATCTCTTCCTTGAGTAAAAACTCTGAAGACCCTCCGTGAGCATGGTTTTCTTCTTCCACTACTTCTTCAGTGTTCTGGCTGCCCCATGAAATGCAAAAACCCTGCATCCCTCCCTGTTATTGTTTATGCCGTCCCATCACCCCTGAATGGCTTCAGAGCCTCCCCTCCAGTGAAAACCATTCGATCTCACTTCCAATGGGCTTCACCAAACTTACTTTGTGTGTGTGTGTGTGTGTGTGTGTGTGTGTGTGTGTGTGTCAGAAGATAACTCACAGGAATCGGTTCTCCCCATCTTGTAATTTCTGCCACTCAGCGAACTCCAGGCTAGCTAGTCTGAGAGATTCTGGGAGATCTCTCCTCTCTCTGCTTCCCGTCTCTCTGTAGGATTGCTATGATTACAGGTTCAAGCCACCACATCTTTGCGGTGTTTATGAATTCAGCAGATTGAACTCAGGCCATCAGACTTACGAGGCAAGTCTTTTTACCCACTGGGCCATCTCGAGGGCCCCAAACTGATTCATGATGCCACTGCATATTTATTGACAAAACATTCAGCTCTGTGGTTAGGTGGCTGGCTGTTTTCCATAACTGCCTTCACTGAACAGGCATTGAGTATTTGGGGCTGCATGCTCAGCTGGCCCAGCTATCAGCTGAAGATAACAGAGATGAATAGAATCCCTGCATTGTAAAGAATGGAGGACTGAGGAAGGCCAGTGGGCAGCCGAGATAAGTTAGAAGGTGATAAGCAAGCAGAACTGACCCAGAGGAGTGCCCAGAGACACGTGACCGCACTGGACACTGGGAACTGCCTTCCTGTCTGCATGGGTGGGACATGACAAGAGAAGAGTTTGAGCTGTAGACCCCAGAAGTTCTAGATTCCTTCGTTGGATCACATGGGGAGCCCTCCTTAGGGCCCAGACACCTAAAGGAGGACTGGAGCAATTATCAGTCCTTATACCTGCGTCATGGGAGCTTGAAGTTTCACTCTGAATCTGTTCCCAGGGCAAGTGAGAGGACATCAGGCTGTTTCCCCCTTTCCTAGGGTTTTAGGTGTTAATCCCCGCTACCAGGAGCATAGGCAGTCTCCCCACTGTCTAGCTCTCAGAGTGGTGAAGCCTGTATTCCTGAAAGGTACTCACATGCTGTTTGTAAGACTTTCCCTTCTTTCCGTGGTAGCTAGCACCTGGCAGCTATGACTTCTACTAGAGCATACCTTCTTGGCTTCTGCAGCTTCCCTGTGCCGTGGATTTTTTGCTTGCCTGTTCCTCGGGGTCCCTGCATTTGTTTTCCAGGAGGGAGAGTTTCAGGCTCGTGATAAACTGTTGTCATTGATGTTGCCCTGTGGTGAACAGTCACATTCAGCAATCTACAGGAACTCAGAAATTAGTGGAGTTTGAGGTGCCTCGCTGGCCTGGGGTTTCCATGTCAACTTTCACATATGGAGTCACTGCTAATTCATGGGAAATCTATTTTCTCATGCTGAGCTGCGGTGTGATGTGATGCAGGCATCATGGATGGACATCTAGAGTACCATGGCTGCTACTCTGCCAAGTAGCCTCCATCGCACATTTTGAAAATTTCAGATAGACATATGATTTGACACCAGACTTTTTTCAATTGCAAATTTATTTTAAAAAAAAATCACATCACTGGCCGGGCGGTGGTGGCGCACGCCTTTAATCCCAGCACTCAGGAGGCAGAGGCAGGCGAATCTCTGTGAGTTCGAGGCCAGCCTGGGCTACCAAGTGAGTCCCAGGAAAGGCACAAAGCTACACAGAGAAACCCTGTCTTGAAAAACCAAAAAAAAAAAAAAAAAAAAAAATCACATCACTGAATTATATTTTGTTACTTATTTTGCATAAATATATTTTTTAATTACATCAAATCAGAGCTACCTTAAAATTCCAAGACTACATGAGCATATTTGCTATATCATTTATTGTAATTTTTTTTGAATATTCAATTTTACTAGAAAAATGTTGTGTTCCTGTCAACATAAACAACAAAAAGTAAATGAAGGTTGGATTCCTGAGGGCTGGAGACATGGCTCAGTGGTTAAGAGCACTGGCTGCTTTTGTAAAGGACCTGAGTTCAGTTCCCAGCAGCCATGTGGCAGTTTATAACCATAACTCCAGTTCCAGGGGCTACAGCAGTGTCTTCTGACCCCTTCAGGCCCAGGCATGCGCATAGTGCACATACAGATATGCAGGCAAAACACTCACATACTTGAAATATCAATTTTAAAAGTTTTTAAAGAGATAAGTTTCCTGGAATTTGAATTTGCTTCCATAAAATAATTATTAGGGAATTGTGTTTTAATTTGTTTTATTTATTGTCACTGCTTGTGTGGTTTGTGTGTGATGTATATGAGTGCAGGTACATGTGTGGCACAGCATGCCTGTTGTTAGATGGTGGTTTTCAGGGGTTGAGCTCTCTCCTTCTGCACTGGGTTCTGGGAACCAAACTCTGGGCTTCAGGTATACTCAGGAAGCCTTTTGACTCACTGAACCATCTGGCTGGCTGTGGTTACTGTACGATTTCTAATGGAATTGTGACATACATACAATTAATTATAGAGACAGCAAAAGTTTATAATCTGTTTCTAAATTTATAAGTTTGTTCACAGAATGGTTGGAAGCTGGGATTACATGGAGTTGGTTTAAATTCCTTTTTGATTTTCTATGTCAGTGGTTCTCAACCTGTGGGTCAAGGACCCTTCGGGGGTCAAACCATGGCCCTTTCACAGGGCTTGCCTCAGAACATGAGAAAACACAGAGATTTACATTACAATTCATAACAGTACCAAAATTACAGTTTGTGTAATCGTGAAGTAGCAATAAAATAACTTTATGGTTGGGGTTCAAACCATGAGGAACTGTATTAAAGGGTCGCAGCATTAGGAAGGTTGAGAACCACTGCCCTATCTAAGCTTGAGGAGTTATTTAACCTCTCTGTACACATTAGCTGTCTGTAAAATGGTGTAGTAAGCATGCCCACATTGTGGGGCTATTGAAGAGATTAATCAAGACTCCATGCAATTCATCAAGAGTTCACAATGAGGCTGAAGAAGACAGAAAACACAACTATGAAGTGTGTCCGAGATGTGCAGAGGCACAGGAGCACGTGTGCTCATAGTGTCGGGGGTGAACATGAGCTCCAAAGCCAGGCTACATGAACTTCTGTGACCTTGAGGGAGTCACTTAGGCTTTCTGTGCTGGGTATTTGCCTGCACCTGGGAGTCCAACAGATGTGACCAGGTGACTGTGTGTGAACCGCTCAGGTCAGTGTGTTGTCACTGCCATTAACTATGGTTCTAGAAAATAAAAAGTGAACGAGAGACCTCTGAATGTTGTTCTCCAAGTTTAACTAAATTGAGATGTCATAACATCACATCCAGGGAACCGGACTTAGAAGTGTTTGATCCCGGCTACCTCCTCCTTCTGAAGTAGTGCTTTCTTTGTTGATGGTGGCTGGTTGTCCCCTCCTTTCCATATCAGAGATAAGCCTCTTCTGTTTAGAGGACACTGCATCTTTTATCTTTGTTCCCACAATATCTCCGACATGGGTTTGTCATGTGCTTCCCAAATGAAGCATTTGCAGCTCACCTGATCCATCCAGATCTAAAGTGCCCAGGATGTCTTCCAAAGCTGTTCTCAGTGCTACCGTCTGACTTTGTAGGGGTTTGTTTCTGTGGACATTTGAAGCTGACCTCACAAAGATGTGCCAGAAAAGTTTACAATGCTACAGTTCTCACTCACTTATCCCATGAACCTGCCAACTTCTCCAAGTGTGCTGTCATTGGTTCATTTACTCACCAGAGACTTTGTGAATTACAGGACTAGAGATAAGTAACATAGTGCGTTTGCATCATCTAGATTCTGAAAGACTTGTAAATCTGCATTGATTCACCAAATTTTTATCAAGCAGCTGTTGTAGACTACTATTCTTCCAGGTTCTGATGTGGCAGCAGTAATCAAAACCTAAATACAACAGGGCCCATCCTTGTGGAGTTTCTACCCTGACTGAGGGAGATGGGTAACATGCGGAGTTCTGGGAGGTGCTGTGGAGGAAAGCATGGCAGGATGGATATGTCAGTGTTTGTCATTGTAGATGACCAAATCTGCTGTTACTGGTCTAAACAGCAAGGGGTTTATCATAGATTACATGGAGAATCACCAAGTGCACTGGGAAAGATATTGTATGCCACATAGCGGAGCTCACGAATGCTGCCATCCACTGCACAGCATGGCAATCTTGGCTCCCAAAAGATAGGCTCTTGTGCTCATTTCCCTCACATGTGCTTGGAAAGATGCACGCCTGTGCTTGGAAAATTGCAGCAGAGAGACTGCCTGGGGATGTAACTCTGACCTTTTCTGCCTCTGCCTGAAGGGCAGGTTTACTGCACTGAGCTGGATGAGTCAGGCTGCATGCAGGAGAAAGCAGGCAGAGTGGAGGTGGTGGTGTCGGTTTGGTTATCTGTTGTAGACTGCGTTTGGCTCTTCAGTGGTAGAACCATCAGTCATGCTCCCTGCTCTAAAGGTGGCCTCAAGTACTCTTAGGAGACTGGCTTTGCAGCCTCACCCTCTAACAATGGGAGCGGTAGTGAGTGGACCTGTTCGCTCCTCCATCTGTATAGCAGGCTGTGCCACACCTCTAGGCACGTGCTTCTTGTTTTCTGGACACCCTCCCACTGTTGTCCCACTGATGGCTGCTGTCATCTCCAGGAAAGTTTTTTTTTTTTTGGTATCTCCATTGCATCTCCAAGTCTCTCTCGTGCTGTGTGTGCAGTAATTCCCTGTATTATACTGCAGCGATCCACGGATGTCTGTTTCCCTCGTTTCATGAATCAGAAAGGGACTGGTCTAGGGGTCATCATAACTTCAGTGTCTCGCTCCTAGAAGACAACACATCTTTTCAACTGCCATTGAAGCCTTGCTAATTCCAGGAATTAGCCATTCAGATTTGCTAATTCCAGGAATTAGGAGAAAGATGAGCCTTCCAGGCAGAGGAAATAGCACAAAGAGATGTGAGGGGGCAATGTATGCAATGCAGGGAGGAGAGAAACAGGGCAGTCTGCTGCGGAAGGGGCCCCGGTGATGTCAGAAAGTCCAGGAGGGGCGTGAGGATGTGTCTCAATGCTTAGCAACTGTATCTGAGCTGATTTGAGAGCTCAAGGAAGCCAATTTGAAGGATTTTCAGCATGTAAGAGACCTATATGATCAGGTTTGTGTTGTTAAACAGATTTGTCTAACAGCTGGATAAATGAAGGATTAGAGCTCAGAGTCAAAGCAAAGAGACCATAACGAAGTCGTTTCAAAATCAACAAGAAAGGCTCCAAGGTAGTGTGGTACTAGCAAGGGGACTGAGAAAGCTGGTACACCGAAGACAACTTAAGCTCATGGGGAGGAGGGGCCCATAAAAATGGCCTGTGGTTTCACCAGAAGGCTCTAACCCACTGTTAGCTGCCAGGCCACCCTATGCCATGTACCTCATGCCCTCAACTCTGAAATCTCAGGAAGTGATAAGCAGGAAAGCCCAAATCATATCTGTTCCCCACACATACTAGGAAGAAGGAAACAGTGTAGTACTGAAGAGACATTGAAGATCACCGAGGCCAGCACCCACTCTGGTATATGACTGAGCAAAACAATGATTTTTCTGTGGTTTCTTTGAAGATCAGGAGTTGTACCACACACCATTGGAAGACCTATCCAATTCCCCATCTAGCTCCTGCCTCTAAGACTTTCTTGTGTGTTTACTTACAGTCTATATCTCCCTAATAGTACACAAAAATATCTCAGAGGATTTTGATGGTGAAAACTGTGTGTTCTGTCTACATAGTAGGCAATTAATGAACATTTACTGAAAGGGGAAATGAACCGAACATAGTCAGGTTTGCCTCACACTGAACCAGTGGTCTTTGTAGAGGGCCTGGGTTTGAAGGTTATCAAATGCACAATTCTGCTTTGCATAAACACTCCAACGAAGATTACATTCTACCAAGTAATGCCTTTAGGGTTGGCTTCAGACAGTAAAGAAAAAAAAAAACATGATTACATTACTTCAAAACCAGTAACCACTAGCCAGCTCACATCTGTTTGGATGGCTGATAGAGAAAAATGTTGATAAATAAGAATCCTTGTGTTTGGCATTGGTGGGAATGTAAAATGATGTGGTTGCCATGGAAAACAGTATGGACGTTTCTAACAACTTAAAAGTAGAATTGCCCTATGTCCAGCAATTCAACATTTGGAGACATACCCCAGAGAACCAAAAGGAGGACATCAAAGTGGTGTTTGAACCCAGAATTATATAGCAGTCTAATTCCCAGTAACTAAAATGTGCAAAGAACCTAAGTAGATAACCCAGGCTGGCCTTGGCAGAGAATCCTCCTGCTTCGACCCACCAAGTGGTGGGACCACACATGTGTGCTGGCTTGCCTGGCGAGAAGACAGGAAAGCTAACACTTACTATATCACAGCTAAACCTTGAGGGTATTGTACTAAGTTAAATAACCAGTCACATTGAGACAAATGCTGTATTTTTTTTCATTTGTTTAAATACCCAGAAGAGTCCAAGAGTCGGAAAGTGAAGTAGGAGAGGAATACAGAGCTATTGTTTTCAGGGTGGAGAGTCTCGTTTTGTAAGATGAAGGATACTGGAGACTGGTTCTACAACAGTGTCAATCTTTTTCTGGTACCAAACTGAAATCTTTCAATAGCTAAGATCATGTACTTTATGTTAAAACTATTCACCATGAAGTATGTCTATCTGTTATCTTATTTGGTCCTGAATTGTTATGAGAAGTACATGTCTTTCCCCACCACAACCAACCTGTGCTCTTTGTGAAAACAGATTCCTTAGTAGCACAGACTGGCCTTGAACTCCTAATCCTTATATCTCAGCCACCCAAGTAAGTCCTAATTTAGAGTAAGGGAAAATAGGCTTAGAGCCATAAAAAAGGATTTCATAAGGCATCTGGCTGAGACTCCACATTCAGGACCCTGATGCCATTCCTAGCACAGGCTTGTGCCACATCAGGAGAGAGGACATAGAGACGGTCTAGCTGATCTGTTGACTAAAGTATAAGAAATGAACCGTTGGCAATTTGGAGAGAGAACGGTAAGCATGTGCTGAGGTGGAGGCGTGTAGTGGGAGTGAGCTGAAGGAAAACAGCAGCGGACAGCTCACAAACCAGCTTGCAGCCACCTGCCTTCCTTCCGATGCTTATCAACGTCCCTCCCTCCTGAAACCCTCAGAGAGCAGGTGTGAGTCAACTGTAAACATGGTGAAGGAAGGTCACGCGGCAGGTCCCTCAGCTGGCAAAACCCAAAGTCACTGCCATGGCAATTCTGTATACGTGAAATAGAAAGGAAAAAACCAAACCAAACCAAACCCTGGAATGTGATCAGGAGGGGATAATGGCTCTTAGTGTTTGAAGTGATTCCATTAAATGCCTCCCTACTTCCCATGCATTTACCAAAACCAATGAGCTCTAATAGGAGAAGGTGGACCAGTAGAAAAAGTGCCACCACGCCTATTTGGCTGCACTAGCAGACAGCTCCCGGTGTAGTCCTGGACACTCCTCACTTCTACCTTTTGCCCTAGGCCTGGGCTACCACGACCAAAACCCTTTTCATATGCTGGATTTAAGCTGTTCTCCAAAGGGAACCACAAACAAGAGTACTATCTGGCCTCTTGTAGCTTTTATTTACCATAGTCCTACTGTGTGTCAGGTCCTCTACTGGACACTTTCTGTGTGGTAACCCCAATCCTTCTAGTGTTCATAATATTATACAGCTGCGTGTAACATTAAGACATGGTCGCAGGGCCGGGCAATGGTGGCGCACGCCTTTAATCCCAGCACTCGGGAGGCAGAGCCAGGTGGATCTCTGTGAGTTCGAGGCCAGCCTGGGCTACCAAGTGAGTCCCAGGAAAGGCGCAAAGCTACGCAGAGAAACCCTGTCTCGAAAAACCAAAAAAAAAAAAAAAAAAAAAAAAGACATGGTCGCACATAGGATTTGCCTGAATGAGAAAGGGCAGAGTCAGAATTTGGACGTAAGCCTTCTAAAGTTTGCTTTTACACGGTGTAAAATTCGACAGCCAGGTTATGAAGAGACAGAAGAGCATCAAGGGAGCCGTGAAGCTGCTGGTCCTACTGTTCTTCCTAGAGCCAGTCTGGATGGAGGGCGAGCTTGAAATCATCGGGAAGTGCCAGGAAACACTTGACAAGCAAATGGGAGTATGCTTTGTGACTCAGGCAGGCCAGGATGGTGGGCAGGGCAAGGTCTCCAAGGCAATTGTAAACAACCCATTTGATATAAGACTAGTGATGTTTGAATTGCTTTGTGTGGAAATAAAATTCCGTTATCTTCTGAGCAAACAGAGACTGTATTATGATGAGCATTTTTCTATGCCAAAGCATATTTTAACTATTTCTTTAAGAGAGAAGCCATCAAAAGGCTTAGCAGACATCCGATGTGGTGGTGTGGTGCCTTTAATCCCAGCACTCTGGAGGCAGAGGCAGGTGGATGTCTGTGATCCTGGTCTACATAGAATTCCAGGCCAGGCAGGGCTGCATATAATGAGACCATGAGTCTCACCAAAAACACCAAAAATGTTTATGGTCAATTGCTAGTACTATCTCTAATTAGTCTTTCCCTGCTGTGAGAACATCCAACATTGCCAAATTTAAGAGGGAGAAAATGGTTTCCCCCATCTATGTAGACTCAGCCTGTGCTGCTGCTGCTGCTGCTGTCTACATAGATGGGAAAAACCATTAGCAGCTGCACAGGCTGAGACTGCTCGCCTGGAGAAGCATCCCCTCATGTCAGCCCTTGAAGACCTTTAACACGGCCAATGAAGCCCCTTGATCATGCTGCACATTTTCCCAGGGTAACCAGACACTTTTCTTCCTCTTTGTGCTTCAGGAAGGGGTAAGAAACTTCAAGGAACTTCGAGCCAAATTTCAAAAGTTTGATGCCCCACCTTTCCCAGGACCGATTAAGCTGCCAACTGGTGTTTCTCGAAAGGATGACAGGGGACACACACAGGCAGCTCAGAGTCTGGCTAGTGGGAAGGGCCTCTCATCCCATCACCATCAGCCCCTGTCTTCTTCTACTGAAGTATGCCAGCCTCTTAAAAGCCAGGAAAAGAAGAATTCACGTTCCTCGGGACCTCCAGAAAAGTCTGCTGTGTGTCCTGCAAGAAATTCCCAGGAAGCTGCCATGCCACGGGATGGGAGTCGATCAAAAGCTGAGACATCTAATGAGGAGAAAGGACTGGTCCTCAGCAGCTTCAGATTTAAGCTTTGGAACTGGGAGAAATTTTTATCTCAGAACAGTAAGATGTCCCCAGCTCCGCCTCTTACCAACTGTGGGAATAAGACCTTCCATGTGGAGAGTCAGAAAACCACAGGGCTTGCTCAGATAAAACCAGAGATGAGCCCGGAGACAACAGAAGTCCAGACCTTTTCTCCCCAGAGCCGTTTGATGGTCCGGAGAAAATCACCTGTGGCCTCTGAAGCCTCCCCTTTGCCGCTTCCTCAGCATGGCAGGAAAGGTACAGACAGCCCTGGTGCTGAGGAGAGCCCCAGGAACAGCCTGTGCCAGCCTGTTTATGAGTGCGAGCTTACCAGCCCGGTTCCAGGTAAGAAATGGAGTCCCCGGGGGACTGGAGGCAAGACCATTGTGCTTTTCTCGTCCGGAGCCTGCGGAATTGAAGTGTATGCAGCCTTTGCGACAGCAATAGAGCATGGCTGTGGTCAGCCTGTTAAATTGTAGTCTCAGGTTTGAGCAAGCGCCTAATCCAGAATTACGTTGTGGCACAGTTTGGCTCCACTTGGACTTGAATCCCAGCTCTACCTACCACAAGCTACGTGAGCGTGGGTGATTTATAAGCTTCTTAAACCTTAGTATGTTCTACTATGAATCAAATTCATCGGCACCCTTCTCTGTGTAGGAAAAAAAAAAGCACAAAATGTGTCCTGTCTCAGCGTAGGAACCTAAGAGGGCTACTCTAATCTCCAGACCTTCTATTCCTTGCTGTGAATCCATCAACTACCTCTTTGGCTCTACTCTGAAAGTGTGTTCGGAATCCCTCAGCTTCTGTCTGTGCCCCGGTCCCTAGACCACACTTTTCTCCCACTGGGCCATTACCAGCTGCCCTCCCTGCTCCCACCCTCTCTCCCCCTGGTGTTCTGTTTTCATGGTGAGCCTGTCAGGTAGCATGAGTCAGATCACATCACTGCTGCTCAAAAACTGCCTGCCCATCTAACATGCCTCACACTGTTTGGCGCTTGCCTGCTTCTCCATCCTCCTCGTCTCCTGATTCATTGGCCACTCAGTCTTTAGATATAAGATGGCGGTTCTGCCCCAGGTCTTAGCACAGGTCAGTCCATCTGCCTGGAAAACTCTTCCGCCAAGTCCCTGGCAGCCTGATCCCTTCCTTCCTCCTCCATAGTCTCTGCGGCAGTGTCCCCTGCCCTGAGTGGACTCTTTATAGCGTCTCCGCTGTTCCTGCTGCCCTTGGACTTCTTGCAGTGTTTTGTTTTCTCAGGCCCTTGCCTCTCCCCAGTAAGTTGCCATACACTTGTTTGCCTCTGGAAGATGGAGATTTCAGAGGATAAAATCTATCTTCCTCACCGCCTTATCACAAAGAACAAGATCAAGTTAAGTCTCCAAAAAGATGTTTATTTAGTGATTGGTGGATTAATCTATTGGTTGATTGGATAGACAGATGGATGTCTTGATGTATGAATGGATCACTCACAGTCCTATGGCTTCTCCTTGTACTTAGAATAGAAACTAAAGTACTATAACCTGTAATCAGATGTTTCCTGTCCCGACTGCCCACTCCCAAATAATTGACTCAGAAGCTGAATATGAGTAATAAGTATTCAGTCGATAGCTCAGCCTTGTTACTAGCTAACTTTTACACTTAAATTAACCCACATTTCCTATCTATGCTTTGCCACGTGGCCCATGGCTTATTACCTCATTTTCTACATGTCCTGTTTCCTCAGCAGCTGTCTGGCTTGTGTCTCCCCTGACTCCGCCCTCCTTCCCATCATTCCGTTTGGATTTCCCACCTAATTCCCTGCCCAGCTACTGGCCTGTCAGCTTTCTTATTAACCAATGAGAGTAATACATATTCACAATGTACCAAAGGACTATTCCACAGCAATAACCTTAATGGCCTTGCATGTAAGTCCTTGCATCTCTGACTTCTCTTCCCCTAACTCACCAGCTTATGGTCCACATGCCAGGTAGACCTTCAGGACTCTCTTCTTTGTTTGTCCCTGCTGTATCATCAGTCTCTTCTTATTATGATGAACATTCCTGAAGCCAGGACTATATTAGTTTCTGTTCTTGGTTCTAGCTCCATCTCCCACAATAATGCCTGGAATACAGTAAACAAATAGGTACCAATGAAGGATGGGAAAGATGGATGAGAAGAAAGCTATATGGGAAAAAGAAAAGAAGGGTGGGTCATCTCCCAGGTGAAACTATGGAGAGAGTTTAATGAGATAACCACATAGATCAGCTTAGCACAGTACTTGGGGGGAAATGTGAGTAACAAGTTAATAACTGGTGTTGGATTTTCCCTATGTCATTTTCTTGGTTTTATTAAGACTAAAATTCCCAACAAACTTACAGAGAGTAATTTGGCCCCGAGCTTCTGGAGATGTGGCATCTAATGGAAGGGCAAGAAGAAAGCTTGCCCTCCCATCTCAGCTTGCCTTTAATCCCAGCACTTGGGAGGCAGAGCTAGGTAGATCTCTGTGAGTTCGAGGCCAGCCTGGTCTATAGAGCGAGATCCAGGACAGGCACCAAAACTACACAGAGAAACCCTGTCTTGAAAAACAAAACAAACAAGCAAACAAACAAACAAACAAACAAACCCAAAAAACTTTGTCTTTCTCTGTCAGGAGAAATGTCACATATGATTTTCATGTATAATCATGGAATTCCTGTTGGGGTTGTATTTGTGAATACCGGAAGCAGAAATACACACTATTGGGACTATTTAGAAAATCTTAAGACACTGAACCCATAGATTCTAAGAACCCTGAAGCCAGAGCCCTGGACATTCAGAGACCAATTCCTACTCTGCTTTCCAGCCCCATGCTATTTGCTCAGCCCGTACTTGAGGAGTCTTTTCCGTGAGTAATCACAGTCCCTCCCCTCTAAGCTGGGAGAGCAGTGTCACCGAGTCCCCACAGTAGCCCACCAACCACAGCACAGATGCAGCAGCATTAGCAATATACCAGAACGTGCAGATTAGAGAGTGTAAGCCCTAGCCTTGATTCCAGGAAACGCAAGAAGGCTTTTTTAGGGAACTGTCACTGGAGTTCAGCCTTAACAAGTGGTTGTTGGTAAGAAAGGAGTCAGCATCCCGTAGTCAGGAGGGGTAGGCGCAGTCTTGGATAGGAGAGAGTCACTGAAGGCTTTGATAGCCAATGCTGGAGCGCTGAGAAGCCAGTGGTGTGAGAGGAAGATGTGTGTACAAAAGGTTGAGAAGTAGGACGGTGCTGTTTGCTGAGAAAAGAATCTAGACATGAATCCAGGTTGTGCTGAAGCAACAGAACAGAGATGATCAGCAAGACAGTGATGTAAGCAGGTGTGTGTTTGGGTCAGCGGGTTCTCACTGCTGGATGGAGACTAGTCAGACGAGAGGAAGGCTGAAGCCAGCAAACTGGTCAGTTTTACCAAACAAATGTAAATAACACCCTACATGTTTTCCTATCCATACTCAGATGAGCCAGAGAGCAGGCATCAACAGCTTCCCAAAATAAAGCCACTGCCTTCCATTGAGACCCTCGGCCCGCCTCCCCAGAAGCCTTCAAAACCCCCATTTGTGGACCTCCAGGCCTTCCGTAGGCAGCCAACTGCTGTCTCCAAGACCCTGAAAGAAGGTAAGAGGATGCACAGCGCCTACCCACACCAGCCAGAGTCATAGTCCAGTGCCTGGACCACATGCCCTTCCCTCTCCACCCCGTTTCCATGTAAGAAGCTATTCTTCCAAGGGGCTGAACGTTATTACAGCTGTTTTACATCACAGCTGTGGCAGTTTGCCCTTGAAATGACACATGTATAGGAATTGGCCCCTTATCACTTCCCCCTGAGAAAACTGCATTGCATCACTGGGAATCTGTCCAAGAGGAAGAAAATGAAAAGTCTCCAAGCAAGGAAGCATCGAGCTTTTGTGCGTGCTGTACAACCTGTGCTTTAAACAGTCAGTGAAGGAGGAAGAGGAAGAAAGGACAGGGGGAAAAGTCAGTGTAAGCGTGACCTGACATATTTACTGGGATCCCCTTGGGTCCCTGTGCCCTGCATCCTCTGTAGGACGTGATACATCCCTGGAAGCCATTTTTCTGTGTTCTTTTTGTCTCCCTCCCTCTGCTATTTAAGGGAACACCTCTGGTCCTTTCTGTTCCTACCTCGACATCATCTTCCAGACTTCTTAAACACCTTTTCTTGCTCCCTCAGTGAACATGCGGGGAACGCACACTTTGGGTGCTGTGCAGTGGGTGCTGTGTGGGGATGTTGGTTTTACTGTGGCCATCAGTGCAGCAGAAGGTGGGGTAGCAGAGCTAATATAAGCTTTGGTTGTTCATTTGTGTGCTTTGGGCAACCTCACAATTGAATCTTTCTAACTCAGTGGCTTTCATATGGGAGCCAGCATCAGAATCACCTGAGGACTTTTTAAAACGCATCCTCAGAGCTTCTCATCTTGGGGGAGTCTGAACATTTGCCTTTTAAGTGGGTAGTGGCATGCTGACCCTGGGAACCACACATGGAGAGTCTGCACTACAGGTCACCTCCAGCCTTACCCTTTGAGAAAGTTCCCATGCACAGACAGCTTTCATAGGTGTAGGGTGGTAATGTGGCCAGCTTCTCATCAGAGAAGACTAAGTGTGATTTTTATCATTTTTTTTTTTTTTTTTAAGACAGGGTTTTTCTGTGTAGCCCTGGCTGTCCTGGAACTTGCTGTGTAGTCCAGGCTGTGCCCAAACTCAGAAATCTGCCTGCCTCTGCTTCCTGAGTGGTGGGAGTAAAGGCATGAACCACCATGCCTGGCAGTGATTTTTATGAACATTAAAGAACTCAGGCTTCAAACAATTGTCCCCAAAGGAAAGATGGCTGACTAGAACAAATTGCTGAGTCTATTATAATAAAACGGGCTTTGTGGATCTCAGCAACTTCCCAGGAGCCATTTCAGTTTGAGCATGGTACTCACTGAGCCTCATTTTCCTGTCTTGTGAACTGGGGCACTGTGGTACCTCTAATCTTGTGGAATTGTTGTGAGAAAGTATTCTGACCATGGGTGGCACACAGCACATGCTCAGTCAATCTAAGTGTCATTTAGAACACACGTTGAGTAGTTCTCTCTGCCAGGCCATGTGGTAAAAACAAGCAATTAACAAGTTAAACCTACACAGAGGTTCTTGTCCTTAAGGAGGCCAAAGTGCCCATAAATAACACCATCGAGTGTAGGTATGTGAGGCTGTGCACATACCTCTGGGTACCAGGGTGGGAGCGTCATTCACTTTAACCAGCCTGCAACCAACACCCCCTTTTCCTTCTGCCTCTTGCTCTTGCAGTGACTGTGAAGGAGAGCCCCCGGACTCCAGATGGGTGAGTACCTGTTCCTCTCCTGTGGAGGAGGGCAGCCTACTGGGGAGATTCATGGGCCTTGTCAAACGCAGGCAAGGATCTCAGAGCCAGTATGCATACCCGCTAGATAGGATGCAGGAAGAACAGATGTACAAAGCAAACAGCAATTCTTGGTTTTAAATAAAAGATGAAATAAGATGCATTTCACTGCTGCACCGATGCACACGTCATCCTCTGAGGTACTTGGTACTTCTTAATTGTCCAGGTGGGTTTAGTATATTAACATTGGCCTTCTTAGTTATAAATAAAAGAAGAGGCTGAGAATGCTCTGGGCAGCTGTGGTGTTAGGAGCTGGAAATGGGATAAAAGATGTTCTATTTCTGGTGCCCCGTCCTGAGAATTTTGTTAGGGGAGAGTCAAGTCATTAATTCACTTAGCCAAATAATATCTCTTGAGCTTTTGAAGTGGTCTGCCGTGGGCCACCTGGTTTTTGTGGGTTTGCTCTTTTGCATGTCTCTTGGGGGCTGCAAAGCTGCTGCTGCAGCCCTCATTTTATGGCCCCAGATACCAAGCTTCAGAAATGCTCTGCTCACCAAGCCATGATGCCAATCCTGATGTGCCCAAACTGTTTTGACTCAGCCTCACTCCCTCACAGAGATGTTCTTGGCAAGGACAGTAGTAGGAGGGGAGGCAAGCTGACAAACAAGCCTATTCCAGTTCTGCCATCAGATGTTCATAGTAGTCACACATGCTATCTACAATAGAGGAAGCACGTGATTCAGAGCTTGCAGCAGTGAGAGAGCAGTCACGTGTCCTCCAGAGGGACCAGGGGGTCTTTATAGATTATTCCTCCAGTGCAACATTAGTATTCCTTAGTGAAAGCAGACCTTAATACTGTGAGTCCTTGGGAGAGCTGATGGGGACTCCAGGGTAGCTCATGTGTTATCAGACTAGTAGCAATGCTGGCTGGAGTTGCTCACATTTCTGTAGCTCAGCTGGAAGCTGGCTGATTGAGACTTGCCCTAGGACTGGATGCGTAGACTTGGCACCGACCATCATCATGAGACAGAAATGTTCTCCTCTCTGGGACAGCAGACAAGACAGTAGCATAAACAAGCACTTTCCCAGCCTTTTCCAGGTCACTTTCACTCACAATCTATTGCTCAAAGCACCTCACCGGCCAAGTCCAGAGTCAGGCTAGAGAGACACTGAAGACTCACATGCCGAAAAATGAGGAATGAAGGGAGGGTGATAAGTGAGGATGTTAATCCACTCAACCCATTGGTGAAGAGGGAACTCGTGAGTCCAGTGGTGAGGATGAATGTCTACTCAGTATAATTCTAGTGAAGAGATGCTAAAGGAAGGGACAGGAGGTATGTGGAGGTAGCCCGTCTTTGTAGAACAAGAATGTAGACAATATAGACATGGATTGAAGAGCCAACAGGAGCATTGTGAAGCACCTTGTACACCCATGGATTGTTGAGGTGGCCCTGTTCTACCAGGCAACGGTTGTGTTGTGCTAGACATAATTCATGTGCTCAGGAAATTCCTAGTGTAATGTCCATTTGAAAGAGTTGATTGCCGGGTGGATGGGTGAAGATGCAGTTCTGTGAAAGAGACAATAATGTAGAAGGTTCTAGCAGTCCTTCACACCAGCCACTCGGTGCTCACAGGCCCAGAGTGGTCTGAAGTAGCAGCACACCACTGCCGTGCTCTGAGTCAGTCTGGCCTCACGGCTGCCATTCTGAAAACATCTCAGAATGAGTGTAACTATGCTGGGCATATTGGCACTAAATGAAGATTTCTCTGGCATTTTAACCACGGCGACAGCAAGTCATTTTACACTGAGAGCTGTGAGGAGCCTTTGGGAGACAGTTTCCTGTGTGGCGCTGTCTTCCTACAGGATTTATGAAGGCAATTTTGACTCTTCTCCCCGTCACACTGGCTTTAGAACACAACTCCCATCTGAACTTTTTCTTATATGTGAATTGTGATGTAGGCACATACGATAAGAATGAAAGGCACAGGAGATAAGGAGGGCCCACAGTACTCAGAGGTGGAGTCATGAAAGAGGAACTAATTTGAGGTCTAGCCTACATAATAAGCAGGGGTTAGATAGGTCAACCAGTCTCTTTCATGATACTGTAATATAAAAATGAGATATGAGCAGGGTATTCCTCCTGGTAACACAGACACACCTGACGGGTAGCTGCTTGATGGATGGATGACTTGATGGACAGTCAAGATGGAAATACAATTAGGTACGATAGCACATGTTTGTAATCCAAACAATAAGGTGGTTGAAGCAGAAAAATTGACATAAGTTCAGGGACAGCCTGGGCTACATAGTGAGATCCTGTCTCAAAAAATGAAGGAACAAAAACTTTAAAAAGAAAAGAAAAATGTGGAAAATGTGTTGAATATACGTAATAAAGAGGGATAAACAGACAAGAAGTATCCTGATGTGGAAAAATAAGTGATACATCCAGATTATAGAATACAGCCAACCATCTATACCTGTGGGTTCTGATCTATAGATTCAAATAAACCTTAGGTGAAAAAAGTTTGGAATAGATTCTGTCTGCTGAGCATGTAAAAACATCTTCTCATCCTTATTTTCTGAGCACATGGTGTAGCTGCTATCTCCTCGCATTGGTACCACACCAGGAGTGCTAATAAGCTAGAGGGAAGTGTGGGGGAGAAGGTGTGTAGGTTCTACATACATACTAAGTGTTGTATAAAGCAACATGGGCATCTGTAGCCTTGGTGTTTGCAAGGGATTCCAGAAGCAATTCCCCATAGATACTGAGGGGCAGGCAACTGTATATTAAAACCTTGCTAAGGAGTTTGGACTCTGTCTTGTCAATGACAAAACAGATGTTAGCTTGAACATATAACTGTCATAATGCCCAGCAGCCTTAGATACAATTTCCATGGAAACTGGGGCTTGCTGGAAAAGAAAGATCTTCCTTGTTCATGTATTAACCTTCAATACAGATATTAGATTTAGGCATAGATTTATCATAACTGGAAAAAGAACGTGGGAGTTTTCTGATACATCCGGGCCATGAGCATGAAGATAATAGGAGCCTAGGTTTTGAATGCCAACGCTACCACATAACGTTTGTAATATTGAGGCTGCCTTAACCTCTGCAATCCTGTTTCTGTTCTTACCCAATAGTGAAATGAGATGAGGATTGTAAAGTGTTCATTACAGTGTCTGGCATCTGGAGAGTAACTCACTTAGCTATTATATAACATCCCAAAGAGTAAGAATAGCATGAGACCTCTACTCTCAAACATCTATTGATGAGAAACTCAGTAACTAGAATACGTGGTACCTATCTTTCTCTATTAGATCAAATTTTAATTCATTTAACACATATTTCTCCAGTACATTCTGTATACTGAGCACTCTTTCAAATTAAGTTGGGAGAAAAATTGGCCTCTGTATCCCAAAGTTTCAACCATTTGTCCCATCTGAACTTGATTCTTATGTACAACAGACAGGACCTTTAACCCTCCTCAGGATGGTACTTAAAGCATAGAATGTCACCTTTCTATAAATGAAAACACTTGTCTTTGATCTTTGTTGATGAAGTCTTTGTATTTTTGCTGTATTGGGGGGGGGGGCACACGTTATAATCGTCTTGATAAGAACTCAGTGCCATCAAAGACGGCCATCTTTCATTTCTGTACCTCTTCCGACACTGTTCAATCCGAGAAGCAGATACTCCCGGAGTGAGAACAATAACAAGATCAAGCTCCTCTTCCACACTTGAGAGAAGTAGCAACATGCCAGAGCTTTGATGTTTGCATCTGCAAATGGACATACGATAGGATTCCCTTGAATGTATTGGGGGGATCAATACCACCAAGCAGTGCATAGATGATGCCCAGTGCGTCTTAGCTACATCTTCAACACCACCTCACCATTGTTTGTATCTGAAATATTAGTGTCTCGTTAGCTCACAACAGTGATAGAGCTCTTTAGAGGATGTTCTTCTCATCATTCTTTCATGCAAACCAAGCTGGCTGCCATCCCTCTTGCATCAGCAGCCAGAGCTTGTGTGAACAAAGCAGGTTGATCCCTGGGCAACAGCTAGCTTTAGGTCACTGTCAGGGCTTAACACGGTTGGCTAGTGTTTTATTCATGAACTATAAATATGACTTTCTCCCTCTAAAAAGTAGCAGAGGGTAATCCTGATTCAGGAAATGGCTGACTTCCATGAGAGAGAGCAAGAGGCCGTTTATTTCAGGAGTAAAGAAAATGCCCACATATATGGGGGCTCTGAAGAGCCTGCAGATATGTTCATAGGAATCTACCATTTTCTCAGCGCACATGCACGCTCGTGTGTGTGTGTGTGTGTGTGTGTGTGTGTGTGTGTGTGTGTGTGCGCACTGGAGACAGAGTCCCACTATCCAGTCCAAGCTAGCCTTGAATATATGGCCACTTTGACTCTACCTTGCAAGAGAACTTTAAAAAACAATGTTAAGATTTATTTTTATTACTTCTAATTATGTATATGTATGTTTCAGTGTATGTGCCACTGTGTGCCGGTATCCTCTGAAGCTAGGTGGGTCAGATCACCCTGGAGTTGGAGCCAGCTGCTGACTTGGGTGCTGGGAACCCAGGCTTGGTCCTCTGGAAGAGCAGTATATGCTCTTAACAATTGAGACTCTAAGAGAACGTTTTTTTATGTCTCCATTTCACAAAAGTATCAATTTATTTTGAGTCACAGGGCTGGTCTCTTTCATCCCTGGTATTTTGGAACACACTTTTGTATCTATGCTTTGGTATGCCTACCCCATGCAGAGTGGAGCACAAAGCTTCCAAGGGCTGGAAGCTATTTCACAGGGTCGAGGTCACTCCGCGCTAGGAGCAGGGAGTGGTTTGTTCCATGGAAGTGGGGGCGCGTGCCCCACGTAGGGTAAAGAGGTAAAAAATAATGATAATAGCAACACTGAGAACAGACAAATGCATCCACAGCCTTTACCCAAAACAGCCATAGCAAGAGCTTTTAGAGAGTACAGCATTAAATGGGACTTGAGAGGACCAAAGGAAGTTTAGAATAACTAACAAAGGCCTCTTGTAGGTGGTGACATTTGGCTTGACACCCAAATAAGAGCCCTATCCATCATAGAAATACTCCAGGAGAGGACTCAGAGTCTCAAAGGAGACCCACCCTCCACCTATTTAAAGAACCAGACAGGGGGTGACTGTGGTTACAGTCCAATGAGCAAGGGGATGGTACAGGGAAAATTCACCAGCGAGGGATAAATTTGGCATTTGCCCTAAATGTTCTGAGAAGCCAAGGGAAAGTTTCAAACTTGGGAGTGATGTGAGTGACATTTATTTTATACAGATCAACATTAATGTTGTATAAATAATGAATTGGGGGGTAGGAAGATAGCCCAAGAAGTCATTAAAACATCAAAAGTAACAACTTTCATAGTGTTTCAAGTACTTCACTTCTGTGTCCATTCCTATACCAGGTAGTTGATATCCCTTTTCATAGGTGAGTTACAGAGTTACAGAGAGGTTAAGAGGTTAAGTAACCAGACCTGGACTAAGGGATAGAAATGAGGTAGAAGGAATTATGTGGTCTATACTGGAGAACCCCCAGCAATCGCTGGTTCAGGTGTGGGGAGTGGGGTCAGGGTAGGTGGGATTCTAGGATGACTTCTAGTTATTTTCTGTTTCCTTCTTGGTTGCTGTTAACACAGGTGAGGTGCTTGGCACAGAGCCCATGCCTAACACAAGATAAGATGATTCTTCCGGAAGCTGCTTGGACTGTTTCTACTTTGTAGCCAGAATAACACAAAGCATGCCAATGTGTCTCTGTCAGTGTAGCAGACCTCTCAAGGCCAGTTTTTTAATTACTTGGTTTCTTCCCTGAGAAGTTGCAGGGCAGGAAATCAAGATGAGGCACCCATCTGTGTGACCAACAGCCAAGGAAGCTCCTCTTGTCCTGCCCTGATAACTGGGGATGCAGGGCCCCCAGAAACCCCAGTCTGCTCAATTGGAGTGTTGGGGGGGGGGACCAAATGCAGAGAAGGAATTTTTTTAAATTTATATCCTATATAGTTTTAGATCTAGAACATTCTGATGGCTTCAGTTTAAATCACTCCAAACCTTCTTCTCATCATTTTCAGACTTCAGTGGTATACCACAGCCACCATGTGTCCTCCTCTTTACAAGGGCTATGGTGTCAGGAGCAACAGATGCACTAGAATACTTCTCCTATTTCATGTTTTAAGAATTCCTCTTTAGAGCCGGGCGGTGGTGGCGCACACCTTTCATCCCAGCACTCGGGAGGCAGAGCCAGGCAGATCTCTGTTAGTTCGAGGCCAGCCTGGGCTACGGAGTGAGTTCCAAGAAAGGCACAAAGCTACACAGAGAAACCCTGTTTTGAAAAACCAAAATTCCTCTTTGGAAAAACTTCACCCAGAGCTTCTATTATTACTTTCCAATCACAAAGCTCTATACCTCAGGCTTGTGTTCCTCATTTTAAAGCTCCCAGCCACAGTCACCCTGGAAAAGAAGTAGCTTCTAGTGGCTCCTAGATGTCTGACCTGGAGGGTCAGGTCAAACAGTTTATGATGATGTAGTCAGGTCAGGAATACCCAGGTCTGCCCTGGTCAATGTGGCTCTTCCTCAGGACAAAGGGAGCCTAGGAGAAATACTCAGTGCCCACTCCAAAAATTCTCTTTAGGTTTCATTTAAGAGCAGGCCAGGGCAGAACTAAGATACAAAATGGTTTGGAGCCACACACTCTTCACCAATGGCATTCAGATGAAAAGGTAGGAAATGACAGATTTGAGGAAAATTGACCATTTGCAGACTGCACCCTATTTTTGTACATAGGTCTATTCAGTAAGGTTGACCAAAAGCTAATCTTAAGATATGGCCACATGCCTGGCATTGCTTAGTCTTTTTTGTAGCTGCTAGACTTGTTCAAGGAAGGCATTGTTTACAGTCTTGTTTCATAGATGAGTAGTCAGGGATGGTGATATTCCTTGACTTGATTCAAGTGTGATGTATATGGAGGTTACTCAGGATATGAACTCAGGACTTTACTAAGGATTTTCAACTACACTGTATCCTCTCAGACTTTCCAATAGAAAGAATTTTGAAGTAATCTATTATACTATAAACCATGAATAAAAGGATCATCTGTGGGTTTCATCTCTATTTCCCAGTACCTATCATACAAGGATTTGTAAAGAATAATTACTGAATGGCTAAACTATGGACCAGGGAAACATCAGATAAACTGAATGAAAGAAAGATGGATGAATGAACTAAATGATACACCTCCCACTAACTCGTAGGCAAATGATAAACCATTTCTGTATCGTGCACTGATTTGCATATCTGGTATCATAGCCATCTACTGTTTGAGCTTAGTGAGTGGCTGGTTGAGGTCTTCACTTCTGCTTGGGAGCCATGTGAAAATGAGGTTCACATGAAGCCTTCCATCCTCCTCTCAGTCTGGAGCCCAGCTCCAAGTGGATTGCCAAGACATTGTCCTTGTTCTTTTAGCTTACGCTGAAGACATGTTCCTCTCCTCCTCTTTTTTTGTGGGCTCCTTGCTCTGTGGCTACACCATGAAATTAGTCATCAAACAATTTGTCATCCATTTTGAATTTAGAATAAAAGCTAAAACAATACTTTTTGCCAGAGTCCAGGAGGTCCTTTGTATGTTCTGACCATTGCTTCTCCAGGCTTGTCTCCTAGTTCCTGTCTCACATGACTGCTGCCTTTCAACCTATGGAGTAGCCTGTTGGCAGCACTCAAGAAGGCTTGCAGAAATCCTAGCCTCCTGCTATGTGCGGAAGCATCATCTTCCACGTAATGTCCTTCTGGATCCTACTTGTCACACATGATTAATTTTTATGAATTAGGTAATCCAGTAATTATCAGACATAAGTATGTGGCAGCCATGGTTTAGGCTCTGTCCTCAAGCAGAATATTTTTTTTCTGTTGGAACAAAGACAAGTAAGCCAATGATGACATACACTAAGGCGGTGTCAAATGCGTCAACATCAACCTTCTAGCCTCTAGCTCAGGTTCCTCGCCCACGGTACTAAGTTCATAGATGGGAAGAAAGGAGCCCTCCTGTCCCTAAGAAGTTATTATTGCTTTGTATTTAACTCTTTACTGTTCATATCAGGGGTACCTGAGTGGAAACACCTTGCAATACTTTAGAACAGTATGTGACAGGAGGAGCTGACTGGGAGAATGTGATGATGCGATATTATCTTCCCCTACCTGGGAATGTCTGAAATGATGTCATGTGGTTTTGAGCATTTATACACGGTGCCCCAAAACAATCAGGTTTTAGAGCATTTCTGATTTTGAATTATCAGATTAAGGATACCCAACTGGTAGAATGTATGCAAATATTCAAAACATCTGAGAAGCATTGAAATCTGAAACAGTTCTGTTCCCATGGTTTTCTGAGAAGACGGACTAAGTCTTTGTTGCTGTGAACACCGGAAGGTGATGCACTTGTCAACTGGCAGTCGTCAGCATGCCAACACTTTCTTAGGGACTGGAGACCTAGAGTGACATAAGGGGTCACATGATCCCATAGCAGCAGAGATCAAATTAAGCTCTGTTTAAAAGTCAGAAAATAATTTACAGGTTATGCCTGTGATTTATAGGCAGAAAGTGAGACATAATGGTATATAGGCACAGGTGGGGATGGGGGACTACTTGAAAAGATAGCTGGAGAGGCACAAAGGTGGAATCTGGTGTAGAGAGGAGCTGGCCGTACAGAAACCATCCCAGGTTCAGGCGCTGTGCTTCAGAACCTTAAAGTTAGCAGCAAACATGGTATCCTTGCAAAGCAGGAGGGAGACCCACATGGTTCCTGCTTGCCAAGTAGCAGGGGCCAGCACCCTGGAGATATGCCCAGGAACGCGATGAGGTGGGGAGCTTACTGTTGTATGGGTGTGTACGTGTGTGTATGCACACGTGTATGGGGGCCAGACGTCTATGACACGTGTGTTCTTCAATTGCTCTCCACCTTCCTTTTTGAGACAGGGTGTCTCACTGAACCTGCAGCTTACTATTCTGCTAGATTGGCAGGCCAACAAGCCCCAGGCATCCTCCATACTCCCAGGCATCAACTACGGCCTCCATAGTGCTGGGGTGACAGGCATTTCCCACTGTGCCTGGCTTTTCATGTGAGTGCTGGGGATCCGAACTCAGGTCCTCATCTTTGTGCTTCCAGCTCTTTACTGAATGAACTGGCCTCCTAGTCCGCTAGGGTTGTTTTATCACTATCTGTGTTTAGAACCTAGGAGGCCTTTATAAAGAATCATAGGACCATGTCTAGATTCTATTTCTAGATCATTCTAGGTGTTATGTGAAGAGTAGCCTATGGAAGGGTAAAAGAAAATGGTACTTCATAGGTTTTGTTTTTTTTTTAAGAAAATGGAGTTTGAGAGGAAGCCATTGGTGATACTGAAGGTAGAGTCCCATGTCTCTAGCGCATAGAAGCAGTAAATAGGCTGCAGGAATGGTAGGCTATCTGATAGGACTGAATGGGTAGCAGTAGGGTGCACTTGGGATGGGACTGTTTCATATAATAGCTGTTCAATGAGTGTTGGCTGAACAGTAAACACATGTTCTTCAGCGGAGGCTCAACTGCGTCCAGGCTGTGTTTGCCATCCTGCCCCCCCCCCCCAATGTTCATCTCACCTTATAAGTTCACTATAAATAAGGAGAGAGAGTCAGTCTAAATTTTCTTTTCTGAGATATTGTAGCATCAACTGGTTTGCCCTGAGACCCATCCTGAGTGCTGAAATTGCAGGCCTGGACCACCATGCCCCGGTTAAAAAGTTCTTCCCTAGGCTGGAGAGATGGCTTTTCAATAAAGCATTTGCAACACGTGAGTGAGGACCAGAGTGTGGGTTTCCAGAACCCACACAGAGGCCAGCTGCAAGAGTGTTTGTCCCACAGTCCTGATGCTCCTTCAGCAAGGTGGGACGTGGAGACAGGAGAATCCCCAGAAGCTTGTGGGCTGTGTAGTCTGGCATGCACAGTGGCCAACAAGAGACCTTAAAGGGAATAAAAGCACAAATTGTAGAGTTCTTGGACAACTCTATGTACTATGTGATATTGGGAAAATGTCCTATCCCTGAAACTTCCATTTCTTCTTCACATAGGGTTTAGTGAAATCCCATCCTACCTTATAGGGTTGTTGTACCAGTGGGATAAAAATCTATAATTCTGACAAGTAGAGTCATAAACATCAGCAGTCTGTGATCCCCTGAAACAGTGGGGTTTGTCTCCACTAAGGTCTCATACTACAGGCAATGGGCAGTCTAGAACTTGACTCCTCATTACAGCCTGCCGCTAGCTCAGAGGGTGGCCTCAATTCCCTGCCTCTAAGACATGTGGGGTTACATATCATGGCACATGCCAGAGCAGACATCCTGAAATGTGGACCACAGGTAGTTTGTCTGAGTGATTGATCACCTAGGACTCACAGCCCTTCGTTCTATTTACTCTGCTGAAGCTGCCCTTGCTTTACTGAGGATCTGCTTTGATACTGTACAAGAGCTTTCAGAAGGTCACGTACAGACCATCACTGAATCTACCGGGCTCCTATAATGAGATGTCAAGTCATATTTCATGGGCGAGAATGTCATACGCGAGGATGGCTTGCTGGTCATGTATCTACCATGCGGATGGCTTACAGAAGACTCAACTTGTCTGGCAGTTGGATCAGCCTCAAACTTTTTGAAAACTATCTTTCAAAAACCCCTTGTAAGCTAAGTTCTCCCCATAAACTCTTTGTCACCAGCCAGTGCTTTATTGTTTTCATTGTCCAGTTTTCTTTGCTTCTAGAGTGGCTTGTGGTAGAGAGGAAAATCAGATGAACCCATCAGGCAGGCAGTCTGGCTTCCAGACTCAGGTCCTCTGTGTCACAGCAGTCTAAGCCTCATTATTGTCATCTGGGAAATACCTCATGGTGCTACTGATAGAGTTAAATTAGGTATGAAACTTAACGAATACAGTTTGTGCCAAAAGAAAGAGTCGGGTGTTGTGCCTGTGCCTGTGATCTCAGCTACTCTGGACACTGAAGCAGATGGATAATTTGAGTCTGGGGATTTGACAGCAGCCTGGGAAACACCTTGTCTTAAACAGGACATGAATAAAAGTGTACGTCTTAACCGAATGAGAAATGCAGAGGTTCTCGACTCTTATATCTGCAGTAGACATACCATTCTCTCCTTATGGCTTTAGATAACTATTTGGTCAGTCCCTTGGGGTCCTCTTTGCTCTATATCTTATAACATCCTTTCCCCCCTCCCCACCCTTTCCCTCCCTCCAACTCCTCCCAGGTCCTTCCCCTGCACTCCCTCTCAAATTCATGACCTCTTTCTTCCATTGTTATTGTTACATATATGAATAAATGTGTAAATATAACCACTGAGTCCATTTAATTTTGCTTGTATGTTTAAGATTTCAAGGCTGACCATTCATATTGCACAATCAGTTGGGAGCTCATCCCTGGGAGAGAGTAGTCTTCCCTCTCTCAGCATTTATTAGTTGTTGGAATTCTTTGTCTAGAGGAAGGATCTGTAAGGTATTTCCCTTCCACGTTAGCATGTCTATTGGCATTATCCTGTTCCCGTCTGGTTTAGGCAGCCATAATGTTCAGGTGTCAGGGGTATAACTTCACTATAATTTCTGAGAGATACAATCTCATAGCAGCTGTCCTGGTTCTATGGCTCTTAAAAATATTTCCTCCATCTTCCATGATGTTCCCTGAGTCTCAGGTGCAGGAGCTGTGTTGTAGATGTAGCTGCTGGGCCTGAGCACTCCATCAGTTGGTCTCTATGTTTTGACAAGTTGTGTAATGATCTCCATTGTGAAGGGCAGCTTCTTTGATGAGGGGTGAGTGCCATATTTATACCTGTACGTTTTGAGCTAGAAAATACAGATGAGAGAGAACATGCTGTGTTTCTCTTTGTGGGTCTGAATTACCTAAAGCGGTATGATCTTTTCTACTCCTGCCTATTTACCCGCACACTTCATGGTTTCATTTTTTTATTTACAGCTGAATAATATTCCATTGTGTATATGTACCACATTTTCATTATCAGTTTGTCAGTTGAAGGACATTTAGGTTGTTTCCATTCTCTGGCTATTGTCAATAGAGCAGTCATTGAACATGACTGAGCAAGTATCTGTGGAGTAGGATGTCCAGTCCTTTGGACATATGCCAAGGAGTGGCAGAGTGGGGTCTTATGGTAGATTTATTTATAGCTTTCTGAGAATTCTCCACACATATGACTACACCAGTTTTTAATCCCAACAACACCAAATAAGGGTTCCCTTCCCCCCACATTCCCTGTTGGTTGTTTTGTTGACTTTTTTTCCACTTCTGACTAGGGTAAAAAGGAATCTCAAACGTGGGTTATTTGTTTGTTTATTTTATATCTAGTTTTTTTAGTTCTTTACATATTTTGGATATTAGCCCTCTATAAAATGTATAGTTGGTAAAAATCTCTTTCCACTTGTAAGATGTTACTCTGTCTGAATGATAGTGTCCTTTGCTGTGCAGAAGATTTTTCAGTGTCACGAGGTTGTATTTATTAATTATTGATCTTAGTGCCTATACTATTGGTGTTCTGTTCAGAAAGACTTTTTCTGTATCAATGAGTTCAAGGCTATTTCCCACTTTCTCTTCTATCAGGTTCATTGTATCTGGTTGTATATTTTGATCCATTTGGAGTTGAGTTTTGTATAGAGTAATAAGTATAGATCAGGTTTGCCTTCTTGTTCATGCAGCCATCCAGCTTGACTAGCACCATTTATTGAAGATACTGTCTTTTTCCAGTGGCTATTTCTGGCTTCTCTGTTAAAAATCATGTGTCCATAGTTGTGTGGATTTATGTCTGGGTCTTCAGTTCCATTGATCAACTTGTCTTTTTTTTTTCCAATACCATGCATGCTGTTTTTATTTCTATAGTGTTTGCAGTACAATTTGAGGTTCGGGGGTGGTGATACTTCCAGCAGGTCTTTTATTATTCAGGATTGTTTTAGTTCTCATGGGTTTTCTTTGTCTATATGAAGCTGACCATTTTCAAGATCTGTGAAGAATTGTGTTGGAATTTTGATGGGGATTGCATTGAATTGGTGGATTGCTTTTGGTAGGGTGGCCATTTTTACTATGTTACTACTACTGATCCATGGTCATGGGAGATCTTTTCATCTTTTGATATCTTCTTCAATATCTTGAATTTTTTTACCATACCAGTCTTTCCTGTGCTTAGAGTTACCCGCAGGATATTTTATAATATTTCAGGCTATTGAGAAAAGTGTTGATTTCCTGATTTCTTTCTCAGTCCATTTATCATTTGTATATAGGGGGACTATTGATTTTTGTGAATTAATTTTGTATCTAGCTACTTTGCTGAAAGGATTTATCAGCTGTAGGAGTTTCCTGGTAGAATTTTTAGGGTCACTTACATATACTATCATATCATCTGCAAATAAAAATACTTTGACTTCTTCCTTTCCAATTTGTATCCCTTTGATCTCTTCTAGGTGTCTTATTGCTCTAGTTCAGGCTTTAAACACTATATTGAATAGGTATGGAGAGAGTGGACAACCTTGTCTTGTTCCGGATTTTAGTGGAATTGCTTTGAATTTTTCTCCATTGAAGTTGATGTTGCCTGTTGGTTTGCTATAAACTGCTTTTATTATGTTTAGGTATATCCCATGTATCCCTTTACCAGGAAGGGGTGTTAGATTTTGTCAAAGGCCTTTCCTGCATTTAATGAGATGGTCATGTGGTTTTTGTCTTTCGGTTGCCTTATTTGATGGATTATATTTATCATTTTACATATGTTGAACCATCCCTGCATCTCTGGGATGAAGCCAACTTGATCATGCTGGATAATCTTTCTTATGTGTTCTTGGATTCAGTTCACAAGTATTTTATTGAGAATTTTTGCATCTATGTTCATAAGGGAAATTGGTCTGTAATTCTCTTTCTTTATTGGATCTTTATGGGCTTGGGTATCGGGGTAACTGGCCTCAGAAAATGAACTGGGCAATGTTCTTTCTGTTTCTATTTTGTGGAATAACTTGAGGAGTACTGGCATTAACTCTTCTTTGAAAGTCTGGTAGAATTCTGCACTAAAACCATCTGACTTTTGGTTTTTTTGTGTTTTGTTTGTTTTGTTTTTGTTGGGAGACTTTTAATGACTGCTTCTATTTCACTAGGGATTATAGGTCTGCTTAAATTGCTTATCTGATCTTGATTTAACTTTGTTAAGTGGTACATATTGAGAAAATTATGCATTCCCTTTAGGCTTCCAATTCGTTGGAGTACAGGTTTTTGAAGTGTGTCCTTATGATTCCCTGGATTTCCTTGGTGTCTATTGTTATGCCTACCCTTCTTCATTTCTAATTTTGTTAATTTGGATCTTCTCACTCTGCCTTTTAGTTAATTTACCTAGGGATTTGTCAATTGTATTGATTTTTCTTGAAGAACCAACTCTGTTTCATTGACTCTTTGAATTGATTTTTTTCTGTTTTATTGATTATCAGTTGAGACTTGCTTTATGTCCAAGCTTGTGGTCAGTTTTGAAGAAAGTCCCATGAGTTGCTGAGGTGTATTTTTTGTGTGTGGGTGAAATGTAGTGTAGATATCGTTAGGTCCTTTGGTTTATAGTGTCAGCTCCAGCATTTCTCTGTGTAGTTTTATTTGGATGGTCTCTGTCTATTGGTGAGAATAGGGTTTTGAAGTCTCCCACCATCAGTGTGTGAGACTCACCTTGTAATCTAGGCTGTAGTAGTGTTTCTTTTATAAATTTGAATACCCTTGTGTTTGATGCAGAGATGTTAAGAATTGCAATGTCTCCTGGTGAGTTTTTCCTTTGATATGTAGTGTCCTTCCATATCTCTTCTGATTTGTTTTGGTTTGAAGTCTATTTTCTCAAACATTAAAATAGCTACACCAGCTTGTTTCTTAGGTCTATTTGCTTGGAATATCTTTTTCCATTCTTTTACTCCTAGGTGATGTCAATCCTTGATGTTAAGGTGTGGTGGTATTGTGTTCAGCCAGACTACTGACAGACTACTCAAGCAAGGACTTGTGACAAGCCCTGAACTTTCCTATTATGCAGAGACTGGACAAATGATACAGGACTTGACAATTAACCCAAAAATTTTCTTTTCAAGATTCCCTAAAGATATCTTCACCCTTACAAAGCAAAAAGAAAAAGAGAATATAGATATGAGATAGATCATCGAATCTACTCTGAGGAAAAAAAAAGATAAAGAAATAATAGGATAAATAGGTAGAACAATAAATCTACACTGAAGAAAAAGGGGAAGATATAAAAATGACAAAAAGTAGACTACTGAATCTATTATGAAAAGAAAAAAGAGAATATGATATGATAAGATAAAAAGGGAGATTATGGAATCTACTTTTAAAAAGGAACTACTTGTTTTAAATAAGATAAGTAATGAAAATTTTTTGGTCTGAGTTTATCAGCTGCTACTAGACTGGACATAGTTAATATATATAATGGAGTTTTTATCTGAATCTGTCAAATGTTAAGGGACTAGACATCATTAATGTAATTTTTGGCTGTATATATTGTATATACTTATTGGATAGTTTTTCTTGTATTAGTTAAGCTTTTTTAAAATTTTAGACAAAAAAAGGAAAACGTGGTGGTATTGTGTTCCCCAAAATATTGTGCACCCTAATAAGCTTATCTGTTGTCAGAGACAGAACAGCCACTAGATACAAAGACTAGAAAATGGTAGCACTCACACCTTTAATCCTAGCATTCTAGAGACAGAAATCCCTCTGGATCTCTGTGAGTTCAAGGCCACATTGGAAACAGCCAGGCATGGTGACTCACTCCTTTAATACCAGAAAGCGAGCCTTTGATCCCAGGGAGTGATATTAGAAAGCAGAAAGGTATATAAGGCATGAGGACCAGAAACTAGAAGCATTTGGCTGGTTAAGCGTTCAGGCTTCTAGCAGCACAGTTCAGCTGAGAGCCATTCAGATATGAGGACACAGAGGCTTCCAGTCTGAGGAAACAGGACCACCTGAGGAATTGGCCAGGTGAGGAAGCTGTGGCTTGTTCTGTCTCTCTGATCTTCCAGCATTTCACCCCAATAAATGGCCTCAGGTTTGATTTTATTAATAAGAACTTTTTAAGATTCATGCTACATTAAAGTGTGGGTGGTGGTGGCGCATGCCTTTAATCCCAGCACTCGGGAGGCAGAGCCAGGTGGATCTCTGTGAGTTCGAGGCCAGCCTGGGCTACCAAGTGAGTCCCAGGAAAGGTGCAAAGCTACACAGAGAAACCCTGTCTCGAAAACACCCCCCCCCCAAAAAAAGTGTGTTTCTTAGATGTGACTGAAGGATGGATCCTGTTTTCCTATCCATACTGTTTGTGTGTGTGTGTGTGTGTGTGTGTGTGTGTGTGTGTGTGTGTGTGTGTGTGTGTGTGTTTTAAACTGGGGAGTTAAGATCATTGATGTTGACAATTATCAATGTTTTTTTTTTTTTTATTCCTGTTATGTGGTGGTGGTGGTGGTGGTGGTGGTGGTGGTGGTGGTGGTGGTGCTGTGCTTCCCCTCTTGATTTGCTGGTCTGGGATTATTTATTTATTCCTTGTGTGTTCTTGACTGTGGTTAACCTCTTTAGGTTGAAGCTTTCATTCTAGAACCTTCCATAGGACTTGATTTATAGATGTTGCTTAAATTTGGTTTTTAACATGGGATGTCTTATTTTCTCAATCTATTGTGATTGAGAGTTTTCCTGGGTATAGAAGTCTAGGTGGGTTTCTATGGTCTCTTTGTTTGTAGAACATCTATTGAGGCCCTTCTGGCTTTTAGAGTCTCCACTGAGAAGTCTAATCAGTATATATTGGATCTATAATTCTAGTAGGTCTGCCTTTATATGTCACATGATCTTTTCCTTTGCAGTTTTTAATATTCTTTCTTTGTTCTCTTTGTTTAGTGTTTTGATTATCATGTGTCAAGGAGACTGTCTTTTCTGGCCCAATCTACTTGGTGTTCTGTATGCTTCTCGTACCTTGATAACCATCTCCTTCTTTAGGTTGGGGAAATTTTCTTCTATGATATTGTTGAAAATATTTTCTGGGCCTTTGACCCGTGTTTCTCCTCCTTCCTCTATTCCTATTATTCTTAGATTTGGTCTCTTCATAGTGTCCCAGATTGCCTGGATGTTTTGTGCCAGGATTTTTTCAGATTTATCATTCTCTTTGTTGGAGGTGTCCATTTCTTCAGTCATGTCTTCAATACCTGGGATTTTTTTCTCTGTCTCTTGTACTCTGCTGGTGAGGCTTGCCTCTGAGGTTCCTATTTGAGGTCCTAAATTTTTCGTTCCCAGATTTCTCCCAGTTTTCCTTGTTGATTCTATTTCTACTTTTAGGTCTTGAACTGCTTTCTTCACTTCCCTCCACTGTGTTTTCATAGATTTCTTTAAGGGACTCGTTTCCTCTCTAAGTACTTCTGTTACAGTCAGAAAGGCTGGCTTTGTCTTGTGCTTCAGCTGTGTTGTAATCTCAGGGCCTGCTGTGGTAGGGTTGCTGGGCTCTAATGGAGACATAGTGTCCTGGCTGTTAATTTTTTTTTAATGCTGGCATCTAGACCTCTGGGCTAGGGATGATTGTAATTCTAGGTGCCGAAATTTGAGTTTCTCTTTGTTAGTTGGGTGTTTTTCTATTGGTTTCTGTTGCGCTCCTCTTCTTGTTAGGATAGTGTACATTGCCTGGCAGGGAAATCTTTTGAGACTGGTCTAGACGTGGCCACTGGGGATTCCAGGCAAAATGTGTTTCTAGGTATTGGGAGCTGACATTAGGAATGGGGATGGACTAGGAAGGGTGTGGCTGTTAGGGTCCACAGGAGGGAAGGGAGCAGGGCGTTCCACCAGGCTCTGCTTAGTTCCCTGGTAAAGGAAGCAGAGAATGAGGAGTCGCCACGTAGATAGTCTGCTACAGAGCTTGGGATGACACTTGGGGACTAGATTTGGAGAAGCAGAGTGAGAGTAAAGATATGAAGCTCACCCACCTGCTTCACTGACCAACTTGTTTCTCCATCGGGATTGTCAGGCGGGTTACCACAGAACGCCATCTGGATAACAAGATCAGTGGAGAGGAAGGTTGGAGAAGACGATTTGTGTGATCCACTGGAGACTGGGGGCAAGGATAGAGAGGGAGGTGAGGCCACAGCAGATGGTCTGCTACAGAGCTGATTATGAGACTTGTGTAAGACAGCAGGGGAGGTGATGCTCTGGAGGTAGCCTACCTGCTTCCCTGGCCAGAGTGCTCTGCCAAGATAGCTCTTTATCAGTTTTATTTTTTCTTTTGAGATCTCTGTTCAGATCCAGAGCCCATTTCAAAGATAAGATTCCAGGGCTCCAAACAAAATCCAGAAAATTCTATTTTCGTAAGCCATCTTTAACACTCACATTGCAGGTAAGAAGCTATTGTTGCTTCTTGGAGAAAAGTTAATCATGATAAAGGCATCATTAATGAATATTAAAGTTTTATGATGCTGAATTTAAATTATTAGAGCTTCACCATAAGAAAGTGTGAAATTGAATGTTATGTCTGTAATAAAAGAACTTTGCAAGACACCTCCAAACAGCTTTTAAAATATAATGTTACCAATATAATATTACTTGCATGCTTTTGTGGCACCCTTATGCAGAGGGAAAATATGTCATTCAATAACCACTCTGTAACTTTAAAGTATATTCCATCATTGATATTTTGCAGAGTAGAAAATGGAAGTTGGAGAGGTTTGTCTAGTGCTTTCGAAATGGCATTTGATGAGGGCTAGGGTTCAATCCCTCCATCTGCAGCCATACTCCTGGCCCGGCCACTGTGCAGCCTCTATATGTTTCTACCATTCTGGAAGCATTTTTCATAAATGTGGAGATAAATAAATTGAATTATATTAGTTCTTACTTATTCAAGTTCTTTATATTGATCCACACTGTATAAAATTGAGGTGGATCTTAGATCTAGCTCCAATGTCCTGGAAAAAGAAAGAAAAGACATTCTTAGCAAGAATGGGAATTTAAGTATCATCCACAATATTTCTTTCCCAAGAGTAGACCTGTAAATAGTCCTTGTAAATTGATCTGAAAGATGCTGCCACTGCTGTTCCTCCTCTTCCTCCTCCTTCTCTTCCTCCTCTTTCTCTTCTTCTTCCTCCTCTTCTTGCTCTTTCTCTTCTCCCTCCTCCTCTTCCTCCTTCTGCTCTTCCTCCTCCTCTTCTCCTTCCTCCTCTTCCTCCTCCTCTTCCTGCTCTTTCTATTCTCCCTCCTTCTCTTCCTCTTTCTCCTCCCCATCCTCTTCTTCTTAGAAGAAGAGGTTAAATTCCTTTGTAATCATCTAAATTCAGATACTTACTCATTTCTGACAAAATTTGTGCCAGGAATTGATTAGATATCCTCTTTCAATTCCTCCACAAACTGTTTCTTATTAATAAGGTTAATTTCCTGTGTATCTGATGAGATCATTAAGGCATCAGAGCATGAGATACACAGTGCATCCTCTAATTTAGCAAAGTTCCTCTCAATTATCTCCTACAGGAGGGATGAAGAAAAATAGGAAAGAAAAAGTTACCAAAGCATTAGAATTGATAATTTTCCTTTTTTGGCAAAATGAAACTAGTCCTGTTTCTTTAAAGACATTATAGAGAATATGCAAATAAAGACTCGAAAAGAAAGAGATGGCCCAAGGTTCAGAGAACTTGCTGCTCTCCCAGAGGACTGAGTTCTGTTCACAGCACACATGTTAGTCAGCTAACATCTGCCTGGAACTTCAGCTCCAGTGGATCTGATACCCTTTTAAATGTGTTTGAAGACATGTTATTTTTTATTTTTTTCTAACACTCTGTTCGAAATAGGGTCTGTTCTTTCTTAAACTCACTCTTATCCTTAACTGAGTCACATGAAGGCAGCTTCTATGCCGGCCGGCATTGTACCCCCACTTTAGTTTTCTTTATTCATCTCAGGAATTATATTTATGGGTTGCAGAAATGGCTCAGTCCAGCAAAGTGCTTGCCTTGTAAGCACAGAGACCAATTCAACCCTCCTGCCCCCAAACCACGTAAAATAACCAGCCATGATGGTACACTTGTAATCTCATGACAGGCAAATCTCTTGCCCGCCAACCTAGCCCTTATATTCATGGCCAAGTGAGAGTCCCTGTCTCAAAGAGCAACATAGATAACACCTGAGGAATGATGCCCAAGGTTGACCACTGGCTTCCACATTCAGGCACACAGAGGTGTACCCACATACACATGAACACACATGCACACATACAAACAAATTGTCTCTATGATTTCTATAACTCCTTTCTCTGTAAGTATGTAGAGTCTTTTTTGGGGGGAATCTCTTGTTTTCACCTAATAGTTACCATTATTCACATAATGTCTTCGAATACTTAAGGCACACTGTTGTAAATTTACCTGCCCTATTGCTCACCTCTTCTGACTGTTCTGTGATGGCTCGCATTATTCTGTGATTTTCGGCTTTTGACAATAAACTTCTTTTAAGTGAGGATTGCTTCCTTTGGAAGCTTAGATGTTGTGGACATGGAACATTTGTATCCAGGTATGCCAGATTTGCTTTACAATGTAATGCAAACTCATCTCTCACTCCTAAGTGAGTAAGAGATAGTTTACTATGAGTCTCATGAGAATGAGCATGGCCTAGGAAGGTGGGTGTGAGTTGCCCCAGAATGGCATTTTTCCCTAAGGAATCAGTTACATGAAACTTTCATAGACACAGAACAAAGAAAAGCCACAAATCAGCACACTTGCCATGTATATTGAGGGGGACACTATGGGTAAAAGTGAAGCGAGGAAGTCTGTGCTCTAGGGTTCAGATGCTGCATGGCAGCAGTATTTGCTTTGGGAGTGGTAGACACTGGTGGTTTGATCCTTAGTTAGACTCCCATGGATAAAATGAAATTTTCACTTGCAAGTAATTATCAATTGGAGGTAGCTTCTGGGTTAGAGATGGGGAAAAACTGAGATCTCTTCATTTTTTTCTGTAGGCACTTAGTGCTATGAAGTTGCCTTTTAGAACCACTTTCATTGTGTCCCATGAGTTTGGGAACGTTGTGTATTCATTTTCACTAAATTCTAGAAAGTCTTTAATTTCTTTCTTAATTTCTATCTTGGCCCAGATTTTTATTCAGTAGTGAGTTGTGAAGTTTCCATGAGTGTATAAGCTTTCTGTTATTTTTATTGTTGAAATCCAGCTTTAATCCACGGTGGTCAGATAGAATGCAGGGTGTCATTTCAATTTTCTTGTATCTACCAAGACTTGCTTTGTATCCAAGTACGTGGTCAAATTTGGAGAATGTTCTATAAGGTGCAGAGAAGAAAGTGTTTTCTTTTGTGTTTAGATGAAATGTTCTGTAAATATCTGTTTGGTCCATTTGGTATATAATGCCAGTTAGCTCCAACATTTCTCTGTGTGGTTTTCAGATTTCTAGATGGCCTGTCTATTGGTTAGAGTGGGGTATTAAAGTCTTACACTATTAGTGTGCAAGAGTCAATTTGTGATTTAAGTAGTGGTGTTTCTTTAAGAACTTGGGTGCCCTTGTGTTTGGTGCATGGATATTAAGAATTGCAATGTCCTCTTGGTGGATTTTTCCTTTGATGAGTATGTAGTGCACATCCCTATCTCTTCTGATTAGTTTTGACTTGAAGTCTATTTTGTCAGATAATTAAAATGGCGTTATCAGCTTACTTTTTAGGCTTAGAATATCTTTTTCCATCCTTTTACCCTAAGGTAATGTCTAGTCTTGATGTTAAGGTGTGTTTTTTGGATACAACAGAGGATGGATCCTGTTTTTCCATCCACACTGTTAGTTTGCATCCATTGATATTGAGATATCAATAAACAGTGTTTATTGATTCCTGTTATTTTGCTGGGGTGTGTGTGTGTGTGTGTGTGTGTGTGTGTGTGTGTGTGTGTGTCCGTCCCTTCTTTTGATTTGCTGGTCTGTGCTGTGGATATTGCTCTGTACGCTGTGAATGTGTTGCTCTGATTTGGTTGATAAATCAAACGCTGATTGGCCAGTAGCCAGGCAGGAACTATAGTATAGGCAGGATAAACAGAGAAGAGAGTTCTGGGAACAGGAAGGCTGAGTCAGGAGTTGCCAGCCAGACACAGAGGAAGCAAGATGTGAAGGCAGAATTGAGAAAAGGTATCAAGCCATGTGGCTAAACATAAATAAGAATTATGGGTTAGTTTAAATGTAAGAGCTAGTCAGTGGTAGGCCTGAGCTAATGACTGAGCAGTTTTAATTAATATAAGCCTCTGTGTGTTTACTTGGGTCCAAGTGGCTGCAGGACTGGCAGGTGAGAGAGATTTGTCCTAACCATGGGCCAGATGGGACACAGAAAAACTTCAGCTACAGGTCTGGGATTATTTATTCCTTGTGTGTTCTTGACTGTGGTTAACCTCTTTAAGTGGGAGTTTTCCTTCTGGCACCTTCCATAGCACTGGATTTGTAGATAGATATTGCTAAATTTGGTTTTCATCATGGAATGTCTTATTTTTTCCACCAATTGTTTTTGAAAGTTTTGCTGGGTATAGTAGTTTGGTCTGGCAGATGCAGTATTGTAGAGTCTGCAACACATCTATCCAGGCCCTTTTGGCTTTGAGTCTCCATTGAGAAGTCAGGTGTAATTTTAATAGGTCTGCCTTTATAGGTTACTTGATCTTTTTCTCTTGCAGCTTTTAATGTTCTTTCTTTGTTCTGTACATTTAGTGTTTTGATTATTATGCTCCAAGGAGACTTTCTTTTCTGACCCAATCTATTTTGTGCTTTGTAAGCTTCTTGTGCTTTGATAGGCATCTCTTCCTTTCAGTTGGGGAAGTTTTCTTCTATGGTTGTGTTGAAAATATTTTCTGGGCCTTTGACCTGTGTTTTTTATTTCCTTCCTCTATTCCTTTTATTCTTAGGTTTGGTCTCTTCATAATGTCCCAGATTTCCTGGATGTTTTGTGCAGGATTTTTTTAGATTTAACATTCTCTTTGACGGAAGTATTAATTTCTTTTATTGTGTCTTCAATGCCTAAGATTTTCTCTTCTGTCTCTTGTGTTCTGTTCCTGAGGCTTGCCTCTGAGGGTTTCTATTTGAAGTCCTGAATTTTTTATTTCCAGATTTCCCTCAGTTTTCTTTGTTGATTCTATTTCCACTTTCAGGTCTTGAACTGTTTTATTCATTTCTTTCTACTCTTTGTCTTTTCACAGATTTCCTTAAGAGATTTATTCATTTCTTCTTTAAGAACCTCTATCATATTCATAAAGGCTATTTTAATGTCTTTGTCTTGTGCTTCAGCTATGTTGTGGTACTCAAGGCCTGCTGTGGTAGGGTTGTTGGCCTCTAGTAGAGATGTAGTGTCCTAGCTGTTATTGTTTGTTTGTTTTGGTTTGGTTTTTTTGTTTGTTTGTTTTTTATGCTGGCTTCTAGGCATTCAGGTTTGGGAAGACTGCAGTTGTAGGTGTTGATATCTGGTCTTGTGTTTGTTGGGTGGGTATTTTGTTCCTATTGCCTTCTCTGGTTCTTAGGAGAGTGTGGTGGCTGTGATCCCTGGTAGGAAATTCTTCTGATATTCTGCTAGACGTGGCCACCAGGGAGGGGGGTTCCAGATAAAATGTGTTTTAGGTATTAGGAGCTGACACTTAGGAATGAGGATGACTCTAGGAAGGGGTGCTGAGGAAGGAGGGAAGTAGATGTTCCATCACAATCTGCTTAGTCCCCTGGGAATGCAGGCAAGGAGGAAAGGGAGGCTGCAGCAGGTGGTCTGCTACCCAGCTGGAGATGAGACGGGGGATTGGACTTGGAGCAGCAGAGGAGAGGTGAAAATCTGCAGTTAGCCTGCCTGCTTCCCTGGTCAGAGTCAAGAAATGTGTTAGTTCAAGTAACCTTTTCTTCCTCCATTCTTTTCAGGGCTGAGTTGGAAGAATCACATAATTATGACACAACAATTTCATATCTGAATCATTCTGGCAACTCCATTAACCTGTGTGCTGTAGGAGAAACTGATGATGGTAAGTCTGCTAAGCCAATTAATATTATAACCCTGTGCAGAATAAGAATGTGTCAGGATGGTATTCTCCCTACAGCTAATGATATGTTAAGATTTCACATTCATTCTGCTCTGCCATCTTATTTCCTTTTTATCTCTCCCATCTCTTGTCTCTTAACAATAGGTATCAATCCAGCTGGGCATCAGCACTGATCTGGACTCCTAATAAGTGACTCCTACTGTGTCCCTCTTCCTTTCTGCCATTTCTTCTCATCTCTAATCATCTTAACTGCTTTGCCCTTTGTAGGTGTGTAGGAAGAAAGTCAAGACAGTGTGATTCAATTTTTTCTCACTTCTCTTAAGGAAATCTCACCTCGCTTATCATAGCATTCTTGCAGTTACTTAGTGTGTAGAAAATGAGATGACATACCATGAGAATTAGACTTTGTGTTCAATCTAATTTAAAAAGGGGATTTATATAGTAGCTCTTGAGTCCAGAGCTAAATCCTCCAGCCTCTGGTGATGCTCAGAACATTTTGTGCAAAGGAGATGCTCAGAGAAAAGGAATGAGAAGCTGAGACGCAACATTACTGCAAGGTTCAATGTCTTTGTTCTACAAACAGCATCATCCACTTCTCTACAGAAGCTATAAATATTAGTGCTACAATAAATAACAGGACTTACAAACCCAGCACTATGGATTGTATTTCACTGCTAGTTCTTCTGTGCAGATACCTGCAGATTGAATGCTTCCATCCCTCACTACAAGAGACAAGAGACTGAAGACTAGAGAGGCTGAGCTGTACATAGTGACCCAAGTACCGTGTGGTAGAGCAATAGTGCAGAACAGGCTAAGCCTGTCTGGACACACCATGCCCTTTCCATAAATCTAAGCTGCATCTTACACAGGGGAGCTTATCTTCCTTCAAGGAGGCTCCAGAAGGTCTTCCAGCTCAATTATTGCTGTACAGACAAGAAGACTTAGGTTCTACGAAAGAAGTCATTGTTCTGGAATATATACTTAGAAAGTACGTGACATAAAACATGAAGATATATTGTCATTTCTGTAGCAGGCTTTTTCTTTTGGTTCACCAACCAGCTCCCAAATCATGACACGGAGACTTACTAGTTATGAATGATTAACCTAGCTTAGGCTTGTTTCTGGCTAGCTCTTTTAACTTAAATTCAACCGGTTTCTCTTCACCTTTTGCCTCAAGGCTTTTTAACTTTCTTTCTGTGCATCTTACTGTCACTGCTTCTCATGTCTGCTGGCTGGTGGCTGCCTAGCTGCCCTGGGCATCTCCCTCATTCTCTCCTCTTCTCCTTCTCTTGTTCTTCTCCCAGGCCTAGATTTCTTCTCCTATTTATTCTCTCTGCCTGCCAACCCCACCTATCCCTCTCCTGCCTAGCTATTGACCATTCAGCTATTTATTAGACCAATCAGGTGCCTTAGGCAGGCAAGGTGAAACAGCAACACATCTTTACATAATTAAACAAATGCAGCACAAACAAATATAACATACCTTTACACAGTTAAAATAATATTCCACAACACATTTCACTCTCTAAGAGTGAGAAATTGAATAACTACTGGAAAATTCTACTGGACAAAGTCTATTATCAGCAAAGGCTGCCTTGAACACTTAAAATTTAGAGGGTAGATTCAGGCATGAGATGGAAGTTTTGCAATTGATTATTAATGTCTGCCATAGGTGTAGGATTTTTGTTGTTGTTTGCTTTTTGTTTTGTTTTTCATTCATTGCCCACCCTGTTACAGAGGTGTTCTAAAAGTCTAAGAAGACAGACAGTTGTCCTTGTGCCCTGATAACATTTGAAATGGGATAAGTCAGATCATTTGTGAAAAAAACCAATGTGCCTATGTGGTTTGTAGAATATTAGTCATAGGAATAGAGCAGGGCTTTTCACTTTCTAATGTCTGCATTGATCCTTGGGATCTTCTTAGAATACAGATTCTGGCTCCACAATTCTGGTATGTGGCCTTGGAACCTGTATTTCTAACAAGTTCACCTTTCATGTGGTGCTGCTGGTCTGTCTACCACACTTTGACTAGAAAGGCTAGGGCCCCATGTGGACTGGATCCCACTGAATGACTTTCTATAAGACTGAAGGCTCACAGGGCTGAGGGGAAGCTTGAGTCTGAGCCTACACCTTTTTTTCTCTGGACCCCTGAGACTCCCTTACCCAGAACCTACCATTACAGAAATGCCTCACCAAGGTCCTGGTCAGTGATTCTCTCTTGATCCGTCTTCCTCTTGACAAGCTGGGCTTCACGGGAGGGTGTATGGATGTTTCACACATGCAGGGCTACTTGTTCTAGTGGGTAAAGCTGAGGATTGATTATGGAAAGCTGGGCAGGAGATCTCCATTTATTCTCTCCTGGACACAAATTCCAAAGGTGGGCCTTGCAGGGGCATCACTTGAGGGACCTAAAGGAGGAATTATTAACCCAAGCCTCTCTTCAGGCTTTTCTACAGAGTCCTTCACTGCACTTGAGGAGTAATGCCACCAAGTAAGCCAGGGCTGATGAATAAAGAGGCAGAAAGGGCTCAGGAAGTGAGACCTGGTCCAACTAAGAAATGACTGTGGAACAGCAGAGTCAGGGGGGAGGGGATGGAAGTGGCCAAGGCTATCCCTGCCAGTAGGACACTGTGTGGTAGACTAGGATAGAGGATAGACCAGGTAAGACTTGAGAAACTAGGGAACTATAGCCAGCAGTCAGGAGGATTTCTGTGACATGTCGCATCCCCTTACTAAGATCAATGGAATTGACAAATCTGTAGCAAGACTGATGAAGAAAATTAACAATCTCAGGAATAAAGCAGGGTTAGCCTCACAGACCCGTGGGCACTAAGGGTTAAGGAAGCACTGTACAGACATGAATTTGGCAACTTAGTCAAAACTGAAATAATCCCTTTTAAATTTCAGACTACCACAGATCACCCAAAATAATTTGAATTGCCCTGTAACCCTTAGGAAAAACCTGAAGTTAGAATTTGAAAAGTTCCCCGAAATAGGGACTAAGGCCCTGGCTCTGAGGGTAGAGAGCTTGCCATGTAAGTATAAAGACTGCGGTTTGAATTCCTAGGAACAGATGAAAGCTGGAAGATGTGGCTTCTAGCTATAAGTGCAGCATTTGGGAGGCAGAGGCAGGGATCTCTGAGAATCGGTGAGCTCTGGGTTCACTGAGAGAACATGTCTTAGAAAGTAAAATGAAGAACCGTTAAGGAGGATACCCAATAGCAATCTCTGGCCTCCAAGTGCACATGCACACCTCCAACACACGTGTGTGTCCATATATAGGAAAACACACATACACACATGCACACCTCCAACACACATTGCATACATGAGAACATACATACATACATGCACCCACACCTCATACAAGTTCCCCAAAGAAAGTCTGCATCCAGGTGATTTCAGTGAAACATGCTTGCAAACTCTTAAGAGCTAACACCAGTGCTTTGCAATATCTTTGAGAAAAATAGAGGCAACCAGTTCCCAGCTTGTCTCATGAAGTTAGCATAAGCCTGATACTAAATCTAAAGGCTAGCACAGCAAGCCTTGATCTTCCAACAGTAGCCATAAAGACTGTTAAAACAGGATATTAGCAATAGTATTCAGCAAGCATCATCAAGTGCAGTTTGTTTCAGAGATACAAAGCTCAGTATCCACAAATCAGTGTCACCCACCACAGTGACAGAGTGAAACAGTAAAATCACACAATAGATTCTGAAAGGACACTGGACAAAATTCTACCCTGTTCACAACATAATGATTCTTGGAAAAATAAGGGAAGAGGCACTCCCTCACTTCGATAAAGGATGTTCACAGGAAGGCTGCAGAGCGTGTTACTTGGTGGTAAAGAAGGGACTGCTCTCTCTCCAAAACTCGGAACAAGGCAAGAATGCCCTCACCTACTACTCTCACTCAAAGGAGAGCTAAGATTTCTAGCCAGAGAGAGGGCAATGAGGAAATGAAAGGCAAGAAAGATAGCATCTTCATCTGTAGGAACTCCTAAGAGTTTATAAGAACCTATCAGAGCAACAACCCCCGCTCCCCACCGCCAAGAACTAATAAACACAATTGTGTTTTTATGTACTACCAATGTGCACGTGGGTGCTAAAATTGGAAAAGTACAATACATTTTAAGTTTTCTTTCCAAAAGATAAATGTGTAGACTTAAATTTGTCACAGCATGCGTAAGAGTTAAGTATTAAAGGGTATAAAATTTGGATTAAATAAATCAAATCTAATCCAAATGAGTGAAAAGACATATTGTGTTTGTGGATTAGAAGACCCAATAGAGTAAAACTGACAGTAAACACACACACACACACACACACACACACACACACACACACACACACACACACACACACCAGTTCTCCCCAAGTGGCTCATAGGCTTAAGGCAGTTCCTATAAATATCTCAGCAAGGTGTTCTGTAGCTATAGACAGGATTATTCTAAAATTTACATGGAAATGCTGAGGGACTTAAAATAGGTGCAGACAGTTTTGAGAAAGAAAATGTGGGCAGGAGCAGCCACCTGATGGCAAGACCGATAACTTCAGTGACGAAGATCATGTGGCCTTGGTGGAGAGTCGCAGTGTGGCGGACTGAAGCTGAGAAACCAGAGACGGGCAGGTCATAAATGCACAAAACCATTCTTTTCCTGTTTCCCCTTTTACGAAGATGGAGAAGCAACCCAATGAAGCTAGCCTTCTAACAAATCATGGTAGAGTATATAAGTATCCATAGGTTAAAAAAATAATGTCAAACAGGAGCCTAATTCTCACACCTTTTATAAAATCTAATTTAATGTTTCTCTCAAGAGTGAGGAATTGAATTTCTTTTCTAAAGGAGTGATGGGGTGGGGCTAGGGAGCAGACAGGAAGGGGAGGATACAGTAATTGGTGTCTGTTTTCCCATCAGTGATTTTGTCCCTTGAAACAAACCCAATAGCTTAGGGTCACAGTTCACACAGTGCCCACCATGACAGAGCTCACTTAGTCTTGAATCACAGGATTCAGGCTGTTCTGGAAATTACATAGTTATCCGCGGATGTTATCAAGACCATCAGTGCCCTTATGCCTCCTGGTGCCAGGGAATTCTTGAGGGGTCTTGGAGAGCCTTGGGGACACCTTCAGACCATGAAGTTCTAAGCTGGGAAGCTGTTCCTCTTCAGTGGCGTTCGGCAAGCGTCTTCACTTCCCTGAGTGTGGGTTTCCATATCGGTAAAGTTTGAGTATCAAAAGGAAGCATAATGCCTAGACTGTAAAGATGTTTGCCTATTTATATTACTGAATTACTTAACATTAATTGGAGTCATCTCACCTCCTAATGTAAAAGACAGACTTGTCTAAGATGACATGGGATGTCTTACATGGAGAAGTGAAAGGTCTCCAGACCACGAATCTCTGCATTTGGAAAGTGGCCGAGGAAACTCTTCTGGAGTTTTCTCTTTTTCTGCTGCCCTGGGAAAGCTGTGTCAGAGCAGGCAAGTTAAAGGCCCCTGCACAGAAAGTGAGCCTGGACTCCAAAGCTGTGGCTCAAAACTTGATACAATTCCTAGCCCCTGCTGATTCGTTTGGAGTACAGCCCACCCTCCCTTTCTCTTATTTTTGAGATTGTAATTACATCATTTTTCCCTCCCCTTTCCTCCCTTGGAACCCTCACATCTGCACCTTTTTGCTGTTTTTTTTTTTCTTCTCAAGCCTTATGTTCTTTTTCTTAATGAATTTATTTATTTATTTTACATTTCTGCCTCAGTTTCCCCTCCCTCCTCTCCTCCCAGTCCCTCCCTCCACTCCTCTGTTCCTACCCCTGCCCCCAATCCACATCGCCTCCGTTTCTGTTTAGGAAAGGGCAGGTCTCCCATGAGTATCAACAAAACATAAGCCTAGTGTCCTTACCTTGGAGTAATGGAGAGCCTTGGCTTTGACGACGCACGGGCATCCTCAATTGAATGTGTGTGATCTTTTCCTGCTTATTGGAGCAAGCATCCCCAGGGAATCTGCAAGCCCTGGTTTTGTGATTTCCAAGGCATAACATGCACTGATATTCTACATGGTGGAAAGGGAAAGCAAGTGAGATCATAATTTGTTAATTCTATGGAGAGCACAGACAGATACATCAAAGAGAAGATTATCTTTTTAAAGAGTGGAGATGAGGCAATACTTAGAATTGATATGGGGAAAACTGACTCATAAGTAGATTTAAATTTTTCAGATTTATTTTACTTTGTGGATATGAGTGTTTTGCCTCCATGTATGTCTGGGCACTGTGTGTGTGCCTGGTGCCCATGGAGGTCAGAAGAGGCTGTCAGATCCCCTGGAACTGGAGTTGCTGGTGGTTCTGAGCCATCATGTGGGTACTGGGACTAGAACCCAGGTCCTCTGCAAGAGCAACAAGTGCTCTTAACCGCTAAGTCATCTCTCTAGCCCCATAAACAGATTGATGTTTTTAAAAGGGTGTGTGTTAAACAAAAAATTAAAACAAGGGGCATAAAGTAGCTTCCTCTAAAAGTCACTAAAGATGACTTTTACCTATACATTTACCTATGTGGAACTACATTAGTAATGATACACATAGAATTTTAGATCTAAGAAAACTTGAATTTTAGGGGAAACTAGGGTTACACTTATTTTGTCAGTGAATGATATGTTTACATTAAGAGCTGAGCAATGGGGCATTTTTTGATCGATTTCAAGACAATAGCAGAAGAAACAGAGCAGAAGCCCTGCCTGCTCCACACTTTCAGGATTTCATAAATGTTTGCCAAGCAACAAGCATATGAGAAGCAATTTTCTGGAAAATGTGACCCTTTTCATGCAATGCCCAGTGTCCTATAGACAACATTTTTAATTGCTATCTGGGAGGGGGTGCTGATGAGCCAGTTTCTCAGAATGACAGCCCAAGGCTCATGGGAATTCATCTGAATCCCCCAGGAAGAAAGTGGCAGGACTCAAATTTGGTGCCACCAATTCTCACCACTACTTATATGTATTAATAATTAAGGAAGTCATGATTTCATTAAGTCACACTCCCAGAACCATCAGGAAAGTCAGGAGATATTTATGTCCTCTTTCAAGCTGTGTTTAGGAAACAAAGTACTTGGGGAAGGACCTGGCAATTATCTAAGTTAGACTTGGGTTCCTAGTAGTCTGCACACACACACACACACACACACACACACACACACACACACACACACACACACCTACAACTACCTTTCGCATTTCTCTCCTAAGTGCTACCACTGATTTTTGATAATATCTTTTAAGCAGGATGTAGGTATCTATTTACTAAATCAGGAAGCTTAAGATGTGGTTTCTTACATGTTCAAAATAGGCTATAAATTCCACCCTGGAAATCCCCACAAAACTCAAACCTTGATGCTCTGAAGGGTGAGAAAACTGGACTCTGCAATCATATAAATGATATTAATCCTGACTATTTAATTAAATGAGTATATAAACTGACTTGAAATATCTTTTGTTTATTTTAGCCACTTATGAAATTGAAATTGAAGAACTCCAAAAGGTATTGCTTCTCCTGTCCTTACTGATATGTGATTAAGAGTAGCACACTCCCAACAGATGTGAGTCTAGAATACTTTCTAGCCAGATGAGAGTTCCTTATTTGAAGCAGGCTTTTTTTAGGTTCTAGTGGTAAGGGTTCTGAACCCCAGTCCTTTAATACAGAATTAGAAGGTGTGTATTGAGTTGGGCAGACATGATCTGAATTTATTCCTGGACCCTTATCTCTTGTGGTCTGTGGCAAATGACCTTTAATAATCATCTCTTTCAGAGAGAAATGTCCTTGAGGACAACCAAATTTGTATATCTTATGCTTTCAAGAAAACAGACAGAGCCCAGAAGCATACTTCCTGGGCTCCTGCCAGTGTGGTGCTAAATGCCACCTTGGAAGTGATGTAACAATTCAGTTGGGGCCCCAAGTAGAATTGCTACTGGCCTTAGTCATAGCTCCTGGCTATGACCTTGAATGTTGGTCAACAAGGACATTGTATGGGACACCTGTGCAATGGGAAGAATAGAATACCTACATCTGGAACCCTTGTGAGGGGAGCATAGGCAAGCACTGATGGAATGGTGTGTTGAGGAGGACCTGGAACTTGGCATTCAGCTCTCTGAATCACCACTCCTCTGTAAATGGAGTGCTCCCCATGGGGACAGGAAGCTTGTTTTATCACTGTGTCTGCCACAGCAGATGTTCAGTAAATGGGGGGACCAGTACTTCTTCAATCACAGAGAGCAGTGAAGTGTCTGAGCTCTTAGCATAATGTCTGGCACGTATAGTAGGCGCTTCCCGAGCCCTTCTGTGGGGTCAGTTAATGGTCTAGTTCACCCTCGGTGGGCACATTTTGTTTTCAAGCTGGGCGAGGAGAGTCTGATGTCATCTTTTTTGATGACTTGGCTGCGGGGCTGTGTGAGCATAGTTCACACTCTTACGAGATGCTCCTGGATCCTTGCAGAAGGTCTGGTTGCCTCACATCAGACTATTTTCTGTGGTTATCCTCCTTTCTGGCAATTACCCTGTCTGCCTCCTGCTGGCATGTTGGTGTCTAGCAGCGAGCCCTTTATTTGATCAGGAATTATACAATGGCATTCAGTCCCCAAGATTACCCTGGGTGTCAGTACCCCTGCCTCCAACTATAAATGATGACTCGAGGGCTCAGAGCTATTAAGTAGCCAGTAATTAACATTCAAAGTATTTAAGAAAGGTTCCATGCGACTTGTTTACTGGTACTGATTTGCTAGAATTCTTCGAAGAACCACTAGTCACTGAACTGAGGCCTGCAGGGCACTCCTCTAAGGGCTGTCTAGGCTGTGGAGACTACTTTCAGATTCTTATTTTCTGTTTTCTTCAGGGTTCTTGGCTAGACTCCAAACAATTAATGACAACAGATGTGGGACCAGTGATTAAGGAGAAGGGGAGTTTTGTTATGTTGTGACCACTGGGATGTAATCTTAACAAAAACTAAATCTCTGCCATTTAAGGGTAGAATTTTGATCAGAGAGTGTGTAGTTAGGGCGCCATCCAAGCAAGACTCACACACTGACCTTTGGCAACAGAAACTGCCGGGATGCCATGAGCTGTACATCCAGAAGCTCTTCTCCTTCAGGGGCATGCCTGGAAAGGGAGGCAGAAAAACTGTCCAAGTCATGTTATGTGCTGTAATTTACAAGCATTGCACCTTCAGAAATGCTTTCTTTTCTGTGTGAGCTCCAGCCCTACACACAGGAGTTCATGGAACTCTCTGTGGCCATGGCCTGCTCTTGCCACATCCTGAGACTTCACCTCCCGCTTGATCACGTCACCCAATGGTCTATAACCAACAGCAAAGCCTGCTTTGGGTAACCTCACAGAAATGACTGTTTTCCTCTTTGTTTTCAGCCTTGGAGGAGTTTTCTGCATCCAGAGCTGAGGTAAGTTTTATCTCTAAAATGAAAGCATAGTCTATCCACCTATGACTCATGATTGAATTCGTTTTCCCGGTACGGGTTGGCTATATTCCCAGTGCATGGACTGGTCCTGTTTCCCCAGGGCCTTGTAAGACACCCAGTGCAAAGCAGGGTCTCAGTGACCCTGTCTGACCGTCCTTGCTCTTGTCATTTTAGCCCATACTATGCTCATGCAGCCAACTCTAGTGGTCAAAGCAAAGAGGGGCAATTGAAGATAGAGCCGTAGACCACTTGCGGTAATCTAAAACAGATGGGCAAAATAGGGAGACATGGTACTCCAGGGTATCAGTGGAGGACTCCCAAGTACTGTGACTTAGACAGAAGAGAACAGATTTGTTAGCAATGTAAGATGCAAATGGCATGTTTGGAAACATTACTAGTTAATAAAAAGAGCAAGACGATCAAATAAGCTGGTGGGTTGGGGGAAACTATGAGAATCCATACCCAAACAGACGCAGAGGGAAGGAACAAAGAGAGATGGAATTGGGAAGGCAAACCACAGGAGGACTGTGTGCACCCTACAGGTACTAGAGAACTAAAAGGGTTTAAGCAAAAAATGATACTTCCACTGGTTGGAACAGGCAGAAGCTCATATAAGCTATCAGTCTGGTTGATCTGGTCCTGATTTCTCATCTTAAAGAAAGATTCACAATTCTCAGTCATCTCATTAGGATTGGGCCAATCTACCATCTACATGTAAGTCCTTACTTTTCCTTGGCATCTTCCTATTTCAGCCCTAGACCTAAGGACGAAGAAAACAATGTGAAGGAAAAAGAGCTATGGGAATTAGAACCTCAAAAGCGAGAGGATTCACATCCTGACCACCCTTCTGAGGTATCGATGTCCTAGGACTCATGATGTAATTCAGACATGGTCTTTCTCAAATACAAATCTGATCAGTGTCAGCCACTGCCTCTCTTACAAAGCTAAGGAATAAACCCCAACCCTTTGTGGTGTATGTAAGAACATTCATAATTCAGCCCCCCCATGTGTCTTTTGAGCCTCATCTTCAGTCTTCTCTCTCCTATCCCCCCCCCTTTTCCCTTAGCTTAGTTCTTGTCACAGCTTCCACACTACCCCTTAGTAATATTAGGTCATTAACACTTCTCCAAATAGCCCATATCTTTGCTCATTCTGATTAATCTGCCAGATATTCCTGTCCCCTTCTATCAGTCTCCTACCTATGTTAAAAGGTATGTTTAAAAGCTCTACCTTTTAAAAGATAGAGCTTGATGAGTTCTGCTTTAGGAAGATTTTCCACATTCAGCCTCCCAATGGAAAGGAGAAATCTCTCTCTCCATCCTCTGTTGCTATGGCTGTGAACACTTCCATAAATAATATCCTATTACACCCTAATTTCCTGTGTTCACCATGACCAATGTCTGGGCTCAGTCCATTGCCTGGCCTACTTCCAGAGCTTTTCACATTGTCTTACATCCAATATAGGTCCCATAGATAATGAAACACAGACTTGAGAAGGAGTGCGGGGGAGTAGATAGAAGGCAAATGTCAGGTAAACTGGAGTGTTGCTGGAGGGCTTCTCTCCAGGTTCCACCAAGCCCTACAGTCCCACAATCCATGTATAAAATAATCACTCAGACGCTTATATTACTTATAAACTGTATGGCCGTGGCAGGCTTCTTGCTAACAGTTCTTATATCTTAAATTAACCCCTTTCTATAAATCCATACCTTGCCACGTCGCTTGTGGCTTACCGGCGTCTTTACATGCTGCTTGTCCTGGCGGTGGCTGCAGTGTCTCTCCCTCCTTCTTCCTGTTTCCCCAGTTCTCCTCTCTCCTTGTCCCGCCTATACTTCCTGTCTAGTCACTGGCCATCAGTGTTTTATTTATATAGAGCGATATCCACAGCCCTGGAGGAAAAGAGGGCTACCCAGAAGCCCCCTTACAGGTGGTGAGAACAGGGATGTAGGGCTAAGCCCTCTCTCAGTAGATTACTGAAAATGAAACCCATCATCAGTTATTTGAGCTGCCTAGTTCTTTATCAAGAGGACTAGTGATATTTCTTCTCACGGGATGCCATGATGGTTGAGATGGAAAAAAGAGCCTGACTTGGAGTCAGCACTCCCATAGGCCTGACTCTGCCAGGCATCCATTGGCTCTTCAGAAATAAGTGAAGGGTGTGGTGTGGACTCTGGGAGGATGTAGGCTCTAGTAAGACAGCACTCAACAACCTGTAATAATTAAGAGTTGCTCTCACGAAGAAACATATTCTGAAGCCCAGAGTGCATGAGCAATGAACTGATTTGACTATCAACCCCAGCACTGCTCTTCCTGTTGTCTGTGTTTAGGCAGGTGTCTATGAAGGGACACCAGAAGAAGTCCACGAGGACAGAAGGAGTATTCCAGCTGGAAACCCGGAAGCCATGACTGACATCACTCCGAACAGGCTCTTCCCTGAGGATGTGATGCTGACCAGGCCCTCCCAAGATAAGGGTAAGTTGTATTTCCCCTGGAATCTCTTCGCTACCGAATTGTTCTAAAGGGGAGCATGGCCAAGATCATAGTTTATTTATAGATATATAGTGGACATTTATTATGTTCCTAGTAACTTGACTGTAAGGGCTGTCTTCCCCTGAGTAATGGAAAGAATACTGCATTTAGAGGCAAATGGCTTAAGTTCAAGACTACACAAGTGTGAACTTAACAGTTGTGTGGTGAGTATTCCAGTAGTTCAATTTCTCCATCAAAAAGGGAATCTGAGCACGGACCTCACAGGAGTTATGAGGACCAGATCCAACAGTATGTCATGTGACAGTCTTGTTCTTTTCTTGTCTGCCTGTTGACCCTGCTCTCACCATTAGCAAACTGACATGCCATGCAGCATCATGAAGTGACTATTTCAGCTGCATTTTCTTCCTTCACATTAGTCAGAACCCTCTATTATAAATGAGAATTAAATCATACTTGGTTAAACCACATGCTTGAAGTAGGATCATGTGGCAGAAACTCAAGGCATGCCTGGATCCAGGGACACAGATAATATCACAAGGACAAAGTATCTCGAGTTCTCCTCTAATGTAACTGTGTTTTTCAGGCAGAGTCAAGTCCTATAAAGTCTAGCTGGCAGCAAGCATTGATAGAGTTACAAACTATTCTCTGATAAGCCCCAAAGGACAACTTGTAATTTTTATCTTTCCAAAGATAAAAGACATGAGTCTTGCATTGTCTCTGATTGAGTCACATGCCATCGCCGATTAAAAACCTATGATGATCTGGTTGGACCAGGCTGTGTCACATTCCCATTGAGCTAGGAGTGGGTACAGTCATTTCTACCAAACAACACATCCTCTGTCTTAGTTACTTTTCTATTGTTGTGAAGAGACACCATGACCAAGGCAACATATAGAAGAAAGAGTTATAGAGGGTTTACAGTTCCAAAGGGTTAGAATTCATGGCCATCATGGCGGGAAACACGGTAGCAGTCAGGCAGGCATGGTACTGGAGCAGCTGAGAGCTCATGTCTTATCTGTAAGCACAAGGCATGTGAGGGTGAGCTAATGGGGAATGGTATGAGCTTTGAAAACTTCAAAACCCACCCCAGTGGCATACTTCCTCCAACGAAGCTACACATCCTAATCCTTCCCAAATAGCTCTACCAACTGGGGACCACATATTCAAATATATGAGCTTATGTGGGCCATTCTCACCCAAGCCAAGACCCACCCCATGGAAGGAAAACAAGTCAGCTGCTATGAAGAGAATCAGAGTAGATGCTGCAAAGATGCAGGAAAGGAATGCCCATTGCGCCAGGTGGTGCTGGTGCACGCTTTTAATCCCAGCACTCATGACGCAGAGGTGGACTGACCTTTGAGTTCAAGGTCAGCCTGGTCTACACAGTGAGTTCAGGACAACCAGGGCTGCACAGAAAAATCCTGTCTTGAAAACCCAAAAAGGAAGGTCCATTGCAGCATACTAGTCTACTGAAAGTCACGGATGTGATGTATTACAGCCAGAATAGGATGAATTCAGTGATCAAAAGGTGGATTCAGCATCCTTTAAAATCTACTCCAGCCTCATGGGCTTCCCCTGTGCCACTCACTTGTCCTTCCTGCCCCGCCCTGATACTCTCTGCTACGGTCAAATGGTTTCAGAGCATGTCATGGGCTTAAATGGTCTTAAATTTTTACTTCATCTCTTTTCTCTACCTGGGATGCTCCTGTGCCCCCTCTCTGAGCTTATTGTGTCCCATTGACTCTCCAAATTCATCCTTAATGTCACTTCTGATGTTGTCATATCTTCAGCTCATTTCTACTTTCCAAAATACTAATTATTTTATCCTGAAAAGACTCAGGCAAGCTAGGATGTATTTCTTAAATGATACAAATAAAAAAGTTAGCAGGCAAATCACAGACAAGGTGAAGATGTTTTCCATATACATATTGTATTAGTTCCTTCATTGTTGTTGTGATAAAATACCATGACCAAGGCAACTTAAAGAAGAAGTTTATTGGGCTTATAGTCCCTCATAGCTAGGAGGCATGGCAGCAAGTGGCAGGATCAGGAAGCTGAGAACTCAGTCTTCAGTGGCAAGCAGAGAGAGAGCAAATTGTATGTAGGGCAAAGCTGTTTCATCTCAAAGCCCACCCCCAGTAACAGACTTCCTCCAGCAAGGCTACACCACCCAAACTTCCCCCAAACAGTGCTATTAACTGGGAACCTAGTGTTCAAACTACATGAGCCTACAGGGGCCATTCTCATCTAAGCTGCTGTACATGATTACCGATTTGACCAAGAACTCAGATAGGGAATATATACATCTTTTATGTAAGCATCTTTGTAGTCACAAAATACAAAACAGAAATTAATCAATAAAAGGAATGATAGATATTGAAATTGGAAAGATACTTGAACTGGCATTTCATCACAGAGGAAGAGAAGGTATCCAAAGGTAAATATGCCATGAGAGCCCAAGTTCATTGACTCTCCCTGAACTGCAAGTGAAGGCTACCTGCCATCAAAATGCCTGCAATGGAAAAGACTAGAAATATTCAGTGTTGGTGAAGATATGGACCAGGTAGAATATTTATATTCTGAGGAGATTGTAAACTAGGACCATCACCTTGGAAAACTGTGAATATTAAAATCAAACACATGCACATTCAATGGCCTAGACACACCAGGCTGCATATATCCCTGGCAGAAACATGTATTTAATTAACAAAAATATACAAATTGATTGTGCCAGAACATTTTTATAACAGTCTCAACTAGAAACTGTTCAAATGAAGAGGAGAATGGAGGTCTGGGCATGACAGGAGCCTGAAAGCCCAGCACTTGGGAGATGGAGGTAGAATGATAGAGCGTTTAAGGCAGCCTTGACTACCTAGTGAGGACTGTGTCTTCTGGGGGGAAACACTGCCACAACAAAAACACAGAGTGGATAAATACGTCATATCCTGTCCACACACTAGAAGAGGAAATTCAGTCATAGTAAAGGAGAAGCTGCAACTAACTATCTGCAACAACCTGAAAGAATCTCTCAACATAAGCTGAATGCAAATGTGCAGCACCAAGGAGTACAAACTGCATTGCTGCATTAGTGCAAAGGTCAAAGGTGGATAGAATGCATCAACATCGGGAGTCAGAACAGCTGTTACCTGTGGTGAGAAAGAATGTGGAGCAGAGAGCCCCAAGACCAGAGCCGCTTGCTTTGATCTGTGTGTGTGAAGATGTGCAGCTGGAGCCAGTCCTTGGTCTGTAGTTTTGTGATGCATTCCCCTGTGTAGTTGGTTGTCGTTAAATCTTAAAACAGGACTAGGGATGCAGTTCAGTTGTGAGTGCTTGCCTAGCATGGACAAAACTCCAGGTTTTCGATTCACAGCACTGCAGAAGAAGAAAAATACAAAAGCAAACAAAAAATCATGAAAGTAAAAAATATAAAAAGGTTTTAAAAAGAGCAGGTAACTATTAAACACAAACAACACTGTATCTTCTAAAATGAGAAAATTTTAAATTTTGAAGAGCAGAAACCTTAGTTATCGGGAAAGAGATTTAAAAAGCAGAGAAAAGTTAAAAAATATGGTATAAGAAAATAGATACAAACATTTCAATAGCAGTAAATTCTGTACATGTTAAACTTACTAGCTAGAAGATGCGTTCAAATTTTTCAAAATTCAAAGTATTTTAGTGTTCTTTGCATGCCCCATATGCCTCAAGGTATAGGGATTTAGTGATGAAAGAAACAGCCAAAGAATTCTCCTCCTCTCATGCACATAGGACTGAAGACCCTATCTTCCATTCTGCACACACACACACACACACACACACACACACACACACACACACATCAACTCAAAATGGATCAAGGGCCTTAGTGTAACAACTGAAACCTGACATCATGAGAAGGACACACCGGGAAAACCTTAGAAATGTAGGTATAGGCACCAATTTACACACAAGAGTGGTGAGAACTGACAAATGAGATGTACGAATACAAATGCTTCTGCCACAAAGGAAGCAGCAGAGCACACAGTCAGCCTACAGAATGAGGAGAGATCTTTGCCAGCTATATCGAGAATGTATAGAGTTCAACACTGAAAATCAAATAAGCCATTCAATAACTGGGCACATGAATACAACAGACACTTCTCAAAAGAAGTACAAATAAATTACATGGAAAAGCACTCAACTTCCTCAGTGGTCCAAGAATGTAAATCAAAACTATCCTGAGATTCCACCTTCCCCAATCAGAATGGCTATGACAACAACAGAAAACAAACTCTAGAGAGAATGTTGAGGGGCCCCTTAAACACTGCTGGTGGGCATGTGAATTTTAGGACAGCTGCTATGGAAATCGATATGACAGTCTTTGAAAAAAACTAAACACGGAACAGCCACATGACACAGCTATTACCAGGGATGGGTGTGAAGATAGAGAACTAAGTCGGCCCACTCGAGGTTATCAGAGCACTGCTCAAAACAGCCAACTTACAGAGTCACCTTCAACAGAGGACCCACTAAAGAAAATCATACACACACACACACACACACACACACACACACACACACACACACACACACTTACTTTATGTTATTAAGAAGAATGAGGAGGATGGGGAGATGATTCCGTTAGTAAATATCTGCCTTGGTATGTGTACATGAGAACTCGAATTTGATCATCATAACCTGTGTTTAAACAAATCAACAGCAACAACAAAAACAGGCATGATGCTATGCTTTGTAATTCCACCCCTTGAGAGACAGAGATAGGCAAGATCCGTGGGACTCGCTGGCCAGCCCAGCGAGTTCCAGGCCAGTGAGAAGGGCTGTCTCGAAAAACAAAGGAGACGAAGCCTGAGGAACAACACCCAAGTTGGACTGCTGGCTTCCATAGACTCATACACACTAATACCTGGAAGAATGAAATTATCATTTGCAGGGAAGTGGATGAAATTGGAGAGGAACTGAAAACAGAATTAATCATGTTTTCTGCCTCATGTGGAAAGACACTAACAAGGAAGAGAAAAGGGTCCATGTGGAGGGAGATGGTAGGTAAGACAAGATAATAGATGTGGTGAATAAGATCAAAATGCATACACTGAATAGAAAAGAATTCCACAATGAACTGCATTCTTTTGTACAATTAATATATAGTAATAAATGATCCCAGACCCCATAGGGATTACTTCCTCATCAAATGAAGACAGACAAAAATAATAAAACATTCTTATATGAAATGGAGGTAAATGATATAAAAAAGGAAAGAACATTAAGGAGGCCATGGACGTTGGAACTTGAATGTGTCTGTGGATGACCTCAAGGGCCTCAATAGATCCAGAAAGCATAGTTACTCCTGCTTGTCAACTGCATTTAGAGTCATACAGGAGACAATGCCTCTTGGCGTGTCTGTGAGGAAACTTCCTGAGAGACTTAGCTGGGAAAGCTAGGCCCATGCTGCCTGTGGGTCTCACCATCCCCCATTCTAGAGTTCTGGACTGAATAAAGAACAGGAAAGAAGAAAAGGCAAGCTAAGTAACAACATTCAGCTCTCTCCCCTATCTGACTGTGGATTCAGCATGACCAGCCACCCCAGGCCCCTACTGTCTTGACCACCCCGCCATGATGGAGTGAGAGCCAAATTCAACCCCCCTTCCATAAATTACTTTTCTCAGAGGTTATGTCATAGCAATAAAAATAGTATAGGCATATTGTATCTGATATAAGAATATTCTAGGGAGAAAGGAAAAAGGAGGAAATACTCCAGGCCAGAGTTGGTCATAGGTGTTGGTCCCTGTGACTGGACCAGAGAGGCTGCAGAGAGAGAGCAGTGAGGGAAGAAGGCCAGCACAGGCTTTTCGAAATCCCTTTGAGAGGTTTGGCCTTTGCTCTCAGTGAGACTTTTTTTCAAACCATCAAGAACTTCCAGCACACAAAAAGTCATAATCAGAGTTGTGTTTTAAAGAACAACCTGGCTGAGAATAGATAGATTATAAGCTAAGGTGGGGAAATTTGTTGTTGTTGTAGTGATTTAGGTGAGAGGTTGGTGGAGGGCTCTGTGATAGGACTGTGGAAGTGTGCCTGGATTTACCATAAAACCTTGTTAGAGATAACAGGTGAATGCTGACAGGATATGAGATATGGAAGAAAAGAAGGATGTCTCCAACACTTGGGGCCTGAGATACCCGAGCAATGGGAAAGGTATTACTGACTTTTTTAAAGGACAGTAGATTTAAAGACTAGAAATTTTTAAAAAGGAAATCATGAGATTGGTATGAAATCCAATATGTCAAATGGAAACGGCATGAAGGATTATGGTGGATATGGAATTGTCTGTTGAAGATATACATTTTGTGAATTATGTTTCTAAGATGATTCCATAATGCTTTTTATGAACCAATAAGATAGATTAAGAAGCGGGGGACTGGAGAGATGGCTCAGTGGTTAAGAGCACTTGGTCGTACAGAGGATCTGGGTTTGGTTCCCAGCACCCAACATGGTAGTTCACAGTCATCCATAACTCCAGTTCCAGCAGATCCAACATCCTCTTCTGGTCTCCGCAGGCACTAGGTGCACATGTGATATACACACATACATGCAGGCAAAACACTCAAAACCTATAAGGTATAATAAAAACACTTTTAAAAAGAAAGAAAAAGTGCCCAACTATGTGTTTAGCATCTTATTTTTGCTAAAACTGTCCTGCTAACTTCTCTAGAAAAAAGTGAGCCACCTTCCTCTGGGAACTGACCCTCTTTTGAAGTAGTTTGAGGGTCACATACTTCTTGCAATAGGATAAAATCTTCTCATTTGACTCATTTAATTAATAGATACCAGTCACTTTCCTTGTTGCATATTTTTAGATACACTTCTTATGATAAGTAGTTCGTGTCTGAAATGAAAATAGCCCTGCAGCACCCACAGACTGAATATGAAGCTGCACCAACTGACGAAGGGGTGACAGTTTTATGGTTATGACAAGTTTTCAGCTGAGAACTATTTATCGGGTTGCCTACCCATGCAAACAACCCTTATGGACTTTTCACATTGGCACGTTATCTTCTACTTAATTTTATGATTAATAATACATACATGTTGACGGCTGTTCAGTTAACTTAAGAAACTTTAAGAAAGATAAAAACTACCAAAAGGCTGGGCGGTGGTGGTACATGCCTTTAATCCCAGCATTCAGGAGGCAGAGGCAGGTAGATCTCGATGAGTTCAAGGCCAGCCTGGTCTACAAAGTGAGTTCCAGGAAAGGTGCAAAGATACACAGAAAAACCCTGTCTTGAAAAACCAAAAAGAAAAAGAAAAAAGAAAAACTACCAAAAGACTACACAGGCCATTTTGATGGTGGAGAAAATCTCTGAGCCTGAAGGACTTCAGGACAGAGGGTCGGAAGCAATGGGAAGAGCCATTAAGTTGGGGAAAAGCTTTGGTTCGCTGGGCAATTAGCACTCTTTATGAATATGTGCTTGATCCTTGCACAGTCACATAGAAGGGGCTGTTAGTTGCTGTTATTGGTTGTTTTTACTCTTTTGGGTGGCCCACCACCCAGCTCCCAAATAAAGGAGGCTTATTCTTACTTATAAATGCCTTAGCTTGGCTTATTTCTAGCCAGCTATTCTTAACTTAAACTATCCCATCTATCTTTTCCCTCTTGGCTTTTACCTTTCTCTATTTCTTTATACCTTTCTTTCCTTCTTATTCCGTGTCTGGCTGTGTAGCTGTGTGGCTGGCCCCTTCTTTTCTCATTCCTTCATCTCTCTTGCTCCTGTTCTTTCTTGCTTCTTCTATTTCTTCTCTCTGTCTGCCAGCCCTGCCTATCCTTTCTCCTGCCCTGTATTGGCCATTCAGCTCTTTATTAGACCAATTGAGTGTTTTAGACAGGCAAGTAACACAGTTTCACAGAGTTAAACAAATGCAACATAAAAGAACGTAACACATCTTTGCATCATAAAACAAATGTTCCATAGCATAAACAAATGTAACACATCTTAAAATAATATTCCACAACAAGTTACCCCAACTTCAGGGATTTGTAACAGACTCTGCAAGACGAAGGTGGCTTATCCCAGACCATGCAGACCATGCTGTTGGTTTCATTGGCACAGTGACTAAAAGGACCAAACAGAAAAGTTTGATTTGGTCTCAGAGTTTTGCTCCATAGTCCTCAGCTCTGCTACTTCTAGGGCTGTGTTAGGGAAGAACATCAGAGTGGTAAAAGCATGTGGGGAAGATGTAGGTCATGGTGGACAGGAAGCCGAGAGCAAAGATGGGATAGGGATAGCCTTTAAAGGGTTACTCTCTACTGACCTGCTTCCTCTAAGCAGGCTCTACCTCCTGAAGTTTCCAGAACCTTACAAAACAGTGTCTCCATGGAAAACAGAACATCGGACACATGAGCCTTGGGGGACATCTCCTGCTCTAATGAGCACATGCCCAGACGGCATTCCACTTTCTTCACCCGTAGTCTGCCTTTTCCTGCGGGTGCAGTATCGCCAGGGATGAGTAACAGAGGTGTCCCTAAGAGCTGATGATGGTGTCTCAGGGCTTTTCCTATTTCCCTTACAGGTGGGTATGTGGAGGCTTTGGAGGTGACCAAAGAAACCCCAAGTCCAAGTACCATTAGGTCAAACTCCTCTTCAGAGGATACTTATGACGATGTGGGGTGCTCCAGAGAAGATCTGTAAGTGTCCTCTCACCTTCCAGAAGGAGGGACGTGGCAAGACTGTGAAGGTGTGCTGGGTTAATGGTCTGTATATCTTTCTCCACAGACCCAAGTGGGACTTCTCCAGCTCATTCACCTCAGACAGCGGTAAGTGCTGGTTAGAATCATGGAATCACGGAGTGCTGCTGAGGCTGAGCCGTGATTGTGGACTTTTCTTTGGACACATTTTCAGTGATTAAGAACTGGATGTGGAGACGAAGAGCAGTGGTGCAGAGGCATGTGTTTAGAGGAGGGAAGGACGTTCTTATGGCAGAAAGCCTCTCCACATGAAACTGTTCTTTTTGCCCTGCCTTAACAGAGCAAGTCTGATAAGTGGTATGTTTTTATTTAAAACACCATCAGGGCTTCCTAGTGCTTATTAATTTTTGATTATGTGGATGTGAGTATGAGTGGGGGCGGGTGTGCATGTATATACAGGTGTCTGTGGAAGCCAATTGTGTTAGGTTCCATGGAGCTGGAGTTTCAGCCATTTTTTGAATCTACCTGATGGTGTGGGAACTGAACTTGGGTCCTTTGCAATTGGAGTATGTGGCCCCAACTTCCTAGTGCTTTTAATATCAATGTCAACAGGGCCTAAAGCAGTGGTTCTCAGCCTTCATAATGCTGCGACCCTTTAATACAGTTCCTCATGTTGTGGTGACCCCCCCACCATAAAATTGTTTCCATTGCTACTTCATAATGGTAATTTTGCTACTGTTATGAATCATAATGTAAATATCTCATATGCAGGATATTTAATATGTGACCCTGGTGAAAGGGTTGTTAGATCTCCAAAGGGTCATGACCCACAGGTTGAGAATCTCTGGCCTAAAGGCTTTGGCTGGCCTGCCCCTCTTTCCAACATCTGTGTAGCTTCATCTCATACTATATTCAGTTTTCCCCTTTAAGAGGCTTTCCTGTCAACTCGGCCTCTGCAATGCCAACCAGAAGATGTTTGCAGGTGCCCATCCCCATTTAAAGTAATACTTGGTGGCTAAGCCTTCAAAGATATGAGCTTCTGGGGCTATTCTCAAATCTCTACAGAGGATATTTATTTTTCAGGTAGTCTTTTCCAATAACTTATAAAATAGCAGATTTTCATATCTTTTTTTTTAGAGATCCATAGTTATGTTTACCCCTCCCTCCGTTCCCCTTCTCTCCTATCTTCTTTCCCATTTCCTGCTTAGACCTACATAGTGAGGTTCAGGATAGCCTGGGCTAAAGAGTGAGACAGTCTCTCTCTTTGTAATATATATTACACACACACACACACACACACACACACACACACACACACACACACACACACACACTAAGCTAATCAAATACTATTCTGGGCTGGCTCCTTAGAGTCCAGAAATTTGACATGTATCCAATATTCACTCTTTAATAAGAGAACAGAGGTACAGAGAGAAGTTAAAGAACTCTGCATGCTCACTGTATTCCAGCAAAGTTTGAAACTTTAACATTTATACATTGACTCCAATATTCTTTCCTGTAAACTCTGTTTCCAGACTACTATCTGTGTCCATCTGTGTATATTAAGCTTATGTGTTAGGCTGGTGCAAAGGGAGACATTCTTTAGTATACATGGGTTTTCCTTTGTCTCCCCAGCGTTTAGCATGCATGTCTCATGCATGGATGATCACAGCTGTTCTGCACTAACTGTGGGAAGGGGAAGGATGGAGGTTGAAGGACATATATCTGTTGAGAAACAAGCTGCCTTTGGCTGAAGCAGATCCCACATGGAATCAGACACAGAAGACATGCTTAATTCCCATTTATACAGCTTTATAGATGTTTATAAATTTTTATCATGTGCTTATGAAAACATGCATATACTTCAACAAAACTCAGTTAGCTAAAAAAAAAGTTGAAAGTACTTGGCAGCTCATAGGTATCTATTCACATTTTTTTTTGTATGTGTGTGTATGCTTCTTAATTTCAGAGGAAAATAGTGAAGACATGTATGAAGATATATACAAAGCAAAGAATAATGACCAAAAAACAAAGTGAGTTTCTTTCTTGGATTTGGATTGTATGCTGATGGTGTTTCTTGTTTACCTAGTAAGCCATGGTTGAAAACATGGCACCATCCCCTGCCACCATTGTTGGGGAAGATTGCTCAGAGTGATGATAAGTTACTGAAATAACTGCATTGTCATTGGCAGCATATTCCCTAGCATGTACAATCATACATCATAAGATTGAAGATTCGTTGCTCTCTCCTTGGAGACAAATGTTCATTTTCTAGAGTAGAGAACTTTTATATTATGTGTTAAGAAGTAGTTGAGACAAGGGAAGTAAATAACAATAGAATTTTTCTTGGCTTTATAGTTGCTTTTCTAGGATCAAAGCAATAAATATAACTTAGCTTTTGTCTTTGTGAGTTAGTCAGGCAGACTCCGGGATTTGGGATTTCCTCACAGGTATTGCAGATGATGTTTGCTCAAATGATCAACACTGGCCAAGTTTAATTAGGAAGAGCAAGGAAAAGAAAAGAGCATAGACAACAGTGAGGAGTCTGGGGATGAGGGGCACTGTGATACTGGGCTGGTTATGTAGGTGAACTCTCTTTTGACTACATCCTCCAAAGCCAAGAGGATATTAGCATTTCATCATCAGCTGGCCCATCAATATGTCACCACTGCTGTACACTCAGTTACTGAAGAGTATGTTAAAAATAAGTGATGGCAGTTCCAGGAACCAGTAATTCCTCTGATGTGTCTCTAGCATCATTTAGGAGTGAGTTTTTGCCCCAAATTATTTTCTCCTCACGAAGGAAGACTTTGCTTCATAATCTCTACAAAAATGGACACTATTTGTCGTAAATGACTGTTTGTACACACTGTAATTCCTCTTTCCATGGCTGCCTCAGATATGCTTTGTATCAGGGTCCCAGAAAACTTCACTCCTAATTGCCGAGGCCTTTCCTTGCACTTCCTCAAGGGAGTCTCTTTCGGACTTGAGGCTGAAGTCTCTGGTCCTGGATAAGCCAATAGTGTTCTATCCCAATTCCAGGACCGTCTCAAACACTGTGTTGTCTTATCTCCTCATTCCTCTTAGTGTAGATGGAAGAGCAGCCCTGAAAAGACTGCAGCAGCTCTTCAGGAATGAGAAGGGCATATTCAGAATGAAGAAAGCCAAGTCAAATGTCAGGTAAACGGTCCCCGGTAGCTTTTCTTCCTGGAGTTTATCAGCAACACTGTCTTTCACACACATGCTTGCTGTTTTCCATCCAATTCTCAGCACCGGTGACAGCATATAGTGTCAGAACTACAACTATAAAGCCCCAGTACATGACACCCTAAAAAACAAGTGAGAAAAAAATTACCAGTATAGGCAAGCAAGATCCAGAATGGAAAACTTGTAGTCTTCCTTGGCTTCTCGTGTCATTATCACTAAATATTATGTTAGTAGTTATATCCTTTCATGTTCTCTTGGACCCACACTCTCCAGTGGTCTTCATGTTCTCTTGTCCACACACACTCCAGTGGTTTTCATGTTTTCTTGTCCACACTTTCCAGTAATCTTCATGTTCTTTTGGACCCACACTCTCCAGTGGTCTTTATGTTCTCTTGTCCATACATACTCTAGTGGTCTTCATGTTCTCTTGTCCACACTCTCCCGTGGTCTTCATGTTCTCTTGGCTGCACATTCTCCAGTGGTCTTCATGTTCTCTTGTCCACACTCTCCAGTGATCTTCATGTTCTTTTGGACCCACACTCTCCAGTGGTCTTCATGTTCTCTTGTCCACACATACTCCAGTGGTCTTCATGTTCTCTTGTCCACACTCTCCAGTGGTCTTCATGTTCTTTTGGACCCACACTCTCCAGTGGTCTTCATGTTCTCTTGTCCACACATACTCCAGTGGTCTTCATGTTCTCTTGGCTGCACACTCTCCAGTGGTCTTCCTTGTATACACATCCATGTTTACTTTGTCGTCTTTGAAAGCAGTGATGTGTGTCTCATGTGGTCATGGGTAATCTGCTCTGCTGACCTGCCTGTGAATCTCAAGGTCTTGGACTTAGAAAGGCCCTGTCCCCATGTCCTCCACTGTTAGTTTTGGGGGATGGTTCCAAATTCACTAACAGTGAAAGAGCCAGGAGTTTCTTCCATTTTTTTGTACAGGACCATGGTTCCCTCATGGATGCAGTGGGAGGGGGACTATATGGTCTTTGTGGACAGTCTCTCTGCACAATATCAATACAGATAAGACAGGTCTAGATCTGTCCTTTGTGGGGGCACTGGAAAATAATTTGCTAGGATCTTCACCTGCATTAGATAGAATGAAGCTACTCTCCTCGAAAGCTCTTCCCAATTACATTGCCTTGAAATTTTGTGATTTTAATTCCAGTTGTCCGCTGGGGCTAGATCTCCCAGGAGAGCCAATGGACAGGAGGTGGGTACTGGATCACAGTCTGGATCACAGCGGAAGAGATTTTGTTACTTGATTTTCTGTCTCCCTTCAGGACAGAAACTGTATCCAATCATCTCGCTCACCTAGCATCAGGGCCTGGCTCATGACTACTACAAAAATACCTGTAGTAATGAGTTTAAATTAAAGGCATCAAATAAATAGGCTTTTTTTCCTTTCTTTTCTATTTTTTCCTTTCCCTTTTCCTATCACACATCTCTTTCCATGTGACCTCTTTAGCAATGAGAGAAGAGAACCACATCTAGCTGGACAGCATGTCCTCTTCCACTTAGCAATTTGCCATCTTACATTTCCACCAGACCAGCGTTTCTCTGGAGAAGTCTTCCTTTGGCTTAAAAAGCACAGACAGGCTGCAATGTCTGCAGAGAGTTCTGATGAATTCATCTGTGCACTGTTCTTTCTCATCAATCCTCATGCTTACTGAGTAGATCTGACTGTATCTTAGAAGGCTGTGAGGCAGCCTGAGTGGTCTAGTTAGGAAGTAAGTTACTGGCAGTCCACAGGGATGAACAAGCTCATGTGGAGTAGGGTAGAGCCAGTCAGAATAGAGCTGCAAGAGTCTCACTTCAGTGCTATCTGGATCAGGACGCCTGCCATTAGGATGGTGTTTTGGATATATCTATTAATGAGCATGTCTTTGTTCTTTGACATTTATTTATTTGTTTGTTTGTTTGTTTGTTTGTTTATTTATTTATTTATTTATCTTTTCTTCATTAGCAATGGATTTTCCATGTCACTGCCTGACTTAGGTAAGTAATGTTTACTTGATATTGTCCACTGATATTTTGTTTTCAGGATTGGTGTGTTAAGGGGCAGGGGAAGAACATTGGTAATCTTTCCCGCTTTCCCAGTGAAAACTGGACCCATCAGAATGAAGGAAGATAACTTAAACAATGGTACTTCCTGCTTTGGAGAGATGAGAAATATTTTTCTGGCACTGCCCTAAATAGATGTCACTGTCTTTATAGGAGGCTTTAGAACCCACATCTGTACTTTGGATTGGGATTTGTACCCAAGACTCTGTGACTATGAAGCTTAGGCATTCTGCATTGATACACATACCTCTGATGGATTTGATAGCCAGATTAAGACATGATAAATTGAATATGAACATGCTGCAGTCCACACACTAACTGAATAAGAATGGGTTACTGGGACACTTTTAATTTGATAATAAAACAGCACTGTGTAAGTTATCATAATGGCTGACATATAAGATGCATATCCTATACATGCCATACATATCTCAATACATGTCCAGTCTATGGAATTTGTTGATAAATGAGGACTGTGTGATTTTTGTTCATTGGTTTTTGTTCATGGGCACAAAATATACTTTCATTTATAACTATGGCTCAGTGATTCAAATATATATTTCAGAAATATAAACTGCCACACTGAATAACCAAGGTTATTATAGATCTGATGAATGCAGCTCTACCAAATATTGTCATAAAAAAAATTTAAAGGCAACTTAGAATAGGAATTCATCTTGCAGATGGATTACTCCTAATCCTCAAATCCACAAACCAAATTGCTCCAAAATCTGAAACTTTTTATTACTACCATAGTTGAAAAATTCTGTACCTGAATTCATGTGACAGGCATGGAACATAGAAGGCACAGTAAACAACTGTATGATATTACCATTAGGATATGTGTATTAAGTGTATATGAAACAATTACTAATTTGAATGTATATTTGACTCCTATGTCCAAGATACCATCTCTATATTATCTTCTAGATGTGTATATGCAAATACTCTAAAATCCAAAAAGATTTGGCATCTGAAATTTTCTGTTCCAAAGCATTCAAAACAAGTGATGTTAAAACCATACCCCACACACAAAGCTTAGAGGTATTGAGGAAAATTATTAAAGCTAAGAGTAATTATGAATAATTGAACATGAATTGTGAACATATCAAAATGTCCCAAATTTGTTCAAATGGCGAATCATCTGAAAAATCATGGAATTCTATATCACATGGTAGTATGAACATTACAAGCTGGACATGTCTAATTATTATTATGTACTAACTCAGATTCAATGTAATACAATAGTATTGCAAAGGAACAATTACTTCAAACCAATACAACTTTGTATATGTTGGGAGGAGAGGGGTCAGCAAAGACATTACCATTTTCCCCCCACTGGATATTCTGAAAAGCCCTCTCAATATGCTCGTAATATAAATTGTTTTTTAGTTCCAGAAAATGGGGACAACTTACGCCTTAACAAAGTCAAATGGATGTAAATGCACATGTAGGTCAGATATTCAGGGAGCTCACTACTTTTTATTCCCTCAATTGAATTTCTTCCCCAAAGAGACTCATTTTGTCCCAGTCTGTCTATGTAATCAGAAAAAAAAAGGCTTGATGATGCATCTGTATACTTAGGTCATTGTGTATAATATGGAAAGCTGGGTGTATATAAAGAATACATAATTTTTTTGGTCTTGTCTCTGCCCTAGGACTCGGGTCTGAGGACATTACCATCTATGATGATGTGGACACAAGTGAGAAAGAATCAAAGTAAGTCACTTTATTTCACTGGTCATCTCTGCTGGCTCTGGCCACTGCCTAATGCTTTGATAAATACAGTAACTGATGATAAGTTTTGAAGCTCTGGTTATTGGGTATCCTCTGCTGCTGATGTAATAAGCCAATTAAGCCAAATTTGATAAACAGAGCAAAGCAATTCCCAGGTGACTCTCAGGAAGTCAGGGGCAGTATGGAGACCAAGTCTTAAGTAGTCTGTAGGCATGGTCTTGAGTAGCCCCAGGGTGGCTCTCTTAGGGATAGGGACCTGGGAAGAGAGAGATGTGGGGCTTCCACCTAATCAGGAGAGCCAGATCCTGAGAGACCAGACAAACATTTCCAAAGAGAAAACAATGAATACACCCGTAGACATCCCAACAAGTGTACCAAGTCAAAGGCATTGGAGCTCCGGGGTGCTTTTGTTTCTTATCTTTGAGTCTAGAGACTTGCAATTGTCAACACATTTAAACAGTAATCTTTTGTGTGCACTGCAAAGCATGGGATAGCCAGGGCTGTTTGGTAGAAGTTTTCAAGGTCTAAATAACTGTCATCTGTAGAAAGGAAGCTATTCTTACCTCAGTGGTCCTCGCAGCTTCCTCCTTTTCATCTCCTCCAGCTGCACAGCTGGTGATGGAGGACTTTCATTTTCACCTCCTTGTCCCTACTCACTCTACTTGGACTTGTGCTGGGGTCTTGGTAAAGCCACTAACAATCCAGGAGACATTCTTAAGGTCAGATCATACTTGGATTTTTTTTACAGTGTTTTACAATTTTGGTCATGCCATTCTTAAAGGGGAAAAGTGTCCTGTTCTCCCCCACCCCACCCCCATTCCTCCTCTCGGTTTCCCTTAAGCTTTTTGTGTGAGTCCTGGCTGCCCATCCATGCTTTAAGTGTTGTATGTTCTTAGGATATTCTATGTCAGCTCTATTCTCCTTCATACACTCCTTGTTTCTTCTTTTTGCAGGACTGAGGATTGATGCAAGGCATCATGTATTCTAAGCAAGCACTCTACGCAGCCCTCATCCTTCATTTTGTGTTATTTCATTTTCAGAGTTTTGCTAAGTTGTCCAAGCTGGCCTTGAACTTGGGATCTTCATGCATTACATTCCCAAGTAGCTTGAGTTACAGGTGTGATTCCCCTAGTTTTCACTCCTGTATATTTTTTACTGTTCTCTCACCTACACTCAAGATTTCATTATAACCAAAACATCAAAATTTATATTTTAAGATCAGATTTTTTTCTGAGTCACAGTAAGTGTGGAGAGGTGTTTGCTATTAACTTACAGTTATGAGATCATTCACTTCTATGACTTTATCTTCTTGGCTTGGTACCCTTTTTATTAGAACATTATCCTCATAGTTGTAAGAATTCATTTTCTTGATTACATTTTCATGTAGTCTCATAACTCTGTGATCCTACAGCCATAGCTTTCAGGTCTAAATCATGTAGCCTGACTCCAAAATGCAGTATGTTAAGTTGGGCTTGTTATAAAACTGCACAAAATGATCTAGAATCTCAAGATGGTAGCTTTAGTGTCTGTTAGAGTGTCAGCACTGTTAGAAGTAGTGAAAAAGAATAGTAATGTTTATAAGTGGAGGAGAGGTGAGAAACAAAGGCCACAGCTCTGTATGTGTGGAAAACACTGTGTTCCAAGGTTTCTGGGATGAGTGTGGTGGCACACACTTTTAATCCCAGCACTCTGGAGGCAGAGGCAGGAGGATCTCTATGAGTTTAAGGCCAGCCTGATCCATGCAGTGAATTCCAAGCCAGTCAGGGCTATACAGTATGACTCTGTCTGAAAAAAAAAATCAAAAGAAAGTTTATTGAAACAAAAGGTATATAATCAGAAAAGAAGCAGATGTAGCATGACATGAGATTAGAAGAATGCTCTGGAATTTTTAGACAACAGCCCTGTAATACCAACTTAAAAGAATGAAACCTTTTCCTTGAAAAATAGTTTGTAAACGTAAGTTATAAAGAATAATAAAGCCAACCACCCCATCTTTAATAACCAAGCACCAAAATATGACCAACCCTGTCATCATCATATGCACACCTGCTCACTGGCCTCCCCCAGGGTGAGTGCCTTCCCTGCTTTTGTTCTTTTCCTGTTTAAAACAAAATCAGATTTATTGAATTATAGATGACAAAAATACTGCTTCATTGTAAAAGTGATTTCATCCTTTATACATAATTCTGTACCTGAGTTTACTCAAATCCACTGTTTTGCTACCATGATTTGTTTGTTTTTACTGCTCTTGGATTGATATTCCAGCATTTGTATGTGTGTGCCACATTAATTCATCTATTCTCTTGTTAGTTCCTGAGTGATTTTGCTTTTGTGACCAGTACTTCCACAGATAATAGATTCATGTATCCTGTGTGCACTTGGAAGGGGAAATACAAACCATACATGGAATATAAGTTCACAAGTGCCAGCCTAGCACATAAGGGTTTGCATTGATTGCAATGTTAACACACGGAACAGAGAGAAGTCATTTTTGTCAAGTGGGTGTCTGTAAATAGTATCACATCATTATAGTAATTGGCATTACTAACAAGCTTCAGTGTGGAGTTACTCACACTTATGTCTTTGTCCTATAAAGTCTGTCCATATCTTTTGATTGCTTTTTTGTTGTGTTGCTGGTATTTTTCTTCATCTTAGGTTTTAAAACAATTCGTTTTTGAACAGAGCTCTTTTCTCACTTTCATGTCAGTTCCTACAATATCTTCTCCAACTGTTGGCTAGCCTTTTCAAGTTTGTTTCTAGTCTTCCAAAGAATAGAATTTCAAGTTTAAATTATCAATTTTTTTTACTATTGCTTTTTATGTCTTCTAAAGAACTCTTTCTCCCAGCTCATATGACATTCTCCTAAACTCTCTTTGAATTGTTACAACTTTGCCTTTTAAACTTAATCCTTAGGCTCACCTGAACTGATTTTTTTTTCCTTTTTGTTTTTCAAGACAGAGTTTCTTGGTGTAGCCCTGCCTGTCCTGGAACTTGCTCTATAGACCAGGCTTGTAAATGGACATATCTGTCCCTCCCACCAATTCCCAATTAACCACTCAGAGGCTTATATTAATTATAAATGCTTGGCTGGTAGCTCAGGCTTACAGTTAAATTAACCCATAATTCTTATCTATGTTTAGTCACATGGTGTTGTATCTTTTTTCAGTGTGACATTATCATCTTCCTCTGTGTCTGGCTGGTGACTCCTCACTCTAACCTTCTCCTTCCCAGCATTCTCAGTTTGGCCACTCCACCTATACTTCCTGCCTGGCTACTAGCCAATCAGCATTTTATTAAATTTGAGTGACAAATCTTTACAGTGTACAAGAGGATTATTCCACAGCATTTCCCCCCTTTTGTCTAATTAAAAAGGAAGGTTTTAACTTTAACATAGTAAGATTGTATATAACAAAAGCAGTTATTAAGTAAGAATTATAGTAACACTATCCAATCCATTTACATTTGACAAAATTAGAGAAAATAATTATCCTATCTTAGTGATTCTAAAGTTTTCTATCTAATTTACTTTCTATTATATCTAAGGAAAACTTTGTTTAGTTTTTTTCTTGACCATTATCCATAACAACTCATAACCAACCCCCCTAAACAATGACAAATATCCATAATTTATTTTGGGGGAATGTGGGCATAGTTCTCTAGACTACTTCCTGTTGATTGGGGAGGTTGGTAGTCTTTTGGGGATCCTGAGAAAATTTAGCATAATTGTTAAGTCTTAACTGTAGTATCTTGTGGAACTGGATCATCTTATTCAGTGGCCTTGAAGCTGTTTTGGATGCTGGATCATCTGGGCCATCATTTTCATTGGTGTCTGGTCCCCTTGCTCTGAAAATATATAAACTTTTAAAGGTAACATATACCTATGTATTAATACAAATACAAACTGTGCATTGTACATAAGCCAGTCAAAGACAATTTTTTATTTTATGTCTGTGCAGGTAAAATGTATGTTACATGTCTTATAGTTACTTTAGATTTATTTTCCCATGTCTGTAGTTCGGATTTCAGGGGGGTCTTCCTTAATCAAACCTGATTTTCCTTAACCCAGAATGAATCCATAACCTCTCATTTTTGGTGAAAACAAAACAAAGAAACCTCTTTTCCAAAGCAACATATCCCTTGATTTAAATTTTGAAGTCAAGAATTTTTAAAATATATAGGTTTTTTTAATCCAGCAGTTTTTATAATCAAATGTCTCTTAGCAGTTATCATTTGTTAGCTGCTAAAAATTTTAAGGACAGCACAATAACATACAGTATCCAGATTCTCTGTATATTTTCCACCCTTATGTGGCTTTTTAAAAATATTTATTCCCTTTTAAAGGATCTTATTTTATTATTTTAAAACTTTACATTTTTATTTTTTACAACTGTCTATACCTTCTTTTCTCTCCCAAGTCTATGTATTCTTTTTAAGTGCTGTGACTCATTTAGAGGTTTATTTTTTCTTTTTTCTGAATCTGTCTTTTCTGCATATCTCTTTTTCTGACCACATGAGTCTTTAAACTACTAAGCAGGTGTGGTTAGGACCAAAGTGGTGGTTTTGGCAGCTGGCTCCTCCACATTCCTTGGTTCTGAGTGCCTAGCTCCACTTAGGATGTACCAGTGGTAGCCACATTTAATTCACCAACTCTGGGGAGTTTTGTTGCCACCAAGCAGTGTGCTACCCGCTGCTCATAAACCCTATTTAAGTGTTTGGTAGCAGGGCCTCTTAAAAGAGCTGAATAGTTTTTGCCAATAACACTGAGCCAGGAAGTTGTCTCTTAAAGGAGCCACACCTCTGCCTGCTGCTAGCAAACAGCCCACCCAAGAAAAAGCAGTTACCAAGAAGCTGAGTTTGATTCCATTTTTGTGTTTAGAATCCTTTGTAAAGCTTTGTCAGGTTTTATGTGGAAATTTCAGCACACATAGGAATGCCATATGTAAGCAGATGTTTCTGTTCTACTCACCAATTCCTAATAACCACTCAGAGGATTATATTAATTATAAATGCTCAGGCTTATTACTAACTAGCTCTTATACTTAAATTAACTCATAATTCTTATCTATGTTTAGCTATGTGGTTTGGTACCTTTTCTCAGTACTATATTCTCATCTTGCTTCCTCTGCAACTCCTCACTCTGACATTTTCCTTCCCAGCATTCTCAGTTTGGCTGCCCTAACTTCCTGCCTGGCTAATGGCCAATCAGTGTTTTATTAAACCAATTTGAGTGACAAATCTTTACAGTGTACAAGAGGATTATTCCACAACACAGGCTGGCCTTGAATCCCCCTGCCTCTGCCTCTTAAGGGCTGGGATTAAAGGCATGTGCCACCATTGCCATGCAGAAGAGAGGCTTCCCTGGCCCAGAATCAAATCCAGGCCTTGGTAGTGAGAGTGCTGAATCCTAACCACTAGACCACCAAGGAGTGTCAAGTATCTTGTGGACTGAGTTTTATGTTGACAATGAAGTGATAGCCAATTGTTTTCCTCTTTATGGATAAATGTTCCTTGCATGATTTATTGAATGTTCTCTTATTTTCCCCATCAACTTTCAATGCTATTTTGTCACAACAAGTGTCTCAGTATCTGACAGTCTGTTTCCAGGCTCTCTATTCTCTTCTGTAGTTGTTTGTATCATAATTACAGTATGAAAGTAGCTTCATTTTTTAGTTCTTCCTTTCTCCTGTTCCACAACCTTCAAAGACTTGGGATATATTGTTTTAGGATAGAAAATAACTTTGAAGTGGGTGTTTGCCCGGCCTGTTCCCTTTTTGTACTCATGGTATAGCTCCTTTTAAACCATTTCACGCACAGCTCATACTCAGCCCCATTCTGTGCCTGGCATTGCGCATTGCTTGTAGCAAATCCAGTTGGACTTTGCCAAGGTCCCAGCTTCTGTGAGCTGAGCAGAGACAATGAGCATGCAGCTGTCAGAAAAGAAGTGATCTCTAGAGCCTTTTTCCAGGCTCCAATGATAAGAGATGATGAAAAAGGAGAGGAGTGGGAGATTCCCAGAAAGTCCCAATGGCCTCATAAGAGCCGTCTTAGTTGGTGGCTTCAGTGCTTAATCCTTCCTCTCCTGATGGACCCTGTGACCAGAACCTGAAGGAAAAGTGGTCTTGGTAGCAGAGGCCTACCATCCCAGCCTCTAGGGAGGTCAAGGCAGAGGAATAGCAAGTTCAAGACCTACCTGGGCCAAATAGTTTAAGGTTTGAGATAGTTAAATGACAGTGTGCTTGCCTTGCATGTACAAGCCCTGAGTTCAGTGCCCAGGACTGCATACTCTGAAGGGAATCATAATATAATGTCTATGAAAATGTGAAGTTTCTCAGACATGTGTCTTTTAGTCTTCCCAGTGCAGTTACTGAAATATTTAGACATGTCAACACTATAGACCTCTGGATGGTTGATAGAAGAGGATCTTTTTTTTTTTTTTTTTTTTAATTTTTCTCATCAACGAAAGGCACCACATTAACTTAGGCAAGAGATATTTTGAAGTAGTAGTGAAAGACTATAGACTCTGGAGTCAAACACACCTGCATTCGGCAGTGCTAACTCATGACAGATTAGCAAAAAACCTAATAGATAGGTACTTAAAATGTTTACAATCATTCTATAATACTTTTCCATGCATGTTTTTTTTTACATACAAACATGTAAACATCACAAACTGGAATCCACATGAGAGAAAACATAAGGTTTTGTCACCTCATTTAATATTACACTTTCCAGATCTGCCATTTCCCCACAATTTTCATTTTTATTTACAGGTAAAATCCCATCGTATCTAGGTACCACACTTTAGAAAATAATTATTTTTAATTGTGTGGATGTGTGGGGGTATGTGCAGGTGCCTTTCGAGTTCAGAGATGTTGGATCCCCTGGAGCTAGAGTTCCAAGTAGTTTTGAGCTGGGGACTGCACTTGGGTTCTTGTGTAATACGAGCACATGCTCTTAACTACTTGGCTGTTCCTCCCGTCTCTGTGCCACACTTTCCTTATCCATTTATCTGTTGATAGATGGCTAGGCTGGTTCCAATTCCCTGTTACTGTGGAAACTGCAGTAAAGAAAGTAGATGTGTACGTATCACTGTAGTAGACAGAAAGTCCTTTGGGTATGTGTCCTAGACCTGGGTTATGTGATAATTTTATTTTTAACTTTTTAGAAACCTCTGTACTTACTTCTATAATAGTTATGCAAATTTGCCCTCCCATAAGCGTTGATTTTTGGTGATGTTAGCCATTTCTACCTGGTGTGAGAATTACAAGTTTACTTAGTAGGATGTACACTTTAGAGACAAAAAAAAAAAAAAAAAAAAAAAAAAAAAAAAAAAAAAAAAAATCTGAGGCTCAGAAAGGAGATAGGCATGATTACAAGGTGACTAATTTGGTTTCTGGTTTCAAATTTGGGCCACTAAGATGAGAGGTCAGCAGTTTCAGGCCTGTGGGCCAGTGTGGCCTGCTATTGGGTTTTTTTTTTTTTAATGAAGTCACAACAGTGGAGCTAATAGTTGCTATAGAGAATGTAGCCTGTAAAGCCAAGATATTCACTGTACAGCCTTGCTGTGAATATGGAAGCAAATTTTACTAGTGATGTTTTCAACTATTTTGGTCTTTGACCTAGAAAGCATTGGTGATCCTGTAAATATTTACTAGTTCAATCTTAATTTACTTGATCAAAACATTTTTCTCCTCAGAGACGAAGATAAATTAAAAACTTGGAAGCTTAAGTTTTTGACATCAAAGTGGAAAAAGGGGGAAAAAGACAGTGAAGGATCCAAAAGGTAAGACAAGGAAGCTCACAACTTCACTGTGGCAGTTTCCACTTCTGACCTTGGGCAAGACCTTAAATCTGATTTTCAGGTTCCTTGTCTGCAACTGAGAAGTAGCAACACTTGCCTCATAGTACAACTGGGAGGATTAAAAGAGACGAAGATATAAAAACAGTTCCTTGCATTCATTCCCAACCTCCTCCCCCCTCTCCACTGATGAGAAACAAGAAAGCCTGGGAGGTAGCCCTTAGCAAACAATGAAGGCCTTCCAAAGTTCTCACCTCTTAGGCCATAGCAGCATTCTTCCAGAAGGATAGAACTTAGAATACCAATTAGGACTGACAGCCATTACTAAAATGTCAGTTTAATTATGTTAGAATGCAATGGTCATGTTCTCAGCTTGGGAGGTGCCCTCCACTCCTGTGATTTGGACTGGCTGAATGGAGAGAGTGTGTGCTCTGCTTTGTCAGTGCTTCCTTAGCTATGTTCTCCTCTTCCTGGGTGCTGTGAATGAGGTAGGATGGGGGACAAAACTTCCTGGGGAAATCCTTAGTAAATAGTGAGTGATTTGCCTATATCAGGAAACCAATGGTTTTCCCATGGTATCTCCAAGTTGGACATTTGTCCACAGAAAATTGAAACAACTCAGACTGGCAAAGGCACCCCCTCCTTCAAGTTTATTTTCTCTGAATTTGGAAACAGGTATTCAGACTAAAGTTGATTTTTTTTTTTTTTACATTGAACATCATAGTTGTTTGCATAGCCCTGCAAAAGAGAAATCCAAGGTCAGGAAGGTTTCTGACCTTTTATCCAACAGTTTTATCTAGTATCAATATGAATCCATCTTTTTTGAGAAACAATTTGCAGTAAACTTATTCTCAATTTCAAAATGCAATAATGCATCATTATTTAAGAACAACAGTGGATCAATTTCTTGTCCTTTTATAATGGTTTCTGGGACAGCTTATTCTACCAATCACTTACAAAGGTTAGGCGAGTATTCAAATATAAAGGCATGCATGACCCAAATGGACACTGTATTGAGGGAATGGTCAAATACCTGTGTATGATGCCAGGAACTAGCATTTTCTGTAGGTTAGTGCAGACACACTGAAGGATGTTAAACAATAGTGTAGTGATTAATTTCAGAAAGACATCCCTATGACAGGGATGCAGATAATTTTTTTTATATATGAACAGGCATGGAAATGGATATTTCCAGATTTTTGGCTTTTTATTCAAGAAAGAAAGAAAAACCAATGCATACTGCAAAGTATTGGGGAAACTTTATTCAAAGAGTTAGAACAGGTCAGAATATACTCTAAGAGAGCAGCAGATCTCAGGGACTCAAGGTTGTTTGAGGATTCTTCTTATGGGATCGAGGAGAGCAGGGGCCAGTTACTCACAGGCATAGTTAGAGTGGTTCTCTTAGATTGTGTTATATGATCATGTGTCTCCTGTGCATGTCCAATCCCATAATGCACCTGATTTTAGTCATGTATGTGCAGTTATGGGTATTCTCCCCTGAAAGTTCACTTGGGAACATGGTTTTATCACACATGTACCCTAAGCCCATTCACACCTTTCCATTTCTGTAGCAAGACAAAAGCAGAGTAGAACTGAATGCAATCTAAGTTGGATGGTCATTTACAGTGGAAGGTGTATATACAGTATGATGGAGATTTATTCAGAGGTGTGTGTGTGGGTAAGAGTCACAAGTTGTCATGTGCATTTGTAGCCCTTTCCAAGTAGGGTATCAGGCTACTAAACTATGCCACATGCAGATTACTGTGGCAGACAAGCAAGAATGGGGCTGTGAGTAGAAGCATGGGAAGGATAGTCCAATATAGAAGATGCTCCTCAATGACACTGATAAAAAGGGGAACCAAACTCCATTTATAAAGCAGGAGGCAGAACAAGGGAAGGGTCTCAGGCAGCTTTGGGGATTGATTAGTCCATTTGATGTGTTTCACGTTTCACCCATGTGTGCTGCACCTTGCTGTCCATGTATTCCTTACTTTTCCTGTTGCTGTGATAAAATATCCCCCTAAGGCCACTTAAGACAGAAAGGATTTATTTTAGCTCATAGTTTAAGAGTATAATCCATCACCCTAGATCTTGTTTCTATATATTGAAAGCATATAAAAATCTACAGTTAAATGTCAAAACCAGTTACCTTAATGTGATGTCTTATGACAAATGCTCCCCAAAGACTCAGGCATTTGAATACCTGGTTCCAGTTGGTGGCATTGTTTGGGTACATTTAAGAGTATGGTTTTGCTGAAGGAAGTATGTCACTTGGGGGCAGGCTTTGAGAGTTTAAAGACATGTCATTTCTAGTTTGTCTCTGCTTGCTGCTCCAGCCACTGTGTCTGTCAGTTCTCTGCCATGATGGACTCCAATCCATCCCCCAGGAATCGTAAGCCCAAATAAACACTTCCTCCTATAATATACCTTAGTCATGGTGTTTTCTCATTGCAATAGAAAAAGAAAGGTAACTAATATGCCTACTAGTTTATAAAACATGTTGTTTCTCTGATCTCTCTGCTCCTCCTGCACTCAACATTCTCTATATCAAGTTGATTTATTTCATACTTCCTTGATATCAAAAATATTCTTAGATATATAGCTCAGTGGTAGAGTGCTCATTTAGTATATATGAGGCTCTGGATTTGATCTTCAGCCAGCACTGGAAAAACCCCACAAATACATATGTATGTATAAAACAGAAAAATAATTGGTATTACCTTCTTCAGTAGTTATGAAAATCTGCTCTAGTAGAGGGATGTGTATAGATAGATAACTGAAATATATACTATATATTATGTAAAATTATACCTGAGTTTATCCTGAGATGGTGACTTCAGAGGCTCACAAATTTAGGACTTTTGTTATGCTACACTTAACCTTGCCCATGTTATTTCTTGCCAGTTTCTCTCCCAGAAATTTCTTCAGAGCTAAGAAGCACAATTTAGAAAAGAATAGAATGGAAAAAGAAGAAAAACTTTTTAGAGAAAGATTTCAGGTATGTTCTCTTCTGAAAGTGATAATTAACAGAACACTCACACTACTGACAACTAGAAACATCCATTCTTAAAGGTTCCATTAGTTTGCTGTGTCTCAGCCACTCTGAGATAAAGAAACGATCTGATACATTCCTATATTGGCATGCCTTTGTACATGCTATTCCATCTGGTAAAGCTTCTAAAATGTTGTTGAAGGCTCTCTTCAAGTCTCACTCCCTCAGCACATTTGTACAATACTGATTAGAAGGAGACCCTTTCATGTTTCAGTTCCCAGTGTAAAACAACGTGTTGTATTTGAGTGAGTGTAGCAACATCTCAAACTCACATCCTTCACTAAGAAGCTATGGAGTGTTCTCCACTGCTCCTTCCCAATTTTATCTGCTGCCAAAGTGAGGACCTCTGAATTCAGGAAACATTTTCAACAGCATCCAATGGTAGACAGTGGACTAAGAGAGACAAATTCTGTAAGTCAGAGCTCTACCAGAAAGAAATGATTCTTGTTTCCTCAAGTCATGGCTGCAGCTAATTCTTGTTTTCTCTCCTCAGATTCTGTCTCTGCTCTTTCTCCTTTGGCAACTCACTGCTCATAATTCTGTTTCTAAAAGAGCTTGCACCTCTACCTCACCTTCCCTCTCCTTCCTCCGGCACCGACTTGGTCTGCTCCACATCTGACATCCCCCTGCTACTTTCTCCATCTGGTGTGTTCACTTATCAAGACCCAGTTGAGACATCTTCTCATTCCATAAAGACCTGCTCAAACTTCTAATTAAAGAAATTGCTCTTCTTCTTACCTAAATACAACTTCTGGTACAGTTCATCATACTAAACTATGAACTTCTAGGCGGCATAGATTATCTTCACATCCATGTGCTCAGCAGAGAAACACTGCCTCACACTTCAAAAACATCCCAAACTATTTTGAAAGTAAACTAAAAATAAGATTATACATAAATTCCTTAACTGCTGATATCATCTGCTTGGCCAAAGCTCAGAAAGTTGTTACCTAAAATCCCCACATACTAGGATGTTATTTGATTAGATCAAAAACAATAGAATAGTAATCTCTGGTTGAAAAGACCCCTATCATCCACCAAGGCTTTCTCCTTTGCCCTTGAAAGTCCCAAATGGGATGGAAATCCCGTCTCCTCTGTATGTATGAGTCTATCCCTAGTTCCTGAGATGGGCTTCTAGTTACCTTTAAGAAAAAAATATGCCATTTCAATCCAGCTCAAAAAAATACTGTGCACCTCACTGTTGACAGGAATTGGGGGTACAACACTCACCTCTAGTTTCTTTCTTTTTTTTTTTTTTTTTGAGACAGGGTTTCTCTGCGTATAGTTTCTTTTTTAAAGGCAGTGTGTTTACTAAGTTCTACAATAGGAATATATTTAGTACAGTTACAGCAGTAAGTTGTTCATGGCAGTTACAACAATATCAGAAGTTGTTGGCAGCTGAGTATTTCAAGTAGGAGGAGAGTGCTCACATGAGTACAGGCCTGGGAAGATGGGAAACAAAGCACCTTGGCACTACTTGGCCCAAGGACTTTGTAAAGGGACAAGGAATGACAGTATGCAAAGGATCCTGAATATTAAGCCTTCCTAAAGGCAATAGAGACTTCAGAACTCTGTAAATAGGAAAGTAGCCTACTAAGATTTGTTTTTAAGAAACGACTGAGGATTCATAGTAGCCAAATGGCCTGGAGAGAGGGAAAGATGTCAGGGGTTTGTGAGGGTCAGGTGAGGAGCCATTACAGGTCATCCTAATCTGCTGAAGTAAACACCAGGGACCAAACTACATATCCTAGTTTTTGTTTTCTTGGTCAGTGCATAAGAAGGTGAAGTACCTGTAGGCAGGCTCATCAGGAAGAAGTCCTGTGGGTTCAGGAACTGAATTTCCCACCAGAGATTGCTCTGTCACAAACGCCTGTCTTTCACTGTACACAGACAGTGGGCATTTCCCACATATACCCAACTGCCACCATTTTAAAGTACAAGTGCTCAGAAAAGGTGAGGATGGAACATCATCCTAAAACAGAATATTAACTCTACAATGTGTTCAAATGTTTCCTCTCCTGAGTTAGGAGGTAGCTTTGTTACTGTTTAAACATATCAGGTATGGTATTTTCACACCCACCAGAACTTGTTCTGATATCTATCAGTGGACGTGAAAACAGTTTTAAAATGGAATCACATTAGACACTTGTTTTGTTTTGGCTTTTACTATTATTTTAAGGACCTTTCACTGTAATACCCCATCATTTACTTTGTCAGTATCTCGCATCCTGTATGTTGAGGTTACTATATTGTATCTTTCATTAATTCTGTTATAATAACTATCTTACTATAGTAATTTCTCATTTTAGTATGGTAAAGAGATTGTGGTCATTAATAGAGCAGTAGCGTGCTCCAGTAATTCACGAAATGGAGTATTTGACTTGCCAATAACTCCTGGAGAACAGCTGGAAGTTATCGACACCACTGAAGAAAACCTAGTGATATGTCGCAATTCCAAAGGCAAATGTGAGTTCATGGTGAAACTTTTCAATATTAAAAAATTTTCTCTAGAAATCTGAGGTTAGTAATGTGAGTTTTGTTTCTACAGATGGCTATGTGCTCATTGAACATCTAAATTTCAAGTAAGTTGTTTAATTTTATATCTAGCCATGAGTTCTGGGTACTGAATGTAGTATATTATGTATACTAGTCTTAAGGGACTACCCAGTGTATTTGAAAATTAGCTATGTAGTCCAGCGCAGTGGTGCATGTCTTTAATCCCAGCACTCAGGAAGCAGGACAATCTCTGAGTTCAAGGCCAGCCTGGTCTACAGAGTGAGTTCCAGGACAGCTAGGGTTACACAGAGAAACCCTGTCCCCCAAACACCAAACACTAGCCAGGCAGTGCACTGCCTGGAACTGCATCAGAGGACGCCTTCTCCCTGGGCTTCCTGAGTACGCTCACCAGACTAATATGCAGAGCCCATTTGCTAACAGTTTTTAAAATTGTCTGAAGTCTCCTAACTGTTCCACTTACCATCTATTTCACATGCTTGCATGTTCTCTTTTCTGTCCCAGGCATCAGGGCTGATTCCATCAGGAAGGTCTGCATAAGTCAGGATGTGCCCAAGCTGTGAGCCCCGCCCCACAGCCCTTCCAGTTCCTGTGTCAAATGAGATGGGCTGTGGAGACTTCTGTCAGAAACTCAGAAGAAAACCCTCAACATGTCAATGTTGGTTTGACTTCAAAAAAGTCCGTCTTTCAATGTCTGTTTTCCTGCTGGTTCAAGAGATTGTGAAACAGAATGTTAGCATGCGAGCACTTGCCTAATGAGCCACATCCCAAGTTAGACATCTTGCCTTATGGTACCAGGGAGCTGTGCAGATGGTTAGTGAACATCTAATGTTAGTACACGTCAAATGCAATTTCTTGGTGCACATCTACATTTCATATGACTTCTAAGTGGTAAAGAATGTAACCATGTTACTTTAAACAAAACACCTGAGCCATAGTTATTTGTTGTTTTTTAACCAAAGTAAAAGAACAGAAGATAAGTACTACTGAAGGGAACAGTATGATGGGGGGGGGGTTCTTTTCTAAATTCAAACACAAGTATTTTTTAGAAATGTTTAACAAAAATGTAAGGATATGTACATGTTGTATCATGTGAAAACTTTGCCTAAAATAGGGGAAATTAATAGTTTGTCTATTCCCAAACATATCCAAGTGTATTTTATTTACATGACAGTACACAGAAATTGCACAGTTGTAAATAACATTCTGGTCCTACCTGATGTGCACTATGTGTTAATAATAAATTCTACATATGCTTTCAACCGTTACACTTCAAGTTCATTTCCTAATTCTTTAGCGGGCCCAAGTTCAGTTCCCAGCAACTACATGCAGTAGCTCACAATACCTGTTACTCCAGGAGATGAAACATCCTCCTCTGGCCTCCAGGGCACTCATGTGGCTTTTGTTCCCAGAAAAGCATATGAAGAATCCTCCTCAACTCTTTAAGCAGCAGGCACGATGGAAGCTTTTTCTTGACAGAGTCATCCTATCTATTTCAAAGCTACTTTTCAAATTTCTATATTCTTCATCTTCCTCTATATGCTCCAGATGGCACTCACCAATAAAGGTCATGTTCATTCTAACCCACACGAATCAAAGGTATTCACAGAGTTCAAAGCTTAGAGAATAAAACAGGATCCAGATGTGCTGCTCCTGGGCATATACCCAAAGGCCACAATAGGAAGGTAAAGGAACAAGCTTAGATGCCCATTAACTGATGAATAATGAAAGTATACATACACACAATGGAATTTTAGTCATCTATAAATAAAAATGAAATTACAGGAAAATAGATGGGTCTAGAAGTATTATATTAAGAGAAGTGACCCAAACTCAGAAAGACAAAACTTCATGTTCTCTCTCATATGCAGGTCCTAGCTTGTAATGTATGAGTGAAGCCCAAAACAAACAAACAAACAAACAAACAAACAAACAAACACTAAACCAAAGCAGACAAACATAAAAACAGGAAGAAACCAAGATAGGGCAAAAAGAAATTCTGAGGATGGACCAAAGGACGTATGTGCAGGAAGACTGATAGCTGAGTCGGAGAGGACAGGGAGGTAGGGGTGTTGGCGGAGTTTTTCTGTCCTGACTACCTGCTCACAAATAACCAGCAGCTGCCTCCCAAATAGCTGACTTAGAGACTTAATATAAAGTATAACTACTTGGCCGATAGCTCAGGCTTGTTACTAGCTAACTCTTACACTAAAATTAACCCATATTTCTTATCTATGCTTTGTCACATGGCTCATGGCTTGTTACCTCGTTTTCTACATGTCCTGCTTCTTGGGTGGCTGGCTGGTCTCTTATGACTATACCTTTCTTCCTCCAGCATTCTCAGTTTGGCTGTCCTGCCTATACTGTTTGCCTGGCTACCGGCCAATCAGCATTTTATTAAACCAATTCAAGTGACAAATCTTTATAGTGTACAAAGGGAGTATATTTCACAGCATAGGGAAGATGAGCATAACAGGAAGAGAATCAACTAAAATTTTGTTCGAAAATGTTGCAATGATAACTAATATTTGTATGCTAATTAAAATAAAGTAAAAAGAGAAATCATTACAACAAATACCAAAGAAATTCAGATCATTAGAATATTTTAACAACTTACATACCTAAGTTTGGAAAAAATCTAAAGAAAACTGATACATTCCTATACAGCCTGCCAAGAGGAATAAAAACAACTTAAACAGATACATGACAAGTAATGAGGCTAATGTGATAAGAGTCTTTAGAATCCAAAACATACAGGCCCAAAAGGATTTTTTCCTGAATTCTACTAGGTTTTTAAGAATACCTGTGCTCTTCAAACCATTCCAGAAAATAGAAAGAGAAGAATGCTACCAAACTCATTTTATAAAGCCAATATTATCCTGACACCAAAACCAGATAAAGACACAATAAAATAATGATAGGCCAATCTCCTTACTGAACATAAATGCAAATTTTTTTCAATAAAATATTGGCAAACCAAATTCAATACATATAAAAAAGATAATTCACTATGATGAAATTGATTTAATTGCACAGTTAATAAAGTATATAAATCAGTAAGTGTGATACATCATCACATAAGAGTCAAGGACAGAAATCATATGAACATGAATGTATGCAGGATTTGACAAAGCTCAGTATCTTCTACATGCAATGCTCTGAAGAAACTAAGTGGAACATATCCCAACATAATAAAGGACATATACATCAAACCTATAGCCAATATTATACTAGATGACAACAGAGCATTTCCTCTAATCAGGAACACAACAAAGGGGGCCACTTTCACCTTTCCTTACTGTTTTCATCCCTCCCTCCCATCCCTGAGAGTCCATGTGCATGTATATACAGTATGTATTTCTGTCTATGTCTGTGAACATTCTTTGGGTCCTATGTTGGGCTATCTTAGTTTCTTTCCATTTTCTGTAATCAAATGCCTGGTAAGAAGCAACAGAAGAGAGGAATGATTTGTTTTGGTTCATATCTGAAGGATAAAGTTTGTGCTCAAAACAATAGAGTGCTCAAAATCTTAGCCAGAGCAATAAGGCAAGAGAAAGAAATTAAAGTCATACAAATAGAGAAGGAAGAGTTAAAGTATCCCAATTTGTAGATGACGTGACCTTATGCTTAGAAGACCATAAACAGTGAGGTGGATCAGAGGGCAAGGACATTTACCTGACATCCTGAGTTCAATCTCCAGAACCCACATGGTGGAAGGCGAGAACCCACACCAGCAAGTTGTCTTTTGACTTCCATGAACATGATCGCACCATGGCAAGCATGCAGCTCCCACACATAGTAAATAAACAGTAAGTGTAAAATATGAAAAAGCCTAAACAGTCCACCAAAACCTTTTAGAACTGATAAACACGCTTGGCAAAACTATTAGACTAAAAATCAACATATAAACATCAGTAAACTGTCTCTATCAATAACAAACATGCTGAGAAAGAAATCTAGGAAATAATTCTATTTACTAGAACTGTTTAAAAAAAGCAAAATATGGGCTGGAGAGATGGATCAGCAGTTAATATCCCACAGAGGTACTTGCCGCCCATTTTTAGGCAGCACTACTCACAACAGCCAAATTATGGAATCATTTTGACAACATTTGAATGTAAAGAAAATACAATTTTATTCAGCCATAAAGAACTAAATTATGAGGACTGGAAGGATGGCTCCACGGTTAAGAGTATTTGCTGCTCTTCCATAGGACCCAAGTTCTGTTCCCAGCACTCTTGTTAGATGACTCACAACCATTTGTAACTGCAGTTCAGGGGATCTGAGGCCCTCTTCTAGTCTCAACAGGCCCCTGGACACACAACACATAAACACATACATGTAAACCTCTAAGAACAAAATTATGTCATTTTCAGGAAAATGGCTACAACTAGGCATCACATTAAGCAAAATAAGGCAGACTCAGACAACTATCACATTTCCTCATGTAGACTCTAGATTTGATAATGACACATAAAATTATATGTGTGTGTATATAAATGCATATGCCTGGAAGTAGAAGCAAGACTGTTTGTTGAAGGACTAATGAGGAAAGGAAGAGTAAGTAAAAATGGCCAAAGCAGAGGCTATAGTTATGGAGGGAAAATCTACAAAATCCATCACTATGTACAATGAATATATGTCAGCGAAGTATCTGTATTTGAAAAGTAAAAAAGGGGGGCTGGGGGCATCATGTTGGTGGTAGACTGCTTGCCTTGCATGCATGAGACTCTGGGTTTAATACCCACCATGGCATAAAATAGGAAGAATGGTCCATGCCTCTAATGCCAACACTTGGGAGGTCGACACAGGAGGATCAGAAGTTCAAGGTCACCCTCAGCTTCACAGTGAGTCTGAGGTAAACCCGGGTTACATGAGACCCTGTCTCAAAAAAAAAAAAAAATAGGAGAAGGGGAAGAAAAAAGAACAGGAAGGGGGGAAAGGGGAGAGAACAAAGAGGAGGAAAAAATACTACGAGTAGTAGTACTATTACTACTAGTAATAATAATGATAATAAATTTGTGGTAGCAGTAGAAGACTTGTGTTTAGTCACCTAAGAACCAAGTAGACCCATGGCACTTCCAAAGAGTAAAATAATAAATCCATGCTAAGTCCTTAAAATTGTGCCAATTTGTTATAAAAATAGAACACTTAGATATGGCTCAGGTTAAAAATACAGTGTACAGAATCAAAGACAAACTATACAACAATGGTGTGAAATCTCATTGAGTTATAAGCAATTTCTTTCTAAGACACTTTCTCAGGAATTATTAAATGAAACACAGAATATTAGCGTAATGACTGAACAGAAACAAATATAACTTTCAAATTCACCAGATTTTAATTTGATTCTGTGGAAAATGCAGACACACAATCAGACAGGCCACTTTTCTCTTGTGTTTGTTGCCAATGAGTTCCATACAGTTCAAACATTAATTAGACAGAACCTGCAAATATGAAATGCTCTGCAATTCATTAACCTTTTCTATATGGTTACTAAAGATAAATCCTTCCCACTGATCATTTAACTCACAAAAATGCATAACAAATAAAATTGAAATTAGAATCTAGTTATTTAAACAAAATCACTGCGAGTCTATTGTCTTCTGTTCTGAAACCAACTGTAAAAAGTAGTCCCATTTCAATGATTTAACAATGTTTTTAAATAAAGACATACTCTAGCACTACACCAATGAGTTAATACATGAATACATTATGGGACTATTTTACAGGCTAAGAATGAATGCATGGTGTTCCTGAAAAACAAATCAAATAATTTCTATCCAGTAATGCATTATGTTATAATCATACAGATAACCTAGTATCTGCCAAATTTCAATTTTATTGTTCACACTCAAAAATCACTGTATAATAGTTAAACGTGATAAAAACACAACCATTACTCACAAAATAATTTTAAAATACTATCCTTCAAGGTCATAGTTCATAACAACTTCGCAATCAACACTCAAAACAGTACAACCATGGGTATTTGTGAACAGTCTTGACAGAAAGCTGTATTTTGGTACATTAAGGCAGCTTTAGCCAACATTCTGAATAACAATATTTATTGAAACAAAAGACAGGTTTGATATTTAAATATTTGAGGTTTCCAAGAAATGTTAAGTGTCTTACAATGAGAACACTGTAGTTTGTGAAACTGTGTCTTAAACATTCTCAGCACTATGCTCTTATTACATATGACGTCTAAAAACAAGATACTCATCCTATCAGTATCAAAGGGTCTAGTAGAAAAGGAAGGATTGACATTGAATATGGGGCTCTAAAGCCCTCCTTCCAGGCTTTCAAGCGGCTTCTCACACACATCTGTGAGGTAGGTTATTATCCACATTTTGTACAAGAGAAAACTACAGAAGGTTACAAACTTGTGCTGCTATAGTAGCAAACAGGGAATTCGATTTCAATTAGATTCGGTCTTTAGCTCTGCATTTCTTTCATTTATAAACTTTAAAATATAAAGATTGCTAGTAATTGCATTCATTTTAAAAGCAGAAGAAGGCAGCCAAATATTTGCCCAGGTGGCTTTAAAAAGTGAAATAAATGAAACAGAAACGCTATTCAGTGAACAGCTTCCGGTGGTGATGGTGTGAGGTCTGGTCAAGTGGAACTGAAAAGGCAGAAGCAAACCACGTGACAGTCTGTGGGGCAGGTCCCAAGGAAACAGAACTCACAAGAAAATGGAGTCTGGATGTGTGTTTGTTTTTCCTCTGCATTTGTTTGAGAAGGCACCAGGCACTGTTTCTTTCTTTGTGTAGACAGTGGGTCTATGTCTCTTCCATTCTAGGAAAATGTTCTCCATCTAGAAAAATGGGCTTCATTTGGTAACAAAACTTATTTACAGGAGACTTTTAGCATTCAGATTAGCAGGAGAAAAATAACAATGCTATTCTTCTTTCCTAGGAGGCTTCTGTTTCTCTTTGAAACTTTAAATTAACACAAAATAGCAAATCTTGAATTAAAAAATATTGTATAAACCTTATTTTTTAAAAAAAGTCTATGTTCAAATTTTTCTTCATTCTGGGACATTCTACAAATCCTTTTTTTTTTTTAAACTGGAGAGAATATTATACCCTAGAATTTCCTTAATTGCACTTTAAATATAATTGAATTCACCCACCCTGCTTGTCCAAATAATCATGAATTATCTCTAAAATTTGAACTGCTTTTCGACATAAACTAAAGTTACCAAAAGTCACATGCAGTCACAAACAGCATTGCTTCGCAAGGCTGGCAGTAAACATTAATGTTGGCTCACAAAATACAGGCCTGCAGTCTGATAACTTCTAGCTGGGACCTGATTCTTATCAGGTTATGGCTGAAGAAGTTCAATGAAAACTTAATCCAGTCTCGACTGTGGGTCCTGTTCCTAATGCTATAACTGTTTGGTGGCATCAACTGCATCATAAATATTCAAGGAAAGGCTGGTACAGAAGCCGCTTACTTGTTTAAATAATATATATGTGTATGTGTGTGATTTAAAGCTCATTAAGTTATATTTCCAAGTTTGAAAAGGCTTGAATTTCTATCAAGCCAATAGTGATTAGGTAGTTCATAGAGACATACTCTATGAAAATAGTGTCATATCATTTATGCACAAAATAAAAGATTACCAATATGAAGTGTAGCTAAGCCTATTTCAGCTAACAGTCACAAACTATGATGACTTAGATGGGGATCGGGGCTCTCCTTTACAGAGAGAGACTGTACCTTAAGAGTCACAGGATGAGGGCAGGGGGTTAGGTCAGTATCAAGCACGTGCTTCACATGTGTGAAGCCCTGGTTCAATCCCCAGTACAAAAGTCCCACACCCCAAAAATCACATAAATAAAATTGAAGAAAAAATTATGTTCTAGAGATTTTTCTAGATTTTAAGCACCCTCAATAACTTATATTTATAAAAATCAATATAATCATAAATATTTCACATAATTACATCTAGTTAGTGCAATCAACTAGTTTTTATAATTAAACTAGATATTCAGCTACAACTACTGTATGTCACTCCAGGACTTAGAAGCAATACACCAGTGTTTATTTTTATTACTTGCCTAGCAGATGTTTCACAAACTCAAACTGCTGAGCCCAGAAGAAAGGCGAAGTATTATCAGGGATGCCTGGCCACCACTGAATCAATCCCTGCATGCATGGCACTCAGGACTTAGGGAGAGACTGCTGTTCCTGCTCACGGGACTGCTGCTGTAAGGGTGCACTAACAGGACTGGAAATGGGCAAGCACTGCCGCCACTACAGTCGCCATTTCCTGATCAATGCTGAGTTCACAGGATGCTTTTGATTTGCTGATGATTTTTGCCATATGCATTCCAGTAGTCCAAGTAGCTGTGTTTAGAATAATACGGGCGTATATACCTTTGAAATGACTCAAACTAAGATAGAACATTCATACTAATATAAAAATACAAATATGTAAAAAGTGGACACTAACACAAATTCTCTGAAGAAGTAAACAAGGCAGAACTTTTGAGCTCAAAGGGACATTAGCTCTTTTCTCTATCTCTTGCATTTCAGGGTCTCAAAATTGAGGCCAAGTCCAAGACGAAACTTACTAAGAGATGCACACAGCCTTCACCCCAACTTTTCAACAGAGCTGCTGCAGACCGCTGAAGTGCTAACACCTGCTCTAAAAGCCACAGGGTAACTGAAGGAAAGCTAACAGGGAGAGAGATGCCAGACTGAAGAGTTTCAGATCTTTAAACCAAACGCAAACCAGACAGGTCTATGAGCAGATCTCAAATTTAGATATGCGACTTCATACTGGGAGTTTAACTTATTAACCAGTGAACAGACAGAGCTGCAGTGTCTATGGTAGGTATGTTCCAGGCTGTTAAATCTTATAAACATCAATGTGGGGCCCACATTAAGCATGCTTACATATTAGTAGATACTACAGATAAAGGAGTATAAAAATCTGATTTGGTTGTTTATGATTATTTTCCAATTACATTTCATTTTACCTCAAGTATTAAATTTGTCTTCCCTGAGTACAAACCAAGGAAAAAGTATACCCAGAATTATATAAGTATCTTTGAATACCTATTTGCATAAAGTAGAGAATTACTACGCTACATAAGCCAATTCCCTGGCACATAAGGACATATATTTCTGCTTAGCTTAGGCCCCTGAGTTCTCTCTGCAGATGACCAGATGTGACAAGGGGCTCTAAAATGGTTTCTTCATCAAAACAAAACCCCAACTTGTGGATGGTTTGCTTTTCTCTCTCCCTGCAGATTTAATTTGAGACAGCTTCCATTTTGGTTTCCTAACAAAAAGTACTTAGGAAATGTTCAGTGGCCACTGAAGAATGAATTAAAACTGATTGGCTCTTCAGGGAGCCATAGTAGAAAGTCACTGGTCTCTCATTCTTTTGTTTTCCACAAGTAATCTTGTTTAAGACTTTTTAGTCATCTATTAAGAGAAAAAAGAATAGAAATTCTACCGCAAAACCACCAGTCTGATGGAGAACCCAGCATGTGATACAAGCTGCAAACTCGGGATGGACCTGTCTGTGGTACACGGAGTGGTGCTGACTTTGAGTCAGGCTGTCCAAAGCACCCAAGAGGGAAGAAGTGTGTCCTAAGTGTCACAACCACACTGGCTGTGGCACTCAGGCCCAACTGTTTTCCATATTTTATTATTGGATGTTAAGGTTTCCTTATTGTTTTCATTGTGAAAGAGGCCTTGCTATCTATCTAGTCTACTTTGGCCTCATGCTCCCCACTAGGATTACAGGGAAGCAACCATACTCAGCAGATGTTTGAAAACAGTAAACTAGTTTGGGCAAAGTAGGGTTACACACGGTTATGTGGCTTGCTTTTTCTGAAAGAACTCATCCAAGTCTTTAGTGCTAATACCCACTGTCCTCTGTAAGGTGCAGAGCAGAACACAAGGTTTTCCAAAATTATTCCATGGATTTCTTTGTTTTAGGAAATACTATTTTAGAACCAGATGGAATCCATTTCCAGGATATAAATAAGGCCTACATCTATAACCTAACAGTAATTCTCCCTAGGATCCAAGAGGGCCTGATCTTAACTCAGTACCTACTACATCCAGTGTTGACTGAAATGTGGAAATTTTACATTTGCAAAGAAATCTTTCCTATTCTGTTTCCAAGAGTAACGGAAACGTGTGCTAGGTCAAAGGTCTGCCTTCTGTTCTGCTAGAGGATTCACTGAATTCTCCCTGCAAACCAATTACTCCATCACCAAAACTCATAAAAGAATTATGTTTTAAATAGTTTTTAGCTCTCCAATAGCATCATAGTCATTCAAACAAAGTAATTTTGCTAAGAGCAAGCTTTGAACATCAAATGCACTAGACTAATAAAGCATTCTGGCATCCTTCCTGCCTTTAAAACTGTTGTGGATGTTGTTATTAGAGATAAGGAATCCCATCAGTTCCTTATTTCAAAGTTTTCCATTCATAATTAGGCAAATATTTTGAGGTGGTACGCTCCCCTATACACACAGGGGTATGTACATATTTGGAGAAGCCAGAATTACAAAACATCCATAAAACACATTAGAGAAAACAGGGCTAAGTACTGCTATTAAAATAACTAGCCGGGCGGTGGTGGCGCACGCCTTTAATCCCAGCACTCGGGAGGCAGAGGCAGGCGGATCTCTGTGAGTTCGAGGCCAGCCTGGGCTACCAAGTGAGTTCCAGGAAAGGCGCAAAGCTACACAGAGAAACCCTGTCTTGAAAAACCAAAAAAAAATAAATAAAAAAAAATAAAATAACTACTAAAAATTACCGTCTACTGCCACAAGATGGCAATCTTTCGAAGATTAAAAACTTAAGCCACCTTAATTGTACACCCACCCTCTTTCTCAAATTGGAGAACAAAGGTCCTTTAGATTTTGATACTGAGAATTGGAGTGATAAGTATTGACCATCGTTTTCTAAAAGAACTACAATATTATCTGATGGGATATAATGCAAACTCATAATTTAAAAAGATATTTACAGGCAGACAAACTTGTCTTCCATAAACTCATGAGAAACTTAGTCTAATAGTCTCATTTGCCCTTCTTGGTAGATAGAAATATACCATTTTTGGTGAATAGAAACCTGTCAAGGCAATGTTGCTTTCATTTTCAAGAGCTTAATATTTTCTAGGGTAAATCAGGTCAATGATTTTTTTTAATCACAACATAAACACAATAAATTAATAAATACATTATTAGATAAATTATATATAATTTAAAAATACTTTTACTAAAACAAAATATAATCAATTAATTTTATCCTGCTATATAGTGTTTTTATCTTAAATTTAAAAAAACTTGCACAAAAAAGTTTGGTTCTTTTTGATTAAAAGCACTGATGTGTCAATACATACATGTATATATGTAAACAACACATATACTTATTCCAGGAGAACATACTTTGAAATGTTTAAGGCTTCCCTGTCCAAACAGCTTCAACAGTGAAAGTCACAGCAATCAGGCTTTGGAAGTACACAAAGACCCCATGTACAACACAGGGCTTTGAACTGAAAGATTCAAGACCAGGAGCCACACAAGACCGAAGAACAATCAACAAACACAATGGCTACTGAGGAAGGAGGTGCCATCACTAACAACTTAAATCTCAGGTGAATCAGCAAAGATGTCAGGGCCATAACCTCCTGGCCCTCCCAACACACCCCAGGCCCATAAACACAAAACAGGTCATCAGAGTAGAATTTCCTTTATGGGGCTGTTGGTATTTTGCCTTGTTTCATTTAACTGTGTACTACTTTTGCATGGTTTTGTCTTGCTTGGTGGTGGTGGGATTTAACTAGGGGGCCTTGCACAAATGTTAAGCCTGGAGACTTGGCACCTGTTAACAGAAACAGTCTTTCTGGCTAATACTAAGCAGTATTTGCAGAAACCATTAAAAAGAATTTGGTTTCTAATATTTAGGAGGACAGGATTTTCAGATTTCTACATTTAAATATTTGACTAACACTTATTCTATTTTTAATCTCCTTGTGCAAGAAAACTGGGTTCCTGAATAGTCTAACACCTTTTGAGATTTAGGAAGCAAACTGGATTTACATGCACTAAACATAAAGGAAGGAGGTATCACCTCCTAAATTAGCTGGTTCATCAGTGAGGTGTGCTCATCATGTGTAGTGAACTCACAAGTATAAACTAGCAAACTTTATCAACATTCATCCATTAAAGGTACTACCTATTTGAATTCATCATAGGCACAGTAGAATAATAGAATTCTAAAAGTAAACAAAACGCCAGACTTTTGTGTTTTCAGTAATTTCAATACACTGCATGTCACCTGGGAATATTCACATCAATTGATATTGCAGAGTATGTAATACCCAAAAGTGAGCTAATAACTTCAAGAGTGTATGTGATTTTCACAGTGCAGTAACAGAAAGACAGAAACCAGTGGTAGAGTATCAGCGAGCTAAGGTAGTGATCAGACTGGCACACATTTCAAAAAAATCCATGGTGTGACTGCCCAGGCGCGGGGGAGCTGAAGACAAAGTGCTTCCAGTCAAGGAGCCGGTGAGAGAACCAGAAAGTGAGTGGTTCTCAGCTGTGGTGGAATCAAAACTTGACCTTGGTCTGTGCAGGCCAGCAGCAGAACAGGAACGCTGAGGTGTTGAAGAACCAGACCTCTGCTCCACCATCTCATCTGAAAGACCAGAGAACAGGAACTATAGCAAGTGCACTTGCCCAAGTCTTCCCAGGAAGCTGCTGCACTGAGAACAGGAGGTAGGCAGACCTGAGCACAGAGAGCCTGGTAAGCACTGGGATGTGCATGTGTCAGGAGCTGAAGAGGCGCTATCTCCTCCTCCCACAGTCATTACATGTCACTAATCACTCCTAACCTTTCCACAGCTCCTGCTCCCCCGAGTCCCTCTCAACATAGGGATACAGCAATTTACACTGAAATGAAAGTGAACATGCTTACATCTGAAAATACCTTACATGCTCAGCAATTTATTTTCTGCTAAAACTACATATTTAATTCACTTACATTTTTGTTAAGACTGCTTTAAAAAGTAGAGAACCCACCCACCATGTCTTTGAGATGATTGTAACAGTAAGTCAAATGGTGCCAAGTTTTATTTCTCAGAACTCACCCCTGCTAGTCTCCTTACCATCAATGCTTTTAAAGTCTAAAAGATAGCTCCGATTGTCAACCAGGTAAAGCTGCAAGCTCATTTTCACATAAGTGCCAGTCACTGGGTTTTTTCTTCTTACTCGAAGATGGTAGGCATTCACTACCTAAAACCAGAAACGAATAAAAAGTTAAAACTACAATGTCTCCCATCCTAGCAAAGAAAATCAAAAGCAAATATGGGTGAGAAAGAAGGATTTATCGTTGATTTTTCTATGTCACAAGTAATTTGGTATATTTAATCCCACTAGCAATACCATTTGTAAAAACTCAGATCCTATAGAGTCTAGCCTTTAGCCCAGACACAAATCTACTCTAGAGTATTAATAATCATCTTAGTAGCCTTTGCTTCAGTGGTTTTGATAAATAGGAAGCAGAAGAAATAACTGAGCTGTCAGTGGCTCACATCAGGTAGCCATAAAACCCCAACAACACGATATCCCGAGGACCATGTCAAACTAGCTCAGATAAAGAAAACTCGGAAAACTCTGGGTTTTCAGAACCTCTCATATTAGTTTCTAGATTCTTTCCATTGGATAGTTTAAAATGTTGGCATCTCTTGTTTATATGCTTAAAAAGTGAGATAGGGTCCCACACTGGGTTTTGAGCCCATAGAAATTCTCCTGCATCAGGTCCCTGGAGTGCTAGTGTTATAGGCATGGCCACTATGCCCATCTAACTACATAAACTTGCTTCAGAAAGAGGAGACTGGCTTTAGTTTAAGGAAATGTTATTTTATTTAATCATGTAAAAATCATGAAATGAAAGCAAATTAAAATTGATTAAAATGTGCTGAATATATGATAAATTTGAAATGTTTTTCCCTTTAATGGCTAACACAACAAAACCATAAGTCATGAATCTGGAAAGGGACAAGTAAGAGAGAGCTGGGGACAGGAATATGAGAAGAGAGAATTGGGAGAACAAGAAGAATTCATTTTATACATGTATGAAATTGTTAAAGATCTTAATTTAAAAAAGTTAAAATAGGCCTGTTATAATGGAAGGTGACATTAATTCCAGCACTTGGAAGCAGTTGGCAGGTGGCAGGTGGATTTCTAGGAGTTCCAGGCCAGCCTGGTCTACATAGTGAGTTCCACGCCAGCCTGGGCTACAGAGTGAGACCCTGTCCTATCTCATTAAAAACCAAATAAATAAATAAATAAAAATTAAAGTAAACATTCATCATCACCCTCAAGAAAAGATTAACAGTTAAAGGGATATCTTAAATTTTAAAAATGTTCCCATATATACTCAAAGAGTTCAACTGCAACAAAATGTTACACTGAAAACGTAAAATGTGTGTTGATAGTAAGAAAATATGCCATAGTCAAGTGTGACAGTTAACACTGAACAGGGCTGCCACTGTTAAAGACTATAGGGACCTTTGAAGTTGTGTTAAATGCATTTTCTATGGTGAGATGGCCGTGATTCTGTGGGGAGAAGAGACGAAAGGCTACAGCTTTGAAATGATATGATCGGGTGTCAAGCTGACAGAGGTAGACTTGTGATGGTTACTACTGTCAACATGACAAGGTCTACAAACCTCTGGACATGTCCTTGAGAGACTGTCTGGATGGAGAAAACTGAAGGGGAAAGGCTGCACTAAATGTGCGCAGCAGCACTTCATATGCTGGAGTTCTGGACTGAGGAAAAGGAGAAAGTGAGCTGTGCACCAGCATTCACTGCTTTCTGCTTCCTGACTGTGAACACAATGTGACCAACCATCGGTCTCACCCTCCTGCCTCCATGACTTCCTGCTATGATGGACTGTATCCTCACACTGTGAGTCTGAACAAACCTTCCTTCCTTCCTTCCCCAAGTTCCTTTTCTTGGAGATTTTGTCACAGCACTGAGGAAAGTAACTAACATACCAAGGATGAAAAACCCCAAATAAGAGACTTTCTCAGCTTGGAGAAAAGTATTTGTTGACAGAATGAACACGCTTGACAGCATAATAGAAATTGAACACTAGCTGCCATAGCCATCGACCACGCGTGCCAAAAAGGCATGAAAAGAAAACAAGCTTCCTGAAAAAGGTGAAAAGAAATTGACTTTCAAGATTTCAGATTTCAGAAATGTTGTTGCTATGAACCATGATGAAACAGGTGGGCTGTTTTCTCAGATAACTTCAATTACTTGGCCAAGAATGCTATTCTGTAACTCAAAATACGTTCCCAGCATCAACAGTTTTTTATCCTTTATTTATTATGTTTTGACAGTGTGTGTTATATAGTTTAAAAGAATGAACCATGTCAACCAAAAATATGAAGCCCACTACAATTATTTCTAAATCAAAAACAACTTTATGTGGACCTCAATACTCAACTGCTTAGAAAACTTATATAAGAACAATTTTCTCTACAAACAGCCTAAGTACATTGTAATTTCCTACCTTCCATTCAAAGTCCAGCTGCTTCATAGCTCGGTACACTTCAGCCATAATGTCATATGGTTTGCTCTGGCTTCGGATTCCAAGATGCCACTTGGCTTTTTTCACAGCTAAAGATTTGGGCTTAGTTGTGTTCAGTGCATCCAATGGGCACCGTGCTTTGGGGCTGTCTGCTATAAGAGGTGGCATCCTTTCAGGATGTGGTTTCAGGCCTGGGGGAATATGCATGGCACTATCATCCATAAAAGAACCAGTTGGAGGACTAGAGGCGAGGTAGAACTCACTGGCTTGGTTCATTATTCTCCGATTGTCAATGATAAGATGATAAGCCACTGCAAGCTGGTCTTGAGGATCACCACTATATAAACTGTTCATTACTTCTGATTCTGTACACTCAAATTTTTCACACACTTCTTTCACAGCCTCATCATCAATGACGTTAGCATCATAGGAAGGGTCTTCAGGAAATAGATAACTGGGCAAATCCTGTTTAAACCATTCATGTTCTCTAGGAAAGACACCATATACACTATTGTAAGAACATGCTTTCATAAGTCCCACATAATTTAGACATGGTGCAATATAACATAATGACTCCAAACTATTGGTCTCTAGTTCCAGCTCTGTTGCTATTGGCTATGTGACCCTGGTGCCAGTTAATTAATCTCTATCCTTAAATAAATACAGATATTCAGACTTGGGATATTTCCTTGAAAATGAACAAAGTGGGGCTGTCACTTCAAGGAAAACAACTAGCAATATTTGTGGCCAATGACAGAATCTAAGTTCCCAAGCAACATTCCAGATGGTAATTTGTACCTGCCTCCTGGGGCTTGATGGTGAAATTAGTATTGATAATAATGAATATGATTTTTGATAGTGTAAATGTAATGTGGGAAATCTGCATATTTCAATAATGCAAGATTTCCCAATGATATGACAAAATTATATATGCATAAGAGAGTCACTTAAAATTTACAACATATTATATCACCATAGTGTGGTAAAATACGAACATTAATTGATTTTTTTTCTCATTTGATATAGTAAACTGTAAGCTAGTATATTAACCTTTGTTTTAGTATCAAAGAATATCACTATTATCTGAGTGGCTACTAAATACTCCTTTATTTTTCAACCATTTACCTGAGTTCAGATTTTCCTCACGAACTTCAACTAACATAAAATATTGCCAAGATTAGCTGAGTGGTGGTGGCACACACCTTTAATCCCAGCACTTGGGAGGCAGAGGCAGGTGGATCTCTGTGAGTTTGAGACCAGCCTGGTCTACAGAGTGAGATCCAGGACATCCAGGGCTGTTAACACAGACAAATCCTGTCTCAAAAAACCAAAATATAAAGAAATAAAATTGCAAGATTAAATGAAGTAGATTGAGAATTTGATTAAACTAGACACTAAGAACATTCATAAACGTGTGGGATGATACTTTTTACAATGTTTTCACGAATCTTCATAATAGAGACATTACTATTATTAGACTTGGTGGTGTACACTTATTATCCTAGCTATTAAGGAAGCTGATTCAGGAGAATCTCAAGTTCAAGGCTTGCTTCAGCTACAAAAGAAATTATAAGTCACCGTGGGTAATTTAGTGAGACCTTATCTCAAGTAAAATGTAAAAGGAGATAGGGGAGGGGGACAGAGATATAGCTCAGTGGTAGAGTGTTTGCCTAGGAAGTGCAAGGCTGTAGGTCAAATCCTTAAGTTGGTTGGTTTGTTTAAGACATTTAAATGAACAGATTTTTTTAAAGTAATTTCCATTCTAATTTTAATTGTTATATGTTAACTACTGGTTATGTCATTCACTAAAAAATTATTTGAGGTCCTCAATAACAAGAGCATAAGGAGATACTAACACTAAAATTTTTGTACACTGCTCTCCTAATCTCATTTTCTCTCATTTCTGGACCTTTGTGTCTGATGTTATGACTACTAGCAAATAGTCGCAGAGATGATACACTAGATAGATACAAACAGATATTTAAAAATAAGTGGTTCCAAATACAACACTACTCTGATAAAATCTGGGCATGGAAAACAGCAAATGAGAGCCTATGATTCAGAATGGGAGAGCGGGGAGGGAGAGCACTCAAGTTAACATTTAGGCACACACCAGAATGATCAGCAGTCAGCGAAACAATGTGTAGAAAACGTGTATTGCAGCAAAAGAAATAATCTCTGTAAAATCTTGAGACAACAAAGGGTTTTGTCATGTTACAAGAACAGCTGTGGTCCAATATCATAAAAGCCTAGTGAGACATGGATGGAGTGGTACAAGAAATCAGGTATTGTGGAGAGTTGTAGCAAAAACTTTCAAAATAACCTTTAAGCTAGGTTAGGAAATAAGAGTGCAAAAGGGTCTAAGAAGTTTCCCCATATTCCTGAAATTCACAACGGCTAGATGTGTGCCCAGGAAAAAAACTGACAAGATCCTAATTTGTTATCACCGGGTGGCTTGAAGGCTCTGCACAAGAAGGACATGAAAGCAAAGGCAGAGTTATCACTGTCTCTTAAAACACTAGAGATCCACTCTCAACGTAAACACAAAATCACTTTCAAAGGCTGGGGAGTCTACTACAGCACGGCATTTAAAAAAAATCTGGCCGGGTGGTGGTGGCGCATGCCTTTAATCCCAGCACTCGGGAGGCAGAGGCAGGCGGATCTCTGTGAGTTCGAGGCCAGCCTGGTCTACAAAGTGAGTTCCAGGAAAGGCGAAAAACTACACAGGGAAACCCTGTCTCGGAAAAAAAAAAATCTGTTTCTGCAGTTCATCATTTAGCTAACCAAGGAGAATCTTTAGTTGTAATAGATAAGAGGAAAGACTTCAATGAATTAGTCAAAAAAAAATCACTAAGCAACTAGGAATATTAACAACCAACAATAGATGACAATTATAAACTCTAGGTACATACATGAGAAATGAAAACATGACTATTAAATATGAATCTAAATGTTCAGAACAAAATTATTTACCAAAGTCACAAGACAGAAATATCCCAATGTCGTCAACACAACATAATGTATCTACACAGCATGTTTTTTAGACTAAAAACAATGTAGTATTGAAACTATATATGGAGATCGTAAGATCCAAAGGATCAGGGAGTTTGCTGTGAGATCAATCAATCAATCAATTATAATTTCATAAGTAAAATAAGAGAAAGGTAGCTGGCACGGTGGCACACACCTTTAATCCTAGTACTCGGAAGGCAGAGGCAGGTGGATCTCTATGAGTTCAAGGCCAGCCTGGTCTACAAAGAGAGTTCCAGGATATCCAGGGCTACACAGAAACCCTGTCTTTAAAAAACTACAGAAAGGTTTGGAGAAATGGCTCATTAGTTAAGAACACTAACTGCTCTCTCAGAGGACCCAGGTTCAATTCTCAGCACACATATGACAGTTCACAACTGTAACTCCAATTGCAGGGGATCACACACCCTCACACAAACATACATGCAGGCAAAATACTAAAGCACACAAAATGAAAATAAATCATTAAAAAAAAAAAACAAAAGCAGAGAGAGGGCAAGGTAAATAAATAAAAACAATGGAGTACTGATAAATACTACACATGCAGGTATCTTGAAAGCATTATGCTAAATTAAAGACCATAGAGATCAAAGGTCACATGCTATAAAATGTTCATCAAAGACAGAAAGTAGATTACTGGCTGCCAGACACAGGGGATGAAACTAAAATTTTTTAAAGTGCCACCTAAGTTTTTATATATTCACTTATAAAAAGGTATTAGTAGTTCATGTGCCAGATACTGTTTTTAAGAGCTTCAATTACAACACACAAAAACACACACATACACACACACACACACATACACACACACACACACACACACACACACACACACACACACACACACACACGACAGCCTTGTGTGCTTTTGCAAGCTCAAACCAGACAAAAGCCCAGCGTGGAGAAGAAAGGGGGGCATGAAGTCCCACCCCTATCTAAGAAACTTTTGGTGTCTGATAGCTCCTAGGAAAGAGTTTTCTTTATGGACTATGAGCCCTGGTACATCTAAAAGGCCCCACTGGATGATCACACAACCAAGACAGCAGTAACTGGACACCAAAGCTTAAAAAAAAAAAGAATGAGAGCATAAAGTTAAGTGGGGATGGAATAAGGGTTGTATCTGAGAGGAGATGTGGAAGAGAAATAAGTAGAATAAAATACATCAAAAGTATTAAATTCTCAAAGAAATAAAAACTGTTTTATAGACAGGGTCTTATTACACTGCTTATGCGAGCCTCAAGCTTACAATGATCCTGCCTCCCAATTGCCAGAAGTCACATGTAGGTCAGCACACTTAGCCAAGTTTAAATTGGTTCCCAGAGCTGAAGACAGGTCCTTTGGGCTCGCTGGCTGGTAGTCCTAGCCTACTTGATGAGTTTCAGGCCAGAGAGACCTTTACTCAAAGGGAAAAAAAAAGTGGATGCCACCTGAGTAACAACATGAAAGGTTGCCACACACATGGGCATACATGAGAATGTACATCTGCATACACAAATATACACATGCAAGATTAAGTTGAATATTTGAAGTTTCTAGTATTCAATTGTTTTTAGACCTACAAAAATAGCAATTTCACATGGCTCAATTTGTAATTACCTTATCAATGATTTCACTACAAATAGAGAGTAATTAAAGAACAAATATGTTAGGCTGGGCGGTGGTGGCGCACGCCTTTAATCCCAGCACTCGGGAGGCAGAGCCAGGTGGATCTCTGTGAGTTCGAGGCCAGCCTGGGCTACCAAGTGAGTCCCAGGAAAGGCGCAAAGCTACACAGAGAAACCCTGTCTCGAAAAACCAAAAAATAAAAAAAAAAAAGAACAAATATGTTAAGTAATTATTATTAGTAACCAGAGAAACCAATATTCATATTCACAGTTAAGCTTCAGATCCACTGTTTTCAACAACAGTAATTTTAGTACTACTATTAATGCTGTAGTAGGTTTAAAGAAGCTGAAGGAACACAAATTTCAGAACACCGAGAGCACACATCTTTCCTGTTTACCACTGTATTTCTAGCACTCAACTTAAGACCTCACACAGAGCAGATGTTAAACACATATTGGAAGAAAACCAAAAACAATTAAGTAAGCAAATAAGTAGAGAGATTTTTTTTCCTGAGATCCTTAGGAGATTGCTTAAGAGAATATTTTGTAGACAAGTTGAGCATCTTCAACCAGAAAATCCATACTCTTAATGCACCCAAATCTCAAATCTTTTAGGCATCATGCTCTAAAACTTCTGAATTTTTAAGCATTTCTGGGCTTTGGATAAGGATGCTTAACTGGAAAAATCTATGCAAATATTCCAAAATTTGAAAAACATTGAAATTTGAAACATTTCTGAGCATGTCAGATAACTATGCTCAATTTCCATAATTGTAAGCCACTAATTGTCATAGTATATGAGATATATAAAGTACTATGAGAGAATTAAGGAGAAATAAATGTCACATAAATCATGTAACAATCTAGGATAGTAAAGAGAGCATTGGTTTTTAATTCAGCAAAGTTCTGAATTCCAATTTTCCACTTATAGGTAGCCCAGGCAGACCTCAAACTTGCTATGTAACCAAAGATGACCCTCAACTTCTAATCCTTCTGCCTCACCTCTCAGTGCTGGATTGCAGATGTGCACCCCTACACCAAGTTTATGCAGTGCGAGGGACCAAACCCAGGACTCTGTGAATGCAGTGCAAGCAGTGTACCAACTAAGCTGTATCTACTGTCCTTGACAAACAGGATAATTCACCATTAAATATATGCCATACACAGTGTATTTTAGTATGAAAATGCAATCCCTAATTTAAAGTAACTTAGATAGAAGCAAATAGATAAATACACCATGACATAACCTAAGTTTCAATTTTATTGTAGTAAAATGAGAATTATAACACCTACCTATGAAAAACTCAGTGCAACAAAATGGGTTAAATATATAGCATAATGCTTGATGCTTACCGACTGTCAAAAAAATTAATTTTTATGCCTGTTGAAGTATACTTTATCAAATTAAGAATTCTCATATTGAAATATTGAACATAAAATAGTGAGAACTATAAATCTAAGTTATTAGTTTATGTGTAGAAATGTTGCCATTATTTTTGTCCTTTGGTTGTAAGCCTTAGCCTGTAATGGTTAACCCATCTCACCAGCCCAGAATACCACTATTTTATAGCACTTCCTATGGGTCAATTAACTCATTTTAGTAGATTTATTTACATTTTCTCCTAAAGTCTATTAATATATTAACAATTATTTTGAAATAACAGAATTAATTCTGTTACTATTCTAAATTTACCAGTGCTTATATAAGCAAGTACAAATATATTAGCATGTCTAATTTTTCTTCTGGGGAAAACCCAATCAGAAGAACTATTTATTCCAAAGAATTGTGAACACAGGTTTCCCCTCCCCCCACCCCCGTTGGTTCATTTCCATAACTAAATGTGGCAGCAATTTTACAGCTCTCCATTCTTATGCACGAGGCCAGGAATGCTGGAGCAGGCCTGGGAAGGGAACAGGCTGTGGTTTGAGCATGGAATGCCCCTACAAGTGCCTACAGTAGGACTCTCCCAGCTAGTGCTGCTGCTCATGGAGGTTGTGGAATCCGTCCAGAGGCGGAGCTTCCCGTGACAAAGGACTGGGGGTAGGCCTCACAGCCCAGCACATCTCTGACTGTTCTGCTTCCTGACTGCAGACACAATGTGACCAGCCACCTCAGGCTCCTGCAGCCCTGCCTCCCCACAATGGACGACATCAATGGACGACATCTCTCCAAGCGCTGAGCCAAATTAAACCCTTCCTCCCTAAGGTGCTTCTTGCCAGATTTTTAGTCACAGCAAGGAGGAAAGTGACACCTAAATGTGAAAAGAATCCAGTCCTTGCTTACAAGACACCACAGCAGCCAGCATAAACCACCACCTCATCCACCCTCGGAATGTTCCACAGGATATATATGTCAAAACACATATTCCAGCTTTAGGGGAAAGGAAAAGGCTCTGAAAGATGTCAAAAGAATGTGCCTCTAAACAATCTTTGGAACCTTAGATAAAAACAAAAGCCCTCTAAAAACATACATAACATATAGAAGCATTACATCATCCCTGCAAAAAAAAAAAAAGTAACATGTAGAAGGCATTACTTCATTCCTCTAAAACCATATAACATGTAGAAACATTACATTGTTCCTCAAAAAACATACATAACACATAGAAACATTACATCGTTCCTCGAAAAACATACATAACATGTAGAAGGCATTACATCATTACATCATTCCCTGCCAGTGTGCTCCTTAATTCCTCAACAATCAAGGGATTCTCCACAGTGAATCTACTAGTGGCTACTGGATCAAAAACTTAACAAAGCTTATTTTCTTAACTATGCTAAGTAAGTAACCATTAAGTGAAGCTTGAAGAGACAAATCTCCATGTTGTCTCCTACTAGGATTCTAGCTTCTAAAGGACAGTGTGGTTAGAGGCTGGGAACTAGAAAGGGGCCATCGGATAGGAAATATGAAGCTTCGATGGAGAAAGGTGGGAATGGGAACCAGAAAAGGAGCAGGGGGGAGTCGGGGAGCAGAAGGGTACAGGGGGATATGGGGAGCAGAAGGGTACGGGGGGGATGGGGAGTAGAAGGGTACAGGGGGAACACGGGGAGAAGGGTACAGGGTGGGTATGGGGAGCAGAAAGGTACGGGGGAAAGGCAAGGGATATGGGAAAGTGAGGGGAGGTGGAAATGCATGCATCTGAATTGAACATGTACAAACATGTTTCATGCATATTTCCTCAATACTATATTTATATAGCATTTTCATTGTATAAGAGACTATAAATAAAAAAGGTAAGTCAGTTTTACAGTGGTGGTAAGGATTCAAAAAAAACATATTCAACCATATCTAAAACACAAAGTTCTCCAATTTTCACATTGAAATATCTTCAGTTCCTTCTAAACTTCCACTTTCAGTAACAGTAGTAAAGTAGCAGGTGAATAGACAGGTTCTTAAGACAATCTGTGCCCTGACAGTTATAATGCAGGAAAGGAGATATGCTGAGGAAGAGCAGATACAGTATGAGAATGCAGTAACAAGGCATGTGCTGAACAATCAGAAGCTCCTATACAGTGCGAGGGAACTACAAATGATTTCACAAAGCTGGTGCCATGTGAGCAGAACATGAAAGATGACTGGAATGATAGCAGATCAGAAGATGCAGAAAAGAATCAGGATACAGAGCAATACAATAAACGGTCGGGACCTAAGTCTAATGTGAAGGATGTGGTGGGGAAGGCAAGAATGAAACTCTAGGAGACTGCATCCTTCTTATACAGGGCCTTAGATGCTTTACTACTTATGCTAATAAGCATAAAAGCAATGTAAAATATTTGAAGGATAAGTGACAATCAGGTCCACATAATAAGTTCAAATATTAAAAATTCCTTTTCTTTGAAACAGGGTCCCACATTGTAGCCCATGCTGACCTTGAACTTGAGATCCTCCTGCCTCATCCTTCTGGGTAGGTGCTGGGATTACAAGAATTTACCACCCTCTTTGCCGAAAAATTCTCATAAAATAAAGTGTCACAAAGCATAGGAGAAGCAAATATTCTAGTATCACTGTTACTACAATGAGAAAATGTACAAAATAACAAAAACTATAATCACCGGATGTCTTTGATAGTCGCTCGCTTCAAGGGGTCCACCTGCAGCATGTGCATCAGCAGAGTGGCAACAGAACGGTTGAGATATTCCGGGATATAAAACACACCCCCTCGGATCTTCTTAAAGAGCGTAGGCACGTGCTCATCATCAAAGGGGAGGGTGCCACAGAGAAGGGCATACAGGATAACGCCACAGCTCCAGATATCAACCTCGGGACCCGCATACAGCCTGAGAAAGGAGAACACAATCCTGAGTGTAGATTCCATTTCCCCTCATTGTTAATATCCTGCTTCCATCCATGATAAAGCAAAACCAACTTGGTATATATTGCTATTTAAGGTCAATGAAATACATAGCAATTCCCAAACCTCAAAAATTACTCTTCATAGAAAATAACCAGCCTAATTAGCAACACAAACTTGCCAAAAGACTTATTTTTATTTGTTAAAAATTAATTATAAGTGCTAATTAAAATTTATTATACTTTCAGGCCAGGCATAATGGCACATGCCTTTAATCTCAGAATTTGAGAGGCAGAGGCAGGCAGATCTCCGTGAGTTTGATGCCAGCCCGGTCTAGAGAGTCCCAAGCCATTCAGGGTAAGACTCTGTTCTCAAAAAAAAAAAAACTCAACAAACAAAATTTACACTTTCTCTTTTATTTCTTTAAGGAAACATCAAAGTAAATAACCACAAACTAGAAAAAAATACAATAATACATACAGTGTTTTCCCCCTCAGAACTATTTCTGATATATATATATATATAGATAGATAGATAGATATATGATAGATATATATTTCTGATAATATATATATACATATATATATATATTCCATATATAACAAAATTTTTGTTCCTATCCCACATTTAAACAAAATTTGAGACATTAAAATACTTAAGTGGTACTATATTGACAGTGTTTAACATTATCTTTCCTAAAAGATTTATTTATTTTTAAATTTTATTTTTATGTGTCTGAGTGTGTTGAGTGCATGTGTGTCTATGTAGTACTTGTGTGTCTGATCTTAGTCCAGAAGAGGACAGCAGATTCTGTGGCATGGGAGTTGCAGGCAGCTGGGAGCCCTAATGTGAGTACTGAAATCAATCACAGGTCCTCTGAAGAGCAGCAGATGCCCTTAAGCCCTGAGCTATCTGCCCAGCCCCCGTATAACAGAGTCCCTACTGCTTTCTTTCAGAATCTCTTGCTAACTCAATGGACTAAGACAGTTTGGCTTTAGACAACCTTTGTCTGCACCACACACCTCTCATTATTTTTGTCTTCCCCTTCTACTGTCCTACCGTTCCCCAGGAGCACACTACCAAAACCAAACGTTGGTCTGAGGTAACAAATTTCTACATTTCCAGTGGAAAGAACACGATCTGCTTCAATGGAATGCTGTCCCTAATTTACATCATCAGCTGTATCACTCAAGCATCTTACAAAATACTTGTGTTCTCTAAAACTTATCAGCTGAATTCTAACCTCGAACTGATGGTATGAGGAAGTGAAGATTCTAAGGTCTGAGGTGGACTCTCATGAAGATCCATACCCTTATAAAAGACTACCCCAGAGAGATCCCACTCCCCTTTGAGCACACAGGCTTAAAGTTACAAACAGTGGGCTGTGAGGAGTAGGCTGTACACACACCAAATCGTTGTGGAGCTCCCGAGCCATGGGACAGACCACCATTGTTTATAAGACATGCTGTACGGTGCTCTGGCGCAGTCCAAGTGAACTAAGACTCTCACAATCTGCTACTTGCAGGCACCTTCTCAATATTTTCTCTCAAGCATCCTGTGAACTTTTAAAACCAGACACTAGCCACTGTAGAATGACTTGACTTCATCTCTGAAGCCTCTGTAAATATTTTATAATGTTCATTACCAATGAGCTAATTACATGAGGGACTTCAAAGTCACTCGTCTAGTTTAATTGCTTGAAATCATATTGTCACCCAAATTTCAGTCTTCCAAAGGCAAAATATAAAACAACTGCCTGAAGACTGCGAAATGTATGAAAATACTACTACTAAATAACTATGTCTGTTAAATAAAGACACTGGCTTAAACTTTGGTAAATCCTTACTGATACTGACATTTTCTACAATACAATATAGATGCTGCATCAGATCTGTCTCAGTCATGGTCAATGAACAAAATGCATGAACACATTACAATGCCTACATGGAGCTTTAAAAAAATGTACTGTTCTGCCTATAATAAAAAAATAAATGAACAATTTGTTTCTACTATGTTAAAAAATCTTCTTCCAAAGGAAATTCAATGTTATTAGAACAAGGTCACAAAATGCTCAATTATCACTACTAAACTCTTACCTTCCTGAGATGACCTCAGGTGCTGCATAGTTTGGCGATCCACAGCTAGTTCGTAGAAATTCGCCATCTGACATCATATTAGACAGTCCTAAAAATAAAAGCAATTTATCAGATGCTGAAAACTCTTAGTTGTTTCATGCTTCAGAAATCATATTCTTTATTTATTTTAAAGAATAAGGTGGGTGGCAAGAGAGCTCAGTGGGCCAAGATGCTTGAGCAAAGTTGACAACCTGGGTTCACTTCCTGGGTCCTGCCCCGCCCTGCCCCCCCCCCCACACACACACACACTCAGCTCTCCAGTAACAGGAGGCACTGTTAGGCTAGAAAGAGGTTATTTTAGGGACCTATGCTGTCACACAGAAAGCAACAGAGCAGCACATGGTGAGTGGAATGAAGCTCACTGCATGAAAATTTTGACTCTTCACAAAAAAGGTTCATTGAAATTATATCACTTTTTCAAAAATATAAGCACCAAATATTATCTACTTCTGTATACGAAGAAATAAAAAGGCTGCTAATTAAAAAAAAACAGTGCTTTTAAAAGTCTTTCTTAAAAGGTTGTAATTGGGCATTACATCTTTAATCCCAGCACTCAGGAGGCAGAGGCAGGGGGATCTCGGCGAGTTCCAGGTCGGCCTGGTCTACACAGGGAGTTCCAGGACAGCCAGGGCTACATTTGGTTTTAACTGTAATTAGCAGAGCAGCTCCAGCTGATGAGGAGGCTGTTTCCCTGGAAACAGGGTCTCCCTGCCGCTCAGGTGGGACTCAGCTCAAGCAGTCAGGAGGGCTGCCTGCTCCAACTTCCTGGGAAAGATTTATAATCTAGAGAGCTCCGAGTCAACATAGTAGAAGTAATCCACTGAACCAAACTCTTCGCTGAACCACTCACTAGAAGAGTTCAGACGGCAACAGTGAAGCCAGTTTAAAGACAGGTACCAAACAAACCACAAAAACCTGAAGCATGCAACACTGACTTTGGACCTCCCGTACCTCTCTTCTAAGGCTCACCTCATAATCTTCTCCTCAAATATCCACTGTGGAAGCCTTTCTGGGTCTGTTTAGTGTACAGAGTCTAAAAATGTACATTTTACCACCTTGTCTTTGACCCAGGACCATGTCCGTTCTCTCATAATTAGATATTGCCCTAAGACTTATAGGCCTTTCCATGATCAGTTCAGAAGGAGCACAAAGTTTTAGGTACAAGTACAACTTTTCACACCCTTGTTTATGTAAATCAGGGAAAGCATCCACTGCATCATCAAAATCTTCAAAGGAATTTAGGACTCCTTTCTCACCCTAGCCCCCCACCAAGAAAACAAAAAACAAAACCCCCCCAAAACAAAACAAGTATCATTTCCTTAGGAGGAAAGGAATATTGGCTGGATCTGTCTTGACGTGGCTTTCTAACATGTTCTAGAAACTTCGGCCTTTTTGGTGTGGATTTAAATAAACAGAATAAGCCAGTTTGGAGACTGTAATTAATCCCTTTTCATGTTATAGGATGTGTGTGGTGAATGGAAGTTCGTGGCTCTCTAGGAGTAGTTACCAGTCCATTTTCAAGGTACTACCCAGCTCTGAGCAAACACGGCTAGCATACCAAAGTCAGCTATCTTCGCGTTCATCTGAGCGTCCAGCAGCACATTCTCTGGTTTCAGGTCCCGGTGGACAACCATATGCCTGTGACAGTAATCCACGGCAGACAGAATCTGCTGAAAGAGGCGCCGAGCTTCCACCTCTTCAACCTAGCAGGCAGAAAATAAACCGCATCAAGACTATCTAGGACATCTATTATGCACTTTAGTTTCATAACCAGCCTACATACAACTAAGCAGGCTAATTTAGAACTGCCTAATTAAAAATTCAACAAGTCAGACAAAGCAAACCAGCCAAAACTTTATCAAAGCTCAAAATATTATTCGATAGGTTTTGCTTTGCTAAATGGCAATGATGTTTAAGTTTCAACTAATATTGGATATACACAATGTTTTGAGGAATCAATAAAACCAACTAAAATAGAACTTATATGAAAATGCTAAGAAAAGAAAATAATTGAAGCTTCAACATGAGTTTACACAGAACAGACTGTAAAAAGCATAAGAATCTTTTGGCGATCAAGTGGAATATAGTTTCCAAATCTGTGTCTCAAAAGGCATGATTCTCAGGAAAGAAAATATGTCCTGCATGTGTAGTTGACATTATTACAGAAATAACTGGAAGCACTGAAAATATTTTTGAGTTAGCTACTTCCCATGCTTTCCACTCTCTTAGCTTGGGGGTGGGAGTTGAATACTAGATGGTATGTCACTCACCCGCCCATGTTTACAGATGTAGTCAAATAATTCACCTCCAGACACATATTCCATGACCATAAAAAAGTCTGTTGGAGTGCTGATCACCTGGTAACTGTTACACAAATAAGAAAGGGGGTTAATACAAAGTGGTGTTTCCACACTGATCAACCTCTTCCACTATTCTTGCTACAATTTCATATTCCAATAGTGTATAATACTCTAGGATGGCAACAGATTTACAATGTCAGCAAGCTAATGCCAGCACCATAGCAGGGAAGAACACTACAAACGTACCCTACGTCCTGAGACTCATAGACTCCCCTTCAGATTTCTGTTATCTTTGAAGTCATTATAAACTATACTAAGAAAACACATCATGTGTAAATTAAACACATGAAAAATTGTCTGTAGAAATATTTTTCTTAGTTTTTTTTTTTTCTCCTTGAGATAGATGCTCATCATATAGAATCCAGGTTTACTCAAACTCATAATCTTCCCACCTCGGTTCCCACATTCTGGAATAACAAGTGAATACCACCATATCTGGCCTGGAAAAATACTTCTAATGGTAATCTTTAGTCTTCAAAGACACAAATAACAGGGTATCCCATTTCATGTAAAGCAAATGACTGTAACAGAAATAAAGTGAGACTATTTCACATGAACTGTGAAAAGGTCATTTTATTTAGGAACTCTAAAAGAAACAGTTTGATAAAGGCTATTTTGACAGGCATCCAAGTGATCAAACTGAAGAGAGTAGGTGGAAACACCTACTGCTATCAACTCATTTTTCTGATCTGTGTTATTGTTACCAATAACACTTGTACTTATCCATTCTGGATGAGGCAGGAATGAGATGATGAAACTCAAATAATCTTAGCTGCTGATCCTTTGGAATATACCACAAGACTTCATAGGATACTTCTGGGTTGAATTAAATCGTGAAGCCTCTAACTCCATAGCATATGCTATTACACACCAAAGGCCACCTTCCAAGTGTAAAAGGGGCAATTTGCTTGCACAGACATATTTACCTTGGCTTTACAACATACATCTCTCAGTTTGTAATTACATGTTTCATAATGATAATTTGATTAATGAATTTGCATCTGGCTAAGTACTTACAACAAACTATTTAAATTAATGTATAAATTACCTTTTTAAAAAATGCTTGGCTCAATACCAAAATAATCTGAAAGTTAAGGGGGGGGCGCACAAAATTTCAACCAATAAAATTTCAATTAACAAAGAAAAACAATTTTTGAAAAAACAAGAGTCCTAGGAAAACAGCTTCACATTAGGGAGTTGGTAGAAAAGGCAAATTCCTGGATTATTAAAAGGTAACTTCTAAAAATTACATGGAAATATTACAAGGAATATAATGATGACTAATCATTCACACATAACAGTATTCTTTTAATGTAACGGAAATGAAAAATAACGTACTTTAGGAAATTTTTCAGAAGCATTTTTAATTAAGGGAAAAAGCAATTATCCAGACAATCTCTAAGCAATGTCCAGCTAGTAAAGTTACATGCATTTTTAATCAATAAACACACAAAGTAACACATGACTCAAGAAAAAAAAAATCTTTCTGAAGTGACCCAAAAATCAACATTAATACACATCTGCACATCCCTGTTTGACGGTCATACCTATTAAGATTTTAAAATATTATTCATATTGACAAGTATAACAGAGTAAGATTTTTCTTTAATTTTAACTCAGTTGTATTAAAATGTAGTAATCATTATCCTGGACTGTTGACACTCATTTTCTTTAGTCTATGAGTGGTCTTTTCTTTAGTTGATTGCTGTTTTTAATAATATTCCAATAAGCAATACAAAAACCATCACCCAGAGAGTACGGCAGGGCCTTGCCAATCCCTCCCACGTGACCGTACAGAGAGCTGACCTCCACTGAGAAAGCCACTGGCCCAAAGCCCTGTACAGCCTTTTTAGTTTTATTTTGATATGTCAAAATATAGACATACATGATTATATACTTCTATTTAACAGCGGTTCATATTCATCCATCTATCTTAAAGGTTTAGATTTTAAATGGTATATATTCTGTGATATTGGGGAACTTCTTTGAGAACCAGTCAATATTGCTGTGTTTTATAGCTATATGGCTGCTATATAATAGTCCACTATATTTATTTATTTATTTATTTATCCTTCTCTTGCCAAAGCCTATTTATTCATCTCTCTACCACAGAAGAGTACTGAGCTTATTTCTACAATTCTACTATGTGCTACTTGAACATTTTGTACATAAGATTTTTCTCTTGATAAACTCTGGTGAGTTAGTTAAATTGCCAAGTTACAGTACATGTGAATGCTCAATTTCAGGTGCCAGTTGTTTTCTAAAGATAATTTGTGATGCTAACACAACTAGAAAGCTTGTGAATTATACAGTATCTAGGACTTGCAAAATATACACATTTCTTCTCCAAGAAGTGCTTACATCGTTTGGAAATTTTTATTGGGTTGGTAGTGTTGTTCCTATTTATGCATGGACATAAAAAAATCAATTATTTCCATAATAATCTAGAAAATAGGATAAATATGTCCTGATTGCTAACTTTATAAAGCATATATTTTTGACCACCAAATCACAATAAATTTCCTTTTTTTAAGAATTAGATCCAAATACTATCCATACATTTCAATTGGTTGATCTGTCTGTATAAATAGACTAGATAGTGTAACTGTAATTCTTGCTTGATAATTGTTTTGTTATCTGTAATTTTACTATGTGAAAGTTAAAATCTTGCTTTTTGAAAAAAATAAAAGGGGAAGTGCTGTGAGATGTTCTGTATGTTAAATGTGTTACTCTGATTGGTTAATAAATAAAACACTGATTGGCCAGTAGCCAGGCAGGAACTATAGGCAGGACAAGGAGAAAGGAGAATTCTGGGAAGTGGAAGGCTGAGTCAGGGAGACATCACCAGCTGCTGCCATGAAAAGTGAGATGTAAGTTACCAGTAAGCCACGGGCCACATGGCAACTTATAGACTAATAGATATGGGTTAATTTAAGATATAAGAACTAGATAACAAGAAGCCTGATGCAGCCATACAGTTTGTAAGCAGTATAAGTCTCTGTGTGTTTATTTGATTGGGTCATAGTTTGCTTGCTTTTTCCAAAGGAAATCAGTTGGTTTGCCCTCAAGAGGATACCTTTAATTTTGCCCACATCTCCTGACTGTTAAGAGTTGGAGAACTAAGCCAGGCGGTGGTGGCACATGTCTTTAATCCCAGCACTCAGAAGGCAGAGCCAGGTGGATCTCTGAGTTCAAGGCCAGCCTGGTTTACAGAGAGATATCCAGGACAGGCACCAACACTACACAGAGAAACCCTGTCTCAAAAAAACAAAAACAAAAAAGTTGGAGAACTGATCAGATTTCCATCTCATTTGTTTACCTTAAAGACTACCTCATACTGTGAGCCTCCTGCCACAGAAACAATGACTCACTTTCTGAAATACAAGTAGTCATTGCTGCTTAGAGGGTAGATTCATCAATTCATTAATTGAGTATTAAATTACATCTTTTTTATGTATGTGAACATTTTGTCTGCATGTATATCTGCACACCAGCAGAGGGCATCAGAGTCCACAGCACTACAGTTACCAGACAGTTATGAGCCAACATGTAGTTGCTGAGAATTGAACCCAGGACCTCTGGAAGAGCAGCCAGTACTCTTAACAACTGTGCCATCTCTCCAGCCCTTTCAATAAATCTTAAGTGTTGAATATTTAAACATCCTAGCAATAAACTGTGGTGCAAGGAAATTTTCAGTTCAATCTTCCTTAGAATCATAAGTTCAAGATCGCTACCTAACAAGTTCAAGGCCATCTTAGGATACATAGTAGACCCTGCCTCAAAACAAACAAGCAAAGGAAACCAAACAAAAACCTGTAGCATACACTATTGTAACACAATACCACACAGTGATCTCCTTGCTAACTCTCTCTCATTCTAAACCATCATTTTCCTCACTGCTATTGTTTATACTTAGGGTATAGATACCATCTATTTATGATATCTGTCTAACAGATAGCCTCTAGGTTCCTAGACTTCTATATTTCTAATTATCTTTCCTCCCACTGCACACAGTCAACATCTCCATGGTCATAGATTTTCTAAGATTAACTCCCCCAATTATGTACTGAATTCTGTCCCCATACCTGCTAAGGAACTTGGCTCCTACAAATAGTCCCACTTTCTCCTGCATCTATAGTTCCTTCTTGATTTAATCATTCTGTATTGTGGTACACAAACACCTATAACATTACCCATCTTTAAAAACACCCCCTTTAGACTGTACATTCCCGTCTAGTGACTGCTCCTCTCTTTTCCTCCTATTGTCTACAGCTATTGTTTCTCTTCATCACATGTCTTTCTTCATATCAGATTTTTGCCTTTAACATTCTCATATAAGATTTAATGGCCGGGCGGTGGTGGCGCATGCCTTTAATCCCAGCACTCAGGAGGCAGAGCCAGGCAGATCTCTGTGAGTTCAAGGCCAGCCTGGTCTACAGAGTAAGATCCAGGAAAGGCACCAAAACTACTCAGAGAAACTCTGTCTCCAAAAAAAAAAAAGAAAGAAAGAAAAAGAAAAAAGAAAAAGAAAGAAAGAAAAAGATTTAACAACCAGTAACTTCCACTTTGCTAAATCTCATAAGTCAATTCTCAGTTTTTACCTTACCCAATATTAGCAGTAAGAACAGCTGATAATCTGTTGAGATCAAGCTATATCTATATCCTAAGTTACTCCATACTGTATAAAAAAAGTATTTTTGGGAGCTGGAGAGATGGCTCAGAAGTTAAGGGCATATACTGCTCAATGGGCCTGAGCTCAGTTCCCAGCACCACATAAACAAGCTCATAACTGCTTGTTTCCTCCAGCTGCAGGAAATCCAACCCTCTTCTGTACTTTAAGAGCACCTACAATCACATGTACACACACACACACACACACAAATAAAACAACTCCTAAAAAAAAAAAAGGAGAACGAAGAGGAAGAACTTGGGCGACACACCAGACCCAAGTGTATGACTCCCTCACCTGGATTCCATAGAGAGGGAGGTGCCTCGCTAGCATTGCGATGCCTTAAGTCCAAAAGCGTGTCATCTGACACCCAACATGCATATCAAGGATGAATGTCCCTGGCACTTCAGCTCAACCTGGCCTGCTGATGTGGATGAGGCACACTCAATTGCTCTTAGTCACTGATCTACCTGGTGGTCCATTTGGACCTGGATTTGCTGTTCTTGCCTCAGTCTAGGTATACTGATGAAATCTTAGATTTCAACCCTAACTCTCCTATGGCCTCAGCAACAACTCCATCTGGGCAGCTGGTTTGGGTTCCTTTGTCTTATTAACACAGACTCAATTTACATTTCTATTAGTACAATTTTGAAACTTCAGAACTCTATAGTAGCCTCCTTAACTTGTTCATTCTGTAAATACGTGTGTGTGTGTGTGTGTGTGTGTGTGTGTGTGTGTGTGTGTGTGTGTGTGTGAGAAAGAGAGGCTTAGAATTTACTGTGTACTAATATGATGTGAGAGTAAATATGGATGATTAAGATTAGAATAAAAGAACAGCCAGAGGTGGTGGCCCACACCTTTAATCCCAGCATTTGGAAAGCAGAGGCAGGAGAATCTCTGTGGGTTCTAGACAAGCCTGGTCTAAAGAGCAAGTTCCAAGACAGCCAGGGATAAACAGAGAAACCTTGTCTAGAAAAAAAAAAAAGGAAAAAAACTTATTAGCTTCAACCAGATTACCAAAACAGATAGGGCTATCTGGCAAACTGCTATACTGAAAGGGCTGTATCTTGTGAACTTATTGCTATTCAATCATTTTGACAAATGATAAGACACAAAAATGTTGACATCTAGGCTCCTGGCATAACAAGGTAAGGACACAGTTTTGTTTGTGAATATTTCACTTGTTTTGTTTTAGGATAATAGATCTTCTGTCCTCCACCTTCACTGACTATTCATTTCATTCCCCTTTTCAGATTCCTGCTTATGTCCAGACAGAGTTAGTGTCCTGGAGCTCAGTCCTTGGACTAGTTCATCTATATGCGGGTTCTTGATATTCTTATCCAGTCTTAGGGTATGCTATCTGTGGTGGTTAGAATAAAAACGGCCCCCATAGGCTCATAGGGAGTGGCAGGAAGTGTGGCCTTGTTGGAGTAGGTACGACCTTGTCAGAAGTGTGTCACTGGGGGCAGGCTTTGAGTTCTCAGATGCTCAAGCCAGGGAGTGTCTCATTTTTCTGCCTGCTGCCTGTGGATCCAGATATAGAACTCTCAGCTACCTCTCTAGCACCACGTCTGCCTGCATGCCACCATGTTTCCTGCCATGACAATAATGGATTAAACCTCTGAACTGTAAGCCAGCCCCAGTTAAATGTTTTCTTTATAAGAGTTGCCGTGGTCATGGTTTCTCTTCACAGTAATAGAAATCCTAACTATCTATCTATATAACACTATCTATCCATAACTTTCCCCTGAATTCCAGACTCAGCTATTCAAAAACATCTTTACTAGGATGCTTCCTTTCAGCTTCATAAAACCAAAGTCAAAGGTTTGATACTCCCAATACCCCATCTCAAACCTGGGCTTTCTTCATGTAACCTTTCTCATTTAGTCAATGGCAACAATATTCTTTTATTTGTCCATATCAAGTACTTAGAGTTATTCTTCTTTCATAATCTGTTTTCTCTCAGTAAATGTTAACTCCACATTGAAAGCATTGACAGAACAGGCATACTACTCAACATCTACCACATGATGTTGTATCCCATACCACCATCACCTCTCACCCAGATTACTGCAATTGACTCCTAACTTTTTTCCTTACTTCAGTACTTGCCCAAATACAGTCTATATGTTAAGTCAGATGACATCTCAGCTCTGGTCAACATACTTCAGTGGCTTTTCACCTCACTCAAGAGTGGAAGTTAAAGTCCTTAACAGTATTTGATAATGTCTTGTATAGTCTGGCTCCCCTTTATGTCTCTGATTTTATCACTCCAAACCCCTAGAAATCAGTGGTTCTCACCCTTCCTAATGTACCCCTTTAATACAGTTCCTCATCTTTTGGTGATCCCCAACCGTAAAATTGTTTTCATTACTACTTCATAACTGTAATTTTGCTACTGTTATGAATCAAAATGCAAATATCTGATATGTGACTCCTAAAGGGGTCGCGACCCACAGGTTGAGAACCATTGTTCTAGATCATTCTGTTTCTTTGATTGCTGGAGTGTTCCACTTCACATCCTTTGTATTACTAGTTATTGTATATAATATTCCTCCTCCAGGTTCCTTACATCTTTACTGCATATGACATAGTTAACTATTATGGGTTTACTGCCTACTTCCCACTGCCCACTGCTCCCCATGCCTGTGCGTGAGAGCACGTGCGCTCGTGTGTGTGTGTGTGTGTGTGTGTGTGTGTGTGTGTGTGTGTGTGTGTGTGTGTCTGTGTGTGTCTGTGTGTGTGTGTGTCTGTGTGTGTGTGTGTCTGTGTGTGTGTGTGTGTGTGTGTGTGTGTGTGTGTGTGACACTAGCATTATTAGAGGCTGTCAATAAGCCTCTCGGTAGGAAGAAAACATGAGTGGGTTTTTTGTTTGTTTTGGTTTTTGGTTTTGGTTTTTTTGAGACAGGGTTTCTCTGTGTAGTCTTGGCTGTCCTGGATCTCACTCTGTAGACCAGGCTGGCCTTGAACTCACAGAGATCTGACTGGCTCTGCCTCCTGAGTGCTAGAATTAAAGGTGTGCACCGCCACCACTGCCCGGCCCGAGTGTTTTTCTTTTTTTTTAAAGTTCCGATTTACAATTAAAGAGGATGTGAATGAATGACGTAAGCTCATGGCTGAAAAATCAAAGGTTTAAGCAGTGGGTTCATCTTTACTAATTACTTGCTGGTGAAGTCCAAGGCTGTTCTGTAGCTACTTTAGAACAAGGTAACAATAACTAACTAAACCAGAATGAGGCAAGAAATGTTAATAAATTACAGAAATAAGAACAAGACAACACTGATAAATTATGTCAGAAACAAGACTTAAGCTCCAGGTGTTTACTGTGCTGGTAGTTTTAATCATCAAATTGCTACAACCTAGAGTCACTGAGGAGGAAAACCCACTTGAGAAATTCTCCTGATCAGACTGGACCGTGTCTGTTGGGGACTGGGTAGTCATATTGTTAGCTGGTGTAGGAAGCCTCAGCCTGCGGGGATGGCACCAGTTTATGGGCTGGGCCCTGAACTCTGAAGGGTGAAAGGCTAGCTGAATACAGGCAGGCGGCAGGCAGCGGGGTGCTTCCATGACTCTCGGCTGTGGACATGTGTGACTAGCTACTGGGTTCCTGAGTTGACTTCCCCTCAATAATAGACTGCAACCTGGAATTATACATGGGGTAAACCCTGTTCTCCCCTAAACTGCTTTCTGCCAGGATGTTTTATCACAGCAACAGAAATTAAACTAGAACAGTGGCGAATGCAATCTATGTCTCAAGAGCAGAACAAACTAGGTCACATTTCTTTCCCAAGGGCAGCTTTCAGGGTTAGCATCAGTGAGTGAGGTCGAAGCTTTAGGTCTGGCCATTTCAGGTTTCTCGTCTCATACACAACAGCTACCAAGCAGCAGCAAAAAAACAGAGACTTAGCTTACACACCACTGACGCCATTACAAACACAGAGTCAGGTCAGACGGGAGGAGGGCCAGCGTCCCCACAGGCCTAGAGCCTTGGCATTAGGAAGCGAACACAGGATCGTGAGTTTGCTTAGGTTACACAGGATTGTGAGTTTGATTGTAAGGTCAGCCTGGGTTACACAGCAGTTCTAGGCAGCCTAGGTTATACAGCAAGACTGTCTATATATATATATATATATATATATATATATATATATATGAACTGTTTCAGTTAACTGAGAACTACTCGGAATCAACTTTAGGAGAATCGGCTCATAGGAGGCCAATGCCTGCTTTTGTGCCAATGCTCATCACAAACTAGGCATTCCACCAATGCCAACCGTTACTTCTTACATGACACTATGAAGCACAGCATTCAAAAGTTAGAAAATGAATGGGAGGAGAGGTGCATTATCCTTGATAGGTTATATTTTACACTAATCTTCCAAAACTTTTATATGCACACTCTAGGGTTATCTAACACCTGATACTGGACATAGTCTTCAAATCAAATACTGCCACATGATTCTATGTTTATGATGAAATGAACCTGAAGTAAGTATCATATAGCATTAAAGCATACTATAAAACTGAAAGTCTCAGGGCAATTGTGTCACTCAGTGGCACACCAAATCAAGTATTAGTCAGAAACAGTCAGTGGCACATTTTTGATGATGGCAAGATGGCACTGTGTGGGCTCCATCACCAAATATTTTAATTTGCAATAGTTAATTGACAAAAAGTGCAACAATTAAAAATAAATATTTCAAAGCCTGTAATAATTGTATCAACCACTCATTTTAGGAATTATTCCAAATGAGATTTTAGGAATTCACAAGCTGGGCATGATAGCACCTGTCTTTAATTCTAACACTTGGGAGTCAGAGACAGGAAGATCTCTGCAAGTTTGAGGCCAGCTTGGTCTACAATAGTGATTTCCCGGAGAGCCAGGGCTTTCCTGCTTGGAGGGAAAACAAATCAAAAACAGCTATTTGTTCTAGCTTGCTTTTCTGTTACTGTGATCCAACACTGGCCAAGAGTAGTATGGGGAGAAAAGGGTTATTTCATCTTACAGACTAGAGTCCATCATGGAGAGAAGGAACTGAAGGGACTCACAGTAGTCCCTGGACGCAGGAGCTCAAGTAAAGACAGTAGAGAACGATGCTTATGGGATCACTCTCTCTGACTTGTTCAGCTTGCTTTTCCATACAACCCAGGACTGTCTTCCCAGGGTTGGCACTGCCCACAGTGGGCTAGACCCTTGAATACCAGTCATTAATCAAGAAAATGCCCCACAGACATACTATAGGCCACACTGACAAGGGCATTCCTTAATTGAGGCTCCTTCTTCCCAGGTAACTCTAGCTTGTGTCCAGTTGACAAAAACTAAGTAGCATTGGTCTCCATTGCCTCCATACTTACGAGGCTGAAAACAATGCGCATACACCAGCTTACAGTTCTGTGGATTGGAAGCTTGACAAGAATTAAGATGTCTTATGGAGACTCGAGGAGCAAAGTCCACTTCTTTGAATTTTTGGCTTTTAGAGGCTGTCCTGTGTTGTCTAACAGCCCCTTCCTCCATATTTTGTTTTTCTTTTGGTTTTTTGAGACAGGGTTTCTCTGTGTAGCTTTGGTGCCTGTCCTGGAACTCGCTCTGTAGACCACGCTGGCCTCGAACTCACAGAGGTCCACCTGGCTCTGCCTCCTGAGTGCTGGGATTAAAGGTGTGCGCCACCACTGGCCGGCTTCCTTCCTCCATCTTTTAAGCCTCCAGCAGCCAGTAGAGTTCTGCTCACATCTGCCCATGATAACTTTGCTCAGAACTCTTTTTAACTCATCCTTCTATCCTTGTCTGCTACTTCGGAGAACCACTGTGTACACATGGACTCTCAAGCTGTCCAGAACGACCTCTCTCTCCCTCTCTTAGTATAAGATGGACCTGTAACCTTACTTTGTTTTTGCAATATAACTGACACCATTCACAGGTTCTCGAGGTGAGGATACACATTTGGAGGACCATTATCCTCCAATCAAATAAACAATAGAACTCCATAGGATTAGCAAGTTGCTCCTGTTAAAACTGACATTCAAAGATTGCGAACTGAGGGTTTAAAAAAGAGCTTTGAAGTTGTAAGTGGAAAGTGGGAAAGGGGGACTGTAGGGGAAAGAATAAGGTAGATTTGATCAAAACACATATGCATGTATAAAATTCTTAAACAGTATAATAATTTTTAAAAAGATTGCTTATGCCAGGCGGTGGTGGCGCACGCCTTTAATCCCAGCACTCGGGAGGCAGAGCCAGGCGGACCTCTGTGAATTCGAGGCCAGCCTGGTCTACCAAGTGAGTCCCAGGAAAGGCACAAAGCTACACAGAGAAACCCTGTCTCGAAAAACCAAAAAAAAAAAAAAAAAAAAAAAAAAAAAAGATTGCTTACTAGCTGGGCAGTGGTGGATCACACCTTTAATCTCTGCACTTGGGAGGCAGAGGCAAGTGGATGTCTGAGTTTGGAGCCAGCCTGGTCTACAGAGAGTGTTCCAGGACATCTCTGGTTACACAGAGAAATCCTGTTTCAAAAAACAAAAAAACAAACAACAAAAAGATTGCTAACTAATTTTAGGTTAAATATAAATTTATTCTGCTCTCAAAACATTAGCAAACAAAATCTAAAAGATACTAATATCTTTACACTATTCTTAAATAGACTTTCTTATGCAGCAATCTTATTTGAATTAAGATATAGACTGACGCTCTATTTCTACTACTAAATTCACTAAATAATTTGGCTTTACAAAGTACCATATTGGGTTTATATCTAGTTATTGTTTTACATACCTGAGTAACAATATATAAATTTAACTGGGTAAAACCATGGATCCACAAATTTACTTTTCTAGTTGTTTGTCCCTGTTAGTAATGCTGTCTTCTTATCTATAAAGTAAGCCTACCTTATAGACTTGCCATAACAATAATATGGAATTATAAATGTAGAATGCTCAGCACAGTTCCTGCCTACTATCAAGTACTCCTTGAGTAAAATTAACATTTATTTCATAAAAACTGTAATCAAGCTTTAAAGTAAAGATAATTTTCTGTTTCTAGAATGCTACATTATTTGCTACAAAACTTAATGTCTAGATTTTCTACATATCTAATTAAATTAAAGTATCTTTCAATTTTACAAACCTATTTATTTATTTATTTATTTATGAGCCAATTTTACTATACAGCCCAGGCTGACCTCAAACTCATGCCCCTCCAAGTGAGATCATAGTAATGTGCTACCACACCTGGTCTGACATTACTTTTTTAAATTAAAAACAGAAGAAACAAAGCAAAACAAAAGAACCAACCTCAGAACAGCAAATGCCCAAGTGATTTTCTGAGGAGTACTAATGGCCCAACTCCCAAGGCTCTGCGCACCACTGAACCCTACCCATTCTGAAGGACTGGCTTTAACTCTAAACCGAGTGTGTGCGCTGAGGAACTGACAGGGGGAAAATGAATTAACACTGAGGGTGAGCATGAAAACTGGCGTTTCTAAAGTTAACCAAGATATTTATAACATTTTGTTGTAACTATTTTAGGACATTTCTTTTATATTTTCAAACACAAAAATACTTACAGTTTGATAATATGAGGATGACGAAAGAGTTTAAGATTTTGAATCTCTCGTTTTATTTTTCCAACAACATCTAAACTGCGAATCTTCTGTCTATTTAAGATCTTAACTGCCACTTTATGGCCTGTCAACTGGTGTTCTCCAACTAAAGAAAAGAGAAAGAGAAATGCGGCTGTCGTAAGAACAGAATTATCGTGCATTTTCCGAATGTGCCCGAAGTTTGTTTACTCATGGACCTATTTCAGCATCACAGGATACACGGGCCTCAAGTGCTCTTCTTTTGCCTCTGCCTCTTCCCCTTAAAAAAGAATGCCTTCAACACAGAAGCCATGCTTTAGTCATCTCAGCATCTTCAGTAAAGCAAAGAAATGTTACTTCAATCTTACTAGAAAGCATTGCTAAATTCTGTAATCCTTCATAAAAATATTATAGAACATCTTTAGACAGAATAGAATTCAGTATATTTTTCCTTATTTCTCATCTTTTATTTAACATCATCGTATTTATTACAGAAGAATAAATAGTTTCTGTAATAAATGTAAAGCAATTTAATTACTGTTCAAAATTCAAGCTATGCCAATCTCTCTACTTCACATACCATCCATTACTCCCTTTGGTTCAGGGCCATGCTAATCTCTTGAGTGGGGCAGTTTTAGTGGTTTGCTAAGGGAGCACACTCATTCCCCGTTGGTTAGCACCACTCTCTCTTAGGTGGTCTCTCCTCTGTTCTCTACTGGCCCTTTAAGGATTGATATCTGCAGGTTTCTAACCTACGTCCATGGTAAACGCTTGAGTCATCTCACAGATCTCTCATCCACACTTAATCTATGAAGTATTACTATTCTCCAGGGATAAATACAACCTAATTCACAGAAAAGCTAAATAGTTTGTCTAACTAAAGTTACATGCTAAGTGGAGGCACCACATGTTACCCAGGGGTATCTTACTTCAGAACTAAAATTTTAACCACATAATTCAACAATACTATCTATGTATTTGTGATAAAGTGATGCAAATATAAAATGGATTAATTTATGAACTGCATTTCTTGTTAGGGGACATTATTTTATTTTTATAACTTCATAACCATTTTAAACACTTTTTAAAAAGTTTAAAAATTCCCATATAAAACAAACTAATTAGTAAAAATAATGTTCAAGCAACATCAGTTTACTAGCATTCCACAATGCTTCCAGGACTTAAGGAAAACTTCGATTTTCATGGACTATCCAATGAAATGGCCTGAGTAGTGTATCACATATCCTGGAAATTTGATAACACCCAAACACTCGCCCACATGGCCCAACAAGTATGACTTTGTCTTCAAATCCACTATGGCCTCAAGGAAAGTAAAGACTGCCATCCCTTATCACTACAATGGGACAAGATTCAGTTTCTCTTTCTCCACAGAGTAACTAAAAGTACTGTCTAATGAGAAAACAGGTAACTTTCCCAAGTCAAAGAAGGCCATTGACTCTCTGATGGTTAGTCCAACAAGCTGACTGAATAAATATTTGAGAGGTTAGTAAAGTACAGCTCTGGGTATGTCTGTGAAGGCATTCCAAAGATAATTAAAACAGAAGACACTGACCTAATCAATGGATAAATACCTTGATAGATTTATACTACCACAATACAGGTGAAAGATGGGGTAAGAGGTGTGCCTCTCAGAGGAGTGAGTCATGGGGACGGGTCTTTAAGGCTGCAAGTCGCTCTGGTCTCTGTTTTTCCTTTCTGGTTGATAAAATATTAACTACTCTGTTCTAACTTGCCCTTCTAGTCATAGTGGGCTGGCACCTCTGAAACCAGGAGCCAAAATAAATAATTCCTCCCTACATGTTGTTCCCAGATATTTTGGTCACGTGATGCAAAGTATCCAACATGAAGTCTATTGGCCAAGCAGATGGGTCTTTGTTTTACTATCATCACAGGGTTAATCTGCAAACAAAAGCATGAGGGAACTGACTCAGAAGAGAATACGACTGCTTTGCCTCTACCTGAGGAAAAACTGACTCGCTTATCTTTATACATTAAGAAAATTTCCCACATGAAATACTGAAAACGAAATGGCATTTTCCCTAGAAATGGTTATGTAAACAGATAATAAATTAAGTAAAAGTCTGAAGTTAAAGTAATCAAATGCATTGAGAAGTCCCCCCTTTTGATGAATTACACTAGCCTTTTCCCTAATAATTCCTTCAGTGACTCGGTGCTTAACTATAATAATTTACATATAAATAATCTGTCATACTTTCCCCTGGAAGCCAAGTGAAAGTGCTAGAAATTTTTTAACAAATACACAAACAAGACCAAAAAAATATCTTTAATGTATGTAGCAGACATAAACTTTCCTTTATGGAAATCAAATGTTTGCATTCATCAAAGTTTTATTTCCAATCATTTAATCAATTTAAAGTTTAATAAATCCAAAACATTTGCTAGGCATCTTTTATGAGCAATGGCTTGTTGATCATACACACATAAAGAGAGATTTGTATTAGGCTTCATAGAATCAACGGGGAACAACTACAGCCATAAAATAGCTGAAATAAATTTTATGTGGTATTTAATATGCCTTGTTTGTAAAGGGTAGTTGAAAACAGGATGGACAAACTTGCCATAGCACCATTTTACAAAAGCAAATATTCAGATCACATCTGCTTTCTGGTACAGTAAGAACACTCACCCACTAACAACTTTGTAACGAGAGCCCACTATGATAAAGCACTGTACTAATCACACTGGCAGTCCACTTGGGATCGAGTGGTTTTATTGCACTGCTAGCTGCCAAGCAATATCTACTGTCCTTTATATCCCAGGCACAAACCCCAAATTACACCCACACGCATGACTAGCAAAAGGAGAGACAGCAAGCTACACCTGTGTCTGGGTGTAGCCATGTCTCAGCAGCTTCTCCATCTCAAAGTCTGGAACTTAAAGCCTCTGGTCTGAGCCCAAGGTCAGTCATGTATCCAGGAGCAACAGGAAGAGAAGGCTAACAGACATGATGACAGTTTGAACCATCTGCCAGAATTTTACAGGAGAGTTACATACTACCATCTTGTTTAAGTCCCTCTTTTTTTTTTTTTTTTTTTTGAGACTTTCATACAAGTATACAATGTTGAAGTTCGGCAGTTGTGAGCCGCCTGATGTGGTGCTAGGAACGGAACTGAGGTTCTCTACAAGAGTGGTCTGCACTGTTAACTACTGATCCACCTCAACAACATATGCAAAGGGTTTTGAGCAAACCCACCCTAACCCACATTTCTCCATCTTTAATTCATATACTGCTTTTGTTTGTTTGTTTAACTCTGTAGTTCCTTTGGTGCTGCCAGTATGTGAGGGTAGAACCATTTCCGTGAAGCAAGGGCCAGCTACCAGGATCTGCATCCCTGAAGAAAACTGACTGACCTTCCCGAGCAGTCAATAGTTCCTCAGCTATGAGTGGCACTTTGTGGACTGCTTCCCCATTCATGCTGAGTTTTTGCTACACTGACTCTGTGTGGATCTTACCCACACAGACACAGCTACTGTGAGTTTTGAAGTTCAGCAGCCCTGTCGTGTCTGGAAAACACTGTTTGGCAGTAGTCCTCCATAACCTCTAGTTTTTACCTTTCTGTGCATGATGTTCTTTGAGTCTTGGGAGGAGGAAGTATGATATGAATGTCCCATTTAGACTTAAAGCACTCCAGTTTCTTATTCTCTGTATTGTGACTGGTTTTGGGTTTTTGTATTAACTGTCATCTACAGCAAAAAGAAGCTTCTTTGATGAGAGCTGAGAGCTACAATAATCTATGGGTATAATGGCAAGTATTTAGAGGGCAGTTTGATATTATGTCAATTTAGCAACATAATAGTATTAGATTCTCCTTTAGAGCCTATGGCCTACCCTGCAATGTGTTTTGGGCCCAGTTAACAATACCAGGTATGAGTTCTATCTTGTGGGTCAGGCCTTAAATTCAACCTGACACTTGATGGTTACTTTCATAACATGCATGCCACTATACACCGGTGGGCATATCTTGCCAGGATTGTCATTAATGTAGCTCCCAGGGTTCACAGATGGACAAGATATTGATGGCTCTTCTCTCTCAGTAACCTGCATGGCACCTTCTGGCAATACGAAAGCTAGCCAATTCAGATGACGCTTTCAGGTCAGTACCAGCTTGATTTCTCTCATGACTCAAGTATGTGGTGACTGACTTCAACACTCAATACTCTTCTAATTCCTGGTGGGCAACCAAGAGCAATCACAATAGCCTGCACTGTTTGGGGGAGTCTATGGGACCCCACTGACCAACAAGTTGAAGAGAGGTAGGACCTTTTATTCAGTTGAAGAGGGTAGACCCTTTTATCAAGTTGAAAAGAATAGGCCCTTTTAACAAGTTGAACAACAGCTGTATTTTTATTTTCTGCAGATTTCTGCCACCACTGAATTTAAATACTATTAATCAGAACACTTTAAAATTCCTTTCAGGGGCTCTTCTGACCTCCACATGCATGCTATGGCATGAACACACATCTTATATGCACATTCATATACACACAAAAATTAACTTCAAATATTCAGTTTTGCTGGAATATCCATTAATAGTCCCTTCTGGTTTCTTAAATTCTAGCCAAATTCACAAAATACTTTCTAAAACCAAGAAGCACTGGGGAGGGAAATCCACAATCACCCAAACTATACCTGAATTATGCCTTTTATGATTTCTGTTTCCTATCTGTTTGTTTTGGGCTGGGGCGGGGGTGGGGATTGTTGACAGTCTCACTCTGTAGCTCTGATTAGCCTGAAACTCACTATGTGTGCAGACCAGGCTGGCCTCAAACTTACAGCAATCCACCTGCCTCTCCCATGCCCAGCCCTCTGTTCTTTTCTGAGGGCCTGTCCTCCAACCCGTGTCTTGGTTACTGCAAGTCTGAGAGGCCTGCAGCATCACATCTGACTTACAGCTCTGTGCTTTACAAGGTGAAGAGTATCACACCGAAGGAGGACTGGAAATGACTTTGCACTGTTCCAGAAAACAGAATTAGGAATTACTTATTAGAAATTCAAGTACCTAGTCCTCCAGGCTGAGCTGAATCCCCAAGGGAGTCCTTGCCTTGGAGGAGGTGGGAATGGGGGGGATGGATTGTGGGGAGGGGGGGAGGAGGGAGGACAGGGGAATCTGTGACTGATATGTAAAATTAAATTATAAAATTTTAAAAAATAAATTAATTAATTTTAAAAAATAAAAAGAAAAAAAAGAAAAAGAAATTCAAGTACCTGAGTCATCCATTCTGCAAAGGTTCTCCTGGCCTCCATATTCACTACACTGGCCTAGACTGAAAAAAAACATTTTTCTAAGTAACTCCATTCCTTAAATATAGCCCCATGGGTTATTCACTACTTCACATTTACTTGATCCTTGGTCATTGTTCCATATTAGACAGGAGAGAGTCAAGTCAGGTGCCTCACAGTCTTTTCCTAAGGACGCAGGGGCTGGAAATGGGCACAGAATGGCTATCAATTTGTTTATGTCACCCAACCAGTAAGTAATGAGTGGCAGAGACGGAAAAACAGGCAACATATTTCATGAATCAGCACTCTCAACTACATCATCGAGGATTCAAATGGGAAGCTCAGCCATTCGTCAGGATTGCCATAAATAAGATAAACCCTACACTAAGCAAAAGGTTTCACTAAATCAGGCCTAATTCTCCTCCCAACTCTTCAGATCTTTTTAATTATATCCCCCAAGGATCATCCTATCCTGGAGGATATAAACCTTTTAAGCCTTTCCCCATCTCCTGACAATTTAGTCTGCCATTTTCTGAATGCTTTCCAGTTCTCAAACTGTTTTCATAATGCACAAAGTACAAAACTTTACTCAGCTGGATTAAGAAGGTATAAATATGCAACTGTTTTATATAAAGACAATATTGTAATTTTTCTAATTTTCAATTATCAGTACCAGATTAAATCAGAATTTTTTTTTAATCTCAAGCACATACTCTGTACAATTTAATAAATTATAGTTTGGAATTCCACATGAATTCATACCATAACTTCCTTATTTAATTTTAAGATATGATTTTAAATATTATATCTAACAAAGACAGAATCTTTCACTGACCCTATAGTAGTCAGAGTGGCTGTTATCAAGCCCTGAAGATCTTCTGTCTCCATCTCCCCAGAGCAGGGACTATAGGTGCTACAACAACTGATTTAAAAAAAAAATAGTTGCTAAGGATAAAACTCAAGTCCCCATGCTTGTATGGCAGTCTTTTATTAAGCCATCACCTCATCCCTCAAACAAAGCTCTTTGTGAAAAAATACACTGTATATTCCCAATACAATCTGATGGGTTTATTACAATTATTTATTCATTTGTATAGACCCTACACAAGTAAGTCTGATTTTTTTAAAATCAAAAGTAATACATTAGGAAAAAAGATTCTTCTTTAAATTTAATTCTGGAAGTCCTTATTAAGAAGGTACTTTGGCTAGCCGGGCGGTGGTGGTGCACGCCTTTAATCCCAGCACTCGGGAGGCAGAGGCAGGTGGATCTTTGTGAGTTCGAGGCCAGCCTGGGCTACCAAGTGAGTTCCAGGAAAGGCGCAAAGCTACACAGAGAAACCCTGTCTCAAAAACAAAAAAACAAAAAACAAAAAACAAAAAACAAAAAGAAACAAAAAAAAAAGGTACTTTGGAAATTTTTTTGAACAGCAAATGACTATGTCCCTAAAATACATTTTCTGAGAAATGTATCTGCTGTGGGATGTTCTGTATGTCCTGTGGGAGCCCTTCTTGGGTTCTTTGTGGCGTTACCCAGCAGGTCCGCATAGAGGATGATTAGGACCATGGGCCTGAGTGCAGGTGTCTGAGATGGTCTGCACTTGGCTGTGCTGGGGGATGGTCTGTATGTCAAGTTGTTCTGATTGATCAATAAATAAAACCTGATTGGTCGTGGCTAGGCAGGAAGGATAGGCGGGACTAACAGAGAGGAGAAATAAAAGAACAGGAAGGCAGGAGTCACTGCCAGGAGCCACCCACCTTGACAAGCAGCATGTGAAAATGCTGGTAAGCCACCAGCCACGTGGCAAGGTATAGATTTATGGAAATGGACTAATTTAAGCTATAAGCACAGTTAGCAAGAAGCCTGCCACGGCCATACAGTTTTTAAGCAATATAAGTCTCTGTGTTTACTTGGTTGGGTCTGAGCGGCTGTGGGACTGGCGGGTGACAAAGATTTGTCCTGACTGTGGGCAAGGCGGAAAACTCTAGCAACATGTATCATTAGCAACTGAGAGAAAACATCTGATAAAATCAATTTTAAAACTGTTTATGAGCCGGACAGTGATGGTGCATGCCTTTAATCCCAGCATTCGGGAGGCAGAGCCAGGTGGATCTCTGAGTTCAAGGCCAGCCTGGTCTACAGAGCGAGATCCAGGACAGGCACCAAAGCTACACAGAGAAACCATGTCTCGAAGAGAAAAAAAAAAAAAGAACAACAAAAAAAAAACCTGTTTATGAAGGACATGGTACCACTGAAGAGTGAACGTGCATTTAAGTACATAGAATGCATCCTAAATAAGCCTTCCGAAGGCAACTAGTGAGCTGGCTCAACAGTTAACAAAAGTAGGCACTGCTCCCAGAGGACCTGACTTTGGTTCCCAGGACATGACATCAGGCCACACACAATTCACACAACTGCAATTCCAAGTTGGAGGATCTGACACTCTCTTCTGGCCTTTATGGGTACTAGCACTCACATGCACATACCTAGACAGACAGAGACAGAGAGACAGAGACAGACAGACAGACAGACAGACAGACAGACACACACACACACACACACACACACACACACACACACACACACACACGATTAAAAATGAAATGAATCTTTAAAGGGTCTTTTAAAGATCACTTTAAAAGTAATATACTATGAAGTTTAACACAGTAGGAATATCATAAGCATAAATGAGTAAGACATAAAAAACTCTGCAGCTGAAATGTTATAGTAGTGCCATAGTATCGCACTTTAACTCAAAACTATCACTGAAAGCTTAATAAATGGAAGCAAATGTACTCCAGAAAACCATAGTGATTCCAAACAGTAGTCTTGGAACCATAAAACAAATGTTAATAATTAAAAAAGAAATACACACAAAAACAAACAAAAAACCCACATATTTCTGACAGCTAAGGTAGTACTAAAAATTTTATAGCAGTAAGTGCTCATATAAAGTAAAAAAGATTTAAAGTAAACAGCCTTGTAAGGCATTTCAAGGACTTAGAAAAGCAAGAAAAACACAAAATGAGAAAGAGAAAGAATAAAAGTCAGAGCAGAAATATACAAAACAGAAAAACAGACTCAAAGGGTAAACAAAATGGGGGTTTGGTTTTTGAATTTTTTTAATTTTCCAAACTATTATTAAAAAAAAAACACTAACAAATATATAACATTGGTTTTATGAAAAGATAAATGAAATCAATACATCTTCAGTTACACACACACACACACACACACACACACAAAGGAAAGACTAAAATAAAATCAGAGGTGAAAAGAAAACCTTATAATCAATACTACAGAGCTAATACAAACAACGTATATACCAACAAACTGGAAAATCTCGCTTGATAAAGAGGTCAATTCCTGAACACACATGATCTGCCAAAATTAAACTGTAAGAATATTAAAAAGAGACAAAATAAGCCAATAAAAAATAACAATATTGAATCAGTAGTTAAAAATAAGAAAAAAGAAAAACACATGACTAGGTAGCTTCACTATTTAATTTTACTGAACCTTTAATAAAGGACTAACACTTCCCAAACCATTCGAAAGAATCCAAAGGGGAAGAAAACCGTCTAAATTCAGTGTATGAGTCCAGCATTACCCTGATACCAAAATCAGTGATGGATTTATGAGTTCTTTTCAAGGATCCAAGAACAGCTCGATCATTTCAAATCAATACATGAAGAGACAGTTCATCGGGTAAGGGCACTTGCCACCAAGCCTATCTGAGCTTGATCCCAAAGCTCTACTGTGGAATAAAAGAACACACTCCTGCGGTTGTCCTTTGACCCCTGATATATGTACAGTGTCATACACCACTGTATGTATCTACATGCATGCACAAATAGACATGAACATAGTGAGTAAGTTCATAAATGTATTAAAGTTTTGATAAGTGTATTAAAGTTTTGATAAGGGTTAGGAGGATGATATGATCATTTCAAAAGATGTAGAAAAAGCATTTAATAAACTTCAACATCCTTTCATGATTTAAAAAATGAACAAATTAGGTACTGAAGGACATACCTCAATATAATAAATGTTATATATGATTAAAAAAAAACATAGCCAACATACAGCTGCAAGCATTTCCTCTAGGATCTAGAACAAGATGAGGTGTCTGCTCTCAACACTCTCATTCAATTCAGTAGTAGCAGATTTGGAGCTAGATTAGACATGAGACAGAAAGAAAAGGTAAACAATAGAAGAGGAAGGCAGGTAACTGTTTACAGATATAATCCTATAAATTAAAAAAAAAACTAAAGGCTCCACCACAACACTATAAGAACTGATCAACTCAATAATGCATGTTACCAAATGAACATACAGAAGTCAGTAGCACTGTTACACACCGATGAGCGTGCTGAGAAAGAAAGCAGTCACATTCACATTCACAATAGCTATAAAAATCTATACACTGGGACAAATTTCACCAAAAAAGTGAAAGAACTTTACAATGAAAATTTATAAAACTTTGGCAAAAGATATTGAGAAGACACAAAAACGGGATGATTTCTGTGTTCAGGACTAGAAGTTTTAACAATATTTAGATGCCCATGCTATCCCAGTGAGTCACGACTCTTGTGACTCAATACAAACCCACCAAGATTTAACATTCGTCATAGAAATAGGGAGAAAACTGAAAGCACCTCAAGTGCTAAACAGACCCAGTAGCGCAAACAGCACAGTAGTGACCTTAAAATGGACACATAGAGCAAGGGGACAAACAGATGCCGGAGAAACAAAGCAACAACAGACCAGCACTCGAGTCTACGGAGTCTCAGCAAAGGCACCAAAGAGCACACAGGAGAAAGGGCAGCTTCTCCAACGCTTCTGGGGAAAGAGCACAGCCACATGCAGAATGAACTTGACCCTATTGCTAACCGACTACAAAACTGAACCTCAAATGGACCAAAGGCCTACATTTAAGACCTGAAACTCTGAAGATGGCATAGTCCATGTGTTTATGAATACGTCCGCAAAGCATGAGAAACAAGTTAAAACCTGACAAAGATCATCAAACCAAAAGGCAGCAAAGAAATTAATCGGCAGAATGAAGAGACAAGCTATAGAATCAAGAGAGTATTTGCCAACTATCCATCTGGCAAAGGAATTACTATCCAGGGTACATAAGGGATGACATGTGTCCAGTTTAAAAGTGGACAACTCACCTTGACAGGGACTTCATAAAAGGAATGCAAATGGGCGACAAATATGTGCAAAATGTTCAGTATCATCAGCCTCTAGGGAAACATAAACTGAACTCTAGTTAGAATGGCATCTTTTTTTTAAGCAAGGAATTCTATTATACTATTTGTTGGAAATATAAAGTATAGCTACTATAAAGAAGAGTGGTAATTCCACCAAAAACTAAAAGACGATCCAGCTATCCCAAGCCTAAGAACACATCCAAAGGAAATTAAATCATCCCACCAAAAACACAGCTGGAGGTCTGAGTTACTGAGGTACTACTCACAATAGAGTAAGATATGGAATCAACCTGATGCCCACCAACAGGTGAGCAATTAACGAAAAGATGGTATATAAACACAATGGAACCATAAAGAAGACCAAAATCCTGTCATTTATAGTAAAATGAAAGGACCCGAGTGATGTGCAATAAACCAGGGAAGAAAGATGAGTATCACATATTCTCCCTCATATGTGGAAGCTGAAACAACAGTCTAAATGTAGAAAAAACTGAAAGCACCTCTAATCTCATCTAATTACGAGAGATTGGGAAGGATGAATACAGGAGACTGAATTTGATCCACATGTATCAGAGTATCAAACTAAACCTTGTAAGATGGTCAAAGACAAAATAAGAAATAGGGCAGAAAAAAATCTATTTCTATAATGATATAAATGAATTTTAAATTTATGTCTTTCTAACATGACAAAATGACAAATGGAAAAAACACAGAATGCTTAAACCCGCATTATGCATAAGAATCAAATACAAAAACTTTGATATGTCTATTAACAAATAAGTAGTGCAGACTAAATGTAATACTGTATATCAATGAGACTGAACAAACTGCAATTATATGCAACTATCAACAAAAAAGCACACAGACATAATCTCAGATAGAAGAAGCAAGATGTAAAAGATTCTGTTTCTAAAAAGTTCAAAAGGAGGTGCAATTATATATGGGGGTAACCTTCAGTGGGAACAAAGAATGGAGGCATTGACCAAAGGGAGCTCCTGGCACATCAGTCATTTCTGTGGTTTTTTTGAAAGCAGTGTTCATGGGCAGTTAGTTTATACTATCAGTACTCATGTGAAGAATGATTCGAATGATGAGAATCTTTGTGGGGTAGAGGATGTTGTGGTTTGAATGAGAAATGTCCCCCATAGACTCACATGTTTGAACACTTGGTCCCTAGCTAGCGGTACTATTTAAGAAGGCTGTGGAATCTTTAGGAGTTGGAGTTTTTCTAAACGAAGTAAGTCATTGGGGGTAGTATAGATGTAACCAGCCGTCTTATCAAATAAGAAACACAGAACCAATGTAAAAGAGAAAGCCAAGAGGTCAGATCTCAGAGCTAAAGCCTTACCCTTCCTCCTGCTGTGGTCCTACCTCTCAGAAAAAAAACCTACTTCCTGTGTGTTTGTCTTCATATAGTCTTTCTGTTCTGCCTTCTCATTGGTTGTAAACTCAAACACGTGACTGCCTCCTGCCTTGTCACTGCCTGTAAGTACAGCCCTCCAGCTCTTAAAGGTGTATGTCTCCAATGCTGGCTGTATCCTTGAACACACAGAGACTTACCTAGCTCTGCCTACCAAGTGCTGGGATTATAAGCATACACCACCACCACCCTGCTTTCCTATGGCTTGCTAATAGCTCTGACCCCCGGGCAACTTTATTTATTAACATACAATTAAAATCACATGTCAGTACAAATAAAATACCACCATAGGGTAGGACTTGAGGTCTTATTGCACAGCCTCTGCTTCCTAGATGTAGATGCAATGTGGCCAGTCAGACTTCTGCTCTGACACCATGCCTGCTGCCAGGTCTTGACCACCATAATGGACTGTAGACCTCGGGAACGAAGTCAAAATTAATTTCTCTTCCTTACATTGCTTTTGTCACAGGAACAAGGAAGTATCTAAGAGGGGTGTATAATTTTTGAGAGCTCTTGGAGGCCCTGGATATGATGGCAAATGCCTCACTTCCTAAAGGCAGAGGTAGGAGGATCACCCCAAATTTGGTCTACATAGTAGTTCTAGGCCAAACTGGGATATGTAATAAGATTCCACATTTAAAAAAACAAAAACAAAAACCCTAGGACACTGAATCAATACCTAAACTATGGCAAGCCAAAGGTTACTAAATCTATCAGCAAGTCAGAATTTGGTGCAGAAGTTGGCCCCGTTTGTTGGCCTTTGCTCATTCATATTCAGAACTTTAGCTCTGGAGTCAGGAGTGATCTGATGTGCATATGTTCTAACTCCTACCATCACCAGACTCCTGCCAAAATAACACAAGGCTCCTTTCTTCTTTGCCCATGATGAAGCAAAACAGTCTCACTGATTTTCTCCAAATTTCCTTTTCACGAAGTCCTTAAATTCTCTGAAGATAGTTCTAACATGGAAGCAAAGGACTTCTTATTTTTGGCTATGACTAAGCACCATGCTGAGAATTGTATGGGCATATTTCATTCTCCAAACTCAGATGGCGGGTAGCATCCCATCGAGGTTTCAGAGAGCACACTAGAAATTAAGGGAACATCTGAGGATGGCAGCCCATTAGCTCCCTTCATCACGGCTGTGACAGAACACCTCACCAAACAACTCAAGGACAAGGGGCTTCTCTCAGCTCACAGTTCACGAACACAGACTAGGACAGTGGGGAAGTCAGAGCTGCAGGACCTTAAGGTGGCTGCCAAACTGCATCTGTGCTGACAGAGAGAAAGGGATGCTGCAGCCCCACAATCTTTCTCCTGTTGCATCAGTCCAGGACCCTAGGCTATGGCATGTGCTGCCCACGTTTAGTGAGGTTTTCTTCTCAATTCACCTCATCTAGAAAATCCCACACTGACATATTCAGAACTTTGTTCTCATGGTGACTCTAAATCCTGTTAAGTTGATAAACGAGATTAGCCATCCCAACCCCACTGTTGTCAACCTGACACACATAGCAGTTTAAGCCGTAACTTTGCACCTCTTGTCCTCATAGACTCTTGGACATCTAATAACACAAAATGTATCCAGTCCAATTTCACAAGTCCCTATAATCTTTACCAATTGCCACACTGTTTAAAATTCCAAAGTCTAAACTTCTGTTGAGACTCCAGGTAATCTCCCAATTGGGAGCCACTATAAAATCAAAAAAGTTACATTCCTACAATACACAAAGGCACAGAATAAGCATTCGCATTCCAAAAGGGAGCTCTGGGGCACAGCAAGAAGGGACTTGACCGAAGCAAGACAGAAAATGTGTCAGGGAAAACACCTAATCCTACAGCTCCACTCTGGCTTTGGGGGATCCTGGTAGAATCATTTGGACTCCAAGGGGCTTGGATGGCCCATCCCTCAGCTCTGCCCCTGGAGTACATATAGCCCCTCTTTTGAGCTAACAATTCTACTTCATGCCTACGGCTTTCTTCAGCAGAAATTCCGCAGTCCTAGCATGGCCAACATACTGGGGTCTTCACTACAACCTTGGTCTCACCTCCACAGCCTCACACAGTGACCTTTCAGGACCTCCTCCTAACAGCAGCTCCGACCCCAGCACACATTGCCTGGCCTTAGTGGCTCTCTGGGACTATGGTACAGACTTCATAACCTCCTCAGTCTTGCATCTTTTAGCCTGTTAAGCCAGTATCATGTGGACAATGTTGTCAAGTTCTGCAGCAGCTTGGACTAGAGCCTGACCTCCTGGACCGTAGTTGTACCGGCCACTGTATGTGGACTCTGGGGAAATGCCAGGTTTCTCCTTCATGGCACTAATCTCATTAACAATTACAGATGTTTTTGTTTTGTTTTTTTGTTTTGGTGTTGTTCTGTTGTTTGTTGGTGTTTTTTGTTTGTCTTTGTTTTTTCAAGACAGAGTTTCTCTGTGTAACCCTAGCTGTCTTGGGACTCACTCTGTAGACCAAGCTGGCCTTGAACTCAGAATTCAGAGATTCATCTGCCTCTGCCTCCTGAGTGCTGGAATTAAAGGCCCAGTCAGAAGTTTTATTTTATCATCAACACTCTCCTTGTCTGAAACCTGACAGTTAATTCACATACATTTCCTTCTCAAACTTTAGTTTTCTTATCTTTCTGCTCAACTTTTTGTTCTTTCTCACTGCAGACTTGGATTATACCAGTGAGCAGAAACCATAACACAGCTATTCCATCTTGAAACTTCCCCTGTCAAATAAATTGGTCCATTACATTCAGTTTGTCTCAGGTTCTCAGGGAATAGGTAGAATACAGCCAGAATCTTTTGCCAGAATACTGTATGAATGGTCCCTAAACCAGCTCCAGATAGAGTCCTTGTTCACCTCTGACATCTCATGAGCTAGGCCCCTTTGTCCACATGTCTCTCAACATTCTTGTCTTCCAAGATCCCAACAGAATGTTCTATTAAGTTCTGCTTACAGCACTTCAAGGCCGTTGTGGCCCACAGACGCAAACTATCCATAGTCTTTCAGCAAACCCATTTCAAAGGTCTAAAAACCACCCGATTCTGGTTACCGTTTACATGTATTAGTTAACTTTTCTCATTATTAAGACCAAATTCCCAACAAAAGCAATTTAAGGAACAACGGGCTTATTTTGGTTTATAGTTTATCATAACAGGAAGTCATAACAAGGGGAGCTTATAGCAGCTCATCACATTTTATTCACACAAGAGATGAATAGTTCAACTCAGCAACTTTTTTTCCTTTCCATCTAAAAGGAACCCACAACCCATGGAATGGCACTGCCTGCATTTAGTGTGGGTCATTCCACCTCCACCCAATTTAAACAAATCCCAGAGAACTGTTTCCACAACGATTTTAAGTCCCATCAACTTGAAAAGGTTTGCCAACACAGGATGGTGTGTCCAAAGCCTAAACAAAAAACTCAGCCTCGTTTCCCTCTGGGTCACCAGTGTCTCTTGTCACATATCAAGTATCCTTGTCCCATCTGCATGCTTATCACACTTGCATCTTATCACCTTATTGCACCATGACGTAATGAAGCCATGATGGAAGGAAGTACACTGGATGAGAGTAATTAAAAAAAAAAAAAATGTCCCATCAAAGACCAAGGCAGGGATAGAGCTGTGCCTTTTATTGTGAATCAGACACACAGGTTGAAATTGGGGAAATAAAACCTGGATAACACTACTCTGATAGCCCCATAATAACACATATCACATATATTCAGTACTGAAAAGATGAGTTCACATATCCCAAAAGAGCTTTCTCACTTGGGTGTTTTTACCATGTGGATATGTACATTTATTTTCTGTTCTTTTAGTCAGTAAATATTGTTTGACTGAAGTGTGTAAAGAATTGCCTTGAATGCTGAAAATAAGTGGAATTTGCATTCTGGTAAAAAATATAAATAAGAAAGCATACAAAATAATGTTGGTTCAATGTTAATAAATTAAGAAAAAGCACATAAAGATAGGCAAGAGGCAGAGAAAAAAACAGGCTGTTTTAAATCAAGCAGGAAAGGCCTGAGGAAGTTTTTTGTTGTTTTTGTTTTGTTTTATAAAAATACTATACTTAGCTTCTTTAACCTCAAGGTATGTTGATTTCTAACTTTTTGCGGGGAGTGGTGGTTAAGACAGTGTCTTACTATGTGGCCCTGGATGTCCTGGAACTCACTAGGTAGACCAGGCTGGCCTCAAACTCACAAGAGATCTACCTACCTTTGCCTCCTGTGTGCTGGGATTAGAAGTGTGTGCTATCACACCTGGTTTTGGCTTTATTTTTTAAATCTTTATGCTGGCTTTAGACTGTAACTTTAAAATATTTCTTTAAAACTTAAGTCAATCCAAGATTCCATAAAGAAATTATCTTAATGTTTAATCACCTAAAGGAAGACATAATCATAAAAAGTCCATTCATCAGTATAAAAGAGATTATTTTGAAATGCTAGAAGATACATTCAAGTCATGGATAAAGGATCTAAAATTTTCTGCCTGTCCTTACCCAGAGGACCCATAGACCCTGCTAGGAGCATGATCACCATTACTAATCATACCTTCTCATGTTTTTCCAGCTCCAGTCCTGCAACTGTTTCCTCCTGCAGCTCACTCTACAGCTTTATTTCCCTTTTCTTTTCCAGTTCCATGAATCACCTCTAACTGCAAACTGGATTTTCTTTTGATGCAGTGAATAAAAATAATTTCAAGTTCAATAAAATCTCTTATAACGAGTTTTGGGATGATTTACATAATTCTCTATAAAATAATTAACACAAAACTAGTTTTCACCTTAAGAGCCCTTAGGTTTCATTTTAATGATTACCCCTGAGATTGTAATATGCATCCTTGACTCACTAACGTCTACACAAATTTGGAGTTTTACTTTTCTCAGATAATTCAGGGTTGGTCTACTCTCACATTTTGCCTTGTATTTAATTCTGACATATATTTTAAATCTTAGAGGATGGAGTTTCATTATTTATATCTAAATAGTTATCTATTTAGTTACTGCTCTATCAGCCCATTCCAGAGTCTTTCATTTCATTTGGGCTTTGTGATGGTTTGAATGAAAATGGCCCCAATAGGCTCACAGGGAGTGGCAGTATTGGCAAGTGTGTCCTTTTGGGCTAGTTGTGTCCCTAGGGTGGGCTTTGGGGTTTCAGATGCACAAGCCAGGCCCAGCTGCTCTCTCTTCCTGCTGCCTGCCATGCAGACTGTAGAATTCTTAGCTACTTCTCCAGCACCATGTCTGCCTGTACACTGCCCTGCTTCCTACCATGGTGTTAATGGACTGAACCTCTCAACTGTAAGCCAGCCCCAATGAAATGTTTCCTTATAAGAGCTGCCATGGTCATAATGTCTGCTCACAGTAATAGAACCTCAACTAAGACAGCCTTATTGCTTTCATTTGGAATTACTTTGTTTACAGGATAATTCCCTTTGGTGTTTCCCCCTTAGTGTGGTTATGCTGGTAACAAATTCAATTTGTCTTTCAAAAACAAATGAAAAAAAAAAAAAAAGGTGTGCTGCTTTATTTTTAAGCTTTCTTTTCCTCCCTTCAAATGGCAGAAGTTGGGAGTTGATTTCTTTCACCGCTTATCTTCAAAAGTCACTCCTGCCATCTTTCTCTTTCCCCTCAGGACTGTGCAATGCCCACTCTAGGACAATCACTGGTCTTGAATCCAAAGTAGTATTGACAAGACAGGAAAGGTTCTAACTTTATTTCAGTTTAGTTTTCAAAGATGGATTTAGGACACAGATGACACAGAATGTTAATACTGTGTGATCACACACATCCTTAAAACACAGAACTGATCACACATGTCCTAAGACACAGAACTGTAAGATCACACACATCCTTAAGACACAGAACTGATCACACATGTCCTAAGACATAAAACTGTTACTTCCTAGCCCAGTCTTCACACAGGGCACACTAGGTTGTGAGACTCAATGAGTGGATCCTATCAACTCTAGTAAAAAAGACTCCTCAAGTGGGAGCCATGTGGATGCACTATGAGCAGACACCTTAAATGGAAGCTGGAAGTATATTTCTGTTTCCTTATGATTGTGCTGGTAAAAAACAATGACCTTACACTTCTTCCACAGTCCCTCCATCCCAAAGTCAACTAACCAATTACAGGTCATTTTCATAAAAATGATGTTTAGGGGCTGGCAAGATGGCTCAAGGATATAGACTCCTGTACACAGGCCTAATGGCCTGAATTCAAAATTCCCCACATCTCGTAAGGTAGCAAGGTACAACTGACTCTCAAGAGTTGTCCTGTGACCTCCAGACTCCTACCATGGCACATAGGCACTTGCACACACTTCACACACACACACACACACACACACACACACACACACAATAATAATAATAATAATAATATAATGATAACTTTAAATGTTTGGTAGACAAACTGAATAATCATACTTATCTTAGTATACATTCAAAAAATTTAAAGAAGGAAAACCACAGAAATGAAGAAATGCCTCAGCAGCAAGACCATGTACTGCTCTTGCCAAGAACCTGGATCCAGTTTCTGGTTCTCACATTGCATGGTTCACAATTGCCTGTAACTCCAGGTCCAGGGAATCTGACATTCTCTTCTAGCCTCTGTGGATACTGCATACATATGCCACAAACCCCTATACATACATATCATTAAAATAATTTTAAAATATCACTTAAGAAAAGGAAAAGCTAAGGTCAACTTTCTATTCACACATACCCTACAATTGACTTTTTCTATAGTGGTTCCAATAATATTATGGACTTTCACCGTGTTCCAATTTGTGCCTTATGCATTCTTTCCATAATTTGTCTCTCTCTGGTCCAATCTGGATATTTTCTTTTGATCTACCATTCACTGCACTGATCTTTTCAGTTTTCTAAAAGTTCTGTTTTAATGACTTTATTTTGTCTTCACACAGAAAGACAACTTCCTTTGTCTACTGAAAAAAAATTGGATCTTAAACATATAAGTTCATGTCTGATAACTTTAAAATCTGAATCACTTTCATATCTTTTCCTGTTATCACAGACTTTGGAAGCCCACAGAGGCTTTCTAGTGAGAAATTACTCAGGGTCAGAGAATCTGAGCTTGTTTTACCCAACAGGGCTGCATAAGGAGATGATTTGACCAAGGGCATGTTTACCAGGTGTTTGGAAGGGTCTACACTTGGCTGTACAGTGTGCTTTGATCTTGCAAAGGGGTCTTTTGCCTCTCCCCTTGGCATATTATAAAAAGCCCTTTTCAACAAAGGATGAGGCTGGTGGATATTGACCCAGGCCCTCCTGAAGTTATCCTGTGTTTCTTTCTTCTCATTAGTGCGGTCTCTCTTTCTAGCTGATATTTCATTCCTCTCTCCTCTACCTAAGAAATGTTCTAAAGGTGGGGGTAGGTCAGAGCAGATCCCACAGTCCCCCACAACAGACCTCTCCTAGAATGCTGAATGTTGTGTATGAACATCTGTAGAGACCCCACTTGATTTTCCTTTACTTTGAGAAGACAGGAAGTAGACATTCTTAGTCAGTCTGGGATTAAGCTGACCATAAACAGAATTTTTAATCTTCCAAGATTGCAACCATAAACTCGCGTGCTTACCAAGGACTGGCTCTGAAAACCTTGACTTTATGTTCTCCTCAGAACTCAGACTGCTTGGTTCTTCTCTCTTTGGGCTATCACTCTCTGCTCGATGTCTCACAATTAACATCCTCACAAATTAGCAAACCACTCAAAACATCAGGCTCACCCCAATGGACTTTTCTTCTCAGAAGGTTTCCTTAAAATAGTTTTGGCTGCCTCCAAGCAGATGGTTGTGGAGTTATTTGGGGTTTCTCCTCCAGTTTTTCTAGTTGATCTTAACTAGAAAGTTGTTTCATATAAGTTATAGCCAGATGGACGTCAATAACACTAGGGGAAATATATGCGTACTAACAGAATGATAAAATAAAGTTGACAAGAACATCCTCATAGGGTAGCTATGCCTACCTTCCATGTAAGCTAGGTAGTCTGCAGTAATAGTCCTGCTGGACAACCATCTACACCTGAGTAAATGGGTCAATAACAAATCTCACTGATGCATGATATGGGTGCCTGGAAACAAACCTAATTCTGGCCCATAATGCACTTCCTTTCATCAGTCTCTAAGGCATCACCAGTTATGGCGACTTTTTTTTTTCCAGATGATGGCACTTTAGCTGCTTAAAGCACAGTCACACCTGTTTTCTCAGTGTGAAAAACATCACATTTCCTCTACAAGAGGTCGTATAGCACACTTGTGGAGTTCTCCTAAAGACAAAACTTATTGTCAGAATGAATCACAATTGGCTCTATTTTTTCCAAGCTATAACACCAAGGACTGAACCTATTATTCCAAATTTGACTTAAAGTATAATAAAACAAAACTACTTCTACAACCACCAACTAATATTGTCTCTGCACATCTATTTTCCACCTGGCAACAATTTTATCATTTACTCATTCATAATATGTAGTTCTTAAGTTTGTGGTCACCTAAAACTCTGTCTTTGGAACTACTATCAATTGTTCCATTCTGGATGCGCCACCTGTGTTTTGGTTTGGATTTTAACCTAAGAGCTGATTTGACACTTGTCCCTATTGAATTTCACTTTTCTGGTTTTTATATAGCGACCCAAACATTCTATTCAGCTAAATTCTAATTCTATGGTTTGTCTACTAGTTACTTTATCTAGGTTTTTGCCATACTAAACAGCAACTCTTATTGGATCTGAGTCCATGTCAAAATCATTTATAAAAACTCAACTGTATAGGCTAGAGAGATGGCTCTGTGGTTAAGAGCATCTACTGGTCTTTCAGAAGACCGAAGTTCAATTCCCATGACCTGTGTTGGGCAGGTCACAACTGCCTGTAAAGTCCAGCTGCAGGAGGGACCAACACTTTTGGCCTCTGCATGCACCTGCACTAACACACACAGACACATACACATAATTGAAAGAAAAATAAATCTTTAAGACAATTCAAATGTAGACAGAGCATCCCCTTTGTGATCACACCTAACTTCTTTGAGAACACATATTCAGCAGCAATAAACCATCCATAGCACATTTCATCTTAATCACAAAGCTTCTATGAAAAACCAAGTCAATTTTCTTGCTGAAATCAACTGATAGTATGCAATATAGCTGTGAGATTATCTAACAATTCACAGAGCACTGAAACAGACTATAAAGAGGGGACCTGGTATGAATCTGAAATAAGCTGGGCTCATCATATCACAGTAACTTAAGACATTAAATAGAAAACAAGAAGTCATTAAGCAAATTCTGTTAACATTCTCATTTAATTTAAATTAGTAAGTCAGCTGTTTGTAGTAGTGTCTGTAGTCACATTAATAACAATAATATTATTTGTGCTTGAAATTCAATATAATTTAAGCACAGTAAATACATACTATATACAGGTAGCATTATTGCATTAATTACATCAGGAGAACTAAAATTAGTTCTGGAATCCCACACAGCACCAACTCAAACACAGTCAAAAGGGAAAACAAAAATAATGCATACTAATAAAATTGTACAAATAAAGTAAGAATTTAGAAAAAGAATTGAGGTATATTCTATACATTTAATTTCACTACTTTGCACTACAGCAACCATATTTAATTGGTTTATAGCTAATTTACAATTTAGAAAAAAAACAGCAGTACTGAATGAAAACATACTGCTCACTGGGTTTAATAATATATAAAATAACAAAACTGCAAAGAACAAAATATTTTAATAACTAAGCACATTAACATTTGGAATAAGAGATGCAAATCTTGTTAGTGTTTTTAATTACACAAAAGGCTGTTTTTAAAAAATCTAAGAATGATTCATTGAAGAATCTGTAATCCTTCAAAAGCAAAAGCACCAGCAAAAGAAACAAACAAAAATCCATCCGAGGCGAACGCCATCAAACAAGTCTCAGCTTAAGCAAGGAGACTGCTCCCTTGAAGAGGGGAAGAAAGTTTCTATTATTAGCAGAGATAAAACTGCCTGAAATTCCTTCCTCACTAGCACCATGCTAAAAATAAGGTGGTTTACCACATATCAAAATAAACATTGCTTTACATATTCATCTTATTTGCTTAAATAGAAAGGAAAAAAGCTGTTTAAAAACTTTCTCTCATATTTGGATCTAAATATACTAGGATTTGCTCTCATTGTTACAGAACATTCAACATTGATACCCACTTACCAATTACCTCATAAAAGATTTGAGATTAGATCTCTCTGCGAGATCAAATTAAATTACCTACTTGACTTCAAAAATTAACTAATTTTTTTCTGCAAAAATATTTTCCCTATCATTAAGGAGCCACAGGACTCTCAAGATGTCTGAGGTGGCATTACTATTACAGAGCATTACCAAAGCTGGCATGAACCACAAAATTCGTGAACATTTTGGACTATTTTTATAGAAGCAATGTGAGCAACAAAAATGAGGAAAAGCAGTGCTGTGTCATCAGGAGAACATGACACAGCCCATGGAACCGAGGTCTGATCTCTTCCGGGAATTTGAAACACAGCTATCCACATGAGAGATACACAATATGCCTTCATTCCTGCCTTTGGAGTAGTGAGTGCAAGAGGGTGAAAAGTGAGCAATATCTATACAATTAGCAATTTCCAAACATATTAAATCATAAATTCCTCTCATCAGAACCAGATCACAGGTAATGCTCATAGTTTAATTGTGTATGAGAGGACCTTTTGAACTACATATTTCTATGTACTTCTCACAACTGTGTAAGCAACATATGAGTTCGGTACATGCCACACCGGACTTATGACAGGTCAAGTTCCACACTAGGTCATACCACTCCAATGTCTGTACACTGGAGGGTGTGCAAGTGCCGTGTCTCTGTATACAACATCTGTACACTGATGTCCAGCATGTATCTACCACTTGTAAAGAAGACTACTCTGGAGAACAATAAACTCACTGTACATAGCGTAGTAATTAGAATACAGTTTTAAAAAACTTAAGATTGTGACTTTCATCACTGAAAATTACAAAAGTATTCTCCTTTGCTGTTTTATATTTTGCTTTCTGCTATATTGCTGTGGATATCGTTCTGTATAAATAAAATACTGATTGGCCAGTTGCCAGGCAGGAAGTATAGGCGGGACAAGCAGAGAAGAGAATGCTGGGAACAAGAAGGCTGAGTCAGAGAGACACTGCCAGCCGCTGCCATGAAAAGCAAGATGTAAAGGTACCGGTAAGCCACGAGCCATGTGGCAACTTATAGACTAATAGATATTGGTTAATTTAATATATAAGAACTAGATAACAAGAAGCCTGCTACGGCCATACAGTTTATAAGCAATAGAAGTCTCTGTGTTTACTTGGTTGGGTCTAAGTGGCTGTGGGACTGGCAGGTGAGAGTGATTTCTCCTGACTGCGGGCCAGGCAGAACTGGAGAAAACTCAAGCTGCACTTTATCTTTGAGGCAGGCACTGACTGTGGAGCCACAGCTGGACTGGCACCCATGACCTTCCCATCCTTGCCTGAGTGCTGGGATGGAGGCCTATGCGCCATCATAACTAGCTGTGTTCTTTCCTGACATCTGACAGGTTTACAGTTCCGCTCTATTCTCAAGTAATTTGATTTCTATTAAACCAAGGTCAGCAATTAAATATAAGCAATTCCAAATCAAGTTCTTTTCCAAATCAGCTTAACAACCATTTTGTTAAGGTCCTTATAAGTTGTATATGTTCTACAGAAAGACAACAAGGACAAAGATCAAACTCTTCAGGGCCTTTGGTCTGGCAGAAATAAATAACTTTCAAAAAAAAGCATAAGTATAACTTGTAATCTTCCAAGTGACCATTCAGAACTTGTTATTTACATTTTGAAATTTCTTATCTCAAAAATAATGGGGAACTAGTGAAATATTTCCTTAATTTCTCGAAAGCCAGGTCACATGGACAACTACTTGAAAAGCAGAAACAATACTAATGTTCTTGGTGACATTTCGCTGACTAGAAAGAGATGTAACTGCCAGGCATCTACTGGTGCACAAATACAAAGAACAGTTCTCTTATAAGCCACACCTAGCGGTCTTCACCTTGAAAGCAAGGGCCTCTTTTTAAATGAATAACTGGCATTATAAATAGTAATCTCCTTCAACTACTTTGTAAATCATATGCAAAAGATCTGTTCTAGTTCTACCAGCTTTAGATAGGGAAGAACAGAGCAGGTCCAACTACAAGAGCTCCAAACAGTAGTTCTCTCCTACCCAGAATGGGTGTAGCTTTAAACAAGCAATTTAGAGGAAATTTAAGAGATTAAAAACATACTACTTTTTCAACTTTGTCAACCCATATAATCTGTTTCCAGAATACCGTCTAGAAACAGCAATACATAGCCCAATGAAGGAGAAAATTCAATGTAGTTCACTTTAAATAAGTTTTTAATTACTCATTAGCAAACAAGACTTTATATGCTTTTAAAAGTAATTTGAAGCTGTGCTACAATTATATGAAAGCTATACTATTTATATTTTTGCTTATTAAGCTAACTTTGATCAATAAATTTATATATCAACAATTGAAATTAAATTTAAATAGCATAACAATTAAGAGGAAAGTACATAAAATGCTCCTCACTCCACTATTCCACATCTTTATTGCCACATAAAATTAAACAATCCACTACTAAGATTTTATAGTAGAACTTAATTTTATAGAATCTAAATCTAGAACAATTAAAATTGTATGAGCTTTCAACAAAACATGCTGAGACAAGTGGATAACCACATAGTACAGGTCAACCTTCAGCCTCATCCCATCCCATACTTAGGAATGAACTCAAAACGTAGGACAGAGTTACATGTAAAAGCCAGAACAATCAAATGTTCATAAGAAAATATAAGCCACAAATCTTCAGACCTCCTAGGCAAAGATTTTTTCCAACTATGGTATCAAATATTTGACACTGCCCCGCCCCCTTTTTTTTCTTGGAACTCACGATGTAGACCAGGCTGGTCTTGAACACAAAGAGATAATTCCATTTTTTTAATGACAAATTTGAACTCAAAACTTGGGAATTTTTATATTTCAAAAGAAACAACTAAGAAAATGAAAACTCAGGCCGAAGATGTAGCTCAGTTGGTAGAGTGCTTGCCTAGCATACCTGAGAACCTCATAAATGGGGCATGCTGGTGCATGCCATTAATCCTGTCATTTGGGAAGTAGAGACAGGAGGATCAGAAATGCTAAGCCAGGCTTGGCAACATACTGAGTTTGATGCCAGTCTGAGATACATAAGTTCCTATCAAATGAAAGACAGGGGGAGAGGGAGAGAGGGAGGAGAGAGTCCTACAAAGCACAGAGAATTTTATTTGCAATACATATTCAGCAAGAGACTTGTAGCATAGATTATTTTTTTTTAAATCCTTTTAACTCAGCTTAAAGTTGATGAGCAACTTGTCTTAGCCTGTCTTCTACTGGTACACAGCATATTGAGAGAAGGTAATTTAGTAAGCGAGGCAGTTTATTTTGGCTAGCGGTGACAGAGGTTGGGAAGTCTACAAGCATGGTGCCAGCATCTACTCAGCTTCTGGGAACAACTTCATGGTACGTGATCTCATAGCAGAAAAGCAGGACAAGCAAGTGCATGGGAAAGCCACAAACCACAAAGGGCAAAGTTGCTTTATAACCACACTCTATCCCACCATTACTTAACCTACCAAAGAAGGCACTGGTTCCTCTTAAAGACCTAATTACCTCATAAGGGGCCCACCACCTTTTAATGCAGTGTTGGAATCAAATTCCAATATCAGTTATTATACAGGACAAACCCTATTCAAGCCATGTATAGTACACCCCAACCCAAAATGGAGGAAATAGCTAGGTATGGGGGGGTGCACACCTTTAATCCCAGTACTCAGGAGGCAGAGGCAGGCAGAGCTCTAGGAGTTCTGGGTGTTTGAGGTCAGCCTGGGCTACATAGCAAGTTCCAGAACAGCCATACCTGCATAGTGAGACCTTGTCTCCAAAAACAAAAACAAAAAAACCCACTAAAAAACAGAACAAGCAATATGTATATTTCACTTAAGAAAATGTGTGGATGATAGAAGAATAAATGAAAAGATGGTCACTAGTAAGACTCAAAATTAAAAACCTCAATGAGCTCACCCAATGGAATAACTAACAAGTCAGACAAACAGCAGCAAGCGTCGATAAGGAAACGGAGAAAATGTCGGTGGGGATATAAAATAGTACAACCATTTTGGAAACCAGTTTGTCAGTTTCTCAAAAAGTTAAAAATAAAACTGATAGGAACCAGCAATTCTAAGTACCTATCCAAGATAAAAAGAAAAAAGGTATGCATCCCCATTGTTAAGGTTTGGATATGAAGTGTTCCCCAAAAGTCTCTAGTTGGTGGCACTACTGAAGGGGAATGGCCCACGAGGTTCTGCCTTCGGATCATGAGGGCCTTATTGGGTGGAGAGTAGAAAGCAGAGGTGGGCCAATCTTTCATGAGGTAAGCTTCCTTGCTGCATATTCTTCCTGCCATGGTGTTCTTGCCCCATTACAGCCCAGGACAAATGGAATCAAGCAACCATGGACTGAAACCTCTTAAACCTGCCTGAACTTTATCTTCCTTCCCTAAAGTATTTTCTCAGGGAAACAACACACATTCACATGCAGATTTGCACATGAATATTCATGGCGGCACTATTGTAATAGCCTTTAACTTAGGACAATGTCCAGCAGCTAGTGAATGTATAGGGACGGGGATATACATACAATGGAAGACCACTCAGCAATAAAAAGAACGAATCAGTGACATGGTATGCTAGGTACAAACCTCAAAAACTAGATATAAGAGACTCCATACTCAATGATCCCAATTCTAAGTTTCCAGAAAAGACATTTTTTTAATACATATTAGGCATAGATTAGTGGTATCCAGGGTTATGGGTGGGACTGCGATAAATGTAAATGGACAAAATAGAAGTTCCACAGCTAAGCTACAAAGATGGTTGTTGTACTTGGTAAAATTACCAAACACTGTTGAATTGTACACTTACAATCAGTGACTTTTATAATATGTAAAACATACCTCAATAACTATATATACATATATACATATGTGTAATGTGTGTGTGTGTGCGCGCGCGGTGCTCACAAAGACCCACTCCTAGCTGAGAAGCTACTGGCAGTTGACAGCTGCTCATGAGGCGGGGTTGGAGGCTGGTTTTCTTCAGATGTGACCCCTGGTAGGTTGCCCATGTTCTGGTGGTCGGCACACACTGGCAGTACTATGTGGATTCCGTGGGTTAAGAAGGAGGACATAAAATTGGAATGGAGAAGTGGTAGTGGTGGATGAAAGGAGTCGGAGGGGAGAGAGTGTGGGGTGGATTTGATTCAGGTGCATCGTACGTAAGTATGAACTTGTCAAATCCTAAGTAAAAATGTAGTTTTTAAAATGCTTTGTTTCACCAGTCCCTTGAATTAACTGAACTGTAGCTGCACTGATTACAACCCACATGCCCAGTTTAATTTCTGTCACAAAACACCCTAACTAAAGGCAGAGAGTGGAGAAAGGGGACATTTTAACTCAAAATGCCAGGCTCCATCCATTCCAGGGAAGTCAAGGCAGGAACATCCGCAGTCAAGAGCAGAGAGAGAATGCATGCATGCATGCTTGCTCACGCTCAATCCTCTCTCTATGCTTCTACAGTCCAGGACGCAAACACAGGGAACGGTGCTGCCCAGAATGGGTGGGTCTTCTCCCTTCCATTAATACAACCAAGACAATTCCCCACGGACATGCTGACAAGTTAACCTGATCTAAGTGATCATTAAGATTCCTTTCCTAGCCAGGTAACAGTGGCTCACGCCTTTAATCCCACTACTCAGGAGGCAGAGGTGGGCGGATCTCTGTGAGTTAGAGGCAAGCCTGGTCTACAGAGCGAGATCCAGGACAGGCACCAAAGCTACACAGAGAAACCCTGTCTCAAAAAAACAAAAAAACAAAAAAAAAAATTCAAGATTCCTTTCCTAGAATATTCTACCTTGAGTGAATCTGACAATTAAAAGTAACTATGCACCACAGTGTCTCTTTAGGGATGATCAAATAATGTCAGAAAAACTCTAACCAGTTGCTCATTCCACCAGGGTTTGCCAGGGAAAGGATTTTTCTCATAAATCAAAGATTCCTTCTGTTACGTTTATATTTTAGGAAGCTGGTGCTTAGAAGCAGAGAGAATATAACCTAAATAGATTTAAATTACCGTTTGACAATGGGCTGAGCAAACAAAAGCACGCAACAGAACTTGAAATGATATAGGGCTAAGTTATATAACTTACCCTAAATGGCAAAGCAGCGGTTTGCTTGACTGTAAATGTCATAACAAAGCAGTTCTCAGAAAAGATGTTGTCAACATCATTCATTAGTCTCTGGACCATCTCCTGACTATCCACTTTTCTTCCAAGATCCCGACACTTTTTTTTCCCTCTCAACTTCACAGCAAGACTTCAAAGGATTTTATGAACAGTTTAGGTCTTTACAAAAAATACCCACCTGGCGAGGCCACGTGTGACCGCTTCATTATAATCTGCCAACCTCACAAAACTGCCCTTCCTTCCCCGTATTCTCATTTCTCAATAGTAGGGAGCATAGACTTCACACATGTACTCTGGCTGTCTTGGTAGAAAGTGAGCCTCAGGAAAGCTCTGGTTTTGTTCTTTCCTAGAACTCTGTTGCCTGGAACAGTGCCTCTCAGGTGCTAAGAGCGCCCAGGAAGTGTTTTCTCCTTGTATAAATGGGTGTTAGATATACCAAGAGAACAGGAGTTAATCCTTGCAGAAACGATAAGTTTTTCCCTTCTACTTTGAACCTCAAGTCTTCAATAAACCTCAGCATAACATTTCTAGACTGCTTACCCAACATTTATTCAACAACAAAAAAGATAATGTTTCACTTTTAATTCTCAACTTGCAACCAAGTATTTTTAACAAGAACTGTTCAGAAGAGAGGTAATGAAACCTCATGTGACTCTTAGTAACTAATAAGAAAGCAAAGCAAAGTTTAATACTTAACTAGTAAGTACAGTGTGAAATTTCCAAAGCTGCCCGTTTTGTTTTTTCTAACCCGCAACTGCAATCCCTTCACCAAAAAAAAAAAAAAACAAAAACAAAAAAACAAACAAAAAAAAAAACCTCAAGAACACATGCCTAAGCAATTCTGACCTCTTCGGCCCTAAATTCCATCACCAAGGAACGTTTTCCGACGCTAATCCCAGAAGCCTTCCTCGAAACATTTTACAAACACCAATCAACCTGAGAGATGGGGGCGCGGGGGGGGGGGTGTCCCCAAAGTGCTGCCCAACCGACTGCATTTCAGCGTTTCACACACCCAGCAGAGGGACGACCCCACCACCACCTCCTGGCTGTAGGCATGCCCCCCAGTCAACTCCACCATCAAAGGCCTGGTACAGGTCAGAATCTGGGGGAAGGCAGGGGCCTCTCAGCAAGGCCAAAATTGGAGGACATCTTAGACTTCGGACCCTGAATCCGCCAATTCTCTGTGACCTTGGGCGTGTCGCTGAAGCCCTGGGGCTGGCGTCCTCTCACCTTTGAGGTGAAGGCCACACCCGGACCGCGCCACGTTCAGGTTTAACTGAGACCGCAGATGACGCTCCACGCAGGGCACCTGGCAGGAGTGGGAGACCCGCTCCCGACCCCACGGCGCGGTGACTCCCCCATCCCGACCATGCTCCAGGGCCCTGCGGACTGGGCCAGTCGCCCAGCTCTGCAGACAAGGGCGCTGAGAGGGTAGAGAAGGGCCAGGGGGCTCGCAGGGACCGCCGAGGCACGGCCCATAACGCGGGGGTCGTCCCCTAGACCCACGCCCCGGCTGCCGCGCGAGGTGCTGGGGCCCGGGCTCGCCCGCGGGCGCTCCACCTGCCGCCCGGCTCCCCCCAGCCCGCGTCCGTCCCTGCACTCACTCTTCACTTTGCCGAAGGTGCCGACGCCCAGGGTGTCCCCCAGCACGTAGTGTCCGATCTTCACCCTCCCGTCGTGCTTCTGCTTCTCAGCCATGTTCGGCACACGGCCTCCCTCGGCCGCGGGCCCTCAGCGCAGCCGCCGCCGCCACCACCGCCGCCGCTGCCGCCGCCGCCGCCGCCGCCGCCTACCCACAGTGCAGCGGGCCCGGGGGGCGGGACGGGGACGCCGGGGGCGCGGGGCGCTGTGGGGCTCAGCGGAGTCGGGCGCGTGTGGACGTGGGCCTGGGGCTCAGAACCGAGGCGCCCCCAAGCAAAGCCCACGGGTGAGAAGCTGGGAGGGATGAAGCTGAGCGCGACCGAGAGACGGAAGGAGAAGCGGGAGAGACGTGGGGGCGAGGGGCTGTCCACAGGGAGACTCGCCGGGGGTGGCAGGCAGAGGTGGACGCTGGGGTGGACGGCCCTCCCCTACGACCCCCTGGGATGCTCCACCGATCAAGGCTTATTTGTCTGGGAACGATCTAGTCCGTACCCTCTTCAGATGGCGACCCCATTCTTTTCTAACTCACTCGTATTTTGTAGCTCCTGGTCATGTTATTGTTAGGTCTCAAACCAGGGACAAACGGCTAACTGGGGTGCCTATGCATGGATCGGAGGTGATACTGGCCGCCAGGTGGTCCCAGCATCCCTCCATCTCCCCCTTACAGGGTCCTCCTGGCTGGCATACCCCGGCCCCTACCCTGAACTCTGCAGCGCAGACACTGGGCTGCCCCTTCCCCCAGCTCCTTTGGCCCCTATATAGCTCAGCCATTTTGGCTACACTGGTCCAGGCTCCTCTCTTGCTTTGTCCCCTCCCCCTCTCTTCACATGGCCATGCTCAGTATATGACCTTGTTCAGTCTGGACACACACCCCCCACCAAGATGTCTCTGTCTCTGCTTTTGCCCTTATTGCCCATTTTTATCTACAATAAACCTTTTCCACCCTCTTAGGTTTTTCTATTGCTGGGGGGGGGGGGCGGGGGGAGCCATGACCATGAGGAAAGGGTTTATTAGGCTTACACTTCCACAACACTGTTCATCATCAAAGGAAGTCAGGACAGGAACTCAAACATGGCAGGATCCTAGAAGCAGGAACTGATGCAAAGGCCATGGAGGGGTGCTGCTTACTGGCTTGCTCAGCCTGCTTTCTTATAGAACCCAGGACCAGGGATGGCACCACCCACAATGGACTGGGCCCTCCCTCATTAATCACTAATTAAGAAAATGCCTTACAGCCGGATCTTATGGAGGCAATTTTCTCAACTGAGGTTCCCTCCTCTAAGATAACTCTGGTTTGTGTATCAAGTTGACGTAAGACAAGCCCCACATCCACCATACCTAGGAGCAGTCATGTCCTCCCTTTTACTTCTTTTCTTCATGCAGTTACGTAGACAGTCATGTTACATAGATAAAAGACTGTTGGAGCCCGCAGAGGTTTCCTAGTGAGATCTGAGCTTGCTTTACCAGCAGGGCTGCATAAGAACATGATTGGACCACAGGCATGGGTACCAGGTGTTTGGAAGGGTCTACATTTGGTTGTATCTAGCAAGGGGGAGGTCTTTTGCCTTGCCCCTTAGCTCTGTTATAAAAGCCCTTTTGAATCAAGTTCTGGGCTGTTGGGTATTGACCCAGGTCCTCCCAGGGCAATCCTGTATTTCTTTCTTTCCTCTCATTGTTGTCTAGGTATCTCTATCTAAATATTTCTCTCTTCTCCCTCCTCAAGAGTTCCCTGGGCATAAATGTGGGAGCGGGTTTCCCACAAAAGACATCCTCTCCAACACTCTTGGTTTTAACTAATTTGAACAAAATTTCCCAATAAATCACAGACACAGCCCTAAGTATATTTCAGCACCTGAGTGTGTGTGTGTGTGTGTGTGTGTGTGTGTGTGTGTGTGTGTGCGCACATATATGAGAGACCGGACAAGGGAAAAATAGTAAAAAGAAATATGAAAATAAGTTACACATTCCAGTAAATGCAAAACAGAGGTGATAAAAGTATTATGAGGAGCAAGAATGATATAAAAGCACAAATTAAATAAGTGTACTGAAGATGGAAGTCAAAAATAGTAAAAGGAAAATCAAAGCATAAGGACATAAGGAGTATTAGTGCCAGGCAGATAATTTAATGATCAAGCAATCTCTCCCCCTCCCCTCCCCTCCTTCCCTCCATTTAATGCCCCCATTATTTAGTGTTGACCTGTCATTCCATACATGAAGATTACTTGCTTCCTATTAGAGAAAAAGTATAAAGCTCCATACTTACATTAGTTCCAGCTAGCCATTGCTTGAACATATACATACACATTTCAAAACAAATACTTGCAGTTTTTCCTATGAAAAAAAATAATTTTAAAACACACAGAAAACACACAGGATTATTTGCTATTTGGGAACGAATTAGTAAAGGTCAGTCAAACATTTGTGGCATTGTGCATGCCAATAGCATTTTGTGGTCACATTCTTCAAACATGAAGTGTCAAGTCACACTGTTTTTATGTGAATATTGAACCAAGAAATGCATATAACAAGACCCCATTTTCTGATAGCTACTAAACATACAACTGGCAAACTCCTTCTTGTGTGTACATCATGGCAATCTGATGAGAGATGATCTCAGCTTATAAATTATAGACATCACAGCTGTTGAACACAAGCTATTTTTGTTCATTCTTCAGATCACCTTTCCTCCTGACAAGAAGTCTCACTTAAGGATCTCAACCTAGCTGGCAAATTTGAGAAAGCTTCCCAGCTATTTTTAAGGCTGAACTTTTAAGCAACTAAAGGCCATTCCTTCACTAGCCATTCAAGTGGGTAAGAAGACAATATCACTATTGTGCTTTACAGTTACATATGTATGCCTGTGTTGTCCTAATAACCCAGTAAATGAGGCTGAATAATCTTTAAATTGTGAAGCTACATGGAGAAAAGCTACAAACTGAGATCTTAAAGCACGTTGCATTAGCTATTCACCAACAATTAAAATGTCATTGTCATTATCCTAACCTTGGAGTTTTATGCTAAACATAAATAATACTTTCTTGATTAAGAAGTTTATTTAAGCACACTTATTTGCCATCAAGGAAACTTATTGTCCCCCATTTTACAAATTATGAAAACTCAGTTTCCCCTCCCCTGACCCCGCAAGGCTATAAAGCTAGAAGCAGAGCGGCAGACTCAGATCAAGTCCCAACTTTTTCTCTTCCTTCCGTTCCTTCACAAGTCAGGTGGTACTCTGAGAGCCAATATACTTGCAGCCAGAGACCAGTTCTCACATTGAGGTAACCCAGACTCAGAAAGACAAATATGGTATGTACTCACTCATAGGAGGATGCTAGATGTGGAACAAGGATGACTGGACTGCTACTCACATCACCAGTGAGACTACCTGGAAAACAGGACCCCAAGAAAGACACAGAGAAATGGATGAGATCTACATGAACAGCCTGGACATGAGTGGAAGCAATGAAGGGCAAGGGTCGAAGGAAAGAGAGCGAGAGATCCTAGCTGGATCAAGAAAAGAGAGGGAGAACAAGGAATAGGAGACCATGGTAAATGAAGACCACATGAGAAAAGGAAGAAACAAAGAGCTAAAGAGGCCCACAGAAATCCACAAAGATACCCCCACAAAAGACTGCTGGCAATGGTGGAGAGACAGCCGGGACTGACCATTTTCAATCTCATTGGATCTTTATTAGTGGGAAAATGGAATGCTACATGGGTGAGACAAATGGAAAGGTCTTTAATGCCAATGCTGTTGTCTAGTACCCTCTATACTTCATATATGATTCCATATTTGCTCCACCCTACTCAGCAATGCAAAACTCTCTATATACATGGCTCTATAAGTATCCACATCTCCTTGTTCCCCTAGGAGATGTCACGCAAGAATACTGCAAGTGTAATGTATCCCATCATAGTATCATGCAGTGATGTTTTAGTGTCACTGTTTGGCGCCAATAGCTAAGATTCATAGCCCAGGAAACTATTCAGTTCTGACCACTGGTCTAGCTCTTGCTGCTTTCACTCCCTACAATTGGACCTTTGCCATCATTTTCCTTTAAATATTCTGAAGCAGGACCTGAATGGGTGACAAGAATACTACTAGACCAGTGGTTCTCAGCCTTCCTAACGCTGCCACCCTGTAATACAGTTCCTTATGCTGTGGTGACCCCCAACCATAAAATTATTTTTGTTGCTACTTCATAACTGTAATTTTGCTACTGTTATGAGTTGTAATGTAAATATCTGTGTTTTCCAAAGGTCTTAGGGGACCCCTGTTAAAGGGCCATTTGACCCCCAAAGAGCTTGTGGCTCACAAGTTGAAAACTGCTGTACTACACTAAGGCTCTACACTAGATTTCACTGGTGTCATCAGATACAGCAAGCCATCTCCAAGTTCAGGCAATTTTAAAAAATAAATTAACTATCCAGCATATATCTAAAACTCTCATATTTTACATTTTTGTCTGTATTCTCTTTGCTTCTTCATATTTTGTAATTTGTTTGTAGAGAAACTGGATAATTCTACCCTTAAACATGACTGATCAAGTTGTTGTGCATGCAGCTATGTGTGCTTGTGCATGTGTGTATGCTGTGGGAAAATCTTTGTACACTGTGAAAATGTGTCTGTTAAAACACCTTCTGAGCTGGGCGGTGGTGGTGCACGCCTTTAATCCCAGCACTCGGGAGGCAGAGGCAGGCAGATCTCTGTGAGTTCGAGGCCAGCCTGGGCTACCAAGTGAGTTCAAGGAAAGGCGCAAAGCTAAACCCTGTCTCGAAAAACAAAAAACAAACAAACAAACAAACAAAAACACCTTCTGATTAGGTTAATGAAGAGCTAAATGGCCAATAGATATGCAGGAGAGAGTAGGTGGGACTTCCGTGGGCCGAGAAAGGAACTCTGGGTTAGAATCTGGCATGGGAGACCCAAGGGAGACACTGAGGAGGTCGGACGTACAGTATGGAGGGGAGTAATAAACCACATGGAAAAACATAGATTAATAGAAAAAGGTTAATTAAGTTATGAGAGCTAGTTGGGAACAAGCCTAAGCTAAAGGCCAAGCTTTCATAATTAATAATAAGTCCCTGTGTCAGTATTTGGGGACTGGCAGCCCAAAGAAAGTCTGGCAAGAAAGACCCTCCTACATGTGTATTTGTGCCCATGAGGGCCAGAAGTCAATGTTAGCTGTCTTCCTCAATCGCTCTGCACCTTTTTTTTTGGGGGGTGGGGGTAGGGGAGACACAAGGTCTCTCCATGAACCTGGAGCTCACCCATTCAGCTAGACTGGATGGCCAGAAGACCCCAGGTGTCTGTTCTGTCTTTGTTCCCCCAATGCTAGATCACAGGTGCACTAGAGCACTCAGGTTTTACTTGGGTGCTAGAGATCTGAACTCAGTACCCCACACTTGCATGGCAAGCACTTTGTGAACCAAGCCTTCTCTCCAACCTTGATCAAGTTTTTAAATTCTATTTCTCTTTGTGGACCTTGCTGCTCATTTTTCATATTGCTACTCTAGTAATTGTCTATCTTATTATTGTATAAATGTACAGTAACATGTAGCAGACTTTCTCTGTAGTGCCAGCTCCCAAATAACAACATGGAGACTTCTTATTAATTATGAAAGTTCAACCTTAGCTTAGGCTTGTTTCTAACTAGCTTTTATAACTTAAATTAACCCATTTCTATTAATCTACATGCTACAAAGTGACCCATGGCTTTTACCTCTCCTCTTGTATGTCCTGCTTCCTCTCCATCTCCTCTGGTGTCTCCCCATGCCTAGATTCATCTCTTATTTTTTCTCTGCCAGGATGCCCTGCCTAACCTCTTCCTGCCTATCTAGTGGCTATTTAGCTCTTTATTAAACAAATCGGAAGGTACCTTGGCAAAGACATATCTTTACAATGTACAAAAAGATTATTCCACAACATTTCCCCCTTTTTGTCTAAATAAAAAAGAGAAGTTTTAACTAACACAGTAAAACTATATACAATAAGAACAATTATTAGGTAAGAATTACATTCACAATGTCCAGCTCATTTGCATTTGGCAAATTTAGAGAAAATACTCCATTAGCTATTCTATCGTGGTGAGTCCATAGTTTTGTACCTAATTCACTTTCTATCCTAACTTGTATTACCAACTCAAAACTGTTGTTTAGACTTCAAAACATTTTCTTAGATAAACAATTTAAGGTTTTATGTCTCTCAAACTTATACACTTTACACCTCTTTTGTGAATTTCTTTTCTGAATTTGGTATCAAGGAAAACTGTAGGTATAACTATCTAGTCTTCAACTCCATCAGAGCCCCAAGAAGGATATAATATTACCTGAATGAACAGGAAGTATACAGCAAGCAACTTCTAAAACTATAGATATGACAGAAACAGCTGGCTCCTGTATATTCACTCAAGGTTCCTCTGCAATGCTGGGGCATTTCTCTTCAGCCTACAGGCCTGAAATATCTGACAGACTTTCCTGTGAAGCAGGAATTTTGAAGGGTTGCCCTACCTTGTCTTGGCAAAGTTTGGCAGTTGTCTTTTTTTGTGTGTCCTGATTGTCCAATTTGGACAGCATACTGTTATTAGTTGAGAAAAGGGCTGTTTCTTTGCCCAATGACTAACTTTGCCACAAATAAAAGCAAACTCCATATGCAAGTTCTTTGATGCCCATCATCCTCTTTTGAAGTAAATTGGTACTGACAGGAGCAGATGTTTCTCACTGTCATGAAAAGCCTTATGTTATTAAAACATTTTAAATGCCATAATTTATAGGTCTTTGCAGTATTCGTAGTCCTGGAACTAGCTTTGTAGACCATGCTGGCCTCAAACTCAGAGATCCACCTGCCTCTGCCTCCCAAGTGCTGGAATTAAAAACATGCACCCCCACTCCCAGTATGAGACAAATCTTAAACTGCCATGTCAGCCACTGTACGGGCTCAGCTTAGCACATGGTGCTGGCAGCTGGCTCCTGCCTGCAGGCAGTAGCCAGTAGTGGTGCCTCTGAATGCTGAGCACTGGTCTGCCTGAGAGACTGCAGGACTCAGAAGCCACATTCAGCTCCTTATCTAGAACTTTTCTTAGCTTTTTCAGGCTCTGTGCTTGGATATTCAAACCCCACATTGGGTGCCATATGTAGCAAGCTTTCTCTATAACACCAGTTCCCAAATAACAACACAGAGACTTCCTATTAATTATGCAAGCTCAGACTTAGCTTAGGTTTGTTTCTAACTAGCTCTTATAACTTAAACTAACCCATTTTTATTAAACTACGTGCTACCATGTGACCCATGGCTTTTACCTCTCCTCTTGCAAGTCCTGCTTCCTCTCTATCTCCTCTGGCATCTCCCTGCTCCAGGCCACAGGAATATATCATAAGAACTCAGCAGGTTATGGAAAAGTCACTACCTAGAGGAATCAGGGAATTCCTCCAGAGGAAGCCAAATCCCAAGGAGTTTTTGGTGTTACTTGGCTTGTTATATATCAGCTGTATTCTGTTATGAAAATCATGTGTGCCTTCATAGTTTTCCCAATTGACTTTTCCCTAAGAAGAGTTAACAGTGTGGACTGATCACTCTCTGGACATACACATTCCAGGTATTTGGAGAACAGCCTCAGGAAAGGCTTTCTCTGGAATCAGATATCTCCCTTGGCTACTTTCAAGGACTAACAGTAATAACTGTCCACATGCAAGTCTCCTGATTTAAGACAAATTCCACAAGGAGACACCGCCTAGGTCAAGTGGATGTTCAGTAATAGCTTTACACAATTTAGCTCAGACCCTCCTTTCTTACAGTCTTACTAACTTTATAGAGCTCTAACTCCTTATCTAACCACTTCTAGGAATATTTGGATAACCTTCTGCACTGACAGCTATGCTCAGCCAGAAACCCAGTTCAAGCCTCCCTGTAATTATCATTATTGGCAGCATCCGGCCAGGTCCATCCCCAGATGGAGGAAAGTAACTTATCAGAGATACCTCTGTATGCTCTAAGAACAGACTTAAGCATCCAGGCTACCTGTTTGAGAAGGCCTAGTGGATGTGCCAATTAAGCTTTACTTCCTCCTTTCCCAAACCTTACCTCTAGTTCCAGATCTCCCTTTAGCTGTCACCAGAGGCATCTAGCTGTACAGGTTGCATAGCGACTGAGCACACTTTCCCCCACCCTGCAGAAAAACGACAGATAGCTTGGACAGATATGAATCACAGGAAAAAAGAAGACAGTTTTATCTTCTCCCATTGACCTAGCAACTTATAGATTCTTAACCTTTTCTACCAATCATGTTTAAGATTATAGTTGAGCACATAAGAGCCCTCTTCTTAGATATTACCTGAATTTAGCCTTTAGTTAATTCATTTCCCCATTGGTCACTTCCCTTTGGGGTTGCAAATGATAATTAATGGTTATTGTCTCCCTATGTGATTCTTATCACCCCTCCATTTGACCCTGGAAGCCTGGCTTTGCACTGCTAAGGGAATACTGCTTGTAAGTGTATATATACCAGGACTCCCAGGGCACGTGGAGGACAGAGAAGAGAAATGAGAATGGAAGAACTAGACAGGTAAGAACTTGAGAGGAACAAACTGAGATGGGGAATAAGTACATTGAAGGGCTAGAAGAGAGTACTAGAGGAACGAGATGGAAGATGAGAAAAAGCCAGATGGGGAAGAACAAGATGAGGAAGAGCCATGAGAGAGAAGGAGATGGGAGAGGAGCTGATAGGGGAAAGAACTAGATAGATAAAAACCTAGAAGGGACAAAATTAGATGAAGGAATTAAGATAGAACCTAGAGGGGACAGTAGATAAACATAGAGAAATCAGGCAAAAAAGGAACTGGACATGAGAGCAGGATAGAAGCTGTGTAGAAGAGAACTATCACGGAATAATAAAGTGTATGAACTAAGGAGTTTCGTGTACATAGATTCATTTCTTTTCATCAAAGATTAATTATCAGCTGGTTATAGATTCTTCCCGGACCCTGGGAGGGGACTATCGAGGGGCTGGACCGCCATAGTCCCCGATATCTCCCCATGCCTAGATTCATCTCTTATTTTTTCACTGCCAGGATGTCCCACCTAACCTCTTCCTGCCTAGCTAGTGGCCATTCAGCTCTCTATTAAACAAATCAGAAGGTGCCTCGGCAAAGACACATCTTCACAGTGTACAAAAAGATTATTCTACTACAGTAATCTATTAATAGTTTTTAATATATATGATTGACATTTTGATAGCCTATCTGCTATGTCTGGGGTCCAGTGGAATTTGATATATCCTCCTAGAAATTTTTTGTTCAAAATAGAGGGGAAAGTACAGTTTTATTTTTATGGCAATATGTGATAGTTATTCTTGATCCTCTGCTGTGGAATAATCCTTTTGTACACTGTGAAGATTTGTCACTTGGGTTGGTTTAATATAAAGCTGATTAGCTGGTAGCCAGGCAGGAAGTATAGGCGGGACATCCAAACTAAAGGTGCTGGTATGAAGAAGGGCAGAGTCAGAGGAGTCACCAGAAGACACAGAGGGAGCAAGGCATGCTGGAGGACAGATAAAGCCACCAGCCATGTGACAATACATAGATTAATAGAAATAGGTTCATTTAAGTTGAAAATGCTAATTAGTAATAAGCCTGAGCTATCAACTGAGCATTTATAATTAATATTAAGCCTTTGTGTCAGTTATTTGGGAACTGGCAGGCAGGACAGAAACTTCCACCTACAATCCTCAACATAATTGGATTGGAAAATGCTCTTCATTGTGTCTGTGAAGGTGTTGACACAAATATTTCTTTCTTTCTTCCTTTTTTTTTGTTTGTTTGTTTGGTTTGGCTTTTGGTATTTTGTTTTGTTTTGTTGAGACAGGGTTTCTCTATGTATCCCTGGCCATCCTGGAACTTACTCTGTAGGCCAAGCTGGCCTGAACTCAGAGATCTGCCTGACTCTACCTCCCAAGTACTGGAGTTAAAGGTGTGTGCCATCACCACCTGGCTGTTGACAGGAGGATTAAACAAGGGGGGGGGATGATCTATCAGAATGTGGTAGCACCATCCATCCCATAGCTGAGGCCCAGGTGGAATAGCACAGGGAAAGAAGAAAGAGTCAGCAGGCATAAGCATTCTCTCTGCTTCCTGACAGACATGATATGAGCTGTGGTGCCCCACTGTGACCTCCTCACGATGATAGACTGTGGTCTTTGAAACTAAGCCTCCTTTTCAGTCATTCTATTAAGCATTCTGTAGCAGCTATGCAAAGTAATAAGATTCATATGTTAAATATAAGGCATAATTTTACATATCTCAGCATTCCAAACTTTTGGAGGTAGGGGAAAATCATGAGCCAGAAACTACCAAATCTATCATAGATAGATAGATAGATAGATAGATAGATAGATAGATAGATAGATAGATAGATAGAATCGGATTACTATAAAGTAATTCATAGTTCAAGGTTTCTCAACAAATGCTTTAATCCTGACATATTATTTAAAATATTACCCTTTGACATTTATTATCACTGATTTTTAAGGCTGAAGAATAATATTTCCTAGGCCTAGACTCTTAAAGAGAAGCAGATGCGTGTGACAATACCTAAAACTCTTTGAAGAAAATTTAATAACTTTGAGATGTTATTTTTAGCAAGAACCCTAGTAACAAATGTCATACTCAACATAATCTATTTTCATTCTGTAGCTGCATACATTTCTAAATTGCCTCAATATGAGTCAACATTATAATACTGAATGTAACTAAGGAAACATGAACAGTTTGGATCAGGCTTTCTTCACAAGCAGATGTATTAATTGGAATAACAAAGGTTGTTTGCTTTGCTGTGTAAACATTATGGATCTTGCCAGCTTTTTGGGAATCTTGCTTTCATGTGTGTGTTGACAGCTCATGTGAAAAAAAAGCTCCAACACCCTTTTGAGATGAGTTAAATCATGACCCCCTCCATGGATTCTGTGACTATCTCTGCGAATACTTTCAAGCTGCTAAGATCTGAGTAAGCGGATAGCACTGGCACCTTGAAGTGATTATCATCTCTGTTACAGCTGTCCTTTGGAATTAAAACAACCCCTGACAAAACTAACAGTGTATGTATTGTTTAAAGCTTTTTCGAACACTTTTAATGACCTCAAACGGGTATTAATGCTTCGGCTGTTAGCTCGATCCTGTTAGCCTTAAACACAAAGCTTTGACATGATTAATTAGTGCAAACAAGATAAATTAGGTAATTCCAAATGTTTTATAAATACTAAAATATTTCTCCATCTAAGAAAAAAATACTTTAATGCCTTGCCAGAGAACTAGGTTTTTAAAAATCGTACTATGATATTTGAAGGTTCTTAGTTCTTAAGACTCAGGGTTCATAAAACTAAATTGTATTAATAGTTGTCTTAGTGAATATTTCACATGCCATTTTAAAAAACACTGTTATATTTAAAGTAATATGAAACTATTTGTCAAACCAAGTTGAAGTTCCCAAATTATCTGGGTGTTCTGTTTCTTTGTTCTAAATGCATCCATTCTTTAGCGATGTTGATTGGACGTCTTCTGAGAGTATTCACTGGACATTGGTGGCACAGTAAGGAGAAGGTCAGCTGCTGCACTTTCCCTTCTTATCACTCAGAATGGTAGCACCTGTTGAAGAAAGCCCAGGCTTTCCCTGAAGACAGCAAAGCATTCTAGATTTAGTACTCTTGCAGAAGGTACGGGGTGGATGCAGTGAGGGTTAACAACAGAAAAGAGACTGGATTCAAGTCCAAGTTCAGAAAGGAAAAAAAGAGGGTCAGTGTCTAAACAGGTGGGTGGAGTACACTGTCAGATGGAATATTGCTAAGAAAGTAGGGAAATTCCTTGTTTCACTGACAAGATTTTTCTGCTGGAGATGACTGGCCATACTAGTGGAAGCCCATGAACTGTGGACTGGTGGCTGTGGAGCCCCCATGGGACTGGACTAGGCCCTCTGGATATGGAAGATGGTTGTTTGGCTCAAACTGTTTGGGGGGCACCAAGGCAGGGTGATTGGGATCTGTCCCTGGTCTATGGGCAGGCTGCTGGAATCTGGTGCCTGTGGTGTGACACCTTGCACAGCCTTGGTGCAGTGGGAAGGGGCATGGACCTGCCTAGCCTCAGTGTGCTGGGCTCTGCTGACTCCCCATGGGAGACCTCAATTTGTGGGATGTGGGATTACGGGGTGGCTTGGGAAAGAGGGCTGGGGGGTAGGAGGAGGAAGGAGGGGGTGGCTGTGGATAGCATGTGGAGTGAGTAGAAAATTTCTTAATAAAAAAATGAAAATAAAAAGATTTTTTCTGCTGAAGGTATGGCATGTGATCAGACATTACCTAGAAGAGAGGGAGTGGAGGGTAAGGAATTTGTATTAGATATCAGGGTTGAGAATTCTTGCTACAACAGGCCTCTTAAGGACATGCCCAAAGATGAGGCCCAGTTATACTCTGGTTAGCTGTACCAGAATTATGTAAAAAGGAAAAGTCTTTATCACCCTCTAGCTAAAGACTCAAACAAACATATAAGACAATGTAATGCTAGGAGTAGGCGCTGTGTGGAAAACTGAAGCCCAGTCAATGAACACAGAGAGAAGAGGAAGAGGCTAGACAGACGTTTGTATTTAGGTTGTCAGAGAAAGTCCAGGAATGCAGCATTTGAGAGTCATGTAAAGGAAGACTTGGGTGAAGGAAGGTACCTCCGAGCTGTTAGGATAAATTCATCGTGGACAGAAGGAACAGCAGGTGCTCAGGACACGTGACATCCCAGAGGACCTGCAGGAACACATATCCAGGGTGGCGTCTACAAGAAAGAGGATGGAGGAGTTCACAGAGGTGCTGCTTCCAGAGACTTCTCAATCAGGAGAATGGCATGATGAAAGTCACTGATGTGTCAGGCGGTGGTGGCATGCGCCTTTAACCCCAGCAGCACTCGAGGCAGAGGCAGCAGGATCTCTGAATTGAGGCCAGCCTGGTCTACAGAGGAAGTCCCAGGACAGCCATGACTACACAGAGAAAGCCCGTCTTGGAGGTGGGGGGGGGCACTTTCTTAAAAATAAGGAGGGGATGATGGAAATTGTTGGACAAGAAACAAACTTCCGGTTTGACTGGTGAGTTTACAATGCCTAAAGAATTCCAGCATGCCTTGCCAAGTGGGTGGTTGACCACAAAAGTGTGAACTTGGGGAAAAGGTCTTCTTTCAAAAGGTAAGCATATGGGCTGCTTTTCTCAATACTCTGACAAGGGTACCTGATAATGTCAGCTTGAGGTTTGTTTTGGCTCACAGTTGAGGATAGTCCATCATTCTGTAGAAGTGTGCGGCAGCTCGTCACACTGCACACTGTCAGGAGGCAGAGGGGCATGAATGCCAGCCTTACTTTCCCCTTTTTATTCAGTCTAGGACAGCAGTCCATGGAATAGTGCTACCCACATTTACAGTGAGTCTTTGCACTCTCGTTAACTTGATCTAGAAATTTCTTCACAAATAAGCCCAGATGTTGGTCTCCTTGGTGACTCTAGATCCTACCAGATGGACAATATTAACCACCACAGTGTTTCAGAATCATCCACATCTATGCATAGGACTAGAGAGCAGGCTTGGATTTACTTAGGAAGTGACTATAGGGAGCAAAGGACGAGACAGCAGTACTTACCTATTCCAGATTTAGAGACATATAAAAGAAGAGGTGCCATCAAAACTCTCTAGGAAAGGGATACTCACTGAGTTAGGTAGAAACTAACTCAAGACACTATGACCTACTCCATCTAATGCAGCTAAGAGGTCAAGATGAGAATGGAGAGTTGCTAACGGACTTGATGACTTTGAAAAATGACTGAACAGAGTGATGAAGATAAAAACTTAAAAGAAATTAGTTTCTGGAAAAAAGATGAGTCAAGAAGTGTATCTATTAAGTTTGCTATAAAAGGGAGCAGAAACATATTTGAGTAAAGCGGGAAGGAAGTCTGGAGTTAAGTCAGTTTTTATTAACAGGTAAAATCAGTACAGTATACTTATGGAGAATGAAGCTGCAATGCTGAAGCTGCAATGCTGAAGCTGATCCAGCTGCTATTGCCTCTTTGTTCGCCAGGGAGATGGGGACCAAACTGCCAGCCATGTTTCTCAGAGGCTCACTGCCAGCTCTGCATCATCCAAAGAGAGAGTGAGCACCTCCTCGCCCTCCCCCGACTCTGCTTCTTATTGGGTCACATCTCTCCAGAGAAGACTGCGTCCACTGTCCACTGGGCTAAGCCACTCCTTACAATTGGTTGGTGGTAAGGTCTCTTTGTTGTCTTCCCACTATATATACCAGGCTGACTGGGCCATGAGTTCTAGGGATCCTCTTATCTCAGCCTTCCATCTCCCTGTAGGAGTGCTGGGATTACAGATGTTTGTGCTTTGCATCTGGCTTTTTTTTTTTTTTTTTTTTAAGGTAGGGTCTGGGGATTTGAACTTTTTACCCAGTGAGCCATCTCCCCAGCCCCACATTAGAATTTAGCCTTGAAGGTAGTAGCAGTAGCAAATGAATAGAAGGACACAAAGGTAGTTTTGTTTTGTTTTTTAGGATGAAGAAAAATATGGCATGTTGGTACACTGATGGAATTGCCCACATAGAAAAGGGAAATCTGGTGGTGCGGAGGAGAATGAGTAACTGGAGACCATTTACCAATCATCTCAATTTGACAGCTTTCCAGGACTTCATCTATCTGCTTTCCAGAAAGTTAAACTCTAGTGAAAGCCATGTATATTTAGTAAATCTAAAAACTGTGCACGGAGCGATATGACAAGCACATGGGTAGGACTGAGCGCCCGGCACAGAACAGTAAGTTAGAGGTGCTTGTATTCTATCTTGGATCAGACAGTAAGGACCCACACCACTGCAAGTCCCTTTAGGGAAGGGAGTGAGAAGGATGGATTTGAGAAATACTCAGAATATATCGGATCCAACGACTGCTTCTGAGTTAAGAGAACAATGGCTTTCTGGCACAATATTGCGGATGGATTGATCACATGAGGCCCATTTTGTAGCTTACCATTCATTTCTCTCCCTAACAGCATTCAAAGACTTTACAGTACCTAACAACACTTAAAGCTAGATAGTCTAGCCTAGGGATCTCTAAAATCAGCCCTTGGGGTGTGTTCTTTACTTTTTTGTGGCATACTTCCTTAGAACTCAACAAACAAACAAACAAACAAAAACAAAAAACTGTAGTGGAATTCAGCTTGAAAATACCACTACTCTACAAAATACTTTTCACTTTTAAGTCTAAGTTCACGGTTTCTCATGATATGTGGTCCCTGCCAACCTAGACTCTTGCCTCATTTCCCCCATGCAGTGGTTCTCATGTTCTGGCCATGGGTTGTTTAGTAATTAACAACGGTGTCAGACTTCCTTCTGTTCTGTGTGCGCATCACGGGAAGCCCGCCTTGCCCTATCTTGCTATCACTGTGGAATTCCTTTAGTCTTTTGTACTCATCACAACCTGCTTCACAAATCTCTCCATGTCTCGCAAAGCTCACCTCCCCCGTGAATCCTTTTCTGACACTCCCACATACAGCCGATCAGCCTGTCTTTTACAACACCATCTGCTTGTATGGTTTTAATTAAACCCACCATTGAATCTGCCTGTTCCATGTCCAGTCACCATCTGCCAATCTTTTGAGAGCAAGTGCAATAAACATAGTTAGTCCTTCATCATAGGAGTTGAATAAATGATTGGCAAATAATGAAATCTCACCTCGGACATAGCTTTATCTTAATTTTCCTCCCCCTTTCTGCCTTTTAATCTGGTATTCCAGCAATAAATAGTGCTATAACATTATATTAATTCTATTACATCTTCCTCCTCCTCTTCCTTCTCTTCCTCCTCCTCTTCCTTTTCCTCCTCCTCTTCCTTTTTCTTTCCTCCTCCTCCTCCTCTTCTTCCTCCTCCTCCTCCTTCCCCTCCTTCTTCTATTTTGGGTATATGTGTCCTCTGCCCAAAATATTCAAGGGCATGATTTATACCCTGATTATTTTATGTTCCCAGCATCAAACTACTCAATAAATGTTCTAACAATATTCTGTTTAATAATTAAGGGATGACTTTACCTTTTCAAGTCATGTGCAATCATGTCCATCATTTCTCACCCTCACAGTGAACTTCTTAATTACTCCTGGCTGAGATTAACCTTGATTCTGTGGAGGAACATCTGTATCACTTTTGTCATTATCCTTTTCTAGAGCAGTCCTTGATTTAGACTGACTTTAAAAGCCTAATGGCACATACACAAAAGCAACCCTTTTCATTGTATCCCCAACTCTTGACACAGTTCTACCATTCCCCTGACAGAGCTATAAAAGCTTCACTCTGATGTTTTGATATATTTTTTTCTGTTAAACAATGAATAAGCTATTGCATTTGCACTATTAGTATTTATAACAGCCTCTTGTCCTGCTGAGAATGATAGTATTATAATCATTCTTTAAATATTTGATGAAAAAATAAATAAATATTTGACGAATGAATAAAAGAAAGTGTTATTTTCACTGTCAAGTGAAAGGCTATGCCTCTTATGCAAAATTAGTTAACTCATCTAATTTATCACTGTTCACATCCAGGAATAATTTATTTGTACAGACGAAAAGATGTTGTCCTTCATGAACTAAATTCTATATTTTAAATTATTCGTTTACCCTAAGCCTATGCTAGCTTTGGCAGCAAACAGAAATGTGGCAGGAGCTGTTTCCTGAGATTTGATGATTCTACGTTCTCTGCTCTCTACAGAATCCAAGAGACCCATACTTATTAGCCTGAGATGTTCCTCGGTGCGACTTGTCCATCTGGCGCCCTCTGCTGGCAACCAGAGCTTTGATGGACTTGAGGGGGCGTTTTCTCGGCCTTGGTGGTATCTGAAACTGTAACAATGAAAAAGGTCACTTTGTTCCTTTACTTGACAGCCCTCTACAATGAGGAGCCTGAAACAAATTTTCCACGCAACCGGTCGAACCCGGCTCAAGACGTCTTTTACATGCAGCCTCAGCAGTCATCCTTGCAAGCCACAGAGCCGCTCCAGTCTAGTTCGTGGGTCTTACGGCCTGGGACATACTTATATTGTCCCAGGGAACATCTTCCACATCCCTAAGGACGGGAGCTTTTCCTTCTCCCTTTGCTTTTCACGGGTGTTACCACTCTAGTGCCCAGAAAAAGTCTCCTCTTGTAGAGGGAGAAGGAGGCGTGGTCAGAAGAGGTCCTCATGCAAATGTAACATTTTGGTTTTTCAGCCTTGGTTCTCATTGAGAAATGTGGTTGGCATCCATCCCTACAAAGTCCTGCTTTGTTTTTGTTTTAAAGTATTTTTTAATTATTGAATCCACTTGATGATTCACAGCTATTACTTAACAATTATAAAGTTTCTGGCACACTAGATTACAGGTAGAGACCAGGAAAATGCTAAAAATGACTGTGTAATGAGAAGCTCATCACTGCTTGGGCTTTTCCAAAACGAACAACAGAGGTCAAAGGCATCTTCAATTGTAGTCTCAAAAACATACCTTTAGCATTTCCTCAGGAAGAACAGAAAGACCCACTCTTAAATATTTTCTTTGTGTTGTTGATGGGGATTTTGGTGGGGGGGGGGGGTTAACTTGCTTGTTTGTTTTGTTTTGTTTTTTAAACAAGATCTCTCTATCTCTCCATGTAGCCCAGGATGGCCTGGAACTCACCATGCTCCTGCCTCAACTTCCCAAGTACTGAGATTACAAACAATGAAAACAATAGATTTGGAATGTTATTATTTTGTTTTTATGATTCATATTCACTTTTATGAAACTTAGGTCTACTTTCGATACAGGTACAAAAGACTTATCCCATGACCCCACATTCTCGGGGCTTCTCTTGAAACAGACATGTACCTAAGAAGTAATTTTAAAATGAATTCCTAATTCTATCCTTTTCAGCAAACCTTTTTCAGTTGTTCAGGAAAGAACTCTCTTGGTTTTTGCTTTCTAGTTTCACTGAATATGACAAATTCTGTTGATAAACAGACTTGCAAAAAATAATTATACATCATTCTGCATGGTACTTTCCCATTCTAAAATCTAATAGTAACTTTGTGATGCACACAGAGCAAAGACTAAATTAAGTAATTGCCCAGTGAATCAACCTGCAAGATAAAGAGGGGTTTTTGAGATAGAACTATCCAAACCTGCCTTGAGTGAAGGGTACATTTCTAACTGCTTCCCAGCAGTCTAACTAATTCCCAACATTGGGCAGTATTACTCAAATTCAAACTCATCTTCTACTCTAAGTGAGTCCTGGCCACATGGGTCCTCTGAATTTGTTTCTCTCTCCCTCTCTTTTCTTTTCCTGGCCTTTTATTTTGCCTCTTAGTTAACCACTGAACTCCATTCTGCATTTTTGAAGGCTGCCTGTTTCCCATTGCATCTCTACCCAAAATCTAAGAAATGTCTTGCTCATTTCACAAGCATATAATTCATTTTACCAAGTTTCATCTAGAAAACTTGAAGCTTTTCACACAAAGTGTTACCATAGTGTCAAAGAGACAGGGGGCACGCCACTCTGGCAGCTCCAACCACTGATAGCATTCTCAACACTGAAGAAAGGGTGTTCTTTTCTCTGCATCATGAAACAGAGTGGCAGGAATGTTTATTTGTGGGTTTGCATTACAGACTTGAAAATATTGAGGGGTGCCAGATGAGGAGCTGTTTCCACTGGCAGTAGAAAGAATGAGTGGCTTTTATGAATTGGAAAAATGAATTCCTAGTTTGGTTAAAAGCACATTCTACACCTTATTTCCTGTTCAATCAATGAAGCGTTTTTGTGGAACTAAGCCAAAGCATTTTATGATTACTCCTTTACTTTTCTCCATCTGTTAACATTTTTTTTTTTCAAATATAAATTAAAAATAAATCCCCTACAAAAATGTGTATGTTCTCACTCTGCTGCTGGGAGCTCAGTGTTATAGCTTTTTGTCACGTGTCTTAGTTGAGTTTGTATCTGCTAGAATACTCTTAATAAAGACAATCTGCAGACAAAACAACTTGTTCTTATTGTATTGCAAATGTTTCTCAGCATTAAGCCAAGACTTCCAAGATTTCAGCTGTTAGTTATTGGGGAATGGTTGAGACTGGGTCTTGGTATATAGCTCTGGCTGACACAGTGCTCACTATGTAGCTTAGGTTAAACTTGAGTTTGAAGCAGTCCACCTACCTTAGCCCTCTGACTGCTGGGGTTATACGCACATACCACCATGTCTGCTATGTAAACTATTTTTAATTACTATATTTCCCTGATGATATAGCTAAGATCCTTAATTAAAATCATTTGGACTGGCTCACTCAATCCAAAGAACCTATATGAAAAATGTGAGAAGTGTGGGTGCAATCTGTGATTATAATCCCAACACTGGGAAGGCAGAGAGAAGAGGACCCCCGAAGACTGATGACCAGACAGCCTAGGCTAATTGATGAACTCTAGGCCAAGACAGACCCTGTCTTAAAAATAAGAGGTAGATAGCATTTCTGAGGATGGTACCATGTCTTCATGTCTCTACATGCAAGCACATGAATATACATAAAGCACACACAGCAACACACACACACACATTCACATCAAAAATACCACAAGTTGTTACTTCATAAGACAAGTCATGCGAGTTTTGGATAATTAACTTAGTCTACACTATTATTGCATTTTTATGGATCGGAAAAACTAAACAGCAAGGTCACTTGAACAAATCCTTGGCTAAGAGATGACATCTTCAAAAGTTATCATGAACAATTAAGTTTCCTGTATTAAGACAACACAGCATGTAAAATTCATAAGCAAAATCTATTTTCCTTGAGAGTAGCTACATTTAAATAATATTTGCTATGTAATCTATCTAAAACCAGCAGCAGAATTGGAAGGCTGTGGTCTGGGAGAGCAAGGGGAATTGCAGAGAGGATGCCTCAATATTATTTCTGGATGACTTGCGAAGATGCAATTTTATATAAACTACTTCATTACTTCACTGTGAAGTTTAAATCATGAAAATACCCAATTGAGCCAAGAGAGTTCAGCAATCATTTTATAGATATTGAAATGTTTATTATATGTTGAATGGTAATAGAAACCAGTTTGCAGCCTACCATTTCCATTTTCATTTTTTTTGGAATTATATCAGCTTTCCCATTCCTTTATATTATTATCGGCTCTTTACCACAACGGCACTGCATTACACAGCCTGTTTGAAATCCTTTTAACAGTGCTACTGGGATAACCGTTCTCCTGACAAGTTCATAAATATGTAATGTCGATCTCAAAGGCTTTCCACAATAAACAAATCACAAAAGATATAAATGTAAGAAGAACCTAACTCAAAAACTGACATTCATCAGTAGAGTAGTAAATGAATAGTGAATTTATCACTGAGATATTTCCAAATGTAGAAAACCTCTTCGCATGGATTCTGTGCTCTCTGTCTCTGCATTTATCTGCAAGAAAATAGTGTGTATCAAACAAAGAGTGTTCATCTTCATTTATTTAAAATAAAATAACTTCACTGATATTGTAAAGCTACTTAGCAGGGAGGAGGTTTCCAGTTCAGGACCAGCTTGATTTCTTCAAATCCTGTGACCAATGTGTACGGTGTCTTCGGCAATAGGGCCTTGCCATCAAGTTCTGACAGGCAATCAAGATAATGACAATAGCCTTCATTGTTCTCTTGGATTCCTCTCCCTACTGTGCCCGACCTACATCTTGAGGGTAGGTGTCCCATACCTGGCACTGGGCTTTTTCTTTGTTGACCTATGGTTTCTGGAAAGATCATTATCCTACATACAAAGGGAACTCCATTTAAACATCTGTGTGTGGAGAGTGGTTATAAACAGTAGACTTCCATCTGGATTTTTTTTTTCAAACATCTTAATGTTAGTTATCTCTTTTCTCATTCCTTCCTTTTCCCTACCAAGCTGCTTGGGAAGAAAAATCCTTGAATAGTCTTACCTAACTGTAAACCCTGGGTGCTATAATAACAACTAGATATGCCCATGACTGCAATAATGGTACGAATGTCATGGAAGTAACCAACTACTTTCTGATCAGATTTAAGGCCATTCCACAAGAGGAAACTCATGCCTGGGGCTGTAAATCTGGCCGAGAACCCACGGACTGGAAGTTCATGGCATTATTTTGCTAGACAGACATCCAACTCTATTGTAAATATGTATCTCTCCACTCATAGATTAGTAACTCTCAGTCTTTATCAGAGAAGCATGATAATTAATACAAAGACTCACAAAGGGATGAGATACAGAGGCAAGTATCTGTGGACTGCCCAGCCATGTGTGAGACATCAGTGTCACACCCCACATTCTTAAGATTCTGAGAACATCAGCAAAGTGGGAGGCAGAAAGTTGTAAGAGTCAGAGGACAGTGAGAACTGAAGTAAAGCAGCATCTTCTGGGTGTGACCAGACTATCACACTCAAGAACTCAGAGCCACTGTGGTTGCATGCACAAGACCTCTGCAAGATCAGTCTGTTCATGGCTCTGTCATGGAGGGGAGAGGGACACAAAAGTCCAAATCCCCACTGATGAGCTGTTGACAGTTGATAGCTGCCTGGTGGAGGCAGAGTCAGTTTTCTTTAGGGATGTGGTCTCTGCCAGATTGACCATGTTCTAGTGCATGGCCCCACATGCAGGTATATATTGGTGAAATTATTAAGACCACTCCACGTAGTTAAAAGGAGATTTATTTAATGACGTAACTTACAAATGAAGTAATAGGTAGGTTGAGGGTTCTGGGAAAGACGCAGCAGTAGTTCGGCAATGTTCTCTGGAGAACTCTTCTCTGTCCACCTCTAGCGTCCGGGCTCTCAGCAGCAAGAGAGCCGGGCACATCCCGATCTCGGCTCTTCAGGCCCTCCCTTGGCCCCGCCTTGTGGGCGTGATAGTTACCAAAACCTCAATGGGGGTTGGAACTTCCAGACCAAAGCTGGAATGGCTACCCACTACAGGTATATATGGACTCAGTAGGTTATACACAAACCAAAAAAGACACGAAGTTGAAAGGGGGTTCTGGCAGGGGGAATCCAGGAAAAAATAGAGGTAGGGAGTGGGGTGTGTATATAATTACAATATTATATGTGTGTATGAAATTCTCAAAATAAAATTTAAAATATATTTATAAATAATCAAGGGAAGCAAAACAATGTAAACTCTCAGGTAGAAAAAGATGGAGGAAAGAATGGGAAATAAGTTAGCCTTCCTGTGCTACAGGATGGAAATAAACATATTTAAATAAAATACTAATAATTAGCGCTGAAACATAGCACCATGTTTTGTATTAGTTATTCACAAGTTTATTAAACTCTTTAACAAGCAGTCGCTGAGTCCCTTGTCTGTGCCAGAGATTTCCTAGGTTCCAAATATATACTGGTAAGAGAAGACACCTCAATCTTTAGAAATAAATAACCAGAAAGAGTAATGACAAATTAAATAATAGGCATTAGCCCAAGCAATGAAAGAAGCCTTCAAAAGGATGAATAAACTTTCACTTTATGCTTTGTTAGGTATAAAATTAATGTGTTCAATTTCTTTCTCTAAACTTCCAGTATGATTGCCAAATTGTCATTCCCTTTACAAGTTAATAAGGACATTTTAAATTTTTCCTTAAATTTATATTTTTATTATTTAATTATTCTGGCTGGTTTGGGATATGTAGTTGCAATAGCGTGTATATTTTTTCAACTTTTTACTCTCCTAACCATTTTCCCTCACCATTTGAGAAATACATTACTGGATTAAGGGAGGACTTGTCTGTGTGACTTTCTTTGGCCAATGGAATGTGAATGGAATCTAACTTGGATTTTTGTTTGTTTGTTTGGTTGGTTTTTCAAGACAGGGCTTCTGCGTGTAGTTTTGGTGCCTGTCCTGGATCTTGCTCTGTAGACCAGGCTGGCCTCAAACTCACAGAGATCCGCCTGGCTCTACCTCCCAAGTGCTAGGATTAAAAGCGTGCGCCATTGCTGCTGAGCCTTGCTCGGATTTTAAAATGCGTCCCTGATTTGACTTGATCTAAAACTCCAGATCTTTGCCCAAAGAAGCTTTCTCCAGACATCCCTCATTTGTATACCTCTCTGCTATGCTCACTACACAGCAGATAGAATAGATATTTGCCCTCTCAATGCAATATGTCTGTTCTACAACTGATTATAATGCTAGATTTGTGTTTGAGTGGTTAAAATACAGCCGTGCAAACACCAGTGATGTCATTTCCTGTGTGAGCATTTTTTATGTCCTCTAAATCATGCAGGCACGAGAATTTGTTGTCAGTTGTGAAATGCTTTGTAAGCACCAGTGTGAGATGGACTTCCCTTCCCAGAAATGCATCTCTGCTCATCCCTGAATTATTTGATGTTTGTGGTTTAAATCATTTTTATAACTAATTTCTGCAATAGTTTCTTATTGTACCCTGTAGATGTATTAATGTGTTTTTATTATGTTGACAGTTTATTATAAACAAACTCACTTCATGTCAAACGTACTACATTGCTCCCTTAAGAGGAAGTAGGGATTCATTTCAATTGCAGGAAGGGAGCATCTGTAATAGCGCCCCTAGGAGTCCCTGTAGGTCTTTACCAGCTTGAGCCTGAATACTGGGGGCCGGGAGATATAATACTCTAAAATACAAACAAAAATATTTTTCACAAAGTTTTCTGAATAGAAAAATATGTTTGGGACACACTACACAGATTTTTTTTTTTTTTAATTCCCTGGCCTGTTGCAAGAAAACCTTCAGCCAAACAAATGTGACTGATGTTCATGCAGCTGGAGACTCGTTGCTTTTTTGCTTTATGAAAAATGAGAGCGCAGGCAGCTGAAGCGGTTGGTCTGAATTTGCACTTGGAGTAAACAGGTAATGAATTGCTTCCTCTACTCTCTCCAGGCAGTGAATAGAGGCATTATCGTGAATCCAGCAAATTCTGAATGTATGAGGCTGAATATTGAGGCAGAAAATGCCCTTTTGAGAGGTCACTTTATCCACCCCTGCCTTGGTTCATTCCTTTGCCCTTTCGTTCCTTTATTTATTTATTCAGTTAATGATAAATATTTATTGAGCTCTTCCCGTGAAGCAGGCCCTGTGCTAAGTTCTGGGAGTACAGAGGTAAATAAATAGACACAAGAGGAGCTCCAAAGACAGACCCAGATCCTCCTCAAATCCACTCATCCATTTATTCATGTTCGTTTCCAATACAACGTACAATGGACAGACTCCAGAAGACATAAACTTAACTCATCCTTCGCAGCTGGGTGATCTGGGGCCAGTTGCTTAAACCCTCTGAGCCTCAATGTTCACATCTCCTCTCTATCTCCAAGAAGGATAGAGTGCATTACAAGGATGCACATCAAACTTCTTGACCTTTGGTTCTCTTCCACCCTAGCTCACATCTCACTTTTCCTAGAGCCTAGAAGTATAGATTGAGTCGGAGACATTTTATAGCATTCTACTTAGTTGGGATTAAGAATACAGAGAAATAGAAAAATGTTACCCCTGCCTTCTGGAAAATTAAAATTTGAATGGTAATGGCTAACATTTAATCTCTACCAAGCTCTGAGGACTGTATAGGTATGAGCTCATCCTCAAAACAGTCTATGAGGCATGAGTTATATCTATCCTCTTGACTGTTAAAACAGTGGATATAGATGATTGAATAAGTTTGCTGAAACCAGAGAAAATAGTGAGCAACAAGATAGAAATAAAACCCATTGTGTGTGTGTGTGTGTGTGTGTGTGTGTGTGTGTATGTGAGAGAGAGAGAGAGAGAGAGAGAGAGAGAGAGAGAGAGAGAGAGAGAGAGAGAGAGAGCAGGTCAGAGAACAACAGTCAGTTGTCTCCTTCCACCTAAATGGGGGTTCCAAGGATCAAACTCATGTCATCAGGCTTGTGCAACAAACACTTTTACCTCTTAAATCATCTCACTGGCTCTGAACCTGTGATTTTAACCACTATGCTCTACTGCCTCTCAAAAAGAGGCTACTATGTGTCAAAAGAAAGATGGAATTCTTTTACATGTATGCATAATGAGATACATATTAATTCATATTTTTAATTCATCTCAATGCTATAAAATTACCTAAGATAATATATATGAAAGTGTCCAGGGAGGTTTTAAGCTGTGTATACACTATCTTAATGTTATCTCCCAGTCCCTTAAGCACAGCATTCTCTGTGTGGCAACCTGCAAACGTATCTCATCAAATTCTAGCCTGATTTCTAAGATGAAGACTCCTAGTTTGTTTAAAATTCCCTACTCTGGTCTTTTTCTGGTCCTCTTAATGATCCCTGCATTGCATGATTTTTTTCCTCATTTGTCTTTGCTATAATGATGAGCTTCCAGGTGAAGATCATTTTATGAAATGTATTTTCTGTGTGAAAATAGATTCTGTGCAAAATGTCATATAAAAATGTACTTGCTGTTCCAAAAGTTGCTTAAAGACACACTAGAGAGGAAAGGGGGCTTTAGAAAGGACTGTGAGGTGCTTGCTCCTTGATCATGTGACCTGTCACTAACAGTTCCCTAAACCCTGTTTGTCATGTGTGAACAGAATATAGAGGTCAGCTCTCCCTGCAGCTGTGGTTAATGGATGCTCAGGGTGAAGGGAGCATATGAAAATACAGGAGGAATGTAGACAGAAGGGTGAGAGCACCCTGAAATACCTGGGCCAGTTCTTCACACCTAAAACCCATTCTTCTATCAGAAACCAGCTGAAGCAGCCCTTCTCAAAATGAACCACGGAACACAAGATGTTGGGACAGGGGTACTTTGTGACATGTCTTTTTAAAAATAGAATAACAGCATTCAGAATCCATGAGACTCCTTTGCCCTGCTCTAACTTCAAATTTGTTCCATGCATAAGCCTGAACTATTGCTTTGGGCCTGTGGGTGTGTGTGGCAAAGGTAGCTTGTTAGCCTGGGGTGGGGAGGCAGATGGTCAGTGTCCTATAATCCTCCTCCAGGGCCCATTTCCAGCCTTTCACTCACTTTGCTGTGTGAAGCCTCCTCCACCCCACACTAGGGCAATACCTACTCCTTCTCCCTGTTGCCCTGACAAAGCTCACGTAGTTCTGAGTTAGAATCCTTTCACTGGGGTGATATTTTATTTGTATTGAAATGTGGAGATATTTTATTTGTGCGTTAATAAAGCTTGCCTGCAGATGGGGGTGGGGGAGAGGCCAACCATTTTAAGTAAACAAAAAGTCAGAAAGAACATGCCCTTAATCCGATCACTTAGTAGGCAGGGTCTCTGTGTGTTCAAAGCCATACTAGGGAACAGAGCCAAGCGTGGTGACACATACCTTTAATACCAGTACCAACCATAGAGACCTGGAGGTCTGTACAGACAGGCAGTGACAAGGAAGTGAGGTAGATGGGCTAAGATAGCCAATGAGAGGACAGAACAGCAAGGCAATAAAGGTGTGGGTAGACAGGAAGTAACTCTTATTTGGAAGCTGCAGAGTTGGTGAGGTAAGGTTGGCTGGTGGCTTTCCTTATTTCCCTGATCTCCCTAAGGCTTTCACCCCTATATTTGGCTCCGTGTTTTTTATTTAATAAGACCATTTAAAAAGTCATCTACAGCCGGGCGGTGGTGGCACATGCCTTTAATCCCAGCACTCGGGAGGCAGAGAGGCCAGCCTGGTCTACAAAGTGAGTTCCAGGAAAGGCGTAAAGCTACACAGAGAAATCCTGTCTCAAAAAACCAAAAAAAAAAAAAAAAAAAAAGGCATCTGCATTTCACCTCCCACCTCTACCTTCCACCCATCTCCTCCAATCCCTGGGCTTCATTTGTGTCACAGCCCCTTTTGAACCCTACTAGGTGTTGATACTAAGTCATGTGCAACCCAGAAGTACAGAGGGTCAAGGGATTGTATTTTGTTTTGTTTGTGAAGCAGGGACCCAGTACATTACCCAGGCTAGCCTGGAACTTTCTCAACACACAATCCTCCTATCTCAGTCTCCAGAGCCACAGTGCCCAGTCACTCTACAGTCTTGTAGATCATGAATAAACTCTTCTCTACCCACTCCATGCTTAGGGGAACGGAACGGTCCAAGGTGCAGCATCTTTGACTCTGGCAATGTGTCACTTTGCAGCAGCTTCCTTTAGCTCTCAGTCGATTCTTCCTCAATCACCTTGATCCTTAACCCTTTTCCCCGGAAGTACACTCTCTAATAAAAAACATAAGCTGTCAGCTTAAGGCTCTGTCTCCAGGAGCTCCAGCCCAAGGTACAAGGAAAGCGGAGAGCTGAAGTCAGTGGTTAATTCAGTCCTATCTCTCGCAGAGATCAACCTGGATTGATTTACAACAGGATGTGAAGTTCAGAACAGTCACACTGCCACCTGCCATTCCTCTTGGAGCTCACTTCTCTCCTCTGAGCTATTGATTTCAGAGTCTTTCCTCACAGGTCCTCTCCCCTATCCCTATCATGTTCAAAAGATGACCTCCCTTCAAAGTTAATTGAGAAAGGAGAAGCCAGCAGGTGGGCCTTTCCTCCAATCTCACCACCGGATCAACAGATGTACCTGCACCTGCCGAATTCCCCACTTCTCCTGTTTCCTCTGATGAGTGTCCTTGCTTATTTATTTATTTCTCTGAGTCACTTTACGGTGGCCCACAGTTTCTATAACAGGGAGTGGTCTTGAAAGTGCTAACCCAGGGCTGAAGAGACAGTTCAGCAGTGAAGAGCCTTGGCTGCCCTTTCAGAGGATCCATGTCCAATTTCCAGGCCCCAGCATCAGGTGGTTAACAACTTCTTGTGATTACAGCTCCACAGGACAGTCTTGTCCTCTTCTAGGCTCCTCAGGCAAGCACCTGTGTAGCATACATTCACACAGACATGCACATAAATAAAAATAATAGCAATTTTAAAAATTAAAGTGCTTTTCATGACTCAACCTGCAAGAGCGTCACTGGAGTAGGGCAGTGAGGAAGACTGAGTGAGACTCCTCAGCCAGCTTGGGGATCTCTGTTCTCCTTCTTTAGCCCCAGTGCACAGGCTTCTCTGAGCTCTTCTCCTGGCTCACTTCTTTCTTTTTTCAATTATATGTATTTATTTATTTTTCGTGTATGTATGCATGCATGTGGGCATGCATGCCACAGTGGCGTTTGTGTGAAGGTCAGTGCACAACTTGTAGGAGTCAGTTTTCTCCCGTCTTCAGGCTTGGCAGCCCCCCTCTTTACCTGCTGAGCCATCTGGCCAGCAGAGGCACGGCTTCTTAAAGACTTGCATGAGCATCTGTAGGCCTTGGTGATCCCAAGTTGAGCCTCTGGAGTGGGCCATGAGGTTGTACGTGCACAGTGCTGTGACCTGGTGTTGGTGCCCGAAGGCCAGGAAGACACTATTGAGAATATATCAGGATATTCAGTACAATGGTCAGATTCCTCAGGTCCTTGAGGATGATAAAAGTCTGTGCCCCCGTAGATGCCAAAGTGGTGACATCAAAAACTGGCAGCTGGCAGGGCTTCCAGCTCCACCTTAGGTGGCCGTACCAGGCTGCCACTAGTGTATCTAAGAGCATATTCTCCAGGTCCACTTGTTGTATCTGGACCTAGGGAAGCAGCTCAGAAGGAAGATGCCCAGGCTCTGGTGGAGGTCTGCACTGCCTCTGGGTAGCCCCTTTGTTAGCACCACTGCCTGGGACTCGGGCCTTTGTTGGGGACCCTTCAGAGCACATGAACAGGAAATTGTGTTCTGTTTGCTCCTATGTCAGTGGAAAGATGTTGCCTGGAGTAGGGTGCTGGGGACAGGTTGGAAAAAACCAGAGATGGATAAGGGATATTTACTGGAAGATAAATTTGGTCCTTGGGCTCTCCTACAGTGCACCAGTAGACCACGACAGAGATGAAGAGAGTCAGCTTGATGCTAACAAAAAAGGGTACATATCCATTGCCTAGGGATGCCCGAGCAGCTGCAGCAAGCCGTCCAGCATCTTGGATACGGCTGCCCTCTTGTCTTGCATCATAGCATAAACTGCCAATGGGAACTGGCTGCTGTGCAAAGAACACCAGCATCCAGGAAGACAAAGAAGCTGTAGGCATGCTGGGCATTCAAGAAATACATTCCCAAAGCTAGAAGCAACACCAGTTTCCAAGTAACACCACAAGGCCCAAGAGGCATGGGCGATCCCCGACCAGCTGGCTGCTCATCTATAAAATGGCAGCCCTTAGACTATGGTTTGAGCAGAATCCCTTTTGCTCTTTGTAGCAAACCTCTGGGTGCCCCGAGTCTGAGCCAATAACCCCACAGTCTGTAACTGGAGTTACATGCGTGTGACGGCTTGGCCATGTGGCACTTTCTGCTTGGGAAGAGCTGGTCATCTCTGCCTGTTGGGTTGTAGCTTACCCCTGGAGGTCCAGCTTATGTACCGCTTGGCTCCATGAACAGTCCCAGCCTTACCTAAAGGCAGACCTGAGTGGCCTGCAGCACCTTCAGCATGAAGACCAAAGTGTGGACAAGCCTGGTGCTGACTCCAGAAGGGAGGGCAAGACACAAGCTGGGGTGCACGGTGGATAACTGGACCCGGGTATATGAATCCTGCTAAGCCCCAAAACTCTTTTTCCCAGATGTTTCCCCAGCCTAGGTACTGGTCTATATGAATCCTGCTAAGCCCCAAAACTCTTTTTCCCAGATGGTTTCCCCAGCCTAGGTACTGGTCTATGCTTGTCACAGATACAGACCTACAGTAGGAAGGCAGGGGTGCTTTGCTTTCAGCTTGTCCTTGACTAGTACTACTGTCCTTGGACCTCACTCTCTCCTCTCGGCGTCCAAGTGGCCAGTCCCTAGGAATAGTTCTGAGGGCTCACAGGGGATGAAGGGAACAAGATAGTTTGTTCTAAGGACAGGGCTATGAGATCAGCTTGGAGGCACAGGGACCCCAACTTTGCTAAGGTGGTAGAGAAACCTCGTGTAAGTCACTGAGTTCTGAGCCTCGTTCTTGTCACAGGCAAGACAGGAACTGTGGAACTTGCTGAAGGGTGACATACTTTTCGCACCTTTATTTTCCTGATGTTGGGGATGGAACCCAGAGTCTCAGCCGTGCTAGGCAAGCATTCCACACCACTGAGCTACAACACCTTCAAATACTTATTGCTTTTATTTTGAGACAGGGTCTCACTAAGTTACTAGCTGGCCTCAAACTTACTACGTATTCCAGACAGGGCTTGGCTTTATGATCATCCCGGTTCAGCTTCCCGGAAGTTGGGATTACAGGTCTGTATCTAACCAATGTGGAGCAGGTGGCCTTGTCAGTATTTCACACACACCAACTTGTCGATCCCTTAAAGCACCCTATGGGGGGGAATATTCACTCCCGTGTTAGAGAACTGGCAGAACTCATACCCCACACTGTCCCACAGGTGGTGCAGCAAGGTCGGGGCTGAGGAACAGGTATCCCCTTGTTGCTACTTCACGTGGACTCTACCCTGGGAGGGAGCTGGTGTCACCAAGGTCCCTGGCACCTTGGAGGGATTTACTACCCTGACCAGAAGGACATTTGCTATTAATAGAAATTTCAGCCACCAGTCACTCCTTGCCTACTGTGTGTCCCAGGCTGCATTCATATGCCTCTGGCCTTTGGCCATCCCAGGGGACAGTTGCATTGTTTCTACTTTAGGAGTCAAGGAACTAGACACAGCTGAGTGCTAAGGGAACTTGAGAGCTGATTTCCTCCCAGGCCAGTTGAGGCAGCTGTCCCACAGCAGGGACACTGGGGCTTGAGCCATCTCACTGAACTCTTCTCCAGGCTCAAGGGCAAAAGGCCAGCCTGGGTAGCACATGGCAGAGAGATGTGATCCAGGCACCTCAAAATCCCCTAGAGAAGTGTGGAGGCTCAGCAAGCTGCTCCTCCCTGCCAACAAGAGCCTTTCTTTCATGCTCAGGCCTGTCAGCCCATGCACGGAGAGGGTTTTGCTTATCATGGCAGGGCAGGAATGGTGGAGTTCACGGCCTGTGCTTGCGGCTGAGACTTCTCACATCTTACTTTAGTAAAGCAGGAAGCAGAGAAAGGCACGCCAACATTCTGTGTTCTTGCTTTTATTGCAGCCAACTTTTCCATGTAGGTCTAACTCTCCCAGGCCCTCCCAGGCTGAGCTCCTTGTCTTTCTCTCTCTTCCAGTACAATCTCTCACTCCATTGTCATCCCGTCTGCATGTGAAATAGCCTTCCATCTTTAAAAGGCCTGCCTCCCCCCATCCTCCAGGGAGCTCTTCACCCCTGACTTCCTTTCCCACCACACTTCTCTGAGAAGTGTGTCCCAACTTTCTCCCCTACTAGTCACTCAACTCAATATACTTAGGATTTGCCTCCACTACCTCACTGGATCTTTCCTGATTGAAGACTGATACACAATGTGCTGCCTGGTCTTATGTCAACTTGTCACACAGAGTTATCTGAAAGAAGGGAACCTTAATTAAGAAAATGCCTTCATAAGATCTGGCTGTAAGGCATTTTCTTAATGGGAGGGCCCAGCCCTTTGTGGGTGGTTCCATCCCTGGGCTGATGGTCCTGGGTTCAGAGCCCATACCCTATAGTGGGATGCCTTGTTCAGCCTTGATCCAGGAGGGAGGGGCTTGGTCCTGCCCCAACTTGGTATGCCAGCCTGTGTTGACTACCCAAGGGAGGCCTTACCCCTTATGAGTGGATGGGGGGTGGGATTGGGGGAGGTGGGGAGGGAGCAGGGGAAGGGGGGGAAGGAGGAACTGGGACTGGTATGTAAAATGAAAAAAAAATTAAATTAAAAAAAATTTAAAAAAAGAAAGCAGGCCAGCAAGCAGCACCCCTCCATGGCCTCTGCATCAGCTCTTGCCGCTAGGTTCCTGCCCTGTTTGGGGTCCTGTTCTGACTTCCCTTGAGGATGAACAGTGCTGTGGAAGTGTAAGCCAATTAAACCCTCTCCTCCTCAACTTGCTTTTTTGGTCACGGGGTTTCATGACAGCAGTGAGAGCCATAATTAAGACTTGCAGGCTGATAGCCATCTCTGTGGTTTCTTTTCAACCCAATCTCAAGCAGGAACAGACACAAGGAAATAGCTCCCCTCTCTTCATTACCGTCCCTGCCCTCCTTTCAGCTCCACCCAGAGGCTGCTTCTCACTGGTTCGGTGCACTCCTCCTCTTCCGGGTATGCAGGCTGTCAACCCTCCGGGCCTGAGCTGGACCTCTCCTCCGCTTGTTACATAATGAAACATTCTCATGTCCGCCCAGGGATTCAAATCAAGTCACTTGGAGGTGACTCACAACCGCATGCCGTCGGCAGACACCCCTTCTCTGCCCTTGTTTTCCGTCTGGTACTAACTTACCTGAGAATTGCAATTATACCTGTGTCTTAGCCTGACCCCCAAATCAGCACATTGTTTCCATTCGACTCCTCCACACTCCTGAACCTAAGTTACTTTCTGTGGTTCCTGTTCCGGTGATTGTAATAATGCCCATCAATCGTAGAAGCAGACGGATGAGAATGGGAACGCTCCTGTAATGACCCCTTCCTTAAGTACCATTCTAAATATTTTTTCAACATTTGAATTTATTTTTTCAATAATTTTCTTAGCATTGTTTTCATTGTGGGAAACAGATTTCATAATTTAATATTAAATCTATCTGAGGGTATGTCTTCGGGATGGCTGCTTTGCCACACCACTGTTGCCAGGGTGCACCAGTATCCATACGTCCTGCTTGGACTGCACACGCTTTTTTGTTCACCCTGCACATAGCATGATGTTCCCCACCCCCTAATCTGCTTGCGCTTCCTTGTTGCTTACATTCTCCCAGGGGACTCTACATATTAATATACAACAAAACATGCTTAATCTGGCCTTCGAAGCCTGCATGTGTTAGATTTTTCCTGGCTGGGGGTTCAGAAGACTTGCATGGCCCGTGCAGCAGGGATTGACGCAGCTGGATGTGTCATGCGGGCTGTAGTCAGGAAACAGGGAGGTCGACCCACACAACCCACAACTGAGCTTGGGGGCATTAAGCCCAGCTCCACGAGGACCCACTTCCTCCAGCTAGTCTCCACTTCTGAAAGGCCCCACAGCCTCCCCAAACAGTGCCTCAAGCTGCGGACCAAGTGTTCAGACACAGAGCCAATTAGGGGGCATCTCGCAGCCAGCCCAACACCGCCTCGGCACTTTGTTTCCTTTGGCTTGGGGTGCCTTCAGCCCACTGAGTTTTTGTTTTTGTTTTGTGCTGTTTTGTTTAGGTTTCTCCCATTCTTCCCACGTATTCACATAACAGTACCTCAGGACCTCTTTGCCTCTCCAGTAGACTACTCTTGGTCTACTTCGTGTCTCTTCAGCCCTCAGAGACAAACTTAGAAACTTTTTTTTTCCATGAATTTCCAAGAGAAGCAAATTCCTATTCCATATTCTCCCCTGTGCACTAAGATAGTGATAACAAGTGTGTATAAGAAAGCACATCCAAAACTGGTTCAAAAGGTTGTGACTTAATGTGGCGATTTTAGGAATTAAAAGTCAGAAGTCAATTTGGAATATAATTAGGAGATAAAGGCAATTATGAGATAAAGTTATTTTAATTTTATGTCTGCATCAGTGGTGGCGGAGAGTGAAAGGAGAGTTGGAGGAAATCCCTAAGTGTCTAACTTGTTTGATGGGATAGACAGATGTCAGCAGAGGAAGGGGACAAATTAAAAAGAAACACATTGACCCTGACCCAGTGTATATCTACCAAAGTTGCCAAGTGTGACTTAGCAATTATGTATCTAAGACTACCTTAAAATAAGCAAGCTGACAGAAAAAGACTAGTAAGAGTCCAAAGTCGTTAATAGCAGATTAGGTGAGCATGCTATGCTACAGAACATTTGTTGAACATCAAGCAGAAGGAGGAGGGGATGTTGGAGAGCCATTTAGAGCATTTGCTGCTTTGCAGAAAACATGGGTTCAGTTCCCACCACCCATAAGGCAGCTCACAACCATTTGTCACTCCGGTTCCAGGAGCTCCAAAGCCCCCTTCTAGCCTATTCAAGCATCAGGTATGCATGTGAAGCCCATATATACATACTGGCAAAACTCTAATTGTTGTATAACAGTTTTCTCTGAGATTGAAACATTCTATTCAGAAGGGAAGCTCGCTGTGTAGGAAAGTAAACAACTCAAAATAGTTTCAGGAAGTCCCTGAAACTGATTAAACTCACTAGGCCCCCTCCCTGTAGAGTAAATAATAAAAGCTGAGAGTCCCTTTCATATGGAAGGAAGCTGAACAGCAAAAATAGACTGTCAGAGGAGAAAAGCTTCAAAGCCTCTGAGAGAACAATGCCTGGAAGAAGCAAAAACCAGCTGAGCTGCCTGGAAGAGGTTTAAACAACTGAGACACTGGAAAGGGCACCCTCCAACCTGCTGAGCTGCCTGTAGGCTGCACAGTGTGCTCCAAGTTCTCAGCTTTGCAAGTTGTCACCCATGCAGGGGTGGGCTTTGGTGGTGCAGCTGTCTTTGAGTCATTTCTGTTCTTGTAAATAATCCCAATAAAACTCGTTGGTTTACCAAGCTGGACTTTGGTGATATCCGTACTTTGAACTGTTGTGGGATTCCTGTCTGGGTTGAGTAGACATGTGTATTGTGTCTCCCCAGAAAAAGTCCTGTCACATAGCACTGATATACATAAAATAAATAAATACAAATTTTAATTGATTTTTTTGGGAATTTCACATCATGCAACCCCAATCCCATTAATTTCCCAGTCATTCCATGTCCACCTTCCACTTTGTAGCCTCCTCTCCACCCAGTTCCCTTCCCCCTCCAAAAAGAAAAAGAAAAGCACTTCACTCCTCCATCTTTCCTACCTCTCCATTGCATATTCTTTTATGGTAGTGACCTTGGGAGCTGCAGTGTGTCACATAGTATACCCTTCCACTCAACTTTTCTAGAATTAATTAGTACTCTATATGACCATTACTATCATGACAAAAAGTTTAATATATATATATATATATAGTAAATTTTGAGATAATATTTATACCTTAAAATTTTAAAGAGTCAAAATAAAACCAAAGAATTATGAGATCAATGGCAATAGAATAGTGCCCTAATTTTACTTTTTCTTCTGTCCTATACCAAGTGGCTCTTCTTACATGAGATAGACATTTTGGATTTTCCTTTAACAAGCATGCTTGGGTTCAGAGAAAGAGAGAGCCACATTCCAACTCCACAGCCATATTTTAATTTTAATTGAACTGGGACTACAAAAAGACCACTTGCCTGATATGTCTGTAAAGAACAGCAGAAACAAACATTTGGGAAGATTTATGAAATCTTATCCTGTTGGAAATGTGATATACTAATTGGCTATCTTAGGATATTTTCTCTGGATGATTCATCCTTTTTCTTTTGATGTCTCATTTGTCCAGTGGTCTTCAGATTCCTAGTTGAATGCCTTCGTTCTCCTGGAAAGACAAAAACAAAACTGTTATACGAATCTTAAATGGTATTATAATATAAACCTGGAGCCAGATACTGTGGTAAATGCTGAAAGATCAGAGAGACAAAGGAACAAGCCACTAGGGAAACTTCTCACCACTATTGAATCCTCAGGCCAAATGAAATGTGAGATCCTATCTCCATGAATCCTCTGACTGAAGCCTCTGAGTCCTCAGCCAAAAGAGCTCTAGTTCCTATCTCCTCACACCTTATATGCCTTTCTCTGCCCAGCCATTTCACTTCCTTCCTAGTGGGATTAAAGGTGTGTGACATCACTGTCTGGCTCTGTTTCTCTCCTAGACTGAATCAATCTCATGTAGTCCAGGGTGGCTTTGAACTCACAGAGATCCAGAAGGATCTCTGTCTCCAGAGTGCTAGGATTAAAGGTGTGTGCCACCACTGCCTGGCCTCTGTGTTTAATCTAGTGGCTGACTTTGTCCTCTAATCCTCAGGCAAGATTTATTTAATACACAATATATCACCACACCCTATTGCAACCCTAACTTTGAAGAGTTTCCTTTTTGGCAAGATATATCTGATCAAGTGAAAAGCATTTGTTAGACTTATACATTAGTTTAGATTGAATGGTCACTCTGTTTGATGGAATATCCCCTCTCCTAATCAAGAGTTCTCTACTGTTCAAATCTAATCTTTAACAATTTTGATGGTATCCATAGTTTTTCTTCTCCTGTGGAAACAAAAGCAAAACCTCTTCCCCAATGTAACACATATCCTGGTTTCCACTCCAAGATCAACATATCTTTAAAGTATACAGGCTGATTTAATTCTGTGGTGAATTAAATTTGTGCATTCCTAATAAAGCTTATCTGAGGATCAGAGGAAAAAGCCAGCCACTATATTAAACATAGATGTCAGGCAATGTTAGCACATGCCTTTAATCCTAGCATTCGGGAGGCAGAGATCCATCCAGATCTCTGTGAGTTCAAGGCCACACTGGGAACAGAACCAAGTGTGGTGGTGGCACACGCCTTTAATTCCAACACTAGTTAACTATACATGTCTTGAGGTCTGTATAGACAGACAGGAAATGACAGAGCTGGGCAGAAAGAGGAAGTAATGTAGCTGGGCAGAGAGAGGAAGTAAAAGGGCAGGGACAGAAAGGCATATAGGTATGGGTATCCAGGAAGCAGCTCTCTCTGAATCCTGAGAAGTTGGAGAGGTGAGGTTGACTGTGGTTTGTCCTAGGCCTCTGATCTCTTGGCTTTCACCCCAGTATCTGGCTCTGGTTTGTTTGTTTGTTTTTTTAATGAATAAGGCCATTTATAAAATTCAACATTTTTTTCTAGTATCCAATGTCTCTCCTCAGCTGTCATTCCTTTCTCATTAGCATTTAGAAAATGTAACATTAATAAAGCATTGTGCAATCTATTTCTAGAGGTCTTTATTACCTCTTTCTGCTTATTAAGCAGATCTTTTAGAGTACGATTAGATCTTTCTATAATTGCTTTCCCTGTAGGATTGTGTGGTATACCTGTAATATGCTTTGTGCTGTAATATACAAAAACACTGTTTCATTTTACTAGAGACATATGCTAGAGCACTGTCAGTCTTAGTTTGTACAGGTATCCCCACGATAGCCATAACTTCTAATAAATGTATTACAGAACCAGCCTTTTCAGTGCTCAAAGCAGTTGCCCAATGAAATACTAAATATGTATCTATAATATGGTATACATATTTAATTTTCCAAACTCTGCAAAATGAAACACATCCATTTGCCAAATTTCATTTATTTGAGTACTCTTTCGATTACTTCTTGCAGGTAGTAGAGTCTGCTTATACAAAGAACAAGTAGGACATTTCCTTGGCTTGTTGCCAAGTGATGGAAAAAAAATTTTTCAGACCCTTTCTATCAACATCCATGTTTCTTATGAAATTCTGAGCTTCTAGCACATTTCCTACCAATAGCTGATCAATTTCATCATTACCTTGTGCTAGAGGGCCTGGTAAACCTGGATAGGATAGGATATGTGTTATATACAAGGGATGACTTCTGTTTCTGATTATTTCTTGTAACTGAATAAATAAGAAAGTCAATTCTGAATCATCTGGAATAAATGCAGCAGTTTCAATATGTAAAACAACTTTATCTGCATGTTGAGAGTCAGTAACTATATTAAGAGGCTCTGGAAAACCTAATAATATCATGAGAACAGCATATATTTCTGACTTTAGAACAGAATCATAAGGACTTTGAGCCACTTTACTTAAATTTCCTGACTTATAACCTGCCTTTCTTGATTTGTTTACATCAGTATAGAATGTAGGGGCTCCAGAAATTGGTATTCCCCATACAATATGAAGAAGGATCCAATTAGTTCTCTTTATAGATTGAAATCTCCTGCTTTGGAGATACTGGTTAATAATCTCTCCCAAAAAAAATTGCTGCAAGCTCTTTGCCAATGTTCACTTTCTGTTCATAATGAGTAAATTTCAGCATTAGTAAAAGGTACCACAATTTCTGCTGAGTCTAGTCTTGCTGACTGATGGAGTCTTAATTTTCCTTTCAGAATCAGTTCAAAAGCCTTTTCTACATAGGCCTTTAATTTTTTACTCTGTGTGGTAAAAATATCCATTCTAAGATATTATCTTCTCTCTGCATTAGAATTTCTGTAGGGGGATATCTAGAAGGTAAAATAACCAGAATACAATCAAGCTACAGATCCAAACAATCCACATATACATCCTGTAATTTCTTTTCTACCAAAGCCAATTCTCTCTCAGCCTCAGCTGATAATTTTCTTGGACTATTTAAGTCCTTATCATCTTGTAGGGTTTGAAATAAATACTTAGTTCTTGCATTGTCAATTCAATTGTGGGTCATAGTCAGTAAATATCTCCTAGCAATTTTTGAAAATTAAGAGCTCATAATTGATCATTCATGATTTGTACTTTCTGTGGTTGAATTTTTTGTGAACCTGTTTTATGTCCAGGTAATTAATAGAATCTCCTCTTTGTATTTTTTTAGGAGCAATTTGTAATCCCCAACAAGGCAAAATTTTCTTTATTTCTTCAAACATTTTCTCTAAGATGTCTGCATCTGAATCAGCTAGTAAGACATCATCTACATAATGGTAAATTATAATTGAGGAAACTGATTATTAATTATTTCCAATGGCTATTGTACAAAATATTGACACAAAGTAGGGCTGTTTAACATCCCATGTGGTAGTACTTTCCACTGATATCTTTTAACAGCCTGGGAATTATTATGAGTAGTGAGTGACTGTGAAGGCAATTTTTTCTCCATCTTGCAAAAGTAAAGTAAAAAAAGCAGTCTTTTAAATCATTCACTAAAATAGACCATCCTTTAGGTAATAGAGAAGGCAAGGGAAGTCCAGGCTGTAAAGAGCCCATTAGCTGAATCACCTTATTAATAGCTCTTACATCTGTTACCATTCTCCATTTTCCAGATTTCTTTTTAATGACAAATATAGGAGATTTCCAAGGACTGGTCAATTCTTCAATATGTTGAACATTTAGCTACTTCTGTACCAACTCTTCTAAGTCCTGTAATTTTTCTGATGTCAAAGGCCATTAGGTTTGTCAGTTAACCATTTGAAAGGTAGGGCTGTTGGTACCTTTGAACGATCAGCAGCTGTTGTACTCTGTTTTTGTACAACCTGAATGGTTGATAACTGTTCTTTATAATATCTTTCAGTAGTTTTCTCAGAAACATCTGTTAGCTTATGGTTTATTTCTGAGATTGGAGGAATGTTAATCTGGATATTCCATTGCCGTAACAAATCACCTTGTCAGAGCAGGAAACAAAGGTACTGAATATTAGTATATTTCTTAAGACCACTTTAAAAGAAGTATTTAAGCACATATTATCTGGAACATAAAAGAAGGGTCATTATTAATTTCCTACAATATTGTATATTAGCTCAATTGTATATTTTATGCATTCCCTTCTAATACTCTTTTATAATATGTATATAAACATTATATTCTGCTTTTTTTCATTTAATATATTAAATGCCACATCTCTTACTGCTATATAGTTTTTATAACCATTTCCTTGTGCCAAATGTCAGACCTAGATTTCATTTCAGCCTAAGTCCAACCAGGCCCCAGAAAGTGCACAGTGATTTATAAACACAAAAGTTCAGAATTAGCAGTGATCAAACAGAGAAAGAGACGATGGCATAGGGCTATGGGTGAGCACTCCTGAAGGATGAGAAAGTGGGGCAGTAGCTCTCACTGGTGAAAGTACAGCAGAACCCACTGGATGACTATCAGTGAGACTCTCTGCTGTCCAGCTGTCCACAACTACTAGGCAAGCAGAAAGCAAGTATCTGGGACCCAGGCCAGGCACAGCTGTAGGGAGCCGCTATTCAAAGATGGCGCTGGCTTCCTGGGAGCCTAGCTGTAAACAACTCCATATTTGGCTATGATGCACGAGTATGGTAATTGGCCTTATGTCCTCAGCCTATCCCGTGGCTCCCCGTGCTAGCATTCTGGCGGGACCCAATCACAGTACGGCACGGCACGTTTGCCTGATTCCCTTTATAAGCAGCTGCAGTTTAGTTCTCGGGGCCCCTCACCTCCCGCTCTCCCTTAATCAAGAGGCGCTCCAATAAAGTGTGTTCTGAGACGGATCCTCGCATGGTGGTCGTTCTTCCTCGCTGACCGAGGAGCGCGCCGCACACAGCCAACAGCTAAGTATTTTGTATGCAAAGGATATATGAGAAAACTACTTTTGCAGAGAAGACAGCTGAGAGTTAAGAATGAGAATTTTTCCCTTTTATACTGTATTCCTGAACATGGTCTCAATATTTATGGTGCTGTCATACTGGTCAAACACAGCAGAAAACTGAGTTTCCAAGCAATGTGTTTCACCTTGTACTTTATCATAATCAACCACAAATTGACTAGTTATGATGCCATCACATGCCACAGGTTACTAGCATCCCACTTTCCACTAGCAAGATACATAGCACTGTATACAAGTCCAGGGGTACGGCCAAACCAATCCCAAATCATGACTTGTAGGCATGTACAGTAGCTATTTTTCCTGCAGCCTGTAGAATACCATGACCAAAAGCAACTTAAAGAAGAAAGGTTTGATTTAGTTTATGGTTCCAGAAGGCTAGAGTCCCTAATTGTGAGGAAGGCATGCTAATATGAGCAGAAAGCTGGCTGGGTTACATTTCATCCATACACAGGAGGCAAATAGAAGAACAGGGAGTAGAGACTATAAATTCTCAACACCTGCTCCTATGGACATGTTTCTTCCAGCAAGACTGTATCTTCTAAAGGGCACACAATTCTCTAACCCAACAGCTCTACCAACTATGACCAAGTCTATGGAGTTCTTGTTCAAACAACAACAGCATAGAATTTTGGGGATCACCCCTATTCTCTATCAGTTCAGTTCTGATCAGGACATTAGAAACCATGCAAAGACACAAAAATGGGATGTCCAATATGAAGAACAATTAAGCTATCATAAAGAGTAACTATAAAATACAAGACTACCCTAACCGTGAGGGAATTCCCAAGGAAAGTCAGATCTGTAAAGGAGGTATTATCTCCGGAAGGCCAGGGTTCAGACCTTATGTCAGAGAAGAGAAATGTACTGATATGGTATAGACAAGAGACCCAGAAGACCCAAGGCTTGCACTGAAAGGCCTTTGAGTAATGGTTATCAGGCTGCACTGGGATGAAACTCAACTGAATATGCTTCTGAGCAACAGCACAGTCACCTGGAGCAGAAAAGGCTCCTTCCTCTGAGATCATTCTTCTAGCATCCTCTGCTGAGAAAGCTCAGTATTTTCTCACTATGGAAATAGGTTATGAAATTCCATGCATTATCATGCAGAAAGAATTGGTGGGTACATTGGGAGCTGAAAGGTAACAAACCCATTACTAGCACATGATTGCAGGAAAAAGCAGCCTTTCCTCTGGAAAAAGGACCCTGAAATCCTACACAAATACACTCAAAATTTCCAAGTATTTCCCAAAGAGACCATTCACATGGGTAACTACCTACTGGGAAAGGCAAATACCAATACACTTTCATAACTCTTGGAACAGTGTCTGACTTTCGTCATTCATATTTTGATGGTTAACTTCATGCCAACTTGGCTATGATGTGTTGGGTGTATAATCAAACCACAATCCAGATATTGCTGTGAAAGCATTTTAGATATGAATAAGGTTAGAATTAGTAGACATTTGGTGAAACAAATTACCCTCCTCAATTGAAGAGGAAAGTTTATAACACCTGTCTTTATTATGAGAATAAAATGGAATGCAACATATTTACGCCTTTAGCAAAACAATGTCTGGACATGGTCAGTGTGTCAATTATTTTCCTAAATGCATCATCATTTATTATACTGTGTTACATGATATTCCTGTCTCCAATCAACCCCCAGTCAAGCAAGTGACCACACACACAAACAAACCAATGTACACATTTACAAATGTTGGGGGTTGAAAACCACATATAAAGATTAGAAGGACTTGGAGTGAGTGTATAAAGGCCATGTTTCCCTTTCCTCACATATTTGTTGAAGCAGAGTCTTTCCCATGAAAACAAACTGAAAATGTGGTGTTGCTGGAAAGTGGAATGGACTGGGAATGAGATTTGAGATTTTTTTTTCTACTTTAATCAACCCCCTCAGTTGCTTGGACTAGATTCCCTTATAAAATGAGGAAATGGTCCAGGATGCCATCATAGTCTTGACAGTTCTAAGAGTGGATGGGTTTTGTGCATTAAAGGAATAGTGTGGGGGCTGGAGAGATGACTCAGCAGGTAAGAACACTAGCTGCTCTTCCACAGGACCCTGGTTCAATTCCCAGCACTCACGTGGTCCACTCACAACCATCTATAACTCCAGTCCCAAGGAAGCTGATGCCCTTTTGTGACCTCTGTGGGCACTAGGCACATATATGATACACATACATAGGCAAAATACTCATATACATAAAATAAATAAAGTTTTAGAGGAATAATTTTGCTGAGGTGTCTTCCTTCTGTGCCAAAGATGAACACTCAGGCTAGCTTTGTAGCCTGCAAATTACAGAAGTTCAGATTCCATTTCCTGTTCTCCAATGTAGAGGCAATCAGATAATCCAGAGTCAGGGTGAAAAAGCCCAGGAGGAGTTTGCATAGCATCCCCAGCTATGATCCCCAAATGGAGATCATTTGTTGTTGTTGGTTGGTATGAACTCTCAATCACATTTTAAATTCTAGGCCATTGTTATACATATGCTTGTCTGATTTAAAATACCATTGCATGGGCTGGAGAGATGGCCCAGAGGTTAAGAGCACTGACTGCTCTTGTAGAGGTCCTGAGTTCAATTCCCAGCAACCACATGGCGGCTCACAACCATCTGTAATGAGATCTGGTGCCCTCTTCTGGCCTGCAGTCATACATGCTGTATACATAATAAATAAATAAACAAACAAATAAATAAATAATTCTTTTTTTTTTTTTTTTTGGTTTTTCGAGACAGGGTTTCTCTGTGTAGCTTTGCGCCTTTCCTGGGGCTCACTTGGTAGTCCAGGCTGGAATAAATAATTCTTAAGAAAGAAAAATAAATAAATAAAATACCATTGCATGCCTTCCTTCTTTTGTCTATATCTTAGAAATCTGAGCATTTCAATTATCAAACATGAAGAATTTATGTCTGTTACAGAACTCAAGATCCATTGTGATGCTGAAGTGTAAAAATGTTCACCATTATTAGGCATGTGACACTGTGGAACCTGATCTACCTCTCATTTAAGAGACAGAAAATGCAGGATCAAGGAGGTGATTTAACCTACCCATGATTACAACAGTGAGCTAGTAGGAAGGTCTGACTTCGTCTCTGAACTGAAGCAACATCAAGGCAAATGGAATCAGTGACGAAGTTAACCTGAGGACCTGCACGCTCTTCCAAAGAGAACTCAGAAACACGCCCATTAAAAGCTAAGACGTATCCTTCAACATGGGCCTTGGAAGTTTTTCCTCTGATTCTTGTCATTAGTTAGAGAAAGTGGACCAAATACTGGATCCTGAATAATTACTGTTTATTCCTGAAGAACAATCTAGAACGAATGGTCCAGGACAGAAATGAACTCTTATGTACGAACTTTAGAATATGTATTTTCACTGACATGCCAATCTATAGGCTGGGGAATTAGACAAAATATTTTCTCCGTGTTCAGATATAAAATAGTCACATATTGCAGTGACATACACTCAACCAATAAATGAAGAAGGTGAATTTACATATTGTAATAAAGAACCTTTCCCTTTTTTTATGAATAAGTCAGCTTTGTACTCTTCTAGGAGTCTGAAGGACACCTGGGTTGGCTTGTGTGACTTTCTCTTTCACCTTCCTAGGAGTCTGAAGGACACCTGGGTTGGCTTGTGTGACTTTCTCTTTCACCTTCCTAGGAGTCTGAAGGACACCTGGGTTGGCTTGTGTGACTTTCTCTTTCACCTTCCTAGGAGACTGAAGGACACCTGGGTTGGCTTGTGTGACTTTCTCTTTCACCTTCCTAGGAGTCTGAAGGACACCTGGGTTGGCTTGTGTGACTTTCTCTTTCACCTTCCTAGGAGACTGAAGGACACCTGGGTTGGCTTGTGTGACTTTCTCTTTTACTGCTGCCTTTAATGCTGTGAATCTTTCCCAGTGAAGTCAACAGGCTAACTGAGTGCAGTTTCCCTGTGGGGTTCTGGATGGAGTTGTCCTCCCTTTTGCTGTTGGTCCGTGTGCTTCTCGCCTCTGTGCTCTTGCTGGCCTCTTCTGTCCCCGGTATCATCAGTCATACCTGAGGACAGAAGGAGGGTCTTCTCCTTGCAGCCACCACACCTCCTCCTCCTCCTCCTCCTCCTCCTCCTCCTCCTCCTCCTCCTCCTCCTCCTTCTGTTGCTGCTGCTGCTGCAGCATGTTTGTTTGTTTGTTTGTTTGTTTGTTTGTTTGTTTGAAGCAGGGTTTCTTTGTGTATCTCTGGTTGTCCTGGAACTCACTCTGTAGACCAGGCTGGCCTCGAATTCAGAGATCCGCCTGCCTCTGCCTCCCGAGTGCTGGGATTAAGGTGTGCACCACCACTGCCTGACTTGTTTTCAACTTCTTCACATGGCAGGAATGGAACCCATTTGATAGTGACTCAATGTTCTACTTGTAACAGTTCCTTTCAGATGACCCCCCTTGAGTCACAAACTGACCCATGTGCCTTCCTATCTTTCCCCTCCAGGTGAGAATGGCCCTTCGCCTATCTCCTCTTTGATTTTAAACACCCTTCTGCTATATTCTACATTGTCCTATTTAAAGTTGGCTTTCTGTTTTACCTCAGCACTAATGAATATCAATGAATCTTTCACAGAACAAGTTTTTGTTCCTAAGACTTAACACAGAACACATGCTCAATTACACAAATGAGTGAATATATCAATGAAACACAATTTTAAAGACTGCATGTTATGACTGTAATTCCAGATACTGGGGTTATGAAGGACTAGGGAAGGAAAACAGTGACCACAGAATATAAATTTTTGTTTGCCTTGAATATTTCTTGTGTAATAAGAGGATAAAGCCTTGTTTGTTATTTAAAGAGAATCAGGGATACATGGAACACTTTCTGTTTTCATTGCTTAGTAAATGAAGAGAAGACAGGAATCTGTCAGAACTTAGCAAAGCGCCAAGGAAATGATATCATCTGGGAAATCCAGTTTTCATTTCAATAAGCAATTTGAAGGATTTTTCAAGACTGTGGGAGGATTTCGGCTGCCATCTTGCACGACCCTCCATTTTCAAGCTGAAGAACCTGAAGCAGAGGTGGGCAGTGTGTGATGAGTACCCAACCTCACATTATCTCACAACTGACACAGCAAATAGGCCTCTATAGTCTACACAGCTTTAACCGATGACTGGCAACACACGGAACCCAGTCCAGGGCAAAGATATTCTATGAGATGCCTACAATGGCACCTTATATATAACAGGCACTCACTAATCACTCACTGAATGGATTAAAGAAAAAAATACACTAGTAAAACTAGCTGTTTGATGTTCTCAAGAAAAATTAAGTGACATCTGTAACATAGATCTAGTTATCTATTTGGCATCTTGTCACTCAGCTGTCTAAGAGATTATTCTAGATTTGGCGTGTCCAAACAGTTCCAACACTCCCTTCCCCAGACCAGCTTAACTTCAAAGGAATCCTTCTCTGTCTTGTGATGGCAACTCCTTCATCATTCTGGTTACTTGGGATAAAAAGCTAGGAATTACCTTTGATGTGTCCTGTTGGTTCTACTTTCAAAATATACCAAGAAACTGACCACTTCCCCAACCTTCCTTCCCTCCTTAGCTCAATTCATAGTGATCTTTCTCTTCATTTGTACAATAATCTTCACAGTCCTTGTTTTTACTTTTGCTTATACCCAGTCTACTCTCAAAAAATGACACAAAGAGTGATTCTTTAAATGTAAGTCAGAACAACTCTTCCAGACCATCTAAAGTGGACCTGCATTTCATGTAGAGGAAGGGCTAACAGCATTGTTCAAAATACTCAAGAAGTGGAAACAGTCTAAAAATCTCCATATGAATGCATGAACAAAAGCATGTCACACTCATTTAGGTGAATACTATATGGCAATGAGAAAAAGGAATGTCCTGTCACACGCGACTACTTGGATGGACTGTAAAAGCATTATCCTAAATAAAAAGAGACATTGACAATAGACCACTACGATGTAACTCCAGTTAGAGGAAATCCAGCACAGGCAAATCCAGACAGGAAGTACATTAGTGACTATCAAAGACTGGAAGGGAAGACAGGAAGTGAAAGCTAGTTAGCCCAAGTATTGGTTAGAGGTGATAAAAATAGTCTAAAACTGACTGTGGTATGGCACACTTCTTTGTGAGTACACTAAAGCCAATCAATTATATGTCATAAACAGGTATATTTGTGGTATGTGCATTTCTATAAGTCTTTTTTTTTTAAGGGAGAGTTGGGTAACAGAAAAAATAGAAAAAGAAGGAATGTAATAAAAGAATATAAATAGCCTCAAGTTGGGAAGGAACCTATTTTTTAATATATCTTTATTTTATGTGCATTGGTGTTTTGCCTACATATATGTCTGTGTGATGGTGTCACATCCCCTGGAACTGGAGTTACAGACATTTGTGAGCTGCCATGTGGGTGCTGGGAATTGAACCTGGGTCCCCTGGAAGAGCAGTCAGTGCTCTTAATCACTGAACCATCTCTCCAGCCCTATGGGAAGGATCTTAGTATGTACAGGAAATTTTATCAGGTTTCACGGAGGAAGACTGGGAGGGAATTAAGAAAGTGAAATAATGAAATTTCCATTTCAAGATCATTCTCCATGGCTGGTGTGTGGATAGTGAGCAGTGGGTTAGTCTAGATGCAGGAGAGACACTTAAGAGCTTATTACGGCGGCGGAGGAGGGAAGGATGGTTGAGGTGGATGGAGCTAGAGGTGGGCTTTGGGATCCATTGGACAGAAATCAATGAAAGTTGGTGACTTGGGTGGATGGAGGCTCTGAAGGGTACAGGTAGGCAGAGACTCTGAACGCTGATGCAGTTGGCTTTGGTACAGTTCTGAAGCTGCTGAATTTGAGATATGTTTGAAAGCAAGCTGATACACAGATAATTGGCTTGAGACATGGTTCAGACTGGGTAGTCATATGATAGTGAAACATGTTCTTTATTCCTGGCTCCATTGATTATAAAATAGAGGTAACATATGTGTTTTTAAACCTTCCATTGCTGCATTTGGGTTCCATTTCCATATGTGGCTATGCTTTATGACCTTGAGAACACTACTTAATCTCTTTGAGTCTCATTTTTTATAATCTCCAAGTAGAGATAAATCAGTACAGACCTCATAGGTCATTACATACTGCACTCATTAGATGGCACACCCAAAATCCAGAGGGATGGCACAGAGTAAGTAGATAGTGTGGCAACTAATTCTATTGTCTCACAGATTTGGCATGAAGAGATGAAATAGGACACATAAAAACAACCAAACATTTGATGTTCAAAATGTTACTGAAGTTTATTTCCTTGTTTTCTATGTAAGTATTGTCCCAATCAGCTTCTTTTATTCATGTTAGGTTAACCCCATACTGTCCATTAATTTGCCCAATAATTAGAGATGGGAGATAAGAGTCAGTGAGCATTTCCTGAGGGGGAGAAAGGGGAGAAAAGGATATATAGAGAGGAGGGTAGGGGAGAGGAGGGGGAGGAGAGAGGAGGAAGGGAAGGAGAGAGAGAGAGAGAATGAGAACACAGAAGGGAAGATATGGAGTTTGTATAGACACTTGGCCAAAGAACATAATGCCTGGGGAAAATGGGCTGTTCTGGAACACAGGATGCTATTAGACAAACCCCCCAGCTCTTGGCTGTGCTTTTTAATCTAATGAACAATGAAGAAGCAGGTTTCCTTAAGTGGAGACACCTGTTTGACAGTATCAAAGACTCTATGACCTCTCCCAGTAGTCTTTGTGTATGGGGGCACAGGTCCTTCATATATTCACTTACACATTTGTTCATCTTCTAATGTATTTAACATTTATTGAGTACTAGGTATTAGAAAGAGATAAACGAGGAGGGGAAAAATCTATCCTAACAGTTCAATGTCTGGTGGAAGAAGACAAATGAAAAAACCAATAAAAATACAAGGTTGGCTAAGTTCTATGGAGAATGCAGACTGGGGAGGGTTGGGCCTGGTGAACAGGGACATGGCCAAGGAATGGACACTCAGAGAAGAGACTCCTTGTATTAGTCAGGGTTCTCTAGAGTCATAGAACTTATAGAATTAATTTCTCTCCTCTCTCTCATATACATACATCCATACATCTGTATATGCACATATATATGCATATATATATGTATATATATATATGCATGGGGATTTATTGGAATAACTTACAGGCCACTAGCTATCAATGGCTAGCTGTGAATAAAAGTCCAAGAATCCAGTAGCTGCTCAGTCCCATGAGACTGAGTGTCTCAGCGGGTCTTCTGTATATGCTAGAATCCTGAAGAAGTAGGCTCCAAGGACAGTGAAGAATGGTTGTGCTGACAAGGTGAGGGTGAGCAGGTGAAGAACTGAACACACCCCTCTCCTTCTTCCATAGTCCTTCCAGCAGAAGGTGTGGCCCAGATTAAAGGTGTACCTTCCAGCCTCAAGGTCTAGATTAAAGGCGTGGGTCATCTGGCCTCAAGATCCAAGTCAGAGGTGTGTTTTCTTGCCTCAAGGTCTAGATCACAAGTGTGCCCTCCATTTCTGGGTTATATAGTTCATCCCAGATATAGTCAAGTTGACAACCAGGAACATCCATCACACCCCTCAATGTGTCCCTGTAATCCTGCATCCCATTTCTGCCTTCCAAGATTTAGGAAATAAAAAGTGGACTGGGGAAGATCATTACATTTAATCAATCTGGAGAAATGTGTGGCCTTTGCCGTTCTGGGGGCAAAATATCCTAGATAGCTTCCAGAGTCTTTAGGAAGATGCCATTGTTTATCTATTACAACTTCTGGGTCTACACTGCTGGCCACACTACTGCCATCTCTGCCTCTATCTTACTGTGAGTTTTTCTGTGTGCTCATGTCTTCACGTGAGCCCCTCCCCATCCCCCACTCCCCTATACTCAGGGATTAAACCCAGGGTCTTGTATGTCCTAGGCAAGTTTTCCACTGCTGAGCTACCTCCCCAGCTCTTCTTCTGTCTCTTGTTAAAAAAAAAAAAAAAAAAAAGTCATTGGCTTTAGGGCTCTCCTGGTCATGCAGGATAAGTTTACCCCAAGCTCCTTAGTTCAATTGTATCAGAAGCAGTCACACCTCCTGTCTTTTCTAAATAAGGTAACTTCACAGGTTTGGGCTATTAAGAACACTGAGCTTATCTTTCTTAGAGATTACTTTTCAGTTTGTCATAGTCAATAAAAAATGTGAAATTTGGACTGAAGAGAAGGTTCAGCAGTTAAGAGGATCCACTGCTCTTGCAGAGGGTATAGTTTTAGTTCCCAGTACCCACATAGCAGCTTACACTTGTCTATAACTCTAATTTCAGGGGATTTGATTCTCTCTTCTGAACTCCAAGGGCACCAGGCACACACGTGATGCACAGACAGACAGACAGACAGACAGACAAAACATTCAAACACATAAGATAAACAAATGACTCTTAAAATATGAGGTTCTCCTTTGCTTTCATTAGGAACTTTTTCACATTCATGTATTTTCCTTCCAGGTTAAAAAACTGCCTTTTAGAAGTGTGTCTGTGTGTGTCTATATCCGTGTGTGTGTGTGTGTGTGTGTGTGTGTGTGTGTGTGTGTATGAATTCAGAGTGTATATAGAACTAAATGAAGCAGATGAGTTACTTAAAGTAGAGATGTTCATGTGACCATAGCAATTATTTGTTGTGGAATAAACTTTTTGTACACTGTGAAGATGTGTTTCTGCCAAGGCACCTTCTGATTGGTTTAATAATGAGCTGAATGGCCGATAGCTAAGCAGGAGAGGACAGGAGAGACTTCTGGGAAGAGATAGGAACTCTGGACTCTGGGAAGAATCTGAGAGGTGGGGAATTTGCTGGGGAGAATTAGGGAGGGGAGGGAGAGTTGGACGTTCAGTATGGAGGAGAGGTAACGAGCCATGTGGCAGAACACAGATTGATATAAATGAGTTAATTTAAGTTTTAAGAGCTAGTTGAGAACAAGCCTAAGATAAGGCCAAGCTTTCATACTTAATAAGAAGTCTCCATATCGTTATTTGGGAACTGGCGGTCCAAAGAAAATCTGACTATAATTATTAATATGATCCAAGGCCATGATTAGTTTCACATTTACTGTGGAATTGCAATGACAAACTGGGTTAATTTTCCAGAATAATTATTTTCTGTTGACCATACATCAAATTGATAAATGTAATCCATGTTCATACTCTGGAAAATTGGGACCTTTTTTCCACTTAGCCTCTTCCCCTACGTATCATGTATAGCTATGTTGCACATTAAGATTAAATGAGTAGTTCTTGAGGTGATGACCAGGAGAGGTTTGATTCAACATAGGCACATGGGGAAGGGCCATCGTGCACATGGGTCATAGTCGCAAAAGGTGTGCAGTCACTGGAGTGTACAGAAACAGAAGCACTGACCTACGATCCACTCATCACTCAAAACTCAGTCCCAGAGGGAGTATGGACATCAACAAAAGGATAAAATAAAATGAGGGCATATAGTCATAACACTTGCAATAGGCAGAGATTTCTTATATAGGAACAAAAACATTAATGATAAAAGAGATGGATAAATTGGCATTCATTAAAATGAAGAACTTAGGTATATAAAATACACTGGAGCTTGCCAAGTTATGGACTATCAGCCAAATCAAGCCTGCCACATTCCATCGAGCAGCTTGTGAAGTAAGAATAGTTTTTCTATTTTTATATAGATGAAGAACTCAGAAGATGGAATTTTGTAATATGTGAGATATGGATGAAATTCAAATGTTAGTGTCCATAAATAAATTTGATTGAAACATAGCCAAGCTCACTCATCAGACTTACTCAATGGTAGGTTCTGTGGCTGCTCTAGTAGCACAGTGACAGAGTTGGTTAGTTGCCATGGAGACCACACACCCTGTGAAGTCTAAAGTAACTACTGTTTGGCCCTGTTTAGAAAAATTTTGCTGACTTCTAAAATGCAGAATCAAGCAAGTACAAAGGTAAGTTGCAGATAGGAGAAATACATTCTCTATAGAGAAGACAGATGATCCCTAAAAAGACATTTAAGGGAGGAACAAACACCTTGAATATGTACCTCACTAAATAATGTCTAGTGAGTACATAACACATTAAAGAAATGCCTATTAAAACCACAATGAACTATTGACTATACCAGCTTACAAGTGGACAATGGACTCTGATTTTTACACAAGTCCCTATGTATTTGAAACTCCTCAAGAAAAGCCTGGACTCTAAGAGGACATTTATTCCCTTATCTCGTTCTCCTTCCCAGTGACCCACATTCCTGTATTCCCAGCACTGGATGGCACACGCAGTTTTATGTGTTCCAAGAAATTCTCAGTGACATAGTACATGGCAAGTCTGGGCTAATAGACTGGGTTGTCTAATATCAATTTGATACATGCTGAAATCATGAATCATCTGAGAAGAGGAAATCTCTACTGAAAAAAAAATGCCTGCATATGATCGGGTTGTAAGCTGGATTGTAAGGCATTTCCATAATTAGTGATTGGTGGAGGAAGGCGCAGTCCATTTTGAGTGGGACCATCCCAGGGTCAGTGGCCCTGGGTTCTATATGAAAGCAGGCTGGGCAAGCCATGGGTAGCAATATAGCAAGCAGCACCCCTGCATGGCCCTGCATCAACTCCCTCCTCCAGGTTCCTGCCCTATTTGAGCTCCTGTTCCAACTTCCTTCGATGACAAACAGTTATATGGAAGTATACGCCAAATAAACTGTTTTCTTTCCCCCCTCAAGAAAACAAAACAAAACAAAAGACAACAAAAAATGCAATGCAATGCCCATGTAAAATCACCAGAACGGCTAAACCCCAACGGCATGACAGTATCAAGTGCCAAAGACATCATGATCAGTTAGAGTGGTATTTATTATAGCTATCCTGAAACATTCGTGAATGGTATTTACTACATGGGAACACAGCCGCCCTGTGCGGTATGCCTAACAAAATGAGAATATCCCACTGCAAGACCTGCCCAAGAAAAGGTTCATTAGCAGCTTTATCCATGACAGATCACAAATAGAAACAGCACAATTTAGAACAAGGAAGTTACGACCTAGCAGGAAGCGAGGTGACATACAGTAAGTGATAATGAATGACACAAAAGAGCGTGGATAGCTCTCTCAGACATCATATTGAATAAGGAAACATAAGGATGCTGGGGATTTAACCCAAGGCCCCGTGCATACCGGATACTGGCGGTAAGAAGTTCAACAATGAATCATTCAGCTCTGAAAAGTGGTCAGCTTTGGTGAGGGATCATTAAGTAGGAAGAGGTTAGGGAAGCATTTGAGGTATTTGATTTGGATGTAGTTCGTGGCCAAACACACATTTGTATAAAAGTTAATAGGAGATTTTAACAAGTGAATCTAAAGGTTCCCAACCACTACTTGTATAGCATAGCACACGTATATTATTCTACAACCCAAACCTTAAAAGCAGGAAAGATGAGCAAGGATGTGTGTGAGGTAGAGACCTGGGGCCTTTCTTTCTGTGCACTTCAGATGTCACAAACCTCTTCAGCTGTGTTTACAACTGTGACTTGTATGCACTGGAGGCCTTTCTCTGGGGCCCCTGTGGTGAATCATAAATCTCTTCTAGTCGTGACTCCTGCTTGAAAGCTTGTCATATAACATGGGAAGCACATACTTTGATTCCTGTCTGAGATTATAGTCTTTCTGAAGAAAACAACTAATGCTTGTGAAGGATGCAATCCCAAGCTCTAATCTGGTCATCCCCTGGTCCTAATGGGAATTCTAGCATAGCATGGGTATTCAGAAAAAACTGATGAGTGGTTAAATGTTAAATAAACACATGTGTGCATACAGTGAGTAATTATGCACACAGAAATGAAGTGGATGTATATATAGGACACTTATATTTGTGAATTCATTGAACATATACACACACATCATTATCATCATCATCATCATCATCATCATCATCATCATCCATCACATCCTCTCAGACAAACACAAATAAGCAGCCCCTTCAGAAACACTTATCTTTCTCCTTATAAGTTAGACTGAGGGCAAAGTTTATTCAATGTTGATTAATGACTAAAGAGAGGATGTCTCCTCTCTTCCCGGGTTCAAGTCTGGGACTCAACCAGTCACCTTTAACCAGTTTCTTCATCTTCCTGTGCTTAGGAACCTCATCCATAACATGGAAAAGACTTACTCCTATGGTTGTTTAGAATTTAAGATGAATTCATGGATATGATAAACCGGATGCTTAAAGGCTCCCGTAGGAGTTAGCTTGTTCGTTTGCTTGCTTAGTCTGTTTGCTCTAGAAGTGTTAGGCGCGTACATAGCAGTCATCCGCTAAATAGTTACCAAATAAATGAACAGTATCCCGATCTTCAAAATATACCTACTCTGCCTATTGCTTTATGCATCATGTAATAGTTCCAACCATTCCTCAGCCGCCAGTTACAATTTTCCCTCCGGTAGTCGGAGCATTTTTCTGTAGTGCCACAAGGTGGCAGCATGAGTCTCCTTTTGAGTGAGAGGAGGGCTGGTTTTGCCTAGTCGAGAGCAGGCCCTGCAGCATCTTCATTTCCAGTTTCTCAAACTGGCCTATATCCGGGGCTTTTGTTTTTGCCCCATCGGTATTAACTGCATGAAGTAATGTAACGTTCACTCTTTGCAGCTCTACCAGGGAGCTAAAGAAAAGAGTAACAATGTTGATGTGATCCCCAGGTCGCCTCGGAGCAGCCCGGTTTGGGATTCATTCCTAAAGCTCTCTTTCTGTAACAACAACCGGCTTGACAAACGATGAACACAAATCTCTTGTCTCAGAGACATGATGTCAAACGACATTGTGATCTTACCGTCCTGTAAGAAACAACAAACCAATTAAAACCCGGTCTCCTAACAAACACAAAGGAAGGCCAGTTCCGTCAGGGAGCAAGCCCGCGAGGCCTTCTGGGAAACCACTGGGAGGAAGCAGAAACCTCTGAGCATCTTCCAGAACAAGGCCTTGTGGGATGATGAAGATAGTCTTGAATTAGAAATGAACAAATCTGACTTGGGCTTCAGGAGTCTCCTCACCTCCGACCCAAGCCAAGCGCTCATCATTCCAGGATCCAGTTTCTGCATTTCTGAAGCAAGCATAACGAAATGTCCCCTGTGCTGGGGGTGGGGGGTGGGTGGGCTGTTCTGTAAATTTTCCAGCGCGGCAGACTTTGCATTGCGTGAGCTAATGTGGCAATTGCTTTCACTTTATCTGTAAGAAAACTGGTTCTGTCCCGTTTGGATAGGCTTGCCTAGATTTTCTCAAGGACAAAACAGGCCTAATGAATACTAAAGTTGTGTGTGTTGTAGAAATAGTCTTCATTCAATGCATTGTTTATTTCAACTTTTGCGGTGCTGGGGACCAGACTCAAGGCTTCTTAACATTCACATGTCTATTGTGCACCAGATGATTTCAGGTGTCAAGATGATTTCAGGTGTTCTTTCATTTTTAAAACTTCTTGAATCATCCACGAAGAAAAACGCCAGCCTCATTTAAAAGTTTTGAAGGAAGTGAAGGCTGGGCTGGTTCCTCAGTTTGCCTCAGGGCAAACAGCAGAGACCAGATCTTCTGACCTACATCCTTACTTCCGTCCTGCTTTGGCTCAGGCGGGTAAGTGTGGAGTTACTCAAGATATCGAATTCAGTGTTCACAGTAACAAGCCAGGCAGCTTTGATTAGTATGTACCAGAGGTGGAATGATTCAGTTTTGAAGAGCCCGGCTAGATGGGCACTTTCTAGCGAACCTGATGTCGTCTTAATTTCACAACTTAGAACACGGGGCTCTGACTTTCCGAGGGCACAAGTTTATGTAGAGGTACTCTCCACTTCTCCTTCAAACGTTCCCAGAGCCAGTTCATAGCAATTTTTCAAAAATAAAAGTGACTAATTAGATACCAAGGGTTAAAAGGTGATTAAGTAGATATTAGGGGGAGAGAGAGAGAGAGAGAGAGAGAGAGAGAGAGAGAGAGAGAGAGAGAGAGAGAGAGAGAAAGTTATGAGGTAAGGAGAGATCCTAGAAATGAGAGCTATTAAACCTCTTGGGAGGGAGGTTATTTAAGAAGGACGCGCTGCGGTTACCACACGTAGTAAGTTACTCTCATGAAGGCATTTATCCCCGCTGGGGTGACAGCATGTACAGAGCCATGCTAGTGAACTGGCTGTCATTTTACTGTGTGAGTGTGTGCGTAAGCTGTGTTTACCAGGAATTTTAATTACTTAATGACTTTGAAATGACACCATCGTAAACTATGTGAAGCCGGCTTCACTGCATTTTATTTGTTGGTAAGACGGCTCAACTGTCAGGTTTAAAGCCGTGGAGAAGGAGGACAAGGGGAGGGGTAAAACTGAATAAGAAAAAAAGGTAAAGTCAAGAGGCCTTCAGGTTTATATATATATATCTGGTTAGGCAGATTTGTATCTGATTACCTAAAGAATTAGATTGACACTCTATTTTATGACTTGTTCAAGTCAATTTTAACGAACATTTCAAATATTCTGTTCCCTTGAGAGCTATCCAAATATAATCTTGTTTGCATAGAACTGCACGCATCAATTAACACCATGATCTTTTAGTTAGGAAGAGTAATGGCCTACAAAGCCCCGTAAATGGAAATAGAAAGCTTTTATTTAAACACCCATTTATCATCTTTTTTAATCTGCTTTTGGGATAACAGATTTTTATCTTTCTTAATAAGTAATTGAGTTTAAGCCAGAGAACCTTAACATGAAATAGGTTCCTTGAACCAAAGCTAGTGAGGGCTAAAGTTAACCATCTCAGTAATTTGTAAAAATAGCAATGATGGTTTAGCCTTGTGCTATCAGACAATGAGAGAAGTTTGGCTTTTTAAAGGCATTTGTTCTTTTTTTTTTTTTTTCGAGACAGGGTTTCTCTGTGTCGAGTTGGTGCCTGTCCTGGATCTCGCTCTGTAGACCAGGCTGGCCTCGAACTCACAGCGATCCGCCTGGCTCCCGAGTGCTGGGATTAAAGGTGTGTGCCACCACTGCCAGCAAGGCATTTGTTCTTAGTGCAGCTCATCTTCCAGATGAGGAGGAGCAGGTCAGGACTACGGAGGGGGATAACTGAACTTCACGGAGCTCTTTCTGGAACAGTGACTTTCATCACTGCTTCCTGGGCTCTCCAAGACAGGCCTCGGGGTTCAGGCCTGGGAGAAGCAAATTCTGGCCCCTTGTGAAAAGTGAAATAAGATAGAGTGGGAAACGGAGGCCCGATGCTGCTTTGGGGGCCCAAGCAGGAGGGGAAAGGTTAGAGATGCTGCAGAAGGTTTGCAAAAGCTGCCTTTCCGATTGGAATTCCCAGGTGTGGTGCCTTTGAATTTCAAGGAGGGTTACGGCTGTGAAGAGGGTTGGGTGGGCCCCGGAAAAGACAGTGGTACTCCGAATTCCTTTTAGAAGGCTATTAATTATTACATCAGCTTCCCATTGTTGCTGCTCTTCTAACAGGTAAGAGACTGTGTTGTTTCTCCTGAAAGGGGGGTTGAGGGAACTTGTCTTAGGTGCCAGGGGCCTTTGCCTGCTCTCCTAATGGGACGCTGCCTCTGATTGGCAGCTAACACATCTGCTCCCAAGCTTCCTTGGCACATCTTGCTTTCAGAAGACAGGATTTTGTACTTCCTTACCTTTTATTGTTAACCGGTCCCAGTTTGAGCTTAATTCAGCATACCCCAAACCTGGAGCACTAAAGAGATGCAGTGAGGATACTAATTTATACAAATGACTAGTTTCTGCTAACCCACACCACGTTATAGTGAGATGAGTATTACATGAGCGACCTAAACAGAATATTGATGGTGAAATTAATTCTGTGCAAGAATCAAGCCAGGTCACAGAGAGGAGGTGAAAGGTCAGGGTGTACAGCAGAGAAACAGCTTGCTAGTTAGGGGAGGGAGATCTACAGTGTAGGCAGAGATGTAAGACAGCTGTGGGGGGGGGAGTTGAAAGGAATATTAAGGAATATTCAAGATGGCTCAAAGTGGGATATAGGGTTATGGAATGGTCCAATAAGGCAGTCAGCCAATGATTGGTACTATGCATCCAAAAGCTAGAACCCAGAGCTGGAGAGATGGTTCAGTGATTAAGAGTGATTAGTGTTCTTGCAGAGGACCTAGGTTGGGTTCTCAGCACCCACAGTGACTCACAATCACCTGTAGCTCCAGTTCTAGGGGGTCTGACACCTGTGATGGCCTCTGTGGGTGCTGCAGGAACATGGGGCACAGATAAACATTCAGGGAAAACACTAATACATATAGAACACATAAAATCTTTTTAAAAAGCTAGAGCCAATTGTACATGGTTGCCTTTAATCCTAGCTCTCGGGAGAAGATGGAGTGAGTTTGAGACCAGCCTGGTCTACATAGTGAGTTCCAGGATAATGAAGGCTATGTAGAGAGACCCTGTCTCAAAAAAAAAAAAAAAAAAAAAAACTAGAATCATTTCCATCTCTGTAATAAAGACCCATAGAAGAAATGTACGTGTGTGCTTTGGAAGATGTAAGGTAAGGGAGGGCCCTGGTCCTATAAGTGTTCATTCTCTATCTTGAAGAGAAAAAACAACTCACATAAAAATAGTCAACATTATGAGAACATCCAAGGGAAAGCATTAGATTCCTTGAAAGTCAAGGCCAGGACCACCGTTGACTGGAGTTCCCCAGGGTGGCACAGGTACATTGAAGGCCAGCTGGACTAGCAAAGGGGTGGGTGTGGTTGGATTTGGTATTCCCACATTCAGTAATAAAGTATTGGCTCAACTTATGGAGCTCTTCTGATGTACAAGCACTATTTTAGAAGCTTTTGTGGATTAATCGATTATATACCCACCATGACTGCTTGGGGAGAAACACTCGTGGGAAGACAGTTTACTCGTGGGGAAACTGAGGCACAGAGACATAGCCAGGATTCTAGAACAAGGTATCTGGCTCCAGAGTCTTTTATACCATATTATCTTCTGAACCTAGCACAACTATCCAGGGCTGAGTGTTAAAACCAAAACAATAAACTCAGCTTTCCTTGAAAATTGTATTTTTAGGATAATCCCATTCGAGGCTGAAATTTGTAAATAAATAAAACTGCATTTTGGTTTTACAGACCTCCCTCTGCGCCCCCCACCCATTCCAAGGCCAGCAAGAAAATGCTTCTTTTTATTTATATGTATTTTCCTTTTGTGACACTTTGGAGTTTCTGAACGCTAGGGGCTCCCGGATTCTCTGGTTTGAGAGCAACTTTTCCTTTTAGGATTTTTTTTTTTTTTTTTTTTTGGAAGGGGGTGGGGGAAATGTGGCCTTAATTATCCTACGTTTTAGGCAGCTTAAGGAAGGGGCTGTGCTTTCAGAATCCCGTCGGAGCCAAGTAAGGAGGTCCTTCTCCTCCCCCCTCGCTTTTTAAAGGAGCTCGTGAAATATAAGCTCAGAAAACAAACCGAGCGATCACAGCGGCAGCCCGGGCGGCAGCAGCAGCAGCAGGAGGAGGAGCAGGAGGAGGAGGCAGAGTTGGAGTTGGAGCAGACGCTGCCGAGAGCTGCAGGACGCGGCGGAGTTTGCAGGGCTCCGCGCCGCTCCATTCATTAAGTAGCTGCGGAGGACGGTGGCGGGACGCCGACGCTGCCCACTCGCAAACTTTAGCACGCAGACGCACGCCAGCCGTGCGCGTCCCGGGCAGCACAGCGCTGCAAAAGTTTCTGCTCGGGATTTGGCTCTCTTCCTCTTGGACTAGCGAACAGTTTGGGGTTGAGAGGAAAGCAGAGGCGCCCAGAGGGGAAACCTATCCGCGCCTGCAGTTGGAACTACTCGGCCGGACTGCACTCTCGCCGCGGCGTCCCGAGCCCGCAGACCCGCTCCTGAACAGCGGCGGCCCGCAGCGTCCCGGGAGGCTCTCCGCTGCCAGCGCCATGCAAAACTACAAGTACGACAAGGCGATCGTCCCCGAGAGTAAGAACGGCGGCAGCCCGGCGCTCAACAACAACCCGAGGAAGGGCGGCAGCAAGCGAGTGTTGCTCATCTGCCTCGACCTCTTCTGCCTCTTCATGGGTGAGCGCAGCCCCACGGGTCAACCCCACCCCCACTCCCTCCGGACCCCGGGCCCCGCCGCGCTGTCAGCCCCTGAGGCTCCGCAGCCATCCTCCGGGCGCCGTGCTAGCCGCGAGCTCCCCGCCCTCCCGGACCCCCCAATCCCAGGCCTGCGAATACAAGTTGGGGCGTGCTTGTGCATTCGCGGCAGCTGGAACCAGCTTCTCAGGGGTAATCTCCAGTTGGGAGCGGGGCAGAGCCCCTCGGAAAGGTGTGGGCTCGAGCTCCATGATCTGGAGGCAGCCTGTGGCTCTCCTCCCTGCATCCGAGTCTGAGAGAGACCCATTTAGGTCTCTGGGCAAGCCGGGCTCCAACAGCAGTGGCGCTGCTGGTCCCGGCTGCATGTAAACATCCACCCCTTCCGTCGCGCTGCCTTGCCGGGCCAGTCGCGCAAGCTGGCCTTGTCACTCGCTGCTCGCTAGGTTGAAAGCCCCCGGGGAGTGGGACTGGGTTCTTCCCAACCAGGTCCTAGGCACCGAGGAGCGCGTCACTTGTTGAGCGCCTACTGTGTGCCAGGTGGTAGGCAGCTTCGCGGGCATCCGTTTTAAACCTGCTCACTCCCTGATTCGTGCAGGCAGGGGCTAGGAGTCGGGTCCACCCAGGAAGCCACTGAAGGAAAGCCAGCCACGATCTTGCTTGGGGACCACAGTTGAGCGTCACTCCCTCAAAGTTGAGGCGCTGGCGCACGTCTGTTTTTGCAGAACAGATGTAAGCTCCAGCTGGAAGGATGGTGGGAGTCAAAGGAACTGGAGTGGCGGGGGTGGGGGGGGGGCGATTATTGAACCAGGCTAGGGGAGAGAGAAGCTATTGACGTGAATCCACCGTAGTCCCGAGGTTGAAGTAAAAATAGGACTTCTTTTTTTTTCTTTTAAGTGAATTTTGATGTAAACGCAAGTGTGCAAAACTTGTCACCAGAGCCTTGCCCCTCTGCCTCCAGATGGGTGTGCCACCCAAATTCCCCCTTGGCCTCAGTTTCCTCCTCAGTTGAATGAGTGGGTTCAAGTAGATGGTTTGTGAGGCCCCTTCCTGCATTAAGAACTCGGATGCCGTCCAGAAGCTGTTCTGCCAACACTGCTAACTGAAGAAACATCTGTGTTCCCCGTCCAGTTCCCCCAAAATAGAACTCCTGCACGGAGGTTTCAGTCCCCGTGGAAGGGGGTTGTTAGTTCGTGCAGATCGTGCGGGGCCCGGCTTTGCTACCTTGTGGAGGACGTTTAGGCAGTGGCCTCCTGTTCCTTGTCCAACTACCCTCAGAGAATTTTGTGAGTCGATAGGTTTCTTTAGAATTTAAAATGAAGAATGCCCCCCTTCCGATAGAGACGGTTAGAGGTAAGATTGCAGTCCGTGAAAGGGAAGGGGGCAGCTGTAGTTCATGGGGATCCCATTCCCTGTTCAGTTCACAGGGGGTCAACATTAAGATGCTATGTAGAGTAGTTGTCACTGGGGGGCCCACCTTCCTGGTGGCAGCAGGCTTATTATCACGCCGAGTGAAACAGATGAGTACTTAAGGTCTTCTAATCCAGTTGTTAGGGTGGGGTGGGGATATGGAGAAGACATTAAAAAGGCTGAAGCTGTGTGCAGCACACTTGTCTGAGGCCTCCCAGGGTTTGAGTGTGTCCACGGTGGGCGGGATCAGCACTTTCTCTGCCGTCTGTGGGGCAAGCCCCCTGCCTCCTGCTTTATCATTAGGAAAGCTGGACTTCCCTTGACAGCCTTTACACTCATTGCTCTAGCTTCTAGACACTCTTTTTGGTTGGGGGGGGGGGGCGGGGAGTGCTCTCAAAGATGTTGCATTCTCATAAAAAGAAGGCAGTGTTGAACAGTGTGTGGAGAGCAGTGCCTGTCAACTATAACTTATGCAGGGACAACGGTACCCCCAAGATGTTTTCCTGTGTATTCCGGGTGGAATTAAGGGGTGCGGTGTATGTGCATGGCATTTCAGCTCCTTCTTTGCAGCAAGTGTCTCTCCAGAGTGAAAATTCTAAACCAGTTGTCAAACTTCGGCATAAGCACAAACTATATATTACAGCATCGCTGGTTGAACAGCCTCTAACACCTTTAATTGGAAAAACTATCTGTAAGATTAACATGTATCTTGAGGTGGTTATGCAACATAACTCTGTTTGGCTTCCAAAAGAAGATTTAATAATACAACATGTGATTTTAATATTCTACACACTGCAGTCCTAAAAAAAAAAAAAATGTTTCTACTTGGTTCAGTTTTTGCCTAAGACTGTCAGTATGATTTAATTTTTCTACAGTTTATTGATCATATGGTCTGCATTACAGGGTACTAATATATTAGGAAGAGAGACAGTTTTCTGTTTGTTCTCCCATAGGAATATAGACCAAGCTTCATCTCCTAGTATCTGGAAAAGCTAAAAGCTGATGAGCTGGGTGCCTGTTATGTAAGTGGAAATATGCAAGTACTTTAACTTGCTTCACATACCTTTTCAGAATGCTAAACTCTGGGTGAAAACCAAAAGGTCCACTCTTGTTTGAAGGCCAAAAGAATGTGGTGTCAGAGAACCCTGCCGAGAGCTTCCCGCCCATCAACAGTTACCTTTATCCATTGGTTGCTTTTAAATACAATTGCAAATCTTGGTGTGCTAGATTTTCTGAAATCCTTTTTGTTTTTGTTTCAATTAAGTACCCCTTCTCACCTTTTTTCTCTTTCACATTAGTTCTGGTGTATGGAGTTCCGTGAGGACCACAGAGAAGATTTCCTATTGTCTGAGTTGTTAGTCTCTCTTGAAAATATAAACCAATTAGTAGACTCTTCACTGTACCGCCTCTAAAGCCATCTCCGTGGTATAGACCAGAAAAAGTTCCTCTCCAGGTAGGAAGGGTCGATTCTCCAGGAAGTCAGCCAGCCAGCGTTAAGTGGAGTCCCTTTTCCATTGGAGATGAGTGAGATTCAGACCTCATGAAAGATCTTTTCGTTCAGTTGCAGAGCTGTCCGCCTCTTCACCTCTTCACATTCCCCACATTGGACCAAAGGAGGAGGATAAATGATTTCTAACTCTTCTATCAGCAATTCAGTGTGGAGGTGGTTAACAACCACACCATTCAATCTGGTGTTCTCACATGTTGACAGTTTTGATTTGCAAATAGTGTGATAAGAACCTTAGAGCTGTTTCCGTACATGGTATATACATAGTGTCATTGTTACTATTCATCTGTTAGTCATCGTTACTATTGTGCTATTTGATGATGAGAGGGTCAGTGGGCATAGAGAACAGAATGGAACCCTTACACACAGAAACTAAGGTTTCTTAGATGGTGACTGGCTGCTCCCAAATCTAGTTATGTGTTTGTGGACACACTGATTTTTCTATGAGCTTTAATTTTTTTTTCCCCCTGCAAAATGGCTTGTTGAGTGGGATTGTGTCTAAAATCCCAGGCCACCGTCAAATACTCTGGGAACTCACAGAGAGGAAGAAAACGTTTCTGCTTTTTTTTTTTCTAGGAACTATTGCAAAAACTAAGGAGCCTGGAGGTGTGAGTTCCCATCTTGTGTTGACTTGTAACTGTGTGATTTGGGCAAATTCATGTGAACTTTCTAGACATAGACTTCTTTATCATGGCAGCAAAGGAGAGAGAGAGAGAGACTAGGTCATCTTGAACTCCAAGTTCTTCATAATTTTGTAAATATGCCGGCAGATATGCTGGAGACACTCAAATTTGACCAAAGAAATAATGAAGAAAATTAGCCTAAGTTGGTGTTAACTGGAAAGCTCCCCACCTCTTGGCGGGATGTGTCCTTTGACCTGCTCTCTGAAATTCATAGTAATCAAAAGCAAACAAGTAAACAAGCCCAGCATGTGCCTTTCATGTTCTTGTTGCTCAGTTATTGTGCTTACTGTGTTTTAAATAACTCAAATGAAGCAGTCTTGGTTTCGATAACTTAATGTATCATTGAGCCCCGGAATATAGGAACAAATTGTCATGGCCCTGCTGTTGAACCACCCACCCACCTGTCCTGCAGGCATTGGAAGAAACATGAAGGTGGCCTAGGCTTATAGTAGGTGAACTCCACTGGCTTTCCTAGGATGGTGGAAAACCTCCATGTCCTTATTGTCCAAAGTTGCCGCCTCACTTACCCTACCCATTTTCTTTCTTTTTTTCCTAAAGTCTTCTTACGAGATACCTTGGGGGTAGCTGCCTGGGTGGGAGAGTGCCAACGTTTTAGCCTTTTGAGTGCCTGTCAATTGAGATTCTCTGCCCCTGTCTGGGCTGGCAACGCCCAGTTGGTCACAGCACGATGCTGATGGCACTGGGGTCAAGGGCTTCTTCCTTGTGTAGACGGTAATGTTTCTGGAGAAGCCCCACCTCATTGTCAGTTCAGTTCTGTACAGTATTGAGAGTAATCTTTAATGTGGGTAGTGCCTGTTATGTCCATGTTTAATAAACTCACCTGATGAGAGAACCATCTGGTGCGCAATACAAATTCTAAGTTTCCCCAGGGGCTCTGGGCAGGCCCTGGGATTCTGTATTTTTTTTTTTTTTATAAAGTCCTTGGCTGATTTTTATCAGGCCTGTTTTAGAATCACTATATTGTGTAGCATGTGGTGTCTTAAGGGCAATTGAATTATGTAGCGGGCTTTTTTGTCCCTGCACTAAATGTTCCAGTACTTTCTGCATTGTTAGGCTGTGTTGGGGTTTATTGTTGGCCATGCCTCTGTCTTTTCCGAGATGTGAGGTTGGTGTGTGAGTGAAAGGTGAAGCAGGCATGCATTGGATTGCCAAGTGGAGGCTTACACAGATCCAGTCAGCTTGACAAAGTCTTGGGAAAGCAGGCCAGGCTGTGGAGTCGCTCAGATTGAGACTGCAAAGGGGACATAAAGCTGACACCCCTAGGTGTGATTTGGACAAAGGTCATTTGACCTCTCCGGGCCCCGGCTTCCTCCTTGGTAAAGTCAGCAAAGGAGTGACCTGTGTCCTGAAGCGGAGACGAGAGAAGGGCACAGAGTTAAAAAGTGGGTTCTTAACCCAGGAGCCCTGTTGCCATGGTCTGTATTAGTGAGGAGAGCAGTGTCGATTCCTCCACTTTCCCTATCCCTCTAGGGTTCTGTGACAAAGCCCTTCTTTTTTCTTGTTTTTGTAAAGTTTCCTGAAACTTATTAAAGGGAAAACGTCTGAGGAAGAGAAGCTGGCAGAGTGGACACGGATGGTTTCCATTAGCTGAAGAAACAGTGGCAGGTTTCTGACCTGTCTGGGAAGGCCAAAGGGCGGGCGCCTCGGTCACCTTTGGTGGCTGACGTTCTCTGCCTTTGGAAAGGAGATGGTCTGTAACATCGGAGGAAAAAAACAACTGTCTCAGGAAGGGTGCAGAGAATTTGGGCCAATGACCTATTTTAGGCCTTACACTTCTTTTTGTCCTGTGGCTGTGCAGGAGAGGCTGACTGGAAATTCCAAGGACATCAGTCTTTGGAAATGAATGAAATGCTGACTTCCTGGGGTGCTCTTTGTTTAAGGAAGGGGGTACGGCTTGACTTATGCAGGTCAACCACATGGGTTAGATAATGATGCTAAGCTGCAGCCCAGAGCACTCATTACCTGCTGCTCACCATACTGTCTCGGAGTTGTTCATCCCACTTGTCAGGATAGCCCAAGGAAGATGTGCTCCTTTGGTTCCATTTCACTTGGTTCACTTTTATGAAAGTCCAGATATCTGCCACCCGTTCTCCAGGGCTCCGTACGGGGCACAGGATCCTTAAAGACCATACTTGACAGTGGAGTTGGCAGTGGTACCTGACTGGCTGTGTATCGGTTTAAGGTGGGCTCGGCCTCTCTAGGGCCATACTAATAAACCATTGGAACAATTCTTCATTTCCTAAATTTACGAATCTTTAGAATTGTGTTGTCAAAAATACCAAGGTTATTATTATGTTTTTAGTTTCAATCAGAAAAGCAGGCCTTTCTGAAGGGAGTGAGCAAATGGGGGAGGGCCTGAGAAAAGTCCAAGCTTTTCAGTCAGAGGCTGGGTTCTCTCTCTCTCTCTCTCTCTCTCTCTCTCTCTCTCTCTCTCTCTCTCTCTCTCTCTCTCTCTCTCTCTCTCTCCTGCATTGAGAGCTCCGAGCTCTGTCAGACTACGTGATCTAATCCCACTGAGGCCTCCTTTCTCATCTATAAAAAAATGGGATGATGTGGGCATGGGAGCACAATGCCCTGCTCACCTGAGGCCTGGACTGGCTAGTACTTGCTAAGGGGTTGAGACAGAGCAGGAGGAGAAACAAGGTCTCGCCTTTCTGATATCCGTGTGTTTGAAATTGGACCTTTCATGCGGCACAGCTCTGAGAGTCTTCTATTATTTCCCTTGCGAATGCCAGTCAAAAGAGGAAGGAGACAAACACGTTTCACTTTTAGTCCCCACCGCTGTGTGAGGCCGGAGGCTCCTGGGGTGAGTTTGGAGGACTAGGTAGTTTTTGATGTATTCCTGTTCTTCAGACCGGGACTTGTTCTAGAAGGTGCGTCTCTTACCTCAGCTCACTGCTATACTGATTGGAGCTTAAACAGGCACCACCTTTTATACTGTATCCCAGAAGAAAAGAAAAGGAACTCAACGTTTTCAAAGACTGGGCTTTTTAAAATGCCTCTGAATAACGCTTGGGGTAGAAATTATTCTCATCTTCTGATGGAAGAACCGGAGTCTGGGTCTAAATAATTTTCTGAAGATCAGACATCGACTGGACACACTGACACTCAAAAGCAAGGGAGGCCTTACTTTGAATGTCTTCTTGGTACTAGTCTTTGCTTAGGTCCAGGTAAATTTATAAGTTAGGATTGGCATTAAAATCCCCAAAAGTGCCAGGCAGTGGTGACGCACACCTTTAAATCCAGCACTCGGGAGGCAGAGCCAGGCAGATCTCTGTGAGTTCGAGGCCAGCCTGGGCTACCAAGTGAGTTCCAGAAAAGAGCACAGAGAGACCCTGTCTTGAAAAATCAAAAAAAATCCCCAAAAGTAAAAAAGTAAAACATACCGAACAAGGGTAAGAACAGTTCCCAAAAGCAAGCCTTTGAAAGATACAGTTGATTGTGTGTGTGTGTGTGTGTGTGTGTGTGTGTGTGTGTGTGTGTGTGTGTGTGTGCTTTCAAAGTACATATTGTAATCAGGGTATTGATGGTGTGTTTTTGAGGTTTGTCACAAATTAACAAAATTATATGCCTGGAGAGTTTTGCAGAGAAATGCAGATCAGCATAAGTGCCTTGTCATAATAAGCAGTATGCGCTGATTCCTGTGTATGTATCCCTGAAGTGCATAATATACAATTACACTCATGAAGGAAGCCGTTCTCATTGACGTCGTCTTCATATCTGCACCCCCCCCCAATTAGTTTGCAGAGTAAATCCATATAATTCCCAGACAGCAGATTTGATCAAGTCTGTGTTTGCACCAGCCTTTCAAGTCTTGGAGTACCTGGAGTACCTATTATGAGCTAGGTGGCTTAGGTTACCCCCAAGGAATTCCCAGGCTGGTGAAGGAAGGGAAAACAGCCTTTGGTTAATGACTCGGGAGCCTTAAGGGGGGGACCTATATAAACACAGTGGGGCGTGATGGAGGGGATGATGGTATGAAACCAGGTTCTAGGTGAGAAGGGAAGGAACCAAAGGGATCCTAAGTCAAAGAACTAGGAAATGTTTTTGGTGGAAGCTGGGGTGTAATGTGGTCCATTCGCTTTGTGAGGGCCAGGGAGAGAGGGGGCCAGAGATGAAGCTGGAAGACAGGGATAATGCCAGACTGAGAAGAGGGGCTGACCATGACAGACAGCTGGGGACCTTGGGCATTATTTTCCAGGACTTTGTTTCTATTGAACAAAGGGAGTTTTGTCTTTGCCATTTGCTTTCTTTTTATCATGGAAATTTTCATATAGCTGCCGACGGTGATCTTGAGACTCTGCTAGGTTCTATAGTTACCCCACACTTGGGTGAGGAATTTCCACGCTGTTTTGTAGTGGCTAGAGTGGTTCACGGATCTCTAGTTCCTTTACAGTGGAAGGGGGAGTTTTCCAGAGGTCTTTGAAATTAGTATAATTTTGTGAACAGGTTTGAAGAGAGGCTTAATCTATTATAATCTAACTCAGGTTTGGGAGAGAGATCTCTGGCTTGGAGAGTTGGGGGAACTTGAGACGTGAGAGCTGAACCTAGGGCCATGGGGACCCATGGGAGAGGGACATGGCAGAGGTAGCCCAGGTGCCTCCTGGGCTTCTGGTGGGGAGCTGAGAAACTGGGGTGAGGTCAGCCTCCTGTTCAGCACTCTACAGGTGGCACTGTAGAAGAAAGCCTTGTGGTGTGACTAGTGGGTGCTTCTTCGTGGGTATCACCCCACCACAAAACTGAGACTATAAGTCATCCGCTTCTTCCACCTGGGACTCCAGATTTTCTCAAATGCCCCTTAGAAGGAACGAACTGAAAACCCTCCTGGTTTTGTGTGAGGGTTTTTCTTGTGTTGTAATGATATTTAAGAAACAGCTTGGTTGAGATATAATTTATAATACCACGTGATGCAGCCATTTAGGGCACACAATTCATTGGGTTTTATTGTACCACAGAATTAGACAGTTATACCATAACCAACTGTAGAATATATCTCTGTAAAAAGAAATTGATCTTTACTAATCATTCCCCGTTCCTGTGCACCTCTCCCAGATCTTTAACAACCACTAATCATTTTTTTCTCCCATAGATTTGTTTATTCTGGATATCACATAAATCAACCGTATGCTACATGGTCTTTAGTAGCTGGCTTCTTTCACTTAATGTTTTAAAGTCCCATCCATATTGTAGCATGTATCAGTAAGTACTTCATTTATTTTTATTGCCAGATAATAATCCATTGTATGGATATACCATGTTTAGTTGATATACTTATTATTTAATGGATCTACAGGTTATTCCCATTTTGGGCTATTATGAATAGGAAGAGTGTCCTTATGTTTTCAATTCTCATATATATATATATTTAACAGTGGGATTGATTGGTCATATTATCAGATGTTTAACTTTTTGAGGAACTGCCAAATTATTTCCATCATATCTGCACCACTTTAGATGCATTAAAATATGTTTTAAAAAAATACAAGAGTTTTACCAGAGGTCTTAGGAATTAGGATAGTTGTGAAATCTCACTGCCGGATCATTTTGTTCTTCAGGCATTTTCCCACAAAGAAACAGACTTTTTAATCCTTTAAATCCTGTCACTGGGTTTAAGGTGAGTGAGCATAGAACAGTATCCTGACTGAGAAAGAGGGTGGGTGGTCACTTAGACCCACCCGCCTCCTGAATAACAGCTAAAAGTTCAGTTTACAGACTGAACTTTCCACGTGAAAAACCAAAACAGAACAACAACAAAAGAAACCACTTCAGAGTCTCTTGAAAACTGTGAAGTCCAAATATTTTACACTCCTAGACCCTAGTTAACACAGTCTTAAGGCCACACCATATCAACCCATCTGTTTAGTGTTCTCTCTCCCCTCCCCCACTGGATCAATCTCTAATCACCATCTCAGAATTCAGATGGCTTCCTATCTGTTGCTGAGACTCATATGCTGGATATCAGGAGATACTAAACAAGATAAGGCAATCACAAGGCACGTCACGTGATGGTAAAATGCGCTAAGCGTCAAGTGATTAATGTATGGGACGTGAAAGCACAGATATTTGAAGAGGGCGAAGGAGAGATAACCTTCATTACTATTAGCGGCTTTCCATGATCCCTCCATGTTTCCAGAAACAGAATGAAGCCAATGCTTGTCACTGGCTCCTCCACTCAGAGAGGGTAAGTGACTTGCTCAAGTTCACTCAGCTAATATTTATGGGGACTTGGACTGAATGAAGCCTGACTAAATGATGCCAGTTGCTTATAATGTATTGGGTATTAGCTGGGAGCTTCTTACCAGGTTACACGCTGTACATCCATTACGATTTAGTTCTTCGAGGAGCCTACGAAGTGCCAATCATGTTTATCTCCGTTCAGAGAGGTTGAAAATAACTCCCCTAAATGATGCTGTGCGTGTGTTTCAGAACTGGGATGAGAAGTCTGACTGGTGAGGCTGTTTCTCACTGCTCAACTCTCCTGCTTAGGTTTTCAGAGTGTTTGTGAAGTCCTAGCTTCCCCCTTCTACCTCTAGCTTGCTTTTCATCCGTGGAGACCAAGTTGTCCAAAGTGAGTTAGATTTGTGATTTTCACTCTGGGGTTTCTGGACCCATTAAGGTCAGTTAAGGCAACCATGGTATATTCTATGGCTGTTTGGATACCTCAAGAATATCTAATGTATACTGTGTGTTACTGACGACTAACTTGGAGAGACAGTGCATTGGTTAAAAGCACTGGCAGCTCTTGCAAGAGAACTTAGGTTCAATTCCTAGCACCCACATAGTGGCTCACTGTAACTCCAGTGCTGAGGGGCGGGAGGGCGGAAGTGGGGGGGTTGCAAGGCCCTCTTCTAGCCTCTGTGGGCACTTCACACACATGGTGCACAGACATAATATGCAGGTAAAACATCTGTAAACATAGAATAATATAAAATAAGTGCTTTAAAAAAAAAAAAAAAAAAAAAGCCCCAACATCTACCTAGACTAGTCCGTGCATCCGCATTCTAAATGTGTGATTTGAGTGACATCTGTCAGTTCACTGTGGGCCTACTCCTTATTTTTGTCCATTAGGAGATGCAGTCGGTACTCTTCATGCTTTGCCTAACAGAAGTAGAGAATGGTTGAAAATATTTCTAGAAGTAATCGGGGAGAGGGCAAGAAGGAGCTTCGGGGATCTTCACTACTGCAAATGCTGGTACCTTGAAAGGTGTAGAGCCCTCAACTAGGAAGGGGAGAGTATTGGATCTTGGAACCCCGTGGGAAGGCTTCCTAAGGGGTGGGAGGGCCTTGAACTAGAGCCCCTTTGTAGCTCACACCAGGCAGCAGTAACGGGTCACTCTGTTCGTGACCCTTTTTGTGCCATGGGTTCAGTCTGCTGTAGTGGTAAATTCGGAGCTTCTCTGGTTGGTGTCTGCGGATGCAGCTCGCTCATTAAATGCAGTAAATAGAACTTCTCCTCTTGGCCTCTTCCCCACAAATGACCCACATTGTTATAAAGCTAGCAACCACCAACAGGAAGTGGCAGAAATGTTTCTCAGCCACACAGCCCATTTCATTAGACACTTGCCCAAAGGGGCTGTTTTGGTCAATTTGGCCTCTGTAGGCTTCTAGGGAGGAACAGCCTAACACATCATTTCTCATCTTTGCATTTGCTGACATCTTGCCCTTAGTGGCTGTTTTGATTCAGTGCCTGGTGCTTTGCTCCGCAGCAACTGCACATTCTGTGCTCATGAGGAGGAACTTCTGGAAAGCTGAGATCTTAAAAACATTTCCAAAGGTGTTACCCACTTACTTACGAGGGAGTCTTTTGTTCAGGGGCTTCTCGTTGAAATCTCTTCTGAGAGCAATTCCCCTGACATGGCAGGAGGGCTGGTGGGCTCCTAGCACCTTTGTGAAAGGCCTGAACTCTAGGCATTGTATGAGTGCAGACCTCCTAGGGACTGGCTGGGAAAATAAAATATACATCTTGGGTCAAAGCGTTGAAAGTACAGGGCTTTCCGTCCCCAGGGGACATAAGCTGTCATGAATATTAGATTTAATTTTCCTAAGTCCATTGAGGAATTATTCCATTGTGAGTTTGCCTTAAAGTGATTGTTTGCAGTTGTGCTTGTCCCAGCTGTGAAATTGAGGGTTTATTATCAATTAATAACCTTTCGCTGAAAAATTCTGCCAAACGACGTTATGTCCGCCTGAGAGTTTGTATTTAGATAGTCTGTCTTGCTTCCATTAGTTTTTCTCACTGTAGCTCCCTCAGGCTCCCCACCACCACACCCCGAAACAAACACCCCCTCCCACTCCCACCCGCCATCATGACACCTGGAGAAGCAGCACTGTAAAGTGGATATTTGAAAACCATCCCGTAGTCAGGCAAGTCTTCATCTCATCAGATCTTACAGCCCCAAAGGAGCCACCGTCCTCTACTTGATGCCATGGATGAGGCAGCTGCTGTTCAGGGAGACTGAGTGACAGGCCTCGGGATAGAAAATGGTGGCGCTCTTGGCCGTGAACCCACCGATACCTACATCCTTTTCTCCAAGAGCGAACTAACAAGCCTGTGAATAAAGTGAACCGGTCAGAATGTCTTCAAAGTTTCAGGCCCTATAAAGTATTTGAGTTTGATTTGGGGTTTAAAGCCCTCTGTCCGTGTCAGTATTTCCTGTTCCTGTGTAGATTCTCAAGAGAATAGAGGCGAGAGTCTGAACTTCAGGCTGGAAGGGCATGGACTTCACTGAATCCCCATTATGTGGTAAGCTGTGCACTAAGGCATTTCATGCATTATTAACTTACTTGAATTTCACAACAACCCTGCAAAGGGGGAGGCTGGCATTCATTCCAGTTTTTTTTTTTTCCAGAAAGCTGGTCAGCAGGGTCGGTCTCAGCTCTTATTGGTGTCTGGTGACATACTACATTAATAATTCAACTAGTTGATCTCTAGCAGAAATCATTTACTAAGATTCCCAGAAAAGTGCAGTTTTAGGATCTCTCTAGAGCTGGTCGCTGGACCCTGTGTCCACTTCCATTACATGTATACTGAAGAGAATGCCTTAGAAGAAACAGCGAGAGAACCCAGAAAGTTTCGTGCAGAAGCGGGGGGACTTTTCTGCAGAGGAGTAGCAGTTTCTGATCCCAGTGTTAATTCCCCTTGGTATCCATCTTCTCCAAAGGAGTTAAAAAGCCAGGGAGTGAAATGCTTTGATTGAAGCAGCCTGGGCTTTGGAAAGACCACCGAGTGTTTCCCAGGCTATTGTAGGGCTCCTATTCAGCTGGGATTTCAATGGTGCTCTGATTAGCATGAGACCAAGTGTATAAAGTAGGTCTTTTTACCTCCTAAAAGAAGTTCTCTGGCATTTCTTTCTGAGGGGGTTGGCATAGAGCTTTGACAAACACAGAGAAGTTAAACAAGGCTGAGAGCGGTCCCATTTTGCACACATCGTTCACACTTAGAATGCAGAGCAGAAGCGCTCGAGATGGGCTCCTTAGGCATCATAGCAGGTTTCTTCCTGCGCGGCTCACAGCTCAACAGGAAATACCCACAAGGCAACTGGGAAAGGGAATCCCTGGCTGTCCACCATTCTCTGTTGTTAGAAAGCCATCACAGAGAACGTTCCTGAGTTTGGTTGGCTGTTGTCTCTCTGCCCTTTGTTTATTGAGATACATGCAATGCCTTAGGGGAAGACACAGAGAAATATACTGAGGAGGAGGAGGAGCCTGCGCTGAAGGAGCAAGTAAGAAGGCAAGAAGTCAGTCACACAGCACTTGGTGAACACAGCCAGGTGTTTTGATCTGATACTTGAATGCAATTAGAAAAGTAAAAGGTCTATGAGGCAGCTTGTTGCTGTTCAGTCTCAAAATTGGTGGTATTCGCTGGGGAACCTTGGCAAATTGCTGCCATTTGGTGGATGGTAAAATGAGCATGAGTTGTTGAGACAGATGGTGTGCCATGGGAACAGGAAATACTTTGAGAATATTCATTCATATTTGTGACATGAATGTGGTGTTGTCTGAAATGTGCTCTCTACTGTCCCCGTTTCTGAAGCCCCACATTAAGTACATGCTATTATCTGATATGGAAAAATGTCCTTGCAGATTCTATTTCTAGGTGGCAATCCATAGGTGTCCTTGGGCAGTGTGTACCCAAGAGTTGTGCTTCTGAATGGTAGTTCTGCACGCCCAGGCCCCTTCTCCTCAGAACTAAGTTCCCAAGAGTGTAGAGTGCATCTCTCAGCATGCTTGAGGGCCTTCAGAATTTGTTTCCTCCTAGTCTCTGTCTTCCACCCTTCCTGCTCCCATCCCGTCCCTCTCTGCCCTCCCTCACTGAGGCACACTGAGGCACAAGTGGCTTTCCTAGCCTTCCCCATTCCATGTCATTCTTCCTCCCTATGGGGAATGTGCTACCCAGTTCTTCTTAGTCAGGGTCTCAGACGTTTCCTCTGGCCAGACTAAGCCTTACTGTGGGTGTCGTGCCACTTTGTGTTCATCTTTCTAATGTTCAAAAATGAAGTAAAATGTAAACAATGGGTTTGCTTTGTGCCTTGGTGCCATCTTTCTAAATCTGAAGTTTCTTTTATAAAACAGCTCTCAAATTTATATATATATAAATATATAAAAATATATAACTAAAAACTGCATTCTAGACAGTAAGGACATAGACCCAAAGAGGACAGTACATTTTTTGTTTCGTATAATTCCACAATCTCAAGGTAGCCACTGACACAATATCTTTTTTTTTTTCTGTAAATAGCTCCATTATTAAGTGTAATTATAAAGCTAAGTACTGCTTAATACCTGCTTCCTGTAAGCCATCGTATCGTGATGAAATGGAAAAAAAGTCACTGGTGAGAGTCCGTAACAGTCCATAATAGTTTAAGGAACTTGAGAGACTGGGAGTGTGCACCTAACTTAAAACAACTTAGGCTTTTAAATTTAGCATTTATATTATTGTATGACGTGATAAACTTGGTCAACAAAAATGAATTTGTGCTAACCATGGTGGCTTCTTTAAAAAAAAAAAAAAAAAAAAAAAAAAGTTTAACCTGCCTCATTTTAGCCTTACCTTGTAGCAGGTTTTGAACAGGAAAAAAATAGGAGAGAATGGATGAATGAATGATTTTCTTGTGCTGCAGGGATTGAACCTAGCTCCTCACACATGTTGGACAAGCCCTCTACCCTTGAGTTACATTGCTGGTTGCTAAAATGACTATTAGAGAAATGATGCCTGAGCTGGGAGACCCAAAATTATCTCTACTTATGGCCTGACTGTGGCTAACTTACTGACTGGGCTGCCTTGACCAAGGAACGCTCCCTGGCTGTGTGTGGTGACACTTGTTCTGTTACTTCAATGTCTAGCTTCTTGCTTTCTTACCCACTGGAAAGCCATTAAAATGATGGAGAGTGCAAGGCCAGCCTGAGCCACACCGAGAGACCCTGGGTCAAAAGACAGAGTCACCACCACCACCCAAGTGACTCTGTAGGGTGGGTCCTTCGTCACATTCGCTCTTTAGCTATTTATCCGCATCAATCTTGTGTCTCGTGGTTCTGAGGGGACTGAGAAAAACAACCAAAATGTCTGGGTCAGAAGAAAGAAGAGCCAACACTGTAGAGCGTGTGTTGCCTTTTTAGGGTTTGTCTCTTTTGTTGAGATACATGGTAGGGACCCACGGTGGGGGGTGGAGGGGGTGGGGGGGTGTCACTTTAATTTTACAGATGGTAAGACTAAGGCGTAAGAGGTCAGGTATTAGGAATTAACCTTGGATCTGTGTGTCTTATTTCAAAGGTGTTGTTCAGTTAGTCCTCCTACTCCATCATCAACCCCTCCAATTCCCAAACGTTCTGTTCCAAAGATTATGTTGATATAAAATCAGTCTTCTTATCATTTTAACCCTGTACTATTTAGCATAGCGTAGGCATGTAATGGTTATCATAACAGTAATCACCATATCACCTTATTTATAATTATAAGAATCGTGGTGAATTGCAGCGATTAAGTCCTTTTGGGGACTGGGACTATGCCTGGAACTACACTAGCTTTGCAGCTTTCATGATCTAATGATGAATGGGATGTGGTCCTTGCCCTTGTGTCTTCTGGAGCAGATGCCGGGCAGATGTGGTAACATGAATATACCATGTACTCTGTGCAGGAGTAGCAGACTCGGGTTATTATCCCTATGTTGGGAAGGGGGTTGGAGGAAGAACGCTGAAGGCGGTAAGTAACATTTGCCACCCTTTGTCAAGGAGCGGGCCGCACTGATGAAACCGTCTTAGCGGGGTGCTGCCTCTGACTGACAGTATGGATGACCATCTTTAGCATAATCTTAGCGTGCCCAAGGTAGGGAGGACTCAAGCATCAGGTCCTCCCCTCCCATCCTTATTTTATAGATGGGAAAACTATACTCGGAGAAGTTAGATGTCTCCCAAAATGGGTAGACTCCAGAGGGAAGAAAACACATAGAACAGATTCAAGGTCAAACCCATACGGGGGAAACATCTCTTTAACGGCCAGGTGTGGTTATTCTGAAAGTCAGCTGCTGATCCCCAATGTCAGTGGTCTACAAAGCCCTGGAGACCATAACAGAGCATCCCAAAGCACAGTAATATTGTTAAAAGAAATCCCCCAAATAAAATTGTTTTCAAAGAGAGGTGACCCCCATTCACCTTCTCCTCCCTTTCTGCTCCCTAGACACGCCCATGTTCAAGAGTCTGGGCTCTCGTCAGCCTTGTTTTGACTCCTACCTTCATGGGTCAGTCTCAGTGTTTCTAAAGAAGCAACAGGCAGTTCTCTGCATCTAGCCTTTGTTCCCATGCTTTTTCCTTCTCATGGGGTTGTAGAAGGAGAACCCATTCTGAAAGCTGGTTTCTACCTGCACCTTACCCCATCACCACACAACCTGGGTCCTTAATCATCATAACTTCAAGCCATGTCAGCCCTGGGGCTAGCTAGTTAGTGACCGTAAACAAATCATTCACAATGGTGTCTAAATTTCATTGCCTACTGGTATCTAGTATGTTCAGAAGTCCTCGGGGATAAAAAGGCTTGTGCCCACAAGACGATGTTCACTGGAGGTCTTGACAGTTGGATTGCTAGATGTCATTGAGGAGGAAAGATGACACAATTTCCCATCATAAATCCCATAGTGAGGAAGTTCTAAACCTTAAGAAGCAGTGTGCCACAATAGAAAAACATGTCTTAGAGTCAGGCTTTTCTGAGTTCAAATCTTGGACCTTTCATTTGCTAGCTTATCACTGACCTCTCCGAACTTCTGTTTCCATCTGTGAAATGGGGACGGCAATTTCTACTTTGCAGCCTGGCAGGAGATTGGGAGGTGCCTAGTGACAGTAGGTTCTTTGATATTATTGTGCCCTGACCCCAGAAGTGTTTGGGAACTGCTAGGTGCCATAGACGACTGGCAAGCTTTAGAAGAAGTAAATGCAGAGGAGAGTGCCCCCTGAATTTGCAGTGAGTGGACTCAACGTGCATTGAACCGCGTGTATCTGACCTTTGCAAAGTGCGCTGGAGCCTCCCGGAGAGTTCAGTGGCGGCAGCTGTGCAGATGTAGCTCACTTCCATCTGCTCTCGCTGAAGGTGTTTTCCAGGTGGGGAGACCATGTTGGAAATTTGTCTTTAATGCATTCCAGGGTTCTGATGCAAAACCTGCCCGAGAGATTGAGCAGAGCATATTAACCAATATCATTTCAAGTTGATTAAAACTATCATCTTAATTAAGTATGAGAGAACAAGAAGTTCTCAGTCTTCTGGTAGCAATTAAAGACTAAAGAGTCGATTTGAAGTTGTTTTTGCAACTCTTAAAATAATACTCCCTCCTCTCCCTCCCATGAAAAGCGTTTCTTAGCTAGAGACATTCCCTCACATTGAGGTTTGTGAAAGCTGTTAAGGACCACAAACCTGCTGGCAAGTCCTCTACTGCCAAGGCTTCGGAGTTCTCAAAAGCTAGGGGTTCAAGCTCAGGATACGCTGATTGGGAAAGAGAGCCTAAACAAAGGGCCCTTTGAGGCAGGAAACTGAGCTTTGGCTTCAGCACAGAGCACTGTGGGATTGGAAGAGTGCCCTGGGACTTGCCGAGAAGAGGGATTCGGGCGATCGAGGGAGGAAGTATAAAGTTTCCCCATACAGTGAGGGGTTCTGCTGGAACCCTGGAAAGTTGGTTTCAGAAGCTACCTGTCATCTGCCGGCCAAGTCGGCACACTCTATAAAACCTGGACTTGACAACACTCTCTGTCTGTCTTTGACCAGAAAGGGGAGCGATCCATTAAAGGTCCGTGGATATTGCCTTTTTCGTAAGAGCAGCTCACTGGGAGATAGATCAGAGATTTTCTTGCAGGGCCCAAAGCCATCACTGAAATCAATGCATTCATCTCGCCACTGTATCACCCAGTATTTATTATTGACTGCCCGCTTTATACTAGGCTGCCATGGCTGCAAAATTTACAAGACACAATTCCCACTCAGGGGCTCAGGATCTCGACTGGGAGGTGAGGACTGGAAGGTATAGAGACAGATTTCTGGAGGAACACTTCCCAGTGCAAGTGTTCACACCCACCCACCCACCCACCCACCCACCAGGCTCCTCCTCCTGCATCCTAACTGGGTTTTGCATTGGATCTTCCTGAAAGTAAGACTTGTAATGCTCATCACCACACACATCCTAAAGGGCAGCATGCCAACCAACAGAGGAAAGCAGGGACAGCACACTGAGGTGAGGGCCATTGGCATGGGAGAAGACTCCTGAGCCCCCCACCCCACCGTGTGTGTGTGTGTGTGTGTGTGTGTGTGTGTGTGTGTGTGTGTGAACTTTACTTAGACAGCAGAATCTTCCTTGACCAGAAAAGACCCACTTCCTGTCAACTCTGTGGTAAGATGCCAGGTGAAGAGAACAAACAATAGGAATAAGTAAGGAAACGGCTGGGTCTGTCAGAAGTGTTGGCAGCAGGACATAATGCTGGGAGGGTCAACTAAACTGCTGCTCCAAAGAGGAGCAGTGGTTTCTTTGGTTACACATTTGAAAACTGATTCTGCTGAACAGATGGGATCCAGGCAAGACGGTACAAGTTTTCATAAGTTAGGAATATCATGTGTTTCCTCCATTCCCCCAAATGTGTATCGTTGATCCGAGAATGGAAGCATCTGAGTTTGGAGGAAGCACTTTGACAGTTGGATCTGACCAGGGCTACAGCAGCTTTCTGGTTAACTGAAGGACGTTGAGCAGAGAGTTTCCTGCTGTTTGTGTTCAGAGGTTAAGCACAGAACTTAACTCCAGTATTCGAGTGACAGTACAATTCAGAGAAAATGCTATATTTCTATGTATAAATAGAGAGAGATTCATAAGAAACAGGTTTCTGTAGAATCTGGACAAGGAAATCTGAGGGTAGGAATTCATCCACTCATGGGGTCCTTAATACAATACATGAGATGCTCAATAAAAATTAAAACAGAAACCACCTATTTTTTTTTCCTGTCACTAACATGTATAGCCTTTTGTCTAAAAAATTCCCATTATTGATGCTTTAAATTACATCAGCCAACATTCGGAAAAGAAAAATCACACATAATCTGCCATTTAGTATGTTGTGGTCATTTCAGCATATTTCCTTTTTCATTTAATTTCTTTTCAATTAATTAAGAGCACGGACATTTGTTTTTGTGTGTTGATGATTAAAACGATCTTTACTTCACCAGATCATTTAACCACCCTAAGCTGAGCTTTACCCTTAACTGCATACTGGTCTGTCCCCCACGTGTTCAGTTTAGTTTACTGTACTGCCCAGACAAACCCCTGGGACGGATCTTTGCCCCTCCATTTGCCAGGGCTGCTGTACTAAGGAAAAAAATCAGGCAGCTTAGGTGACAGAAATGTGTTGTCTCACAGCTCTGGAGGTTGAGGCTGTGAGGGAAGGGTCAGTCCTAAGCTTATTTCTTTGTCTTGTCAATAGCTGTTTCCATGTCATGTGATCCCTTCTAATATGCCCTGAAAGCCCATCCCTGGGTGAAAAATTTCTCATTTCCAAGGACACCGATTTTACTGGACTAGAACTCACCCCAGGGATGTCAATTTAACTTGATTGTCTAGAGAGACTTATCTGAATTAGTTCAATCTCTTAGGGCTTCAACCTAGGACTTCTGGGTGGGATACATTTCAACCTATAATCGCCCCTCATCTGTTTGTAAGGAAGCTGGGGCCCGAGAAGTAGCATGTGATTTGACTTTCGTGTGTCTGCCTCTGAAATGGTCTGTTTGCATCGTATCCTGTTTCCTGCTCATGAATGGGAAAGGCCACGAGTAAGGGAAAACTACTGTCTCTTTTGATTGTAGTTTGATTGGTGTGAGACAATGTTGGATGGTTATTGACTTAAAGGTAACTGATTTTGACCCGCACTGTGATGCTCTTTAAAACCCAGGTTAAATGCAGCATACTAGCCGTAGCTGAAGTTTAATTACAGTTGTGCATTTATGAAGCCTGTTGGCGAGCTAGGCCCATTCCTTTGAAAAATCCAATGAGTACAGTGACCTATAGACTGTATGACATCCTAATAATTCTCTGGTGATTGGACCACATTCCAAGGAAAACTGGTATTAGATATTGGTCCTTGCTCTTTCCTCCCCCTTCTCCTTTCCCTCCTTCTCCCCCTCCTGTCCTGCACCTCCACCTCCTCCTCCTCTTCTTAACCCCCTCCAGGTTTTGGTTTCTTTTTCTTGCATAAATGACTTCAGGTATGCTTCAGTAATTTGAGGGAAGGCTACGAAGCAATATAGCATGGATGATCCCAGCCACCCCTGGTCTTCAGGGCGTCCGTCTGGTTCAGAGGGAGGTGGAAACTCCTGCCAGAGCTGTGGGCAGAAGGGGCCGATGGTGCCTGCTGAGCCAGCGCCCTCCTGGAGGAGAGCCAACACCACCATCAGAGTTTCAGCCCCAACTGAAAGTGAAGGCCCCTGAGTGAGCCTGTCTCCTGGAGTTGCCTGTCTCCTGGAGTTGCCTGTCTGTCTCCTGGAGTTGCCTGTCTGTCTCCTGGAGTTGCCTATCTGTCTCCTGGAGTTGCCTGTCTGTCTCCTGGAGTTGCCTGTCTCCTGGAGTTGCCTGTCTCCTGGAGTTGCCTGTCTGTCTCCTGGAGTTGCCTGTCTGTCTCCTGGAGTTGCCTGTCTCCTGGAGTTGCCTGTCTGTCTCCTGGAGTTGCGTGGTGCTTTTCCATTGACAGCTCTCAGGCAAATGACTGCTCCCTGATTTCATCACAGGAATAACAAGTGAAGGGTCTGAACTAAGATTCCTGTGATGCCCACCTCTGCTTTGTTCATTGTAAGTGCTTAATATTTATTAGAAATTAGCAAATGAAGGGAGAATGAATAAATACATCATGGGACAGAGATGGAGCTATCAGTGTGAAGGAATCTGGGGGACTTCCAAGGACGTTCCATCCAAACCTGCATCGAGTTCTGAGAAAACTCCCTGTCTTCCTTTAGCATGGAGCTGAGCATTGGAAGCCTGAATTTTGCATATGCTCTTGCTTGCTTTAAGGGTTCTATGTAAATCATAGGGACAAAAAGCCACCTCGGTCATCTTCGTCCTTTTTAATGTATTTTGTAGGGAAAACCATGAGAAACACACAGTCTCTGCCATGGATTAATGCTGTTCACGTACACACACACACACACACACACACACACCTTAACTTCTCAGGAATCCATAATAGCCTTTGGCACCTCCTCAGGATTAGTCATACTGTCCCCATTTTACAGATGGCCTAAAGGTTTGTATAGATCACTTAATGGCAGATCAAAGCACCAAACTCAAATTTATTTTACCCCAGAGCCTATACTCTGTTTAGACATTTTTCAATCCCTCAGATTTCATAAAAACAAGAAAAATGACCAAAAAGCTTCATGTTCAGTATCTACATTTGTAATAATGGATTCCCTTCTATACCAAGTAACACTCGTCTCCATTTTAGGGAAGATACCCTACATTCTCAGACGTAACAGTTCTTGAACCTTCTGTGTGCCGGGGTTGTCAGAGCATACTCACATACTCTCTAATCCTCCCATATCATTGGGAAGCCAAGGGACCTGTTAAAGGTGAAGGCCAGCTCCCGAGGGTGTGACTCCGGAATGCACTCATTGACAAGTATACTGTACCAGTGTTTTCCTTTCTGGATTCCTTGCTAACACATAGGCTTGTCTGTTAACTGTTCCGTTCTAGTCTAGACCCAGGTGTACTGTGGAAGGAATTATGCCGTGTGCTAAGGTCGCCTGAAGGGGTCTATGTAAGGGGATGCGAGCCTTCAGTTTAGAGAGGTGTGTGGGCCTGAGATGGAGCCAGCTTCATATGCTCCTGGAGAGCAGGCGGTGTTTATATGAGTTGGTTGTGCTGTCTAGGATCTGGAGTGGCAGTGTGGTGACAGAGGCCTTAACAGAATCTCACTCTGGGTGGAAGGGGATGTGTGTGAAATGCCCACGCTATTCATGGAAGGTGGTTAGTGACACCTTAGTTCCCTGGAGCCAGCTGACTCTACCTCCTTTGCTACAGACCACTGCCCATGCAGCCACCAGAGTGGCCTTTTTGTGCCTGCCCAGCCACTCCCTTTCCTGCTGGGGAAGGCAGCTCTCGAAGGCTGCAGCCCCTTTTAACTCCTCGCAGTATTTCCCAGCTCCGGTCGGTACACAGTAGCTGCTTAAGAAATATTTGCTATTCAATACAGTTTAAAACTGTCTTAGTGTGTGCATATGTGAATCACATTATATACAAAAATGTGTGTGTGTGTGTGTGTGTGCATGCGCACACGCACGCGCGCGCGCACACATGATTTTTATATAGCCTTTCTAGCCAAGGGTGACATATTATATTTTAGAAGCAGTGATTGTCAAATCACCTTGTGATAGAATCATCTTCAAAATAAGAGTTCTTGGTCTGGCCATGTAGCTCAGTGGTAAAGCATTTGCTTACCTGGATTTATTCCCAAGTACTAACAGAGTTGAAGGGAGGAAGGGAGAAAAGGAAGAAAGAAGGGAAGGAGGGAGGGATGGGAGAGGCGAGGGAGAGTGCCAATTCATTCTCGTCTTCTTTGTGCTGTTTTGACTGAGTGCTTGAGTAGGTCTAGGCGGAGCCCAGCATCTTACTATGATTTTTTAAAAAGTGCCCCTGATAGTGACTGTCTGACTCTGGGACCCACCACCCAGTTATAGCCTCGCTCAGTCCCACCTTTGCCCATGAGTGCAGACAGGAACCTGAGCGCTAGCACTCAGGTCTGGAATCCTAACACAAACAAAACCCAGTGTGCGCAGGGATACAGAACGGTTCTATCTAGAACAATTGGCTAGTATGCCTTGTGTCAGATTGTGAGAGGCAATGGAGAGAAATGATTTGCAAGCCTAATTAGGCCCCACTCCCCAGTCCTCAAACCCACTACTCTAAGCCCCCTGCTAATTGGCAGTCCCTTAATAGATTAGGACTTGGCATCGGCCTTGCATGTTATTATAAACCACACACAGAAAAACCCAGTGGCTGAGGAACTCCTGCCAAGGCCAGGCCTGGGTTTTTGTGAGGCTTTTGAAGTGTACTGGACTTTCAGTATTTTGTATAGTCAGCGCACTGAAAGGAATCAAGCCATTCCTTTGGACGGGATTTGTGAAGGGCGAGTTTGTTGAATAATTAATTCCCTGAGACCCATTCTGTCATCTTGATGGACAAGCAGCAGCCCACATATGCAGCTTGTTCTCAGTACCAGCAGGCGATGGATTATTTCTCACGAACCTGCCCCCTTCCTAGGAACAGCTCCCTTCCTCTTTGTGCATCCAGAGGATGGGAAGGAAGATGCCTGGGCCGAGCACCTGCTCCATGGCCAGCTGTTAGCACACCATCTCAGGAAATCCCCGCTATGGCCTTTCAAGACTGCAGGCCGAACCTGTTTTGCAGCTGAGGACACTTAGTCCTGAGATCTCACCAGTCTGGTGTCACATTGCCTTGACTTGGCCAAAGTGCCGAGGATTGTACCTAAGCCTGCTAATTCCACAAGCACAAAACCAAATCAACACACACACACACACACACACACACACACACACACACACACACACACACACACACACACCAGGCCATTTTTTATTTTTATTTTTTTAGTGACTTCTTGTGGCTGTGACACAGTATTCCTTGACTGGGAGAGACAGAGGATTCTCCTTTGTATTATAAGGTCTCGCCCTCCCACCTCATATGATAGCACCCTCATTCTAAACTGGGCTACCCATGGCAGCATTTAACATTGTGCTGGGGGATGGAGAGATGCTGGAGTTTATGCCTTTGTAAGCATTCACATAGGCACAATCCTGTACCACTCCCCCCCAAATCCCTGATCCAATAGCCTTGTACTTCCCTCTTGTTTTACCAATTAGATTCCACTTGGGGACCCTTCCCTTTCTTTTCAAGTCCATTTCCACAAAGGGAGGAGCCGTTGTGGATGGAGGGTGATGTGATAGCCACAAAACCCTTCCCTTTCTCTGGCAAACATACCAGGCGGCTCTCATGGCAATACCATGGTGAAGGGGAATAATGTTGTTTGGCATTTTGCCCTCCAAAAAAGTGTGTGTGTGTGTGTGTGTGTGTGTGTGTGTGTTTGGGGAGGGGAAGGTGTTGGTGGGAGGGGAAAGATAGGCAGAAAGAACAGTGGGGACTTTGTAACTTACTTCTGCCCAGGGTCAGGTGGGTAGGGTCATAAGGAAGGAGGGCATCAGAGAGGCCTGGAACCTCCCCTCCCCTCCCCTGAGCTTTGCTATCCCCCTTCCCCTCTCTGCTTGAGAGAAGTTGTAAAGGAAAAAACAGGGAGTTTTTCTGTTTTGGTTTGCAAGAAGGATTCTAGACATGGTGTCCCTCTGAGGGAAGCTGGCTCCATGCTGCTTTGCAAGGATTAAGGACCTGGCTCCCAACACCACTGAAGAAACATCCCAGGAAGAACTCTTTCTCTCCACAGCTGAAAAATGCATCCCAGAGCTTTGGCTTCCTGGAGAGTCTTGGCTGGAGAGACTTTCCTGGAACAATGGGGTTCCTATAGCAAGCCTCCTAGGAGTTAGTGACTACCGCCAGTGCTCCCTAGGGTATGGAAATGCCTGCATTTTGTTGTCCCCCTGCTGGAGGGGGTAGGGAGGGAGCCTCTAAGGGCAGGCCCAGAGCACCTGGATTTTTTATTTATGTGAGAGGCCCACCTAACAGCTCCAGTGGAAGACTAGCTGCCCAGTTCTGCAGAAAGTCAGGTGACCCTGCCGTTTCCTCTTGTGCTCCTCTGGGCCTCTGAGCATCGGTTCCGGCCCTTGTGAGACGGATCATTTGAAGAGAGAAAGGGTACAGTCAAGAAGTACCCCCACCTGGCTGCTGTTTCATGAAAATGAGTACCTTTGACTTCCAAAACCTCTGCCTGGCATCTACCTTCACCAACTAAAGAGCAGCAGGAACCTCGGCTGAGGTTAGAGTCATTGGTGAATCCCATGTGTCCTAGGTTAAGGGACCCTGGATACAACACTTTCTCATTTGGAAAAGACTCCATATTCTTTGGGCAAAGCCCTTAATCTCTGAATTTAGATAGGTGATGAGACCCTTAGGACAAACCACCCTACTCAGGCTGCACATGAAGAAAGGGACTGGAGGGCAGAGGGAAAGCAGGTCTGGTGGCCACACTGTCAGTTCCCTGAAGAACAAAGACTGAGAAACAAACACAAATGTCAACCACTGTTGTCTACTTGGGATTTTTAAAAATCGTGTTGGCAACAGAAATTTCACTAACCCTCCCAAACCCACTCGTAGCACCTTATGGTATTTCTGAGCCAAACACCAGTAATGAATTATTTTGCCCTCTAGACTGGCTGATCTGTTTGGTTCAGACCCCCAAAGAAGGCAAAAGACTGACTAATTTGCTAGACCAGATGCAGAGCTGAATGAACGTCTCCATTGGTTCCTTTGGATTTCATTGTGAGTTAACTCCAGGGATGATTCAGCTAGAACCCTTTCCCCCCAAAATAAGAGAATTCTTCTGGGTTTAAGACATTTGAAATGATTGGTTGAAATTCTTACTAGAAGCATCTTTTCAGCATCTAGGTTTTAGGGATAGATAGGCTCCCCTCAAACTTCTTTTCTTAGGGACGGAAGTTGGGGAGGGGAGGGACTTGCAAGGGCAATTTATTCTTCTTTTGTGATTAGTTTTTGTCTTAATGCAGCATTGAAGGCATCATTGGTATTTAAATGATGGCCAGGAGTCTTTGATGTACATTTTGAGGGGTAGTCAGTAAACAGGATTTACATGCCCCTTATCTGCAGGCATGCACTGACAGGTGTCCTCATGCCTGCATTGAAGCAATGCCACCGTGGATGTTCCTGGCACTGGTTACAAATGCATTCTTACAGGGCAGGGGCCCCATCTTATTAGTTTCTGTGGCCCATAATTTTCTTTGTAAGGAGTTTCCTTCTTCAAAACAGATTTTTTCCCCCTTATTTTTCTGCCTACCCAGTGCCATTCTGCAGACTCAATGAGGCACGGACCAAGGTTTAGATGCCTGGGGGAGAAGTTGGGGTTGTATTTTAATCAGGTGTTTCCTGATGGCCTTGACTCCCTGGATGCTTCTAAAATGACGGTGCAACCTGTAAAGACAGCACTTTAAAGAGAGGAAATCAACGGCAAATTAAAACATGATTAGTGAGTATCTAGGCAGAAGGTCAAAGCCATTATTTTGGACTTCAGACTTTTCACTTTTCGGGACCTGTATTTGGTTACAAAATTACATCCCTGAATTATTTGTGCAGGTGGCAGCTGCCAGATTTGAAGGTTTCTGTGTTTTACAAAAGGAACATTGACAGGCCGGGGAATGGGGAGTGTGCTCCTGGGGTGAGAGTTATCTTATCCACATTACCCTGGAACTGCTCCAGTCTTGCTCAATGCAAGTGGTAGTCTTGGTCTGAGGTGACAGGGCCCCCGTCCTGATTACTACGGCTGTCTTAGTGAGGAAACCATTCAGTCTAGTTGAGTGGTATCTTGTGAGCAGGGCTAGGAGATTTTCAGGCTCCAGATGGAGGACGAAGGGGAGAACTAATTGTTAATACCTACCCATACTGCGTATTTCCTCCTCGGGCTCTTCAGACTGGTATTGGCATCCTCTTACTGGCGAGGCTCAGAGAAGTTAAGCAACTTGCTGAAGATCACTAGATTGTTAAGTGGCAAAACTAGTTTCAAGCCCAGTTCTGAGCTACCTTCTGGAGATCCATAAGCTTCCTCTCACTTGATTCTCCAAGAGGATCTTAGGGATATGCTGAAATTGATCCCTTAGCTCCTGGGATTAGCTGGGGTGGGTTGGAGGCATAATAGCTCAATCCCTGGGATGCCTCAGCCTTCCCTTAAGAGCTCAAAAAGTATTTTACAATCATTTCACTTTGTGGAAAAGCCTGAGGAAGAGCTGAAGATCAAGGAGTGTTGTGGCCTTCAGCCACTCATGAGATTCTAGTTCACCAAGAAAGTAAAGGACCCCCAGGTCATATAATGCATTTGGTGAGGAGTCAGCTCTGCCAGCTTTTGGTTAACTTCCACTGAGTGCTGGGTATGGTTCTTTGTTCCAAGGGATACTGAAATGGATTGTTTTCTGAAGTGATTCTTGGATGGTACAGGAGACTAGTTTCTATGTGAGGGTGGTGGGTCTCAGTCTCCCCACCTGGTAAATAGAATAATGATATGTCAGATCACTGTGGTGTTAGGATGCTATTGTGTATGTGCCTAACTCCATTTTGAACAAGATTAGTGATACCAGCATATCTAATAGGCTTTTATTCATAAATTTCTTCTCGCCTGGCATTTACTCTTCAGGATTAGTGAGCTTCTATCATATGAAGGTTGTTATTGTTTTTATTTCAGATAACTACTGCCTTAAAAACAGAACTCTATGATAATACCACTTAGGATCACCTAGACAGGCATAGTTTAGGTTAGCTCATATCTTCTGCTTCATAGCCATGTAATTTATTATGACACACCTTGTTTACCTGGCTAAAAAGGGAGGTGCTCCTCCATGCTACACCACCAGACTTGTGGAAGAAACTTGCTGGTGGCTTCGGTGTTCAAGAAGGCTTGCCTTTCCCTGGTCCTCAACTTTTCCTGCATCTGAAATACACAACTACCCGCCTTGTGCTGTGCTTGCCTGAAAACATAGGAGGCTCACCTTGGTCTAATTACGATTGAGTCGTATACCTATGTACCAGACAGTACACACCTTCACATGTCTGCTGTGGCCAGTGCTTACAGTGGAAGACATTGTTGAACCAGGGCTATTTCTGTTTGTGTAGGTTTAATATTGAAGAGGTGTCTTTATTCTTTACTGCAGAGATAGCAAAGTCGGGTATCTACAGAGCCTTAAATCACTAAAGAGACCACGACACATAAGAAAGTCCGCAGCACAGGTGGATGAGTATGGCAATGAATATGTGACCAGTCTTAGTGTTAGGGATATGATGAGGATCGGTGGACCCCTGGAGAACACAGGCTTCATCTGAAGAAATACAGCCTAGGCCTAGGCCTTGCCACATGCAATATTGCTCACCTAAGAAGCTGGGAATCTGGGTGTTATGTGAGGCTGCCTATTACTAAATGTGAACACTAATTTTAAACAATTTTAAGCATTGGGTGGGCCAAATAGAATATCCCTGCCAGGCAGATTTGGTGTGGACTGCCAAAGTGTGGCCTTGACCCTTAACCTTAGACCATCCACCTTGAAGTGCGCGGCAGTCCACCCATGCCTTGGATTGCCAACCAGCACAGCCTTGCTCCTACAGGCCTCCAGGGGTGCTTTTGCCCTAACCTTCTGCCCCCACACCCGCTTGTGGCCTTGGCTTTTGACTATCAAACTGTCTTCCAGGTGTGTCTGATGTCCTGCCAGTCCATGCTGTTTATTTTGCACCACGTGAACATGGCGTTTTTGTACACTTGGACAGCGGTGCTTGGATGGATGGACATGTGCTGACCAGGGCAGGTTTCGCCACCGGATAAATGAGAAGCTGTGTTTTCCCTTGACTTCATTTTGCACTTGCTGCTCTTAAACCTGGAGTGATCTGAGAATGTCTGTCAGTCCTCCAGCAGCGACAGCTCTTCCTGGCATCAGGGAAGCAGGTCCTGCTAACCACTGTCAAAGGCCTGTCTGTTTGTCCACTTTTGAGAAGTCCCTAGAATTTTAGGGTTTTCCAAGCATGTCTTTCTTTCTCTTGGGATCAGACTACCTTTGGCAAGTGGCTGAGTGAGCTCATGGCTGCTTCAGTAGAATCTGGACAGAACTCGGGTCACATCTTACTCCTCCTTAGAAGGGTTCCTGACACTAAGGCTTCCTATCGGCTGGCTCTCTGGCACATCCAGGAGTAAGAACTAATATTTACCGAGCCAGGCAATTATACATTTTCTAAATTGCATCTTAGCCCTCATAGTTCTGTATATTGAGAACCGCTGTACCTTAAAGTCCCATTGTATGATGTTAAAAATTAAGAGAGGTAGAGTGACCTACAGGTCATTACACAGTCCTGACAGGTGGTGAGAGATGAAATCCTATGTGCCAGAGTTCATGGATGAGGACTGGGGAGATGGCTCAGCAGTTCAGAGCACTGGCTACTCTTCCCAAAGACTGGCACTCTCTCCCCAATGCCTACATGCTGGCTGAAAGCAAACTCTAACTCCAGTTCCAGGTGGCCCCATGCCCTCTTCTGACCTCTATAGGCACCAGGCACACATGTTGTGCATAGACATATATGCAGGCAAAACACATACACATTAAATGACAAACAAACGTCATGAATAGACTGGAAAAAGAAAGAAGTAATTGATCTCCAGTGGGGTTTTAATACAGGAGCTTAAAACATGCCTCCTCTGTTGTCATAGGAATCAGATGTGGTTGCTTTATGTAAGAGCTCCGAAGCACACACAGTACCTTAGTTCCAGTAACCAAACTGCTGAACCATAGTGGAGACCTAGGCAGATAGGCTGGATCAGTGTAGTGCCAGGTGGGGTCCTGGTTTTTGTCCTTGTTCAGTCCAAATGACTTTCACCAGCTTTGTAGTTGGAGTGCGCAAATGAATGTCTACCGAGACACTGTTGTGTTTAGCAAGAGAGTCTATCTGGCCCCGTCTTCAAATGGACTTTGGGCTTCATGGTTCTGTTATGTGTCCTGGGTATTCCTCACATCACCAAGTGGACACAGACGAATTGTAGCCTCTCTGCTCCTTGACTATGACTATGTACTAACAACAACAACAAAAAAAGATTGTTTTGAAACTTAAATCTGTTGATATATCTGAAGCTCCTGGACCATAATAGATGCCCAGTGAATGCAGAGTTATTCTCATCCATATTTAAAAGAGGGCCTAAAAGAGAAGAGAGAAGTCTTGAAGTGACTCTGTTTCACCCAAGGTGAACAGATAGTAAGACCTATAGGCTCTGTTGGTTGCATTTACTGGAGAGAAAGATCTTGTTTGTGGAATATATAAAGTTGGCAGAAGATCTCCAGTTGTCCCAATGAAAGGTGCAAACCATGGTCTACTGATTTGTTTTATTTCTAGGTGAATGTGGCAGCTTTTAAGGGACTCCTGAGATAGTTCCCTGGCTTAAATCATTTGCCTCATAAGCCTGATGACTTGAGTTCTTTCTATCCGCAGACCTTCAGTGAAGGAGAAAACTGACTCATGAAATTTGTCCTTTGATGTGTATGCTGTGGCACAAGGACATATGCTTGTGCAACAGACACATTAAAAAATAATAATAATAAATGATTTGTTTTCAAAGAATCCAACTAGAAATGCTAAAACAGTCAGAGTTGAGATTTGAAGATTGATATTAGTTATTCTACACTTGCAGCTTGGTAGTGAATGCTTGTTTAGCATGTTCGAGGCCTTGAATTCCATCCTGGGCATTGAAAACTAGTAATGTCTTCACTGTCAGCATTTTCAAGTAAGGGCATCCAAAGTTCTTTATAATACCCAGGATTAGGCCACAGACAGGTTTCTCTTTGCCATGGAACCCCAGACTTCCTGAGGGTGGGAAACTGAAACACAGCGCAAGCCCTTACTTACCACTGTGGCCCAGGCACCTCTCACAGTGCCCAGTTCTCAGGGAACTGTCGGTTCTTGTTTGTTTACCTAAGCAAGAGACCTTGGACTTGGGCTCAGGAAACACAAGCAACAGGACTCTATCTGCCATGAGTTTCTCCGGTGAGGTCTGAACTTTCTAGCCCCGAAGAATGAGCATTTGTCAAGGAAAGCCTCAGCCCAGAATACTGCCTGTTCACACCCGCCAACTGCAAGTGTTTTTCATGGAGCTTGTTTCGAAGCTGAAGAAATGCCTTCATAGTAAACCTAGATTCTGCTCATCTGGATTCTGTCCAGTCTAAAAATCTGGACAAATATTATAAACCAAAGCAAGTTTGCACACTTCTAAGACCAGTAGCAATTAATTACTTTAAATAGAAATACTGTCACTTACCAGCAACATAAATATTTGTATTTTGAACCTCTAAGTAGTTGTTAGGTTGACCATTCTGACCTTAAGTGATTTTTACTTAGTCATATTTTAACAGGGAATGCATTTATAAAGAAGGGTCAGGTCAGGGAGGAAGAAAATATGAACCAAAAGAAAGACAGAGCTGAGTTCTAATCCCGGTGACTGACCTAAGGATGCACTCAGAGACCTTGGGGAATAGAAAACAACTGTCTTCAATTATCTGTTGAGTACAAATGAAAAAAAAAAAAAAAAAAAACAATACACATACATTTTCCCAGTTCTCGTAGACACTAAATACATTGCAAAACAGAGTCTAACCCCTTTCAAAGGGAACTCACTGTGTTCTAGGTGTAGTTCTGCTATCTGGTCCAAATGAGTGTCCTTTGCTCTACACTTAGATGAACTTGTTTGGGTTTTCTGATCTTCGGTGGTTTTATTTGTAAATGACTTGAACAGTGCTCACTCATAACTGTATCCTATTGATAAGATCGATGAAGCTCCCACCAGGGAGCCCTGGTAACTGCTTGGCCTCAGCGGCTGCGCCGTGCCAACGCCTGTGTGTGTGTTGCGCGTACTGTGTCCCTTTGCCGGTAAGCACGTAGGCGTTCTGTGGATGTTGCTTTAATTATTACTCTCACAGATCTTAGACTTTGCTTATTTGAAGATACCTCCAACTGCTTCTCAGCCTTTTGCCCAAGATCAGGTGAAGATAAGTACAGATCGGTTCAAGTGGAAAATTGGGCGAGTCTCTGGAGAGGCATCGCAAGGCCTTGTTTTACGGGACAGATGAGAAGTGCCCTCTCTGATGCTCTGGGTTTTGGTCACGCAGAGAAGTACAGTCATTTCAGCTTCACCCTCCTGCCCCACTCACCCTACCTCACCAAGGGCTTCTAAAAAGCACTTTGAGAGAAGAGGCTGTGTTTAATTTGGGGCAGATATGAAGCCATGGCTGCGGGGAGTTGGCTTTGGGGCTGGGTCACTCTGGTAACACTTCCCACATGACTTGATCGATGGGTGGGCCATGAAAACTTATCCTGTGTTTTTTTACACCCCACCCCCAAACCACCCAACCTGCCCAAGTGTTAGTTTTTCAAAGCCAGCAAAGTTTCAAAGGCCTGAACCCAACACAGCGGCCTTTCTTCATGCTTTGATTTTCTGCCCATTAAGTGTTTGTCACTGAGTTCAGATTTCGCCTCCTCTGCAGCCTACACATCCCACGAAGCCCCTAGAGGTATAGGAAGTTAATTGATCCTTGATTAAAAGGAGAAGAGAGGCTTGAGCCTGGGCCTAGACACTTTAGATTATTCTATCTCTCCTGGCTCTGATTTGCAGAGAGCTCATAATATACATTTTATTATCAATAAATCTAAATTCTAGGATATTGGCTTCAGATCTTTGATTGAATTAGACACGTGTGTATCTAATTAGTATGTGTGTGGCATGAAGAGTGGATTTTCAGTGAACATAGCTACGAGGGCTGCCTTGACTGTTCAAAGGCCCTTTCTTTCTTTCTTTCTTTCTTTCTTTCTTTCTTTCTTTCTTCCTTCCTTCCTTCCTTCCTTCCTTCCTTCCTTCCTTCCTTCCTTCCTTCCTTCCTTCCTTCCTTCCTTTCTTTCTTTCTTTCTTTCTTTCTTTCTTTCTTTCTTTCCTTCTCTCTCTCTCTCTCTCTCTCTCTCTCTCTCTCTCTCTCTCTCTCTCTCTCTCTCTCTCTCTTTCCCTGCAGAGGCATGAGAGTTACTGGGGGAGTTTCAGCTCATTTATTCATACTCATGGATGCTTCTGTTTTAAGTGACTCACTCTAGAAAGCACCCAAGATTTAGTCAGGTCATTTGAACTCCATCCAGCTTCACCATTAACTGACAGAGTGACTCTGCTAAATCACTTTAATCTCTTTGAACCATAGGTTCTCTGGGATTGGCCTTTGGGCCCCTTGGAGATTGGGACTTAGCCTCTTTTATCTCCCTAGCCCGGTCAGTAAGTAACTAGGTTGTTAGACCGCAATCGTACGTGTGGGAATCCTCAAGTGTGGGCACATAGTGCTTGCTCAGTAAATGCTAACTATCATTATTGGTCTTTGTTCTGTGTTTCTCTTTCTCGTGTCCATTGTTTAGCTCTCTTCTCATGACTACAGCAAAGTTGGAGACTGTATTCTGCAGTAGTTGTCCTTTTGTAATTGCCAGGACGGGAGTCCTTAATCTGCATTGCATTTTCAGGGGTGTACACGGTCCATGGGGCCCAGAATTTTCTTCTGCTCATGCAAGGGTTAACTCAAGTCTCCATCCCCTGTAGAATACCTCTGTGCCCCTGTACAGGAGTTTTGTTGTCTCGGTGCCTTTCTGTGAAAGCATCTGTCATTGCACTGGTAATATTTTGACACTCTTGGGTTTGTGCTTTTGTTTGTTTTGGTTGTTTTTGTTTCAAGACAGGGTGTCTCTGTGTAGCCCTGGCTGTCCTGGAACTCGCTCTGTAGACCAGGCTGGCCTCCAACTCAGAGATCCACCTGCCTCTGCCTCCTGAGTGCTGGGGTTAAAGGCTTGCACCACCGCCGCCCGGCCCTTGGTTTGTGACTTCTTAACAACCACATGAGCTTCTCTGGACTTCTCCAGGGCAGAAGCTATGCCGAGCATCTCATGCTCTGCTGCTGTCAAGTTGTTTTGTTTTGTTTTCTGAAGCTAAATGAAGACAAGAGAAGATCATACGAATGGTGGCAGTGATGGGAACAGACACCCTGCTTTGGAAAGGGCGTCTCTTTTTCTCATTGCTCTCCTGAAGCCAGGCCTAGTCTTCTGGCTCGAGAACTAGCTGTCCAGTTGGGGGAGTGTTCAGTTTTCGTCAACTCTTTCTGGAGCAAAGACAAGGTTTGACTGGCATCACCCTCAGTAAATACCACAAGTTTGTAAAGGAGATAGAAAAGGCCATTGGGTTTTCTAAATGATATCTCCACGCCTTTCAAGAAAATAAACAGAAACTATTTAGATCCAACTTCTTGTCTGTTTGTAGTCATCAGCCATATAATCAGAAGCGGAAACCCACCCCACGCCACAGGCAAAGAAAGCGTCTGTGTTGTTCCCAGCCAAAGAGAGGGCAGAGGAACAAGGCAGATGCTTTGCCTTTCTGAGCCATCTCCCTGGGCCCCCCTCGCCTCCTGCTGACATTGATCAAGTGTCGTCAGTGTGTCTTAGCCTCTGCTGTTCCTGCCTGTGTGTTGCTTTGGGGTTCTTTCAAGCAAGCCTTCCTAGAGGATGTGCTGTGTGTGTATGTGTTCCCTGACTGGACTGGAAACCCCCTGAGGGCAGTGTCTGGGTGGGTTTGTAGCTCTGCACTGAACAAACATAGTTCAAAGCCAGTACATACTTGGGTGAATGGATGAACAAACACATCGGCTTATCCCGTCATCCCAGTAAAACTGAACTTGCGCTTTCGTTTTTCTTATTTAGCAGATGAGAAAGGGAATCCTTGAAGATGTGAAGTAACTTGCTCTAGTAGAACAGCAAGCCCGAGATCATCAGCGTAGCTCCAACTCCAGAGCTCTTTTACACATGTCTTACTGTCCTCAGAAACATGGCTGACAGACAGGCCCATCATGTGAAAACTATTGAATAAATGCTGGAGGGCTAAGTGTGAGCCACACACGTCAGGCACCTGAAAACTATTGAGTGTAGATGCTGGAGGTCTAAGTGCGAGCCACAAATGTCAGGCACTGGGAGTCTGTTCCTATCCTGAGGGTTTTTTTCTTAGCAATGCTTGGCTCCCAAGCACCTCAGAGGCCGCAGCTCAGCTAAGCATCTCATCATCACAATTCGAAGAGCTCTGAAAGTATGCTATAATATCAGTGCCTGGCTTCCCAGCCCCTCTTCAGAGCCAACTTGGTCCCATTTCAAAATCTCTAGGCCATGGAGTAAAGATGGGCTGAGGCCGTATGATATCCCTCCCAGGCCCCCAACCCCAGAACATCAGCTGACTTCTGTCGCTACTACACCAACACATTTATCCACTGCCTCCCCACCCCCTCTACTCCAGGGCAGAGAGAGTTTCAAAAGTTAATGGTTATTGCCTTTCAGGGCCCCTCTGTGTTTACTTTGAGAAGGTCAGGCCCGATACTGTGGTTGTTGCTGTTCTTCTTTTCAAAGCACTAGTATGAATTTGATAAAGTAAATTGTTGTTCTAGCAGGAAGCAGTTAGGGGTCACAAAATAAATAGCCGTAGAATTCAAATAAATCCAAAGAATAAAACCAAATAAATCCATGTGTGTATGCACTGTGATACATAAATACACTTTTTTGGAAAGCTAGTGTTTTTATCGCTGCTGGTCTGGACCAAAGTAATTGAAAAATTGTGGAGTTCGTGGTGCTTTTTTTCAGAGGCGGTCTGGGGCTTTGAGCAACGTGACATGAATATAATTTTTTGAAATGAAAAGGGAATTTTATCTCTTAAACAACTGCTTATCTTGGGATATCGCCCCCACCCTCCACTAATGAATTTCACAGTTGGATGAAAGCAATTTGCAAAGATAAATTTTAGGGATTTTGGCACTTAGAAGGGTGGACTTCAAGCCCTAAATGAGCTAAAGATGCTGAGTCTCTTTGTTTTCCCCCTTGAAGAAGGGAGGCAGTAGTCCTTACATGATGCCTTCAAGTGGTCTCTGGGCTACTAGAATGTTCAGTCCTTATGCCAGGTGGTGGTGGCACAAGCCCTTAATCCTGGCACTCGGGAGGCAGAGGCAGGCGGATCCCTCTGAGTTCAAGGCCAGCCTGGGCTACAGAGTGAGTTCCAGGACAGGCTCCAAAGCTACACAGAGAAACCCTGTCTCAAAAAACAAACAAACAAAAAACAATGTTCAGTCCTTGGGAACAATGAGAGCCAGACCCTGTACCTGTTCCCTGGGTGTCCAGAGGAGGACAGGCAGAGCTGGAGGCTGCAGGAGAGAGGTTCTGGTTCTGGGCTTTCCTCCGATCGGGGCTAAAGATCTTGCTTTCCTCATGCAATGGAGAGAGCTCTTAATGGTGCCTTAGCTAACATGCTCATGGTAAGAGCCTTTCAACCAGCCAGGAATAATGGCACCTTTAATCTCAGCACTTGGAAGGCAGAGGCAGGTGGATCTCTGTGAGTTCTAGGACATCCTGGTCTATATAATGAGTGCCAGGGCAGCCAAAACTATGTAATGAGACCCTGTCTCAAAACAACAACAAAGAGAAGTAAACGGGTGGGTGTGTGGAGGAGGCACTGTGGGCCAGGCACCCTAGTAGGAGGTGACCGCGGTATTCATTCATGCAAGACTTTCTGCTTTGTGCTTCTGGGCTTTGAGGAACTTCCGGGCAGGTGGTAAAATCTATTAGTTGTGACTTTTAAGAGAAGGGAACTAGTTGGCCTCTGATAACCAGTCACTGCTTTAGGAATGACCTGGTACTTCCAGTGCCCTTGGGCTCCTATCGGGGATATCAGTTGGAAGGGCTGAGCTCAATTCTAGTCTGTGACTCTGCACAGTGAGGGAAAAGACTTGAAAATGGCATCTACGGAGGCAGACCCTTTGCCAAAGGCTTTATGTACAGGAAAAGACTGCTCATCACACACATGGGACGTGACTGAGATGAGGGAGGTGGACTGAGAACAGGAGCCACATGGCTAGGAAATGGTGAATCTAGGATTCAGCTTCCAAGTTATCTGACTCTGATGCCTGCACAGCTGTGAGCAACACGCATAGGCTTCAGATGAGCTTCTCAGAGCAGAGATGGTTAGGACCCGGGAGACGTCACCCTGAACACCTGACTGAACAGCATTAGCCTTGGGTTGTATTACTACTCATTCTTAAAAATCTGACTTTAGCCGGGCGGTGGTGGCGCACGCCTTTAATCCCAGCACTCGGGAGGCAGAGCCAGGCGGATCTCTGTGAGTTCGAGGCCAGCCTGGGCTACCAAGTGAGCTCCAGGAAAGGCGCAAAGCTACACAGAGAAACCCTGTCTCGAAAAACCAAAAAAAAAAAAAAATATGACTTTAACTTTTAGCAGAGTATGGAAGACTTCTTTCCCAACCCTTCCACTACCTCTCTTACAGCACTCAAGGGGAAGAAGGGGGGGGGGGTGTCATTTTCTCCGGGGTGGTGGGAGGGGAGAAGGGGATACATGTCACGAAAGCTCCACAGAGGCTGCAGACTAGCACGAATGTAGGCGTTACGTTAGCGTTTCTGTCCGATACCTGGGGGAGTCTGTGCTGCAGGATGTTCCTCTTCTGTTCCTTTGCACTGATGCTTTCCCTTTTCTCCCCCCCCCATGTGTGTTCCCCCAGCGGCGCTGCCCTTCCTCATCATCGAGACAAGCACCATCAAGCCTTATCGTCGAGGGTTTTACTGTAATGATGAGAGCATCAAGTACCCCCTGAAAGTCAGCGAGACCATAAACGATGCCGTGCTCTGTGCAGTGGGGATCGTCATCGCCATCCTGGCGGTAAGTGTCCTGCCTCTGCCGTACTGATCTGACGGCCTCCTGTCTTAGACTGCACCATATCTGAGCCACTGGAGGTTTGCAACCATTGCAACCAGCCCAGAGAGACTTCCACCAAAGAGAACCTCGTCCAGTCTTCTTTTGTCTTTTGCCGCTAATACTATTTCTAAAACCAACGTTTACTGGGAGATAAACATATACACATTTAGAAACACCTTCTAAACTATCGTCACGACAATCTAATGGAGTTTAACTATTGGTTTTCTCTTCCAGTGTCCACAGAGTAAGACTTAGTTAATAAGTTGCCGAGTTGAGATTCGAACTGAGGCGTCTCTTACACCAAGGTCTCATCTCTGAGCCACTGTGCTATGAGGCTGAGTCCCATCCTTGGCAGCTAGCCAAGGTGTTTTCTGTGCTCCTGCCTCACCTTTGCTGAGCTGCGGTGGGAGTGACCATGTCCTTGCAAATTTCTAGCATACTATTCCATTTTCCTGCCCTGTGGCTGTGGTGGTAAAATAAACAGGACTTGGAATTCAGATTACTTGATCTAGACCCCACCCTCTACTAGCAAGCCTGACTCTTTAAAAGTGAGGATGAGCGCATTGCTTCACAGTGTTACAAAAAAGTATAAAAGATCATGAATGTCTTAGCGTTTTTTACCGCTGTGGTAAATGCCATGGCCAAAAGCAACTTGGGGAGGGAAGGGTTTGTGTCAGTTTGTATGTCCAGGTAGCAGTCCAACACTGAGGGGAGTCAGGGCAGGAACCTGGAGGCAGAAACTGAAGCAGGGCCCATGGAGGAGTGCTGCTTACTGACTGGCTCTCCATGGCTTGCTCAGCTTGCTTTCTTCTAGCACCCAGGACCACCAGCCCGGGGGTAGTACTATGTACAGTGAACCAAGCCCTCCCACGAGTATCATCAATCAAGAAAATGCCCCATATCGTGCCCACAGGCCAATCCCGTAGAAGCATTTTCTCAATAGAGGTTTCTTTTCCCCAAATGACTCTAGCTTGTGTCAAGTTAACATAAAACTAACAGCACAATCGGTATTAAAATACTTTGCGAATGCTTAATTGCTGAACGGGTTACTGGGGTGCACGTATAAAGTCCAGCCTGACACTGCTTCCCTGTAAGGATATAGCCCTCATGAACAATGCTGCAGAAATGTGACACACTTGGACTGTGACAAGGTCCAGGATTCTTTGGAGCAGTGCTAGCTTGTGGGAATTTGGGTGTGGTCCACCTGGGCCCTGCCCTCTTTTGGTGTGTCCACGTGAGACCGGAGACAGGAAGGGTCATTCTTTGAAAGCCACTGTTATGGTGTGTGAGGTTTACAGTTTTACAGCTGTCTACTCCTCCAGCTTTTTCTAAGTTTGTGCTCTGCCCTTGAACTCCGGCCCTGTGGGTGAAAAGGAGGGGCAACACATACATCCTGGAGGACCATAAATCCCGGAGATCCTTGAACTGCTCTTCTGAGGAACACAACTTGGAGGTGGAACTCTGGCCTGCTAGCCCCACTATGCAGAGGGAAAATCTGTAGCCCAGACAGATTAGATAAAGGACATGCTCAGAGCCTATAGCTAGTAAAACCTAGGGTCCAAGCCTATGCCTGGATGTTCAAAGCCCCCCTCCCATCTTTCAGACATGCACTTCAGGATGGCCAGCCTCTCCAGATGAGCTGACTGCTTCAGGGGGTAGACAGTTAGCTTAACTGGCCTGGTCCGGGTGGTGACTGGTAAGATACTGCTAACACAAGTTTTTCTTGTGACTTGCCCACTCTGGGGGTTGGTTGTAAACCCTGAAACTCCCTCTCTGTTTTTTAATCAACAGTTTGAATTTGGGCAATGGCAAGGGAAGCTTGTAGAACTCTTTCCAATCTGGAAAAGAAAAAAACAGCCCATTTGGCAGTCACAGTAGCTTGGGAAGGTGCACGAAGGATCTCTGTTCAAAAGCTAAAAAATGAAAGGTCCGATTTACTATTACTCCAAATTGATGGTTGTGGAAATGAGTTCTTCGGGAAGAATGGCTTTTCTTGAAAAGGGCATTTGTTGTGGAAAGCAGGTAATTGTAGAGTATGTCTTGCTGAGGTTTGAACAGGTGTTCTTGACAGACAGAGGATTGGTTAATTGAATACTTTAAGAGAGCACATTATAATCTAGGAGTCTTGTGATAAGAACAGGTTCAGGACAGGTACATCACGTGCTGTTCAGGCGCTCTGCCAGGTGTTTTTCCCAGCATGCCCTGGGGGCTGCTCTTAGGCACACAGTAGAAAGTGAATTAAACACTGTTCCAAAGGTGAATCAGACACTGTTCCAAAGGTGAATCGAGTGACAGATTGGTACCCATCACCCTCAGTTTCCTCCTCTATAAAATCAAAATGGTATCCACTGTTCCTCAAGAGGATTCAACTCAAACATCGTGGCCCTACAAACGCCCTGTATAGTGTGCTAGATGGAGTCTTGTACGTGGGAACAGCCCTTGGTCTCTCCCAGGCCCCACAATAGACAAGAAAATGTTAAAGCGGCTTCTCCAAAGGCTGGTATCTCCTTCCTGTCTTTCTTTTTCCAAGCAGAAGTCCTGGTCAGCAGGTCTTCCCCCACGCCGTGCCTCCTCCAGAGGTCCCAACGTTCCTAATTCCTTTTCACACCTGTTCTTAGGTGCTTCGTGTCCCTGTCCTTTATCATTGTCACCTTGATGTTTTCACTGAAATGTCCCCTGGGTACCCAGGTTTCCTTGACACACTCCGTGCTGGACCCCTCATCATAGGATGAGCAATGGCGTCAGTAAAATAGGTTTTAATCAAGCCCTTGTATAGTTCAGAGAAACACCTGGCGAGATACACAGCCCACAGCAGGGTCAGTGAGATGGCTCAGCAGGTAGAGGACTTGGTGTGGGACACGAATTCGATTCTGGAACCCACCTCAAGGTGGAAGGAGAGAATCAACCCCTAAAAGTGTTCCTCTGGTCTGACCTCCGAATGGTCAATGTGGCACACGTGCCAGCCTCCTATGCCAATGGTAAAAATTTTTTAAATATATAGAAAAAAAATACATACAATAACTGCTATCCTGGTCAAGAGCTACTGTGTGCCAGGGAAACATGGAGACAGTGTTAATAAAGTTCACCCTCAAAGAAACACCGAGAGCTAGTTAAAGATATAGGCTCTGGTGCATATCTGAGCTCGTCTACTGTGGGTCCTATTGCAAGTTAATTGAGCTTGGTCAGCCTCAGTAAATTCATGCATTATATGGAAAGAGTATGTAAGTAGACATGTTTGCTAAAGTTTTGAAATGAGATCAGCACACACGCGCGCGCGCACACACACACACACACACACACACACACACACAGAGAGAGAGAGAGAGAGAGAGAAACTCAGTGCCAGGCACAGTGAAGTTTACTCAATAAATGTTAGCTGTCTTCATTGCAAATGAAGACACAGTGTCAAAATATGGTGACTCAACTGAGCCACGAATATATATATATATACACATATATATATATATATATATATATGTATATATATATATATATAGTTAAAATGGAGTCTGGAAAGCAACCCCCACTTTTGACCACGACCAATCTTTTCATGTCATTAGTTAGATCCGAGGCCTCTTGCCTCTCGTTTCTCTCTGCAACAGTACTTCCGCCTCCTGCTCCAGCTGCCAGTGCATTTCCGCTAGAGGCACATGTGACGTGTGTGCTCTCACCTATAGAGGTCTACTAGCCTGCTTGCTTGCCGTAATGCCAAGAGCGCTCCTGGAGAAGAGGTCAGCGAAGACCTCAGGGGCAGATGAATAACTCGCTTTGCTATGTTCGGTTCTGGAAAAGCTATCCGGGCTACAGACAGCAGCAGCAGGACACAGTTCCCATTCTCTCAACCTGAGTGCCCCCTGAGCCTGGCTGCCGTCACCCAGAATCGACTCCTGACCAGAGAGCCTGAGGGACAGTCAGGCAGGGGAGCAGGCTGCCGAACCGGAAATCGCATCAGCTTGCTACCAACTGCCCTGCACCTTCTGCTCAATGTCAGGTTTGTTTCACACAGCAAGAGGAGCCTTGACTGAGTCATGCCCTGGATCCAGTTTGCCCAGTCACCACAACAAAGGATTGGAATGGTGCTGGAGGAGATCAGGGTGGCTTCAAGATGCAAAGCTTGAGAGGTTATAGAGAAAGCAGACACCTTTCTGAGGCAGAACCTGTGGAAAAAACGTCGTCATTTTGACCTCTTTTTCAGATGTGTATCAGATTCTGGAATTACAGCATAAGAATTCCTTCCAGGTCCACACAGCAGCAGTCCCTGACCTGCCTTGCAAAGGCTTAATGACTCTAGCAGCAGCCAGGCTAGGAACAACTCATAGTAAAAGCCCACGTCCTATTTAGCTTTCCTTCAGTGGTGCCTTGCAGTGGTGCCCATCAAGACTATTAAGGTCAAAGGTCTTAATGCCCCCCACCCCCCCGCAATGGTCATTGTCCTGTTCAATAAACATGGGCTCAGTGCTTGCCATGATCAGACCCCAAGATGGGCTTACATAGATTCCCTGTATCTAGGAATTGATGCGTGGGTATATCGTAAGTCAGTCTCCCTCCCTGCTGTCCATAAGCATGCTACTTACCCTCGAAAACCCAGCTGTGCAAAAATACTCCTAACTAAAAAACAAAAAAAAAAAACCTCAGACTTTGGCACCATCCGTCTTAGGGTTGTGTCTCAACTTCTGTTCTTCCTTGTTTTCACCTGTGCTAACAGTGAGCAAGCCACTGAAACTCTCTGAGCTATACTTTCCTTTTCTGTAAAAGTGGGCTGACCAGTCATTAACTCCTTGGGCTTATTTTGGCCTTCAGGTCAAGTGCTCTTACGTGTGTGTGATCTGTGAGATCCGTGCTTGCTTTTCTGTAGTGATGCCTAGTTGGTGACGCAGCTCTTCTGCGCACGCTCTCTTTATTAGCCCCGGTAGTCATCCTGGGAGAATGAATGTCAAGAGCTGAGCCAGCCGGGCTCGAGGATGATCAGTGACTTTCATAGGGCTGGCAACGTCAGGGCAACAGTCTTGATCCCACAGCCGCCAAGGCTTTTAAAGTCTTGACGCCTCCGCTGTCCTCTCTAGTCTGCCTCCCTTCCACAGCTGTTTCACAGGCCTCTAGTGCACCAGGTGGGGGGCACATGGTGGTGAGGTGCACATAGTTTCATCACACAGCCAACAAGTGCCCCATCTCAAACAAGCGAATAGTACCTTTAGTACCCGTTGCCTTGTTGTGGGATTCCAGTCTAGGTTTGGTCCCTCCTGCTGGATGACAGGTTCCTGAGAGCCTCCTCTGATGGAATGTGATAGGCACTGAACAGACACCAAGAGGGCGTCTCCAGGGAGCATTCCTTGGCTACCACCTTCCCCCACCTTCCAGAAATCCCAGAGAACTCTGAGCCTACCTCTGACCCTGTTGTTGGGGTGCTGACTTCTCTTGTCTGTCTCCAAGTTTGTGTCCTGTTAGCTGTACGGGGCGGGGGAATGGAGGTGGCGGGGGAGGGAGATGGGACTGATCCAATATGATCTAATAGTGTTGATTCAAGATGCAGGCCATGGTGCTTTATATAAAGTGTACAAAAATCACCAAGGATGCTTTCAGTCATGGGCAGAAAATCAAAAGCAATGGGCCTGAGATGCCAGAGGATCCTGCTTGTTTCCCAGAAGCCTTAAATACGCTCCATGAGGAACATGGGGACATACTCTGTGCCACATGCAAATTTCTTACTGGAGAGACAAGAAGAAGAGCTTAATACCTCCAGAGCTTGTTTATTCAGGATCAGGCTTCAGTTGGCCCACATCTGGACTTCATTAGTTCCCCCACCCCCACCCCATCTCCCTTTATCTGCACGAGTTCTGCCAAGAAAACAAGGTCCCCAACATTGCTCCTCATTAAAGGTTAGTTGAGTTTTCAACTGAAAAAAAAGGTGAAGCCGTGCTGGCCCAGCAGTGAGTTAGTGGGAGACCCAGTCCCCCAGTTTACAGTCCACTCCATCTGTGCAATTACCAAGACCACCAACAGAGAGAGGCCCCATTAATCCTTCGGCTATGCTGTCCCCTGATCAGATGGCTGCAGAGACCCTCTTATCCCTGGGGGCTTGTGGGAGGGGGCATCTATTTGTGATTTAGCAAACACGGGCATTGACTGACTCTGTCCGGGGTTTCGTTCGCTCTCTCCAGCTCCCATGCTCACTCCAGCCTTTGGAAAGGAATGGGGCCCACAGCAGTTCCTCTCTAGTTCTGTTCAGCCCTTAGCGTTCATGACTACTTGCAAACAGTAGCTAACATGAAGGTGACAGTAGCCTCTGCCTTAAGTAGCAATGCTTAGGAGTCCGAGGGATAGATTCTGGGGGAGTCAGAGTGTAGTGGGACAGCCAAATCCCTTTATGAGCTAGCTGAGGAGCTAGAAACAAATTTACCTTATCTTAAGTGTTCTTCAGCAGCGATATGAGGTAGGCATTGTTTTCCCCAACTAGGGGTGATCGAGGACAGTGAAGTCAGTGATTTCATACAAGGTTACTATGCTGAATAAAAGTGAAGGTGGGTTCTAGGAAAGGCGCAGGTGCAAAGCTACACAGAGAAACCCTGTCTCAAAAAAACCAAAAAAAAAAAAAAAAAGTGAAGGTGGGAATTCAAACTCAGGTCTGACTTGCTTAAAGCCCAAGTCTTCTAATAGACATTCTTTTCTTGTTTGTTTATTTGTTTGTTTGTTGTTTTTATCTACAGTATGTTAGGTGCTGTGTAGAGTGTTCTTCATCTTTCTTTTAGTCAGCTATAAAAGCTTTTAGTACTTGGCCTTGGAGAGCTACCTGTATGAAGACAAAACATCCAGGCCTCTGGGCAAGTGGCCACTGGTGAGAGTGTGCAGCAGTGATTTGTGTGAAACGATTAGAACAGGGGGAACAGGCTAAGCCCATGGCCCTAGACTCAGCCCCCAGTATAGGAGAAAAGGAAGAAGGGGAGGGAGGAGAAGGAAGAGGAGGAGGAGGAGGAGGAGGGTAACGACAGCCATGGTGGCCACCACCTACTTTGTGTAGGTAGATGCTCAGTGGGCCTTTCCCTGGTGGCAGACACTGGGGCCCAGAAGCTAATGTATAAGGTGTGATTTTGCCCTTGAAAAATGTGGTCGAAAGGGGATGCAAGGCAAGAGCAAGACCAGCCGTCCTGTTAAAGCCTCAAGGAGGGAAACAAATTAGAGAAAAAATTAAAAACGGAAATCAAAGTAGTGGGCCCTAGGGACAAGAGTTCTTTAAGGACAATGCATGTCAAAGTTTCCTTGTACTTGGGACTAAGAAATAAACAGAAAAATTTATTATTCTCCGGCTTTGAGGTCACCAAATGTAGATGGTGTGAAGTACCTGGGAGTTCTGGGGAAGAGGACTTCGAGCTGTTTTCACACACACACACACACACACACACACACACACACACACACACACACAGACTTGATCATCTTTTTAATGAGCGTATGTCCTGTGTCATTATCAGAAAACTCTCAGCTGCTGATAACCAGCACCACCCTCACGTTTGTGGATGAGGAGCCTGGTTTAGCGCCCCTACTTACTCCAGGTGCAGAGGTGAAAAAGCCAAGACCAGCTGGCACCTGAGCCTTACAGGATTTTTCACCAGAAACCTTGACTTGCAGGGAGAAAGGGATTTCTGTTGACAATGGAGGAGATTTTGCAACTCTGGTCCGCTTGCAGGAACTGCAGAGCAGACCTGTTTGGCTGGAGGGACGGGGACAAGGACGCTGACGAGGTTCAGGTAGACAGAGACTGGGGCAGGACTGTCGAGGTCTCTGACTGAGGAATTTACACTCCAATTAATTGATAGAGATTGACAAGAATGTTGTTTTAGGTTAGCTTGGTCAGTTTTCTAGCCATGGTAAGAATGAAGCCTGAATCCTCACGGTGGCAATACAATGGGAACAGGGGGAAGCTGACTGGAGGGACCTTGTGATAGCTGGGCAAATGGAAGTTGATAGCAGTGGAATAAGGAAAAGGGAGAAGGCTTACGATTCGGGCTCTTTGCGGTTATGTTTAGGGACACGTGGAACAGAAATACAGGGTGAGGGAAGTACTTTGGTGGTGAAGGGCAGGGCTAGGTTTAATCTTGAACTTGGCTAGCTTGACCTACGGGCGTTATGTCCACTTGGGTGAATTGGCAGGAGACTGGGACAGGATTGACCAGGGGGAGGGAGGGGCATTTGCTCTTCAGGAGATCACCTTGACAGAGCTAAAATCACAGCCGCGAGCTGGGGATGCAAATCTACCGAAGACTCGGATTTGTTGAGTAGAAGCCAGATGTGGAGACATTGGAAACGGAGAGAGTAGCATCGAAATGGGAAGAAACACACAGCGGTACCATGTTAAGGAAGCCTGACACATTCAACGTAGAAAAGGAGTGTGGGTTCGGGAGTGTGCAACACTCTGGAGAGAGCTGCCCGGAGACGCTCGCGTGGACTGACTGGCAGAGAATCTCTTCAAGGAGGCCTTTGAATGTGAGATCCTGCCATCTGGGAAAATAGTGGCCCTTGAAACTATGTTCTTCACGAGGCCTGTGGGCACAGGTAGCCCTGCTAATTGCAGCCCTAATGGGCTTCTGAGGTCTCTCTCTGGCTTCTTGGTCATCCCTGTCTCAGAGGTCAGAGTTGTCATACCCATAAAGCCCAGGATCACCACTTGTGGCCTTAGAAATGCCAGTGTCTTTATGGTCTTTCCCAGCCAGCGTGCACTGTATTGGCAAAGTGCTGAAGACAGTCAAGTGGGAATTTTCCAGTCACTTACTTATACTTAAGTAAAGATACGGCAGTTTCTTTTAGTATATGGAACATTTGCCTTCAGAGAAAGTACCGTTTCGTTCCTGACTCCATCTTGAGAGGTAGAACCCAAGTATATTATATTTTTCCTTTGCCTTGGGACTTGAGAAAAATGATTCTCCATCATCAAATGTTTGTTGAATGAATCTTTTCTGGGCACAAAGAAATTTGTTGACCCACAAACATGAGATGTAGGGGTTTGGGTAAGGCAAAACCAACAACTTGGGAAGGTGGCTACAAGTGCCAGCATACGACAAGAATATGTCTCTGTCGTTGGGACATAAGGGCCAGCTACCCACTGGGACTTCAAAGAAACGGCCTCCTTGGTAACACCCGGAAGAACACAGGAGTGAGGAGGAGGCCAGGTGTCAGCGATGGGGCTGTCAAGCAGTCCCCCCCAACACCACCCCTTTTTTATTCAGGGTGGCTCACTGGCCTCTCTGGTGGCCTTCACCGCTCTTACTTAAAAAGCCTTGGTAATCATATAGTGGCCCGCGGGGTGCTGTGAGAAACGGACAATGCGGAGGAGGGAAAAGCGCTTTGTAAGCTGTAAAATGCTGTGTAAATATTATTAAAGCCGAACAGAATATAGGGACGTTAGCCCTTCAGAGTCAACAGGAGGGGGGTTCTCAGTCTCTAGCAGAGGAATTGTTAGGATGTAATGCATAAAAATATTACTTTTCTTGGGGGTGATTTATAAATAGAGCAGAGCGTTTCAAATAACACAGAGCAGCTGAGGGGGGGGGGCAGGGGGTCCTTCTGCACTTTCTTTCTTTCCTTCTTTTCCTGGAAGGATCGAAACCAGCGTCTGCACACACACATTTTCTGCTTCTGCCCTGCCAGGTTATGCTCCCTACATCCAGTTTGAAATGTTCTTTTGCAAAGAACTCTTGGAAAAGATATTCTTAAAGAGTGCTTTGATTTTTTTTTTTATTATATTGCCCAACCCCTCCTAAATATGGAAGAAGATGGAAAAAAAAAAAAAAAAAAAAAAAACAGACCAAAGCTTTGGAGGTGCCGGGCATTTGACATATCACCTATGGAGTCCCCTGCCAGCCTCACAAGGTGGATATTAATGCTGTTTTCTATATGGGGACACCTAAGCCCAGACAGGTGAAGTCATCTGGCTGGAAAGTAATAGATGGGATCACACTGAGACCTCCTGGCTCCCGGGTTGGTGCTTCTTTCTCTATACTATGCCCTGTCCTTCCCACTAAGGCTGGCCTAATGTCCCTCTCCATTTCCTCTCCAGAACAGTTCATATCTGAAAAGACGTGGGTATCTGGGCTCCTCTTCACCACAAAAGGCAGGAAGAGGCTCTCCCTTACAGTTGGAGACAGCTTCCCGACCACTGGCTGGCTGGCCAGGACCCATCCCTTTCTGTCCCCTTGTAGCTTAATTGCCATGCTTTCCTCTGTATGAGTTTCCAGACTCCGGGCCAAGGGCCTTAAAAGGCAGGTAGAGGAGAGTTCTCTGCCGGTCTGGCAGCCGGCCATCGCCCCCAGATCGGCTGCTCGCTGCTTCAGAGAGAGATCAACATGGAAGGCATTTTTCTCCAAAGTGAAATTTACATATCAGAACCTTGCTGACTGAGGCAGAAATGTGGACCCTGGGGGTGGGGACCAAGCCTTTGGAGAGAAGGGGGTGCTCATTTTATGACCCAGGAATGAAAACATTGTGAATAATGAATAAAGTCCGAAAGCAGTAAATCTGAGACTCCAGAGTAGGCGAATAACATGTCAGGGAACGGTTTAAGCCCTTGCCTCTCCTGCCGAGGTGCAGCCCAAGTTTCATTAAACAGCCTTTAAGGGTTAGGATTACAAGAAGCTGAGTCCCCTGGTTCATAATGATGATTTATGGCTGTGTTGTCGACTCCTCGACCCTTCCGTACGAGGGGACGGAGAAAATACATAATTTGCTGCTCATTAACGGTGCAATCTGTCAGGGTGGCTCCAGAAGCCATGTGGTCCTGGAGCCTTGTGTCTGCTAAGTGGCTTCAGCCCGGCTGTCCTGGGGACACACAACTGCTCCTCCACCGTAGAAAATCGTTTTGATAATAACAGAACTAACAAGCTAATCTCTGGGTAGCCCACGCCGTATCTTTGAACTGAGAGACAGTGGGGCTTTACTCCTCTGTCATTTACCAGGCTCCATCCTTCAGAGCCCCAGAGCCCCCATCTGTATAATGGGCTTGCCTTCTGGACAGAGTTGTGGACCAAATGGAACAACAGTTCAAAGGAACTGTGAGAAATGGCTGCTGGGAGCAACATTGTCAGGGGTTTGAGGTGGCATACGATCTCTTTTTCCCTCTTGATCTTCCCATCCTACCAGGATCTTCACTCAGAGCTCTCTGAGATGGCCACACCATAGGAGTTTTAGAATATTGAGAGGTTAGGCCTGAAGAGAGTGTCCTTGAATTGTCATAAAACCCTTTCTCCCGAAAGTGTCCTGCACAGAAGTGACTCGTGCCTAAAATTAGCCGGTCAGTCCGTGTAAAAGATGCTCATTTGCAGGAGAAACCCACATGTTCTTTCTTACCACGAACAGAAAATTACACCGAATGATGCTTGAGCCAGGATGTCTTTGTCTAAGTCAGTGGCCTGGTCCTGGAAACTCAGGAGCAATCCAGGGGCAGGCATTGTGCCCAGGGCCTTGGTCCTGCTGCTCCTTGCTTGTAGGTGTTTTTCACAAGAAACCTTCCTTCCTGTTCCCTGTTCCCTCTGCTTGCTTAGGAAGCCCGCACAGCAGCGTTGAGGGTAAATGTCAATACTGTTCTGAAGTACTAAACCATGATTCTGCAAACAGAGAACTTATTCCAAATTCACTCACTGGGTGAGGACTCCAACCGAGGCTACTTGATTTTTTCATTCAGTGCCCATCCCCCTCCATGTAAACATACCTGAGTGTGATTTATAAATAAAGAATCAGAAGTCAGTGAGCAAGATTGTGGTAATGGACATCGGGACATTGTTACAGTGTTAGCCTGTAAGATTCCATAGGGTAGAAGTCCAAACAGGTTGGAAAGGGAATTGGATCAGGAATGGTAGGAAAGAACATTGGGCAAAGAGCAAGTGCACCTAGGTCCAGTCTTTGGGAGCAGGTGAATCGGGGCTCTAGACTGATCAGCATAGAATGGCTGCTTTTGTATCTGACTTGCTATACCTCTCAGATTTTTCATCTCTGTGGCAGGTTATCAGAGGGGCATTGGCGAGGACTAGGGGACATTTCCAGTTGTGCATCTCTGAGGACTGACCTATCTCCCTCCCACTGCCTGACATCTGTCTGTTCCTTCAGTGACCATGTCTGAGTACCCATGGGGAGCTAAATATTAGGTCTGCTTTCTCAGGGAACAGCTAGGCAGGTACGCTGGCTGGGCCAGCCTTTAACCATCCCTGTCCTGTAGAATCATCCTCAGTACGATCTGGGGAAAGTGTGGCACTTACAAATACAGTACATTTGTCACCCAGGGCTCTTGTGTCAGCATTGTTCCCACCCTGGCACCTGCTTGTCCTTGGACCCAGCTGGTGTGTTTATTCTATGCACCACCCACCCCTGCATTTTGAGGCCATTGAGGACCTGGGTTACACTCACGCCTCGATGCCTTACCCCACTGTAAAGGAATAACGGAACCTCTGCAAAGGAGTGCCCCAGATGTGCCAATCTATTGCTTCCCTTGTGGTTGTGAATGTATCTGCTTGCTGAAAGGGCAAGTGTGGTTCATCATCCTCCAGGGGAGGAAGTATGAAAGGGAATTTTGTGGTGAGCGATGAGCTGACCATCACTGTCCCCGGCCTGGGGTTGCAACCAGGAAGTGGCCACAGCTGTGCCGTGGAGTTAAGACAAGGGGAGCGGGCTGCACGGTTGTGCATCCACCCAAGGCAATTTAGTCTAACGGCAGAGAGACACTGTCCACATTCACCTTATGGAGTGGCAGCTGGCCCGTGCTTGCTGGAAAGCCAGGCAGTTTCAGCAGCGGGGATATAGTACATCATGGAAGAGCATGCAAATCAGCCTCCTTCTTTGGCTTTCAAGCCTAAGGAGACAACAAAGCCCAGCTGAGGAATTCGGGTACCTAAAGGTACCGTATTGAATGTTGGCTTTTATTTCAGTGTTATTTTGTTCTTGTTTTTGAGACAGGGTCTTATTATGGAGCCCAGACTGGCCTTAAACCCTTGATCTTTCTGGCATTGTAGGTGTATGTCACTGTGCCTAGGTTAGTCCAGTGGTTCTGTTGTTGTTGTTTTCATAAGACTATAGGTGTAAAAAAAAAAAATAGGGCTAGAGATGTCACTATGGGGCCTTGGGTTCAATTCTCTATAGAAAATTAAATAAATGAATGTTAAATAATAAAAAATAATAAAGTCTCCCTTCCATGACCCAGCACATTTCCTGCCAATGCTATCTCACATAAACCAGCGACTCTGCAAAGGCCAGCCACCTCTGTTTATGGGGCAGGAGGCTGAGGCATGTGAAGCTTGAGAGGTTTAGTGCTGGAGGGTGGAGGGAGGTGGCAGAGCCTGGATTCACTATGGATGGTGGAAATGCTCATCAATGCTAGCACCAAGACGGGACCCTCACCAGAGTTGAACTAGTACTAAAAATCCTTCACCACCTCCCAGAACCCTAAGATTTGCTCACGGGGGTCCCTGACGTGTCCCTTTTAATCGTGCCCTTGAGCCTTTATTTTCTTTTGTTTTCTATAGTTGAGTCCTTTTTGATGTACATATATACAGATATACATTAGTCTCACACACATATGTATATTATATGTATATATATATATATATTTATACTTGGTGGGTTTTATTGTTGTTGCAGAGATACTATGGCAATGTAAGAATCTTTTTAAAGAAGAAAATGACAGCCATGTTCACACTTTGTTTCTCTTTGTGTTATTTAAATATACATATTTAAGTAGGAAATTAGGATTCTGTGGATTTTTTTTTTTTTTTTTTTTTTTTTTGAGACAGGGTTTCTCTGTAGCTTTGGAGCCTGTCCTGGAACTCACTCTGTAGACCAGGCTGGCCTTGAACTCAGAGAGATCCGCCTGCCTCTGCCTCCCGAGTGCTGAGATTACAGGCGAGCGCCGCCGCCGCCACCACCACCTGGCAGATTCTATGGATTACACCTTATAGTTAAATACTGACTGTGTTCTCCTGTTGTCACGTAGTGTGGTTTTACAGCATCAGCTTTGAGGATGTCTCAGCTCTCCCTAACTTCCTTATTCGTTTCATTTCAGATCATCACAGGGGAATTCTACCGGATCTATTACCTCAAGGAGAAGTCCCGATCTACCATTCAGAACCCTTACGTGGCCGCCCTCTATAAGCAAGTGGGCTGCTTCCTCTTCGGCTGCGCCATTAGCCAGTCCTTCACAGACATCGCCAAGGTGTCCATCGGGCGTCTGCGGCCTCACTTCCTGAGTGTCTGTGACCCTGATTTCAGTCAGATCAACTGCTCCGAGGGCTACATTCAGAACTATAGGTGCAGAGGAGAAGACAGCAAAGTCCAGGAGGCCAGGTAGGATGCCGCCACCACACAGACACAACAGGTGCCTGCCCTTCTTGACACAGTGAGGTTTAGAGAGCACCCCCCAGAACACCACAGGTGCTGGGCTCTGGTTTAGATGAGGAAGAAAGCGTAGTACCTGCTCTCAAAGAAAGAACTCACAGCCAAATGATCAAGACAGATGTGTAAATTGATCATTGTGATATGGCATTGCTAAACCCATTCATTCATTCATTCATTCATTCATTCATTCATTCATTCTCTTGTTTATTTATGGGTGCCTGCTACATTCCAGGCATGTATCAAAGCACTACCAAGGATGCAAAAGTGAACAAGATTCCGAGTCTAGGGAAGGGAAGACAGAAGAGCGAACACTGGGGATGTGAATATGGTCCTTTCATGGTCCTCTCTTGTTCTTGCAGGAAGTCCTTCTTCTCGGGCCACGCCTCCTTCTCCATGTTTACTATGCTGTATCTGGTGGTAAGTTTCTGTCCCCTAACAGGAGCAGTGCCCAACCATAGCTTACCCCCTTGGTATCATTGAGGATATAATTCATGTGAAATCCTTGGGCGGGGGTGGGGGGGTGGGGAGGGTGGGGGGGTGGAGCTGGGCACATTAGATCTCATCAGAGCTCAATACTCCCATAGCAGAAGTCCTGTTCATTTCTAGGCTTTTTCTATTATTTAGATAAAAATCCGTTCCCCCTGCTGCTAAATAGGGACTGTTGTGTCCATTTTGAAATAACAGAGGGATAGAGGATACTTGTGTACTAGTTTATGGTACAAGCATTGCTTTCTGGGAAGCCACGACTCCTTTGGTCTTGAAAATAACCTTATGTTACAGATGCTGCTCTGTAGTGGGAAAGGATTATTAGACCCAGGGGGTCTAAGTGAACTGCTAAATTTACAAATGCACCCGCAGTGATATTCAAACCCAAGGCTTCTGATCTGGCTCTTCGTATTGTGCACTGTGTGGGTTTGTTTTGTAGTATATCAATAGAAGAACTTCAGGAAGCTTCATTTATATCACTTCAAAAAAATTTAAGTTGTTTATATGGGAGGAGGCCTGCACACGCTATGGTGTGCCTATGGCAGTCAGAATCAGTTCTCTCTGCCATCTTTACCTGGCTTCCAGGAACTGAACTCAAATCATTGGGCTTGTTTGCATTGTCAAGGAGAAAGTGCCTTTACCCGCTGAGCTCTCTCACTGGCCTTCGTTAGCTCGCTTGCTGAGAGTGATTTTTGACTTTTACCAAGTATTTCTAATGTCCAGGAACTCACAAAGTGCAAAATTTGTATTCCTATTTCCTGGATCCAGAGACATTAGGAAGTGTGTCTGAGTTCGTTTGCCTTGGAGCAGGGGATGTGATTTGGATTCGCATGTTGCTCTTCCCGGGCTGGCTTCCTCGGGCATGCTCAGACAGCGTAGTGGACAGGCTCCTCCACTCCAGCTGCCCGGTGGACAGCAGGCCGCTCTGCTTTCCTTTGTCAGTGAAACACGGTCTCCCCCCCCCCCCCCTCCCCTTGAACGAGGTCCCCAGCCAAGGCACTTCCTGCATTCAGCTGCTCCAGTTGAGTTCAGAGCGAGAAGGTGCAGAGAGGTCGGACATAGCTCCGAAGAGTGTAAGCTGTTTGGAAAAAGAACATTTTGATTTCAACTTATTTTAAAAACATAATTAGGAATTGGAAAAAAAACAGAGTTTGTTTTGTTTTGCTTTTTCCCCAACTCCTTTCCAAGTTCAGAGGCCTCCGGCTTCCCATTACCCAGGATGCAATGCTGAAAGGTAGGCCCCAGCCTATAAAAACAGTAGACCTGGACCTTATTTATTCACGAGTGGCACTCCTCTCCATTCTTCAGTTGCTTGTTTTTGTTTTGCTCTCAGAAAGGATAATTTAGAAGATATTTAGGTTTCTGTTCCATGTGTGTATTTTACCAGGGCTGGAAGCAATTTTACAAATGTAATTTCAGTATTTTGTAAAAGTGCTTAGGAGAATTGTATGTGTTCAACCCCCACCCCACCCCCCATGTTCCCTTCATTTTCTTCCAAGAGAAAAATACTGAGTTCTTTTGAAGCCAGCCCTGGGCAGGATATCCTCTGCTGCTGCCCAGGTGTGTGCTGACATGTTTGGGGTGCAGGTTTGGGGTTCCTGCTGGGTGCCAGCCACTATGCCTACAGCTCACCACAAACATTCGCATCTCTCTGTAGCTTGTGGGCTTGGCTTTGATGGTCTTGTTTGTGGAAACAGACTTGAATCTGAGAAGTTAATAAGGACATCGTACAGCCAGTAAAACAGAAAGGCACGTGAAGGGTGGTCTTCTCCAAGGGGCACTGTTGCCTCTTTTCATTATATTGGCTACCAAAAAAAAAACAAAAACAAAAACAAAAAAGAACCTTCTCAGAAAAAAGCGGAAGGAATGTGAGCTCTTGACCCACCTCACCTGAAGGAGAGGAGAACTGTCCTTCTCCACATCTTCTTTCACAGCTGAGGTGGTTCCACACTCCCCCCCCCCCCCAAGCTGGCTCCCTCCACTCTATAGCCCCTCACTAGCTGTGGTCACAGAAGGCAGTCTGCCCACAGGATGACGGAGGGGGGCAGCATGCACTGTCATGGAAGATGTATTTGTAGCTCTTGGAGGGAGAGGAAAATTGTAGTGCCTTCTTATTGCTGGAAGAAGGAAGGGAAGCTGAAAATGAGAGGAGAGAGAGAGGGGCATGCTTAGCCCTTGCCTCCTGGTATATTATCACACACACACACACACACACACACACACACACACACACACCCCTCTGATTACATACACACCACAGGGTCTTAGGAACTTGTGCACGTATTCAATGTCCATTCTTGAAGACGCCAACACATGCAGATTCATACACACAGATCTCTCCCTGCTGACCCCCAGCCCCAAGGTTATCTGGCTTTAGATGGTCTCAGAAGCAAAAGACTGAAAATTCGAGCAGTGTTCTTTTCTAGAACTTGGTTTTGTGTGACTGTTTCACAGAAGTCCCAGTCCTTCCAATGTCCCACTTGCAAAAATGTTCTCAAGGAAGTTTGAAGCTCACACTGCCGGAGAGTGGAAATCTTGCGATCAGTCAGGCAAGGCCCTCGCCCATCCCTCGGGGCTTTTCTGTTGGACTCCCGGAAGTGCTGGAGTTGGGCCTGGATCCTGGCTTACCTCTATGCACCCTGAGCTTTTTTTTTAACAGCCTGAGAGCCACAGCTTCCCTGGAGCATTGGAGAGAATCATATGTGAGCCAGCTGAGCACAGCGCTGGTTGCTTTTGCCTCTGGAATCAGCCAGATGCGGACTCTGCTCTGGCTATGCTCGTGGCTAGTTGTGAGCTCTGAGTGGTTATACGTCACAGCCTCTGTGTTCTCCTCTGTAAAATGGAGACTGTCGCATCTGTCTTCTAGAGTGGTTGCCACTTTTCTGAGCTGGCCCGACATTCTCCATCTGTCACGTGAAAGAAAAAGGAGTTACTTATCACTCAGCCAAGTGTTTCTTTCTGGAAGGCGTTTAAAGTCCTCTCTGTGATGGAAAAGAGGAAGGGAAGTCACGAGGGCCAAACTTCTGCCCATCCAGCCATGGTGTTCACAGACAGGGGCTGACTAGAAACACCAGGCATCCCCACTGCAGACCTGTCAGCTTCAGCCATCACCAGCAACAGCTTCCATAGCATTGAAGGGCACTCCAGATTGGGTTTGGATTTGCAAAATGGGCGGCTTGGAAAAACCATGACCCAAACACCAAATTATCTCTGGGCATGGAAGCTTAAGGATGAGGTTAAGGTTTGTTAGAGACTGATGTAGATGCTAATAAAAACAAAAAGAGCACATAGAAGCATCCGCCGTGCCTCCCACCTCAGGGTCTTGGCCTATATCCCAGAAGACCACATCTAGATTGGTCCTTTGCCTCCATGGTCGAGGTATGAGGACAGTGTAGTTACCTGGATAAAACACCAGCACTTGGGCAGGCATCAGTTTATGTAGCACACTTGGTATCTCCACTGTGGACCAGATTCCTGGATACTATTCAGGGCTCCTGAGATGCTTCAGACCTGGGATCATCCACAAGAAAAATCACCCGTTCAGCATTTGGCAAATATTCAGGGAGTGGCTGATATGCACCAAGTGCCATGTTGGGAGTGGGAAGATGGAATTTGGTAAGGCGTGGTCACGGTGCTTCAAGAGTTCATCAGACAGAGGCCCAGGAGGACAGCGATGATAATGTGGCACCTTGTGCTCAAGAGATCGGGAGATGGGTAGGTTATTGCGTCTGTTTGGAATTGTGGTGTGCTGGGGCAGATAGATGAAGACAAATCCAGGGAAGGCTTCCTGTGGCGTTGGTACCATGAAAATGGGAGGAGCTGGAGGAACCCACAGTCCATAGACTCATGTGTAGCACTTCCTGCTTGGTGGCCAGAGGCAGCAGGGAGTGAAGTGCACGCTTGATAGTTGATCCCTAAGCTCCGGGATCACACGCTCCATCTTTCCCTCCTGCAGTGCACGTTTGGCTGCGGTGGGTTCATATCCAGGCTCCTCATTAGAAGGCAGCGCCTTACCCTTTGTCTTTTCTCAAGTCTCATTCTCAGAGAGGCCCTCCCTGACTGCCCTGTTTAAGATAGATAGCCTCCTCTGCCATCACTAGCCCTTCCTCACCTCCCCCATTCACATCTTTAACACGTGTGCAGTGAATGTTTGATGAATGAATGAGTGTTTGGATGAATCTCAGACCATTTGACTGTCATAGGGCAATGATCTTTTCTATTCTAATAAACTTCTTTCCATCCTACTTACTCATGGACTTGTTAGATTACTAAGAGCCATGTGGTCCAGGGACAAGGCTTTTACCTCTTTACTGAACCCTTCACCCCTTGGCTTTTTCTGTGTTGTCCTGTGAGAACTGTTTATATGTCACAGGATTTGGTGGGTACCAAGGAAACAGGGAAGTGGCTGACCTCCGATGGCCACATTCTCCAGGCTGTGGTTGTTAGTCATTGAGGTTTTGTTCAATAAGTTTGAAATCCCAGAGCATAGGGTCTGGGCTGCCCATGAGGCATTCCCACAGATCCCTGGAAGAACATGTTCTAACCATCTCTTAGGGACATGATTGCTGTTTCTAGGGAGAGAGAGGCATCAACCACTGTACCAGATGGTTTTCCTTTCTACTCCATTCCATCTGTCCATTCATCCACCCATTTGTGAGCACTTGAGAGCCAGAACCTAGGTGAGCACCTAGAAACACCAACGATGCTCGTAATTTGTGAAGAAAACCATAAAAGCATACAGTTGTGGCTGAGTCCGAGAATCTCCCTGATTCGTGATGGGAGTGGATGGAACAGAGAGAAAGGAAGGGCTGTTACTCCACTGATTAAGTCAGCTCAGAGACTTCCAGGCCAGTGCCTTCCACTCACGTATGCAGGCCGTATGTCTGCCATTGAGCCGTGGGTGTTTATAAGTACGTGAGACAAGTGCAGAGGAGGAGCCTACAGCTCCAGAGATCCTGGAGCTTGTCCCAGATGACAACTGCATCACGCCCTGGGATGGCGTCTTTTCTCCGAAGACTGAAGAGATAAGTTCAGAAAACGAGGACTCCGTGTACATAAGTAATTTCCTACAGAGACTGGCAGCTCTTGAGTTAGATCGTAGACTCAGAAAGGCAATTTTTCCACGTAATTCAGAGCTCCCTGGTGCCTTGAGTAACACAGCCTCTTCTGCCTCAGTCTTTGCATCTGTGCCATGGGCACCCTGGTGTCCCCCTAACATGATGATTGTGGCAGTTGCTGGTAATTAAGCTTCTAGCCAGTGTCTAACTCAGTGCTTGGCAGAATGGTCATTTCCTCTCCGTCTCTTGACAGTGATGGAAAAATGAGATTTGATTTTCTGGAAAGGAAGAAAGGGTCCGGTTAAAAAAAAAAAAAAAAAAAAAACCTTTGTCTTCAAAGCAGTTTAATAACTCTACAGAGGGAAACTGGTTTACATCATGTGACATTCTGCCAAGCACTTGAGCCCGGGCCAGGTAGGGAGCCCAGGAGGAGACTGGAGAACGAGAAAGTGTCTCTCTGGGTGTGGGTGACCTATGCTGCCTCCCAGAAAGCTGCCTTTTCACTATTAACCCACCTGTCCCAAGAGCTGGGAGAGGACTACACGGGCCTGTTTCTCCAGTATGCAAATCTAGCAGGCAACACAAATGACTTAGCAAGAATTAGGGAGCCTTAGAGCATGGCTCACACACCAGGCTCAGACCCAGGTAGACTGCACCAGGCTGAAACTCGGGCATAAGGAGATCTTGTTGGAATTCCAATTCTGTAGGACCCCAGTTGTGAAGCTAGGGTCAGGGAGAGAGTTCTGTTTCTGGATGCCCATGTGGGTGCCAAGGTTCCATATGCATTTCTTTGAGGGGTTGGGGAGAGTCAGCCTCCTTACCTTTATTGTAATCCTCACACCCCCAACCAGCAGTTCTGTTTTAACAACTGGAAACGCAATCTCAGTACCAGCAAGGAAAATTGTTAGGACACACGAGTATTGTTAGTACTCTTATTTTCAGTCGCAGAACATATTTCATTGGTGTGTGTCTTTCCAGTTTTTGAACACAACACATGCTTGCAACATTTTTAAAAATGAGCACATCTTGAGGGCTGGAGAGGTGGCTCGGCCGTTAAGAGCACTGGCTGCTCTTCCAGAGGACCCGGGTTCAATTCCCAGCACCCACAGGGTAGCTCACAACTGTCCTGTAACTCCAGCTCCAGGAGTTCTGACACCTTCACACAGATACACATGCAGGCAAAACACCTATGCACATAAAATAAACAGAAATACTTTTTTAAAAAATGAGCAGGCTGTATAGGAGAACAGAGAACTTCAGAAAAGTAGAGTGACTTAGCTGAGGCGCACACATGCAATCCAGTTGTTCTTGCTGCAGAGCTCAGCTCTTGCAGTATCCCAGCCATGCTTAGCGAGTGGGTTCCTCAGCCTGGAGTCCTTCACAGAGAGAAACAAACACAGGCAGGACAGGATGTCAGCAGTAGCTTGGATGTGGTTAGGGTAACTCACTCTGGTTTTGTCCAGCTCTCCTTATTCCTTTCCTAAACAACTTTTTTTTGAGGGCTGAGGACCTTGCTGAAGCTCCTCCTGCAGGCCCTCACTGATAACTGGGAGAGTCTGTTTTGGTGCAGGATTGGAGGCATGCAAGTCGTCTTCTTGAGTAACTTGGACCAGTACCGTGAACTGGGAATGAGTGGAGCCTAAGCTCCAGAATTCGTGTAGAGAACCTCTTGAGGCCTGAACCGCAGTCCCGAGTTTGCTCTTGGGGACTGAGGTAGGCACCTGGAGATCCCATGCATCTGGTGGTGGCACTGGTAGGTGTGGTGGCTCCCACTATCAGCCACAAAGCCTATTGCCACTGTCAACTAACTTCAAATGCATCCATTAAGTAGAAGGTCATTGCACAAGGTCTTTCTTTAGTAATTTATTTGTTTTGGAAAGATTGTCACAGTCATTGAATAACTATCATGTCAAGGCAAAGGGGTGTCTCCACTGTGGACATCAGAGTCATTCCTGACCATGAGGCCATTGCTCCACAGTGTTCTAATTCCTGATGGAATGGAGGCACAAGTTGCATCTGCTGGCTGTCATTCCCAGTCCGTGTGAGGAATTCTTTTCCCATGGCCCATACTCTGTTCTCATTCACAAGCACTCCCTTCCTCTCTTCCTGGAGCTATTCTGAAGCCTGTCTCCTCCCCAGTTCCGCTCCGGTATGAGATTTTTCTTTTCTGGAGCCCCAGCCTGAAGCCTGAGTCAGTGGCAGGGGAGATGTCGCCTTGTCCGGTTGGGAAGCCCACCCTTCCTCTGCCCCACCCTGGCTTCCAAGGCCTGTGACCTAAGTCTGCAGGCAGCAAGCAAGGGGAAGGGTGGGATTCTGCACAAGTGCTTTCCGAGGTCTGTAGCTTTTTCAAAGAAGGAAACTGAAGAATCTTAGAGGTGCTTAAAGAAGCGTGATTAAAGAATAAAACCTTGTGCTGACTGAGTTGTATGCTGTGCTATGTCCTCTATATTGGTGTGGCCCACCAATCCATACCTCTGCCTCTAAGACAATGGTTGTTGCGCTCCTTCACCTGAAAGGAAACTGAGGCATGAGGGCTTTCTGATGAAAACCTGTGTCCTTTCTGTTATCCACCCGTCTGTCCACTGTCAAGAGTAGCGGGAGGTAGGCAAGCCTGAGTGGGCACACAGACTGTGTCCCTCCTTCCTGAAACTTGTTTTGGGTCACCGGGAGACCAACATGACTTCCATCCTGGCTCCCATAGTGAGACGCTATGTAATCCAGGCAGGTCTCGAACTCACCATCTGCTTGTCTGTGCTTCCTGCTTGGATTATAGGCATCATGCTGGGCTAAAGGCAGGATTTTTTGGTGTTGAGGTGACGACTTTTAGAGTCACCATGACATTTACACTGCCTATGGTAACCTAATGCTGTCCATACTCCACATGAAGCATCTAGATTATCCAACTTGGTGCTTTGCTTAAAGCCAATTTTCAGATTTCTAATGCTTCCCCGCCCTCCAATAGGTAGATATTCTCTCAAATAAGTAATTTCGGGCTAATGGGCCTTTCCCCCCCCCCCAAGGATTCAAACCCTTTCATAATTTTTTTAAGCATTGTGACAGAATTAAGGACTTAGTATAGAGCATTCACCAGTCTCTGTTGTCACACCCTTAGTATTCGGTGGAATACAGTCTGAGAGAAATTGTTCTGCCCAACAAAGAGCAGATTCCCTGGCTTGATCCCAAGACCCTCTGCAACCTTCTTCCTCCTTATACCTCATACAGTCTCCTCTCCAGCCAGGTTGGACTATTGGAAGTACTGCACTCTCTGCCCTCACAATTCTCCCTTAACTTCCATCAAAGAGTCTTCCGTCTTGATGGTTCAAGTCCATCATCCTGGCGGCAATGACACTCACTGGCTGCCCTCCACCTACTTACATGGTGTCTGTGAGACACATTAGTACATTTACTGTACCCATAACCCTATACGGAGTGGAGATGACGTCTCATTTCTCTGTCCTTAGCACACATCGTAGCATCTACCAGTCCATGGTTCTGTTCTTTGGGGTTTTTTTTCTTGAGAACGAAATTTTCAGTTTTATTCTCCAGGTGTTCTAGAATGTGCATCAAATGCTAATTGAATTTATACATTCATTTATACATCCATTGTTCTTATAAACAAAGATTCTAGATCTCTGTTCAAAGTGTCCTTTATGCCTCTTACTTCACAAAGGAAGTAAGGGAGGGGTACATTTATTTGTGTTAATTGTCTTCGCCTTTGGGATGGTGATTTTGTTGCTTCTTTTGGGTTTTAACTGGTTATTGCTGTTGTAGGAGAAACCCATTGATGTTTTTCTTAAATTTGTTTAGCAGCAAACAATAGGATACCCTCTTGTTAGTTTTTCATTCAGTACTTTTTAAATTTCCTAATATTAGACTCTTCGGGTCACAATGTTGGTAGAACCACCTGCTGTTCTGTATGGGCGGCCTTGTGTTTTCCAAGCCGTTGAGCATGCTGTCCTAGAGAAGGCTCCCTTCACAGCCCAAGTGCCTCTGGGATCTTCCATTCTCTCTCTGCCCCCTCAGCCAGGCCTCCTGGCCCTTGGCATGCCCCTTCCTGGCCACCAAAAGGAAAGTGCCCCATTGTCTCTGGAAGGGAGGTCTGGCCTCTGCCCCTGCCTCGGGTCTGCCGTGTGGCAGCGGCCCCTCCCTTTGCTCTTCCCTTCCCCTGGCCTCTCCCCTGCTTTGATTTGTAGTCGGAAGTTCCCCCTTGTTCCTCTTGCTTCTTCCCCCTCATTTCCCAAGTTCCCACAGGAACCTGGGAAGTAAGTTGTGCCCAGAGGTTAAAGCGGAAACTCTAGCAAGATAACTCCGGAGGGGACAATACCCAGTTGACGTCATTTCAACTTTCCTTGGGCCAGAGGTGGTGTTTGGGGTGGGTTTTTGGTTCCTTTTCTTTTCTTGTCTTTTTCTTACGTTTTTCTTCAGGTTAGTCTTCCACCCCACCCAGCGTGCAGTATCTGTCAGCCTCCCCTTGAAAGTTGCCTGGCATTGTCTGGCTGGTTTATGTTTCCTCCTTTGCTGATTCAGAATCCGGGTTCCTACTGATGACTTGGATACCGATTCTCTTGGATAGAGTTACTTTCTTTCAAAGCAGAAACATCCCCTAGCTGGGAGTGTCAGGACAACTTACTCAAAGCCTCCTTGGTATTTCATTGCTGAGGCAGGGGATTGCTGGTCCCTGGGGACTGTGCAGCTGTAATCCCTGAGAAAACTCACAAATGTGTTAGAAAATCATTGTCAATCCTGCAACAATGCCTTTGCAGGCCTTGGTTACTGTTCTCTACGTAGTGTAGATCCAGAAGATAAGAGGAAAGTTAATGAAATGCTTGCTGTGTGCCTAACTGTGCAAAAACCATTCGTATGTACTATCTTATTCATACTCTTTAGCTTATCCCTCTAAATAAACTTTTTTTTTTTTTTGCTGTAAAACTAAAGATCAGTGGCTGGCATGGTGTCCAAGTTGAATACTCTATCCACAGTTTATCACACCAAGTCTAGATAGTTCCTTAGCAAAAACTGGAGCGCATGCTGGTCCGGTGTTGTGGAGTCTATGAAGGAGAAGATATTTAGCGTTTCTTTTCTCTCTTTCCTTCAGCTATACCTTCAGGCCCGCTTCACCTGGCGAGGGGCCCGCCTGCTCCGGCCCCTCCTGCAGTTCACTTTGCTCATGATGGCCTTCTACACGGGATTGTCACGTGTATCCGACCACAAACACCATCCCAGCGATGTCCTGGCAGGATTTGCCCAAGGAGCTCTGGTGGCCTGCTGCATAGTAAGTAGCCCTTTGTCAAGCCTCAGCCTGCAAACAGAAGCCCCAAACCGAGGCTTGTTAAATGTTTCCAGCTCAGTGACTAAAACTCCTATTCTCTTCCTAGTGTTCCAAGAGCCACTGGCTCCAGCACCCCATCGGTAGATGAGAATCGATTGATAGGGTCTTTGAATCCTCTTCTCCGTGAGCACCTAGTTTGGGCTTCTAGAATGCTGCAATTAAAAGACAGCTTAGATGTTGTCCAACTGACTCTCTGTGTGATCCCAGTAGACTAGAATGTTGCACAAGCACACATGTGAGTAACTGGTAGCATGGCAATCTCCTGACACAGCCTGTTCATGCACAGCTACGGTCGACACTAGTTAGTCAGTGCTATTCTCTGCTCCTTGGGAAATTCTGTAGCCTTCTATGATCTCCAGGGACTTTGGTCTGTGTTGGCTAGAGAACCAGAGGTTTGCTGGAGGAGAAACCCTCCCCTGGCCTAGGACCTTGCAGATCATCAGAACTCCATAGAGACTGAACTTGGGGTGGGCCACCTATTGGTTCCCCCTAAAACAGATGGATGGCTTTTTTTTTTTACACATTTCATCCTGATTCTCGTGAAGGTGGGATAGGGTTTTCCACCTCCCTGAGCCTCCTCCTCCCTGCCTTTCCTGCCTCTCTCCTACATTCCAGATGCTGAGTGTGCACACTCTTTGGTATTAAGGCTCTTCTTAGAGGTGCTCACCCCAATGCCATAGGAAGTCAATTTCGGGGACTTCAGTGGGACTGCAGTAGACACATGGATGGGGCCTCAGCAGGTCGGCAAAGGCCCGGCGCAGTGTGGCCAGCAGCACAGTGTGGTCAGCAGCACAGGGTCAGTGTGAGGATGCTCAAAGTAGACACAGTGGATGTAATGAAAGAAGCACCTGACCTGCATGACTGCTTAGGTGCAGAAGGCCTGCCTGGGAGACTAAGGTCTTGATGGCTGTCTTCAATGTGTGCTTGCTCTGCATGCGTGTGTGTGTGTGTGTGTGTGTGTGTGTGTGTGTGTGTGTGTGTGTCTTTCTCTCCAGAAGAGAAAGCAAATTAGGAGAGCCAATTGTTACCCAGAGCAGCTGTCACCCTCCAGCGTGTCCCCTGGTGCCTGGCCCTTTAATATGTGGTGACAGTGGGGGATGGGTGTTTGCACCGCAGGGTAACTCTGCGCTGCCTGCCCCCTCCTGAGCTTTGCTCTCCGCAGGAGGGCAGGCAGCTCATGGAGCCTGCTGCTGCTGGGCTTCTTTCAGCGTGGGCGCCATAATTGGAGTCTCCCTTACCCCCAATTAAAAAAATTAAAAGGTGTGGGGATCATTCCCGGCCTTCCTCTCTTTTATACGGCAACTCCAGAGCACTGGCCATGGGCAATTAGACAAAACCCGGGAGAATGAAGGCTGATTTTCCAGAAGGAAATCTGGGAGTTTGACTTTTATCCTGTTTGGCACCTGGTGACGGTAACGTGGGCTGAGAATTTTGAACCCGGGGTTTGTAAAGCACCTACTGTTTGCTGGCGCCTCTCTGGATACTTTGCCCTGTGACTTCTTTGAGGCACATGGGGTCACTTGCCCTGATGGGGCAGCTCAGGCTTTCAGAGCTGACTTGGGTCACCCAAGGCCAAAGAGCCGCTTCGAGAATGACTCACAGCCATGCCCTCTGTGCTTAGTAGTGGGGGAAGGGCACCAGACACCGGGCCAGCCAGAGCTACCTCCTCGGGCAGAAATTGTGTAGACAGCTGTTTAAAGAGTGTCATTTAAAGTGTGTGGTAGGGGCCTCCCCAAGCCTTGGGCTGATCCGCTTAGCCTTCTGAGTCTGGAAGTTTCTTTTCGCCAAGTAGACAGTTTGGGAAGAGGTGACAGATATTCCCTTTTACCTGTCAACATGGGATGGCAGGGACTCAGTCTCATTGACCATTTTTCTCTAGATATCTAACTCCACCTGGTGCACAGCCAAGACTTCTGGTCCCACCAGCTTGCCAGTGCAGCGAGATTTGGTGTGCTTAAACCCATCTGACAGGCCAGGGCAGAGAAGGCTCTGGAAGCTGTGGCTGGTTGCTCAGTGGAAGAAAGCGCAGCAGGGGAAAAAAGAAGCCAGCGTGTCCTTTCCCACAGAGAGACGCTGGATAGTGTGGTCCTGGTTTTGATTACAAGGAAAGACAGACACGAAGCTCCTCGGCTGCTGCACTGAGTCAGAGACGCTGGCCCTCGAGGGGGTGTCTGATGAGGACACTGGGTGTCTAGCCCGGGGTCCACCAAGAGGGTGGAGGACATTGATTTGCCTTGTCAGGTTTCAGCTCGATCAGCTCCCATATGCAAGGGAGCCCTAGTGTTCTAGGCTGTAGCCTCTGACCTCTGCTTTATACCCTATGACAAAAGTGTCCCTTAAGATCAGTGAATCCTGGGGAACACAAGTGATCTTCTCACTTATAGATGGGGTATATTGTAGCAAGCTTTCTTGTCTGTTTTTGGATCGCCAGCCCCCAAATAACAACACAGAAACTTATTATTGTGAAAGCTTGGCCTTTAGCTTAGGCTTATTTCCAACTAGCTCTTATAACTTAATTAACCTATATTTTTTTTTTTTTTTTTTTTTTTTTTTTTTTTTTTTTTTTTTTTTGGTTTTTCGAGACAGGGTTTCTCTGTGTAGCTTTGCGCCTTTCCTGGAGCTCACTTGGTAGCCCAGGCTGGCCTCGAACTCACAGAGATCCGCCTGCCTCTGCCTCCCGAGTGCTGGGATTAAAGGCGTGCGCCACCAACGCCCGGCTAACCTATATTTTTTAATCTATGATCTGGCACGTGGCTCTTTACCTTTCCCCAGTACAGCATGTCTGACTTGCTCTGAATTTGCTGGCATTTCTCTACCTCTCTCCCAGGAAGTCCCGCCCAACCTCGTCCTGCCCAACTATTGGCCATTCGGCTCTTTATTAAACCAATCGGAAGGTGCCTTAGCAAAGACACATCTTCACAGTGTAAACAAATATTCCACAATAGTATATCTATGATATTTATTATTGTTGTTGTTAAGACAGAATCCCACTATGTAATCCTGGTTGACCTGGTACTCATTATGTAGACCAGGCTTGCCTCAGACTTATGGAGATCTGCCTGCCCCTGTCTCCTAAGTGCTGAGCTTAAAGGTGTGTCCTACTATGTATTCAAGATTCTTGACATTGAGAGTCATCTCCCGGAGTCAGGAGGTTCCAGAGAAAGAGAACACACAATACTGCACAAGCCACAGGGTGCCATAATGCTCAGAATCCATTTCCTCCTCTGCCAGAAAACCTCTACTTCCAAGCCTCTGAGGCCTCTTGTGGCCTGAGCAGAGGTGTGGGTTTGCTAATGCTTGTGGAGAGCTCCCTGTTTGTGGCAACTGGTTTCATACAGTTTCATACAGGAGTCAAGGAGGATTAAGGCACACAGAGAAGATGTAGAGAAACCAGAGCTGACACACTCCCACAGTCTGACACAAAGCCATCACTCTAAGACCTCCCTTGCCCCCAACACTCCCTCACCTGCTGGCATGCCACACTTATTTTATAACACTGAACTCTTACCCTTGATAGCTGCCCACTCCCATTGATAAAACACAGTTCACTTTCACTTCATCTCTAGTGAAATCTCCTGTATGAGCCATCCATAGCTGCTGTAACAAATAAGCCCAATCCACAATACAGCTGTTAAACAGCAAAGTTGTTTTCTTTAAGTCCTGGGAATCAGGAACTAAAGATGAGCCTCACTAAGCTATAATCAAGGTGTGGAAAGGCTGTGTTCCATGGGGAGGGCAAAGGGAGGGTCAGTTTTCCTTGCCTTTTACAGCTTCTTTGTGTTCCTCGGTGCATAGCCTCTTCCCCTGCCTGCCCCTCCTCAGGTATGTTGATTACATTGATAGCCCAGGATCATGTTTCCATTTCCATGGCCTTACCTTAATCTCATCTGCAAAGTCTTCTTAGTCAGGTGTGAGATAATATCATTACAGGTCTGGAGAGTGGGTTCTGGATACCTGAGGGACCAGTGTTCAGCTCCCCACACCTTCCCCAGTCCCTAAAACTAGAACAGTCCAACTTTCTCTTAGTGTTCCCCCAGCCCCCAGTGCTTTGCTCTGCCATGGCTTTTGGCCTTTTCTGTCAATTACCTGCTCATGTGTCTGCCTCCTTAACTAGATTGCCAATGCTTTAATAGCAGAATCCATGGCTTAATCTTGTGGTTATTCTGGATGCCTGGTGTGGTAGCTGACATACATCGGTTGTTTGATCAGCACTGGGGAGATCATGAATGATGAATGAGCTGTGGCCTTGGGTGGGATTTACCCCCTGATCCTAGTTTCTTTCTCTGTGAATTAAACTTTGAGGCCTTGTAGCTCTCCATTTTTTATTCAGTGGGACAGCGTCTGTATAACTAAGTTGGGCTGGCTGTTTCAGGTGGAGCAATCAATCTGACCATGCTCTAAATTGGGTGCTCGCCCTTAAGTCTCCCCATGGTTTAGTATGTTGCCCTGGTCATGGTTCAGTCCCTGAAGAGCCTTGGACAGCAGTCTGACAGTCAGCACTTTCATCCAGGTCTTCGGAGGCTGCTTTTGTCATAGCAAGCAGACTTGTCTAGACAAAAATGATATGCCCAAGGAGAGTGGGTTTAGTTTGCTCTCTGAGTGCTTTCCAGAAAGGGAAGACTATGGAACCTGATTAAACAGAGCTTCACAGTGCCTTGGATTCAGTCAGATGCTAGAACTCAGTCCGGCAGGACAGCATACAAAGGCACACCTTTGCTGGATGGGGGCAGAGGAACAAGGCAGGGGGCTACAGCCTGCATACACCCAGAGCCCAGAAGAGGAGACATTCCCTGACAAACAGACATGCGTTATCTTTCATTTCATTTGATTAGACCTACAGGTGCACAGAACAGACAGACAAACAGAGCCAAATGCTGCTACACTGACCCTTGCCCTTCCTACCTGCACACACCTGCCCCTCCCCCTACCAAAGCTTCAAGCCCTGTACCTGGATTCAACCAGGCAGGGGGACAAAGGGGCGGACATCAGTTCATTTCCTGTCTAGTGACAACTTGCATATCTGGTCACCTCCTTACTGACCCTCTAACAGATGGTAAATTAGGGGGGCACTGGGAGGGGTCAGCAGAGGGCAGGCCTCCATGGCTGCGGGTTCAGTAGAGGAAGCAGCTGCTCCCGAGGTTTATAAACACGCAGCGGTCTTTCCTGGTTTTCTCTTCCTGGGGGTGTGGCCCCCACCCGCAGTTGCTCTTTTGTGCCTGCTGTCTTCCTCCAGGATGCAGGGAAGGGCGAGGGCATTCTTTGTCTCTGCCCCAGAGCAGTGACCTTGGGAAGAGTGAGGGGCAAGAATGCTCGTGTGAGGAAGAGTTCAGCCACGGTAGCCCTGTGGGAGGAAGCTCAGCGCAGAGAGCCCAGCACACGCCCAAGTCCACACAGAGTCAGAATTGATCCCAGGTCCCTTGTTTTGTTTCAGAAGCAAAGACAGCGGCACTAAGTAAGCGTGCGTGCTTTCTTCCCCCAAGAATTTGTAGGCCTTCTTCCTTCTCTAGTAGGAGATACCCACCTGTTCCCTCCGGATGTCTTCCAGTGTTGCCCGAGTCCAGAGGAAAGGAAGAAGTGACACCCACATCCCTGAGCTAATGTCTCATGCCCTGCCAACATCTCAGAGTAGCGCCCCAAGTTGACCTTGCTCCCTAGTTCCCCACTGTCAGGTAGGCAGGAATGTGGATGTGGCTGAGAAAGGAAGTCTTCGGTAAATGCTAACCGTAGCTTTACAGCACTCCAGAGTTTGCACAGTCCATCGAGAATCTTCTTTCTTTGTTCCTTTGCAGAGAGGGATGAGGTAGAAGCCTGGCGCTTGCTAGTTGACCTGTTAGCAGGTTATGTCTACCAGTTTCTAGTTTATCTTTCAAAATGCTGGTGGTGATCCCCTAACTGTTCTTGTAACTTGCTAATGGCTGGACAGTGATGTGGTAGGAACGGACTTAGAAATAAGCAAGTATAGCCGATAGGCCCAGGTGCCAGCGTGGTACCCAATACTGTAGACCAACCAGGATGACAAAGGTTAGGGACAATGAACATCTGAGGGTGTGTGGGGACTAGGAAGAACTCCTGGAGGAGGTGACTTCTGAAAGATGAGTGGGCATTTCCTGTAAGGCACACCAGGGAAGGGCGTGAACTTTATGTAGAAGGAATACCACTGAGGCAGGGAGATGAGTGAGAAGACACAGTGTGGCTTCTGCCCCTGGAGATGCAGACCAGGGAAACTTGTTGGGTGGATCTGCTGAGCTTGGTGATCGTCATCCCTGCTTCCTTTTGGTTTCAAAATCAGGGGCTGTCTGGGAAGAATGGCCTTTGTCAGTTCTCTGTTACCCAGTGGTACCCTGTTCCTGGGCCTCAGCTCCTGTTAGATCCAGCATCCACTTGATCAGTAGCCTTCTGGGTCGGTCCTTACAGACTCCGGCTTCGTGATAACCTAAGGAACCTTCTGGGAGGCTTCTCAGTAAAGCAGAGCCCTGTTCTCCTTCAGAAGGGTCCCAGTTCTCCAAACCTTCCTAATTCTTTTTGTAGTCTTTTAATTTCCTTCATGTTCTTGGTCCGTAATCATAGTAACTTGAGTAGGGTTTGAACAGTCCATCACAGCTACCAGGCATTTTCTCATTTCTTATTCCATTCAAGACTTATGGTAATCTGAGAAAGCAGTTTAGTTTTTAGATTTTTTTTTAAGATTTATTTTTATTGCTTTTAGTTATGAGTATGTAGGCGACAAGAGGGAAGAATATACATGCATAGGGATGCCAGTGGCAGGGAGCTGTTGGATCCCCCTTGAGCTGGAGTTACAGACAGTTGTGACCCGCCTGATGTGGGCGTTGAGAACCAAACTCTGGTCCTTTACAAGAAAGCAAGTGCTCTTATTTTTTTGTTTTGTTTTGTTTGTTTGTTTTTTAATTTTTTAAATTTTAGTTTTTGTGTGTGTGTATTTTGCCTGGATGTATATATGTGAGCTACATGGGTGCCTGGTGCCCTTAGAGACCTTCTGACACCAGAAGAAGGTGTCAGATCCCCTGGAACTGGAGGGCATTTGTGAGCTGCCATGTGGGTGCTGAGCACTGCACCCGGGGCCTCAGAAGAACAGCGCATGCTCTTAACTGCTGAGCCATCTCTCCAATCGCAGTACTTTTTAAAAAATTTTATTTAAGTAACAGTAGATGATCAGAGAAGCTCTTCACTCAATTCTGGACTGCACAGGAGTGTGGCCTAACCTGAGTCAATGGTGCAGCAAGAGAAAGAGGGTGGCAAGAACCCTGCTGTGTGACGGTCAGCATGCCACTCTCCTCCCCCATCACGCTCCTTCCCTCTCACATGCAGCAGGGTGATACTCCACAGACACTGGCGACTCACCGTGCCAGCAGCCGCTGAAAGCCTCTGATTGGGGTTAGAAGGCAATGACTACAGTTGAGTAACTCCCCTGTAGTCAAAAGACCAGGCTGCCAATGGTAATTTTTCCTCAGACAGCGCTTACTGTACTAGGCCATGAGGGTGAGTCAGTTCTCAGGGCTTTCTTCCCCAAAGAAAGTCCTCTCCTTAATCTGAGAGATGGCTCTGTACCGTGTACTAGAAACCTGAAAGGAAGTCCCCAGGCCAAGGCCTACTTCTGAACGTGTAAGAAGAGAGGCAGCCCTGGTGTCTGTACTTACCTGGAAAGTGGCCAGCTTCTATCCAGGGCCGCAACTTCTGGGCTCCCGATGACTCAACATAATCCTTGCCCTGGAGTAGCTCACGGTCTGGAAAGAGAGGCATGATGCAGCATTTAGAAGATCACACATCAAAGCCTGTGTTGTAACAGCAAAATGGAGGGTTATTAACAGTGCAGTAGGAGAAGCAAATGGAAGGTGAGGGCCGCTCTGGTGGTTCTCAGGGGCCGATGAAGGAGCGTCTGTCAAGGAGACAAGCATCGCCGGTCAGGGCGATGGCAGGTGGAGGGTTCGAGCATCGTCGTCCCCCATCCCCCTCCTGCACTGTCCACCACTGTTCTCTTAGCTTTCATCTATACCACAGACTTCCATAATGTTTGGTAAAGTACAAATTCCAGTCCGCACCCAGATGCTCAGACATCTGCTCTCTTGAGAAGCTTCCAGGTGATTCTGAAGCAGGTGGTTTAAAGACTGCATTGGCAAAATACCAGACCAGACAGACAGCTCTTGTTTTCATCTACATCTGAGATCCTAAAATTCTCTGGCTTTTATGTTTTCTGCCCCATGCTGGTATGGAGACTCGGTGGGGGCTTCTAAAAGTCTCCGCATGTGTGGGTGTGATTCCTATCTTTCAAGGGGCTCACTTCCATAGTCTCAGGAGTTGAAACCCTCAAGGATTCCTGAACATTGCAAGTCGGGTTCACTGCCATGATGTGCTCTGAGCCAAATGCCTTAGCAAGGTTTGCTGACTCAGCCACCCACCGCAGTGGAGGCAGAAGCCGGGCTGCTGACTGACTTCCCGTTTCTGGCCTGCCTGGGTCTCAGTGGTCTCGTGCTGGGCAACATCCCAGCGGGATGGGGCTGTGTGCCCTAGGGGTGGCTGGCATCTCCACAGCAGGTGAAGATTCGTGATGAGACATCAAAAACAGCCTTTTGCCAGTATGCTGACTCACTCCTCAAAATAGCCCTAGAAATTGTAGGCCTTTGCAAGTAGATCCTATCTGTCGTATGGAAAACTCCCATCCACTCAGCTCTGTAATCAGCTTGCATCTGTATCTGCCTCACATGTGCGCTGTCTGTCTGTCATCTCTATCTATCTATCTATCTATCTATCTATCTATCTATCTATCTATAGATAGATAGATATAGATATTTGCACCAATGTTTTATTACATACATAGCCCGCAGAAGCTGGCTTTAATCTTGATCCTCCTGTCTCAGATTTTGGAGTGTTGGTATTACAGACATTCATCCCTGTGCCTGCCATTGTACTTCTTCTAGTTCTTTCTTGTCTTTTCACATTAGGAACAGAGAAAATAAGTAATTTTTATATAACTAGGCATTGAATACACCAGCCAGTGATGATGGCTGCCACTGACTAGTTCCTTTCTGGGCATCAGGCACTATCCCACATTTGTACCTTGTAACCCCCCGAGGAAGGTACTGTGTCCCCAGTAATAGCAAGACTTGGATTTGAAAAATTAGTCTACTTTAGAGAGTAAAGCTTTTTCCGAGTCCCTCTGGTTAGATGAGGCGGAGGAGGGCAGCAGAACAGCGAGCAGGCCTTTCAGGGGCCTCACACTGTGAGCTTCTTATCTCTTCATCATGTGAGTGGGTTCCTAGAGCTACCTTGTTTGTGTGTCGCCTTGCTGCTGGAGGAAGAGGGACATTGTCCAGAGTGTTTGGGCAAAGCGGGTCATCTTCCGCCCTTGCATCCGATCACAGAGTGGCCAACGTTCAAACTCAGCAGTAGGTCAGAATCACTTCCCCCAGACAGTACCTTAGGGACCCAAGTATTAGAAGGCTGAAGAAAGCCATTGGACAGAATCACCTCGATTTTTAACAGCTTTTGCTGTAACCAGTGCTGAGGTGTATGGAGTTGAAAACAGAACTAAAAGAAATCCACTGCTTCCCCCTAAGACCACTCCCCCATCTCCGTCAGCTGTCGCCCCCTCTTGGGCATCTCAGAATCCGTGTCCTTCTCCATGTCCTCCCTGCCTCTTCTCCACACTGCTGTGCCGCCTTCAGTCATGCTGTGCCTGCTGGCTCCTTCTCTTCCAGTGTGATGCTTCCCTTTACAATGATTTCTGGAGTCGAAAGATATCTCAATATGCCCAAAGATGGGGCCCTCTTCTCTCCAGCATCGCTGATCTCTCGGTCCTAGCCCTACGGAGCTTCCTTCGATCCCTGAACATGCTGTCTTTGCAGGCTGTGTTGGCCCTGCCTGTAACAACATGTCTGCCATTCACCACCCGGCCAACTCCCCGACCTGAGTCTTCAAAGCCAAGCTCAAATATCTGTCCTTGGCGCCAGGTCCTAAAGTCCATTCTCAACCCTTCAGTCTGGGTTAAATACTTCATTCTCTGTGCTTCCTTCTGTTATGGTCCTTAAAACGGAGCATTAGTGGAGGCAGTGAGATCCTCGGCTGATAAAGGCACCTGACAGACTGAGTTTGGTACCCAGGGCCCACATAGCAGAAGGAGAGAACTCCTGCAAGTTGTGTTATCCATTGCCTCAGCGTGTATGCTGTAGTATGCACATGTTCACACACATGGACACAAAATAAATAAGTATAATTTAATTTTTTAACCACAGTATTATATATGGTTGGCGGTTTACCTGGCTCTCTCCTGCACTGCTTCTGAGCTCCTGCAGAGCAAAGAATTCTGTCTTCTCTATCTTGCCTTTTATGTTCAAGAGCTTCCTGCACACTAGGAGCTTACTTAATAGGTGTTTGTTGATTGCACTCATTCTTTTTTCTCAAAATGGTTAGCTTATAAAACTCCAAGAATCAGAATGAAATTGAAGGCAAGTGTTCTGGGCAGTGTTGGGAGCTGGCTGTTGGTGTGTGGGGGGGGGTCTTCATTTACTCATTTGTTGGGATTTTACTTCTCAGAGAGCAGAGAAGAACTGTGGAGAAGGGCTGTGAGTTGGAAATGGGTGTTTCTTGTGGTCCAGCCACAGCTCTGAATCTGGGCAGAGCATCCCCAAGCTGGGCCTTTGTCTTCCCTTTCTGGGTAGGGAATCATCTCCTGGAGGGAATGGGACATCTCCAAGCCAAGGCCTTTTCACCTCTGACGGTTCTCTTTGGACTCTGCTGTCCAAGCATCAGGAAGACTGAACCCTGTTTGAGTCTTGACAAGATCATGTTTCCTGATTCCCAAAAAGTGTTTGCCAAAGGCGAAGTGCGGCTGTAGGGCTGTAGGCAGGATGCTGCCGGGTCTTGGCCCAAGCTTTCCCTGTGTCACTTGGCTGGGTACATGTGGCCATTTCAGTGTGTGCCCCCGCCCCCACCTCCCGCAGGGCTCAGTTGTGTATGCACTTGTGGTCCAAAGCCACAGTGCTTATTTCCCAGAAAGTAGAGCGCATTTGATAAATTCAACTGCCAACATGTATTGAGTACCCGTTGTATACACAGATAAATTAAGTGCTGTAGTGTAATACAAGGAGCTGAACTAACCTCATGAAGCGAGTCTTTGCAGGCATGAGAACAAGTCGGTTGTGGGTTAGTCTAGGTCCACTAACCATGCTCCAGTCCAGAGCATGAAGGGAAGACACATCTTCATGAACTTTGCTGCAGACAGAATAGGCCTTCTCAAGACCATTCAGGAAACAGAAATACTCGTGTGTAGTGGATATGAGCCCATCCAATGAGACTGGGAGATGAGTGTTTGTGGGGGATGGTGGAGCTGTTCTTTTCTGTATTTGCCCATGGTAGATGGAAGGAATCTGGGTGAAGGTCTCTCAGGCCAGGCTTTGAGAATAATCTCACTGTGAAGCTAAGGAAGTGGAGGGGAGAGCCAGTGACGGAGACATGGCTCTGTCTTCCTGGGATACACAGCTAAGATGAAAGGAGGCTAATTTTCAGGTAGAGAATTGGCTACTGTTTCTGCACCTGCTGGGCGATGACGTCATTCTAGTGTAGCCGGAGATTTGGAGAAGCGTGGGGAGGGCTTGACATAAGAAAGGGATGACAAGCTCAGGCGCTGAACACATTGACCGTTAGCGAACGCGTGTGCGAACATCTACCAGGGGCATTTTATTCTCTCTCTCTCTCTCTCTCTCTCTCTCTCTCTCTCTCTCTCTCTCTCTCTCTCTCTCTCTCTCTCTCTCTCTCTCTCTCTCTTAAGGGACTCCCCAGCAGGGGAGCCTCGAGCCTCCAGCAAGTGGTAAACAGGTAGCTTTTAATGCCCGCCCCACATATCCCAGCTTGACTCTGTCTAGAAGACAACACTTCTTGTACCACAGCTTGAAAAGGAAAGGGATAAAGGTTTCACTTTTTCCTTGATTTCTTCACTGACTCTCAAGCTATATGTTTATTAAGGGGTTTACATTTTGGGGCTCATACTTCATTTTTTTTCTAGTAGCATAGGAGCAGCCTGGCCTTCCCTACTCTTTTTTTAAACAAACAAACAAACAAAAAAACAACAACAAAAAAAATAGAAATGGCCGAGTTGTTAAAATATGCTCTAAATTAAATGGTACAAAGGATTTGGTGGTAACTAGCAGGACTATTGCACATTTATCTTGTGGCCACTCTATCTGCTCTTCTTGTGACCAGCAGCACCTGTTTTTTCTTAGAATTTTTACAGCTCTCTGGTGATTTCTATGCTACTGCAGAATGAACACTGTGGAGATCAGTTCAGCAAAGAGTCAGTCCAAGGCCTGACTGTAGCCAGGGCCTGGCTGTAGAGACTGTTGGGTGACTTCTTATGAAGAATTTCATCTTCCTACTAAGTGATCAGAATGAAGTCACTGTGCTGGGTAGGCAATGCAAAACAGTTTCGGCTCTGAAAGCTGAGGGACACAGAAAACTGTGTGTGTGTGTGTGTGTGTGTGTGTGTGTGTGTGTGTGTGTGTGTGTGTGTGTGTGCGCGCGCTTGCGCATTGCAGATTTGACCTGTGCCTGCTAGGTAGGCACCACTGAGCTATGTCCCCAGCCAGGATCTTTATGTATTTCACTCCCAGTATGAACTCAGTTGTGTGCCTCCTATTAAATGACATGACTGACAGCTGCCACTTACAATGGCGTGTTTAATACGAACTCCTGTTGCTGAATATCTCAGGCTGGGTCTGTGCATTTGCTTTTGCTCCCTGAGAGGCTCACCGGGTTCTTGACTCTTTCATCAGAAGCTCACTCAGACGGCAACCGCGTCTGAGCCATCTTGCAAGTGGGTGTTTTGTAATGTTTCCCAATCATTATGAGAAAGATGCAGGAAGGTCACATGCTGGGGAGGAGGAAGAATGCTGGGAATGAGAGCAGGGGGTTTGTCCACTGACCTTTCTTCCCCGTGTCTTGCTGACTCTCGGTGTCAAGACTTCTTGGCCCCTCCCCCCTCAGATGGTCGATATCATGGGGCTTTCAGGAAAATGTGGTCATCACTGTCTCCTTGCTCCAGCACCTGCTGGTCAGAGTTTGTACTGGCTGATCTCTTTTGGCCCCACTCTGGATTCCTTTGTAAGAAAAAGTGGTGTGAATTAATAACTGAGTAATTATGAGTACGTCCCCGGTTGGGAACTTATCTTTCATAACACATTTGCCTTGAGAAATCAGAAATGTTAAGTTCCAAATTCAAAGCCCTGGCTCAAAGTCCATAAAAGTGGGGTTTACTCTCTCGCAGACCAGGCTAGTCATTGCCTCAGTTTCCTGTCTGCATAGTGATTGCTGGAAGATATGACCTCTGTGCCCCGCCCCATTTAGAGAGTTAAAGATATTGATTGACACCCCCACTCCCCACCCCACCCCACCCCGGCCCCTGATTAAAGAGCTGTAACTGTTTGTCCCTTTGGCCTGTTCCCGGGCCACACTAGGCATTGACTGACTTGGCTCTCCGATTTGTACCCTAGGTCTTCTTCGTGTCCGACCTCTTCAAGACCAAGACGAGCCTCTCACTGCCTGCCCCTGCCATCAGGAAGGAGATCCTGTCACCTGTGGACATCATCGACAGGAACAACCACCATAACATGGTGTAGGTGCTGCAGTTCCACAGGGCTTCCTCCGAAGTGACTGCCGACAGCATGTTCCTGCTGCTCTCCAATCTCATCAGACAGTAGAATGTAGGGAAAAGCTTTTCGCCCAATGGATTTTGAAAACATTTAAAGAAAACAAAAAACAAAAAAACAAAAGCCTTATCTTGTGGCCTTCCAAAATAGGTTGTTTGCCTGTGTGGAGACAACAGTACCAGAGTCCCGAGTCCCGGCTGCACAGCTGGTTAAGTGTTCATGTTCTAGTGAGCACAGGCTTGTCAGGAGCAAAACACTAGAATAATTGAGCAGGGGGCTGTGGTCACCTTTTGTGACCCAAGAAATCCCAGGCCAGTGAGAACAGCTCGAGCTCATGTGTAGCACACAAGGCTCGAACCAGCACCGAATCAACCCCTCTGCCTGCCTCACTCTACTGTGACATTGGTTCCAGGAAGTTTTGCGCTTTGAAATACCAGGAATGAGCGCAGCATTGGCTCAGAGTGATCAGATCCCGAATCCAAACCCCAGACCCTGAGGCCTCTGTCATCTCTTCCCCATCCCCAGGCTAACACAACCACAGGCCCTCACTTTTAGAGATTGGGGGACCCATTGTGGAAGAGTAAACTTCACAAATAGCACAATTTCAGAAGACGCGGAGGGTGTCTTCTTCTGGCGCACCGTACTGTGACGCGGAACTGCCATTGCAGGATCAATCAATCACTGGGCACTTGCACACGTAGAAATGGTAGACTGCGGTTACTGCTGTCCCCTTGAGATCCTTGCTGGGTGCCTACCTGGATGTCAGGTGAGGGCCAGGGATGAGCACAGGCATGGTAGCCCTTTGGCTGATCAAACAAGCCTCAATACAGAGACAGGAAGGGAGGGAAAAGGGCAGAATGAAGACATGAACTATCTTTCTGGCTCCTTGGGATCAGAGAGAGCCAGCGTAGCAGACGGTCTCATGCCTGCAAGGCTACCCTTCAAGATAGGGAGCCAGAAGGCCTTTGTAGGAGTTGATCTTGCTGTGTAAAGCACTGTTGTCTCGGGGTTGATCCCTGGGACAGTTCTTTGGTGGGTTCTGCTGGGCAGAACACGTGGGTTAAATCTGCGTAGAGAGTTTTTCCTCACCCTCTATCCACAAGTGTCCTTCCAAGCAAGGTCCCGTTCTAGACAATAGACAGAGAGCCTTCTACTGAACCTCCGAGGAAAGGAAGAAGGAAGACAAGTGCTTTTCAAATCTTTCAAAGGGCTACACGTAACCATATGGATCAACCACATGCACGTCCTTCCACAGACTCTGTCCTTTCATTTCAACATATAGCAAGCTATGATTTTATATATAAATATTATATAAATAATGTATAAAACATTAAAGGTTAACTATGTAAGATATTATGTCTGAAACAATTTTAGCTATATCCACTATGATCATAAACTGTGTCTCGACCTGTGTTATTGACTTTAGCTGCTTAAAAGGAGCATTGAGTTATTTTTTTTTTTTAAATCTCAACTAAAACTATCATAGTTCTGTGGTAGCCATTGTTTTACAAGGAGAGAAATAACTGCAACTAGAGAAAAACTGTATAAAAACATTAAATTGTCAGTATTTTTGTAAGGTTCCGTTTTGTAAAGAGAATAATATTCAAAGATTTTTGTGGCATACAAAGTGAAAACGTGTATCTGCGAAACTAAACGTGTATTAAATGTGCTTTTTCAATAAAAGCTCATAACATGACTAACCAAGGCATTGATGCCTGGACTGTTTGGGGGGCGGGGGGTCTGTGGGAGATAGGAAGAGAGGTTGTGGGCAGGCCTCAGAGTGGGCTTGCCTCCATGGGACAGCAGCTCCGGATTGTGTCAGTGGGAAACAATCATGGTCACTGCAGAGGCAGGATACGGAAACTGCTCTTTCATCTCTGAAGCCTGTTTGCAGAAGGAGGCTGGGGGCTGGCTCTCATTTCCAGTCTCTTAAAAGGGCTTTTGTGCTCTCAAGGGTTTTCATGTGGGAGGTGGGAGCTGTGGGTCCCCCAAAGATAGATATGGAGACTTCCCTAGATAAAGTGGGCTTGGGGAGCTTAAGGGAGACTCTTTCCCACAGCCCATATCAAAGGAGGAGGGCCCTGGGTTCGCCCTCTCCTGCCCTGGGCAACCCCCTACCTAGAAGGAAAAAGGAAACTCACCTGTGTGGTGCATCTGTGTGCCAGCCTGTTCAACCTGGTTGTCCCTTTACATCCCAGAGCAGTTCTTAGCTTGAGAAAGGAGGGATGCTGTGGAATGCAGATGATGTAACTTGTCTAAGAGCCTGCCAGTATGTTGTAGGACAGGCTTTACATTAGTTTCTTTTTGCTGCTGTAAAAATAATTACAAATTACTACAGCTTGGGAAGTTGAAACAACACAAATCTGTTACCTTCCTGGGCAGGACTCTTTAGAGGAGCTCCTGTCTTTTGTAGCTTCTTGAGGTGTGGGAGACCGGCTCCCACATTTTACAACAGGGTACTCTTGAGAAATGGGAGACAAGAGATATTAGAAGGATAGAGGGGAGAGAAACAGAAACACAGGATAGCCTCAGGAGGGTCTGGATCATTATCCACCAGCCCCTTCTGTCTTGTCTAAAGGGCCTTTTATAGGAATGCAAAGGGGTGGAGCAAAAGACCTCCCCCTAGCACAGCCAAGTGCAGACCCTTTCCAATCACCTGGTAACCACACACATGGTCAAGCCATCCTCTAATGCAGCCCTGCTGGGTAAAGTGAGCTCAGATCTCACCAGGAAACCTCTGTGGGCCTCCACATTGAGACCACCTACATTCCCTGGCTACAGGCCTCTTCCTCCTCACCTTGTCTTCTCTTGTTCTCTTCTGTTCCTCTTCCATATGTAGCATCTTGGTGATTGCCTGAATCCTTGGATCATCTAAAATCATCTCCCTATGCTAAAGTCAACTAATTAGAAAACTTAATTCCATCTGCTACTAAATTCCCCTGTGCTTTGTAACACAAGGTTCAGATTCCAGGGACCTGAACAATCTGTGACCTGATAAAACTCAAGCTATATGCTCCCAAAACTCCATGATGGGAACATGCATAGTATAACGGTACAGACATTGTATTAAAGGGGGAGAGAGGGCTAAGGATAGCTCAGGGGTACAGTACTTGTCTAGCACACTGAAGCCTTGTGTTCAGTCCCTGGTGTAGACACACACACACACACACACACACACACACACACACACACACACACACCATGCAGCTCCTAGCTTTGCCTCTGAAATCAGCCTGCCATTTGCTGCCCTCAGGCCATGCCCCCCCTCCCCGCCCCCAACAAACCAGCAACATTTTAATGTGTTTCCAGCCTTATATCAAGTCCGAAGAGCAAAGGTTCAGAGAGACTAGGACTTCCCGGTGTCAGGGAGGGGGAAGAGCTGGTGCTTTTAGAATCTAAGATGCCTGAGATGATGAGTCTTTCATCCGTTCTCCTCCAACAGTGCTGAACTGTCCTCAGAAAATAGCCCCACTTCAGGGCCTTTGGCCTTGGTTCTCAACGTGTGGTCCACACAGTAACAATATTTGCATCCCCGAGCAGCATGGTAGAAACTTTGAAGTAGGAGACCCTCCTCAACCTTAACCTACAGAACAGGCCACTTCCTATAGGTAAAATCCCCAGGGGACTCATCTGTGTAATAAGCTTTGTCCCACAAACTTTCGGGTTCTGCTGAGGTGTGTACTGCCCCCACTGTTTCTCCACGGGGCTCGCTTCAGTGCATGCCCGGTCAGACATCAGGAACCTCAAAGCTTTATGAACCAGAATTACACAAGGAACTCACTGTAACAAATCTGAGATGCTCTGGGTCAAAAGCATGCCTCACCCTGCCTGCATCCTACCTTCCTGTCAGGGACAACATAGCCCCTGTTGAGCCAGTTAACCAGCAGCCAGGTAACCAAGCCACATGACCATTAGTAACCACCAATTAAACAGGCTTCAAGTTCAGAAAAGCTTAAAATGCTGTCTTTGCTTTAGGAGTTACTGAAAACATATTATTCTGAATCGGGGACGAACAGGCTCAGTAAAGACTCTTTTCTTAGCTGACACCTCTAACTTGGAAGAAAACTGGGATTCAGACACAAACAATTTCAGTTATTCATTGACTAAAGTGTTTACTAATGACTTTCTACTAGATAAGCACATCAGTGTGACCCAGCAGCAATACAGGCCCGTTAGGAAAAATTAGTTCCTTCTGGTCAAGAGGATGAATTTCTGGCCTGAGTGGAGAATTAACACTCCAAGCTGCTCAAAACAGAAAAGAGTTAATCCAGTCAGGCTGGCTAAGGGACCATCCCTAGGAAGGCGGGCTCACCTTAAGCCTTGCTAAAGCGATAGGCAGAATGATTATCTCTTGAATGAGATACTGTACTTTTCCTTCCCAAATTTGAGCCCCCTAGCACCAACCCAACAAGCTGTCCTGAGGCTCCGCTTGCTCTTTCTCAGAGACACATATTTCTGCTTTCTTCTTTCTTCCTCCTCCTCCTCCTCCTTCTCCTCCTTCTCTTCCTCCTTTTTCTCCTCCTTCTTCCTCTTCCTCTTTCTCTTCTTCTTTTCTTCCCCTTTTTCTCCTTTGTTTCCTATGTCTCTTTCTCTCCGGTGCCGGCAGAACTGAAGTATGATTTTTCTCATACTCTGGGCTTCTTTACTCTCCCTCTAAGTCCCCCCTCCATACCATGTTGTGGTGGTGTTGTGTTCCCCAAAATATTGTGCACTCTAATAAACTTATCTGGGGTCAGAGACAGAACAGCCACTAGATACAAAGGATAGAAAATGGTGGCACTCACACCTTTAATCCTAGCATTCCAGAGGCAGAAATCCATCTGGGATCTCTGTGAGTTCAAGGCCACATTGGAAACAGGCATGGTGACACACACCTTTAGTCCCAGGGAGTGACGGTAGAAGGCAGAAAGATATATAAGGCGTGAGGTCCAGAAACTAGAAGCATTTGGCCTGGTTAAGCATTTGGCTGGTTAAGCTTTCAGGCTTCTAGCAGCAGTTCAGCTGAGAGCCATTCTGGATGAGGACTCAGAGGCCTCCAGTCTGAGGAAACAAGACCAGCTGAGGATCCGGCAAGGTGAGATAGCTGTGGCTTGTTCTGCTTCTCTGATCTTCCAGTTCACCCCAATACCTGGCTCAGGTTTGATTTTATTAATAAGAACTTTTAAGATTCATGCTACACCACGTGGCAGCTTTGTCCTCATGTGGCTGGCCTCCATGATGGCCTCCCTTAAACTGCATGGCTTTTGCCTTCTCTTCTCCATTCTTTTTCCTCCAGGCAAGTGAATCTCAGCACCTGTCTGGAGGAGGAGTAAGGGTAGATGGCTTTTCTGCTTCCTTTGTCTCTAGCCGACTACTTACATGTCTACCATCTCATCTATTGATGGGAAACTTCCTGGAGAGTGATACCAATTCTTTTTCTTAGGATAAAGCCACAGTTGTTATTTGATGAACACTGCTTAAATGGAGAATGAGGGCATCCCTCTTCTAGCTGGTGTGTTAATGTGGGCATCTCTCCTCTAGCTGGTGTGTTAATATGTGTATGTCAACATATATATATATATGGGTTTACGTATATCCACATATATATGACTGAATGTGTGGTTGGAGATATGCATGTTCACTCTACTTCCCCTGTGTGGGTGACATTTGTAAAGATGCTGCAATGTCTGCAGTGAGATTAGACAGGAGAAAGAAAGGACAAACAACTAGTGCTTTGGTGATCGAATTGTGGAACATGTGGTCCAGGCAGCTCTTAGTCAAGAACTTCCTGCTAGGAAAGGTGCCTGCTATGGGGGGTAGAACCCACTGTAGTAACACAGTAAATGGCAAGCTTCTGTGGGTTCAAAGTGTTGGGAGGAGGTGGATAAGTCTCACATTGCAAGGGCAGTGGGAAGTGGCTCCCATCGATATGACTCACATGCCACGGGCCATGTTTCCTTTTCTTTGTCCTTCTTTGAGGCTGGTTCTTGCCGTGCACAGTGGGCTCTTTCCATCCCACCAAGCACCCGTCCTGTGCCTGAGGTGCCCTTCCTCTCTCCCTAGCAGATGTGGGCAAACAGAAGCTTCCTCCTGGCACTCTCAGTCCGGTTCTCTTGGTGCTTGCTCCGGGGCACGCTGTCTGGGGCCTATAGTTATTGGCAGAGGAGTTTCCGAACCATGGAGTCACCTGCTCAGTGGGGAGATCCCAGCATGAATCAAGGCATCAGAGGAAATGAGTGGCAGTCCCCAAGGAGATTGGCTCATGGCGTCGGCCCCAGTGGCAGGAGAGGAAATGAGGGAAAACTGAGGTCAGAGTTGTGAAAATGCTACCAACGTGGGCTTCGTCACTCAGCATCCCATCAGCAGGCAAATGTCTCTCCGTGCTGAGAATTAAACACCGCTCTGGCAGCCAGGCAACTGCAGTTGAAACAGTAGACAAAGAGAAAGACAAAGGCCGAGATGTTTCTGAAAGAGGAGGAATCCAAATGATAGGAAGATTATATAGGAAGCAACTGATGATGATAAAGAACGTGAGCTTAGTGTTAAAACAAAACCAGACAGAAAATCCTTAAATTTCTGATTGGCCATGGCTGTATCATGGAAGCTGCTCATTAATTGTATTTATTTCTTCAGCCGGATATCAGATATGGCATGCCTTATGTAAAAACATTGTGATTAAAATGACATGATTTTTTAAGCCAATTCTGACTCCCAACAAACACTTAAATGGAAGACATACTACATATTTTACATAAATGAGGCTTACTGTTAAATTTCAAAGCAAGCTGGGCTGTGGTGGCACACACCTTTAATCTCAGCACTTGGGAGGCAGAGGCAGGCAGATCTCTGTGAGTTCAAGGCCAGCCTGGTCTACAGAGAGAGTTCCAGGACAAGCTCTAAAAGCTAAAGAGAAACCTTGTCTTGAAAACACTAAAAACAAAACAAAGCGAAAAATTCTGAAGCAAATAGTTATCTAGATGGCAGAAAATGCAGCAGAAGCACAGATTTCTAGACAAACACAGTCAGGCCCAAAGCTCTGGCCCAGACTATGGGCTTTTTATTGATACGGCTGAAGAAGGGGCTCATATGCAGGAACAGGAGCTGAAGTCAGAGAGGTAAACTGAGGACAAGTCTGCAGAATACCCTACCTCAGGAGTCTGAACTGTTGTCCACAATTTATCTTTAGAGATTTTTTTAAAGGAGAATAACATGACTTGATTCGTATCTCGACAAATACATCAAGAGTCCTTATAGTATAAAGTAATAATAATTTAATAATATTTAATAATAATTAATAGTATTTAATAATAATTAAATGTAGAAAATTTTCAAAGGGATAATCATAGACAAAATTATGTATGTACAAGAATATACATTGAAGTCTGTTCATAGTAACAAAACTACATGCTAAGTAATTGAAAAATGATCGGATAAATTATGATTATGCTCAGCTGATATATTTTAAAGTGGATATACTTGATATTTAAAGATAAAGGAAAGAGCTGGGAAGATGGCTCAGCCCTCAAAAGCACTTGCCATGCATATCTGCCTACTAAGGTTCAACCCTAGAGCCTGGAAGACACAGTGGTCCTCCTCTGGATCCCTGCACTCTTACAGTGAGATGAGGGACGGAAGCAGAGGAGTTGGCCAGAAGTTCCTGGGCCAGCTAACCTGGCACCCACAGCACTGCAGTAGAAACAGGCAAGACCCTGCTGCCTCCACCAAGAACCAACTCTCAAAAGTTGTTCCCTGACCTCCACACATGCTCTGTGGCATCCCTCCCCTCCCCTCAATAAATATGGTTCCTCAAAGTGTCTTTAAAGATACCCAAAAGCACTCCTGATGAAGTTCAACTACAGAAGAATTCAAACTTTAAATACAGAGATTTACCTGGACATGGAGGTACATGCCTGTAATTGCAGGGGTTGGGAGATAGAGGCAAGATGATCAGGAGATCAAGGCCAGCCTTCACAATATACTTGGAGGCCAGCACAGGCCACATAAGATGCTGTCTCAACATTTAAAAAAGCCAACAAACACAGCAACAACACAGTGAGTTGGTTTTACTTTAAAAGAGCAAGAGGGAGCTATGCAGATTAATTGTAGGAGAAATTGAACCCCTCCCCCTCCCCCCCCCCAATTCAAACAGTTCTGACTTTCGCATAATGGGCATTAGTAATTTCATTTTTGTCAAGTTCTTTATTTCTCGGTGATACAGTAGTTTGCTTGTAAAATTTTACCAAATTTTTAGATGTGTGCTTTATTTTATCAAGTCTATTTTACTAAGTAATAGGAAAAATATGGGATGAAACCTGCAGAACAGATTGAAACAAGGCTTAGGTGGGATGGAGAGAAATATGATGATTACATGCCCATTGCCCAAATGAAAGGTGATGAGACTTCAAACACAACAAAGGACCACAAAGTAGATGTGGATTCTAGAAATGGGAAGAATGAAAACTGGGAAGACTTCTTCCTCTGTGAATATAGGGGAACCCAGAAGCACAGTCCCCACACTTCTAACCTTATCAGTCTTCAGAGTGTGTCCTAATCTTAGAGGGAGGGAATACAGGGTAACTGCAGTTTGGAAGAAACCAAGAGCTTAAGTTCCGCTTTGGACATGAATTTTTGCTATTCATGGGGCATTAAGGTAGACAAGTCTGGAAAATTAAAGTTGCATATGCAGTTGTATAAGTCACTGATTCAATACCGGTTTATTGAACATCTACAGCATTCTCCCAAAATGTCTGGCTTGGACACACAACCATGTATACAACAGAGCAGAGCTTTTGTTCTGGTGGGTGGTTAGATGCTCTGGCTCAGTATAGACATCTGGGCTGGAGGCAGACTTCCAGAGTCAACAGGCAGGAGATGGTTACAACAGACATCTGGGCTGGAGATAAACATCAGGACTCAACACCTGGAGATGGTGGGCGGAAGCCCCGTGTGATGTGGGTGAGACACATGGCCGAGACAGGCAGTGAAGGGTGAGGAGGGTGGGCTGGTTTGGGGGTCATATTCAGTAAAACCACTGCTTTTCCATAGAGCAGAGGACCTCATTGCTCTGATCCGTGTCAGAAAATGCTGTGCACACAATAACTACTTTCTCACTCTGTTCAACCCCAACCTAACTCCCCTGTGTGGGAGACTGACAAATCCCTGTGTCTCTCCTGGACTTGGTTTGCCAAAATAGTGACAATGACCTGCTTTGATCTACATTCTCTTCCTCGGGGCTTGGAGTGTTCCTCTGCTTGGAATGCTCTTCCCTGCGTCCTTCCAGCTCTTGCTCCTTTTTGTCACTAAGCTCTCTGCTTACCTCACCCTTCTGCAAGAGCAGCTCTTTGATCTTCTAGTGTAAAGCAGTGTTCGTTTTGTTCCATCAACTTGACACAAGGTAGGGTCACCTAAGAAGCAGGAGCCTCAATTGAGAAAATGCCTCCATCAGATCACTCTGCAGGCAAGCCTGTGGGGGCATTATCTTGATTAATGATTGGGGTCTGTGTGTGTGTGTTGGGTGGGAGGAGCTCACTGTGGGCTGTGCTATCCCTGGGCAAGTGATATTGGGTTGTATAAGAAACCCAGCAATGAGGGGCCCCCAGCTGGATCAGGCCCTCTGAATAGGTGAGACAGTTGATTGGCTTGATCAGTTTGGGAGGCAACTAGGCAGTGGGACCAAGTCCTGTGCTCATTGCATGAGTTGGCTGTTTGAAACCTGGAGCTTATGCAGGGACACTTGGCTCAGTCTGGGAGGAAGGGACTGGACCTGCCTGGACTGAGTCTACCAGGTTGATCGCAGTCCTCGGGGGAGGATTTGCCCTGGAGGAGGTGGGAATGGGGGCTAGGCTGGGGGTAAGGGGAAGGAGTGGGAGCGGGGAGAATAGGGGAACCCGTGGCTGATATGTAGAACTGAATGGTATTGTAAAATAAAATAAATAAATAAACATTAAAAAAATAAATAAAAAAAAAAAGAAAAGAAAAGAAACCCAGCAAGTAATTGAGCAAGCCATGGACAGGGCTGTCTTTGTTTCTGTCGCACTGTGCAATAAGGCCTCCATAAAACAAACCAGAGGACATGCCTTGAGGGCCTTCAGATTGCTGGACACTGGAGGCTCATGAAGGATGCATACCCAGAGAAGACTGACACTGTTACTCTGAGCTCTATGAGCCACTTGACAAGTTAATCAAACCAGAGAGGTAGCTATGGGAACAGTGATCGTACATAACTTGTCCATCAGGAGGTCTGGAAGCCTGAGTTGGGACTGGGGCTTCCAGTAGACAGTCTTGGGTAGTGAGCCCTCCACCCATGGGATCTGGCACTGGGAGCTGGAAGACAGTGCCAGATTGAATTCAGGTAGAGGACTCCCAGCGGTGCCTGGGGGCTGCTTGCTTACTTGCAGGTGGAAACTCCCACCCCTGCTGAGTTGCTGAGGTCTGTACGGTGAAGGGCAGGAGAACATGGCTTGTGTTCTAACACAGTGCGAGACTAAGCCCATAAAACTGGCTCTCTAGTTATCCCAGTATTTTTCCTACTGGTCTTTATTTACTGTTTTTTTCTCTTACTTCCTAGATAAGGTGTGCAGAAACACAGACCAAGTTTTCTCATTCTTTGTTATTGCCTCATGTCCTAGAATGGTGCTAGCCACGTTGTGGACCAGCAAGGTTTTGAAAACTTGTCTGTTTTAAATCCTGGTGCTCACAGTTGGCATTAATTGCATTCTTTGCAACAACTTAATCTAATAACAGAGGTTTCACACAATTTAAGAAAGTGTTGGGTACTCCATTTTTGCAGATTTCCCCCCCTCTTCAGATAGATGGATATTGTTGGCATGGACAGTTCTTTTTGGTTGTGGTTGTTGGGAACATAGGAATTGAGAACTGGGAGGTCACTAGACAAACGAAGAGATCGAGAGCCGAAAGAGCCATTTTGGCTTGGTTTTGTTCTTGTTTCAATCTACTTTTAAATTGAAAAAAAGAGAGAATATCTGTTTACTGAGCAAAATGACCTAGAGATGCCTAAGAACCCTATGATATCCCACCCAGGAAAATAATGCAAAGATTGCTCCAGAGGAAGGCGGGGCTTGCTGGAGCCTAGGTATAGGGTGGGTGGGGAAGATTTTCAAAAGTTCTGGCCTAATTGCATCTATTTCTGTAATAAAACAGGAGCAAGATGAGCAAGGAGGATGAGGATTTTTGAGGCTGAGAACAAAGATCGTGTAATACTGTAGTGTAGAGCAAGAGAGAACCCTTGGGAAGTCATACTATTAGGTAGAGTTAGGACCTTCTCCTCTGTGCTGTGGAGAATTTACTGAATAGTCAGTAAATCCATTTGCCTTCTGTCTCATGTCGCCCTTCAGGTTCAGGTGAGGGTGGATAGAGGAACTGGACTGACCAGCTTTGAGTGTGACAGCCATTTATACCCATTGGATTGTGGGTGAGGGTGGACTTGAAGCTGCGATAGAAGGGTGGAATGGGGAGGTGACAGGCCCTGGGGAGAGCACTAATTTCTTTATTGTCAGTTTCAACAAACACATATTCCCCCAAGAGCATCGTCTGACTTTCCCTTTTCTCCTGCAACAGCCTCAGGTGGCCCTTCTTACTGTGCAAAAGACCCAGAGCTGTGGGCAGTTCCTGATGCCTTGGCTTTCTTCTCGCTTCCACCGGGGTTTACCTAGGGACTCCCCCGCCCCTCCCCACCCCCGAACCCCACCTCCCACCACTCAGGAGAGCTGCAAGGATCCCTGGGCGGCAGGGCTCCTCCCCTGGCCCTGGGTGCCTGTCTGTCGTAAGCCTATGTCCTGCCAGACTGCCAGGTGGGCAGAGAGGCCTTCGTTGTCCTTAACTGTTTGAACTTCATTCTGGGCGGCTCAGTCCAGGCCACGTGACTGTAGAGTACAAATGCAGACTGCTTTTGTAGCTGTGGTTTTGTCCAGGGAGTGCGATCACAGCTGAGGGAGTTTTGTACCGGATCCCCAGCTCCTCCTCTCCGCAGTTAGAGGACGGCGGGCCGCAGAGACCGCCCCACCGGTGGGCGGAACAGGCTCCGCCGAATGCCATGGGAACAGCTAGTGGCTTCCATCAGTCCGGGCTTCCAGGAGGGTGGCTCAACCTTAGTATCTTTGCGCCGCTGATAGTTTATCCATGCGGCAGGCCTGGTCCATGGAGTTTGACATTTCCAAGTGGACCGTCCCTCATCGCCTGCATTCCACCAACGCTGTAGTTCCTTCTTCCTTTCAGCCACACCTTACGTTTCCGGAAAGACAGGCAAACTTCCAGCCCTTTCCTGTTTCTGTTCCAGCAATTGGATGAATGTTCATCCTCATAGCCCCGTGATTCAGATATTGCTGTCTCTTTAGTCGCAGGAATCGAGACTTGGAGGCCTGAAGCGGCTTATCCAACATCAACAAAATAGTAGGGAGCAGACATCAAAATGGACCCCATCTGCCTTCCTAACTTAACATTTTATATCAGTCCTTCCATGCCATGCCCTCTAGAAACGCCCAGTGTGGTGCATAGGGGGATAGCAAGACAAACTAATGATAGCTCGAAGTAGTAAGGTGTGTCTATATGATTCGGAGAAATACACTAGGAAAATCAAATTTCCCTAGGCATAGAAAATGAGGCTGAGACACAAGTGATTCAGCTCCAGAAGGAACAGGTGCCAAGGGGCAGAGATCCTGGTACCCATAGACTGTAGGAACTAGAAGGCCCTTGGGGAGTGCTCACCCCTTCATTTTACTAAGAAATAAATGGAGACGACACAGTGAGGGTAACTATTTAAAATCACAGCCTGAGAGTCGTGAGACTGGGCTGAAGCTCAGGTCTCAGGTGCGCTGCTCTTTCATCTGGGGTCAGTCTGGGTTTTTGCTGCTCCATTAAGACTTCGCTTTCAGTATTTTTAAAGCTGCCTTCGCTTAAGTAAATAACCCCCTTCCACTCATGCAGGCAACCCTAATTAAACGCAGTCACAGTCTCTCTCTCTCTCTCTCTCTCTCTCTCTCTCTCACACACACACACACACACACACACATGGAACTTGTGGAGAAGAGGTTCAGCAGGAGTTGGAAAAGGTTAAGGGGGGAAATGTGGATAAATATAATCAAAGCACATTATATATATGTGAAATTGTGAAAGAATAAGGAATACAGTTTCTTTTTCTTACCAATAAGGGTCACACCTATTAAGCAAGTTCTTTCTTAGCGCTTAACAATGGGCCATGTGAGTCCTTTAGATTCTTTTGTGGTACCGAGTCAACCAAACAGACACTATTTACAGAGGAGAAAACAGAGGCACGGAGAAGAACTTCCCAAGATTAAACTGCATGTTTGATCTTGTGCTTTCCTGCTCTGCTATAATGCTAAGGGCACAGAAGAAAGGGGGGGGGGTGCCGAGAGTAGGATCTAAGATCACAAAGCAAGGGATTGCTAAACACTCAGGGCAGACATTTGGATTCTCAGATTTACCTGTGTAGCCGAATTTCTAAACAGTCTTATTAAATAAGAAACACAGAGCCAAATACAGGGGTGAAAGCCATAGAGATCAGAGAAATAGTGAGAGCCACCAGCTAACCTTAGCTCACCACACTGCCGTTAGCTTCCCAAGAGAACCAGCTTCTTCCTGTCTAACCTGTGCCTTCATTGCCTTGCTGTTCTGCCTTCTCATTGGCTCTTAGCCCAGCTACTTCACTTCCTTGTCACTGCCTTTCTGTACAGACCTCCAGATCTCTATGGTTGGTACTGGGACGAAAGATGTGTGTCACCATGCTTGGCTGTGTCCTTGAACACACAGAGAATCTATCTGCCATGTGATCAGATTAAGGGCATGTGCTACCATCGCCTGACTTTTGTTTATAGCTGGCTATCTATGTCCTCTGATCCAGGGAAACTTTATTTATTAACATACAAATAAAATATCACCACACACCTGAGGAACTGTGGTTTAGACGCCCAGAGATTTGCTGACAGTAAAGTAAGTCAAATGGCAGGGCTGACATCGGATACCATGCTTCTCTATTGAACATAGCTCCCATTTTAGGTGGATACACAAATGCACACACACACACACACACACACACACACCACACACATACCCCAACACACACACACACACACACACACACACACACACACACACACACACAGTCCTTTCAAATATTCCAAAATCAGGCAGGCCTAACTTTGGAGTCTTGGCCTGTGCAGGTCAAGTCCAGTGTTGATAGGATCTCGTTTCTGCAAGAAGGAATTACCTGTGATGTGCCTGCCCGAGTGCATGGCAAGGCAGGGATCAGAACATGTCATTTCCTACACTCCCCCCCACCCCAATTTCTCAAAGCACGTCATGAGGGGTTCTGGATGTCATCCCAAAAGGGTCACAGTGTAAACTGCTTTAACGAGAAGCTGCTTGGTAAAGCCACTGTAGTTTTGCGGGGCCAGAGTGGAAGGGGCGACCCTGGGTCAAGAGCTGCTGTGAAAATCTGGGGCTTCGTGAACTTGGCTAACACTCCTTAAATCGGAAGAAGAGTGGTGAACGGGCAGAATTAGGAATCAGAGGTGCAAAAATGAATCTCCCCAAATATTCCTGTGTGCCAGCAACCCTCAGTGACCTGGCAAATAAGATACACAAGAGTGATCAAAATGAATGAAATTCTTCTGGCTTGTCTTCGACACTGACAAGGTGTTTCTGAGGGCTTGGCTTCTAGGAGGACCATGTTGAAGGAGACCTACCACGGAGGACGGATGACATTCCATGAGGTCAGGGGTTCAAGCCAGGCTTGCGGCTTACTGGCTGTGACTCTGGAAAAGTTACTTTTGCCTAGGCCTCAGTCATCACTGGTTCACTTTGTCAGTTTGTAAACATTTGTTGACTCCTGTGAGCCTGTGGGATGAGGCACTTTTGACAACAAGGCCCTGCTGTGGAATAACTCAGCCTCCGCAGGGAAACAGTTAAACCAAAGGATTATGTGTAGACGCTAGCCTGTGTTGGGGTCTGAACCAAGGTTCACCGCTAGGACTATAGTTAGCCCTTATAGAGTCGTTATGAACACTTAAGAAGTTACCCGTAGGTTGAGCATCAAGGTGTCCACCTTAAACCCAGCATTCACAAGTCAGAGGCAGGTAGATCTCTGTGAGTTTGGACAACCAGGACTACATAATAAGTTCAGGCCAACCAGGTGATCCTGGTTGGAAGAATCTGTTTAGGAAAAACAAACAAACAAACAAACAAACAAGCAAACAAACAAACAAACCAGTCACTGCTTTTTCTGTACCAACTGCAGCCCCAGAGGCCTTGCTTGATAAGCTGAGCTCAGATGAATTCTTTTCACCTTTAGGTTTTTCCCTAGGCTAATGATTCCTGTCTACTGAACGGGCTGTAGCCCTGAATGTCAAAACTGAGATATACACCATGCACAAAACTCAAGTCCAAGTGGATCAAAGACATCAACATAAGTCCAGTTACACTGAACTTGATAGAAGAGAAAGTAGGAAGTACTCTTGAACACATTGGCACAGGAGATCACTTCCTAAATATAACACCAGTAGCACAGACACTGAGAGAAACAATTAGTAAATGGGACCTCTTGAAACTGAGAAGCTTTTGTAGAGCAAAAGACATGGTCAGTAAGACAAAAAGACAGCCTACAGAATGGGAAAAGACCTTCACCAACCCCACATCTGACAGAGGACTGATCTCCAAAGTATATAAAGAACTCAAGAAACTAGACATCAAAATACTGAACAATCCAATTAAAAAATGGGCTAAAGAGCTAAACAGATCTTAAAAGAATAATCTCAAATGGCTGAAAGACATTAAAGAAATGTTTAACATTCTTAGTCATCAGAGAAATGCAAATCAAAACGACTCTGAGATACCACCTTACACCTGTAAGAATGACTATGATCAAAAACACTAATGACAGTCTATGTTGGAGAGGATGCAGAGCAAAGGGAACACTCCTCCACTGTTGGTGGGAGTGCAAACTTGTACAACCACTGTGGAAATCAGTATGGCAGTTTCTCAGAAAGTTGGGAATCGATCTACCTCAAGACCTAGCCATACTACTCTTGGGCATATACCCAAGGAATGCTCAATCATACCACAAAGATACATGATCAACTATGTTCATAGTAGCACTATTTGTAATAGCCAGAACCTGGAAACAACCTATATGCTTGTCAACTGAAGAATGGATTAAGAAAATGTGGTACATATACACAATGGAGTACTACTCAGCAGAGAAAAACAATGACAGCATGAAATTTGCAGGCAAATGGATAGAACTAGAAAATATCATCCTGAGTGAGGTAACCCAAACCCAGAAGAACAAATATGGTATGTACTCACTCATAAGTGGATACTAGATATAAAGCAAAGAACAATCAGACTGCAAACCACAGAACCAGAGAGGCTATATAGCAGGGGGGACCCTAGGATGACTGTGGCTTATAATAAGTTTTGATTTTACTTAATCACTGGGCAAGTCTCAGTGAAACATTTCACTATTAGGATAAGAATTTGTACTGTATCAAGCTGATAATAGAAAAAATAAATAAATTTTTTAAAAAGACTGAGATATAAAGGATCGATACAAGGCCAAGGGGGAAGAATATACCCGTGACTACAGGAAGAGAATGCACAAGCTTCACAGGGTTAGGCAAAAGTTCCCTGCACATGCACATTTGTGCTTGTTCCAACATGACCAGAATGCAGACTGAGAAGTACATTAAGGACTTGAATAAAGATGATGCTATGGTTTCAAGGTATCCCGTAAAGGTCTGTATGTTGTGAAAATCACCCCCAGGTTCATGTTAATGGCATTAGAAGGTAAAGCTGTTGAGGGTTTGATGAAGTCCTGAAGGAGGGACCCCTGTGGTGATATTAATGGCTTTGAAGAAAGGGAGCAGAGCCTTGAGCTGGTGGCCTCACCCTTGTCTCACAGTGTGATATCCTCCATCATGTTAACATGAATGCGATGAGACTATCGTGATGGGATATCGTTGCAGTCAGATGCGGCTGCCTGTAGACTCTGGTTGGTATCTTGTTCTGTCCCATTTGGCAGACATTTCTTCTGGCTATCTATGGCCCTCAGGAGTATCTTCCCTCCTTCTCCCTTCCCTTTTCCTCTCCCCTGCTTTATCTCTCCTTGCCTTCCTCTCATATCCTCCCTCCTCTCTCCTCCCCTCTCCTCTTGTCTTCATTCATGGAATATTCTCAGCCAAGAATATTGGAGAACTGGATTTAGAAGTATGAACTGGAGGCTGTTTCCTTCGGTTCTTCCCATATATTTCCCTCTCCCCATTCCTCCCTTTCTTCTCCACCTTCTTTCTCCATCCCCTTCATTCCTCCCCCTCTCCCCCCTCAATTTTATACTATATTTTCCCTACAAGCTTACTGTCTCCAACACCCAGAGTAAATCAATAGTTGCTACACGTGTCTTCAGAGGACTTCATCACCAGAAATGTTTTGCCCTAAGCAAACTTCTACTTCCTTTTAACATTTTTGCTTGTTTCAATCAAGAACTACAGAACGCCTTGGGTTTCCCCCTCTAATTCTCTCTTTGCTGGCCCCTGATGTGGCCACAGTGCCCTACTCTAGCTGGCTTCTGAGTGCTTTAATTATTTACATACATTTCATGCTTGCTGTGGGTGTTTCCCCCTGGCCTTTACTGCAGATTTCTACAGGTCTCTTGGGGACAGAACAGTACATCTGTGTATCGGGCAGGGTGGCTGAGGATCTGATGGAGATGGGGTGCTTATTAATCTGTATTGGATATTGTCAAGATCTGTGGCTGCAGGGAAGTGAATGGGTTGGGGTACAACCGGAGAAACCCTCTGTTCCCTCCTTGTTTCACAGATGAGAAAACTGAAGCATATTTGGAGATAGCGTCCTTTGGGGGAGACTCCTTTGTCATGCATGTTTCTTTGCATTGCCAGAATTTCCTGTTCAGTATTTAGGAAGAAAGGAGTGGGCAAGGAAGGACGGAGGGAAGGAAGGGAGGGAGGAAGGGAGGGAAAGAGGGAGGGAGGGAAGGAAGGAAGGCAGGCAGGCTTATTAAATATTGAAAGTGGCAACTTAAAGTTAGCTCCATCTCACTTTACCTTGGAGAGCGGAGGAGATGTAGATACCACCATTATGTCACCTGAAGGGCAGGATCAAGGCTCAGGAAGACGAAGTCACTAGTTACACAGCATATAGGAAGTGAAATTGAAACTGGCCAAGTTTCTGCTGAAGCCCATCAGTCAACCACCAACACCCTCAAGGGGAAGAAGGCAATGCCTTGTCGTAGGAAGCCAGACCAGCGTAAGGGATTCTTTTAAACAGTGTAGTAACAAAGTTAGGATCTTGAGAAAAATGTGCCTGAACCTTGATTTGCTCATCAGTAATGAAGGATGGGCTCTGAGTCCTGAGCTCCTTCTGGCCTTCCAGGACTGTGAGACAGCCCTCCTCTGAATTCCTCCACCCCGGTGTGAGCCATTAAAACATGATAGATCCTTTCGAGAGGAGCGATGTTTCCTTAACTAAATTGCCAAGGTCAGGCCAAGCAAACTTATTTGGGGTTCGTGATGGGATTGCTCTTAATTGATTGGGGTGAAGAGTTCAAGCTCCATTGGAGGACTGGCTTTTCAGCCTCAAGCTGGAAGGGACTGAAGCTTGACATGATTTGGGGTTGTTGGGTGACAGCACCACTATTGAACAGTTGACCAGGGGCCCTCAGAGCCAGCAGCTCCCCAGTCCTTGGAGAAGAAGGGAGTGTTAAGCAGTAGATAAATATGCTGCCTGGGTCCTTGGGAAGTCCTCCCAAATGCCTGGGGCTTTCCTGTGTTTTACTCTTCTGATTGCCAGAAGGGGTTTCTGTGTGTGTGTGTGTGTGTGTGTGTGTGTGTGTGTGTGTGTGTGTGTGTTTCTGTCTTTCTTCCTTTAAAGGTATTTTATTATTCTTTCCTTATAAGCATTTAGGACCATAGGGAATTTTGAATTGCTTTCCTCTAGAGAGTCTAGCCAACAATGGTTTTTATTTCTTCTAAGCTTTGCATTTCCTTTGCCCTTCCTATTCTTTTGGCAAAGATTTATTAATAGTACAATGGTGATCACTAAACCACCATGGACACCATGCCTTCTACTTCTAGGAAGCTTCTTGGTCTTTCTGCGCACAAATTGTGGAGTAGCCATCATAAGGCCCTAGCCTAGCCACCAGGAAGTAAAGCCTTCTTCACTGGTTCAGATTGTTATAGAGAGCACAGGCAATAAGCTGGGAAACAAATATTGGATATATTCTCAGTTACCTTTAGAACAACGGAAACCCTGCAGGTAGGTAGCAGAAGCCCAGAAACTTGGGAGTACAGATGTCAAAGCTGGCTGCCCAAAGTGGTCTCATCTGCTCTCAGAGGAGAAACTGGATTCAGATCCAGACTGTAGACATCTAGGTTCCTTATTGTGTTTACGACTTTTCTGAGCCTGTCATGTGAAAGGTCGGGCTCCACCACTGCTGAACGAAGCCAAAGAGATTGAGAGACAGGTGAAGAAAAGAGCTGAACAGAAGCAGGGAGATGGAAGGCTGTCACCCCAATTCCACCTTGCCAGGGGTCTTGAGTTTCTAGGGAGATAAATTTTAGCCATAGCCAGGTGGCACTGGAGTGGTTATTAATTCTTAGAGTGATCAATTCTTTTTTTTTTAAACTTTTATTGACTTGTTGTGGATTTCACATCATGCATTCCCATCTCACTTATTTCCCTGGTCTCTTGAATGCATCCACTCTCTGCCCTTGCAATGCACCCCCCAAAGAAAACAACCACATTTAAAAGAAACAAAACAAAACAAAAAAGGAGAAAAAGCTTGTCATGGAAGCTATAGTGTGGCTCACTGAGTCATACAGTATACCTTTTAGTCCATTCATCTTTACTTGTAAGTGTTCATTGCCATGAGTCATTGTTCTGGCTCAAGGCCTCTGGCTTCTGCTGCACCACGGGGGGCTCCTCGTGGGTATCCTGTTATTGTCCTGTCTCGTGGAGATCCTGCTGTTTTGGATCTGTAGGTTCATCTCCTTCACATTCTCCAAAAGTTCATAGGTCAGGTGGATGTTGAGGTAGGCCGACTCATAGCCTTGGTTCTGGGCCTAGGTGGTAGCTGGGTTGGTCAGTCCACCAGCTCATCATCATTACCTGGGCGAGCTCACCCAATGCATCCTGCTCTCAGGTCCTCAGATCTAGGTCACCCCCACTCACACCACCCAGGCCAGTGTGCATGGCCCTCTCTCCCAATTCCCGGAGGAGACATATGCAGAGAGGGTTGTGTCAGCTCTCCTGCTCTCCTGCCCTCAGGGCTGTGTCTCCCACAGGCTCAGCTCTAATGTGCTCCCCAGGCAGGGTACAGGGCCCACTCTCTTGTGTGCTGCACCTGGTGAGGGACAGGGCTAGTTCTCTCGATCTCATGACCCTGGAGCCATCTCTCTTACCTGCCACAGGTAACAAGGGGCGGAGCGGGGAGGGCATCTTTCTCTCACCTACACCACCACATAGCAGACAAGCCGGTGGTGGGTTAGCTCTCCTGCTTTCACGCCCTCAGAGTTGGCCCATCTACATCTCTGACCACAGGGCCAGTGAAGGGCAAGGGCAGCACAGCATGGTTCCAATGACCTCCTGTGTTAACACAGGCCATGGGTATCATCACAGACCTCAGCTGCTGTAGGACCATAGACCCAGATAAGGCCTTGGCAGTAGCTTGGGCCTGGACATCCCTATGACCCCTGTGTCTTCACAGACCACCCAGATCAGTATGACCCTCGGATACCAACATGGTCTCAGGTGACTGACCAGACCCCAGGGCATCTGCAGAGCCCTGAGTGGTAACAGGAAGCATGGGTATCACCTCAGACCTCAGCTACTGCAGGGCCACAGACCCAGACATAGGCAGCATCCCTGGCCTGGAAGACACCATGATCCTGGGTGACAGCACAGGCCACTCAGATCAGCATGGCCCTGGTGGCAGCATGGCCCTCGGACATCTTCATGGCCACAGGTTAGGACCCAGCCCCCAGGTATCTGTGTGGTCTTTGGTGGCAATATGGACCATGGACATCAATACAGACCCAGGCTGTGGTAGGACCACAGACTCAGACATGGTTCTAGGCCACAGCCCAGGCCCAGATGTCACCATGGTCCCAGGTGGCAGTGCAGATCACTCAGGCTGGCATGGCCCCTGCAGCAGCATGGCCCTTAGACACCAAGATGGCCCTAAGTGGCAGCCCAGAACCCTGGCATTGGCATGGCCTTCGATGGTCTCAGGAGCTACAGACATCAACACAGACCCTGGCTGTGGCAGGGCAACCGACCCATATATGGCCCCAGGCAGCAACTCTAGCCTGGACAATACCACGCCCCGGGTGACAGCACTGGCCACTAAAATCGGCTTCACCCCCGCGGTGGCACAGCCCTTGGACACCAACATGATCACAGGTAATGACCTAGATCCTGGGTATCCATGTGCCCTTTGGTGGCGACATGGGCCAAGAAGAGAGTGATTGATTCTCTTGATGTAGTTTTCATGTTGTCCACTGGGCACAGGAGTTCCTGGGTGATCCTGATTCCTGTAAACCGATGGAAAGATTGTCGGTTGGCAGGGTACATGGCTAGTATTGCTCTGAAATGTTTTCTTTTATTCTTCTTCTCAGGCAAGGCTGACGTTATCGTTAACTACTTGGGGAGCGAGGAAAAACAGAAACAATGGAAAATGGGCTGCTGGTCTGGGGGAATGTTAATTGCTCATCAGCTTGAAGCCAAGTGGCAGAATTGTGAGAATCTGAAACTGAAACTCCAGGGTGCCTTATTGCACGGGTCCCTAATTCACACTAAATTATTCATTTCATAATAATTTTTAATAATTTCCTTAGTGAGGGCCCACCATTGCAACTTTGGGGGGAGTCTCACAAAAGTTGGAGCAGATGTTAGCAAACTTTAGGGTCAGAGATAGCTTAAGGCCTGCAGAATCCAGTGGAGAAGACAGATGTGAAAATACATAATCGTAACACGTAGAGGGAAAAAGCTACAGCAGAGGAGTGATGGCTTAGGATTCCCTCACCTAGCCCGGGTGGGGGTGGCGCACACCTTTAATCCCAGCACTCAGGAGGCAGAGGCAGGCGGATCTCTGTGAGTTCAAGGCCAGCCTGGTCTACAGAGTGAGTTCTAGGACAGGCTTCAAAGCTACACAAAGAAACTCTGTCTCAAAACAACAACAAAAACAACATCATCATCAACAACAAAAAACCCACCCCCCCAAAAAAAAACCAAACAAACAAAAAACAAAACAAAACAAAAAAATCCTTCTACACACACACCTCTGCCCCGGTTCACAATTCAACTGTATTTGCCAATAGAGGTTTTAGATAGTTCAAGTTAAATGATATTTGAAGTGTGATCCTTAATCCCACTGAAAGTAAAGGAAGAAGCCCCAAAGATGTAGTCTATGTAGTCCTAGAGAGGGGGGAGCATGAGAGGGTACAGAGAAGGCGGCTGCTGTGAGCCAGTCGAGAACGCTCACAAGAAACCAGTTTTGCTCAGACGGCAACCATGGACTTACAGAGAAAAGAAATGTCTGGGGTTTTGTTGTTGTTTGTTTGTTTTTCAAGACAGGGTTTCTCTGTGTAGCTTTGGCTGTCCTCAAACTCACTCTCTAGACCAGGTTGGCCACAAACTCATAGAGTTTTGCCTGCTGGGTTTAAAGGCATGTGCCACCAATGTCCAGCTAACTGTCTATTTTTAAATCACCTAGACTGGGGATTTGTTATGGCCGCCCAAGCAGACACATGCAAAAAGGATGTCCTGGGTAGATGGATTTGAGGATGGAGAAGCATTCCTAGGACAGAAAACAACCCTAGCAAGAGTATGCAGGCCTGAAGGAGTGCAATGCATTTGTTGAACTGTGAATAATAGCAATGAGTTCTTGTGGCGTGTGAGTGCCTGAGAGATAAGCAGGGATGAGAAGTAGGAGAAACTGGAAACGGCATGGTAAGTTAGGGTGAAGAGTCCAGGCTCTAGCTGGTAGGTGTGGCATGTCCTGAGCAGGGGAGAGGGTCAAAGCTGTCAAGGGGAGAGAGTGGAAGGAAGGCAATCGATGACTAACATAGTGGCCAGGTGAGAAAGGGTGTGGCCGTGACGTAGAGATAGGGAGGGCCTCGTTTTTTTAGCTGGAGTCAGAGAAAGGCAGAAAAGGGCAAAGGAAATAGTTGGTTACATGTGAAATGTTCATTTGGGTGCCTTGGGGAATGGGTGGTGCTCTGGCTATTCTGGTCATGTTTAAAGTGACTTGAGTATGTCCAGAGGTTTAACCTGCTTATGTGGAAAATTGCTTAGGCTGTCATATTTCAAAGAAGTACCAGTCCCTTATCCCCAGGCTTGTCAACTGCATGCACTGGGAAACAGGATGGTCACAGTCAGGGGAAAAAAATCGTTGAAGGCTTCATCAGCTAGCGTCCTATTCCACAGAAGGATGCTAAGTCTGTCTCCTACCTGCCTTTATTCATAGGCTTAAAACTTAGGCCACTGGGGTTATGCTCTTCAGAGGGAGACATAGCCAAATTTGATAACTACTTGCTTAGGGGAAAGAACACCTTTTAAAAATTTTATGTAGCCCAAGCTGGCTTTGAACTCGCAAAGATCCACTTGTCTCTGCTTCCCAAATGCTAAAATTAAAGGTGTGTTCCATGCCTGTCAAGGACAGAACATTTTGGTCTTGACCCTAGCCTGGGTCCTCATTTGACTTGTGTATCTTTGAGTAAATTGTTTACTCTCTCTGGGCCTCAGCTTCTGCTTCTGGAAAATGAATCACTAGAATTAAACAGCCCTTTTAGTTCTAATGTTCTATATATCAATAATTAACCGTCTTGTGTAAATCAAGAACAGGGGGCTTTTTACAAGTCCTTCATCTCATCCCAGACTCAGAGACTCACAGATGACTCTAGAGGGAGGCTTGCATCTGGAAGACATCCAGCCCAGCTTCTTGATTCGTTGCTTGAGGAAGCTGAGAAATGTGAGGAGGGTGGTCCAAGGTCATGCAGCTAGTCACTAAGCACAACCAGGAATAGAACCCAGAACTCCTGACAGTCCCGATGAGGACTGTCAAGGACACATGGTCCCGACATGTGCCATTGCAAACTGCCAAAGGCACTCATGAGTGGTGCCCCTGGAAGAGTGCAGTTAGAGGCTTTCAGCCTGCCTCACACTTCCCCAGCCTCTCATACTTGGCATGGGTTTCTTCCCTTGTACCTGCCTGATGGGATTCTACCGACTCTTCAAAACTGTGCAAACGTCATGCCTCTGGTCACCTGCTCTTCCTTTTGTGTTCACCTCGAATATATATATTATATATATATATATATATATATATATATATATATATATATATATATATATATAATCACAAGGGAATAGTTACCTCTCTATTATTGATTCAGTAAAAGTGGGATTCATTTCTTCTTGACCTTTATACACCTAGCCTCCAGCACAGGTGCTCAATTAGTGGCCATGGAATGAAGAAATGCAATGGGGAAGTGGCAGAGTGAATATATACCCGGGTTCCAGAGAATGCAGACTCAGATGCGAAGGGCCTGGGAAGCCACCTCCAGAGGAGTAAATGAGATGAGGCCTTTTCTCTCATTTAGTTGTGTCTTGGATTTAGAGGTCATCACCCTCACTCAGGACAACTCCCCTAAGCTGTGAGGAGGAAATGCCTCAATATCAGGTCCAATGGCCCAGATTGAAGACATAATCCTTTGGCCCATGACTCACCAAGAGATTCCAGAAGGCACAGTGTGGGTGGCCTTCCACTATCAATCAATGGTTGGGCGTTCCTGCTCATGATTGGAGTGCCTTCTTGCCACCCAAGCTTATAGGTCTCTCAGATGCAGCCTGTATGGAGACCTCCGGCCATCAGGCCTACGCAGTTTCTAACCACCCACTAGGAGACTCGGGAAGCATCCATAAAAACTTGCTTTTATGGCCACTGACATCCCCTTGAGTATGGTCATTATGATTATTTAGCATTTATGAGACACCCTTCGTGTAGTGAGGGTAAGGGTAAGGCAATTTGGCAGCCTCAACACAAACGGATGTTTCTATATAACCCACCTCCGAAGATGATCCCTCCCACTGAAAATAGTTCATTTCAGCCTCAGTGAGGAGCTCACATAGGCTAGGACAACAGTCCTTTCCATATCCTGTATAATGTTAAGCCAGGCATCTCCAAAGGAACCTCACTCAACCAAAACCCAGTAGAGGAGAAACTTCCACTAACCTTTGTAGGTTTTATGCTTGTATTGACTCATGCTGAGTGATATCAGTGTACAAAGTCCTTCATTCTTTCTTTGCCAGTAAGTAACATATACTTTTGACTTGATGCCAGACCCTGCGTCTAGTCTTGACACTGTAGAGGTAAATAAGCTAACCTCAGATTTGCCTGGAAGATAGACATGGGAAGAAAAATATAATACAGACGATGTACAAGAGCCAAGTTCATGAAAGTGTGGAGGCCTCGTGGGCCAGGCAGGCTAAGAAGGATTTTCAGGAGGATAAGCTCAAGAGGTCACTGAGTGGATAATGAGAGTTTGGGATGCCCGTATGTGGACCTTGAAAGCAGATGGAGCGTCTGAGCAAAGGTATGAGGAGGTGAAATGGTGTAGGTTAAGCAGAGAACCTGAGCTCTGTAGGCTTGCATCTCCTGGCGGTAGACAGGGGCTAGGTGACTAAGGGCCTTGCCTCCTCTCCCACGGGTGTCTGTGCCTGCCACTCGTGGAGAAACCAGTAGTTCTTCTCAGAAAGTGCTTTCCTCTGCTCCTCTCTGTCTTTCACATGGAACTGTCCTCTCTGCTCAGCCTTTAATGCCAGCATTCCCAGCTGTCCTGCACTGCTTTCCTCATTCTAGACCCTATGACTGACAGTTCCTCCTTTTGACGACACTCCAGTGATCTCCCAGCCATAGTTCTGTTTCAAACTGAAGGGATGCATAGGGACCCCGTGCCTTCCAAATGTCTCCCCCTTTTCAAGGCAGCCACCCGCTCTCCAAACCTTTGCTTTTTATGCATTTCATATGCTTACAAAAGGCATCTTCATTGTACCACTCATTGGGTCTCCAAACCTGACTCCTCTTAGGCGCCTCACTTTTCCTCAAAAGCCCATCAGATACATCAAGTATTCCTCCATCCATCCATCCATCCATCCATCCGTCCGTCTGTCTGTCCGTCCATCCACCCATCCATTCATTCTATAGTTATTCAGTTCTTCCTCTCCCACTGGGCCTGGGCTTTGGCTAATAGTGGGCGATGCAGAGATGAAACAGTCTTAGTCCTTGAGACAAGAACCAAATAAGAAGGATGTCACATGCACAGGTGACTGACACTCTGGCCACCCAGTGCAGCAATAGATGACTATGGAGTGTGGGGAAGGGTGGAAGGTCAGCCAAAACTTCCTCAAGAGGATGAAGGAAGAAGAGTCTCAGGGACAGATAAGAATGTGAGGAAGTGACTGATGGGTGATGGCACTGTATAGTTTAGGTATCAGCCTTCAGAGGTGCTGGGGAGAAAAATGGGGGGCAGACAGTTTTGTTATTAAGGGTCTTGTGCTCTCCAATAAGGAGTATGGACAGGTCTGAAGCAAAAGGCAGTCAACAGAATAGTGGGCTGCGCAAGCAGGTAGGTTTGCAGGAAGATCGTGTCCATAGGCAGAGGAGGTAGGTGGGCAGGGGGAAGCAGACCACAGCGATGAGAAGGCCAAGGAAGAGGTGAAGAGGTCTGAGCATGTGCTCCTGGTCCGAAAGTGATGCTGGGGAGACGTTTCTCAGCACAGACAGTTACCTTTGCTTATCATCTGCATATGGAAATGACAGGTAGAATGAAAACCCTGACATTTTTTTTTCCTAGCTAAATGGTGGGTGATTATTATTGTCTTTTACTGAGAACACAAAAGTGGGAGCAGGCTTAGGACGTTAAACAAGTATCTTCAATTTTAGATGTTTTATTTGTGTGTTTGTTTTGAAGCAAGGTCTCCTGTATTCCAGGCTGGCCTTGAACTCAGTATGAAGCCGAGGATGACCTTGTACTTCTGATCTTTTCTGCCTCCACTTCCTAAGTGCTGGGGTTACAGGTGTGTACCACACCTGGTTTTTATGCTGGGCTGGAGTTTGAACTCAGGGCTTTATGAATTCTAAGTAAGCACTCTACCACCAGCCCTTCGATCTGTGTTGAGATACTGTAGCCTCATATGATTTGTAAACATGATAGGTCTTGTGGGCACCGGGGCCGGGGATGGAACAATGGCTCCTTACAGAGTGCGTGCTGTGGCATTGAAAACAGGGCAGCACCAGAGTGTGGCTTTTCCCCAGAGGAGGCCTCGGTTATCTTTGCTGACCCGCATCTGCCAGCTGTAGTGGGACTTGTGCTATCTGTCACCTCCCCCTAGGAACGCTGGGATGTTTGAAATATACCACAAATCCCCATGTACACCAGAAGTGGGTGGGGCTTCCTGAACTCTGCCCACCGCACCCTCATGGTCCCCTCCACCTCCACGTGTTTCTCATTAAAGAGTTGATGGAAGGGACTGCTGTGCTTAGTAGATTTATCATCATCCCGCCTTCCTAACTCAGAAAACGTCGTGGTCTTAAAGGGAAAGTGGCTTTGACAGAGAAAAAAGTGCAGTTCTCAGGGGGAAATGGCATTTCAGGATATGTGTAAACATTGCTTACCTTTTGCTGTTACTTTTGTTGACTAAGTTTGTCCTCAGTGGCAGGTGCATTCTGCTCTGTGGGGACAGGAGCATCTAAGGCATTTATTTCCTTAGGGCAAGTGAACTTGGTGAAAGAGGGCTAGATTGGGGACAAGGAATAATGACCTGGGAGTCTGTTACCACGAACAGCTTTTTTCTTATCTGTAGAGGATGGTAGCTCCTGTGGTTTAAGTCTTGGCTCGCTGCCTCTGGCTGCGCCTCTGCCTGTCAGCAGTGTGGACTGACCCCTCCTGTTTATGGTAGGCGATGTGTACAGCAGCTTATTCAGTAGCCCCGTGAGGCTAGTGTCTTATAGGTCTTCTAACCTGGTCCCTTTGCCTTTGTATTCCCACAATAGACTGCCTTCTGCCCCATGATAAGCACTCTATCATTCATGACTGAAAGAAGTCATGGGGCAGGTTGGTGGAGGTTCCGGAATGTGCTGGGACATTTCCTTAGGGTCATAACCACTGAGACATAATTTCTGATGAATCAACTCTTGTGATGTGATATCAGCAAGGTAACAGAACATAAATAGCAGAAGGAAACGAAGATTAATGTGGATATATCTCTGAGACATCAGGGTAGGAAGGAGCCAAGGGGACTCCTTGGGGAAGGAGCTGGAAGCCAGGGGTGATAAGCTCACAGCGGGTGAAAGGGGGGCTATGACGTTGATGGCCTGACACTAACCCAGCCGCTGTCACTAACTAGATATGGAATTTGAGACAATTCGTCTCCTCTCTGTGGATCACGTTCTCCCAGCTCAAAGGATGGTGGTGATGGTGGAGGTAATGTGTGTGCCATGTTACTGTGAATGAGGGAAAGAATGCAAGGAGTTTATCACAGAGCCTGGCATTTAGAAAAGCCCACTGCATGCCAATGTAACAATAAAAATAGATCACAGAAATTGCCTGCTCACAAGGACACAAGGGACAAGGATTATTTTAAGTGACTTAACCCATGAGCTCAGTGTATGATTTTTTTTTTTATTTTTTTTGAGACAGGATTTCTCTGTGTTACAGCCCTGGTTGTCCCAGAACTCACTCTGTAGACCAGGCTGGCCTCCAACTCACAGAGATCCACCTGCCTCTGCCTCCCGAGTGCTGGGATTAAAGGCGTGCATCACACTGTCTGCAGCTCAGTATGATCTTAAAACTCACTTTGAGTTGAAACCATACAAAGTCACATAGTAACTAGAGGTCGTGTGGAGATTGCTCCAGAAGCCTGCAGCTTCCACTATTTCTATATGTAATTATAGGCATAATTATAATGACATAATTATAGTAATGTATAATGTAAAAATACATAAATAAAATATATAACTCTAATAACTGAAGTTGCCTTAAAACTCTCAAGTACCAGGGGACAGAACTGAGAATATTTAATTAAAACCTTATGTTTGGCTTGGAGAAAAAAAGTATTCTATGTCACCTATAGGCTAGAAGGAAGCAACGGATATCTGCAATGGCACACAGCTTATCCTTTCTCCACATCTCACCGTCTTCAAGAAATTCACTCTCGAGACCAGGTTGTACAGGCCTCAAGCTATCCTAGAGCCCAACCATCAGGGAGGACTGAAACGCTGGGACCTTCTCTTCCTTTGCATCAGGGAAGAAGGGAACACACATCTACAAGCCAGTGAGTCCAAAATGAGTAAGCACTAAGATTCTTGAAGGAAGTCAAGAGGGCAATAGGAAAAGTACTGCCGGATTTGACGGTCCACGAGGTGCCGAGGAAATCCGAGAACACGGAAGATGGATAGGAGGGCCTATATTTAAAACTGGCTCAAGGTAGGAAAGGAAGCGAGCAGCTTAATTTTAGAAAGTCCCAGACACTGAGGCTCCTGGGGGAAGAAATGTGGAAACTCGGGTGAAGATTATTTGCCATTCATCACCCCCTGTTTTCCAGAGAAGAAGCTCGGGCTGAGTCAGCTGGGAGGCTTTCCCAGCAGCATGGGGAAAGTAGAGTGTAGTAGGGTGAACTTTGAAGTCAGACATGGAGGCCCAGTCACCTAGTCCATCACCCTCAGCCTTGATCTCCTCACGTGGAAGAGGAGACCACACCATCCGCCGACGGAGGTTTTTGTTGAAGAGAAAAGGATGGAAAATGAAGCTGATCGAGCAAATGGGATGGCCAATGTAGGCATGCGTCTAATGTCTGTGAATGACTCTTCAAGACAGGAGGATAGAATGTTTATAAAAGAAAGTTCTCAAGCCAGGGTGAGAGTACTTCAGTTCGCCCTAATTTCTTTAGATCGAAATAAGATTCTCATGCCGGTGAGGCTGGCCTTTTCCTTGTTCTATGCTTGCCACACTCTGGAGAGTCAAAGCACACTTGCTAGCTGTAGGAGTTGACATTTGCACACTCGGACCCTGGCATTGAACACTGTGGGGAATTACACATTATATGCTGAAGTTTACCATCATGGGACTTCAGCACCCCCCCACTCCCCCACCCTGGCTCTTTACAATGAACATGGCACTTGCCCTCATTTTTCAAAGAATGAAAGTTGGTTGAAAATAACTTTTTTCTTTTCTCTTTGTTTCACTTTTTCTCTCTCTTGCCCCCTCCCTGTTCCCCAACTCCTGCCCTGCACCCTCCCCACACTTCCCAGACAGGTTTTTCCTCTATCATAAGCCTAGCCTCAAACTCTGGATGGATCCTCCTGCCTCATTCCCCCTAGTTCTGGGATTATGTACCACCATACCCAGTTGGAATTAACTTTATTAATTCACTACAATCTGAAGTAGAAAGTGAAAGAATACACTCTAATTTCACTTTCTAGACATAACTATTTTTATATGTATGTGATTCTAGACTTGATTCTCACTCATATGAACATATTGGTTGCACTCTTTAGGTAGATTTCACAATATACTGGGCGCCATTTCCAGGCATAAGGAATAGGACTAGATATATCTCAATATCCCTCGTCTGGATAAAGACGTGGGAGCTTGCAAGCCCTGCTGGAGTGTCCATGTGCCTCACCCAGTGTGTCCTTCCACCCTCCTGACCGGATTCCAGTGTCACTTCTGCCCTTTCAATAACTGTGTGGTAACTGGATTCCTTCACTAGCTAGTGACAGACAACTAGATAGATTGTTCTCTCAGAAGGAATGAATCCACTCACACAGTTTCAATGCCCTGGGGTAAGACTTGGAGGAAGGGGGGGCAAGTATGTCATCAGGTTCTATACTCATCCCTCTCATCCAGGCCCCTTTCCCCCACTCTGACTTCCTTCTCAGTATCCATATTGTGTCAAGATGGTGCCTACTAGCTCTAGGCCTACACTTCTCCAGCTCACATCCAAGAGAAACAAACCATACATCTCCCCAGCAGATCCCCAGAAGACCTGTGATTCAATTAGCCAGTGGCATGCCAATCCTGAATGTACCTAGCTTCTACTATGGATTTGTCATCTGGAATCTATCAAAAACCCTTCGGATACAGTTTTTGCCTGTATTAGGTTAACAGACCCCAGGGGTGAAGTCCATTTTTTAAATGTAGTCCCTGTCAGAGGCCAATGCAAAGATAACTTCCAGTTACACATTCTGAGAGCTGTAGTATGCTAGACTCCTCAGTGCTATGACACCCATTTTATGCCCAAGGAAACAGGCTTGGAGAAGGGAGACAGTATTGAGCTCCAACAGTTTGTGTGTGCTGGTCCCCAGATCTGGTTCTGGGACCCTCTCACTGTGGTTAGGGCTCACCATAATCTAGTCACTGTGGTGAGGGGTCACCATGCTCTATTCACTGTGGTGAGAAGTCACCATGATCTGATCACTGTGGTGAGGGGGTCACCATGATCTGGTCACTGTGGTGAGGGGTCACCATGCTCTAGTCACTGTGGTGAGGGGTCACCATGATCTGGTCACTGTGGTATGCTGTGGAATAATTCTTCTATACACTGTGTGAATATATATCACTCTGATTGGTTTAATAAATAAGCTAACTGGCCAATAGCTGAACAGGATAAAGTTCGGTGGGAAAGTCAAGCTAAGAATAAGGGGATGAGGAAGGATGAAGTTAGAAGAATTGCCAACCAGCTAGAGAACGAGTTGGACATACAAAATGGGATAGAGGTAAAAGCCACAAACCTCTGAGCAGCACCTAGATTAACAGAAATGGTTTAAGTTGTAACAGCTAGTTAGTAACAAGCCTGAACTATTGGCCGAGCATTTATAATGAATATTAAGGCTCTGTGTGGTAATTTGAGAGTGACTGCGGGACAGGAGAGCTCTGCCTAGAGTGGTGAGGGGTCACCATTGAGTCATTGGGGTGAGGGGGTCATCATGCTCTTCTCAGGTAACATCATAGCCAGGCTGCGTGGTCCCTCCCACAGGCGTGACTTTACCTCACAGTGCTGTGGTCAAATGCGATCACAAACATCTGTGGACGGAGGCAATGCACAGACACCAGCTCACTGAGGCCACCAGCTCACCGAACCCACCTTTGTGTCCTAAACTTGCTTCTCTCAAGTCTCCAAGGGAAAGGAGAAGACTGAATTTGGCCAGGACACTCTGAGGAAAACAGATTAAGCAATAAAACAGATTAAGTAATGAAAGAAAGGGGCATGCAATTCTCAGCTTTATTTTCTCTTATTTCCACAGATGTGTTTTGGAAAAGACATCTATAGTTATTTAGAATTTGTTTTAAGCTTTATTCATTAAGTCTGGGCATGGTGTGTGTGTGTGTGTGTGTGTGTGTGTGTGTATGTGTGTGTATGTGTGTGTGTGTGTGTGTGTGTGTGTTCAGACATGCATGTGTCACAGCACATGTGTGGTGCTCAGAGGACAACTCCATGGAGTTGATTTTTTTCCTTTCTACTTTACGTGGGTTTCAAGGTTTCAGCTCAGGTCATCAGGCTTGCACAATAGACATCTTACTTCCTCACTGTCTCCCTGGCTCCAGTCATTCAGAATTTTAAGAATAATATGAAACACTTTGGAAAGATATTTTTTTTCTTTTATTAATTTATTATTATTATTTGGAAAGATATTTTATCAGTACAAATAAAGTGCAGAGTGTGCTGTAAGAACTAGACCTCGCAGGACAGGCCTGGCTTCCGGCCTGCCTCTGGTGACCTCTGACCTCCCTACGGTGCAGCTGGGAGCATGGCTTGCTTTCCCCACAAGCCTCCATTTCCCCAGTGGTTCCAGGAACGGTTTTGAAAAGGTGTTTCCCCTTTGGGATGCGGGTGTAACTCTGCTGGTAGAGTTCCTGGCATAGCATGTACAAGACCCTCGGCTCTCCAGCATGTGTACACGGGACATGGTGGCCCACACCTGTCACCCAGCACTCGGTGGGAGAGGTAAGAGGATCAGACGCTTAAGGACACTCTTGCCTATTTAATTAGTTCCACGCTGCCTCCCCCACCCATCCCAAACCATGTCTTTTAAATCTGTAAAATAAATAAGTAAATATAGGTAGGCTTGGTTGGGAGGTGACAGTGACCCTAGCCAGCGGTCCTACTGAGGATCGCAGGGAGGAAAGGCAAGAGTTTTCATTGGCTTCAGAGCAACCTTCTTGTGGGTTGAAGGGAGCTGGGGAATGGGACCCTTGGGGGCTTTCCTGCCTCTGGAAAGGGGGTTGGCTTCACTTGTTTCCTAGCCAAAGCTTTGAGACTCAGATGAGAAGTTGCTTGCAGTGTGGCTGAGCTCCAGTTTGGATTAGAAGAATATAGGTCAACAGCAAGACCCATGAAGGTCCTGCAAATTGGCTTCCTGGAGGGCAGTGCTCACCCCCGCACACTGGAGCTGTGAGTGAGAAACTCAGCCTGTGGGCAGAGTTTGGTGGGCGAGAGGAAGACTTGGACTGCCAGGAGGTGGGCCCAGCTGTGGCTTTAGCTCCACAGGCTCTAGCCTCGCCTCTGTGTCTGACAGGCCACCGCTCCCTCTCCCTCACGTTTAAAATCAGGGCAGTATTGGATCTGTTTGGGGCTTTCCAGTACAGACAAAGAGCATCTGAGGAAGTTAAACCCACTGGGGCTGCTGCCCAGCCCTACACTTGCTGTCTTTGTGTCCTTTGATTATGAAATTAAACTCTCTGAGCCTCAACTCTCTCCTTCGTAAAGAGGGAGTGCTAATAGTCTTTACTTTGTGGCAGCTCTGCAGAACACAATGAGACCAGATCCTGGCAGAAAGGTCAGTCTGCAAGCCTAAGCCATCATGGTGACTGTATGGTGCCAACTTTTCCAGGGGTCACCATACCACAGCAGACTGTGTCCCCTGGGCAGGAGGGAGATGCACGGGCCTTCCTGGCTCCAGAAGTGCCCCAGATTTCCTGTGAAGGAGAAAGATGCTTTAATACCCAATCTGGCCTGGCGAGGACCCCCACCGGACATGCCTTGGGCCAGAAAGCTGGTCCAAGGTTGAAGTCTACAGTTAAGAAGGCTGATGGTGCAGGGGTGGGGGTGGTGCACGCCTTTGATCCCAGTACTCGGGAGGCAGAGCCAGGTGGATCTTTGTGAGTTCGAGGCCAGCCTGGGCTACAGAGTGAGATCCAGGAAAGGAGCAAAGTTTTAGGAGGAGGAGGAGGAGAAGGAGGAGGCGGCGGCTGATGAGAGGTGCTAAACAAAAGGAGGGCAGAGGAGGTGGCCAGCTTCATGCACAGTGAAGATGAGGTTTGGGATGGACAAAGCCTGGCAGACTTGAAAAGCCTTGTTTCTATGGCTGTTGTGTGACCCTAAGAGGTCAAGAGTCAGAAGCTAGGTCCTCAGTGTGGTGGGACCTTTCACACGTGGAGCCCAGTGCAAGGTGGTTTGTTGCTTTGGGACATTGCTCTCTGAAGAGCCTAAGGTTGTTTACACAGGACCTTTGTTAGTTCTCAAGAGAGGCTTGTTATAAAAAGAATGGACTGAGCTCTGCCCTGGCTCCTAAATTCCATTGTCACTTTTACATCCATGGCCCTATCACCTAACCATCTGCCAAGATGTGACACAGATAAGACAGCTTTCGTAACAGCCAATGCCATGCTATTTTGACGTTCAGCTTCCAACACCGTGAGCTGTAGAAATCACTTTTCTTTACCAACTGTGCCCAACCTCTGGTATTTTGATACAGCAACAGAAAATAGAGGAGCCCTGGCTGGGTTGCCTCCTTGCTGTGGGAGCCTTGGATAAGTCTCTGAATTCATCTGACCTTCACATTCCTCGTGGGTAAGATGAAAATTCAGTGCTCAGATGTTTTAGTCAGGGTAACTGTTGCTATGATGAAACACCATGATCAAAATCAAAAGCCAGTTGGAGAGGAAAGGGTTCATTTGGCTCACACTTTCACATCCAAGTCCATCACTGAAGGAAGTCAGGACAAGAACTCAGCAGGGTGGGGAACCATGTAGAAACCATGGAGGGGTGTTGCTTCCTGGCTTTCTCAGCTTGCTTTCTTATAGAACCCTGAACCAACAGCCTAGGGATGGTACCACGCACAATCGTTTGGGTCTTCCCCCAACAATCGTTAATGAGGAAGATGCCTGACAGCCAGATCTTTGGAGACATTTTCTCAACTGAGTTCCTTCCTCTTCTCTGATGACTTTAGCCTGTGTCAAGTTGACATAAAGCTATCCAGCAACCAGGTCACAGAGCTAGGGAGAATGCGAATGAAATGACCCTGTGTCAGCACCAGGAGGATGCTCAGGAGCCGTGAGCTGGTTCTGAATCAAAAGAAAGGAGAATGGAGCCGCTGACAGCCTGGGGCAGACACAGACCAGCCATTGCTGCTGCTTCGTGGGTGGTAGTGGTGGTGTCAGCTGGTCAGTCCTTCTGTGTATGTGTGTGTATGTGTGTGAGTGTGTGTGTGTGAGTGTGTGTGTGTGTGTGTATGTGTGTGTGTATCTGTGTGTGTGAGTGTGTGTGTATGTGTGTGTGAGTGTGTGTGTATCTGTGTGTGTGTGTATGTGTGTGTATCTGTGTGTGTGAGTGTGTGTGTGTATCTGTGTGTGTGTGTATCTGTATGTGTGAGTGTGTGTGTGTATCTGTGTGTGTGTGTGTATCTGTATGTGTGAGTGTGTGTGTGTGTGTGTCGGTGTATGTCTCTTTCTGTGTGTGTGTCTGCTGGTTTCTGGACCCCAGGCTCATACTTCTAAAGTGGAGAGGGGACGGTGTCGCCCCAGTGCCTTCCATCAGGGTCTTCTGCTTGCACCTGCGAGCCCACCATCCTCCTTCCTCTCCCTGATCCGAGTCCCATGACCCCCACCCATTTCCAGTGTATGTTTCAGGCCCGTTTGTATTTGTGTTTCCTGTAACAGTTTCTTAGTCACTCTTCTATTGGTGTGAAGAGACGAAATGACCATGGCAACTCTAATAAAGGAAATCATTAAACTGGGGATCATTAAGCTTCCCTACAGTTTCAGAGGTTTAGTCCATTTTTATAGAGAGGAGCATGGAGTCATTCTGGCAGAGAGAAAGAGAACTGGGCCTAGCATGGGCTTTTGAAATCTCAAACCATCCTCAGTCACGCACTTCTTTCAACAAGGCCACACCTACTTCAACAAGGCCGCACCTCTTAGTCTTTTCAAATAGTGCTGCTTCCCGATGACCAGGTATCTAAATATGGAGCCTATGGGACCATCACACTGAGACCATCACAATTAGGTGGGGAGTTGGGAGAAATATGGCAGGGCTCTTTCCTCTGCTTCCTGTTTGCTACCATAAACATCTCCGCTCCTCTGCCCAAGGCCACAGCTCCCATCACTGGTGTCTCCATCTTGCTCCCTCCTTGGGCCCTCACAGGCGTCATTGGTAATGATTACCTTGTTAGTTTTGAAATATATTTTTAAAAATTTCATTAATTATAATTTGTTGGTGTTGTTATTATTGTGTGTGTGCATGCATGAAGTGAGTGGGTACATGCATGCCACGGTATGTGTGTGGAGGCCAGAGGATAACTTTGTTCTCTGCATCCACCTTTGTGTAGGTTCTGGACATTGAGTTCATGTTGTCAAGCTCACAGCAAGGGCTTTTCCCTGCTGATTCAGCTCCCCAGAACCACCTTGTTAGTTTTAGATATAGAGTAAATGCTGATAGGGATTGAATGACTTCTATTATGTAGGTAAGGGCGGTATGAGACAGCACGTCCCTTTTTCTGTGTTTGTAGTGGCCTCGGTGGGAGCAAGGGGAGGAATTCCACCCACACTTCAAGCATGACGCCACCAATGTTGAAGAGACTTGCCCAGAGACCTCTCCTCTGCTAACAGGGTTAAATAGCACTACAAGCTGAGACCCCCTCACTGGGTTCCCTTGTGATTCAGCCCCGGCTCCTGGTCAGGGAAGGCTACAGTGTACAGACCCCAGAGGCTCAACAGCCTCAGCGTTGGTCACTTTCCCTGACCATCTGAGTCACCTTTGGGATTTTCCAGGCCCAACACTCCTGCATGGTTGAAAGAAAGAAAAATCCAATGTGTTGCAAGTTCTGAAATCAATTTCATGTCCAGTTCCGGTTGGCTCAGGCATCCTTCTGAGGAATGAGGGAGCTGAGGGGGAGCATCAGGAAGTCAGTGTCCCAAGGTGGATGAGCCCTCATGTTGCACATGATAGCCCTAAAAATCATTTACACAAGGTTTGTAAGAGCCATGAGGGCTTCTGGATGTGCAGACAGACATGCCCTGGTGGCCTCTGATGCTGCATCCCTGCCTTTTGTCCTGGTCAGTGCAGAGCCTCACTCAGCTCTGGGCCTGACACATCAAAGCCCCCACCACGGCCACCAGAGGTATGACATCATTGTCCACTGCCATGGGTGGATCTAGCATCTGCTTTGGTCCTCACACAGCTCTACTTTACAGGGACCCCCACCCGAGGTATGACATCATTGTCCACTGCTATGGGTGGATCTAGCATCTGCTCTGGTCCTCACACAGCTCTACTTTACAGGGACCCCCACCCGGGGTATGACATCATTGTCCACTGCCATGGGTGGATCTAGCATCTGCTCTGGTCCTCACACAGCTCTACTCTACGGAAGCAGAAGAGAAATTTCAGAGAGCTAAACACCTCGACCAGGGTGACATGTGAGAATCCAGTCGTCCCAGAGGCCTCCTACTTTAAAGATGAAGCGCCAAACCGTTCAAGTCAAAGAGACCCAGGTTCGTCGGCCCAATCTGCCAGCCACCCTCTGTGGGTTCCTGTGAGTGACTCTTCTACTCTGCGCCTGAGGAACTGTATTATAAAGGTACAGTCATAGCAACTGTCTTATTTAGTTGTAATGATGACTACAATGAAGGCCAAGATGCCAGGGCAATGACACAAAAGAGCTCCATATGTGCAGTTACTTTGGTCTTAGTCTTGCTTTTTTATCATTATGTACAACACCAGACTGGGGTATGTTTCTTTATTGAATATAGCCTGGCATAGAGTGGACCAGGCGCACAGCTCCTTTTCTCCTGGTGGTTAGTGGAGTTTGACTGAGCTCTGCCCGGTGCCCTAGGACTGAGTTCTGCAAAAGGGTCACAGAGCCTGGACTCTTGCCAATAGGAGAGGTCTGGAAGAAAGAACAAGGGGAGCTGGAGCAATGATTGCCCACAGGTGCACAGTCTTGGGTCCCATCCCTGAGTGAGGAGAGGAAGAGAAGAAAAAACAGAGAGGCTGACAGTGCAAGTGAGGATCTGGGGAACGTTTGTTACAGGCCGAGGAGAGAAATTGCGATGTCTGGTAAGCAAGCCCAGAGCCCAGCCCATGCCTGTATCCCTGCACTCAAGCATTTTCCAGACTTCTTGCCCCCCCCCACACACACACTGCCATTCCCCCAGCCCTCCCTCATCTATTCTTAATGATATCAATTCTCTGGTATCTCTTAAGATATCTGCAGTCAGCTCCAAGGCCAGCAACAGAATACTTGGAGCCTAGCAGGAGGAAGAGGGGTTCTAGAGGTCATTGAGATCTTTGATAATACAGAAGGAGAAACTGGGGTGGAGAGAGATAACTGATTTGCTCCAAGTGACACACCTGGGTAGCTGCACAGTAAGGGAAAGACTCAGACTTTGGGGTACAGTGTTCAAGAAGCAGCCTGCAGGAATGGCACCCTCAGATTAGACTGGGCTGCAGCCTGATTCTGCTACTTACTACCTGAGTGATGCTAAGAAAGCAAGCTCCTGATGGCCTGGACCTCAGTTTTCTTACCTGTGCAATGGGTATGGTGATGCATTCTCTATAGGAAGCAGAACAAATAAAAACATCAGAGAAGGAAGAGCCTAGGCCAGCTCTGGGCCAAATGTAAGTCCCCTCCCTTTGTTTCCCACCTTTCTTGGAATCAACTCCAGAACTTTAGAACCAGACAGACTTGGGCTCAAATCCTCAAGGAACTGGGGAGGTCGGGGGACAGTATTAACTTCGTCCTGGTTTTTGCACTTATAAAGTTATGACAGCTGGACAGGCTAGCACCTATCTATAATTCCAGCATTCAAGAGACAGAAGGCAGGAGTGTTATAAGTTCAAGGCCAGTTCAGGACACATAGCAAGAATATGCTTCCAACAAAAAGAGAAAACTCATGGTCTCTATACAAGAAGGAGAACACCAAGGGCGCCTTGGGGAGTCAGGGGTCACAGACGTGATGTAGTAGATCCTCTGGACAGTGCCGTCCTCCTCTCCGCTCCTTCCTTCCTCTAGGGCCCACACTGCCAGTTAAGACAGCCACAAAGGTGAGTCTGTGTTCAGTCCTCTCTTCTATCCCAGAGTCCCTCCAAGGTTCAATCTGCAGAGCTGTGGACTCTGGGGACAGAGACACTCCCTTTAGCCCTCAGGCCACTTGAGGACACTAATCCCCTGGGGGCATCAAGCCCAAAGGCTCTGTGAAAGTCACAGCTAATTCAGGCTGGCCCTTGGCCACACCTTCCCTGCCTGGAGTAAGCATAGTTATTCAGAAAGACACTTAGGTTTAAGCCACTTCCTTCAAACCAGCAGCCCTGCTGCCTTCCAAGAGCCCTTCCAGGAAAAACACTTCAGTTTTCAACAAGAAATGAAGCTTTGGGAAACGTGCGCACAGTTCAGGCCTCCAGAGACGTTCAGGGCCCTATGTGGAGTCAGAGGCTGAGCCATCTGAGAATACAGAGATGGCTGAGATGACACACATTCGTCCTATCTCCCCCTGAGGAACAGGGCTGTTGGAAACCAGAGAAAGGCAGTGTGCATCAGGCATTTCAAATGACCTGTTCCTTAATAAGCATGTATTCCACACCAGTGGCCTAAGCTCTGGGAACCTTGTCTTCTTATCCTAAAATAGAAACTATCTTGTCACTGTGAAGGTGGGGGATGGCATTTAAAGGACGTACATTAATGAATTAGGTTGAACCACACGAAATCACTGTTTTTGAGGCTCAAAGGTGGTAAATTATTAGAAATCTCCTATGGTTCTTCCTTTGTGCTAAGTGCCTGTCCTATTTGGAGAGACTCCAAACTGAGCCGTGCAGCCATTTGACGACCCTCAAGAGTTATTAAGCATAGGAAATGGGTAGGATAGCGAGGGCTGTGTGGAAAGATCCGAATCTAGCAGCTGTGTGGATGTCCATCTGCTTTAACTGTCAACTCAACACAACCTAGAGTCATCTCAGAGGAAAGCCCCAGTTGAGGAATTGCCTAAATCAGATTGGCCTGTGAGCATGTGCGTGTATATTTTATTGGTTATTAATTGATACAGGAGGGCCTAACCTGTGGTACTGTCCTTCAATAGGCGGACCTGAACTATATAAGAAAGCTGGCTGAGGGGCTGGAGCAACGGCTTAGCAGTTAAGAGCATTTACTGCTCTTGCAGAGGACATGGGTTCAGTTCTTAGCACCCACATGATCGCTAACTACTGTCTAGTTTTAGTTTCAGGGACTCTGATGCACTCAAGACTTCTGTGGGCACCAGGCATGAACATGGTGCACATGCATGCATGTAGGCAAATATTCACACATAAATTAAACATATGTCTAAAAGCAAGCAAACAAGCAAGCAAGTTAGCTGAATATAAGCCCACCTGCCATCCAGTTAGTAAGTAGGATTTATCATAGTTCCTGCTTGTCTGCATTAGTTTTTTTTTTCTAACTTGACACATTAGAGTCATCTAAGAAGAGGCAGGTACCTCAACTGAAAAAAAATGTCTCCATCAGATTGCGTGCATGAAAGTCTGTTGGATATTTTTTTGATTAGTGATTGATGTAGGAGATCCCAGCCCGCTGTAGGTGGTGTCACCCCTGGGTAGGTGGTTCCGTGTTGTGTAAAAAAACAGGTTGAACAGACAGACCATGAGAGCAAGCCAGTAAATAACATGCCTCCATGCCTGCCTCCAGGTTCCTGCTTTGGCTTCCCCTTATGATGAACTGTAACCTCTAAGACAAATAAACCCTTTCCTCCCAAGGTTTTGTTTGATCGTGGTGTTTAAACACAGCAAGAAAAACAAACTAGGACGCCCTGTACGTCTTTGGCTGTGAAGCACGTTCCTTAGTAAGTGATGACGCTGTGTGCAGGAGCAAACAGGACAGTCTTCAAGTTCCTACCTTGCCTTTCCTCAACGATGGGCTGGGACCTGGAGTTGTAAGCTAAATAAAGCTTTTCTTCTCTGAGTTGATTTTGGTATTGAAGGGGATTTTATCACAGCATCAACACTAAAACTAGAACAATGGGGAGCATGGACATGTGCGTTTGAACAGACTTGGGTAAGTTGGATGAGGCCATGTTTTGTGCTCAGGTAGACCAGGCTGGGACAAAGAAGAATCTAGCATCCCAGGAACAGGCAGTAGACACAATGGTAAACGACAGCCTTGCCTCCTAACCTGCCCCTTATCAGGGTTTCTTTCCTCTTTTTTTTTAAATCCTGTTTTTGAGTTGGAGTATCTCAGTTTGGAGTGTGTGTGACTCGGGAAGAAGGCTGCTTCTTGTGAGGTCATACAGTGTGAGTTGGGGTAGAATGGGACTTGCATTCAGACCTTTTAAGATGAAACCTTTGCCTCCTCCAGGGAGTGTAACTAATCTTATCCTAGGCTTGCTGCTACATGACTTGGCAAATCCTGGCCAGCAGGTCCTGAGTTCATCCATGTGTATGTACCAAGCTCATGTTTCTCAGCTGTTCCTTTCACTTGAGAGTGGGGCTGTGTGAGCACTGCCGCCCAGTAATGTGGCCCTGGTTTTCTTCCAGTCACTGGGTGGATGCAGAGATTGTAATGAGCTGATCAGGTATGATATTTACCATCATCAGTGTTACAGTCTTCCTTCCCTACTCTGTGTAACAACATGAGCTGAGAAACAAATGGGGCAATGTAAAGTAGGGAGGCCAGCCTTAGTTGAAGCTAGGTAGTAGATGCAGCCTGTTCAAGACTTTATTGCGATGTATCTGCTTTGGTGGGGTTCAGGTCCCAATGTGTGGAGTTGGCGAAGGGAAGGAGGAGACAGACATAATCTGAAGGTGAATCCGGCGGCACTTTATTGAAGAAGGAATACACTTTTTAAACTCTACAGTTACACATAGGATTAAATGGGAGAAAAAGGGGGTGTGGGCTTGAGGTCAGGGCTTGAGGAAGCTAGCATTGACCTTGACAATAGGCAGCAGTCATGTGTTAATGAGGGTCACGAGTTCTTCTTGCCAGAGAATTTGTCTCCCTTTTTAGCAAGAGGGCACTTTCTTCAAGCCCCTGAGGAAATGGGGACTTACTCAAATGCCTGACTTTGGGAAAAGGACTTTTCTTGAGGGATTGTTAATCCCAATAGCGAGAATAAGACCACTACCACAATTTGAGCCACATTTGAAGCAAGCTTGATTTTTATTGGGGTGCACCCAAGAGCTGACAAGTGACTGCCTCCTAAGTCGGGTTAAAGAGAGCAGCCCCACGTCAATTTCTTGGGCCCTTTTAAGGAGTAAAGTCACCAGTAGTTGGAAATACAAAAAAATGTTTTAAAAAATCGTGTGGTCACCATGTGATTAGGGATGGAGGATCAGGGAGGGTAAGGGTATTCTCAAAAACAAGGTCATGGGTTGGGGAAGGTCAGGTTCCAGGAAACAGAGAGCAACTCAACTCCCATAGTAAAGAGAAACTTATTTTTAAAAATACAGCATAATGGCTCCTGCCTTTAAAATGGAGTCAGGCAGGCTCCTCAGGATCAGACATTCCCTTATAGAACAGCTTAAAAGTGAGCGAAGACAAAGCTAGACAAATACTACTGTGAACCTGATTAGACTTTAGGAATCCACAAATCTTGATTCTCAAACGTCAAGCAGATGTTATGTATCTAAATTTTCTAGCAGCTTGGTGTTAACTTGTATGGATGTAGGCAGAGTTATCATTGCTCTATGGTTCCATGGAGGCTGGGCTTTTTTTCAAAGAATTATTTTGTTTGGAGAGGCTACCATTGTATACATTTTTATCCTTCACCAAAGCCCTCACAGAATTTCCCAAAGGAAAAGGCATGAGAAAACTCCCATAACACATAGTGAGAATCATTAAAAATGAAAGTAAAAGGTGCTGGCGAATTGCGTCATCATAATGAAATATTGTGGCTGACTAACTTCATAGAGGAAAAAAAAATGTTCATTTAGCTCCTAGTTGCGTGGAAGGGGATTTTTTTTCTCTTTTTTTTATTATTAAGAAATTTCTGTCCATTTTACATGCCAACTACAGATGCCCCTCTCCTCCCTCTTCCCATCCCCATCTTTCCCCCTCAGTCTCCCCCCCATTCCCACCCCCTCCAAGGCTATACCTGCCATGGGGAGTCAGCAGAGCCTGGTACATTCAGATGAGGCAGGTCCAATCCCCTCCCCCTGAACTAAGGCTGTGTAAGGCACTGGGGTCCAAAGAGTCAGCTCATGCACCAGGGACTGATCCTGATCCCACTGCCAGGGGCCTCTTAAGCAGATCAGGTTAAACAACTGTCTCACCTATGCAGAGGGCCTAGTCCTGTCCCATGGAGGCTCCACGGCTATTGGTCCACAGTTCATGAATTCCCACTAGTTTGGTTTGGTTGTCTCTGTAGGTTTCCCCATCATGATCTTGATGCCCCTTGCTCATAGAATCCCTCTTCTCTCTCTTCAACTGGACTCCTGGAGCTCGGTCTGGTGCTTGGCTGTGGATCTCTGCATCTGCTTCCATCAGTAATTGGATGAAGGCTCTCTGATGACAGTTAGGGTAGTCACCAATCTGATTACCGGAGTAGATCAGTTCAGGCACCCTTTCCACTATTGCTAGTAGTCTAAGGTGAGGTCATCCTTGTGGATTTCTGGGAACTTCCCCAGCACCCCGTTTTTCCCTATCCCCATGATGTCTTTATTTATCATGGTATCTCTTTACTAGCTCTCCTGCTCTGTCCATGTTCCAGCTCAACTATTCCATTCCCTTATGTTCTCATCCCCCAGCCCCTACCCTCTATGGCCTCCTGGAAGGGGCTAATGGCAAACGATGTCACATTCACGTGAGAAGGGGAAAGGACATTGCAAGAGGAGCCAGGGAGAGACCAGGGTCCTGCAATCCCCTCTGAAGGCAGACCTCAATGACTTAGAGACCTCGAGGCTCCACCTCATGTGAATGCAATCAGTTTCCTAAAATTCCATGTCATAGACTGACCCTCCAGTCTGTGAGATATCAGCTAAAGGCTCAAACCATGTCCCACTCAGAGCAAATAGGACTCTGCTGCGATGTAATGATTCCCTATCTCGAATCTAGGCTATTTCCAGGCACCATGCTGGTCTCTATGGCTTTCCTGTGAGCAAGCATGATGAGTGAGCAGGCATGAGGAGGCCACACGTAGTACCACTCACTACCACAGCCTCGGTGTTATGGGAGAGCCTTGAACCTCACAATAGAAAGGGTCCTCATACTTCCTGAGAAAGCCTGCTCAGCATCCCCAGAGAACAAGCAGGAGGGCAGTCATGGGCTGCTTGTGTGGCTTGGTCATGGCTTCGAGTCTCATCTACAAGGCATAGATAGTAAGAGTCTCTCCTTCAGGGAGGTTGTTGTGGGAAAGAGACAAAATGACATGTGGATGTGCTCAGTGCCATGCTTTGTCTTGTAGTACCTGAGGATTATTAAGTCCTTTCTTCCTTTCTCTCTCTTTCTTCCTTTCTCCCTTTCTTTCTTTCTTTCTTTCTTTCTTTCTTTCTTTCTTTCTTTCTTTCTTTCTTTCTTTCTTTCTTTCTTTCTTTCTTTCTTTCCTTCCTTCCTTCCTTCCTTCCTTCCTTCCTTCTTTCTTTCCTTCTTTCTTTCTTTCTTTCTTTCTTTCTTTCTTTCTTTCTTTCTTTCTTTCTTTCTTTCTCTCTCTCTCTCTTTCTTTTCTAAAAAGAATGATTATATTTTGTGTGTATGATGTGTGTGTGTGTGTGTGTCTGTGTGTCTGTGTGTTTACACACTCACCATGATGCACAAGTGGATGTCAAAGGACATCACTTTTCTCTGCTCCCACCATGTGGGGCCTGGGGATCAAACTTAGGATGTCACCCTTGATGACAAAGTCTTTATCCACTAAGCCATCTGACTAGCCCTCATCTCCTTTTCTTCTTGGAAATTTTCCCTGTACTCCTGAGTCACGTGGCATGGTTCAGGCTTGAATGAGAGTGTATGTTTATTTATTTTTGTGTGCACTGATGTTTCAACATGGGTGCCAGGTCCCCTGGAAGTTGTGAGCTGCCATGTGGATGCTGGGAATTGAACCCGGGTCCTCTGGAAGAGCAGTCAGTGCTCTTAACTACTGAGTCATATCTCCAGCCCCTTAAATGAGAACGTATGTCACCTAGTCTGGAGCTCCTACTTTGCCGTGGTTGCTTACCAGGATGGACTGTGGAAAATTCTGCAAGCCTCCATGATTGCTTTAAAGTTAAACTCTGTTTGGGAGATATTAGAGATTCATTATGCACTTTGGGCAGCCAGGGTCATGTGACCCAACTACTTTTAGGTAATAGATGACCAGAGAAAGCAGCGAGGTGGGGAGGGGATAGAAACTCAGAGCAGGGAGTCTATCCATGAACTCGAGAGGAATAGCAAACCCTGAGCCAGGGTGGGATACAGGCTTCCAGGGGTAGAAGGCAGTGGTTGAGGAGTGTGTAATGCTGCTTGTGGGGCTGCAGTCTGGTTCTGATCTCACTGGTAAAGCTCATCAGTTGTACCACACTGCCTGCCTCATTGTCTGCCTAGGCATGGGCAGCTTTGGCTGGTGACCATCTATGTCAACCTTTGAAGAGGGTGATGTCTCCTGGCATGGAAACCTTGGGTGGCCATCACTCTGTCAGTGAAGGTCACATTGCTTTTCATGTTAGGTACTGTAGGTGGAGTTCTCTGTGTCCAGGTAGTCGTGCCCAAATAACCACGCAGAGGCTTATTATTAATTATAAATGCCCAGCCGATAGCTTAAGCTTGTTTTTAGCTAGCTCTTATCACCTAAATTAACCCATTTCTATTAATCTATGTGCTACCACAAGGCTCTGCCCTGAGGCTCATTTACCTCATCTATATACTTCCCATCCTGCTCGCTCTGCATCTCATGGCATCATCTCTCACTCCGCCCTTCTTCTTCCCAGCATTCTTTCTAACCATCACCCAATCAGCTTTTTATTAACAATGAGAGCAACAACAGGTCTTGACAGTGCACAGAATGTACTCTCCAGGTGTTAGCTCTGTTCCCTTGAAAGATGGTTATGTTTATTTGTGAGGGATAGCTCTGAACTGTGCAATAATTAAATAATATGCCAAGGACACATGATTTGTAAGGTCAAAGAAGTGTAAGGTATTGTGCTTCCTTCCCACACACCTTTTGTAACTGTCACCTCTCCCAGATGAGGACACAGTTACACAGAGACAAAGAGAATTTGCCTGCAATCCTGTGGTTATTCTGGCAGATAACTTTATCAGTGTTCATACCAAGGCTCTATGCTATATCAGAAATGCCAAATCTGGGCTGCCTGGCTTCAGAGCTTTTATTTGCTGGGCTCTGCTTTCAGGAGACCCAAATTCAAAACGCTCAGTGAAGGAAAAGGAAAGTTGGATGAGATGTACCCAGTCAGAATTTACGAGGTGAAGCTGCTTCAAGCTGCCCCTCCCCTGAATGCGCTTCTGTCCATTCTTTAGTGACGAATGGAGTCTGTGCTGTGAGGATGAGGAATGTGTGGCCTGTTGTAATGGGCATTCAAGTGATGGGCATCAGTCAGGGTTGAGATCAATGAAGAGATAAAGACCCCAAATTGCTGGGCTGATGAGGTCAGGTGATGAGGGCAGGCTGCCTTTCTGGGATCCTTCTTTTCAAGGAAGTTGATGGAAGATGTGTCAGGCTGCACTCCTAACATTCCAACCCCAATGGCCAACTCTCTGAAACCCACGAATGTCCCATAGCTGGAGGTGAGGGGGCCAGGGAAGTGCCCTCATGATCCTGAACCATCCTAGAGACAAGGCAGCCTACGCTGTAAACTGCAGACATTTCTGGGGGAAGGAGAGCTAATTCCACAGATGGTATCCTAAGCCCGAGAGCTGCAAGAGTGCCTGTCATCCTGGCTGCCTCTCTTCTCGAACACTGTAAACTACAGGGGCTGTTGTTAAGGGCCGTGGAGGCTGATGGCAGCCGTTTTATCAGAAGCACGGTTTATTTTGTGCATGTGCTCCCCGGAGAGTCATCTCATTGATGAGCTAGCTGAACGAGACTCAAAATGAATGAAATGGCTGTTGGTGAACCAAGGTGGATAAAGCAGAAGGCTGTTCAAGGTAGTGTTGCTTGTAACAGCTCAGTAGATAAGCAATGGGGCAAAGTCTTTTGCAACCTCAAACTCTGCCTTCCCTCTTTCCCCAAAGACATTAAAGATCACTCTGTTCTCAATCTGCCTCTTCCACTTATGGGGCACATGAGCCTCCCAGTGTTGTTTGATTATCCATGCAGCCAGGGTTAGACAGCTATAACCCATCATTTAAAAAAAAAAATCATGATGACCATCTTGTGAGCTCTCTTGCATACCAACTCATATGCTAAGTGGCCATGGTATCTGATCCTCAGATCAAATTGGAATACTTTGGTATGTAGGAAATGAGTTATGGAGAACACACATGACCTTCCCAAGGTCACACAGTAAGCAATGGAGTGAGAATTCAAACTCAAGTCTGTGTATGTCAGCTTCCTGTGCTTACCCAAAGCATAATACATGCTTCTTATGCTGAATGGGAATCTGCTCTAATCTGCATATAGATGTTAGAATTCTACCCTGTGGCTGCCTACGACAAGTCTGTTTATTTTCATTCCACAAATTTGTCAGCATGGCAGAAGCTGGGAGACATTTTTGCTTTCTGAGTTTTCCTTTGAAAGGCAGAGCATTTCCAGCTTTGCCTCGGTCCCCGGCTGGAGAATGGTACCTGCTCCTGTCACCTGCCTCCTAACTCAAAGCACAGATTGTCAGGAAGAGCAAGGGCCTTAGAGCCTAAAGGACTGGGTACATGCCTATAGTATCCGCCTGCTCTGGAGGATGAGGCAAAAAAATCAAAAGTCTCCCGTCAAACGGGGCAAATTAGGCAGGTTCTGTCTCCAAATAAAAGAATCAAAAGGAAGGATGGAGATGTAGCTCAGCGGTGAGTACTTGCCTAGCACACACAAGACTCTAGTACAACCCCCCTCGCCCTGAAAACAAACAGGCAAAAATGAGCAGGCTGTGTTTCAGCTCTGCGTTTACCAGCTGTGCCTTGTGTCTTGAATCATCAGTTCTCACCACAAGTCTCCACTTAATTCTCATCCTTGTGTTACGATGATAGCATGTGAAACTAAGGACATGATTTTAAAAGGTGGATGGAGGAGATGGATGTCAGAAGTAGCATTGCTGAAAACTCAGGCCAAACTGGGCAAGTTAAATAAAACAAAAAAGACATCAACAACAAGAAGCCGCAGATATCCATGGTGGGAGGATGGCTCAGCCAGCTAAAAGTGGCAGGATGTTAAGCCAATGGTGGCACGTCACAGCGTAACAGAATGCTATGCAGACGTTTCAGGGGGACATTGTGTTAAAACAATAAAGATATAAAACCTTAACTCTAGCACACTCCCAGTTTCCCAAGAAGTAAGAAAAGCAAGCCAGCACCAGTGATGATGATCTTAACTGCTAGGGTATGGCCTGTGCGCCTGCATGAATGCACGTACAGTTTGTCTTTCCATTTCCCAATCCCATAATGAACATGAGTTGTTTTGAAAATGAATGCCAAATATGGCACTCATAAAGGGGTACAAGGAACTCCTCTTTGGTCTAAAGGACAATTAATGCATTTTCAAATGCTTTATTTGTATGTTTATTCATTATTTTGTGGGGGTGGGGTACCAAAGTGCCATTTCAACATCTATCTAATGCTCAATCATCTCTTTCAGTTACTATCTGGATTTGACTGGGTTCAAAGAAAAAACACAAACATCAAACTAAAGCTTGTCTTTGGGAACTACCTGGGCCCAAGCTATGAATTGGATGTGCCGATATGATCTTAAAAAACAAAACAAAACAAAACAAAAACACACACACAACAAAACCAAATAACAACAAAAAAACCCCAAAGAAAAACGAAAATACCTCAAACAAACCCAAACCACCCAACAACCTCTCTTATATGTTACCCAGGAAGCAGGACAATGGGAAAGTGACCTCAAGGCTGGTATTCTGACTTTGTCACCAGTTGCTACTAGGTTAGCTGTCCCCAGCATACCAGGGCAGGGCAGGGGGCCAGAGGAATGCATGTGGCCTAAAATACCAATGGGTGATCTGGGGACAAATGAACCTCATGGGCACAGTTTCCAAAGTTAGGTCTTTGATAGCGTCCCCCCTGGCTTCCTCTCAGACAGCGGCTGGTACCCCTTTCTAAAGGGCAGTAGGGGAAGGGTGGGAAGGGGACTGTCCGAGACTTGTCCCAGCTTGTCTACAGCAGTGATGATAGGAAGCAAAGCTCCTGGTAGGCAAATGGTTCTGAAAACTGTCAGGTTCCTCTTTCTCAGGCTCTTCCTGGCATGGCAGATTTGGCAACTTACATTAGGACTTAGTGAGAAAGGAAAGAACGCAGGATTTACGGGGTTCAGCATGCCCTTGGTTATCATGGAGAAGGCACCAAGATCTTGCCAAGGTCATTCAGGCAGCAAGGCAGGGCTTAGAAGCCAAGACTCTTCAGCCTAGGGCAAGAACTGGGGCCGCTGAGTCCCAAATTCCTCCCCATGGTATCGGTGTCAAAGACATCGTCCATCTATCTGTTCAGGGTCTGCTGTGCGCCAGCCTCTGCAGAAATTTTGATGGACAATTCCATCTGTTAGAGGCAGATGATGGTGCCTCTAAATCAGCAGTTTTCAACCTGTGGGTCACGACCCCTTGTGTGTGGGTTGAATGACCTTTTCACAGGAGGTCACATATCAGATATCCTGTACAACAGGGTTACATTACAACCATTACAGTAGCACTGAAAATAATTTTATGGTTGCACGTCAGCACAACACGAGGCACTGTACTGAAGGGTCACCGCGTTGGAAGGTTGAGAACCACTGCTCTAACTCCTTGTCCTGAGGGTCCAACCTCCAGGATCTCAGCATGTGTCCCTAATTCAGTGTGACGGGTGTCTTGTAAGAAAGGGTGACTGGCTCTTGCCTTTAGTTCCAGCACTCAGGAGGCAGAGGTAGGAGGATCTCTGTAAGTTCAAGGTCAGTCTGGTCTACTAGCAAATTCCCAGCCACCCAGAGCTACACAAGGAGATTCTGTGTCCCCCTCTCACCCCCCAAAATAAATAAATAATAAATAAATAAAAAAAATCAAAACCAAAGCAACAACAACAAAACAAAAACCACAGTCTGTGTGTGTGTGTGTGTGTGTGTGTGTGTGTGTGTGTGTGTGTTCCACCCTGATCACAGACTTCAGCCTCTGGGGCTGTGAGGATGTGTATTTCCGGGACTTAAGTCACCAGGCTGTGACACATGGCTATGGCAACCTTAGAAGACTTGGTTCTACCGGCAGCCTTGATGGTAGAGAGCACTGGCTTCAAGTGATGAAGAGGAAACACTGGCCAGGGGCAGTGAAGCAGCTTGCTCAAGGACACCAGCTAATAAATCCACTAGAGCACAGCACTCATTGACTCTGAAACCTGGGGCTTTGAACTGTGTTCTGAGACGTGAGATGGCTTCAGTGAGTGTGCTCGGCAATCTATATCTATCTATCTATCTATCTATCTATCTATCTATCTATCTATCTATCTATCTATCTATCTATTTATCTATCTATCTACCTATCTATTTTCAAGGCAAGGTTTCCCTATATAGTCCAGGATGGCCTTGAACTCACAGAGATCCACCTGCCTCTACCTCCTGAGTACTGGGATTAAAAGTGTGTGCCACCATTGCCTACCATTCAGATGGGTTTTTCTCATCTAACAGGACACTATTGGACTGAAACTAGGGCATCAAAGAAACATGTTTATTTCCATATACCGCAAGGATGGGGATATGGGCAAAATGCTAAGTCTCTCCCAGCCTTTGAGTGTTAGGTAACACATCCTGGATGATCCTGCTAACTCGGCTTTCAGGTTCTTAGGTGACATTTCAGTAAACTTCAATGCTTACCCAGAGGCAATCCCACCCCATTGAATGCTACCAATCCTTACCTACTTTCAGCCTTCCCACACTGTCTTCATCTGCCCTAAAGGTGACTCATTCCTGCAATGGTGGCTCAGTCACTTCTTCCCCACCCTGAACCAGCGGCCCCCATTACAGGGTAGGTTAGATGCATGGAAGGTACTTGGGTCATTCCCAGCCCAGATGCTGCCTGGCACTTGGTGGGGTTTTGGCGCATATTGGGCATAAATACCAGCATGAACTCTTTTTAATTTTTTAAAAAGGCTTTATTTTATTTTGATTTTGTGTGTGTGTATGCTTGTGTGTGTGTGTGTGTGTGTGTGTATGTGTGTGTGTACGTGTGTGCATGCATGCACAGGTGCCTGCAGAGGTTAGAGGTGACAGATCCCCGTAGATCTAGAGTTACAGGTGGTGGTCAGCTGCCCAACATGGTGCTGAGAACCAAACTCTGGTCCTCTGGAAGAGGAGTACACCCCTTCTTAACCACTGACCCATCTCTATAGCCCAGGGATGTGCTCTTTGCACTGCCACTTGCTGCGGCCTCATGACGTGTACCAGAACTTCAAATCACACAGTTGATTAGAGTCTGCCTGTCCATCTCTGACCAGTCAGACTCACTCTACTGTTTCGGCTGTCACTGCATTCCCAGCACCAAGGTGGCATTTTAAAAATATGAGCTGAGTAAAATGAAAATGAAAGAGATGGAGAGACCAGACAGGTGGGGTTCCAACAGGGAGAGTGATAGTCAAGTGCATTTCCAGATTTTGAAAAGCCTCCTCCCTGCCATTCCTTGCTGTCCTCATTCAGCATCTCGAGTTAGGCGATGCCCTTATAAGATTGTGAAAGTGTCCCCGTCTAGGGGAATGGCAGGCATTACACCCAGGAGTGGTCGATCATTTGGTGTGATGAATGCTGTAATCAGAGCAGCAGACACTTCTACATATAGGCACAGTGGACTGTGATGCGACCCACTGAGACGGTCAGGGAGAGTGGAAGGGAGGCATCTCCAGGGATGAAGCCTGAGGAGAGGCCTGGGAGGAGAAAGTGGGGGAAGGGCAGCTGCCTCGAAAGCAAAAGGAGGAGGCCCAGGGAGGGACACAGGCCATTAAGCACTTCTCTGAGTGCTCTGAGCGCGGGGAGGAAACCAGAGGCTGGGAGGTGCGCTGAGAAGGTGGGGTAGGCCTCCAAGGAGGCCTGCAGACCCCCCCCTCCCCCGACCTCTGTGAAAGGAGGGGCAGGGCAGGTTGTCACCCCTATCAAGCTAGGCTTTTGTCCCCAGCTTGGGCCCAGCTCCTTTGATCCGCAGCAAGGCCATTGTTTCTCCAGCAGTGGCCTCTCTACTTGGACGGGAAATGCGGGCTTTGTTCTGAGACTTTTATCCAAGGATTGCCTGAGTGGGGACAGGCCGGGAGGGGCTCCACGGAGGAGCCAGTCGGAGGCAGCAGAGGGACAAGGGCAGCCCCTGTCTCTGTCCCTCTGCCTTGCGTGGGTTGCACAGCGCTCTCAGAATCCTCTTGCTCAGCACAGAGCAGGCTGTGTTGGGGGTGGGGAAGGAATTATGGGCAGACACATTCCACTTCTTTATTTTGGAAAGATTGCCTTTGTCAACAGTGTTTCCAGCCTGACTGTAAAACAAATCAGAGACAGCGAGGCCCAGTGGTAACCTAGGTTCAAATCTCAGCTCAACCACTAATTGTGCTGCCTTGGTAAGTGAATTTTGCCTTTCAGTCTTGTGCAAGGCAACAGGGGCCCACAAGAGGAGCCTTTCTTCTCAAAATCCAGAAAGTGGTCATCTCTACCACATAGAAAGCCTTGAGAATGATTATTCCATGCATTCATTAGTTCATTCATGCATGAATTCATTCATTCAACATTCACCTATTAAGCTGTTTCTCTGTTTCAGGCACTGTGATCGGAGCTAAGGAAATATTAGAAAATGAAATACTTGATTGCATCCCCACCCCATGAAATTCACCAAGACACTAAATACCTACTTGGGGCTGAGAATGTAACTCAGTGGTAGAGTGCTTGGCCTGGGCTTGGGATGCCCAGCAATGAGGGGGGAAAATGTGCTGTAAGAAGAAAGGCAGATTGCAAGAGGCAGGACTCACTGAACCTTCAAAGGAGTCAGAGGAGCCAACCCCCCCCCCCCCCCCCCCCCCCGGTAACGTGGCCCTCACGATGGCATTTGAAAGTTGTGCCTAGGAGGAGCTGGAGATGGGCTACAAATATTACTTTCTACTCTCCTTCCCTGGTCAGAATCCTCACCAACACCCGCTGGGTTAAACTAGGCTGGGAAACTCTTCCGGAAAAGCTTCCCTAAGGAGCTTAACTGGGAAGAAATGGAACCTGGAACTGGTTTCTGGGGACCTAGAAATTGAAGAAGACACATACAAGGGAATAAGCCTGGGGACGGCGGTGGTGACACTTTCCCTGTGTCTGACCGAGGAGTTCTAGGGCCACGCTGCTTCAAGGGGAACTCTTGGCTCACCTTGGTGTCTTTGCAAAGGGGAAAGCAGATCGGTTTGCACCTTGATGGAGGCCACAAGCAGCCCTGCTAGAACCCCGATGAAGGGCTCTCAGACCGTGTCAGTGGGGGTGGGGGGGTGGGGGGTGCGGGGGGGGGGGCAGTTGGAAGAGGAAAAGGAGGGTAGTGCTGACTCTCAGAGTCTGGGAGCCCAGGTCGGTGGGCGGAGCTGTTACTTGTATCCGGTTCTGTCTATGCACCAAGGATATTGAAAGAGAGCATCAGGATCGGTCCTTGCCCTATCTCATTGCTGGGGGGGTGGGGTGGGGCGGTTACTTTCACCCCTATTTTGCAGACGAGAAAGTCAAGTTTCAGAGAAGCCGAGTAATTTACATGAGGCCCCAGAGCCAGTAAGAGGTGAAGGTGGGCTTTGTGGCCAGTTAAGACTTAAGACTTCAAATCCATATTCTTCCCACTGTGTGATGCCGCTAGATTAGTTTTTGAACAATGTTTCCCTCCGTCTTTTCCCTTTTCTCTAGTATGCTTTAACCAGGCATGTCTGAAGATGAAGTTTCCCCTTGTCTGCATATGGTCTGCCCTGTCAGGTTGGAGTGGAGAATGAGGAGCCGGAAGCTCAGTGTGGCAGGTGGGTCCCTTCATGTCACACAGCAAAGGCACCAGGGAGCTGGGGGAGGTGGTATACTTCCTACCATTATCTTGAGTCCCAGGTGGACTCCTCAGGTATCCACTGATCTTCCCGCCCTCCCTCCAGACTTAACGTCAAAATCCCAAATACAAAGTTTGTCTTCTTAAGAAGCACAGAATCTTCCCTTTGTTTCCGACTTTTGATAAAGCCAGCAGCCAAAAATCAATCCCCTTTCCTGCAGCCTTTCCTTCTGAGAAGGGTGGTTGGCCATGTCACTTTTTTTTTTTTAAACTGGAGCTCCCACAAAGAATGCTGCATATAATACGAAACACGTGTGCTCATTGCTTGAGCACCCCACCTCACGCCCTTCCCAGCACAGCTAGGAGCGCCTTCTAGCTGTGCTGGGATCCTTGAGCAGAGGTGGGAGCCGCGCACCCTGAGAGAGGCCCCCTAGGGACCACCATTTCCTATGGGTAGAGCTGGACCTTGGGATTCTCTACAATTTTCTTTCTCCCAAACCTTTGCCAACCTTCATTTTTATCCTTGCAGAGAGTGAAGGAGCCCATATTCAAACTCAGATGGGTTTGAAGTGAGCCCTGGAACACACCCAGCATGTGCTCCACTCTCCAGTGGAGTAAGTTAAAGAGATGATGGATAACTGATAAACCACCTTGCCTCCCAGCTCTATGCAGCAGGTGCAAGTATAATCTGTGTTGGAGTAAAGAATAAATAAATATCCCATGTTGGGAGGCTCTCACATTGGGCGTGTTTCTGGAGAATTCTGGAGCTAAGGGAAACACTTTGCCACCCATCTTTTTCTATTCTAAGGACATGGGCTTGTCTGGTCCTGTAGTCCTTGAGCTTGTAGGTGCATTAGCATTACCTAGTAGGCTTGTCCAAGCACAGACAGCTGGCCTTATTCTCTGGGTATCTGATCCCAGTGGCCCAGGCATGAGAGAACCTTAGCGCTGGATGCCTATAGCAATAAAGAAATAATGTAGTATTGGCACTGGCATTTGTTGAACATCTGTTAGGAGTCGCATTCATAGTAAAACAGAGAAGGTAGGGTGGACTTATGATAGGTTGTAGGGAGTATGTGAAGTCCTGAGTGAATGCGTATTGTTGACATGGCCATGGCCATGCTTCATCCCAATAGGAGTGTGAAAGCCCTTACCCAGTGAGTCTCAGAGAGATGGCAAAGCCTTCCTCAGGGTCTGAGTGTGAATGTTGATAGTGTGTACTGAAAATGTCCACTGGAGCTTTCTCTTCCCAGATGCTCTCGGCCTGAAGGCTAGTCCCCGACAGAGACCAGTCCTACTGAGGTGAGCTAGACCTGCCTCCTGGACTCAGCGGTATACTAGAATCTCTGCATGCTCAGCTTTTTGTAATAGACCTGCCTCCCTGTTTAACTGTATATAATAAACCAACCGAGCTTCCAGGGTACTTTGGCTTCTGCAGCAGACAGGCCAGTCCACCTGATCTTAGCGTTTCTGTGTGTCTGTGTTTGTCTTTTTTTTTTTTTTATTCCCTCGTCACCCCTAGTCAGGATTCCAGGACCCAAGCCATGCAAGCAGCAGCAGCAGGTCTTCCTACTCCTGCCCTGGGTAGCACTCTGCTGGGGTGATGTGTAGAACTCTAAAACGTAAAAGAGAAGCCATGGCTTTATGCAATTTATTATGAGGGAGAGAAAGGCATAGACCAACCAATCTCATCCATGATTTGAGCTGGCATTCGGGGAAGGGAGAGTCACAGGCCACAGAACTCACAGCAATGAACTGGACCCAAATGGGGTTGGAGGCTGAGGTCACAGTAGTAGTAATAAAGCTGAGGCCTGAAGGAGCAAGACAAAGGAAGATGAACCTCAGCAAGACACATTTGAGGAACTGAAATCATCATGGCAGAGTGCACAACCCAGGTGGCCTTGACCGCTGCATGAGAGTGAGGCCAGATTTCAAATAAGCGGGGGTGGGGGTAGGGGTGGGGATGGAGGGGATGGGGGTGGGGGGGTGGGGAGGCAGAGGCTTCCCCATGAGAGTGACGGCACAGGGGAAGTGGGAGACCATTTAGCCCTTTCTGAGTGAGGTGAGAGAGTCACAGAACATGAAGCTGTAGATGAGATTGGCCGCCCCACGACGTGATACAGTCTGAAGACATCTCTAGGGTATGAGCTCACTGTGGACTAGTGTCCTCAAGAGGGTCCTCTGGGAGACATTAAAGATGGGGGGGGGTTGAAAGGAAAAAAGCTGTAGGTGAAGGGCAACCCAAAGGCAGGCATAGAGACGGCGCTGAACAAGAAGCATGGGGTCCAGCAGCCTGACCTGGCAGAACTGTGCACACAGTGACATGTGACCTTGCCAGGCAGGCTGCCTGCCGACGACATCCTTCTCAAACCCTTGTGAGCTCCAACACATCCTCAGCACTCAGCAGATGAGGGCTGTTTTCCCATTTTCAGAATAGGAAACGAGCACAGACCGTCATGGGAATCACAGGAGACAGGCCACAGAGCTGCATGGTGTGGCCCTCTGTCCTCTCTGAAGAGTGACCGTTCTCCTGTCTTAAAAGCTCCCAGGACCACCTGTTTCTTCTGCCTTCTGCTTAGCATCTAAAAACACTGTGGACATAGGGACCACTCTTGCCCTTCTTGTACAGCCACTTGCTGTGGTGTTGGAAATATTTGCACACTCATCTCGCTGAGTCCTTGCGCTGATGGCCAGGGATGTGGACAGATGGGATGCTGGGGAGAAATGAGATGAAGGACCTGGTCAGAGTTCCCATCATGAGATAGTGGATCTGGGACCTCAGCCAGATTTGTTTGATTTCAAATGTGAAGAGCAAACAATATCAATGGGCAGAAAATGTTTAGAAACCTGATTCTCTGCCCGAGGGTCAATGTTCCATGGGAAGGATTTCCAGAACATGATAGATACTTTTATGGATTCCTACCTACTTACATGCTGTCTTCTTTCTGAGCGTAGCTGGTTCCTCTGTTCATCTTTAAGCATCTTGACAGTGTTGCTGAGAACTCTTGCCTGGGCTGGTCTCTATATCCCATTCATTTGTACCCATCCCTTTACAGAATTTAACAGTTTTCCTTTTGTTTTTTTCTCTTTGAGACAGAGTCTCACAATGTTGCCTTGGCTGGCCTAGAGTTTGCTATGTAAACCAGGCTGGACTTGAACTCACAAGGATCTGCTTACCTCTTCCTCCCCCAGAATGCTGGTATTAAAGATATATACCACTATGCTCAGCCAACATAGTCTTTCCTAAAAGACAGCTTCCCGTGCATTTTGAAAATCATTGTGAGTGCAAAGAAACAGTTCTTTAATGGATCTCTGACTCCTCAGTGCCAGGCACTGTACAGCACATACAAGGTTCCGTAGGTCCATTGTTGTTGGATATATGAATGAGCAAATAAATGAGTCTTGTATTCAGGTGCATTTCCCCACAGTCGGCCGGGGAGTCCCACCCTCAGTATTAGCCCTGAGGATGGTGAGTGAAGTGCAGTCCCATCGCCAGCCAGCCAGAAACCAGCCTGAGAGCACACCACTGTGCCCTGTCCAATGAGGCTGCAGTTACTCCAGGTCTTTTGTACAGAGTTTACATTGTTCTCTCTAGATCAGTCCGGAACTGTGGCAGGTTGCTAGCTGCAACTGATGATCCTCTTTCCCTTCTTGCAGCTACAAGCATCCTAACTGAAATAGAATCTAACCTCACATTAGGTTGGGGAAACAACTGCCTAAATCATACATACCACAGATATAACTGTAGCAAGGTAGACTCCCATTTCCCAATATTCTCTCATAATGAAAAACATGTAATTTTTCCTTCTATAACAGATGGTTTCAGTGGAATTCAGCATGCAATCAGAATAAATGGAGGCAGCCCTGTGAAGTTCAGAATATACACTTCTGCCCCTGTGACTTAGTCCCAGTCTACTGGTTCACTCTATTTTTGTGTGTGTGTGTGTGTGTGTGTGTGTGTGTGTGTGTGTGTGTGTGTGTGTGTGTATCTATCCATTCACTGATTCGTTCACTCATGCAACAAACAGACCTAGTATTGGGCCATTGGAATACATACAGAGAGTTCCTGCCTACAAGCTGCCCGCATTTTTAGTGGGGCCACAGGTAAGGCGCAGATGTGAAGACACTGAGATACAATGGCAACGACAGGAGTAAGCATCGGGTGCCCCGGGAGGAGGGGACCTCTGTCTAATGCTCCCTACACAGGCAGCTGTGTCATTGGTTTTGTGTGCCAAGTGCTTGGCCGTGCTATTTACATTTGCCAACCAACACACCTCCCACCTTTCCCACCCCAAGAAGGTGTAGTCATTTCCATTTTACAGCTGAGCAAACAGGCTAAGAGATGAAAGGGGACTTTCCCAAGGGCAGAGGGTCATTGATGCTGGAATCGGGGGTTTGACGCCAGGGCTTGGGTCCTTGAACCTACTCTGCATGCATGCTGGAACCTGTCTTTTGTTAGTAAGGTGATACTTTAGCTGCTTTTTGAAAAATTAGGCAACTTAGTAAACTGCTTGCAACAAGCACCGTGGTGGTTGGAATCACCTAGAGTGAGATTACGATTTGGAGGTTGGGAAAAGGCATTTCAGGTGCAAGAGAAGAGCCGGGGCAGAGACAGAGACGCTCCCAAGAGCAGAATGTGTCTAAGAACAAAGGAAGGGGCGGGGTGGCTCTTCCTCACCAGTCTTAATACAGAAGTCACAGAGTGTCTCCCTCTCTTTTTACAGTTACCCTCCTTGTGGCCAGGACAAAATACCTCAGAGAACAGTCTAAGGAGGTGAGTTTATTTCAGCACATAGCTTCAGAGGGATTTGCATTCATCGTGGCGGGGAAGGCATGGTGGAGTTCGTGGCAACAGAGCCATGTGTTGGAGGCTCCTCACCTGGCACAGACTAGCAGATGAAGTGCTTAAGATAGAACTAGAGGTGGGTATGATCTTACAGGCCCACCCCTAGTTACCTACTCTGCCATTCCAACTCTACCTCCTCTAGTCTCCATGGCCTTCAAAATAGGCATGCAAGCTAAGGATCAAGCTTCCAAAATATGAGGCCGTGGGGGACAGCTTAGATTTAAACCATGGTATCTCATAATCTATCTCCTAGAACCATGAACTGTATTAATATTTATTCTTTATAAACTAAACTGCTTGCGTCATTCTGTTGAAACAACAGAAAACAGACTAAGATATGAGTTGGGGTTGGGGGTTGGGAACTAGAGATCTGCCCAGTGCTTGATTTAGTAGAACAGCCTGCTATTGGGGGCGGTTCTATTTCATTCTTTCCCTTTCCAATCTGTAGTCTCACCTCTTGCACACACTCATTGAACACCCACCATGGGAGCTTGGAACCCTGGGATATGCACGGTAGCAGCAGAACTGGTCTCTGCTAAACAGATGTCTAAGGTGGACAAGAGGAGGTGGGACACACTGGTGGACTTCCTAGTTAATCATCATGGTGGGCACACCAGCTACAAAGTGATCTAGGGCAGATAGGCATCTCTAGGAACACCGGGGTGGCCAAGTGTGGAAGAATAAACATAGATAGTAGCAGCCACTGTTTCTGAGAAGCCACAGCTGAGTTATTGAGAGGAAGTTGTGAGGTGATGTTAACACAAAAAACGATCAAGGCACTGTGGACCACCGAGAAAGGAGAAAACACCATGGGCTTGACCTGACCTTTGAGCCTGGCCTTCATCCCAGTCAACATAGTCACATTTGTGCATCATGTGCAGGATCATTGAGGACATACCTCTTAATATATATATTAACATATATATAGAATGCTGCATAACTGTGTGTGAGCCATACAAGGAGCACTATTTCTCTTTCAAAAAAACTGAGGCCCAGAGAAATGAAATGACTTACCTAAGGTCATATAGCCAACACAGTTTGGGAACAGCCCAGCGCTTAAGGCCCAAGTTCTTTCCAAGAGAGCTCACTGTCTCTACAAATAGCACAAAGCATGAGGGAGAGACAAATTCCATGCACCTGTGCACCATCTACTCTTAGCTCCTTCGCTGGACCAAGGCCTGGAAAGTGCCACCTTCTGCTGTATCCGTTCAGTCTTGTGGGTGATCCATGGGCTCTGGAATAATCCACTAGGAAGATTTAGTTACATGGGTTGCCTGGCTTCTCTGTAGGAGGACCGATTAATCCTCCAAACTGTCAGTTCCATCTTAGCCTCGCTGCTCAGAGTCGGACTCTGAGCCCCGCTCAGGGGTCCTTGAAACGTGAATGGCAGCAGTCACCCAGAAACTTTCTCTGCAGATGTCTTGATATTCGAGGCTTAGATAGGAAGTGGGACAAAGCTCTTGGCCTCAGGCACCGAGGCATGCAAAAGGAGGTGGGGAGTTTGAAGCCCTCGCAAGAAAAGGGAAGCAAAGGGCATGGACGTTGACTGGGTGTGCACAGAGCTGAGGGCTTTCCATGCATCTGAGAGCAAACATTACCCTACGGATCCAAAGGCCTTGCAGCAAGCTGTGATGCCGACACTACAGATCAGTCACCTCTCTGTCATTTCTCTTGCTGGAATACCAATCTCTTTCAAACGACACTGGGGGTGGGTGGGGGCATCCTGCTCAGCCCCCCTACAATCCTATTACTTATGGTTTACACACAGAAAGGAAGTTGCTCAGAGGTCAAGCAAGGTCACAGAGTTAGTCAGTAGTTCAATAGAACTTAAATTTAGGTCTGGGACTCCAGGGAAGTTGGGGGGGGGATACTTCTAAAGCCACTGAACCCCTAAGAGGAAGCTGGAGTTGATGGGGGTAGGTACAAGCTTGACATGTGGTGAAGTTTATTGCTTGTGTGGCAGGGAGCAGAGGGGCTCTTTTCTCCATCCAGGGATCTGAAAGCAGCCCTCCCAGAGATGCCTACAGCTCTCATTCCTTCCCCAGGAGCCAGTCCATTGCTGGCATGGGAGGGCAGAGGCCATCCCTCAGAGAAAGACCTCTTTCTCTCAGGAATCTGAGCTTGCAGAGCTGTGGCCTCCCTGGCCCTCCCCATGGGCAGGACGACACCAAGAAATCAATGGCCTCACAGCCAGGGAGCCACTTCTGCATAGCTCTATTTGGAATAATTGTAAATTCTCCCAATATCTTTGATTGAATCCATTGCTGTTTCAGCAGAAACTGGATATAGAAAGTGTTTTGTCTTTTAAAGAAACTGTGATTATCTCCCCCAGGATTTTATGCTCGGGAGAGTGGGTTCCTTCTGACGCTCACAGGCTTCAGCGATGGATACATCCAGGATCTAAATTATTTTGTAGAATGCTGAGTCTGTGAAGCTGGGGGAAGGTTAAGTCGTCAGGGAAGTGGGAGAAGGGTATCTCTTTCAAAGGGAATGACATCAGCCTCCTGAGCACGGGGCTGCCTTTGCCAAGGGCCCTGGCACATGCGCTGAGCCTTCGGACCTCTCTGGATCGCTGGCTACAGAGTCCCTCGTTCCGGACTAATCCTGGCACTTGCTGGCTGTGTGACACTGGTCAGGCGCTTAAGTCTGACCTTCCTAGCAGTCAGTCCAGTTCGCTCCCCAAACTGAGGTAGGAAGGTTCTTGGTGAAGCATGTCCCTGTGCTGGGTGAAGTGACATCAACCCATCCAAAACATGGCACTGGCTAATAAAGCACCTGCTTCGTCAGAGCAGCAGCGGTGCTGGTGTGTGTGTGTGTGTGTG